>NC_089225.1:89293160-91693160 GCF_963924675.1 Phocoena phocoena
TGTACCTATAGCTTAATGGTGGAAGATGGGAACAAATAAAAAAACACAAATGTATAAACTGAGAAAAGAGCTGTAAAGGCAACAGGTTGGTGGGGCAGATGTTACCTAGATGCAGTTTTCTGGGCAGGCCACCTAAGTCAGTGGCATTGTATCAGCTTTGGAAGATGAGAAGAGTCAGCCATTCAATAATTAAGCAAGACTTCTAAGACTTTAAGGATGAAAAAACCTTGGCGTGTTCCAGAGGCTAAAAGGAGACTAGTATCTCTGGAATGGATTGGATGAGATGGATAGTGGCCAGAGATGAGTTTGGAAAGATCAGCAGGACCTAGAATAGGGAGTCTTACAGGCCATGGTTAAGTGTAACTAGAAATACAATAGGAAGTCGTTGATGTGCTTTAAGCAGGCAAGAAAGGACTGAAGGTGAAAAATTACATTTGAAATAGGGCCAATTTATATTTGAGTTAGAATTATTCTGGTTCCTGAATAGAGCACAAATTGGACAGGGACATGTGAGAAGCCTGCAGGAGTAAAATAGATGGCTTGGAGGAAAGTGATAGATAGATTTTAGCAATATCTGTTTGTATTGGTAGTTGTGCCCTCAAATCCATTGTTCATCCTTCCCCTTTTCAATTTTGCATTTTTATTTTTTAATTTTTTTAAACATCTTTATTGGAGTATAATTGCTTTACAATGGTGTGTTAATTTCTGCTTTATAACAAAGTGAATCAGCTATACATATACATATATCCCCATATCTCCTCCCTCTTGCGTTTAGACTGTGTTTCCCTACTGTATGTGGCTTCCACTGACATAAGGCACTAGTTGGAGTTTGGAGGAGGCTCATTTCTGCAGGTGTAGCATTTTGCCCATGGCTTCAGCTCACTCTAGGTTGGCATGCTTTTGTTCTATCTTCCGCCAGATGCTCCTCGCCTCCAGTCCCCAGTAACATCATATCCTCTCTTGGCTCTTTTGCTAATCTTTGGGTTGCATCCAATTTCTGTTTAGCTTTTGTATCACCTACGAAACCAGTTCCTTGCATCAGATTTCCTTTGCTGTTAAGTGCATAAATTATTTCTCCTTTACCATTTAGACCTTAAAAGATGCACAGAGCAACAGAAGGTAAAGAATCAAGAATATTGTCCATATTTTGACTTTGATTGATTGGGCCTATAGATTGGAACAGGTACAGCTTTGAAAGAGATGGGTCAGTAATTCATTTTGGATACACTGTTCTTGATACATTCAAATGCAAACATATAAGAGGTCTAGAGCTCATACCAGATTCTGAGTTATAAAGCTCTAGATCATTAGATGATAGTGCTCGTAGTCATAGGAATGGATAGGTTATCCAGGGGAAAATGTAGAGAGATGAGAGAAAGAGGATTTGGGCACACCCCTAAAGAATTTGAAGTTGGCTAGTGGATAAAGAACCTGCAAAAGATATTAACAAAGAGCTGATAATTTCCTGGGTTCAGGTTAGTAAAACAACTAGAATATATAGACTATCTCTAACATGTATCTCTCCAATTTTACAAATTATACTGCCAAAGGAAACACTAACACACAACTGGCAACACAAAACCAGTAAAACTAGCTGTGGGTACTGAACAATAAGAGAAAGACAACAAAACAAGAATCTGTGCAAGTGATGAATTCCATCTTAATTGTAAAATAATTTGGCACTCCCGGTTCTGATGCACATTTTGATTTTGATTTATGTGCTCTAGGATAATGGCAGGACTGCAGCCTGCTGCTGGGCAGCCTCTGTTAAAAAGCCCAACACAGTTTAGAGGGTCAGTGCTGCTGAAATCTAGTCCATTTTCCTCTAGCCAAACCGTGCACCCTGGTTCAGAGTTATCTCTGTGGAGGAAAGGAGCCTTTCTTTGAACCCCTACCTACATGGCAGAAAGTTTTTCCAATACATACAAAGGTATTTGTGAATGAGCAGTGGCATTGGGACAGGCAGGACCAAGTATGTTGTGCCACCAGTCTCAGTTTTAATCTAGACCACATATGATGTCAAGTCTTAGGCAAAGTCTGGACCATACTGCTGAGAAGAAATTTTGAGAGTAGTTTTTCTCAAGGTATGATTCACAGGCTATAAGCATCAGAATCACCCAAGAAGGCAATTTCCAGGACCCCACACTGAAAGTCAAGAACTCATATCTGTTGGAGTAGGAATGAGGACCTCAATCTTTTATAGGTATATCAGGACATTCTTATGCACGTTACAAACTACTGCTATAGGGACATTGGGATGTCCCTGTGATACAGACCTGATTTGGGAAACATCTGCTTGACTCTGATTTTAAAGACCTGGTGATCTTTTTGAAGACTGGAGAAAGACACATATCACATTGATTTTGGACCTTTTGTGAGGTTAGAGGTGTATAGAAACTATAAAATATCCTAAATTACTCCTTTTTGCTCCTGTTATCCTGTAAGCTCTCTCACAGAGAGTTGCTGTGAAAATGTTCTGATTAAACCCATACACACAGGTGAATTAAATGTATGATATTTAAGCACATTTTAAAGTACAATATTCAAAAGAATAAGTTATTCATTCTCCAGATGATCCCACTCCTAATGCTTTCTTCCTGGACACTTCCACCCCTCACCATCCTGCCTTTGATCATGAAGGTCATCACCTTAGAGCAGCTTAGCTGATCAAGCACATCTCCACTGCTCTTCTCCACCCTAGCCATGGCATCTAGCTCATGTCCTCCAGGGCCCCAAGTCCAGTCTGCCTTTACCTGTCACTTGTTTGTTTACTTTTACTTTTTGTTTATCCTGCTGGAAGGTACTCAACATTAGAATGTAAACCTCATCTCCCTTGTCAACCACTGAAGATCCAGTGCCTGACTTAGCATAGGCAATCAGTGTATATTTGTTGTGTGAATAGATGCGCAAAAATTGACCTCTATGGGAAGAATTTAGGATTGGGAGATTTACCTGTCCCCTTTCACCTTTGCTTAATTAGAAAGATGTTGTTAGTTAAGCTTGTTTCAGTATTAGGGGAAGTTTTGGGGTAACCTTCAGAAGTCACTTAGAGTAGTAGTCTTAGGAATCTCTGTCAAGTGTTTCCAGTTAAAGAATTCAGAATCTAGAGCGGTAGAAATTGCTGGGATGAATGCCTTTTCCAGTACTTTAATTACTAATTTGAAGTGAGGACCCACGAAAGCAACCCTGATGTTTGCTCTGTTTCTCTGAACTCATCAGTGAGCGTATGCCTCCTGCCTTCCTAAAAAAGATAGATGTACGTCTGGAGGGAGGTGAAACAGCCATTAATCCTGGAAGGTATTTGTCCTCCTTTCTTTTGACATTTTATTGCCCTTTAACTCATTTGTGAAAGATATCAAATCAGAATCAGACTAGGGAATAAAAGTGCTTTTCATTAAAATGGCTGATCTGCATAGATCTCTTTGTTCTTCCCTGTGGAAGGTCTTTTTGATCAGTACATGAGAAAAGAATTTATGAAGAAAGAAAGTTAGGACAATTTTATGTCAATAGATAAAGTATCAGAGCAAAAATACACAGATTATATATAGGAATATAAAATTATTTTCAAGCCAAAATTTAAAATTATTCCTGGCTGAAAATATAGCAAGGCAAAAAAGGAATATGTCGATTAGTTGTGTGGTTGATTATTTTGGAACGTAGGAAAAACAAAGGAATAGAATCTCATGGCCCATCCGAATGTTGTGTGGGGGAAAAATACATCATTTACAAGGGCTTAAATCTCAGCTAGGGTACTTTGGCCATTATTTGTTTTAAACTTCCACTCTGCAGGGTAAGGGAGAGAATGCTCTTTTTCCCCACCAGCTATTGCATCTCCACTTTTAGCAATGCTCCTTTCTGATATGGAACTTGATAGTCATACATGTAAAAGACCTGTGTTGATGAAATATGGAACAGGGTTTGAGATATCAGGTGATTTTAAAAATAAGACATTTGTGATTATAATCTGCTATCTATTAAGTATTTTTGTTTGTATTATTAGGATGTATTTCTATGGATTTTGAATTGTCTTTCTTTTAGTAGCATTCTTTGCTTAATTCTAACTAGGTAGGAAATTTACAAATATAGAAAAATATAAGAAAGGAAACAAAATCATAACTTGTAATAACTTGAACCAGGGATAAACACTGTTGATATTTTAGCAAATTTCCTTATACTACTGTAGAGATATGTATAGTATATATGCACATATGTATGTAAGAATGTATATGTTCACTTATATATTAAGCCCAAATGACTAAGCTTTTTTTAACACAAGTGAAAAATGAAGTCACTTTCTATACTCAAATAACAGTCAGCACCTAGTATGTGCAAAGCACTGTCTCAGTCACTAGGGACTTAACAATAAACCCCAAAAATCTCTTCCCTCAGGTAGTTCATCTGGAAAGAAAGTCAGTAACTTTCAATGCCAGGAATTACAGTGGTTTAAGCCCTAATTTTTATTTTTCTTCAAAGACCTCACAACTTTTTCCTCAAGTCTGTCCTGTGCTCAGGAATGCAATCACTATATAGTCAGCCTTCTCTATCTACAGGTTTCACATTAATGGAGTCAACCAACCAGGAATCTAAAATATTTGGAAAAAAATTTTCAGAAAGTTCCCAAAAGCAAAAGTTGAATTTGCTGCTTGCTGACAACTATTTACATAGCATTCACATTGTATTAGGTATTTTAAGTAATCAAAGATGGTTTAAAGTATGCAGGAAGATATGCATAGGTTATATGTAAATACTATGCCATTTTACATAAAGGACTTGAGCACCTGAAGATTTTGGTATCTGTGGAGGGTCCTGAAGCCCACCCCCTGTGGATACCGCGGATGACTCCTGTACTTCTTCCACTCCAGTCTCTTCTTCACACCCTCTTGAGTGCACATTTTGAACTTTGGGGATGAACACTGTGCTGGGCCCATCCGTCCTTGGGACCCATCATGGTTTCCCAGAACCAGACTCTGCATGTAGCTGTCTGGGACAGTCTGGGCTTGGATGCTCTGAGAAGGCTAATGATTTGGTGTCAGGTGATCATTTCTAAGTATCTTTCATTATGTAGAGAAGAGGCTGAGCACTGCTGGGGAAGGTGATTGTACATGTTGTTCCAGGTGTTTCAGTTTTGGCCCTAGAATTGCACACCCTCCTCTGTATGATAAATCTCTGAAGTTACCCAGAGCATCATCTTTAAAAGGGAGCTTAGCATTCCATTGTTACACAAGTTTCTTGTGGGTTTTAAACTCAATACTAGTGACTTGTCGAAATATTCCTTTTTACCTGAAAAGAGTTCTGATTAGTTTACTTTCTCTCTCATTACATTTTATGTGATATTTTAGGTGCCCTGTGGGATTGGAAAGCTGAACAACTGCCTAAAATGCCATCTCTTCATCTGGCTCTTCTGCTACCATCACTAAATATGCTCTTGAGAGAGGGTAGCATATTTTACTTTGCCTCTCCAGCCCAAGACCTGGGCAGACCCTTTCCTTAATTCCCTATGGCACCAAAGTGACTTGATACATAACAGAACTCGATGTAGGTTCAGGAGTACATGCCAGAAGAATAAAATATCAAGTTAGATTTGGCTTCTCTTGGGGTCTACAGACTTAAGACCAAGGAAACCCTGGTCAGATGACTCTCTGTGTAGCTTCTGTTCACTACTCCATGCCAGAGTGCAGGTCTCCTTCTTTTAGTAAAATTGTCCTTGTGCATGTCTTCCAAAGCCCAGAAAATCTCTCAGAAAGCAGAGGAAATTCCTTTGTCACTGCCTCAGATTTATCTTCAAATTCTTATTTCTTTTTTATTTTTTTTTTTAACTTTATTTTATATTGAAGTATAGTTGATTAACAATGTTGTGATAGTTTCAGGTGTACAGCAAAGTGATTCAGTTATACATATACATATATCTATTCTTTTTCAACTTCTTTTCCTATTTAGGTTGTTACATAACATTGAGCAGAGTTCTCTATGTTATACAGTAGGTCCTTGTTGGTTATCCATTTTAAATACAGCAGCGTGTACATGTCAATTCCACACTCCCTAACTATCCCTCTCTCACCCTTACACCCTGGTAACCATAAGTCACAATTTTAATTTCTTATGCCAGGATTTGCCATATCATAAGATGAACTATAGTGTAAGTAAAAACCCTCTTTAAGAGTAACTCCTCTTGTACACATAATTGGATCTCAGTGCTCAGACTGGACAATCAAAACACTCTAATACCAATATATATTGAGATACCTAGTCTTAGATAAAAGCTGACTATTCATAGAGCCTGGTACCTAGTGTAATTTTTTTTTTTTTTTTAGTTAGTTTTATCTTCTACATGGCATAGTTATTCCTGCATCTCTTTATATATGTCCTTCCTCTGGTTTTCAGAATTTCAGTTCCAGATTTTTTGTGAGCAACTGTTTAAACAAAGATATGCCCACATACATACGCGACACATACACACACACACACACACACACACACAGAGGCGTTGAGTATTCTAAATCTTTAAACAGCAAAGAACACTTTTACCAAGGAGGAAAAAAAAAAAGCATTTAGAGACAAAACTGCTTAAAAAATGTACATAATTTACAGTATGTCCTCAGCGTAAATATTACCATTCAGTCAGGTGAATATTATCTTCACAGTTTCTCCAAGGTAATGACTGGGGACTTGTTTTACATTTATGAACCTAAAGAACTCACGCAAGTGGATTTCCTAGAAAAAACATCACATTTTCAAAAAACATTAAGGTTTTTATTATATATATATTTCATTTTATTATGTATACATATATACTTTTGACAACATTAATGTTATATCCTATATTGAATTTTGAATAATGAACTTTTCACTTAATCTTATGTGTGTTTTCCCACGTCATTAACAATTTTTGAAAAGCTCTTTTTTGTGGCTGCATTCATAATGTGGATGTATAATCACTTATTTATCACATTTGTTTATTTAGAGGAAATCTATTTAGTTTCCATTTTTTTTCTACTACAAACAACATTGGAATGTTTTTCGCATATACATTTGCTTACTTCATTGATATTTCCTTAAGATATATTCTTATGAGTGAAATCGTTGTGTCAGAGGATCTTATGGTAGGACCTCAGGAAAATGGCTCTCTATCCTGCTGGCCCTGCTACATAATAATGTGTCCTTTTCTGCAGAACTGATGGGGCTAATAACTTATTTTTTTTAATATTTATTTATTTGGCTGCACTGGGTCTTAGTTGAAGCAAGCAGGATCTAATTTCCTGACCAGGGATTGAACCCCCGTCCCCTGCATTGGGAGCACAGAGTCTTAACCACTGGACCACCAAGGAAGTCCCGAGGCTAATAACATGATCATTGTTACTAAGCAATGTTTGTCAAGGCTACTGTGTCTTTTCCATAGTTGCACTAAGGACAGCTCAGTAATATCTTAAATTTTCTTGCTTAAAGTCTCTTTTTAGGAAATAGTTATTTACTTTAAATAACTGGTATTTATTAACATTTAATTATTCATATACATTTATTCAGTGTAATCACAATGAAAATTCTCATTTTCAAGCATAATGAAAAGTTTTAAATATCAAATTCTTAGAAGGGTGGGCTGTAGTTGTCTGTGACTAAATACATGTCTCAGAAAGTATAAGCAGATTCTGCAAGAGGTCTGTGCCCACTACGTATGGATAGTTATTGAAAGGACTAAGCCTCCAGGAGCCATCTTCTTTTGCCTCTGAAAGGAGTATTAGCATCAGCTGAAATGAGGTCTAGGCTCTATGAGGAGAGAAACCAGCCCCACCGCGCCAGCAGTTGTAACACATTTCTTATGTAATGTCTTTCCATGCTGATTAGGGTGTGTTGATTACTCACATCTGGGACTCGTATTTGATTAAGCTCGCTGAGTTTTGCCCTTCTTCCCATTTCCATTCTTTTTTTTCCCTCAATCTTCTCTTTGTTTTCACTGAATTTCATTTTAGTCTGTAGTTAAATTGATGACTTCTCTAAAGTTTCATTAAGATTTTGATTACTTTGAGTTCTTTTTGCAAGGTACTGCTATGTTTGCCCTTCCTAAAATGTTTGGACTTTTGATTGAGTAAATAAACATTCAGATATGCATGTAATTCTATAGTCATTCTATGTCTGTCACCAGACAATTGTTTGTAAGTGAGCAGGGGAGATTTTCATTTCCTCTCTGAATGCTTACTCTTTCAGTAGATTAGCTAGTGACCCAAAGAAAAATGTTTTAACTTTTGGAAAACACAGTTAACTAGGGTCTCTATCTCTCTTTCTCCCTCTAAAGATAGATAGATGATAGATATCATTAAGAACAGAGTGCCATACACATGGTAAATGTTAAGTATACATGAGTTCCTTCTGTATTTAAAAATTTTTACCTTTTAATATAGTAATGCAAATTTTTACATTTTAGTTTAGATATGTAAATTAACACCCCTAAAACTGCTTTATCTCTGAAATGGTTAAGTGAGGACTTTTATAGGTTACAGAACTCCACGTAAGTCAGTATCTTCATTTTATGTATTTAAGCACAAATCATCTAGGTCAAATTTCACAGTAAATTAACACATTTTCTGTGCTTGCCTTTGGCTAAGTGATTATAAATACACAATTTAAAATATCCCCTGCCTACCCAAGGAGTCCTGATGGAGGTGAAGAATTCTTACCATTATTTTAACTGTGGTACTGGACATAGTCTTTTGGGGTATTAGAGGACACTATTTTCCCTGTATTACAAATGACAATGCAGTTTCACCCTCACAACATAAACGTGGCAAATTTTCATAGTGCTAGACACACATAGACTACACTGTCATGTTAGTGTTAATAGATGGAGTTTTATAGAGTTTTAATGCATTTTTGAGATACCGTTTAAACACAGTTAATAGTACAGGCTTTGAGTGATGATTGTATATCTGAGAGAAATAACAACTTAGCATGAGAAACTAGTCAACTGTCTTCCATTCAACAGTTCATCCAACAAATACCTGTTAAGCATCTACCTCTTGCCAGTCATTATGTTTATCAATAGGTTTTTGGGACACATCAGTAAATAAACACAAATTCTTGTGTTTATGGACCTATTGTATTCAAAACCATTTTTACTAAATGTTATCCAGCTAAAGGAATAGTTTATCTATTACTCCTTATTTGTACACATGATGCTGGGCCCTGTCATAAAGATTATATAGTTAATAAGTTACAGAGAAAGAAATATTTTGAGATACGAAAGCACTGCATATCACATCATCTACCAAGCTACACATACCCAGTGGAAATTGTAAAAATGGCAAAACTATTATTACTGTTAGAATTTTATGCTCTATTAAGAAATTGCTAATATCCTGTGAATACAGAAGGTCATTTGACTTACCCAAGGACATGCAGAATGTCAGCTTTTTGTCAGGAATATTTCATTCCAGGTTGTTCAGAGTCAACACAATTACTTTTGCTACAAGGGAGTTGTCAGCTGATTTTTCATGATATCATATTGTTTATTCTGCTACTAAGGTAAAGACCATCACTGTTAATGTGACAGGTGTTAGTCTGTTTTGTTTAGAGTGTACAGCATGATCTTGGGCAAAGGAAATAATGCCAAATGTTCAAACACACACATACCCACACACCCAAGTTATGGTTAATCAAAATGAAAGATAATGATGAAATTTATGGACTAAAATGTTATTTTTCTATTTTGAAGAATAATGATTTTTTTTCAGAGTCAAAAAGGAGTTATGCTATGAGAAATTGTGCTATTATTTTAAAAGAATAAATAAAAACAAACCAGAGGGCTTCCCTGGTGGCGCAGTGGTTGAGGGTCCGCCTGCCGATGCAGGGGACGCGGGTTCGTGCCCCGGTCCGGGAGGATCCCACGTGCCGCGGAGCGGCTGGGCCCGTGAGCCATGGCCGCTGAGCCTGCGCGTCCGGAGCCTGTGCTCCGCAACGGGAGAGGCCACAGCAGTGAGAGGCCCGGGTACTGCAAAAAACAAACAAACAAACAAACAAAAAACAAACCAGAAAAACCTATTAACTTAATTCAAACCTCACAGAGAAACAGTGGATGGGCTAAAGTAAAAAAGAATACCACTAAAGCAAAACATTGCATTTGTTTATGAAAATTTATGATTTAAATGGGAACTGAACATTTTAATTAAAATAAGTGATTGGTTTAAAATGGTTTATGCAAGATTCTAATTTAAAAATTTATTGTTTTTCACTGTCACCACCATTCTTTGATAAGCTGACTTTAGCAGCAATGAAACATCTCATTAGATTGCAGTGTTATATTTCAAGAAATAATTATTTGGTTTATTATAATTCCTTTCAAAAAGAGCAAATCTTTTCTTCAAAATCTTTATGTATATATATATATACACACACATACACACCTTTTATATTTCCTAATTCTGTATGGACTCTTTTCTAAAAAAAAACAAATTAAGAATATAATTATTAAGAACAAGTAAACTTCCTTAAATTACTTCAAAATCTGTGGAAGTGATTTGATCTTAAAAAGTAAGAAAAAGAGGGCTTCCCTGGTGGCGCAGTGGTTGAGAGTCCGCCTGCCAATGCAGGGGACGCGGGTTCGTGCCCCGGTCCGGGAGGGTCCCGCGTGCCGCGGAGCGGCTGGGCCCGTGAGCCATGGCTGCTGGGCCTGCGCGTCCAGAGCCTGTGCTCCGCAACGGGAGAGGCCACAGCAGTGAGAGGCCCGCGTACCGCAAAAAAAAAAAAAAAAAAAAAAAAAAGTAAGAAAAAGAATAAGCAAAGCATTTTGTTGCTTTTTTAGTTATCACAAAACTCGAGCAGACATCCCTATAGGTCTTCTGCCTTTGCAGAAGAGCTAAATCATTTTGACTATGTCAATTTTGATCCGTAGTGCCCAGTATTGCATTTCATATCACATAACTTTTCTCTTTGTCTCTGCAGCAAGATACTTTCTCCTGGTTGAAAGTTCTTAAACTTCTTTATGTTATATTTCTATGTCTTATCTGCTTTCCCATCTTTAAACCTTCTTTCATGTGTGGATTGTCTTTATTATTCTTGCTCACTTTGTACTTCCCATTCTCTTTAGAGTATTTTAGATTCCAGTTCCATGTCTATCTGAAATATTCTGTCATCATTTTCCTTCTTACCCTGTCCACATCCAAAGATTATTATTATTTCAACTATTTTTATGGCAGTAGTCTCCACTTCTTTGTCTGTACACATCTTTGATGATTCTTACCTGCTGCTAAGCTCACTCACATGGCTGTTAGCTGGCCTCAGATCTGCTTTCAAGTGTACTCACCAGGCCTCTCCACAGAGCTGCTTCATGACATGGCAGCTGGCTTCCCCAAAGTGAGCATTCAAAAAAAAAAAAAAAAAATGAGAGGGCATTTCCAAGACAGAGGCCATAAACTTAATATAACCTATTCTTGGAAGTGGCAAATATTACTTCTTCTGTACTCTATTCATTAGCAGAGAATCAAGGAGAAGTGATTACATAAAGGCATGAATACAAAAGATGGGATCATTGGGGGTCATCTTAGAGTTCACCTACCACAGAGGGAGAAAAGAATGATACTAAAAACTTGGCCCATCCAAAAGAAGGAGAGTGAAGGAAAAGAAGAAAACACAAAGTGAGACAGTAGAAGTAAGTCTGGTGCATCAGTACCCACAAGAAAATAAACATGAAAGTGAGCTATTAAATACAAAAATTATTATCATATTCAAAATATAAAATACATATATGAGGAGAAAAAGAGCTGGAAAAGAAGAGCTATAACTATTTGCAGATAATATGAATATTTTCATAATAAATAATGTGATTATTTGCAGATAATATGATTGCAGATTATAATTTTATTTGCAGATAATATAATATTCAAAATAATCTTCATGCTCTGAATTTCCTAGAGAGCTGATGCTCTCATAAGGTTTTTGGGATTTAGGTTTTAATATACAAATTGAATATACCAAAATCCTATATGCCAGAGACAAAGCTAATTAGAAAATATAAGGGATAAAACTTCAGTTTATAATAACAATAAAAGCAATGTTTCCCAGGAATAATTGTGACTAGAAGTGTTCAAACCTCTGGGGATAAAATTACAAAATAATGGATACCAAAATCCATAGATGCTCAAGTCCTTTATATAAAATAGCATAGCATTTGCATATAACCTACACACATACTTCTGTATACTTTAAGTAATCTCTAGATTACTTAGAATACCTAATACAATGTAAATACTATGTAAATAGTTGCCAGTGCACAGTAAATTCAAGTTTTGCTTTTTGGAATTTTTTGGAATATCTTTTCCCAAATATTTTTGATCTGTGTTTTGTCGAATCCACTGATGTGGAACCAGAAGCCTGATTGTACATAAATGTAGAAACCAGTACCTATGCATGGGTTGGAAAATATCAGTAACACTAAAATAATTGTTTTTTTCAAATTAATATATAAATTTAATATAACTGCAATTGCCCACAGATGTTTTAGGTAGAATTAGAAATATCATCCATGAAATTCACACATAAGAAGAAATAAGCAGAACAGGCACAGAAATTTTGATGAGTAATGAGAAGAGCTTGGTCTACCAGATACATAGACTTACTATAGAACTATAATATTTAGAGTGGTGGAATTAGCAAAAATATACCACTGGCACAAAATAAGGATCTTCAAAGAGACCCATACATATAAGAATGATTTTATGTATAACACAGTTGGCATTACAAAAAAGGAGGAAATAATAAATTGCTTTATACATAGTGACAGGGAAATAGAAAAATAAAATAAAATCAGGTGTCTTCCTCACCATACAAACAAACACGATTTTCAGATAGATTAAGGTCCTAAATATGTATAGATAAAATTAATTTAAGACCTCTAAGTAAGACAGAATTTCTTAAATAAGATAAAGAAAACTGCAAACAATGAAGAAAATACACATACATTTGATCACTTTTTTTTTTTACATACTCCATAAAAGATACCATAAAGACTAAAAGAAAAAACTTTAGAATAAGTAGTTTTTGCAATACAATAACTAACAAAATACTAGTTATAAAAGATTCCTATAAATCAATAAGAACACAAAACAAAATACACGAAATACATAAACAATTTCCAAAGGAGGAAGCCCAATAAGGAAAACAGGCCTATACCATTGTAACCATGAAAATGAAGCTTAAAAAGAAATTGGAAACCATTTTGTGTCTATTAAATTGCCAAAGCTTTGACACAGATATGCAAATCCACTAACACATATGTAATGCAGTTGGTGAAAATAGAAAATACCATTTTGGAGAATAAATTAACAATAGCTAATAAATGTGAAGATGCTTTTACCATACAGCCATCAAATTTTGCTTCATGGTATACAGTCAGCCCTCCATATCCACAGGTTCTGCATCAGAGGACTTAACCAACTGCAGATTGAAAATATTCCAAATTTTTTTTCCAGAAAGTTCCAAAAACCAAAACTTGAATTTGCCTTGCTTTGGCAGCTATTTACATAGCATTTACATTATACCAGGTCTTCTAGGTAATCTGGAGATGATTTAAAGTATACAGGAGGATATGTGTAGGTTATATACACATACTATTTCATATAAGGGACTTGAGCATCTGTGGATTTTGGTATCACAGGGGTCCTGGAACCAATTCCCTGCTGATACCGAGGGACAGTTTTATAAGTGGGAGAAAATGCATAAGAACTTATGCATAAGGAGATGCAACAATGTTGAGGCTTTGTTTTTAACAGCCCAAACTAAAAACATCCTAACTGCCTATCAAGAATATAAATATTAAATTATGTTATAGTTGTAGCACAAAATTATACAGCCTTAAAAGGAACAAACATCATTTGTTGACATGGTTAAATGTTGTTGCATGAAAAGAATAAGTTGCTGAATAGTATATACTGTTTTCTGCCATTTATATAAAGAATAAAAACCAATAAAATCATAAATTATAATATCTAACTATGAAGTAAACATATAGATTCATGGAATTGATAAAACTCAATTTACAATAGTAGTTATCTCTTGAGAAATGCAACAGGGAATGTCAGTTATGTATGTTCTTTGAAAATTCTTTGAAAAAAATTAGAAGCAAATAAAAACTAGTAAGATTTGATAAAGCTGAGTAGTGGATACACAGATGCTTATTATCTCAATTCTTTATTCTTACCTGTTTACTTGAATTAATTTACAATATACATTTCCTGTCCATTTCCACTAACATGTCTGTGGTCCAGAGCTGTGTTGATTTGTGCCTGAAACTCTGCCATAGCCATACTATCTGCATTCTCTGTCTTCAATCTGATCTGCCAGTCATTTCTCGCCTATCACTTACTACCATCGGCAGGAACCTCAAATTTCCTGCTACAGTCATTCCATGATATCTACACTATTCCAAGTTCAAGCCTCTATTTTGGCTTTCAAGGCCATCAGAATTCTCCAAGACTGCTGATTCTTATAACTCCGTATCTTCCTCAGGACCCTTTATAACTACCCACTGACCCTTCACTCAGTTTTACAGCCACTTCATCAAAGCACAGGTCAAGTGACATAATTTCCATAGTGTTTCTTTTCTGACTGCTTCAGTTCATTCAGGGTTTATGTTACCCATAAAATCGTTATTGTACCATGTACCACTTAAATAGTCTCTATTTTGTTTTTGGAATTTGGATTTAGGCATTTAACTAATTTTTTGAGGATCGGGAAATGTCTTATTTTCTTTTTTGTTAATCACAGAGCTAAACACACTGATTCCCCCAAACTAACTCTAATGGAAGATCTAATGTCTCTTGGGTCCTCAGTGTGAAATCTGGACTTTTCTTGGCTTTTCTCACTCTTTCATCCTTCTTCTAACAGCCACTAAGTCTTATTTTTCAGTTTCATTAAGGTATTTCCATCCTGTGCACTTATCTCTGTTTTCACTCAACATCCTTGTCAAAGCCACTGTTACTTTATATAGGTAGCATAAAGCTTAGAGTACTATGTTGTTGAGGCTTGTTTATTTTCATGAAGTTGTCACCTGATACTTGTACAGTGGGGGAATTTTGCTGTTCTTTATTAGTAGGAATCTATGTAACAGCTCTGGCCTCCCTCTGTATCCTATAATGAAGACAGAGTAATCTTTATAAAATTTAATGTAGTTACCCCCCTGCTTAAAGTCCCTTAATGTCTTTCCATTTTCCTTATTAAAGTCCCAAATACTTAACATAAAGCCTTGTGTGAACTGTCACTGCCTACTTCTCCAGCCTCACCTAATGCCACCCACCCTGAAGCCCTAGACACATTGCCATCTTTCAGCTCCTCAAGGTGCCATGTGCTTTATTCCCTCAGACCTTCTGCACAGGCTAATCTAGAACTCACTTCCCACCATCTCCCTTCACGTGGGCAATCTCTACCTATTTTTCAAGTCTTATTTTAATCATAATTTTCTTGGTGAGTCTTTCCTTAACTCTCTCCCTACCCATCCCACTCAAACTTTTATAATGTCAATAGTTCCTTTTATTTATCCTTTGTAATACTCATCAAAATGTACTTAATTTCTGCTGTGTTTCTTTTCCCTGAGTCTATAAGCTCCACAGGTAGTGAGACTCTATTTTCTTCCCTACTTTATCTCTGGTGGGTAACATTATCTTGTACATGGTAGGTGCTGCATACATATTCATTGAATGTATTAAATGATTCTTAAGAAATGTTTATGAATTGATTTTGGCTGATTAAAATATATGTAAAATGTATTCTTTTACATACTCTCTCTACTTACCTCAATTTTGTATCATTTGTTGTCATTTTATTCTTAAAGACTGAGGATGATAAAGTAAATAAAAACATTTCTACAAATTCTAGAAGAAATCATATTTAAGTAAACCAAAAATCTGAGTATATGCAATACATTTTTTTAGCTTTTTCTAAAGTTGGTAAGTAGAATTAAACCCATCATGAGTAATCTTTTTCTTTTTTCCCCTTTTCAAGTGCAACTCAACTTATCAGGGAGGTCACTGACTTTTTTTTTTTTTTTTCTTTTGGTACGCGGGCCTCTCACTGCTGTGGCCTCTCCCGCTGCGGAGCACAGGCTCCAGACGCGCAGGCCCAGCGGCCATGGCTCACGGGCCCAGCCGCTCCGCGGCATATGGGATCTTCCCGGACCGGGGCACGAACCCACGTCCCCTGCATCGGCAGGCAGACCCTCTACCACTGCGCCACCGGGGAAGCCCACACTGACTATTTTTTAAACAGGAATTCATGGGGATTAAGGAGAAACCAAAATATTTATCAGAGTAGCATTTAATATTAACAAAATGAAAATAAACACATAGCCCTGATGGTTGACACTTTCAAATCAAGCACTCCTACTTGGTCTGTTCTCTAATACTTTCTTTAATCATTTGCCCCATTTGCATCTGTGCTCTGTGTTGTAATAGTCCTATACAGTGTTTGAAAATTATAGCACAATTCCACCCTCAAAATAGAAGAGAGAAAAAAAAAAGGCAATCTACATTTCATGCCCTGCCATGTTCTGGCTTTTCTAGGTGATTAATGATAATGGCCATTTGCCCAAAATATAGACTCAGTTCACAAATGGGATTGGAAAACAACTTTATGATAAATGTGGAAAATATATTCTTCTTCTTCTATGGTATATACCTTTCTTTATACATAAAATGAAAAACATTCTTAAATTCTATTTGCACATAATAATGCATGAAATTACAGCTTTTATAATGCTGTGTATTGAAAGGAACTGGATTGATGTGGTCAACCAAGGAACACAGCCTATTTTCTTTAGAACTGAGAATTGTACTTATTGGTAACTTACAACCTGCAGAGTTCTTCTAAAGGAAATATTATATACTATGCATTTATGGTTTGTTTTATGGAGAGACTGTACTTGATATGGAAGAAAAACTTTTGTAGTTTCCATCCTGATACTTACCTGGCAAGTATCTACTTATTTACATAAAGGTTATGTTGATGAGCTTTAGAACAAAAAGGTTAACTGGATCAAAGGGGAAATCATCAGGAAAGAATTGGGTCCCTTTGGAAGTGATACATTTCTCTTCTTTAAATTGTGTTTTAACTTCTCTTGGTGAAGAGAAGTGAAGGAATGGCTCCCCGACCCATTTTGTAAATGATGGAGTGTTCTAGGCCTTTATTGAGGTAATGGAGGAAAGTCTGTTCCCAGTATTTGTTATGCATCTGATTGTTCCTCTAATAAACTAAATGTAATTAAAAATAGAGCAGGGCTATTGCATTTTAATAGCTTAGATTCTTCCCTGTGGAAGAGTTAGCAAACAGTGAGAGAATATGAAGATTCAGCTCCCCAGCACCTGCCAGGCAGCCGTTGTCAAGATTAACAGCATCACACCAGGTTATTAGAGGAAATATAAATACTTTTGAGGCTCTGTGGGTAGTTACGATATCACGTTTTATTATCTTCTCCTAAAATGGAATTACTCACTGTAATTGCTTGCCAGTCACAGGCCAACAAACATGACAGAATAAATCCTACATATTCGGGGGGGGGAGGGGTTATAATGCAAAAACAGCCGACCAGAGAATGTTTCAAGGATACATTATTATGTCTTTGTAATAATCGTGCTTAAAATTTGATGGCACTTTACAGCTTCTAGGATAGGCACATATTTGTGCAGTGCAATTTGAAGTGGCATAGCAGTTATTTGAATTCCTACTCGAATAAGGAAATAGGGGTATGGAGATACTGAGTGATTTGCCCAAGAATGCTGCTACTAGTGAGTGCAAAGTTGAGAATGAGCCCCAAGTCTTCTAACTGCACAGTCTGTGTTCTTTCTGCCCATCTGCATGGCCTCACTTCAGTTCAACAGCAAACACATAATATTTGCATCATATCTTTCTTGGTGACAAGACGGTTTTGAAGAAACTAAAATTTCCTGAGTGGAATAATGAAAAATCACCTAAAATGCAAAAAATTTGCAGTTTTATAAGTGGCCTTACAGAAGCTCGGGGATTTGATGTCAGGCATGGAATATTTGAGAAAATATGGAAAGTCATTATCTCTGTAAGATGAGAAAAGTGACACATTAGGAGATGTCTTTTGTTTTCATTTATTTTTGTCTCTATTTCCAAAACAAACTTGATTATCAAAAAGCGGGATGAGTCGAGAGAATGAGAAAACAAGTACAGACTGGGAGAAAATATTTGTAAAACACATTATTGGATAATGAACTGTTATCCAAAATATACAAAGAATCCTTAAAACTCAACAATAAGGAAATGAACAACCCAGTATAAAAAGGTGGAAAAGAGATCTGAATGGATGCCTCAACAAAGAAGATATACAGATGACAAATAAGCATGTAAAAAAGGTGCTCAACGTTATATGTCAATAGGGAATTGCAAACTAATACAACACGATGCCAATACATGTCTATTAGAATTGCTAGCATTTAAAATATTGACAATACCAAATACTGAGGAGGGTGTGGAGCAACAGGAACCCTCATTCATTGCTGGTGGGAATGCAAAGTGATACATACAGCCATTCTGGAAGACAGTTTGACAGTTCCTTACAAAGCTAAACATAGTCTTATCATATGATCTAGCAATTGTGCTAGATTTGAGGAATTGAAAACTTACGGTCACACCAAAACCTGCATATGGATGTTTATAGATGTTTTTCATAATTGCCCAAACTTGGAAGCAACCAAGATGTTCTTCAGTAGATGAATGGATAAATAAACTGATACTTCCAGACAATGAAACATTACAAAGAAATAAGTTATCAAGCCATGAAAAAACATGGAGGGAACTTAAATGGATATTGCTAAGTGAAAGAGGCCAATCTGGAGATGTTACATACTATATGATTCTGAAAAAGGCAAAAATATGGAGATAGTAAAAAGATTGGTGGTTGCCAGAGGTTAGTAGGGAGGGAGGGATGAATGTGCAAAGTACACAGGATTTTTAGGGCAGGGAAGTTGCTCTGTATGATACTACGGTGGTGAATACATGTCATGATGCATTTCTCAAAACTCATAGAATGTACAACAACAAGAGTGAATCCTAATGTAAATTGCAGGCTTTGGGTGATAATGATGTGTCAGTGGAGGTTCATTGATTGGAACAAAGGTACCATTCCAGAGTGAAATGTTGGTAGTGGAGGAAGCTGTGCATGTGTGGGGATATGGGATATACGGGAACTCTCTGTACCTTCCTTTTAATTTTGCTGTGGACCTAAAAATACTCTAAAAACAAGCTTTGTCTTATCTTAATAACTTTTTTATTTCAAAAAAGTGGTCTGAGGAATATCATATCTATTTGAAGGAAAGGGTGCTAACAGTTACACTCAATAATGCAGTATGTGGCCAGGAGGGACTGAATCAGTGATAACATGTTTTAAAATCTGTTTGAAGTCTTAAGGAAATATGGTGAATATTAAGACTCCTGGATTCCACACTTTATTAGATTAAATGAATGTCATGGCAGAAGTCTGACTGTATAGTGTAACAGTATATGGAGGCTCATTTCTTTTATTACCATACAAACCATTGCTGCCTGGTATGCCTGAATCTTAGACTATCCAGGGAAGAATGATTCGTCACAGTCCAGTTATTTGAATAGAATGGCACAGAGAATGTCCTCAATATATAGGATTTCTAGCAGAGAAGGCAGTCCCTGCTATAATTCAAAGAAAATGAAACATTTCATGGCTCAAATCCTTTATTTCCTGCATTGTATGCTAGAATCACAGGTGGGATTTCCTAAGTATAAATCCATTACCTTGATTGAAACTTAAATGAGGATTAAGAAAATTTTAATTGTTTTGCCTCTTATTTTCTATATTTTTTTTCAATTTGAAGTTTTCTGATAATATTTGAATCAGATATGTTGCTGAATTTTGAGTATTTTAGTGCCTTAATTTCTCCAATCTTTTTATAACAGAGTATTACCTTTAGCTAATGTCAAAGTTTTCTGGTTGTCCATTGTCTATTTTCTTTCTCAAGCCACAATCTGAAAAGTTCTTAGCAAAGATCATTTTCCCTCAGATTTTCTAGACTGTCCTCATGTTGAATCCCTGACTAAACTTAATCTAATATTAACCAGTGTGTCACCAGTTCTTACCTCAATGCCTATTTTTGATGGAAAGTCCTTCTTAAACTCTGTTATTTCTGGGTGTCCTTAGGCATATCTCTTTTGGGTTCATGAAGAGTATTTCCATTATCATAGGACCCATCACGTTCCTCCATGCTAGTTGCAATTCCTGACCACAGCTAACAAAGTCACTTGTGGTCCACTGGTTACTACTGATGCTGCTAGTATTCTCTAAGAAGTCACTGACAATTTGGTAAGAGTATTACCTCCTGACATATCCTCTATGCACCAAAGCCATGTAGTTAATCAACACATTTTTACCTGGGCAGCAAAGCAAAGTATCCAGGGTGAAGAGAGATCTCTGCTTGTAGCCCTGCAGAGCTCAAATGGGGATCCTTGGACCTGAGCCAACATATTAGCCCCCAGTCAAAATTTTATCTTCCTTATTGTCTTCTACTCCCATCATTAACTTGTTCCTGATGTAAATGCCACTGCTGGATTCCAGTAGAGGACAAAGCCTGGCTACTACCTCTATTCCCACTGTACCTGTCACTCTCTTGGTCTGGTTATATTTTATATGAAAAGATTTCTTTTCTGAACATATTTTATACCTAAAGATTTCCTTTCTTCAATAAAATAGATTTTTTACTTTAAATGACTCACCAAGCATGTGTAAGCTGAAGACTGACACTGGAGGAGGAATGTTTTAGGGGGAGGGAGAAAAACTACAGTCCTATGGGCACTGTCTTTGGGTAGTCCTTAAAAGAAAACGTACTCTGGAATGGTAACATAAGAATACACAACTTTTGAATTGTATTTAATTCTGCTTTTGAATTGTGTTCAGATTCTAGCTGTTCTAATTCTTGCCATCTGTATTTCAACCACATATCTGACATGAAATAGCAGAACATAGAATGGGTCCAGAACCCTGTAGACATTGCTAAAATAAGATGTTATGGAAAAACCAGAATGAACATTTTGCCCAACCCATAAGTAGTTAAGAGCATGAATAAATACATCACCCTTTAATCTGCTACCCTATGATTAATTCGTGGTCGTAGTCAACATTATGGATATGACTAAATAGTTTCTAGTTAAGATCACTAGTTCAGCATATATTAATGTAGAACTTCCTATGTGCCAGCTAATGGGCAGCATGCAGCAATTCAAAAGGTCACTGTCTATCATGAAAGTTTACTTCCTTTGTTTTATCATCTTAATAATTTTCCTTGTCAGTAAAAATGAAAGCATATATATTTTTTGAAATTTAAGTTCTTGAAAATGATTTCATCACATACCTCACAGTTTTGAATGGAACACTGAGCTGGCACACCAAATTCGATAGTTTTAAGCACAAATCTGACTGCCTTTTAGGAATAGGCTTAGTAAATCCAGATGCCATTTCTTTTGACTATATGCTTGTTAAGAGCTTTTATTATAAACTCAGTAGATTTCAAGCTAAAGTTCATAAATCCTTTGGGTCTGAATTCTAACCTAAATGTAAAATGAATAAACAAGCATTCAGTGCCTGTCTCCAAAGCTTAGGACTGGTTGGTTAGTCTAGTTATTTTTTCTAATGTTCCACAGACTTGGTAAGCTAGATTTTAATGTCTTATTGTCCTTGTTTATATTTTGTCCTTGAATTCTTCCAATATACATTTAAGTACATATACTTACACATAATATGTGTATGTCCGTTGAGTTTTGTCTCTGTGGAGCAGTAGAGAATAAGCCAGTTAAGCAGCCCCTAACCAGAGCAAGTCGGCTAACAGATGGAGTACACAGTATGAAATTAGAGAATAACTGGCAAGATTTTTTTTTATAATGATCCATCTGGAATCCAAGGGTCAATATCATCAATTTTGACACACACAGGATCACAGCCTCACTTTACATTTAATTTCTAAGGTTACTTTCTTTAAAAAAAAAGTCCTCATTATACAAAAAAAAATTAGAAAATGAACAGTGAGAATAAGTTACGAACTACCACAGAGTACATGCTGCCTTACAGAATAATGAATTGCTGTGGTTAATCACATTAACAGAGTTCTAAATATTCTATGACATGTATACAGAACTGCAAAATGGATGTATTAGGGTAGGTTAGACTGATGGTGGTCAATCAGGACAAAGTGACTAACAAAGAAATTTGTCTTTTAGAAACGGTACTTGATGAGTGTTTTTAGATTGGTGAGTGGCTCTGCTCCATCCGGACATTTAGGGACTTAGGCAGGTAGTTGCCATGGTGGGCCAAATAATGTCCACCCCCAAAGATGTCCACATTCTAATCCCTGAAACCTGTGAATATGTTGCCTTAATGGCACAAAGAATTTCACAGATGTGACTGAAAGGGGATTATTCTGATTTATCCAGGTGAACCTAGTATAATTTCCAGGGTCTTTATAAAAGGGAGATGGGAAGGTCCAAGTCAGAAAAGGCAACGTGACGACAAAAGCAGAATCTGAAAGTAGTGAAAAATGGAGGCAGAGGTCAAAGATTGAAAGAGACGTTTGAGGATGATATGCTACTGACTTCAAAAACAGAGCAAGGGACCATCAACCAGGGAAAGCTGGTTGCCTCTGGAACTTGGGAAAGGCAAGGAAATGGATACTCCCCAAGGGCATCTAGAAGGAACCAGCCCTGTGGACGCCTTGTTTTAGTTAAATGAGGCTGATTTTAGTCTTCTGATCTGAAGAATTGTAAGATGAGAAATCTGTGCTGTTTAAAGCCTCTAAATTGTGGTAAGCCGTTACAGCAGTGTATAAGTGTATAAGTTCATTCAGAACTTGCACGCTTGCTCTGGTTGTTACCATTCCAGGTAGTGGAAAGAAGTGACAATGGAACAGGAACCCTGCTCTTTTAAGGTATCTTCCTGGAAATGCCTTCTATCACTTCCACTCATACGGAATGAAGAGAATGTAATTGAATGGAAACTGGAAACTGGAAATTGAGAGTATATGGTAGCCATGTGAGCAAATAATTCCATTACTGTGGAGGAAGAGCAGGGCAGATTTTGGGAAACAGCTAGGAGTCTTCCCTAACGGGGGCGATAGTGCCTAGTATTTGTTTCATCTATTTTGCAGCCTAAGTAAAGCAGATAAAGTAGGTAGGGAAGAAATCATTTGAAATAATAACAGCTAGTGTTTACTGTGGCTTTCCTATGTGCTAGTCTCTGTGAGTTACAGTTGTTAAGGCACTTACTGCTCCCATTGTGAGGCAGGTACTTCCGTTACTCCACTTTATAGTTGAAGAAAGAGGATTACAGAAGAGAGCAACTTGCCATTTACATAGCTAGTAAATGGTAATGCTGGAATTTAGCCCCAGGTGTGACTCTGGAACCTGTGTCCTTATTCTTTCTCTATGCTGTCTTTTCATTATATATTTATATATTAGAGGGGAATATTCTCTATACTGAATATGGGCCAGTGGGCAAATGATTAATTACCTCTTTGATTATATGAAGAAACAATTTGCAAAAGCACACTTATTTCTCTTATAAAAATATAATCTTCCATCTATAAATTTCAGTTTTCTAAGGTGAATTAAATTTAAGTAAAATTTAAATTTTATTACTTTGTACTATTGATCAACACTGAATTCATTGTATGATTTTTTCTATTATTTTGTGCAATAATTTTTAATTCTACATAAATTTTGGAACTTTGAGATATTAAATATTTTAGCTATGAAAATATTTATTTCCAGTCTTGTAAAATGCAGACTTACTATATTTCTGCAATTGTCATTCACTTATTTATTCATTCAAAAGTATTTTTTAGGCACCTACTATGCACCGTTACTAAGACTAGTTTGGTAAGCAAGATCAATTTTGTGTCTGCTTTTACAGAATTTAAAATCTAGTGTGAAGGTCATTTATACAAACATTAACCACTAAGTGTGATAATGACTACAGTAAGGGAAATGCAGGAAGTACTGAAGCACATAGCAATAGATCTGTTCTTATCCAGGAGTGTTTAGGCATTTACTCAAAGCATATATTTTAAGGAGGGATTTTGTAAATAGCTTGCAATTCTCCCTTGAAGCAACGATTTTCACTCTCTACTCACAATATTTTTTAATATAGAAGAAATTATGGTCAGGTTAGTATGATCCAGTTTCTTCCAGATTACCAAGAAACTCTCCATGCCCTCAGTAATCTTCAAGTTACCATCCCATTTCTCTGCCTACTCTTTACAGCACAACTCTAAATGAATTTTCTATTTTAAGAAAATAATTTTCCCAAATTAATTAATTTATATAAATATAATATATAAATTTATATAAAACATACAATATATTATATAAAACAGAATTTATTACATAGATATATAATATATAAAACATGTAAATATATTTCCTATAGAACATTATATTTACATATATAAACTATATATATACATATATACACATTTATGTATGAATACAAGCTTCTGAATGATGAATGTTCCCTTGACCCTTTCCTGTGTGCAGGTTTTTTAGTAAATGGAAAAAATCCTAAATTTTGGGCTTTACTTCTCAATACTTTAAGCAAAGACTCCAGTCTCTCCTGTCCTCTTCTCTCCTCAGCACATTCTAATCATGCTTTTGCCAACACCACACCACTGAAACCGCACTTTTCACAGTCATCTGTGTGACCTCCAGGTTTATTCAGTTGTCAACTTTCAGTCTTCGTCCCACTTGACTTAGCTGCAGCATTTCACATGGATGAGTACATTCTTCTCCTTGAAACACTCTCTTGTACGTGACCCATAAAACACCACACTCCCCTAGATTTTTCTCCTAACTCTGTCTACTCTGGTAGTTTCATTTGCTCATTTCTCCTCATGTCTCTTACCTCTATATGTTGGAGCTCTTGGAGCTCAGACCTCAGATCCTTTCTTTGCCTATTTATAGGCACTCTTTAGTGATTGCATTTATCTTAATGGATTTAGATATGACCTATACTCTGATATTTTCCAAGCATATGTTTTTATTATTGTTGTCTATTTCTCCCTTTACATCTGTTGGTATTTGCTTAATGTATTTAGGTGCTGTGATGCTGGGTGCATATGCATTTACAATTTTTATGTCATCTTGATGAATTGGCCCCTTTATCATTATATAGTGACTTTGTTTCTTGTTTCAGTTTCTGATTTAAAGTTTATTTTGTGTGATATAACTATAGTACCCCTACTCTCTTTTGGTTTCCATGTGTGTGAAATATCTTCTTCCATCTGTTCACTTTGAGCCTATGTGTGTCCTTAAAGCTGAAGTGAATCGCTAGTAGGCAGAAAATAGTTGGGTCTTATTTTTTTATCCATTCATCCACTCTATGCCTTTTGATTACGTAATTTAATCCATTTGCATTTAATTTAATTAGGTAAGGACTTACTAATGCCATCTTATTGTTTTCTGGCTCTTTTGTAGTTTCCTTGTTTCTTTCTTCCTCTTTTGATGTTTTTCTTTGTGACGATTTTCCATAGTGGTATGCTTTGATTTCCTTCTCTTTGTGTTTTGTGTATATACTAGATCCTCTACTGAGAGCTTTCTTCTTGAAAGTAGCACCACTGTTAATGTTACCAAAAATGATTTGGTTTCTTAAACCAGGAAGTGCCAGTACAAGGAAGGAATCCTTTGTAAGCACAACACTAACATTAAAATGGATTGGAAAGCACCACTGCAAACACATAAACTGGCCTATAATTGTCAGCTTTCATTAATTGGAAGGAAAATAAATTCAATAGTCTATGTACAGAAAGAGTGGGACTCTCTGAGGTGTTTGTACACCAATCAATGAGGAATAAGAAACAGAAAAACTTGGAAACTTCATTTGTGATCATAAAAACATGGGAAGACAACATGAGTCTTATTTGCCAAACTGAAGTACTTCAGTGATGCCACAGTCCTTTAATAGTCAGGAGTGGAGGCTCAGGTAGTTTCATGCCTTCAGATTGCATAAGAATTCATGAGGGTAGTAGGATTACTAACAAGCGAGCTCATTGTATGTGAGCTCATTCACATACAGTGCATCCTACTGATAATATCTCTAAGCCCTTGTGGTTCTACACAATCCAGCAACTCTGTTTCTATCCTGGCCTGGGTATCTTTGCAGAAATCCAGAGCCCTGAGACTAGAGCCTAGCTTACCTGGATTCTGCACATAGCCATCTCCTTCTTTGGTCCTGATACTCCTTAGTGCTGTCCCTGATAGGCTAAGAAAATACTTTCTATCTAATTCTGTTCTTTCTCAGACTTGGGAATCTTCCTCAGTTCTCTCACATTATCTCTTCCTTTCCTTCTTCTTTCTACTTTCTGCTCTTCCCACCTACCCCTGATGGCACAAACCAAGCATAATCTCTTCAATGAGCTACTGCACACAAACTTCTCCAAGAAAGGCCCAGCTGTCTTACTGGAGAAAGAAAGCAGAAGGGATTACAGCAAAAATGCCTGACAAATCAATATCTCCGTAAATTATACTTCTATGACTGTGTAATCAAAACAGTATGCGAGGGCTTCCCTGGTAGCGCAGTGGTTGAGAGTCTGCCTGCTGATGCAGGGCACATGGGTTCGTGCCCCGGTCTGGGAAGATCCCACATGACGCGGAGTGGCTGGGCCCCGTGAGCCATGGCCGCTAAGCCTGCACGTCCGGAGCCTGTGCTCTGCAACGGGAGAGGCCACAACAGTGAGAGGCCCGTGTACCACAAAAAAAAAATAAATAAATAAAAAAAAAATAAAATAAATAAAAAAGCAGTATGGGAAATCTTACTGTCTCTGTTTCCTGAAATCATTCTCTGCAATTCTTCTTCATTTCCTTGGAAACAAAAACTGCTGAAATTTAAAAACTCTACTGGTAAATTATCAATAAAATGAGAAAATTATTTTCTAGTTATTTTCATCAAAGATGGAGCTCATACACACCTGTTGACTGATTCTCAATATGTAGCATTGTGATAATTTGTTTCTAGTGCTTTTCCAAAACATATTCAGAGGCAGAAATACCCTTTAGGTAGAATAAAAAGGTCCTATACTATTAATGGTTTCTTTCCTGACTGAAATATTACTGGCCATATTATAAACACATAGGTAGATTGTCCTACCTAAAATGATGAATCTCTAAAGTATTTTGTTTTTACGTTATTTTGTTGTAAATATGCCTTTAATGGAAGAAGACAGCAAAGACTGTTTAGTAGAGAATCAGCAACAGAAGAATTCAAAGGTTTTCTTTGGTAGGATGATAAGTGATTATTTTGATTATTATTATTTTTTTTTGTGGTACGTGGGCTTCTCACTGTTGTGGCCTCTCCCGTTGCGGAACACAGGCTCCGGACGCGCAGGCTCAGCGGCCATGGCTCACGGGGCCCAGCCACTCCGCGTCATGTGGGATCTTCCCGGACCAGGGCATGAACCCGCGTCCCCTGCATTGGCAGGCGGACTCTCAACCACTGTGCCACCTGGGAAGCCCAATGAAGGAATTTTACCTGTATAAGATCTTGCAGCTACATAACCAGAGGGGCCATGTGACACTATAGTATTCTATTTCATTTCTTACATTGCACATATGTATATATGGAATTGGGGATGTCCTGGAGTACTAGTCTTATTTAATTTCTGCATCTCTCTCTGACCTCCTACTCCACCAGTCTCAATGCATGAGTGCACACACACACACACACACTAACACTAACTCACACACATATGACCTTCAGATAGGTTATCTTAGTTTAAGTGTTTGGTTTTGTTTTGTTTTTATTTATAACTAGGACGTGCATACTAAACACTTATCTATTTGATCTCTCTAATACCTAATGCTATATTCATATAAAAGTTCTGGTAACAATAAAAGAGCATTATTTACATTTTACAGATTCACATAAGACACTAAATTTCATGTTCAGGGTCAATCATTTTTCATATAGACTATGGCAGTTATCTCTTAACTCTTCTCATTACTTCATTTTAGAGGTAGCTTAAGACCCAGATTTCTAACTTTCAAGACCCATTCTCTTTACAACATGCTGGGGAGCACATGATGTCAACACAACTTATCACTGTTGGTGTTGACCTTGATTATTTCATGTTTGATAGGATTTTCCATTGCAAAGTTATAATTTTTCCTTTTCAGTATTCTGTTTGTTAGAAGGGAATCACTAAGTGTAGCTCACACTCAAGGGGAAAGGAATTAATCTTCACCATCCAGAAGGAAAGATAGAAAGGAATTTGTGGTGATATGTTAAAATGACCACACTAATTAATGTATTTTAGGAAAGACATTTTGAAACAATGCAAATTATCCTAAAGTTTTGCCTACTAATTTTTAGTATTCATTGGTGTATCTTGCTTGCAGAAATTATTACTGTGTGGTCTCAGTCTAAGGGTGATTTTCTAATTCCTTCATTTCTTCTACAGTTATTAACTGTAGTTCTTCTGAAAGGAAGACTTATCCCTTTACTTTCTATTTATTTATTCAATCATTTATTTTTGCCAGTAGACTCATGAATATTTATTGTATCCTTTCAGTTATAATCCAATGATACGGTTATTTATCAAAGTGTTCAAATTACTCCAGATTTAGCCATTGGTAACTATTAAAGTTGACTCCTTTGATCTTTCAACATACCTCCACTCCCCCCTGCCCCGCCCCTTTTTGAGAACTTCCCTGTCACCTGGCACAACAAGATGATCTAGGCTCACCTTGTACTACTCCTGGCTCCAGCACTAAAATCAGCTATTTTCCCAAAGAGCACCAGTTCTTTTTATCATAGAATGGTACAGAAATCAAGATTTGGATATATTTTGTGATATTTATTTTTAGAAATGTTTTTTTTATTTTTTCTTAGAGAAATATTTGATTTTTATATACTCAAATTTATTCACTTAGTTTCAGCCTTTGGCTTAATACTTAGACCTTCCTCAACTCACTGTATATAGTCACCAATGTATCTTTGAGTAACAATATTAATAATTTTACAGAACTCTAATGTTAGTTAATAAGAAGTCTAAGGTAATCCTTATTCTCCTGTTTCATTGCTAGGGAAAATGACAAGTCATGATGTTTTTGACTTACCAGCAAATTAGCACAACTGTGTTAGTCAAGCATACCTTCAAACCTTGTGTTTAATTATAACATCTCTGCAAAGAAAATTTAAGGATGGAATGGTGATAGGTATGTATTTCTTCCAAATTGTACTATATTTAAGATTTTTGAAATTTGGCATAGGTCCCCAATGAGTTTGGTCATAGCCTATTTTTAATAGTAATGGAGAAGATCAGATCTCTCGAGCCAAACTAAAAAGTCTTAGTAGCAAATTGCCTCTTCCTGGTGCTGATGAAGTTCTTTTAACCTTCTACTTTTGCCATATAGTTGTTTGTGAGAAAGTCATGGAATTACATTAAAGAATTAGTAAATGTAGTGTGAAGGGACTTTGCATTTACAAAATATTTGCTTGGAGTCAAGAGTGGTCCAGGGCAATGGAGTGTATGTTGGGAGTGTGGGGCAGGTAACATACCATAGGAGAGGAGGTGACTCCATTAGCCAATAAAGTTCTCTAAGATTTTTCTAATCAAATGGTCTCTATTTATAACTTATGTAATTAAGCACACACAAAATAAATAGTGCAAGTACTAAAGAAATATGCTATACCTTCTAAGACCGGCAATCCCTTTAGCATTGTGATACTAAGAATTATCAAGGTAGTTATACATTTAAAAACATTTTCTAAAAAATATAAAGAAAGATAAATAAACTAACATTTCTTTCCTGACTTCTGGCACTATCTTCTCAGATGCTCTAAATTATAGCCAGAAGAATTGTTATCATTTAAGAGATCCTATATAATATTATCAGTTAAGTTTCTTCTTAAAATTTATATATATTTATGTATAATTATATAAAAATATTATATATGAATAATAATATATTAGATTAAACTTATTTAATATATAATTATAATCATAAATAAAATATGATATATATCAATTAAGCTTAAAATATTTATATAAATTATGTGTACACTATACATAAATATATGTATATACATATATATGCACCCATATATATGTAACAGGTAACATCTGTAAGTATGTATTATATTATGTATATGTATATTATTATATACATATATACATATGTTACATATATATATAGAGAGAGAGAGAGAGAAACTCATTGTACTAATTTTTCTCTTCATCTGACTCAACAGTATGATGAGACATTTCATCACATTTCAGATAGAGACATTTCCCTGTTAATATCTATAGTATAGTTCTTATTTTTTTAAATGTGATGAGACATTTCATCACATTTCAGATAGAGACATTTCCCTGTTAATATCTATAGTATAGTTCTTATTTTTTTAAATGTGATGAGACATTTCATCACATTTCAGATAGAGACATTTCCCTGTTAATATCTATATAGTTAATATTAATATTAATATTAATATCTATATAGTTCTTATTTTTTTCAAATGTCACAGTTAAGTTAACTCTTTCTCTAGTATTTGACTTTAGGTTTTCTCTAAACTTTTGCTTTCAAAACAGTGCTATTATGAACATATTTTTAACATGACTCTTTGTACTTGCAGCACTGTTTCTCTAGGTTGCTCATCAATGATTGCAATTGCATAGTCTTAAAGAAACTATACTTAAACTTAATAGACACAGCAATATTACCTCCACAGTGGTTTAAAAGTTCTCCCTCTCTGGTTGTCAAAACTTGAAATTGTCAAACCTTCAAACTTTGGCTAAGCTTATAAGGAAGAATTATACCTCATTATTTTATTTTTCATTTGCAGATTTCTTCTTTGATCAAGCACTTTTCATATGTTTAAAAGACATTCTTATTTTCTTCTTTTGGAATTGCCTGTCTATAACCTTTTCTTGCTTTTTCTATTGGATTGTTTGTATTTGTAAGAATTTCTAATATACATAAGAAATATTAATCCCTTGTTGCATTTATTGAAGTTTCTTCTCTTAGTCACTTATTAGTCATCTTTATGGTACTTTTAAACATGTTGGAGTTCTACTTGTATAGTCTAATGTGTTAATCTTTTCTTTTATGCCTGTATGTGTTCTATGGCTATTCCGTTTCCATAATCTATTTGTCTTCTGTTGTGCTAACTATACAATGTTTTAAATACTTAAGATTTATAGTATATTTAAATATCTAGTAGGGTAATTATATTCTCTTTGTTCTTTTTCAAAATATTCTTGGCCACTCTTGCATTTTTAAATCTGTTTTCATAGTTAATACTAATTTCTCTCTTGGCTGTTTTTTTCCTAGGCCTTTCAGTTAAAAACATCATTTATTTACTTTCAACTTTCCTTGTTTTTAATGAATGCATTTAACATAGTACATTTCCCTTGCTATAACTGCATCTCATAGGTTTTGCTATGTAGAGTTGTACTGTAATTCCCACTTCATTATTATCTGGAAATGGCGAGAACTACAGGATAACTCCATCTACAGTAACTACTCTGTTGGTTGACTCTGCATCTCTTCCTATTCTTAGCTCCTGCCTCCGCTGACATGAGTAATCCCGAGGCTCTTATTCCTACCTACTGTGGCAAAACTTTCATGTGAGTTTCTTAGGTGCTGCTTTCCTCTGCTATTTCTGTTCTTTTGGAAGGATTACTTGCAGTTTATAACCCAATAACAGTTCTTTTTGTTTCTTTGATTTTTAAGCATATCGTGTGTGGAGTGTGTGTGTGTATATGTGCATATTTGGTGGTAGGAAGATGTGATGCTTGTACTCAGCCTGCCATCTTGAAACTAGAGTCCCTATTTCCTAAGAGTCAGAAATAAGGTGGACATGGGAATCTGTGGACACCAAATATGAGCTATGAGTTAAGTTCCCCATATTTCTCTCATTCACTGTGAATTGACTATTTTTTTGTATGCTTCTTAAAGTAAAGCTCTTTTGGATTAAGGTTTGCCCTTTCATCAACTGACCCCCGGGATGAACTTGAGTATATTCTGCCACAGCTACTCCAAGCCAAGGGACTGGGTTCTCTGAGGTCATTCATATTAGTTCTGCCAGTTGGTTTTCCTTTTCTTGTGGTGAATCATTCAACCATTTCCCAAATTTGCTTCACCTGAAATGTATTTTGCTGTACTTCCTTGAAACCCTAGTTTCTAGAGTTGGTATAGATGTTCCTATTTAAATATATCTTGGAGAATTTAATGATGGGAAGGAGTTAAATACATCAAATGAAATAAAAATCTAAAACTAGGAATCCCAATAGTGTTTTGGTAAAACCAATTTGATAGTGTTTTTGTAAAACCAATCCCAATAGTGTTTTGGTAAAACCAATCCCAATAGTGTTTTGGTAAAACCAATTCGATCTGATTAATCTTTTTGATTCTGACAGTCATTAGTGAAACCAACAGGCATTTAACCTAAAGAACAAAGTAAAGAATATACTATTGAAAAATAACTGCTCAGGAGAGCTAACATAATTTCCTTCCTTGTAAAAGAAAATTAACCTGGAAGATGAGGGCCTTTTTTTTAAAAGCATTTTCTGTGTTTTGTGTACTACACTGATGAAATTGGATGATATGAGCTCTCCAGTTTTAGACCTAACATTCAGTGAGTTTGTATATATGATATGTTTGTATGTATGTATTTTGACAGGAAAATACTCTGTAAATTTATTTAAGCAATGAGATGGCCAGAGAAAAACTTTATTTTGTGATCTTGCGGGAGATGTTTTAAATAGTTCTGTTATTGTCAATTCAGCCTGTGACATCTTGTTCTGTGAATGTTGCAATGCCTCAGAGCAATTCTGGCTTCTGGAATTTTGATAAATACAAGGCCTCTGATGTCAATCACACTGGCAGGAAGTCACCTTGCTTCAGCTGTGAATACCATAACTAATAGATAAATTTGTGGTATAAGTACATAGAGCGTAGATAAGGACAGAAGTCCTCACATAGGTATGAATAAGAGCAGATGAGGCCATCATAAAACAGTCTGTGATCTTGATACTCAAAATGTGAAAAAGAACAAAAGACTAGCATCATCTAGTGTCTTCTTAGGAACGTGGACACTTCCCCAGATCTACTGAGTGAAAAGTGGCATATTAATATGACCTCCAAGTGATGTGTATGAATATTACAGTTTAAAAACCACAGCTGGGGTAATTTAATCATATTCTCCCTACTGCTGAAAATTGTAGGATACCGTGAACAATAAGAAACTTGATATATTTTCTCTCTCAATTTCTTCCAACTGTATACTTCCAGTAATCCTGGAAATATGTACTGGCTTTTCAGCCTGACCATTAACTATAAAGATAATAATCTTGTTCCTGGATCCTTTATGTTTATTTGAGGTGAAGGCAGACCTATTCTCATTACTCTGTATGAAGTCTTTGTTATCTCTAACACATGCTAATAACAGCTTCCTATCCAGTCTCAGTGCTTTCAGTGTTAGCCTTTTCAGATTACTTTTCACATGGCTACTAGACAGACTTATCTATAATGAAAACCTGTAATGTCTCTATAACTTTCAGGATGAAAAGACAAATTCTTGGTGTAGCATTTAAGGAATTTTATCACCTCCCTAGCCTATAAATTATAGCCAAAGTGAATATAGGAACTGCTACTGATGCTCCCCTATATCCTTTCAGCCCACCTGAGTCCACCTCTTAGCACTCTGAAATCTTTCTCTTCCAATCTCCTGGGCCTCTCTTCTTCTCTGCCCGAGGATTTTCTCCTCAAGGCCAGAGTTCAGGGTGCCTCACCAGGTGCAACTTGGAAATGCTAAGATTTAGGCCCCCTGGGCAACCGTTAAACAACTGGGGGTCAGAGCTCGAGATAAATATTTCAGTCTCACTATTCTGTTATGGGAAAATCCTTAGATTGTTTTCTAATGGTTTCTCCAAGCTTCTCCAGTGGAATTGAGTTCCAGTTGCTCAAACAGTTGGCTTAATAACATGCTTTGTTTTGGCTTCTCTCTCTTTTCAATTCCCCACTCCTCTCACTTGCTTCTTGGAATCACCTTGCGAAACTCCTTGAACCCAAGTCCTTCACTCAGGGTCTGCTTTCTGGGGGAACTGAAGTGAAGGCAGCTAGTACTGAATGTGACCCTTGAAAGCAGACTCTCAGTGCTGGATTCTGAAATGGGATCACTTTCCAGTGAGATGGGAACAGGGATCGCTTGGCCAGTGGTGAGTGGGATGGTGATGACGTTTGCTGCTGGAGTAAAGTGGGAGCATGTGGAGATGGAAGGGCAAGCACTGGTTTATGCAAGAGTGCCAGCACTGGGAACATACGAAATCAAGTATGATGAAAAGGATAGTGGCTGACATTTATTAAGTGCTCTGGAATCCTTGAAGGAGGAGAATATAAAGCTTAGATTAGCAAACTATCTTTTCAGAGCATGTTGTGAAAACCAGAAGGCCTTGATGCCAGCATTTAAAAAGACTCTTATGTCGTGTAGCTAGAGGAGTTACCTGCCTGGCCTCATTGCCTTGATAGCTAGGGTAAGATCTCAGTATAGCACAAGCAGGAGCTTGTAGTCCCTTCTGCACGAGTTTCTAGACCTGAACTAGTTGTCAGACTCAGGGGCCGTCAAGCAATAGCTTCCTGCTCTAAGTACTTGACTCTCACTTCTTTGCTCCAGGGCTTTCTCAAACTCATCAGGATCGTGGTTCTCTGCACTTAGGGGACCCAGAAGTGTGTGGATGTATGGCATGGGAAGAGTTATAACCACCCAGAAGGCAACCCTCAATGATGGGAGATGAGGGTCCTGGATAAATGACCCTGTCTCCCACCATTCAGTGCGAATCCTCAGACCTGTTATACCTGGTTCCTATAGAACTTAACAATGGTCACCTAAATAGCAAATTGTTCATGAACACATCCATTTTTTTGTTTTGTTTTGTTTTTTTTTTGGTTTCTCTCCCTTTTCCATCCCATCTTCCCCATTGCTCATTTATGCTTCCCAAATTCTTGCTTCAGGGTCCGATTTGGGGGGGACCCAAACTAAGGCAGTGAAGCTCTCACTATTCCTTAAGCACATCAGCTTCATATTCAAAATGTTCACATGCTTGTTGGGAAGGGGTTAAGTGTGACTACAGAGTAAAAGATTCTTGGGCTTTCTCTTAAGAGAACTCACAGGGAGATAGTTATTACGCTGATGAGTTTCCTATGGTAAAAATTCTGTTCCTTAGCCTTTTTTTTTTTTTGCTGTACGCGGGCCTCTCACTGTTGTGGCCTCTCCCGTTGCGGAGCACAGGCTCCGGACGCGCAGGCTCAGCGACGGGCCCAGCCGCTCCGTGGCATGTGGGATCTTCCCAGACCGGGGCACGAATCTGTGTCCCCTGCATCGGCAGGCGGACTCTCAACCACTGCGCCACCAGGGAAGCCCTCCTTAGCCTTTTAAGCATAGAATTCTGATTTTGTGTAGTAAGAAGGATTGTATCTGTCCACTGTTTCTTCTCTGCTTCTTTGCCCCACGTTTCCACGGAAAACTAAAACCTTCTTTCTTTATGGATGCTAGTAATTTCAAGGAAAACACAAGCAGTTTTTCTTGTGAATCATCCTGTTTTTCCTTGACGACTTTACCTTTATAAAACTCTTTAAGTTTTAATTTTATAGTTTGGCTCTTAAAGAACACACTTATTTCCTCTCTTTCTTAACTCCTACAGGGTACCAGTGTAGCGGTCTCTAAGTATTTACTAATTATTCTCCACCACATATTCTCCAGCCTGCATGCTTTTGCTCGTGATGTTCCTTACTAGAGGCTCTTCACTAACCCGCCATCGCACTGACTTAGACTCATAGGGTGGAGGCAACTTTGGGGAACTTTCCATGACCATCAGGCAGTTGAATCCCTCTTTTATTTTTCACATCCTACATATACTTTTATTGTAGGAAGGATCCCATGTAATTGCAGTTTTCTGTGTGAATGCCCTTGAGGTCAGAAACTATGTCTTACTCATCTTTGTATCCACAACACATAATAAGCACTCCTTGTATGTTTGTGGAACTAATGGTCACGTGCATTGTGAGGAGAAATAGCAGTAAAGAATCTGCACAAGCCTACGAAACTTGTAGCAGGATGTGGATGTTGAACTATGGTTTAAGCCATTTTGAGGGGTCTCCACAACTAGAAGTACCATTTCCCAAATCAGAATGGCTTCTTGACCATGAATCTTGGTGAGTTCACAGAGAAATAAAAATATCTGAGACTATTAGCTTGGCATATACTATATAATTCTTGCCCAACTTCTCAACAGCATAGTTTTCCAGGCCGTAAGGGTAGATTTCCAGCTGATTCTTTCATGTGAATCATTCTTTATTTTTTGCATATAAGATAGCCAAGATAATGTGTTAAACAATTTCTGTAATAAGAGAAATGTTTCACTTAAAAAATATCTAAAAATTACACAGATAACATAGCTTTCTGGCTTGTAGATGGAACCTTAGAGCTCCTTAGACAGTTTTCTTACTGGCACCCACACTGAGACACTGGCTGATCCAAGGTGCTATCCATTTGATCTTGATTAAAAAAAAAAAAAAAAAAAAAAAACTTGAGAGGATGAATAAAGCACCAAAGTATAAGATGAAAGTACCATATGACATAGGGTAGCTATATCAGATATTGTTTTCTTAGACTTTTAACAGAAATGTAAGCTTTTAGAAAAATGATTAATGTTGAACAAAGAAACAAAGCAAAATAAAGTGTCACTGTAATTAAGACTCTAAGATTTTTCTTGGGAGAGTATCATAATATAGATAACTTTTATTATAAAGCTAAAAATTAATTATTAATTATTTTAATAACTTTTTAATGAGCACCTATTATGAATCAGATACTATAATATATATTCAATGTGGAAAATTTGGAGAATGCAGGTAACATTACAACAGCAAAACTATATCATTATTCATAGATACCACTGTTAAAATTATCTTTCTCTCTTTCTCACATACACACATGTGTTTCTCAACACCCCAAAATAAAGAGAGCCTATTTGTCCACATGTTGCAATTGCCATAAGGCAAGCTACACTTACATTTAAGAGAGTTTTCTTAATTTGTTTAAAGGACAATTTATCCTGGCTGATGTGGATGTATACACACACACACACACACACACACACTCACACACACACACAACAGGTTTGGCAGTTCCCATTGGTTGGTCACCTGCTGAATAATAATCCTCCATTTTCGCTTTTCAAGAAAACTCCATTTTTTGTAACGTGGGGGAGCTGCATGCTGTAGGGGAGGCTGGGAGCCTCCTTAGTCCTGGAATTAAATCTTGATTAATGAGTCAATTATGGCGCTCCTGTATCCTTTCCTAGAGTTGGAACTAAGAATGCAAATGAGGCTCAAATATACTGAGTGAAATAAAGACTCCCAGAAAACTTTTGAGAAAGATTTTGTTACTTTTTTCTTTTTTGGGGCTGCACATTGAAGCATGTGGGATCTTAGTTTCCAGACCAGGGATGGAACCTGGGCCTCCTGTAGGGGAAGCGTGGAGTCTTAACCACTGGACCGCCAGGGAAGTCCAGATTTTGTTACTTTTAACAAGGGGGATGAGAATGGGGTACACTCTGCATGGGAGTTCTTGTATTTCTCTACTCACTGCTCTTTTATTCCAAATTATATTTTAAGAAATTTGTATAGTAAACAGCCTTCAAAAATAGAAATAGTTTGGAGTAAAGGACAGGTTTTCTTACTGTCCAGAATAAAAAAGATAATATCGCCTTCCAGCACAAAAGTCAAGCAGGTTTGCTTAAAGCCCATATAAAAGATTAGAATTTCCTCCTATCAGGGTTCCTCTCCTATTAAACAATCCACAGTATATGCAGGCATCACCAGGCCCTTGTCACATTGCCCCGTGGGAATGGTGACTTTGGGAAATAGTTCAAAAAATTGATGATGCTATGGCCATTGCTTTTATTATGAGAAATAAACTCTCCATCTCTGACTCACCAAGGAGTCTCACTCTTTTGTCAACATCTATGGAACTGTGACAAACTAATTTGTTAGCCCGCATTCTCCTTCTCACTTCTGGCCATTGCACAGTGTCCTGTGAAATTGTGAGAGCAGGGTTGTGGCAGTCACTTTATGATCATGAGGATTAAAATCTGAGGACAAAAATCAACACTATGTGTGGGCAGAGCAAAAAAATATATATGGAGAGAACCTGGGTTATTGAAGATAAGTCTAGGATAACTTTTGGAATTATTCTACTTCTAGGTTCATTTTAGTTGAAATGACACAGTTTGCCTATTTTTAGAATCATTTGAGTCTGATTTTCTGTTAACTGTTGGCAAAAGCATTTATTCTAAATCATCAAGGAATGCAGAAGAGTTTTAAAGGCCTGTTTACTGCCAACAAACACGGTAACACGCAACATTTATTTAGTACATATATGCAAGCTTAGTAATAAATATTTTGGGTACATTTAAAAATTTAATCCTTAAGTAACGTTGTTACTTATTATTGTTATTATTATTTTAAACACAGAGAATCTGAGCCTCCAGAGTCTAAGGAATAAGCCTAAGATAATTCAGATAATAGGTGACAGAACTGAGATTCAAATCCAGGTCCACCTGGTAACAAAGCCTATGTTCCTAACCCTGATATTGTGTTTCCCAAATTGTTAGGATACTCATCATTTGTTCCTTTGGTCCTGACTTTTACGTTAAGCATTTAACAATGAATTCTTCTCACATAAATGGGGCATGAATTTGGACCAGTTATATAAGTCTCTGTGCAAATAAATGCCAGGAATCATTCTGCCTGAAAACGAACTTTTTAATTTGTCCCCAAACAGTAATTTTAAATCAGAGGTCTGCTAGGTTTCCAGATCAGAACTGAAAATTAGATGCTGATGAGGTATTACCAAAAGTGAATTTGACCCGCTTGTTGTGGACTAATTACATCAACATATATCATCCTTGTGATTGCAAAGGATATTGTGTTGTACAGATAGATAACAAAAAAGAGAGATTAACATACCTCCAATCAATCTCTTATTCAGTAGTTCCTTTATTGCTCAAAAACTGCTCCAACCTTCACCTAAACCTGAAACCACAGACAGAAACAACCCCCCAGACTGTTGGAGTCTAAGCTTTATGCTGTCACAGGCTGGGTTTGACTAGTTCAGACTGCTATCACTTAGGCTAGTGCCTACTCTCAACTACTCACATGAGTAGATAAATTAACAAATGAAATCCAAGGAACTAAAAAAAAAAAAATGTATATCTTTGCTTTGATTCATAATGCTACCTTGGGGAGACTGCAACAGTGTTCTCTGTCATTCTGGGTAAAAAAATCTTCATTAAATGGAACATTTCTTAGTATATAACTTGCTTTTTGAACTGTAGTTGCTTGTATTTAGTTAATATGATCCCTGGATGATTTTCTATTATAATTGAGCGTGACAAAGTGATAACCCATCTAGCTTCTTAGGGTGGTCGAACGAGGTAGAAATATTCAGAGAAGATTTTGAAGTGTTGGAAAGTATGACTTGAGATAAAAAGATGACTAAAACATCCTAAAGATTTCTTTTCTGTGTCTGTAGTACCACGAGTGTCATCAGAACATAACCTACTTCTCAACTGTAATATAGTTTTTAATATAAAAGTTATTTGTTATCATTCACTACCGTGGCCCAGAAGAGAAACATAATCCAAATACATTATCCATTGTAATATAGCTTTGACGTGTATTTCCCGAGTGCAGTTGTTTTCCAGGGAACCTAATCCTAATTATTTAACACTTTCAAAGTCAATAAATTATTGGAGGGAAGCAAAAGGCCGGTTGGCGGGTGAAATTTCTCTGTGATATGAAAGTTGTCTCATGAAGTGAGAAGTTACAACAAGGTATCATTTAATAATAGCAAGTAGTATTTTAAAATTACTGTTTAGAAATGTATTGCCTGATATCAAAATGACTTTACATAAATGCTGTGTCCTCAGGTTAAAAGGACACTGGTAAACCCCTAGGACTAAACAGGCCTTTTCTCTACCTAATTAAATTAAGTGCAGTGTACACTGCCTCTCTGCAAAGATTAACAGAATGCATACCTTGTCAGTTTAAGTGTTGCCTGTGGCGGTATTTTTTTCTAATTTAATTAAAAGATGTTCTTTTATGAAGAACAAGCTTGCAGTATAATTCCTCTTACTTTTACATTTCTAAAGTCTGGAGGAAAGTGGAGAGTGAAGAGAAAGAAGAGAAAAGACAAAGGGAGGAGAGGGGACCGAATTATCGATATACAAGAGGAAGTTAAAAATATTTCCTGGTTTTCCGGAAAACTTTATTTCAAAAGTCAACATGAGTGGAAATAAACCACGTGTCTGGGAAGACAACCATTTTCACTGTGGTGTGTTAGACCATGTCTTCATCTTATGCCCAGTCAACAGCCTTCACAAGAACACTGGACCTTTGTCAAAGAGGTAATTATACCACAAACTCCCACATATTCAGATTCCATACAATGGATTATTATTCAATGATAAGAAGTGAAGTCTCAAGCCACACAAAACATGGATGAACCTTAAATGCATGTTGCTAAGTGAAAGAAACCAGTCCAAAAATTTTGCATACACTATTATTCCCACATTGGAATTGGTTAGCAATTCTGATACCACTACTCACATAGGCTGGCAGATGGTGGGAGTCAGGTTTTTCACTGTTGGTTACAGATAAACTAGGGGAAAAGGCTAGAATGATCCATGTGGCAACAGATTAGTATGCATTCATAGTTAGTTTACAATAGATAGATAGTTAGAGATAGAAATATTTATAGATATGTGTATATACACTGGTTAGTACATACAAATACATCCTTGCTCTGTGTGGGAGGATCTAGAAACAATGGCTCCTTAGTACCATCCATATCTTATTTTCTAATATCATTCTCCAATAAAAGGGACCAGGGGGCTTCCCTGGTGGCGCAGTGGTTGAGAGTCCGCCTGCTGGTGCAGGGTCGTGCCCAGGTCCGGGAAGATCCCACATGCCGCGGAGCGGCTGGGCCCGTGAGCCACGGCCGCTGAGCCAGCGCGTCTGGAGCCTGTGCTCCGCAACGGGAGAGGCCGCAACAGTGAGAGGTCCGCGTATCGCAAAAAACAAACAAACAAAAAAAAACGGACCAGGGCTCCTTGGAAAAAGGAACTGATACTAGGGCTGGGGATAGAAAATATACAGCATGAGCCTGAAGTATCTTGTAGTGGCAGAAAGTAAGAAAGTGCTAAAAAGTAAATAAGACAAACAACAGTGGGACATGTCAAAGGAGAAAGCTCCCAATGACAAAAGGTGGAACAAAATGAATAACAAAATGAATGAAATTGTATTAGGTTATACCCCAAAGTGTAAAATAAATATACATGAGCCCATGCTGATATAAATGATTGAGTAATTAAATAAATGGAGGGGAACTGAAAAATATCTTGTGCAGAAGAATTCCAAAATATTTATGAGGTATTCCTCTCTCATGGAGGGGGAATACACCTCCCCACTTTTTAAATACAGGTTTTGTACAGCAACTTCTTTCTGAGGGGAACTGTGTGGAGAGGAGGAAATGGGTAACCTGACAATGGAGAAACTGCACAAAGACTACATCAGCCAGAGGCTCAAAGTTGACTAACGGTCAAAAGTCATATTGTAGTATATGCTCTTGATAAAATGTGAGGAAAACAGTACTTTACCTTTGAGGTTTTTCTCACAAAAATGAAAAACCTCAGCCTAATCATGAGAAATACGTCAGACGCGTTCCAATTTTGAGGGACATTCTGTATAAAACCTGACCAGTACTCAAAACGGTTAGGACTATCAAAGAACAAAAAACAAAACAAATTGAGAAAATCAAGAAGAGCCTAAGGAGGTATGATTACTTAATATAATGTGGTACCCTGGTTGGGATCCTGGAACAGAAAACTAAGGAAATTTGAATAAGTATGGACTTGAATTAAAATAATCTATCAATATTGGTTCCTTAATTGTAAGAGATATGCCATACTAACAGAAGGTGTTAATGAAAGTGGGAACTGGGTATGGACATATGGGAACTCTTCACTAACTTCATAACTTTTCTGTATATCTAAAACTGTTGTAAAATTAAATTTTTAGGGCTTCCCTGGTGGCGCAGTGGTTGAGAGTCCACCTGCCGATGCAGGGGACACGGGTTCGTGCCCCAGTCCAGGAAGATCCCACGTGCCATGGAGCGGCTGGGTCCGTGAGCCGTGGCCGCTGAGCCTGTGTGTCCGGAGCCTGTGCTCCACAACGGGAGAGGCCACAATAGTGAGAGGCCCACATACCGTCAAAAAAAAATAAAATAAAATAAAATTTTATTTTAAAAAGCAAAGTTAAAAAGAAAGACAAATGCTACTTAAAGATTAAGAAAAAATGTTTGACAAACATAATTTCAACAGTAGTTACAGCTTCCAAGTCTTCTGTCATTTGGCAGTTAAAAATCTGCTTGTTGGGAAGATGCAAGAAGTGAGGAGAAAAGAGAAGGAAAAAAGGCTTAGCGACCTTGTTTTTGTAATCCCATTCTTCTGGCCCAGCTCAAGGGTGTAAATGAGTAACAGATGTGCGACTCGGATATCTTCCAGCATTAAGGAGAGTGTGGTGCTCAACAAAGATTCCAGACAGCAGTTCCTCTGGTCTGCCAAAAATGTCTACAAGGGACAGTCCAAAAATGAGAAGATCGTTTCAACACACACAACCAAAAAGGCGATATAAGATAAAAGAAAGCCATTGCAATGCTCAAACCAAGGGAATGAAAAATTCACCTTTTGGAGGCTAGTGTAATTACAGATAAGTTCTGTCTTTTCTTTAGTGAGATCATAATATGAGTCATCTGTCTGTTGTGCATATTTTGAACTTCACAGGTCTTATAAATTAGTATGGAGAATCCATTATGGGAGGCTACAGATGAGGTTTTGAATTTTAAAAGTGTTATTTTCTTTTTCTGAAATAAGAAAATAGCACCCACAAAACGAACGTTTATCTGTTTTTTAAAGAGATGTGATGATGAGTTTCTGCCCGATGTTATCGTTTCATAATTACAGCATTTTATTCTGTTTTGTTTCCATAGTTGCTTGCCATAATGATTGAAGAGAGGAAGGAGGTTAGTGGAGTAATGTTGCAGCAATAAAGGCCACCTTGTGTAAGGTCACTACACTTGTTTCTCAGTATAAGACCCTTCCAGCAACAAGAGTATGGTTGTTGGAAGAGCTGGACTCAGTAGTTGGAGAAAAATCACTTCCTACAAGTTGTTGGATACGGTCTTGTACATAGAAATTGAGTAGCTTTTTGTTAAAACATCTACTGGAGGCATATTGCTTCCTAGGATTCATTTACTGTGAGTTTTTTGTTCTGTCTTAAGGAAAAAACAAAATGGAACAAATAAAATGAGCCATAAAATATGTTGGTCTTTCAACAGTTTTTTGGAACCCCAAAATGTACTACAATATTTTCTTTATCAGCAGAAATTTCTTTTAAGTTGTGAAATTAATTGAAGTAACTTTTTTAACATCAGCAGAGTTATTTCCAAAAGGGTTTTAAATTTCACCAATTGAAATCAACAATTTAAGGAGGTCTTACTGCTTCTGGAAAGCTTAACTCTTGCAAAATTATGATTCTCAAGAAAAGTACCAGAAGTTATTGAGTATTCTCTATGTGACTAGCACTTTAAGAGTGCTGTTTCACTGAGTTCTCACAAACACTTTCTGAAAAGTCTTAGTTACAATTTACAAATGAGAAAATGGAGGTCAAGAGTAATTAACATGTTCTCAAGATCACAGAGCTGTGAAGATATGGTTTCATGCCTGAACTTGACTCCAAAGCCAAGAATAAATATGTACATATAAACATATATAAACATGTTATATATACATCTTTAAATATATATAATTTACCTATTACATATAACATATATACATGTAAATATATGTGTATGTAAAATATGTATAATAAATATATATATTTGATTTAAAGTAATAGACTAATCTAGCATTCAAATTTAGCCCAAATTAGAAGTGTTTTAGCTGGAAGGTCTAAATTTCTTAGGGCATGAGCCATGCCTTGTACTTTTCCACCCAGCCCAGTGCCCAGAAGTGAAACCGCAATTGGCAATCATTGTCTGACTGAGTGGAAAATCCTTAGAAATTGAGTTTCTCATTGATTAACATTTTCCTGATGTTCAACCAGAGGAGGCAGTTGTGTTAAAACTTGCTAGTGGCTCAACATTTTGAGACGTATCTCATATGGTCTCTACATCAATTTAGACATGGTCTTCCAAGAAAAAAATATGAATATATTCAGAGTTTGGCTCTATCAGTACCGACTGTGTTCTCACTTCTGTCACAGGAGTTTGCTGTTGTCCAAAATGGAAAATAGTTCAGGTGCCCAGAGTTCAGATGACTTAATAAACTATATCTCAAATATCAGGGTTTGTGTGTGTGTGTGTGTGTGTGTGTGTGTGTGTTATTTTGTCTCAGCCTTTCTTCTCTTTTGTCAAAGTAATATTTTATTTTATTTTGTTTTGTTTGTTTATTTTGTAGAACACAGAGTAGTTTAGGATTGCCAAAATGAGTTATGAACATTTTATCATAGACACTAAGGGTAACTTCTGCTTCTCACCTCCTCCACCTTCCCAACAAACAGAATGATAACCGCAAAATTACATTCCAAATTATTTTAAAGGAAATCCATCATCCAGAAGATTTATTTTGAGGCGAGAGACTGAGAATTTCTCAATTTGAAAGGCCAAATATGAACGAATGATCTATGTTACCAGAAAGAACTGTCAGTATGTGGTGCTTGCAGATGTTATCATGTGCTAAGAATACAAAGATTAGTAAGATATGGCTTTCCATACTTAAGGAGTTTTGTGTTACTGTGATGTGACCAGGTAAAGCAGTTTTTAAAATTTTGAACCTCAATTCATTTCTGCATTTTAGAAATCCTTTATTTTTCTCTCTCTAAAATATCTCTACTGTTACAGTTTGTAGGGGAATCAGATACAACAGTTACTTGTTCAATAATGGCTTGTATGCTATATAGCTTAAGGAAGAAAAGGATAAGGATAGATCTACTCTGCTTCTGTCACCAATCAGCAAAGGGACCTGCACAGGTCATTTTAACTTTACCGAGTCTCAGGTTTCTCACTTTAAATTGTTTCTGTGCATGAACCAGAGGTCTGCAATTAAATGTATAATGTACATGATGCACTTAGCTAAGTACCTGTTACGTATGTAATAAAGGACTTTTTTTCAAGTCAGTTAACTCAGTTAATTAAGTGGTCTTAAGCAATTTATCTGTCTCTGTGTGTTACACAAGGTACTGTGGGATACTGGATCCAATATATCAGAACGGTGTTTGATTCTTAGCATCACTACTGCCAAGATCAATGACTTTGCTCATATTACTTCTATGAACCTCATACTACCTACCTGAAGAATGATGATAAAAATATGGGTGTTTATAATAAAACTAATTGTATTTTTCTTCTTACTTAAAGCTCTGAACATATTATTTTTAAAGGCTTCCTAGTGCATATACACTTTATTGCATAGACTTTTTGGACACAGTGATTACCATTTTTTGTGTGATGGAACAAACCAATGTTGTGTTGGAGGTAACCACTGGTCCTCAAATGTTTCCTACAATGTTCAGTAAATGCTAGTCTCTACACTCTTCTTCCTCGTCCTTTCCTTTCTCAAGTGTGTTAGCCTCTCTAAAATGTATGCTACTCGCACTGCAAGGTTGCAGTAATGAATGTCTATATAGATGAAAATATATAGAAAAAAAGCTATTTCTCCTTCATTTCAAAACCCTAACCTGAAGTTGTAATGCAAAGTATTCAGTCTTTATGACCAGAATGAAGTTTCCTCAATGTTACCAATATGCTATTTATATCCTCCCAAATGTATCAAGTTGTATCTGCTTTTAAAATGCCATCACTGATTAATTTCTAGGATATTCTTCAATACTGACTGTAGCTGGACTCTTTGATGTCTCTCTTCTCTCTCCTCCCCAGACAGCATTTCTCTCATCGGGCATAGAGGCAATGGAGATTTAAAACTATAAGAAACAATTCTGAAGAAACTGCTTGACATTCATTTTCACACTGCAGAGATCACAAAAGTCTCCTGTCTTTTAGTAGAGGTTGCAGTATCTTATGCCTAGGGACACTTGAGTATCCTGTTGTGGCTTGGCATTAAAACAAATTCATTGATGTTCTTCTGTAGGACTACAGGCTGGCCTTTTGTTTATTATTATTATATTTTATTTGTATAGATATCCCGCCATACTCTGTGCTATAAATAGTAATGTTTTTATTGTTAGTACTGTACACTTAATAAAGCTGCAGTTTTCCTGGCTATTAAGTGCACTGACAATCAATGCAAGGCTGCAGGCAGTGTGTTTATGTGCTGAGCTTTTGATTAGTGAAGCCCTAAGAGGTTGGGCTGTCAAAATTAAATACACTGCTCAGACATAAAGCCACATTCTCTTCTTGGTTTGACCAAATGAGAGTTTTACAGGCTGAGCCCTGACCTAGTTTTGCTTATAAAGTAAAGAATATTTGGTCACCTTTAAGCAATAAGGTTAGACATTTATTTAGGAAAAAATAGCATGAGAAAATTACTCATGTCTGCTTTTTCTCAGGATTTAGTTTGTTTTTGATAAAGTTTCCTTCTTTTGAAGTGCCCTAGTAGCTTTTGGAAAGCTTTTTGCTTTCCACCAAACTTAAGATAAAATACACATATATGTTTGGTGTTTTTGGTAGATACTTCCAATTTACTCAGATAATTTCCTTGGATTAAATATGACTGATAACTTGTGTTTTTCTCTCCATTTTTTTCTTCTTCCATGGACTAAACAACACCCTTCTGTGACATTTGACTTCATGTCCTGACCCACTGGATGTTTAATTTTGTCCAGTGATAATGGCAGATCAATGACCTTTGATGATTGGAACGGGAAAAGAATTTTCATTTAGCAAATGACTTCAGGCAACTTTTTCTTTTATTATCCAGGATCAAATCTATTTACAAATGTAAAGGTGAACTATTATTTTAACAACTCTCAAGTTATCCAGAGTTTTTATGGTCCTTTTCCTCAAAGTATCATTTAGACAATAGATTAATAAAACTCAAAGTCCTTGCTTCTTCACACCTCATAATAAATGAATATGTAAAACTTAATGCATACTTAATTCCAACAATTTTGTTTATCAAACATGGATTTGAATCAAATGAATCATTTTGTCACATAAGTCCATATTTTAATAATAGAAATACTGTTGAAGTTCTTATTTTCCTCTTCTTGTTATAACTCTTAAAATACTTTCATACTCATCATCTCAGATTTACAGGAAGTTACTTATATAGCCTAGTGATTTGCTGAGGGCAAACCTTGCTCAGAACAGGCACTAAACAAATATTTGGTAAACAATAATCTTATAATAACAAAAGCTATTGGTGTGTACTGTTTTGTAATCTTTTCTTTATAGAGTTTGATGTTACAACTAAAAATGATAGATATTGGACTTCTGGTTTCCATTTAGGGAGGTTGAGGGTTAGAAAGGGCATGGTTCCAAACCATACAAGAAATAAAATAACCTGACAAATATCATGTTCATGACTTTTCTTGAACCCATGAAGTTTGAAGTTACAACATAATCAACTGGTACAAAATATAAAGAGAGACAACCACTCGCAGGGAGAGGTGAAACATAAATTCTTGCTTACCTGGGCAAGGCACAGTCAGACACTGGTATGCAGAGTTCAGCTAGGATGACTGACAAATTGATGGAGGACAGTCAAACATGCACTGCAAATATAGCTGCAAAAAAAGGAATTGTTTACACCCTGTTACAGACTTTTCCTGCATGAAATCCATCAGATGATCACAACCACACATACAAAAGAAAAGTGGCCTAAGAAAGCTTCCCTTATAGTGAAAAGTTGAGAAAAGGGATCAGTTGTGAAAAGGGCACAGAACCACACTGAAACACTTTCAATTTTATTTCCCTAAGGAATAAAATTCTTAATCTGTTCAGAGAGGGGTAAACAAATGCTGTTGGCCTAAGAGCACTGGAGAAAATCTGTTGCAACTAGGAAAGGAGAATAGGAGAAAAACTCCCTATCACTGGAAGACAGATAGGAATATCTGCTAGGTCAGTGGAGGAAAGGAACACTGAGGAAACTAAACCCTCAAGATACATAGGACATGATAGCTTCCTGAGGTTTTATCAGAACAACATAGAATTCTCTCCCATTCCCTTCTGCCAGGATAACATCAAGTAACAAGTGACTTGGATGAAACAGACCCTCCCTGAAATACAGTGCAAAGGATAGATTAAAGCTGACTGTGGAGCAGATACTTAAAAAACAAACAAATGAAAACAAAACAAAACAAATAAGTCACCAGCCTTAAAATAAAGTATTGCTAAGATTATTTGAAATCTGTAAAGTGCTGAATGTAAACATAGGCAGCCTACCTTCTAATTCGATTAACTAAAATTCCTGCATTGAAGGCCTATCTGAAATAAAGGTAAACCCATTCTTCAGAAAAAAAAGTAGTCTTGTCTTGGTCTTTATTGCCCCTCACAGATGTCTAGCTATCAATAAAAAATATGACACACAACATGGCAATAAGAAGACAACACAATTCAGACACAAAGCATCCATTGGCACTAAGCCCAGATATGAAAGATATTGGAACTATCTCAAAAGTCATATGAGGTAATTATGATTCACTATGAATAATATGGTAAAGTCCCTGGTGGTAATAAGCAAAATCAGAAGAGAGATAAAAAAAACTATAAGAAAAAAACCAAAGGAAAGTTCTAGAAATGAGAAATATATCAACAATGGTGAACAGTGCCTTTGAAGAGCTCATCAACAGATTCCACACAGCTGAGGAACAAATCAGTGAATAGGAAGACAAATCTATAGGAATTACACAAACTGAAACAAAGAGAAAAAAGAGTAGGAAAGACAAAACAAAACACAACAAAACAAAACCAGAGCCTCCAAGAGCTCTGGAACGTATCAAATGATCAGTGATTCATGTAAATAGAATTCTAGAACGTTATAAGAGAATGAGACAGAGGAAATATTTGAATAATTATTGGTTAAGAATTTCCCAAGATTATGAATAAACCCCAAAGCACTGATAAAAGAATGCCACTCAGGATAACCACTGAACTAAAATAAAATAAAATTAAATTAAATTAAATTAAAATGTAAAGTAAAATAAAATAAATAGAAGATAAAAGAAACCACACCTGGAAACAAAGAACACAGGGAAAATCTTAAAAGCAGCCAGAGAAAAAAGAACATCACATGCAGAGGAACACAGATGAGAATTATAACAACTCTTTCTCTTTAGAAAACATGTAGGTTGGAAGACAATGGAGTGAGGTCTTTAAAGTGCTAAAGAAAGAAAAAAAAAAGTCAATTCAGTATTTTATACCCAGTAAAATTTTCTTTCCAAAATAAAGTAGAAATAATTTCAGACAAACAAAAGTTGTGGTATTTTAAAGCCAGCAGATCTACTCTATAAGAAGTGTTAAAGGGATTATTTAGAAAGTGAAATATGTTACCAGAGTCTTATATATATATACAAAGAAATAAAAGAGTGCTGTAAATAAAATAAATGGGGTAAACAAAGTCATTTTTTCCTATTTTTAATTGCTCAAAAATAAATAAAAAATGGTTGGAATTAATTATGTGATTATAGCATATGTAAAGTTAGATACATTGCAAAAATAGCACAATGATGCCAGGAAGGAATTGGAAATATACTGCTGTATGATTCTTATGCTATGCAAAAAGTAGTACAATATAATTTATAGGTAGATTCTGATTAATTAAAGATGTACATTGAAATCCTGGTGTATCCTCTTACATTTTTTAAAAAGAGGTATATATATTAAGTCTATAGAAGAGGTAAAATGGAAATGCTCAATCCATCTAAGAAAGGCAGCAGATAAAGAGGTTAAAGAAACAAAGAATAGATGAAATAATGAAAAGATATGACAAGGTTGTAGATTTTAATCTTATCAATATTCACAATAAATATGACTGGTCTAAACACACCAGTTAAAATATAGGGATTGTTTGATTGGATGAAAAACAAGACCCAATTACATGCTGTTTTTTTAGTAAAGAATTTGGCCCTGCCCAAGAAATGGTCTGGCCTTTCCCTCAGTTTCTGAGAGATAAACTCTGTCATACTTGATAAGAGTGTCTTTGTTTATATTAGGGGCTAGCCACAACAGAAAGGCCAACCAGGGGTTTAGGTGAGGGGCTTTGGTAATTTGATATCAGTTGACCTAGAGACTGAGTTCAATCACATCGTTAATCAATCAATCATGTTTATGTAAGGACACCCCAGTTAAATACCCAGACATTGAAACTAGGATGAACTTCCTTGGTTGGCAATACTCCATGTATATTGTTACACATTGATGCCAGAAAGGTAACACATATTCACTCCATGGGAGAGGCAATGAATGCTCTGTATTTGGAACCTTCCAGTCTCTGCCCTGAGCATTTATTCCTTTGCTGAATTTGATCTATATCTTTTCCCTATAATAAGCTGTAACCACAAGTATAATAGCAGTCAGTAAGTTCTATGAATGCTTCTAGTAAATTATTAAATTTGAGGGAGGTATTGGGAACCTCCTGAACTTGCTGTTGGTATCAGAAGTGAGGGCTGTGTTATGGAGGATTGTGCCCTCAGACTTCACAGATTGGCTGATTCTGGGGAGTTGTCTACAGAAAACCCACTTTAAACATGGAGACATAGATAAGTTAGAAGTGAAAGTATGAAAAAAGATATACCATGACAACATTAAACAAAAGAAATTTGGAGTAACTCTATTAGTATCAGACAAAGTAGACTTCAAATAGGAGATATTAGAAATAAAGAGAACATTACACAGTGACAAGGGGTTCAATTATCTGAAAATACATTAACATTCCTTAATGTGTATGCACCTAATAGAAAATATTCTAAATTCATGAAGCAAAATATGAATTAAAATTAGAAATAAATAAATCTACAAGTTTAGTTGAGGATTTAAATACTCTTCTTCAAGTGATCACTTTTATCCAAAAAATATATTCAAACAATACAATTCTAATCAAATACTAGTATGGTTTTGGGGTTTAGTGAACAACATGAATCAAAAAGTCATCTAGTAGCATAAATAGGAAAGAATAGCAAAGGAAATCATGCAACTGAAGAACAATTAAGTGGGAGGAGAGGAATGATTACTGTGCTAGTTATTAAATAAATTCTAGATTTCTAGAATAAAGAGAGCATGAGAAAACTGGTGTGAGAAAAGAGAGGTCATGGAAATAGACTAGAAAATCAAGAAAGAGGTTAATTACATACATTGTACGTATTTATGATCTGATAGTCCTACTATTTAACATAAATGAGAGCAAAGAATATAATGTTAAATGATGCTGAGATAATGGTTAACTTTTTTGAGATGATTTTTTCAGAAAGGATTCTAACTTCACTTCTTATAACAATTAATTCTAGATGCTTTAATACTACAAGTTCTTAAAAATAAGTTTAAAGTTCATTTCATCTTAAAAGGGGCTAGGGCTATATAATTATAACCCACAAGGCTGAATTCTTAAACAAAAAAGAAGTGATATAATTGACTTAAAACATAGCACTAGGTAAACAAATACTTTTACTGATCAGAACATTTTACTAATAATACTCTAAGGAAAATAAAATCCTGTGGGTAAAATAGTTGTGACATATATTAAAAGGGTTGACTATTTTTTCCTATTATATCAAAAAGTTTTACAAATCAAAATAGCAGCAATAAATCTAATTCCTATCTAATCTTTTTGTAAATATAATAATAACACATCCTCTGGCAAATACATTGGTGATATTTACAGTGAGTGAGTCTGTGAAATGTTTTAGCAGGATGTACTTAGTCTAGGAATAATTAGGGGAATCAAATCTAGAATCTATGCACTTATGGGGCACAACTCTCTAGAAAATATCACATAAGTTATATAATTGAGTATCAAAGTGGCAGTGTTTCAGAGCCAGAATAGCTTCCCATAGTGTAAGTAATGTCCTGGTGGCATAATTTAGAGATGTCATATATTAGATCTGTCTGAAAGCACAATGTAATACAACAAAGAGTGACCTGAGGAGTGGCATTGATAGTACAGACTTCTTTGTGCTTTTTCAGTGCCTTGCAGTTACCTGTATCCTTGATATTATTAATGAAGCTTAATACTAGATAGAATCACTGACTTGTGGGTGTCTGAATTAACAATCACACACCTCAGAAGGAAGAGTAAGAACATGAATAGTAATTTAACAACAACCAAAAAGATTCAAGATTTACATGCCAATGTTGGTTCCCAAACTGGCTCTCTGAGCATAAGTCCAAAGTTCCCTGGTAGCCGCTCTAGCCTGTAATTCAGTGAAACTCTGGCTATATTCCACAGCAAGAGTTTACTCTTCTTGAAGACCAAGACTTGTAATCGTACAAATCTTAGAATTATGGAGATGGGAGGCTCAGTGTCCCCCAGGGGATCACTGCAGGTGATAATGAGTGGGGTCACTCCTTCTTTCGCCCCAATCCTGGAACCACCTGTTTCATTGTGGACTCTCCAAGAAGCAGATGCTAAGACTGAACCAGATTTGCAGGAGATTTATGGGGTAAAGCCCTGTGGAAGATAAAGAGAACAGGAGCAGGAGTAGGCAAAGTGAGACCCCACATCTCAGCAGTGAGTGAGCACAGGAAGTTTTCGATAGGAAGAGCCTCAGAATTCAGTGTTGAGCAGAGAATTTCAGGCAGGCTGATAGCCAGGTCCCTAGCTAAAATTGTGGGTTAGATGAATCCTATATCCTGTAGGAATTCTCAGGTGGGTGGGAGTTCTACTACTCTCCTTTACCCCTCATTGCTCAGTCATTGACTGGGAGTGGTCTGGCCTGAACATTGTGGTGGGTTCAAAATTGTAGCATTTGGAGGCTGTCGATAACCTGTGCTTCCTAGGTAGCTCCTCTTAAAAGGAGATCCGGCAGTCTACTTCGATGACTGCTGCAAAAAATTCTGGGTTAATCCAGAAGAAGGAAAAATGTCCTTAAATATGTACAATTTGACTGATAGAGGGAAGGAGACAATTGGAGATACATTCACATTTTGTGCAAGATTCTAAACTTGGAAGTTTTAATCCCTACTCCACTGTGTTGGTTGTGCTTTGAAATACACTTGGCAAGCAAAAGATGTTAAGGTCTTCTGTGTCAGACACACATATAAAAATGTGTGAGATAGCCTGAGGGTGCTAAAGTTATCTTTATTAATAGTTGTATTCTCTTTGTGTAAAGTATTTTATTATCAAAGTCAATATTCAAATGTAAATATTTAGAATAAAATTTTACTCTTCTGTAGATATTTTTTTCACTTTAAAGATATTTAGTGATATTTGCTATGGGGATATTCTTTAGCATTTTCATATTTTATTGACAGTTAACATCTACCAAAAATACCACTAACCATAATTGTCAATGTTTTTACAAATATTTTATTTCATTTTATTTTGTTTTGTTTTATTTTACTTGTCAGTAGAGAGGCTACCAAAATGTTATAAAAATTGTGTGGGAGCTTGACATGTTATATATCTTGACTGATTAATTGATATTTGCACTTGAATGTATTTATATGCGATGAAGTCAAGAATGTTTTCGTATTAGTGTGCTGACACTAATCTAAGAGCCACTCATAACTGAATTCTTATAGACCCAGCATCCTTAGAAATTTCACTCACTCCCAACCAACCCTGATGAACTGTCATAATAATTGATTGTATTAACAGAAATAAATAGCCCAAATTTGGCTCACTTTTAAAACAACCCTGTTTCAACTGACACAGATGAGGAATAAGGTTATTTCACATTGCTCCAGCCAGGTCAAGGCTCAAGGAAAGCCTTGGCTTGTGCCTTTAATTTGATCCTGCTGACAAGTGGATGAATCAGCTTTGTCAGTCTCTTTCTGTTTGGCATGGATACCAATTACCTTGCTTCACTTTCCTGTTTCTCCTAATGTGAAGGGGTTTTTGGCAGAATACTGCTTACTTTTACAGTTACAGAAGTTACACTGTTTAAAGAGGGAACAGTAATTACATGCCATTAAACTCAGAAGGCCATCGGCATAGATGAACATTCTGAAGAGGACACAGCCTTCAATTTCAGTACAGGATGATTACCAGAGCATTTTAGTAGAACACTGGTAAATGAGAGGAAGGAGTAACTCTGGAAATATGCTAAGGCAGCAGAGCCATGAAAATGTAGTTAGACATGGCAGTGACTACATTGATTATGCCAGGAATGATTTAGCAGAGGTGTTTCACACTTACCATTAAACAAAGAGCCATAATGGGGTTTAAAATGTACTCAGTTTCTACTTGCTGTATCTAGCTTAAACCACAAAGGTGTCACTTACATTATTTCTTTATGTTGGTTTGTGGGAAAATCCCTAGCTTTTTGTGATAGGACTGTTTTTCCTCTTGGCTCTGGATTCAGCAGTTGCAGAACTTTCTGTTTTCTTCTTTGCTAACCAATGACTCTCTTTTGGTTAAAACACATCTTAAAATTTACCCCCTCCAGGAAGCTTTCCTGATGAACTGCATTCAATTACTTCCCTTCAGTATCTTCCCTTTGTAAGCACTGCTTTAAATTATATTCCTGATATGTTGGTTTGAAAGGCTTAAAATATGTAAGTACGTATATATCTTAAACCCTCAAACCAATGTGGATAGTAATGTAATATATATTTAGATCGTGGTAGAGTATAATTGCCTTCATAACTGGATCATTAACTCTGACTAAACTAGAATTCTTTTATTTCTTTTATACACCTTCATAAGCATTGTGTTGTTTTGAATACAATGTCCGAAAGTCAGGTGACAAACCCCATGGATTCAGTAGGAGGTATTTATTTCTGACACAAATGAAAAACATCTGAATACCCAATGTAGGTTGGTCATTTTCCCACTGCTTTGAGAAGGAAGGGTTATGCATATATATAATATAAATTTTCCTTTTAATTTTCTTACCACAAGGAAAGAGTTAAACTTATGCTGCTTCTCACATTTTGTGGTATTTGTCATGAAGCTTCAAGCAAACCATTGTCTGTTATTCTGATCATATTACCAGATAAATTTATGAGATTTACATAATTTACCAACATCCGTCATGCATAGGTAGTCTTATTAAACCATGTAAACTGTTACCATTTATTGGACAAAATGGAGAATAACTTTTTTCACTAGCATAAAAAATTTGCCACAAATTACATTTTTTCTAGATTTTTTTCAGGACTTCTAAAATGATTTTTAAAGAACATATGTACAGAACATTTTATTTTCCAGAGTAGATTAAACAACAACAACAGTTATGTAGGAAAATAATTGGGGATGTTGAATGTAAAGGAGATGAAGGGCCCAATATATACTAAGAAGTATAAAGAAAATATTCTCCATTTATGAAAATGGTGATCAAAGAAAATGTCACGTCTGTGACATACAGGAAAATGGCACAACTGGCTTAAAATGTAAAGTTTTGAAGCTAAATGAAAAGAGAAAAGATAAAGTTTTATTCAAATACCCAGGGTATTGTTTATCTTATAAATGATAATTGCAAAATTATTCTCTTTATTTAAAGCAAAGAAAACATGAGCACATATCTTTAGAGCTACATAAAGCAATGATCAGAGCTGACAGACCTGTGGGGTTTAGGTACAGATTTGCACAAGGCAATGGTCTGAGTTCACTGAATTGTTGAGACACTCCCTATTTTTGATTCATTAATTTAATTTAATTTAATTTAATTTTTTGGCTGCATTGCGTGGCTTGCAGGATCTTAGTTCCCTGGTTTGGCTTGCAGGATCTCAGTTCCCTGACCAGCCAGGGACTGAACCCAGGGCCTTAGCAGTAAGAGCGTGGAGTCCTAAACACTGGACAGAGAAGTCCCAGATTCATTATTTTTAGAATAACATGGATATTACTGGACAATTAAGGGTATTATGATATGTCAGTTTTAATTACTTAAATAAACAGAAGCTCTGAGTCTAATGACCTATACATTCAAATTGAAGACTTACAGCCTAGACCTTGCCTGGTTTCGTGAACTTCAGTTACTAAAAGTAAGTTATGCTTATTAAAACTACAGAAACCATAATAAAATAACTAAGAGGCACCTGAACTAACTTTTTTGCAACTTATTTTTGTATATGTTAGGACTAAAACATGGGCCAATGCTATCAGTGACAAGTGAGTTGATTAATTGACTGTTGAACTTTTCTTTTCAACAATAATCATTTGAATTCAGGTTGTCTCCCTTCATTAAAGTCATTGGTGCCTCTCAGTTAGTGTTAAAGTGCTTGGGTCTGTAAAACTATTTTGGCACACGACAGGAGTTTCCCTCTTAATGAGGGTCAGTTTTAGTCAATGGTTTACATAATGATTTTTGTGAGACAATCTCTGTTTAATTGATGGCCATTCCTCCTAGTTTCATAGTATATAGCTTCATAATTCATAAAATTGCAAATATTCTTTCATGTAATTAGACGTTATCCAGAATAGTCACAAATTCATACAAAAATCCACTCCCCACTCTCTTGCTTCTCACACACATTGGGAAAAAAAGGGATTTTGTATTGCTGTTATTAATATTGGCAGAAGACTATTTCAGAAATAATAAATATTTGCATTGTACATTTATTAATGTTTTGTCCTTGGAATGTCAGTGCTGTAGTTTGTTATATAAAATGAAGATACCAAAATACCTCTTTTATATCAAGACATTTTTAAAACTCAGTTTTAGTTACCAATTTTAGTTATGTTTTCAATGACTAATGAATGTATTATTTGCGTATAAACTTCCGTTATTATCATACAAGCTGTGGCCATCCAATACATTTTTACTTTGAGAAACAGATATTGATTTTTGTCTTCCATTCTTTGTGTTCTGAACTTCAGCAGTACTACTCAGGGTGAGTAAATCTATACCAATTACACAATTCTGTCACAGTTCTCTGGTTGATCTTACATGACCAGATTGGCTAGATTAAGAATGAATGTGGGGCTGGTGATACGTACATAGGTATTTTTCTTCATTTGGACAAATAACTATTAAATTTTTAAAAGAACACAATGTATGCTCAGTTTAAAAATTCAAATAACTTAGAATAGGAGCAAGAAATTAAAAGTCACTCAAAAATCCACTCTCCAGACATAACCCCTTGAGGTACATGATCCTAGACTTCAACAGATAGAAGAATACATATTTAAAAGTGAAGGAGATTACTGACAATATTGCAACAGAAGAACTAGAAATTAATATAAACTGGACTGTTGAAAAATAGATGGTTTTACAAGAAGCAGTATCCATTTCTTAAAGTTTAAAAAGTTGATGAGAAACAGCCCATAAGCCGGAATATTTAAACTTTTGATAACATTATTGACTGTGTTATGAAAGAGGAGAAAATTAACACACTATGATTTCTTCAAATTTTTACGATCTCTTCCCTTCCTTATTTTAATCATTATTTTCACATTTTCAACATTTGTAAAAATTACATTCTGTTTGAAACCATGTTTCCCACAGTTGGTTAGTCTAAATACTGTATGTAAATCGATATAATACCCACAGACACATATTTTCTACAGCTAAGTATTTTTATCATAAAATAGTTTTATTTCAGAAAGGGCTGATAGGGAAATTATCTTGTCTGTTTCTTGTATACAGAAAGAAAAATTTAACTATGTATTAATTCCTGAGTTATTTTTTTCTGAATTTATACATATTGCTTCACTATTTCATAGCATTGAAGATTGCTGTAAAAATGTCTGATGCAACCAAATTAATTTGTCTCCTCTGTGATTTATATTTCTTACTTAGTTGCTCCCAAGACTCTTTATTCTTATACTTCAGTACATTTGTGGGGGCAGATCATCTGTGAGGTTATGGTGCTGATAGTTCATAATCAATTTGTTTTCTACATGGTATGCCATTTTGATATGTAAATTTATCTTCTTTTTCAAGGGTGAAATGTTTCTTACATTATATATTTAGATATTTACATTTTTCAGGAACACCAATTTTATATATCTTTGTGTTTAATACTATGGTTTTTATGTTATCATTTTAACTTTACTTCTCTGAATAATAATTTAGAGTGAGTCAAAATTGGATCAGTCTTAAAATACCTACTAACAAATCTTATATGTTTCAAATTCTGAGAGTATGTCTTATCTCAGATACTGGCATTCATTAGAAAATGTGCTTAGGTAAATGAAGCTTTTTATATTGATTCGAAGCTAAGTCAAAATCATATAAATATATGATCCTCTGGTTAGAAAATATCCATTCATTTTATTTTATTGAATGTGTTTAAAAAGAGTAGATATTAAATTTTTTTCAAATACATTTCATTCCCTATAGATATGATCATATCTGTAGTTCTCCCTAGTGATACTATTGTGAGAGATTATATTGATACTTTTCTATTATAAACAGTCTTTGGAATTCTATAGTGAACCACACTTGCCTATGGTATATCAGCCTTTTTATATGCTGCTAGATTCTATTTTTCACATTGACATTCATGAATATAATTAGATTATTGCTTTCTTTACTTTTTCTAATTTTGTTCTTTTGCAATTTTATTCTGGATTAATAAAAAAATTAAAAATACTATGTCCTGAAAAGGTTTAAACAAATAGAACTGGAATTATGTCAAAATTTTGGAAGAGTTTCTCTGTGAAACCATGTTGAAGCTTTTTGAAAGAGTTGCAGTATTTCTTCTATGGAATTTGGACTTTTTTAAAATTTCTTTTTCTATGAAAACCAATCTATATAGATTGTCTTTTACCTCTTGAGGAAATTTTGGTAAATTACAAGTTAATAGAATATTATTCATTTTATCCAAGCTTTCAATGGTATTAGCAGAGTTGAGAAAATAGTTTCATATGACTTAAAAAAAAAATTCTCTCTTTCTCTGGTAATTTTTTCCCTATTTTCTGCATTTATTTATTTTTTCACTTTTCTCTTAATAAGATTGATTACTGATTTATTTGTTTTTTCAAAGAACAAGGTTTTAAAATTTATCAATATTATTGTTTTTTAATTTGGTATTTTCTTTCTTTAAATTTTTATTCCATTATTTTAAAATTATTTTTCTAACTTTTTATGTCAAATGTTTAATTTTTTATTCTTTATTAATATTACTTGAATGCATACTCTAAATTCTATAGCACCTCTAAAATAGCAAAAGCAAAGACTAACATCTAGTAATCCAATAAAGGAAATAAAATAGAACCCTAAAAATACTCAACCCAAAAGAATAAAAGAGGACAAAGAACAGAAGGGACAAATAGAAAACAAATGACAATGTAATGTCATAGAAATAAACGATGTCAATAATTCTACTAAATATAAATGTTCTAAAGGCCCAAATGAAAAGACAATGATTGCCTAATTAGTTAAAGAGTAAGACTCAACTATATGCTTTCTGTAAGAAATGTACTTTAAATATATAAATCGGTCCAAAGTAAAAGAATGGGAAAACATTAGCAATGAAAGCACTCATCAAAATAAAGCAGGAATGGCTATATTAATATCTGGTGAAAGAAATTTCCAGCAAGTTTTTAAGATGCCATAACAACTTTAAACATGTATATACCTAATAAGATAACTTTAAAACTGATGAAACAAAATTGATATAAAAAATAGACAAATCCATGATTATATTCATATATTTTAATATGCCTAATTCAGTAATTGACAGGACAAGCAAACAGAAAATCAGTAAAAATATAGAACATAGACTATCATCCAAATTATCTAATTTACATTTTTAAATCATTCCACCTAAAAGTAAGAAAATATGCATTCTTTTCTAGTACACACAGAACATTTACCAAGACAGACTATATTTTGGACTATAAAACAGTCTTAATAAATTTAAAAGAATTCAAGCATTACAAGGTTTATTTTCTGACCACACGGAATTGTGAAATCAATAACCGTAAGATAGTTGGAAAATTCCCAACTTTTGAAAACTTAATAATAGGTCGCTTTCCCCATAGTGACCTTAGGTGTGAAGCATTTCAGCAATGGGGTCTGATTTCCACATCCTTCTAAAGCTCAACAATTAATAACTAGAAATTAATAACCAAAACATATCTGGGAAATCTCCCAATTTTTGGAAACTTAATAACTCTTCTATATTACCGTAGGTCAAATGAAACTTAAAGGAAAAATCTGAAAGTACTTGAATGAATATGAAAATGGAGTCATATCAAAATTTGTGTAATGGAGCTAACTAAATTTGCATTTAGAGGGAAACTTATAGCATCTATATCCTATATTAAAAAAGCAGAAAAGTCTAAAATCAGTATTCTACCTTTCATACACTAGGGAAAAGAGCAAATTATACCCAAAGGAAACAAAGGAAAGGAAAAATTTAAGAAAGAACAAATTAAGAAAGAAAAAATAGGAGCAGAAATAAGCAAAATAGAAAACAAAAATAATCACAAAATCCGTGAATCTAAATGTTAGTTCTTTGAAAAGATCAATAAAATCAATAAAACTCTTGCCAGACTGATCAAGAATAAAATAAATTATCCATATCAAGAACAATAGAGGTGACACATTGTAGATTCTACAGATATAAAATAATAATGAGGAATTATCATAAACAGCTTTATGTCAGAAAATTTCTTAGACACACAAACTACCCCATCTTACTAAAGAAGAAATATATAACCTGAATATCCTAATATCTACTAAAGAAATTAAATTTATAGTTAAAAATCTTCCCACAAAGGAAACTCCGGCCTTTATGGTTTCGCTGTTGAATTTTCCCAAAACAAAAGAAATAACATCAGTTATGTACAATCTCTTGCAGAAAACAGAAAAGAGAGTGAATAGTTTTCAAATTATTTTATGAGGCTAGTATTACTATGATACTAAAATCAGACAAAGACATTACAGGAAAAGAAACCTACAGCCCAATATGCCGCATGAACATAGATGCAAAAATTCTAAACAAAATTTAGCAATTCAGATTCATCTCTTCAAAATCCATAGAGTGTCTCTCAAACTATCTGACCGATGCAAAACAATCCTTTGGGAGAGCTGTGGCCCATGACCCCATTAAGAATAAATGTACTAAATAGCTACTACATTTGAAAACGGCCTTCAAATGAGTTTAATCCATGTTGTATGATGCTCTGTTCTTTGCCCAACCTCTTACCTCTTTTCAAGGTAATATATGTATATTATTTATGTGATGTTTATAGTCTTTTTTTTAGTCCACTGGTAGTCGTGAGAGGAAGGGATTTCTCAACTTCAGCTTCTTTCCCTAGAACAAGAAATTGGTATGCAGTAATATTTTACTAGAGGAGATAGAATGATAACTTTTTACTTTGCAAAAGTCTTTTATTCACTGGTTAGAGTGATAGAAAATTTTCCTATGACCATTTTCTATATTGGTGTCTTCCATGAAAGTCTCAAAGTTAGTGCCTTTCAGTTTGTACAAGTGCCATTTTCTGAAAGGGCTGGAAATCAGACTTTTAACCCTGATGAAAGAGAACAACTTTTCCCCATGGCGACCTCAAGTATGAAGAAGTTTCAGCAATGTTGTCTGCCATAGGAGATATTTTTACTGTGAAAATTTGGGGAGGAATGAGTAAATATAAAACTCTAACTCAGGGCTTCCCTGGTGGCGCAGTGGTTGAGAGTCTGCCAAGATCCCACATGCTGCGGAGCGGCTGGGCCCGTGAGCAGGCTGGGCCCGCTGAGCCTGCGCGTCCGGAGCCTGTGCTCTGCAACAGAAGAGGCTACAACAGTGAGAGGCCCATGTACCGCATAAAAAACAAAACAAAACAAAACAAAAAACTCTAACTCAAAGGTCCTAATTCCGATGTTTGAAGTAATGATACAGTCTTTTTGGACATGTCTCTTGCTACATCAATTTTAAAGGATGTATTAATTAAATATAGGACAGGATTAAATGGAACATGGATGCTAATATGTCAACCCTTATTATGTAGTAGAGTTTGATTTAACTACAATGAGAAACCTAAGTTTGGTATTATTTGCCATAGAAACTGAAACTTCTATGTGAAGTTCAGCAAGATTGTAAGATGAGCAATAGGTATGATTTATTTCCTACAGTAAGTGTAGTTAACTAGAGGCAACACAGGAATAAACAATTTAAAGTTGAGAAAGTAAACTATGACTCTCTATTCTATTGTCTTCTGGCTGACCCATTGAAAGCTCTGGTCTAAACATACAGACCCCACCACAAAACAATAGAATTTTGTGCCTTTGAAAATTTTGTGCCTTTTCTCGTATGAAAAATTGATTTAAACTTTCCGTTTACTTTTATCATTTAAACTTCAAGGTCAATATGAACAAAATAGAAGGCCACTTTAGTGTTCTATTCTACTTTAATATTGTATACAGTAGTGGTCAAGGATTTCTAATGCATGTCGTGTGGAAAATAACACTGGACAATCTTAGCATGCATAAGCTGGCTGACTCCAGGGGAAGTAGCCTTGAAATGTATTCTACACACTGAAAGGATTTTAAAGGACTTTGGCTTCTTTGAGTATCACAAAGCTTTTGTTGTCTTAAGCAGTTTGCCTTGAATCTGTAAGCTTTGTGTCAAAGAAAATGGGACAAAACTTTGTATCTGGGGGAATGAAAAAATCTTTATTATTTAAAGAGTTATACACAGTACTCCTAATTCTCTAGCCATTGCAGTATCTTCCTTTATTCTCAGTTCCCCTGCCTTACATCTTTATATCTATGATGAGGTCTCTAGGTAGTCCACTTCTTGTTGCTCCTCCCCTCTCTTTCATAAATTCTTCACATCAACCAAATTGAGAAGAATCCGTTGGTCTCAGGAAATGCCAAATATTTTCCCATTTCTGCATTCTGGCCTCCTTTCTTTATCCTATCTGGAAATGCAGAAATTCAAGAGCTAGAAAAGAATGGTTATGTACATTAGCAATGCACACATGATTTCTCAAATAGCTTCAACTTGCTAAATGGTTAATGCCAGTAATATAAACGGAATAAAATTTTTAAGTGCTTTAAGTGTTTCAGAAGTGTTCATTCTTTTTTTTTTTTTTGCGGTACGCGGGCCTCTCACTGTTGTGGCCTCTCCCGTTGCAGAGCACAGGCTCTGGACGCGCAGGCTTAGCGGCCATGGCTCACGGGCCCAGCCACTCCACGGCATGTGGGATCCTCCCGGACCGGGGCACGAACCCGTGTCCCCTGCATCAGCAGGCGGACCCTCAACCACTGCGCCACCAGGGAAGCCCCAGAAGTGTTCATTTTTAAATTAAAAAATTGACCTGAGAATAATGTACTAATCTCTATTTATTAAATCAAAACACCTATAGTATAATAAAAGTTTCTTTTCCTCCCAATAATGCTTGTGCTCCACAGTAACAATACTATATCACCTTTTAATAAATACTTTAAAATCTAGCATTTTATTCAAACATTTTCAATAGCTAATCTAAATTCACTTTACTGTTAATACCAAGATTCATTCTATTTTCCTTATAATAAGCTCCATAAGAGTAACTTCCTACAGAGTTTAACGTAGTCCATCCACAAAAAATTGAGTCTAGTTAAAGGCAATTCCTCTTTAAATTTTCTTAAAATTGTATATGTAAGAAAAAAAAGTTAAGCTAAAAGGAAAAAGGAGCATGCTTTATAGAATTATGATGATGCTTTTAAAATTTTGATGAAAAGCATAAAAGCTAAGAATTTATTATCACTTGACCAAAAATATAAGTTTAAAGGTAAAAATTAAGGCAAGTTTGGGTTGCCCCAAAGCCTAGCTTTGTGATTAGCAGGGACACTTGCTGGGGTGATTTGCTAGTTTGCAGACCCCTAGCTCATGACTGGGGTGCTTTTCCTGTCATACGCAGGTTGCATTTAATAATAGAATGGTACTTCAGATCCTGCATGGAGAGAAAATGACTATGTTTCTCATGGGGTTTACACCTCTTGTTCCTTATATTACCCACTTGAGGCATGCAATAATCATCCACAATATGTTGCTGAGTGATCATGTCAGCTGTGTTTCATAACTAGAAATACCACAGGACACACTTTCTCACGCATTTTAGGCTCAGGGTGGCAAACTGAGTTCAGAGTAGTCTCACAGAGCATAGCTGAAACGCATTTGTTTCTGAAATTGAAGATGAAACAAGCCCAATGTTCATTCCCAGAAACTTAATGACACTGATCCTAACTTTTCTTGATACTTACTTAAATGGTTGATAACAAAAAATAATTATCTTTGTGTTAGTTTACATTGAAGAGATTCTAAGATGACAGAGGTTAGTATTTTATAGCTATGCCTTAAAAATGTGTGGTTATGAATATTTCAGGTATCTATTTTCAAGAAGAACCATTCTCATAAATTAATAGTACCGTTTAATGATCAATATAGGTCAGCTGCTGGGATGAGATTGTAACGTATCTTTATGTTAGTAAAAGTGACAGCAGTTTTCATGTAAAATAATGACAACTGGACTCAAAATCCAACTTTTAAATCATTGAATAAAATTTTCTATCATGTGTCACATCAGAATTACTTTCTCCCCTACGTACTCCTGAGGTTAGTTTAATAAATCTTTTCTCTTAGGATTTAGACTTTCAGTATTTATTTTAATTATTTGCTTTCTAAATATTTGCTATACTTTTGTTCCCTTTACCATTAATTAGGTGCATCAATTATTTCCAGTTTTTGAAATATTTACCTGGGACATTCTTTTTTCTAATCACACAGTAAGAGAATTCACCCGATTTTCTCTGCAGAACAATACCAAGTGTTGGGGCTTGATATATTGTTTTGTTCTGCTCTGTTGTCTAATAATATGATAAACTTCTTTCAGCCTTGAGATAAGACGAAAGAAAAATGAAAGGTCTGGAAACATGGCAACACTTGGGAATAGAAAAAGCCATATCAGAATTGGAATTTTGAGTCGCAGAATGAAAAAGCTGGAATCTATTTACCATGAATTGCTCAAAGTAAATACAAAAACACCTTGCAAAATATACATCTCACTTTACATTGAACACGTTTTCTGAATTTGAAGAACTTGACAGGTTTTACCCATATTCTTTTCTTGTCAGTAACGAACAGTGTTGTCAATTGTTACTGTAGCAGAAACAGCCTGTCTTTGCTTTTCCTGCTTTTCTATCCCATCAACTGGCACAATCCAGATGAAACAATTAGAAATACCCGAGAGAGAAGACTTTTTGCCCATCGATCAGCACCTTCACTGAACACCTTCCAAATACCTCACACTCTGCCTAGTAGAGACAACTCTCTCCACCCCCAGGAGTTAGTATTCTCGTCATTTCACCATTCCCTTTCACCATATTTGCATTTTTTCACTTAAAATGATCAAAATTCATGGACTGTGTTCAGGTGGAAAAATAATTCTAAATTTGAACCAATAATTTTTGCTTTTTTTTTTTTTTTTGTGGTACGAGGGCCTCTCACTGTTGTGACCTCTCCAGTTGCGGAGCATAGGCTCCGGACGCGCAGGCCCAGCGGCCATGGCTCACGGGCCCAGCCACTCCATGGCATGTGGGATCTTCCCAGACCGGGGCACGAACCCGTGTCCCCTGCATCGGCAGGCGGACTCTCAACCACTGCGCCACCAGAAAAGCCCTGTTTTGTCTTTTTTTTTAAATAAAACTTTATTTCTAATTGGTTGACACTGGGGTCAGACTCAAAACCCTACTCTGGACCTTTCTTTAATAATACAAAACCTTACTCTTCTGGGGATGGACAGGAAACCCTCCCATCCCCAGAACGCAGGCAAAGAGCCACTGCTTTTAGTGGAGTAGAAACAAAATCCAGCTATCTCTGGAAAGGGGTATAAAACTTTCTGGCCATCATGATGCAGGTAAAGATCCATTGCTTCTGGGGGAAGGTAGAAGCAAAATGTCTGATCCTGGGGGCTTCCCTGGTGGCGCAGTGGTTGAGAGTCTGCCTGCCGATGCAGGGGACACGGGTTCGTGCCCTGGTCCGGGAAGATCACACATGCCGCGGAGCGGCTGGGCTCGTGAGCCATGGCCGCTGAGCCTGCGCGTCCGGAGCCTGCGCTCCGCAACGGGAGAGGCCACAACAGTGAGAGGCCCGCGTACGGCAAAAAAAAAAAAAAAAAAGTTTGACCCTGGGAAAATGACAGGAAAGATTCGTGGGTCCAGGATAGGGAGCTGTTGCAAAGTATAGGTCTTCCACCAATGGGGGAGGGGCAAGAAACACCCTCTACAGGAACACAGAATGTGAGCAGAAATTGGCTGCTACTGAGGCTATAGGGTGTGAAACATGAGATATCCCCACCCCATGATTCTGGATGCAAGAGCCTACCTAAAACAGAAACTGGAGCAGGAGAACAGGGAAACACCTTGATCCCACCACCAGTCTAGCACTGGGTAACAAGCAACAGCAATTCCCTTCTGGCAAAAGGTAAGAGCATAGAGACCCTTCTCTCTGGCATCAATTTGATGGCTCTTCTAAAAGCAAAGGATGGAGTGGAGCAGGGACACTGAAGAAAAGCCTCCAGTGCCACACACTGCTTACTAGACACAAGGTCATGGCAGCCCACAGTGGAGAATTTTTTTTTTTTTTTTTTCTGTGGCACGCAGGCCTCTCACTGTTGTGGCCTCTCCCGTTGCAGAGCACAGGCTCCGAACCTGCAGGCTCAGCTGCCATGGCTCACGGGCCCAGCCGCTCTGCGGCATGTGAGATCTTCCTGTACCGGGGTACGAACCCATGTCCCCTGCATTGGCAGGCGGACTCTCAACCACTGCGCCACCAGGGAAGCCCAGGGAAGCCCCCACAGTGGAGAAATTTGAAGCCTATAGGACACTGAAGTTGACCATAGCAGCATCAACACACACACTCTACTCAACTATTGTCTAGATTGATTTAACCTCCTATGCTAACAGCCTGACAGAAGTAAAGGTCTGTAATGTTAGCAGGAGTAATTCCTATTTACCTTAGTCTTTACTGTTAATCCAAACATGATATTAGTTAAATATCACCATATACACAAAAAAGTAATAATAATAACTATAATAATAATAATAGAAAAAGACAACAAAATAGGAAAAAACCCAACTTATTGTCAAGAGATAAATCAACAGAATCAAACTAAGAGATGATACAGATATTGAAACTATCAGTCAGAATTTCTGGACCCATGTGCAGTGAAAAATTGGAAATGTAAAGAAATTTAAGTATAAACTACCATTTACAATATCATAAAAACATGAAATTCTTAAGGATAAATCTGACAAAACATGCAATACGTTTAAGATAAAAATGATAAAGCATTGAGCAACTAAAAAAGTCCTAATAATGAAGAGATATACTGTGCTATGGATCTAAAAATTCAAAATTGTTAACGTATCATTTATTCCCAAGCTGTTCTACAGAGTCAACTCAATCTCTATCCAAATAATAGCAGATTTTTTTAATAAACTGTGGCAAACTAATTCTAAAATTCACATACAAATGCAGAGGTCCTGAAATAGCCAAAACAGCTTTGACAAATAAAAAAAGCTGGAAAACTTAAAACCACAATTAACTACTTCACAAACTACTTGCATGGCTAAAGTAACAAATACAGCAATACCAAGTCTCGGCAGGATGTAGAGAAACCTGAACTCTCATATGTTACTGGTGAAAACATTTCCTTGTACAGCTGCTTTGAAGAAGTTTGGCAGTTGCTTAGAAGGCTAGTCTTTACTTCCCATACGTCCCAGCAATCCCATTCATGTGTATTTATGCAAGAGAAGTGAAAATATATGTCTACTCAAAGACATACATTAATATTTATTAAAGTTTTATTGATCATAGCTACAAATTGGAAACAACCAAAATGGCCATTAATAAACTGTGATTCAGACATATCATTAAATACTACTAAGCAATAAAAAATGCTAGCACATGTAACAACATAGCTGAATTAAGGACATTATTCTAAGTTCAGGAATCCAGATATAAATAGCTATATATCATTTGATTTCCCTTATATGACATTATTGAAGTGGCAAAAATTCTAGGACCCAAAATCTGATTGGTGGTTTCTATGACTTGGATATCAGGAAGGAGATTGACTACCAAGGGTTATGAAGGACATTTCTGAGGTAATGTAACAGTTCTATATCTTGACTGTGGTGGTGGTTACATGAATGTATACATTTTTAAAGATCATATTTTAAAAGGTGAATTTTATTTAAATTAAATCTTAATAATACCAACTAAAGCATGAACAAAGAAAATATTAATCTCTCTTTGGTGGAAATCTTAATCTCTCCTTCTGTGTTTTCAATTGACTAAAGACTAGCTACCTGGATATACTGCAAGTTACTTAAACACATCTCCATACTGAATCTCATATACATCTGCTATGTCTAGGCTTTGTCGCTTTCTAATGAAACTAGTATTTCACTCAAACTGAAAACTTTGATTTAACTTTGCTTCCTCTCTTGTCTTTGTTTGAAATAAATGAAAAATTCTTACAGGCCTGCTTCTCCTATGGCTTTTGCATCCATTCTCACTTTCCAATCCTTTTTGCTGCATCTTAATCCTAGGTGTTATTGAATTTTTCCTTTCCTGTCAAAATTACTTCTTATCTCATGTCTGAGCTCCCAGCTCTCCCCATTATAAAAACACATTTTGGCCAGATTAATATTCTCATGCAGGCACTATAGGTAGTGTATTGATTGTGCTATTTATTAGCTATTTTATCTTGAGAAATTTAATTTCTATAGGCTTTCTAATTCATAAAATGCATTCATCCATTTAGTGAACAACTATTCATTAAACCCCGACTGGTTGTCAATCACTGTTCTAAGTGTGGCAGTTATGACACTAAATTATTGCTTTGCAGAGCATATTTTCCAGTGGGGAAAGGCAAATATAAAACAAGTAAAAATAAAATAAGTACAATAATTTTAGATATCTATAAGTTTGACAAAGACAGTAAATTAGGGTATAATGATATACCTTCTCTAGATAGTTTGGGAAATGAGGGTCTAATGCAATTAATTTAGATTCAGTGATGAAGGAAGTTCTCCTGACATTTTGGGGGGGATCCAAATAGTATGAAAGTGCCATTCATGGAAAGATCTGGGGCAAATTATTCAAGGAGGAAGAACACTGAGTACAAATGTCCTGAGGTAGGAAGGAACTTGGGTATGTTTGATAAGAAGAAAGAAGGTCAGTGTGGCTGGAGAATAACAAACAGAGCAAGAGAAGGGAAGATGGAAATGAGCTCAGAGAGCTAGGAAAGGATCAGACCACCCATGGCTTTATGGAACATTATAAGGTGTTAGAAATTTCTACATGCAACAGAAAACAAGTGAAGAATTTTAAGTAAAACAATTAATTAATCTGGTTTATATTCACAAATTTAAGTCTTATGGTAGACTTTCCCTTGCTCTTGTATAATATATAAGCAAGTCTTGATAGATCAACCTCCAGAAATAGTTAAATCTATTCACTTCTCAGAAAAGAAGAGGCCATTGAATTGTATGTTTCTGGTGACACTGACAAAACTAAGTTCAGTAGCTTGTGGGATGGAAGCTGAATCATTTCCCTAGGTATAATTGAAAATTTAATAGTACTATGAAAATCCAAAATGGATGGTGAAACCATACTAAGGATTGCATCATATAGGAAAATATTATTTAAAATCCTAAAAGATCTTCTAGGATAGTTTTAAGTAACAGCAAATATAGGAAAGAGTTTTGATATATTGTAGTTGGGAGTCTTCTCTCTGTCTGCATGGGAATGAAGACAAGAATAATAAGTACTACAAAAAAAGCTGAAAGCAAGAAAGTGACCAGTGGTACCAGCATTATTGGCAAGATTAATAAATAAAAATCTTGGAGATGCTGATATGTCAAGGCAGAAATTACATCACTATAAATCTGTGAATTATTTGTGCAATTAGGACAATATACAGAAATCATAGTAGAGTATTACATTCCCCTTACTTGTTAATGGATAGACTGCAGGTTGGGAAAGGGCATTTGGGATCCCAAAATGCTGTGAGTGTGCTTGGAAATGCTCAAAGTTCATAAGTACATTCCATGTCCTAGTAGACAAAATACCTAGTTGAAAACTCCCAATACAGTTGTTTCTTTGGTATTCATGGGTGACAAGTTCTAGGACCCCTACTGATACCCAAATCCCCACGTGGCTCAAGTCCCTTACAAAAAAGTGGCCTGCTGCAGTCAGCTCTCCACATCCAGGGTCCCTCCGCATCCAGGAATTCTGCATCTACTGATACCGAGGGCCAACTGTACTGAAATTCATGTGCCAGGTTAAAACTTGCTAATGTTTAAAAAGGTATAGGAAGGAGTTTCAATCCAGAGCTCACATATTTCTCTCTGTTTGCTATGTGCTAGCTTTGCAGTGACATTTATGTAATGTTACTTCTATGCAAATTTATGTTAATGACATCACTGATGCTTGGAATTTAAATTGACATGGAGTGAAAACAAAGTACTGTAATTAAAACTTTGTGAATACTGGCCACTCTGAAAGGATCTTCAAATATCCATGAAATTCCATTTTGGATCCAGTGTGTCTGGTCTATGTGTACTGAGTATTTTGAGATTACATACTCCTTTGCCAGCATCAAGCTTGAAATAGATGTGAGAATATAAGGGTTTCTCTACAAATATACTTTAAAAATAATAATGGATGGGCAGTGCATTCCTGAGATTGTTGTCTTCAAAATATTTCTACTATTTTCTTCTTAGGTAGATGATTGAAAAATAATATGAAATTATATATAAATAACTTTTGCCTTCTAATAGCGTGTTTTTTTTAACACCTCTATTGGAGTATAATTGCTTTACAATGGTGTGTTAGTTTCTGCTTTATAACAAAGTGAATCAGCTATACATATACATATATCCCCATATCTCCTCCCTCTTGCCTCTCCCTCCCACCCTCCCTATCCCACCCCTATAGGTGGTCACAGAGCACTGAGCTGATCTCCCTTGTGCTATGTGGCTGCTTGCCACTAGATGTCTAATTTACATCTGGTAGTGTATATATGTCCATGCCACTCTCTTTGTCCCAGCTTACCCGTCCCCCTTCCCGACTCCTCAAGTTCATTCTCTACGTCTTTATTCCTATACTGCCCCTGGTTCTTCAAAACCATTTTTTTTTCGATTCCATATATATGTGTTAACATATGGTATTTGTTTTTCTCTTTCTGACTTACTTCACTCTGTATGACAGACTCTAGGTCCATCCACCTCACTACAAATAACTCAATTTCATTTCTTTTTATGTCTGAGTAATATTCCACTGTGTATATCTGCCACATCTTCTTTATCCATTCATCTGTCGATGGACACTTAGGTTGCTTTCATGTCCTGGCTATTATAAATAGAGCTGCAGTGAACACTGTGGTACATGACTCTTTTTGAATTATGGTTTCCATAGGGTATATGCCAAGTAGTGGGATTGCTGGGTCGTATGGTAGTTCTATTTTTAGTTTTTTGAGGAACCTTCATACTATTCTCCATAGTGGATGTATCAGTTTACATTCCCACCTACAGTGCAAGAGGGTTCCCTTTTCTCCACACCACTCCAGCAGTTATTGTATGTAGGATTTTTCATGATGGTCATTCTAACTGGTGTGAGGTGATACCTCGTTGTAGTTTTGATTTGCATTTCTCTAATGATTAGTGATGTTGAGCATTCTTTTATGTGTTTGTTGGCAATCTGTATATCTTCTTTGGAGAAATGTCTATTTAGGTCTTCTGCCCATTTTTGGATGGGGTTGTTTGTTTTTTTGTTATTGAGCTGCATGAACTGCTTGTAAATTTTAGAGATTAATCATTCGTCAGTTGCTTCATTAGCAAATATTTTCTCCCATTCTGAGGGTTGTCTTTTTGTGTTGTTTATGGTTTATGTTGCTGTGCAAAAGATTTTAAGTTTCATTAGGTCCCATTTGTTTACTTCTGTTTTTATTTCCATTTCTCTAGGAGGTGGGTCCAAAAGGATCTTGCTGTGATTTATGTCATAAAGTCTATGTTTTCCTCTAAGAGTTTGATAGTGTCTGGCCTTCCATTTAGGTCTTTAATCCATTTTGAGTTTATTTATGTGTTAGGGAGTGTTCTAATTTCATTATTTTACATGTAGCTGTCCAGTTTTCCCAGCACCACTTATTGAAGAGGCTGTCTTTTCTCCATTGTACATTCTTGCCTCCTTTATCAAAAATAAGGTGACCATATGTGCGTGGGTTTATGTCTGGGCTTTCTACCCTGTTCCACTGATCAATATTTCTGGTTTTGTGCCAGTACCATACTGTCTTGATTACTGTTGCTTTGTAGTATAGTCTGAAGTCAGGGAGCCTGCTTCCTTCACTCCGTTTTTCTTTCTGAAGATTGCTTTGGCTATTCAGTGTCTTTTGTGTTTCCATACAAATTGTGAAATTTTTTGTTCTAGTTCTGTGAAAAATGCCAGTGGTAGTTTTATAGGGATTGCATTGAATCTGTAGATTGCTTTGGGTAGTAGAGTCATTTTCACAATGTTGATTGCTCCAATCCAAGAACATGCTATATCTCTCCATCTATTTGTATCATCTTTAATTTCTTTCTGTCTTATAATTTTCTGCATACAGGTCTTTTGTCTCCTTAGGTAGGTTTATTCCTAGGTATTTTATTTTTTTTTGTTGCAGTGGTAAATGGGAGTGTTTCCTTAATTTCTCTTTAAGAATTTTCATCATTAATATATAGGAATGCAAGAGATTTCTGTGCATTAATTTTGTATTCTACTACTTTACCAAATTCATTGATTAGCTCTAGTTGTTTTCTGGGAGCATCTTTAGGATTCTCTATGTATAGTATCATGTCATCTGCAAACAGTGACAGCTTTACTTCTCCTTTTCCGATTTGTATTCCTTTTTATTTCTTTTTCTTCCCTGATTGCTGTGACTAAAACTTCCAAAATTATGTTGAATAATAGTGGTGAGAGTGGACAAACTTGTCTTGTTCCTGATCTTAGTGGAAATGGTTTCAGTTTTTCACCACTGAGAATCATGTTGGCTGTGGGTTTGTCATATATGGCCTTTATGATGTTGAGGTAAGTTCCCTCTATGCCTACTTTCTGGAGGGTTTTTATTATAAATGGTGTTGAATTTTGTCAAAATCTTTTTCTGAATCTATTGAGATGATCATATGGTTTTTCTCCTTCAATTTGTTAATATGGTTTATCACATTGTTTTCTTTGTGTATATTGAAGAATCTTTGCATTCCTGGTATAAACCCCACTTGATCATGGTGTATGATCCTTTTAACGTGCTGCTGGATTCTGTTTTATAGTATTTTGTTGAGGATTTTTGCATCTATGTTCATCAGGGATATTGGCCTGTAGTTTTCTTTCTTTGTGACATCTTTGTCTCGTTTTGGTATCAGGGTGATGGTGGCCTCGTAGAATGAGTTTGGGAGTGTTCCTTCCTGTGCAATTTTTTGAAAGAGTTTAAGATGGAGAATTGTTAGCTCTTCTCTAAATGTTTGGTAGATTTCACCTGTGAAGCCATCTGGCCCTGGGCTTTTGTTTGTTGGAAGATTTTTAATCACAGTCTCAATTTCAGTGCTTGTGATTGGTCTGTTTATATTTTCTGTTTCTCTCTGGTTCAGTCTCAGAAGCTTGTGCTTTTCTACGTATTTTTCCATTTCTTCCAGGTGTCCATTTTATTGGCATATAGTTGCTTGTAGTAATCTCTCATGATCCTTTGTATTTCTGCAGTGTCAGTTGTTACTTCTCCTTTTTCATTTCTATTTCTATTAAATTGAGTCTTCTCCCTTTTTTTCTTGATGAGTCTGGTTAATGGTTTTTCAATTTTGTTTATCTTCTCAAAGAACCAGCTTTTAGTTTTATTGATCTTTACTATCATTTCCTTCATTTCTTTTTCATTTATTTCTGACCTGGTCTTTATGATTTCTTTCCTTCTGCTAACTTTGGGTTTTTTTTTAAATTCTTCTTTCTCTAATTGCTTTAGGTGTAAGGTTAGGTTGTTTATTTGAAATGTTTCTTGTTTCTTGAGGTAGGATTGTATTGCTATACACTTCCCTCTTAGAACTGCTTTTACTGCATCCCATAGGTTCTGGATCATCGTGTTTTCATTGTCATTTTTTTCTAGGTATTTTTTGATTTCCTCTTTGATTTCTTCATTGATCTCTTAGTTATTAAGTAGTTTAGTGTTTAGCCTCCATGTGTTTGTAGTTTTTACAGATTTTTTACCTGTAATTGATATCTAGTCTTATAGCATTGAGGTCAGAACTAATAGCTTTTTGATACAATTAACTTTAAGACCTAAAAGAGAGTGAACTTCAGGAATATTTGTTCTATAGACATTGTAATTAATATTCTTTGTAGTTTGTATAATGAAATCTATAACTCTCTTTATGGACAAATCCAATTGGGAAATAGGCAGGATTTTTATGAAGATATTAATTTAAAGGCCCCTAGACTATAAAAGGATGTCTAACTCTATGCTGATTAGACTCCAAGTAAGTGACATGTTTGGTCCCTCACCTGTTTGTTTCCTTTTGAATAGTTTTCTTAATGCACATATGTTTTTTCTGCCCATGCATCACTGCTAATATCTTATATACTTCATTTCATCTTTATATATCATTGAAGCAGCTGCATTCTTATATCTAATATTATTAAGTTTTGATCACATGCAGTTTAACTGCTTGCACTGTTGGATTGCTATGAATCTCTAACATGTTGAGCACATGCCTATCTCTACTCCTGTGTGGAAAAAACTTCCTTTTTAAAAAATATTTCTGGAGAACATAAGTCATTGATCAGCAAATAAATGGATATTCAATCAGTTATATTCACTTACTATCTGTTTTTAATGTGAATCCCAAATGGGTGAATGTTTTTATATACCTTTTATGTTAGAAAAGTCAGTTTTTGGTAAGACACTCTTCTGTTACACTTGTTATCATCAACAGTCATACTTATTTGTAAGCTCTTTATTGTGGCAATAACATTTACTGAAAACTAACCTGTTCTACTGATAATTTAGTGAATGTGAATAGATAAGCAAATGCTGGATTGACACATAGTTGTATAGAACCTTTCTAATGCACCATCCAAATAGTACTATTACTGTGGTGGTTATGTATTCTGTGAAACACACACACAGCACAGACAAACAAAAACTAAAACAAAAATACACACAAAGAACAACAACATCAAAACTCTGGCTTATAGTAAAGCTATATTGCACTAACTTTCCTGTCAAAAATAATGATCTACTCTGGACAAAATATATAAAAAACACACACACAGTTATTTAGGGTCACTGGAGAGTGGCCAAAATTAGCAGAAAATGGAGGGAATTCACTCTTTGAAGGAAATTAAAAAAAGTAAAATTTGAAAAAAATTTTGCTGAAATGAATTCTAAATTTGATTAATCACAGCATGTAACAGATACAGGGGGCTCAGTTAACCCCTACTAGGATGAATACAGAGGAAATCAAATTTAATCACATCATATTGTTAAAAAGCAAAGGTAAAGAAAACAAAAAAACATAAAACAAAAACCCTAACAGGCAGCCAGATTTGAAAGAAATATATCAATGATAGCTTTTTTTAAAAATCTAAAGCAATGGTGGGCAAAAACAAGTTAATAGAAGTGCATCTACAAAGGGATGCAGGAAAAAAAGAAGAAGGAAAAAAAAAAACCTGTTAAACCTAAAATTCTACCCCCAGAAGTAAAAAGAAACATTCAAAAGTGAAGCATAAACAATAGGAATATTTTCAAGTAAACAAGAACTGAAAAATGAAACAACATAGTGAGTTCTATTGATTATAGAGAAATGATGCTAAAAGTCCTCAGTGACCAAATAATTTTCTGATAAAGAGAAAAAGGGAGGACAAAGATCAAATAGCAGAAGAGACAATAGCAACAAATAGCAAGATGGTAGTTTTAAGTTCAAGTAGATCAATCATTACATTAAAATCAAATGGACAGAGGACTTCCCTAGTGGTTCAGTGTTAAAGAATCTGCCTTCCAATTCAGGAGACGCGAGTATGATCCCTGGTCAGGGAACTAGGTTCCCACATGCCGCAGGACAGCTAAGCCCACGTGCCACAACTACTGAGCTCGTGCACCACAACTACAGAGGCCACATGCCCTGGAGCCTGCACACCACAGCTGGAGAGGAGAAAACCTGCATAACACAACTAGAGAGAAGTCCGTGCACCGGAACTAGAGAGATGCCTGCACGCTGCAACAAAGATCCCATGTGCCGCAGCTAAGACCTGATGCAGCCAAAATAAATAAATAAGATGAAAAATAAATAAATAAAAATTTAAAAATAAAATTAAATGGACAAAACCTACAATTAAGGATAAAGTTTATCAAATGGAATAAAAAGATCCAACTATATACCATTTACTATAGACACTTTTAAATATAAAGACTAAGACAGGTTAAGATAAAAAATAGAACAATCTATATCAGGCAAATACAAAGCATTTGGAAGTTGCTATGGCTATCACTGCCAACTTCAAGACACAGAGGATTTATCATTGTAACTAAGCCCATGCTTAGCTTCAATTATAATTGCAACTAAGCCCGCACGCCAGAATTACTGAGCATGTGCACCACAACTAAACAGTCCGTGTGCCGCAACTACAGGGCCCACACACTCTGAAGCCTGTGCACCACAACTAGAGAGAAGCCCATGCCCCACAAGGAAGAGCTTGCTCGCTGCAGTGAAAGATCACACAAGGTGCAACTAAGACCTGACACAGCCAAAAATAAATAAATATTAAACAACAACAACAACAACAGAGTTGGAGGTTTTATACTACTTGATGACTATGGTAATCCAGAAAATATTATTTGTTAAAGATAGGCAAATAGATCAATGGAACAGTACAAACCTGTGTTATGGCTCAGCCATTTCATTTCTAAATATTTACCCAAGAGAAGGAAATCATACATCCATCAAAGACTTGACAAAAATGTTCATAGCAGTTTTTACTCATAATAACCAAAGCTGTAAATATCCTAAATGGTTATCAACATGATAATAGACAAGCTAATGTTGGAATATTTACTCAGTTGAATTCTCCTGAGCAGTATAAAAGGCACAAAGTACTGAAACATACAAAACATGATGTCTCAAAACAATGAGCGAAAGAAATCATGCACATAAGAGTACTTGCAGCATAACTCCATTTACATCAAACACTAGAACAGGCAAAATTAACAGAACTCAGAACAGTGAGTACAGGTTAGGCGAGCTTTGACTAGCAAGTAATATGAAAAAACCTTTCTGAAATGGCAGAAATATTTTATGTTCTGTTTTGAGTGGTGGTTACATTAATTTATATATTTGCCCAAACATACAAACTCTATATTTAAATTCTGTACATTTTCAACGTGAAAATAGAATAAAGAAAAATAATGAGTTTTAGAATAAGGTTATGGAACTCCTTTTTTTCCTCATCAATTTAGTTATGTATTTTCAAGATCTTGGGAAAAGACAATTGTTGTGATCTAAACTGAGATTTATTGGGCTAAGGATTAGCAATTTGAATTTGGAATCTCAGGCTCCATCAGAAAGAAATCAAGAAAAAATTATGCTATATTCTTCTTATTTATTGTATAATAGAGAATTGGTGTCATGAATTTTATGTTTAAAATTCAGTTAAATTAAATTGGGCTCTATTCAGATGTGGTTTCTAACTGTTTTATGATTTTCTCAAGAATTGAGGAGCAGCAAAGACTAAGAAAATGCATATGGATAATGTTTATTCCCCTTGGAGGAAAGATTCAGTAAAGGTGTCAATGCTCTCTTTGTATCCTTTGGACTTTTTAGTGTATTCCACCACATTCCAATTGCCAAGATCTGTACACCTAAGAGACATATTGCCCGTGTGCACAGTAAGTTTGAAGTGCCAAGGAATTGACATCTCTCCCAGCAACCCTATTCAAATGACCTTTGGGAGTTGTATAAATATCATAGCTTCCTTGTCTCTTGGGTGGGGAAAGTCTGAATCATTTGTTTTGCACCATTTTCCAGAATTTCCCTGTAGAATTAAGATTTATTCACCCTTGGTGGCATCTAGTTTAATGATGCATACTTTCTTGGCTTGCATCCACATTACACCCCATTTATTCCAATTTTTGAATCACCTTTAGTAAACATCTTTAGTTGATTCTGTAGCGATTGTGCTCACAGGATAAGGCACCAGTCTTCTGTTATCCTTGTATGCATTTTGAAAACAATTTTAAAACAACCTAGAAGTCAGATCAGGATAGATAAGGTACATGGAAAAATTGTGCCTGACTCTTCACAATGTAATTTGTATGCAAGTTAATATTTGTACATGCTGTATTATTACATGGGTATATTATTTGATCCTGAGTATTTTTTCATGAGTCTGAAGTCTTCTTCTCAATGGCAAATAATAAAACATATGAAAAGTTTTGGGGACCAAAGAACTTATCATTATGACATTACGTACTGTCCACTGAATCCCGAAAAGCTGTTTTTTGGAACTCCAGAACTTAAGTGACTTGTGCACATTTATATGGAAAATAGCACTCCCTAAAATAAATTAAAAATAAGGTTACAAATATTCCCTTTCCTCAGTGCTGGGTTTCTTAGAGATACCCACACCACCTTTTAATCATTATGGTAAACATTCCTAGGATGCCTTTAGAAGATTTTTTTTTAATCTATCTTACTTGTTATCAAGGCACAATGTACCCATGGTGAAAACCCCTTTCCCCTATTTATTTTCATGGTAAATGTCCCTATAGTTTGGCTCTGTACTTAATAGCACACATATGTTTATCAATACTACAGAAAATCTCTCACACTAAATTCATTTAAGGGATGATTTATATCACCGTAAATATGCATATTTGCATATATTAGCTTTATAAACTTGTAAAAATATAACTAGATGGATATGATTTTCATGTCAAATTAAATCTTGATTTACGTAGACTAATCCAAAGTATGGATGTTATTTAAATATCATTTAGCTATAAGACTTCTGAAATCTGAAATCCTCTTTTTTGTAAAATCATTAAATCGAATAATTTGTTTTTCAAAAAGTGAGATGCCAGTGTCTAATATTCCCTTTTTACAGTACTAACTGATGCCTCAAGCATATATCAACATCTTGTTTTAAGGGTATTTTATTTCACCTTGACATCTGGCTTAATCTGAGCAGAGGGGAAGATTCTTTTTTATTTTTTCCTTGTTTTTTTTGGGGGGGGTGGGGAAGATTCTTTTTTGACTGTGGAGTTGTTCTATATTTATTGCTAAACCCATGTAATATCTTAGCCCACGATTTGATATAATTCATTCAAATGTATAAGGTCAACTGTTAGCTCCTTTATGAAACATGTTGGGAGTATTTATCCACATAAAGCTGATTTTACAGAATTTTTTTTTAACAGGACACAATTTTGATGTTCCTGTCAATATTTTAACTTGGTGTTATCTGTCTCACACTCTCTTCCTCTCTACACTGATGGTTAATGTGTATCTAATTTCTTTAAACTGTATTTAAATCGAGGTTTGTTTGTTTTTTTAAGTCACTCTGCCAGAATTGGAACTACATCTGTGGTCCATTCCGTTCTAGCACTGCCCAGCTTTGCTGGTTCATATCATCAATAGCCCTGTATGTAAAAACTGAGTGTCATTATGATTTAAAGACCCACCTCTGGCATGATGCCAAGTAAGTCTAATTTAGGATCTGCTCAATGATAGACAAGAAAATTACAACTAGAAGATATGTACATTGAATTCTAACTCAAAGCATGAGATTTTGGGCGTTATGCTTTCATTTTGCATTTTGTTGTTGTTTGGGGAATTTAAAAACCTTTGGTTCTCTTACAAAAAATAATACAAGACAGGTGCGAAATTATATATTTTGATTCACTTTCAGGGATGACAGCCTAAAAATATGTTTACACTCTTTATTGATATAAATGTGAGCTAGACTCCACTCAAAATACTGCCTCTTTTTAATATCTGTTCCCTCTAACTAAACCTGATTTAACTGACAATTATTGGTGGAATAACTAAAACATATTTTTTTAAATGACCATTTGTCTTCTTGTAATTTCTCTATGAGCTGAGTCTGAATTCACCCACTTCAACTCTTACCCCTCAGTGAAAACTTAAAATACTTGGATCTCTTGTGTTACCTCAAATTTAACATGCTCACGATCAAATTCAATTCCCCTTACTTATCTTCACATGGGGTTTTCTGTGGCTATGGCAATATTCCAATTTTTTGTAGGAAATCTTGGAGTTATTTCATTTAATATCCCTTTAGGAGAACTGTTTATAATTCTTTACTCTCATTTCCCATATTCTTGCAGATCTTTTCACTTCTTATGAAATACACTAGTACTCACTTCTCTTCGTTCTGACCCTTCTATTTCTGAGTAAATTTTATTCTAACCCACATACTCTAACTATGAGTTACTGTACTTCTCAACTGATTCCAATCCCACTCCCTTCCTGGGCCCTGTTAATTTTTCTAAGACTCTTCTTTCATCACTCAAGAGTATACTGTATCCCCTATTGCCTACGTCCTAAAACAAGTCCCAGGTTCTCTGACAATTTTTTCTAATACTTAATTTTTAAAAACAATTTAAATTCACAACAAAATTGAGAAGGTATAGAGACTTTCCATATACCCCATGCCTCCCCCCAATAGACATCCCCATCAGAGTGGTACATTTGTTACAATTCATGAACCTACATTGACCCACCATAATCATAGTCCATAGTTTACATTAAGGTTCACTCTTGGTATTATACATTCTATGGGTTTGGACAAATGTATAGCGACATGTATCCATCATTATATCATACAGAGTATTTTCACTCTCCTAAAAATCCTCTGTATTCTACCTATTCATCCCTCCTCCACCCCAACCTCGGGCAACGCTGATAGTTTTACTGTCTCAATAGTTTTCCTTTTCCAGAATGTCATGTCGTTGGAATTGTACAGTATTTAGCCTTTCAGATTGGCTTCTTCTGACAAGTTTTCAAGACCCTCATAACTGTCCTTAGACTGCCTAGCCTCAACATACATTCCTATGGAGATTTCTTTTGTTTCCTTATCTCCCAACATCCAATGCCATTTATAGGGATTCGTAGACTTGACTCTGATCTTAGTGTCTTGTACTAATCCAGAATGTAGGCACCTTTATTGTATGGGACTCTACTGCAATATAATGAGGTTGTAATTGCTAGTTGATCCCTAATCTTATATCTAGGCTGATAATTTGATTATACCTTGTCCATAAGAATTGGTCCCCAACATGTGTCCCAGCTTCCATAAGTGGGCTTCTGTGTGACTCTGAGTTACTCCCTGTTCACTTGACTTGTGCATTACCCCAGCCCCTTTGGAATTCTGTCTTGCTTTCGTTTGTTTGTTGGATTTTCCTTTAACACCTCTCTCAGAGATTATAATCATACGCTCAAATCAGGAATCCCACTAAATTTCATCCCAATTGTGTAGCTACTTTGAGAATTAGAACAAATTAGTAAAACTCAGTGAACATTAGTTTATTCATATAGAAAATGTGATGCGGAGGAGTATGTGAACCATAATGTGCGAAGGCACCTGACATACAGTAGACCCTAGATCAAGATTTCTTGGGTGAAGTATCATGAAACATCACTTGAGATGTTAATAAATACTCTGACGTAGAAAAAAGGTAGTCAAATAACTTGCAAAATTTTAGGCCAAAGATATGTGATGTATTCACTTTATGACATCTCAGAACTTTAATAGGTGATAAACATGAGTCAAGAGGGGTGAACGTGTAACATTTCCCAAATATATTGCCGGTGAAATGCTTTCTTTGTAGAACATCTAGTACGGTTCATTGGACTTAGTTTTGGAGGAATGATTTGAAAAGTGCTGCCTTAGATGACTACAGATCCCTTCTGTTCCCTCTTTCTCCCGCTGCCACGCTTCCTGACTGGGATTGCCTTCTTGGGCTCTCTGGTATCACGCCACCTAGTTCTCTACGTCTCTGTTACCCTCTTGTCCAAGGCATTCTCTTTTACTCGTAGAGATCGTTACAAACTCACAGAGCCTCATTAAATGTAGTCAAAACTGCCAAGTACAAGAAACATGTTTTATATATCTTTTAATCCCCTAGAATTGAGCAATATAGGGGACACAGTAGCTTCCATATATATATATATATATATATATATATATATATATATATATATATATCACTTGCCATACAATTCTAAACAAATTACATTTGATTATATTTGGTATTGGTTTGGACCATTTTATAATATTATGTAAATATATATATATGTATTGTGTGTTTATATATCTATATACTAACATCTCCTTATTTAAATTAAATAGTATATAAGATTTTTCCACTTAATTATTAAATCAGAACTCATGAGTAGTGAGCCTGACTGAGAAAAAGGGTTTTAAGGAGTTTTGGTCTGCCAACTCGGATTCACTAAACTCTCATATGAAATTGTGAGTAAGCACTTTTTTATATAGAACTTTAGGTACAAACTTCACCTACTTTATAGGGTAGTGTCTATCCTTTGCCTGCTTGAGATACTTGAGCAAAGGAAGTACAAGGATGGCCTGCTCTCATTGATATTATTATTCAGTATTTTAAAATAAGTGATATGTGTTTATGGTTCTATTTATAACAGAATAAGCCCTACTGTAGAGTACAATAATTTGTTATTGAGATAGAAATCTTGAAGTGTCTCTCAGAAGTACCACCTTCTGATTTGGTGCCAAGTATGATGGAAGACGACATTGTGACAGTGTAAGTGAGATCACACCAATTACCAAGGTTATAACTGGTTTTCCTTGATATTCCTTGGGCTTTCCATTTATTCAACATCTCTTTCACAGCCACATGTCGAAATCTAAGAAATGTTTCTACAAATTATTTATTTTCTTAAGCAATACGTTTCATCTGTAGGCCCAGATGTGTTGGGCATGAATAATTACTCTTTTACGATATGTTATAGAACATACTTTTTATATTATTAAATATTGGATAACTTGAGGCAAATCATCCATCCTCTTTTCTTCAGTACCAAAAAGGAAGACGAGTAAACTTAATTGTGTGATAGAGCACGGTTTGCGAGAAAATCCCTGCAGTGGGGGATATTAAATATTTTTCTAGACTTCCTATTTGACTGTATATAATCTCCTATGAATCTTGAAAAGAGAAAAAAGAGGAAACTTGAAAAGATGAGGTATAAGATTATCAAGGTATCAGCTCAAATAATTAATAAGTGATACGATGGGTTATCACTTGCCGTCTAATTTTATACAAATTTACATTTGGTATTTGTTTGGACCATTTAATAATACTATATAAATATGCAAGAACTTACAAAAAATACATTTTCTTTGAGTTCATCTTGTCTTGGGAGTATGACCCATGTTTTCATTGGAATCAATTTTGAATAGTGCTTAACTAATATTACCAGGGCCTTACTAAGTGAGGGATATATCTAGCCATTTAGGTGATAAACATCTAGAGATCAATTTTGCATTAGTAAGGCACAATTTAATACAATATATTTATTGATTTCTGTGTATTATTGATATAGCACCTTTTTTTCCCCCTGTGTTTAGTAGTTTTGTGATCTAGTGAATTTTCTTCCTTAAAACTGGTACGAAGGACAGTTTATCATGTGGACAATTCAAACACAGAGAGCCAATAGCAGCATTTAAAACCTGGACCCTTAGTGCATTTCATAGTGTTCTCCATATTTTAATGATTACAGATATGCCCAGAATGAAGATAGAGCCTTTTGGGTGCAATGTTTGGATCAGCTCTTTAATCCACAAATTAAAATCATAGCAACTTGTTTTAAAACCCTTCTATGGAACAATGTTTAGAATGCTAAACTGAGAATTCTAGTATCTGTTATCAAGGTGGTCTTGAGAAAAATAAGTGTTCTCTTTTATAGAGACTGGTATTCCAAATTCTTCATATGCATGTTGTAACAATAATATCTGTTATTATTAATATTAGTGTGGTGACTAACTTACAAAGACACACACATTTTACATTTTTCCCCATTTGCTCTATTCCTTTACATTTAACCACTTAAGCTAAATAGATTATATATATATGTATATATGATAAAAATATATGATGTATACATCATATATATATCATATATATGATATATATATATATCTCATATATATATATATATCTCATATATATATGTATATATCTCAGTTCCTTCCAGCTGAGTAATTGCATGGAAATGACAAAAACACGGAGCTAAGTACAAGGCTCATTTATCATCTCTGCTCCTATGTGAAACCATGAAAGACTGCCCTGACTCACTGGGGCAAGTCCTGTTTTATGAGTCAAGGAGCACCACATCACAGGGTACTGTAAGATTTTCTTAGTCCAAGAGGCCCAGTGTTATAAAATGACCACAGATTCTTTAAGGTCTTATCTTTGGGTGGTTCTATTTATCTTGGTTTCAGGAAGTAGGGTATCTTGTTAGGGAGTGCTTTCTCCGACGTGATTGAGGAAATCTATTCACCTGGCCCTGGCCCATTCACCTTCTGTTTCCATTGCCAGACTTAATAGGCTTTTTCAGCAAGACCTGGAGATTTTAATCTATAAACCAGTAGCTAGGGCTTCCCTGGTGGCACAGTGGTTGAGAGTCCGCCTGCTGATGCAGGGGACGCGGGCTCGTGTCCCGGTCCGGGCAGATCCTACATGCCGCGGAGCGGCTGGGCCCGTGAGCCATGGCCACTGAGCCTGCGCATTCGGAGCCTGTGCTCCGCAACGGGAGTAGGCCACAACAGTGAGAGGCCCGCGTACCGTAACAAAAAAAAAAAAAAGAAAAAAAAAAACATTAGCTAAAGCTACACCAAACTTATGAGAATCAATCCCAGCATATGTGAGATTTTAGTTTTATTGCCTAAGAGTCAATAATGGATATTATTTCTTAATGTGACAAGAGTGCAGAGGCTTCTAACTTCTTTGACCCTCTGGATTATTTCGAAGTATTTATTCTCTTCCTGGCAATCCCCAAACAATAGCAAAGGTGATTAAACCATTTTTATGGCATGATGTTGTTGATTTGTTTACAATGATTCAGCTGAGTTTTCTTTCTGTTTGCTTTGTTGCTTGAATTAAATTTTTTTCACTCTTGATAAGGGGGTTTGCTAACTTATCCTCATATTACAGAAACAATACATATCTAACATTACGTCTATTATATCTATCTTTTGGGTTGTACTAAATCTACCTTCCTTAATAGATGAAAAGTTTGTTTCTTTCCACCATAGAAGGAAGCCTAGAATATTCCTGAATATAGGATCTAATGTTGTACAAGGTTGTTATAGCATAGCCTTCATAATACTGCATTCTTGACAGTATTCTTTTCTACACAAATCCGCAGAGAAAAAGCTTCCCAATGACCACGCAAGGAAGGGGTCCTATTTGGGGTGACAGCCAGCTCTTCAGCTCAGTCAAATTATTTTAGTTTTATTATTAGCTTTGAAATGTGTCAATTGCCTCAAATATAAGTGACACATTTAAATTTAACTGTATTTCTACAAAATAGAAATGATTTTTGGTGTACTCTCTAGGATTTTCTATATATTGTCTCACTTGTGATACTGTGGAAACTAGTAATACTAATTGCATTATTTTTAGAAGTGCGTCAAAGACACTGGTACTTCCTAAAGTTGCATTTTCACTCTCTTATTTCCCAGCCCTCTGGCAGTTTGGTAGTGTAGCATTTAGCTATGATCTTCAGGCTATTGGTGGAAGTGGCATCTGTCGCATGGTGACCTTTCAGCTCTCTCTTCTGTCTCTACAAACAAGGAAACTTTGTGTTGAGATGGTGGAGGCACAGAATAAAAGCGATCTGGTTTCCTGAGGCACTGCACGGAAGAGAGTTAACCTGGAAAGTTACCTAAGTCCATAAAGATTTTTGCACGTGTGAGAAATAAACCCCTTATAATATTAATTGCTGATAGTGTGGGGTTGTTTGTTAGCAAACTAAAACCTAGCTTATCCCTGACTCTCTGCGAGCATTTAGTAATTTATGAAGACTGTTTGCAAATGTTATTTCAATTGCTGTCTGAGATCCACTGCACAGATGAAGAACTTGACACTCTGGGAAGGCCTTTTTGTCTTTGGTCACACTCCTAGTAAATGACAGTGACACGTGTCACACGTAGGGCTCCTGTCACAAGTTTATAGCTCACTATATTATACCCATTGTCTTTCTCTCAAAATGAAATCCTTTTTGTCCACATACAGCTTTGGGTCTAAAAAGTGACCTTGAAACGTCATCTAGTCTCTTTCTTCTTCAGCAGGGTGACATCTGAGTCACTCTAATCGGGAAAGAGTCTCTTCTGTATATAAATATATCTTTTAGTATTCAGAACTGTGTGTACAAACAAAATCCTCTTATTCAGTAGATATTACTGCAGGGAATTACACTTTGTCTTAAGGACATAAAGCATCTGAAATTATTATGGGAATCACAACATATTTTAAAAGTGAATTGCTTATGTGGAAGAAGTGACATTGAGAAATCTGAGAACAAATTTTTCAGAAAGCCTCTTTCATATTGTTTTTGCTGCTGTTTGACTTTTTTCCTCAAATTTCATTGCCTACAGTAAAAAAATACCTGCCTGATAATGAATAATGCTGGAATCAAGGTCCTCAGTTTTCTGTATAGCATTTGTTGAATGAAATGGAAATGAATATAAATGAAAGTTAATATAGAGTTGAAAGTGTTTGCCTTTTAAACTGACTGTACTGTCTTTATGTCTGCAGAGTTTACCATATTATGATTTTGTTTAAATATACTTGATTTCTGGACCTCATTTTTGCCCTTGCTACTGTAACCCCCTCAGTATAATTATTTATGCTATTCTGACCTGCTGACTAGAAGAAAATGGCATGTTGGGAAGATATTTGAAAACCATTCAGAAGCAGAAACTAAAGTATTAAGTAGATACCTAGATTATTATTACATTAAATTTAAATACTTTTCCTATTTTCTCAAATTAGCATCAAACACTGTATGTCTCACTAGAAAAACATAGGAGAAAAAATGTATAGAAGAGATTAATTATTTTGCATGGCAAAAGAAAATCAAAGACCAATTTAGTCAAGCAGATCATGGGTATATTCTCTCATTAATATAATATAATTGAAAACACACACACGTTTGGGTAGAATAAAGGTCTATGGAAAATATTAGTTATAGAAAATAGCCACAAATAAGGACTTGTTCCTTTAAAATTAACACTAAACATGATAAGAATTTTGAAATCATAAATGTTAAGAAATATCCCACTTATATCACAGATACACAACAATAGAAAATGAATAAAGGTAATGAGCTTCTAAATTCTCACTTCAAGAAGAAGGTGCAGGGCTTCCGTGGTGAAGCAGTGGTTAAGAATCTGCCTGCCAATGCAGGGAACACGGGTTCGAACCCTGGTCCAAGAAGAACCCACATGCCGCGGAGCAACTAAGCCCGTGCACTGCAACTACTGAGCCTGCGCTCTAGAGCCCATGAGCCACAGCTACTAAGCCCACGTGCCACAACTCCTGAAGCCCGAGTGCCTACAGCCAGTGCTCTGCTCTGCAACAAGAGAAGCCACTGCAATGAGAAGCCCGCGCACCACAACTAAGAGTAGCCCCCGCTCACCACAACTAGAGAAAGCCTATGTGTGGCAATGACGATCCAGCGCAGCCATAAATAAATAAATTAATTAATTAATTAAAAAAGAAGAAGGTGCTGGAAGAGATAGCTCTGTGATGCATTTGTGATTTTATGTTCTAAAACATTAAAGATATTTTGAAAGTGTTCATATATAAATTTCTCATAAATATCTTTTGTGTGGGACTCCTAAGAATACCTAATTAAAAAAAATCTTCCATCTACAAACATACACGTGAACATACCCATGTAAATTCCCACACCACCTTGACTGTACTTATTTTTGGCACTTATATCTTTCTGCTTCTATCTGTATATCCAAATCCTTATGTCAAAGACACAGAACAGCAACTTGCAGTTGAAGTAGTCTTTTCTGCATAAAACTTACCTGCTGCCTCTGCAACAGTATTAAGGAGTTGCTTGGCAAAATAGTAAAAGCATTTCTGGAGTCAGTAACCACATGGACCCAGAGCGGTCCTGGCAAGGTATTTTTGTCATGCTCAGATTGGTTGTTTAAAGTGGGTTTGACTTACCCTTCTTCAGGTTTTAGTTACCTGGGATTACCCCAAACACAGCCAATCACCATTTATTCATTTACTAACCCCACCTCTTTGAATCTTCCTTTCCGAGAGAAAGATGCAGTGCCATGCAATTTTGCCACAGAATCTTTCTAAGCTCTTTGTTATTGACAGACTGCAGCCTAACACAGCCTAAATAATTATGGATTACAGTTCCAACATTGTGATATGCTGTATTAGTGAAAAATATGCACTATGTATATTCTGTCATTAAGTTTTTACTACTCTGTTCACTTATGAGATTATTTGCTTTTTTATTCTTGACATTTCTCAATGAATGTCATCTAGTGCCTTTATTTTTTGGGTCGTCAAGGAATAGAGTTTACTTTTATTTATTTATTTATTGAAATATAGTTGATTTACAATGTGGTGTTAGTTTCAGGTGTACAGCAAAGTGATTCGGCTATACATACATATATATCTATTTGTTTCAGATTCTTTTCCTTTTGGTTATTACAAAATATTGAGTATAGTTCCCTGTGATATACAGTAGTATTTATACAATGGAATATTACTCAGCCATAAAAGTGAAATAGTGCCATTTGCTGAAACATGGATGGACCTAGAGATTATCATGTTAAGTGAAATAAGACAAAGACAGATATCATATGATATCACTTATATGTGGAATCTAAAAGAAAAAGAGACAAATGAGCTTATATAGAGTTTGGGACTAACAATACACATAACTATATATAAAATAGATAGCCAACAAAGACCTGTTGTATAGCACAGGGCACTATACTCAATATTTTGTAATAACCTATTGCCTTTAGTACAGTCATCCATGGGTATCTGAGGGGGATTGGTTGTAAGACTCCCACGGATACCAAAATGTGGGATGCTCAAGTCTCTTCTGTAAAATGGGAGTATTGTTGGCTGAATCTGTAGAGGAAGAACCCATGGATAGGAAGGGCAGACTGAATTAAAGGGCTCCACCTAGCCACACTGAAACATACCACGTTGTCAGAACTTATACTTGACCTTGGTAAAATGAAAACCTTTCCTTTAGAAGAGTTATTTGGGACAATGGAAATGTACGGCACTGGTAAAAAGGGTAAATTGAATAAGAACATTATTACTGAATATTATAATTAATGTACAATTTTCAAAAAAAATATTCTTATAATAGTTTATAGTATTCAGTAAGTTAGAGTCATATAATCCACAAGGTAACTCACTCATTAAAATGAAAATGGAATAGACACCAGGTTTGCTTTCAGATGTGTTATGTATTATCATAACCTCCAACAAGGAAGGAGAGCAGACCAAGAAAAATGTGTAGGGCAGGTGTGTTAAGGAGATAGTTCAATGCTGTACAGGCTCTCTAAATGATTTTAAGTGGTCCCTTGGAGTCTTAATTCTGTAAAGCTTTTATCACGATGAAACAATTAATACAAGTAAGTCAGTGTGTATGGCATATGTAACTAGAGACTGCTAAATTTAACACCTATGTGCCACTGCCTAGCTTACAGAGTAGAAATGTTTTATGTAGGTACCTGTGTGCCCCTTCCTGATTTCATCACTCTCACCCCATCCCTGGTGTTCCATACTTCTGAACTTTGTCTTCAATATTATCTTCATTGGAATGATAGTTTTGCTACACTTGTATGGATCTTTAACAGTCTATGATTTACTTTTTATTCCTTTAACTTTCTGTATGACTGATATTATATTCTGTGTATTCTTCAACTTGCTTTTCTCATTCATCATTATGTTTCTGACATTCATGCATATTGATTCTTATAGCATCAGTTGTATTATTTTCAAGAATGTGACTCACTTTACTTATATTCATGAATCTCATTTTATTTCATTTTCTTATTGATTGATATTTGGATGAATATAATTTTTTTCTGTAATAGAAAAAAGTGATGCCATGAATGGGTACATGATTTGCTCTTGGGGATTTACCTTAATGTGTAAACAAGAATCTTAGAGTATTAAATCTGAGTTTCACCTGATGATGACAAATTGCCTAATTGACAGCATCAATTTACACTTTGACTAGCTATGAAGTCTTATTGCTCCATTTCTCCCCAGTGTTTGGAATTGCCAAACATCTTCACTTTTGCCAGTCTGATGTATGTAAAATGCTGTCTCGTTGCGGTTATAGTATGTAACTCTCTGATTAGCTATGAGTTTCAACATCTTTTTATGTTTATTAGACATGTGGGCTTCTTCCATGAAGTGGTTGCCTATACTTTTGTCCATTTTCTATAGGGTTATTAGTCTTTTTCTTGTTGATTCAAAAGACGCTAAGCCTTTTTGATCATACATGTTACAGATGTTTTCTCTCAGTTTGTTACTTGTCTTTTACTGCCTTCATGGTGTCTGTTAGTAAAGAGAAGTTTATTTTTTCTTTATGGTTTGTGTTTTTGTATCATACTTAAGGAATCATTTCCTCTTATATTCTTGTAAACATTCTTCTAAACATTTAAAAGTTTTGTTTTTCATATTTTGATCTTTAATAGACCTGGAATCAATTTTCATACACAGTGTGAGATATGGATTTATTTTTCTTTCCTAAGTGAAAACAAGTTAAGTACCATTTATTATCAATCATTACTCCTGTGATCTGCCATGCCAACTTGGCTGTAAGTCTAGTTTCCTATATATTGGTCAAATTTAGTACGTATTAGGTTTTCTTTATGTGTACAATTGTCAAGTTCTGCACAAGTAGGACACTGCCTTAATTATCATAGCTTTATAAATAAGCTGTGTTAGCTTTTCCTCCACAATGCTTCTCTTCTTCAAAGATCTTTGTCTAGCTTGACCCTTTGATGTTTCATATAATATTTAGAAGCAGCTTGTCAAAGTCCACAGAAACTCCTATTGGAATTTTGACTGGAATTGCAATGAATCTATAGATAAATCTAAAGAGGAATGACCTCTGAGTTTTTCTATCCAGGAGCAAATATGTCTCTTCATTTATTCATGTCTTCCCTAAACTTTTCAATAAGCCTTTATAATTTATATCAATAAATATCTTTCACGTCTTTCATAGACATGTTTCTAGGTACCTAATATTTTGGATATTGTTATAAATGGAATCTCAAACTATTGTTTATTTATTTAACTTTTCACTGTACCATCCAGGACCTCTACTTCAATTTTGAATAGATACAGTGATAGTGATAGAATGTGCTATAGGCTGAATATTTGTGTCCCTCCCCCCGCCTCTGCCAAATCCATATGTTAAAATCCTAAATGCCCAGTGTGATGGTATTAGGAGGCCTTTGGGAGATGATTAAGTCACGAGGGCCGAGTCCTCATAAATGAAATTAATGACTGTAAAAGAGGCCTGAGAGAAATCCCTTGCTTCTTCCACCACGTGTGGATACAGCAGAAAGCCTGTGACCTGGAAGTGGGCCCTCACCCAACCATGCCAGCACCCTGATTTTGGACTGCCAGCTCCAGAACTGTGAGAATAAATTTCTGCTGTTTATAAGCAGTCTCTGGTGTTTTGTTATAGCATCCTGAACAGACTAAGACAGAATGGTTAGATATAATCTCATTACTGACCTGGCATGGAGGGAAATCCTTGCAAATAAATGGAAATAATAGTTATTTCAACAAATCTAGCTATAACAAAAGCACTCCTGGCAAATACATTTTCCACTGGCTTTTCATTCTATCTAAAACTTCAGCATTTGGAAACTCTTTGGGGTTTAGTTAAGATTAAATTGTTTTAGAGAGTATGGAGGATGTAACTGTTTAAGCACTTTAATAGTGATTTGCACCATAGCAAAGATTACATTATATCAGATAATAAAAGAATGAGGGTTAATTTTAACTAGGGGGAAAAATTTTTTTTTTAATTCTCCATCCTGAGTCATCCAAGGGCAAAACATCTGGTTACCAGTTTCCCTCATCTTATTCTCTGGAGGACTCAGGATGGAGAATTTTTTGTTCTATGGATCTGGTACATGTAACCAATAGATCTTTGCAAGAAGTCCATTTTCCAAGCTGCTGAGCCATGTGCACTACACAATCTGTCTCTTAAGGGGACTTTGTTTGAGTAATGGAAACAGATGGCTGCCTGAACTTTGCTTTGAAGGATATGTAAACAAAACCTCTAGAATTACCAGGGTAATTCTCTAGAAAAGTATAGAGTGAAATAATGTACACATCTGAGTATAGAGGCTGGTGAAAGCAGCCTGGTATGAATATAGATAGATAGATAGATATAGATATTAGCATACTGTTATAGTAATAAAATTTACTTGTAATTTATTGAATGGACTGCAATGTTTATATGTGTGTATGTTTGTGTGTGTCTAACACATAAATACATTTAGATTGTGTTTTGCTTATATGTTTAACACTTATGAGTTTTATTATAAATATGCGCATCCATTAATATCAATAGTAGTTGGTTACCATAGTTCCTTTATCAGGTGAAATATGTGAGTAAACATAAGATAGGAAATGAATTGAGGTTAAGATGAATGGTGGTTAGGGCACCTGAAGCACCCATACTTTAGTCCCATATTAGGATTTATTAACAATGAAATTAGAGTCAAGTTTGCAAGTTATTTTCTGTAATGTCCAATCCAACTTCCCCTTTAGGGGCAAAAGACTTTAAATGAGAAAAATGACTGCCTGGGAAATATCAAGTAGAAGTAATAGATGTCTATTTCACTAATAATCATTATTTCACATCAGTTGTTTAACATGAAAAGGGCATGGTTTTACAATGCAATGGTTTTACAATGCCTAAACAATGAATTTCTAAGATGATTTCTAAGACAACAGAAGCGAGAAGAGTTCTCACACCTCCATGTCACCTAGGGCATATATCTGAACATGGAAATAATTTCAAACTTCTTGCAAGATCACCACAAAGAAAAATGAGAAGAGAAGCCAGGTCACCTCAGAAATCAGTGCCAGGCTGCCAGAGGTTTACAGCTTCACTCTGTCCCAATGACTTTTGGAGATGAGAAGAGGATAGAGGGAGTGAGAGAGCAAATTTTTTTCCGATACTTTTATTTTTTGCAACAATGATAATAAATTGCATTGCAGACCTTTTCAAAGCAATAAAAGATATGTTTCAGGAAGAGCTCTGCCACAGAATAACTGTGTGCTACTGAAAGCTCATTTCACAATGCATTTGTCCTCATCATTTATCATATTCATAGACCAAGGTTCTCCATGAATCTCAGGTATATAAAACATTAGTAAAGAGAAGGCATATCACTAATGCTGGCCTGAGAACATAATAGGTTTGCTAGGTTTGCTCAAATCTACACCATCTATTTTTTTTTAATCCTTCTGGCTCCATGCCATAATTTATTATGTGATGGTAAATAGTGAGAAAAACAATTAGCTGATATTATTTGAGTAGTTTGCATTTTGTCAGGTATGTGCACTTCACTTATGTACACATCACTAATTTGACCTCTTCAACCACCCTGCAAGGTAGATATTATTTCATAGGCCAAAAGGGTTTAGTCCTCCCCAGACTGTAATCGGGTTTTATGGAGATTGGCAGGACAAAGATATAAACCTGAGTCTTCTGATTGCAAGATGAGTGCTCTTTTTACTGGGGATTATTTATTTGGTTGATTACACAATTAAAATTTTGGCTCAAAGGTAGAAAAAGTGTGTCTGCTTTCAGTTCCTTGGTATGAATTATTAACAATAAAAGTGAAAGGCAAGTTTGCAAATTATTTTTCTGTAATACCCAATTCATCCTGTAGAGGTAGCTGGATGGTGACTTAAATATTTGACCAAGTCCTGCATGTATAGCGATCATTCTAATTTTAACAGGACACAAACTGTTAGAGTATTAACAGATAATAAAGTATAGGATCGAGTAGAAGAATTCCATTTCTGTCTTCCTGGAAGAATGTTTGCTGAAGTGGAAACAGGATTCGTCTATGCTGCTAGATTCTTTGAGAAAAACTGTGGGCTTGCAGTCAAGGGCATTTTCCTGTCATTGTCTCATATAGTCTGTTGATGAATGGATTTCTAATCACCAGCATTGTTCCAGTTGGGCAGAGGTCCATGGTTCTAGAAAATTCCATAAAGCCAAGTTTTATTGTGTTACACTCAGCATCAAACATAGCCAGTGACCCAGAAAGAGATTAAGAGTATGCTGAAGTCATAATATGGCTGTTTCTAGGCTTATGTGGAATAAGATTCCTTGATTACCCTTCAATAAAATCCACTATCTTCTGAAAGGAGATAATGGCTTTGGCAAATGAAATTCATACTGGAACAACTCTGGTGGATTATATTTGCCACTGTAGGAATTTTCATAATGATTATGGCATTTGCTGTATAAATTTACTGACAGCGCTAATAAAATTGAGTGCCTTCATTTGGCCACCCTTCGTCCCTCCCTCCCTTCCTTCCTTCCATGCTTTTCTATATTTTAACAGCTGTTTATTGAGCACCAACTGTGTAGCAGTCACTGTTGTAGGTGCTAAGGGTATAAATATCATTGAACAAAACAGATAAGGTTAGTACTCTCAAGGCACTTCCAATTCATATGAAGCAAAAAAGACACTAACAAAATAAACACAGAATTAACATGTTAAGAGATAAGTGCTATAAAGACTAAAGCAGAGGAAGACATAGAAAGTGGTGGGTAGAATCCATGGGCAGGGAAATTCCCAATGGTTAGCAGATAGTATATGAGCAGAGATTAAATGTATTAAGGGAGAAGCATGAGGATATCTGGGAAACAAATATTCTAAGATCAGAGAGCAGCAGTACAAACAATACAAATTTCTTTGTGCGTTTGTTTTTTAAGTGTGGTTGAGAATGAGGGGTGAAATTTTCGAAAATGAGGTTTAGAGAGAGAGCTCAGGGCTGTGTCATCTATAGAAAGACTTTGTGGGTTTCCTTGTTTAAAAATCAGAGGGTGTTTTGGAGAATAGGCTCATGAGATGATTCATTTAAAAGGATGACTCTGACTGTGGTGTGGGGACTAGAATGCATAGAACGAAGGGACAAATTAGAGGGACCAGACTGCTGGGTGAATTCAAACTTTCCAGTACTTGGGAGCTATTTCTGAACTAACAAGTGGGAGAGCAGGTGTTCAGCCTCCAAGTTCCTGCTGCCACCTCTGAGAAAAGCAAATCCCCAAATGCTATCTTCTTGACCTTTCTTCTTGATGATCTGTGTTCAAACACCTCTGTATGTGCCTCAGCTCAAGAACCTGACAGTCTGCATCCTGAGCTCCACCTTTCAAGGTTTCCTATTTTGTGTGCTGGCACAGAGGATTATAGTACAAAACCACACTGCCCACAGAAGGTTACAGGACAAGTCAGAGTAAGACATGGAATCTTCCAGATGTGAGTCCAGGTGGAAGACTAAAAAAATGTACTATTTGATAATCTGAAGCAACTATTTTTTTGTTTTTGTTTTTAACTATGAAACCTCTGTTAATGTCTCAGAATTCCTACAAATTATTCAACTTAGTGTCTCTTTGGGCTACAGAGTTCTGACAAGTAAAGCCAAATTCACCCAACTGTCACTAAAATATTCTCATTTAGAGCAATTTTGAAAATAATTTCCTTTCTGGATACAATCATAGAAAGAATTTTTTAAATAGAGCTGTTTTAAAACCATAAATTATACCATAATTTTAATCTCTAAAATTTATTTAGCAAGTGCCAGTTTACAGAACTAAGACTTTTATAGTATTAGGGAAAAACCTACATATTTTAAAGGGGAAGCTGTCTAACTTTAATCATGTCTCTAATATTTTTTTTCTAAAGAAGATACATAAATTTGTCATTTTTTTCTTTTGTAGTAACAATAGCCATGAGGACTTAAGTGATATAAGTATACTCTAATGTAAAAGAGGTATTTGTCAGAAAGAACAGAATGTTTATATATATATATATATATGTTTTTCAGCTTAAATACACTGCCTATTCATGAATAATTTTGATATTCTTTTTTATTATGTTGAGATGTTGATTTTCGGAAAGCAGAATGAGTTATCATGGATGGTCATTTTGATAACCAAGATATTATTTTGATACTCCTTGATAACTTCCATTTTTTTTTTTTTATGGTACGCAGGCCTCTCACTGTTGTGGCCTCTCCCGTTGCGGAGCACAGGCTCCGGACGCGCAGGCTCAGCGGCCATGGCTTACGGGCCCAGCCGCTCCACGGCATGTGGGATCTTCCCGGACCGGGGCACGAACCCGTGTCCCCTGCATCAGCAGGCAGACTCTCAACCACTGCACCACCAGGGAAGCCCGATAACTTCCATGTTTGACTTTGAATGTGGTTAAGGTACTTTATACCAGAGATTTTTCCAGCATAAATAATGCATTCCAAAATTATAGAAAAGTATAATGGCTAATTGTTATCACTAGATTTTGAAAGTGAAATTGATTAGATAACATCACTAAAATGTCAAAGGGATGAGAATATTTTCTTTCATCTGAAATATACATAATCAGGAAGTGGGGGATAGTCATTCTTAAAACGGTATTTCATGTCCAAATTGTAAAATCTATAGTTTTCTACACATTGGAGAAGAGGTGTTCCAGGTGAAGATGATTCTACCAGAGTTTTATGCTCTTCAAAAATAGATTAAAATAGGTGTCATTTTATCTATTTTCAAAGGTTCAGAAATACTTATGAACACATGGCACATGACATAGCAAGTTATTTGTGTGGACAGTGTGAACTGAAGACCCTTTCCTGACTCCCACACATTTAGATTAGTTACTCCTCCTAGGTTCCTTCATAGTATCTAGGAGTTCACAATTACTGTAGCACCAGTTCCACTGTATTGTAATTTCATTTTTGTCTATCTTCTACACTAGACTGTAAGCCACTCAATGACGGAATTATATCACGTTCACCTTTATATTCCAGTACTTATGACAATGCCTGTTATATAACAGATTAAATAAGCATGTACTGAAGTGATTATGTTGTGTATGAAAGGGTACAATGTGGAGTAGTAAGGAGAGTAATTCTACAAATGAGATCACACTTTGAAGTACGGGCACATTTTCTTGGCACACCTTCTATTCCAGCCATGAATGAGGTAATGATTTTTGTGCAGTGTGTCCCTGGAAAGTCTTCTATCTCTACCTTTCTTCCTCAGAGTTTCTCAAATTGTAGTGGGGACCCTTGAAGGACTGTACCTAACCCTCATGCATGTGCAGCCTGGAAGTGAAAGTTCTTAATTCCCCATAGGGTTAATTGATCGATGGGGTACTAGAATTAGTGGATAAACATTCTTTTCTTTTGTTCTTTAGGTGAACAAGTGTGAAGCATATTTTATACCGTTGCTTGAAGAGTCCTGGTGGTGGGATGGTGACTGAGTTGCCCCCAGTGGACTAACAAAGAATGCACCTTTACAGTGGTTTTCCCTTCTTCTCTGTTTTACTCTCACCAGTCTCCCACTACTGTTGCCTAAAATCATTCCCCCAATAAACTATCTTCATAGACACTTAGTTTTAGGTTCTTTTTCAGAGGGGCTCTGATACAAAGAAACCACCTAAAGGGACTAGTGAAAGTTATATAAGTAATTTGTATCTCAGTTTTATTGTTACGTTAAATAACGGAAAAGAAAAATAGACCCAACAACAACAAAATGTTATCCATCATTTACCTCCCTAGGGATAGTGTCCTAAGCTTACTAGAGTTTGTTGCCACATCTCAAGACCCATCTAAGATGAGTTTGGCACCTTTCTTTCTCTTTCTATTTATCTAACAGAGACAAATCCTAGAGTAAACAGGTGGTGGTGGGAAGGAGGACAAAAAGGGGCATTTTCAATTCTCTTTCCACTAAGGAAATGTTTGTGAACAGAAGTGTAGATCAGACAAACCTGGACATGGCTTATGTCATGGGAGGGTAATCACACATGTGTTACCCTATCCAAATAAATTATGCAGTCTGCATGACCTACTAGTTTTTTTTTCTCTCTTTGTTTAAGAGTAACCTAAATCATCCTTGTAAACTGGCAGTTAAATGTTTCCTGATCACGGAGTTGAATTCAATTTGCCTATATCTAGTATTTTTTGCCTGTATGTTTATAATAAGGAATATTAAACAATAGTTTTCCTTTCTTTTCTTTTTTCAGACTTTAGAAATACAATTATAGTATCTTTGTAGAATAAAATATATTTTCTTACATCTTTATCCAATATTTTGGGGCAAATTATGTAATAAGGACCTAAGCTTACATAACATTTAAAAATAACTAATTCACAAAACTCCAGCTACTTGAAGGTAATACTGTTAACACTTTTCAATTTTCCATAATTGTTAGGATGTACAAGCCCTGGCTCCATGCCTTGCTACTACCATGTGAACGTGAGCAAGTTACTCTGTTCTCATTCATAAAATGAGGATAAATCGTATATCTTAACTTATAGGACTGTTGTGAGGACTCAGTGAGTTAATATATGTAAATATTAAGATAAAAAGGGCTTGTTACAGTGCCTAGGACATAGTAAGCACAAAACACACCCTAGTTATTACTAATATTATTGCAGAACTGTAACAGGAAATTGGAACCTAACTAAATAGAGGAGTGGGAAAATAAGTTATGGCCATCAAATCACAATATATCAAATATTCATGGTCAATCTATATTTTTAAGGAGTTAGTAATGAGATGTCCCCTGAAAGACACAGAATTGTCTATAGCTTTTCTATTCTTCTAAAGCCATGAGTGTTACATTTCTTTACACTTTTCAATAAGGATAGGATGCATAGTGAAGATAACAGAGGGGAATTTGCAACACCTGCCTGTTGGTCCTTTGTTTAGAAGTCTTCCTTGTTTATGCTTTTTTTTTTCTGTGGTACGCGGGCCTCTCACTGTTGCCGCCTCTCCCATTGCGGAGCACAGGCTCCGGACGTGCGCAGGCTCAGCAGCCATGGCTTACAGGCCCAGCCGCTCAGCGGCATGTGGGATCTTCCCGGACCTGGGCACGAACACGTGTCCACTGCATCGGCAGGCGGACTGTCAACCACTGCGCCACCAGGGAAGCCCTTCCTTGCTTATTCTTTACATTTATATGTCTTTATAAGAAAATTTGGTTAAAACTTTTTTTTTTTTAATCCCAATAACTTAAAGGAAAGTTATGATTGGATGTCACATGATTACCCAATTTTTTCTGTAGGGAAAGTAATAACCTGATTCTGAGTCTGGCTGTCCTTGAAAGATCTTGTCTGTGGGCTAAAGACAAATTCCTACAGTTCCAGTGTTGGAGTATTTGGGTTAGCTAAGAATTCCATCTCCAGCAGAGTATTTCATATGTATTCAAGGAAAAGTGAAATGTTTGATTGGTCTCTGTCTTTTGGTTTCCTGCAATTTTTCTTTTAGTTTTATTTAAAAAGGAAAGAAAAATAAATCAAGATCCACTGTAAAAGGGAGTAATAGCTAAATTTGGCAGGACCTAAATCAAACATTTAGTCAAAATGTTAATATAAAATTATTAAGTGGAAAATGTTAGAATCACTGTGGTGATCATATCTCAATTGTATAATATGTCTCTGTCCTTGTAGGAAAAGAAATTAGAAGTTGTACTAAGATGTTAACAGTGTTTTTCTGTGGATATTGAGACTACACGTGTATTTTTTCTCCATTACTTATTCCCCAGTACTCCAGTATGAACATGTATTACTTTTACAATGATAAAAAATACTGTTACTTAGAAATCCATTTAGAATTCCTCCTTGAGTTGCTAGACCTAATGTCTCTTTCTCTAGCCTTGAAAACATGATCTCTATTCAGTGGCCAAGGAAGAAGAGATCATGCAAAGCAGAGGCTACTATGGTAATGCAGGAAACTAGAGAATATAGCTCAGTGCCATAGTTGAAAAGTACATGCCTAACTGTTGTTCCTTGTTTAGTTCCATCCAGAAAGCACACACTTTGCATAGAATTTTCTAATGTATTTCGTATGATACAAAATTTCTAAAACAAACTGAAATCAACATGATTAAAATGTTTGTTTTCTGGTATTCATAGGCTTGAAGATCAGATTATTCACTGGTTTGTCTTAGCATCTCCTTCTCACTTTAGAGACATATCTTTAACTATGACCCGGAATTCTTTCCAAATGTGAAGTTTCCATTATTGGTCCTTTTCATCTTTTGCCTGGTGTTTCTGTTTCTTTTTTCTTGTAAAAGGCAAGTTCCTTTATGTTCCTCCTCACATTGTGTTCCTGTTTTCCACTGTAAAAAGGCGGGATTGCGGGGAACACACATAATGTTGATATTATTGAGTCATTTGTTACAAAAATGATAGCTGCAGAATCATTCTAACAGAAGGCAAAAGGAAAAAGTGAGAAACAGATATTCAATATAGTCATATAAAAAAAAAGAATGTGCCACTTGTTACTACCTATAAAATGTGTGAAGTTTTGTGTTGTGTTAAAATCCTCCACCCTGTCTTTGAGGGTCTGAGCCATGGATGTGGTGGGTGCTGACAATCAAAAAGAACATGGTTAAATTTCTGTCTATTTGACATGAATTATTGCCTTGCAATGCTGCATTCTGTGAGACAGTAGATGAAATGATCTTACTGTTTTCTAAATGAACACATCATCTTTTCCGGTCCTTATTTTTACAGTATCAGCCCTGGTGGTATCATCTCTAAACTCACTCTGTCACTTCTGTTCTGTCCTTCCTCTCTAGATAATGTAAAGTAAGGGAGGTCTTTGTGATGAGGAGATTCATATTGAAATGATACTTCCTTTGGTTCGAAGTATTTTATTCTTGTATTAGTTTTGAATTTTTAACTTCTCATTTTATTCTTAGTATAAGCCAACAACGCATTTGATGTAGAAAATATAAATAAGAGGAAAACAAATAAAAGTCACCTTTAATACCACTACTCTGGGAGGGTCACTTTTAACATTTAGAGATAAAAATCTTGCAGGGATGCATGCAGGAATCACAGTTAAAATAAAACCAAGGTTAAACCTTGATGGAGGTATGTAGCTATTTAACGATTTGGGGGATTATTTTTTATTAATGCTCAGTGGGCCATAATACACTACCACAAAAAAAGCTCTGTATTTAAGGAACAGCTGAATTCTTCCCACTGCTGGAGCTGGGGCTAGTCTAGAATCCATTAGGGACACTAAGAGACTGGTCGGTGGGACTCTGACCCTCATCCAGTGCTTTTCCAGAGGTCGTACTGCTGGACTAAAGGTATAGAGATATTTTAATACTTTTTTATAAATTGACATCTAAGAATGTTGGGTCACTTTATACTCCTGCCAGGGGAGTATTTGTTTCCTGGCTTCTTAGTTCTGTGTCTTCTAATTTTTTGAAATGTCTTGTAGCTAGAAATGCCATTTCTCTCTTTTAATTAACAATGTTTTCATTATCCCTGAAGATAAAATTTATAATATGTTTGCTGACATTTATTCTCCTCTTATGGATTGTCTGTAAATGCCCTTTATACATGATTTCTATTTTAGTATTTATTTATTATAGATTTTAATAACTTTTTAAACAATTAAGAATATTGATTGAACAGTTCACTTTTAATTCTTTATAGGTTTATTATTTGATTTGTGTTTATATTTTGCTTGTAATGTTTTGAGGATTGGGTCAAACTTTTAACCAATGTTATGTGTTTTTCTTTATTGTTTCTACTTTTGATCTCTTCGTTAAGATTTTCATCACCTCCAATATTGTGTGCATATTACTTTCTTTTAATATCTTCATTTTTTTTTTATTTAAAATTCTCATTCGTCTGAAATTTAGTTTGGATTGAGTTATAAGGTAGGAAGCTAATTGCTTTTTGCTCTAGGTCAGCAGTTGCAGTTCATTCATTTATTCATTTATCTACTTATTCCACAAATAAGAATTAAGAGACTAGTATCCTCCAGGTGCTATTCTATATGCATATGTACAGCAGTGAGAAAAAAAAAAAAGGCAAAATTCCTGTCTCATGGAGCTTACATTCTTGGGAGCAGAGACAGATATTTTATAAATAAATGTATATTTTCAACAATGATAAGTGCCAATGAAAAATAAAACAGAGTAAGGGAGGTGGATAGGGGGTACAATCTTATAAGAGATGGTTGGGGAAATGTATGCACTTGTGGTGACTTTTGAGCAAAGAATAAGCAAGGGAGGTAGCCAAGGGATTTTCTGGGTGAAGAACATTCTTGGTAGAGCAACAATCAGTGCAAATGTCTGAGGCAGAAGTATGCTCAACTGGAATAATGAGTTCAGGGCCGTATGGTAGGAAAGGGACCAGGTTATGTAGCACCATGAGGACATTATGAAGAAATGCATCTACTCAGAGTGATTTTGGAAGTCAATAGAAGGTTCTGAGCAGATAGTGATATGTTCTAGTTAGGTTTTTAAAGGATCATTTCGACTACTGCAAATATATATACTTGGTTCATCTATCATGCAACATTCTGTCCTACTGCTCTGATGTCTACCCCTATACCTCACAGTTTAATAATCAATGATTTATGATACGTTATTTTATTTAGTCAGACAACTTTCCCTTCATTAGTCTTTGAAAAAAACTGTTTTCCCTGGTTTTGTGCATTTTTCCCAGATAATATTTAGAAATACTTTTATATTAATATAATTCAATATACTATTAGGATTTTGTCTGGAATTGAATTAGATCTATAGATACATTTTTGGAGTCTGTTAATAATACTATTTATTCCCATGCAGGTTATGCTAGTTTTCTGTCCTTATTCAAATGTTATTTTGTTTTTCTTGGCAGAATTATATTTTTTACATAGTTTCTCTACACTTATTATTAAATTTAAGTCTAGAATATTTATATTTGTATTGCTTCTATGGAATGATATCTTTATCGGTTATATTTTCTTACTACTTCTTTCTGGTTCTAAAAATACTGATAGAATGAAAATATATATGATCATATCACTTGAAAAAAACTTCTTGTATACTCTAAAGTTTTTAATATGATTCTCTTCTGTTTTAGAAAAACCTGTCTTATTCCAGAAACAGTTTAAAATTTTTCCAATATTTATACCTCTCTTTTTTATTCATATATTATATCAACTAGAATGCCAGGATAATACTGTTTGTGACAATAATAGATATATTTTCCTTGAATCTAATTATTTATGTAAATACCTCTGATATTAAAATAGCAAATAGTTTAAATCACATGTGCTAACTTCAATCAAATAGTAGTCACTGGTTTTCTGAAGTTCTGTTCTGAGAAACCTGGGGTTGAGCACCAACAGTTCCGTGTTCAGTTAACATTTTGTGCCATGGACTTAAAAGCAGATGGTTGTTACTAGTCTAGAATTTGGTATAATGCTAGCTGTTAATTTGAGATGATTTTTTAACATGGAGTGCCCATACATGTAGAAGTTGTTAACAAAATAAATTCTATCAGATTATACTTCACCAACACTTTTATACATGATCAAGTTCTCATTCATTTGTTAATTTGTACTAGGAGTTGGGGGAGTATATGGCACTAAAGAAGTAGACTTGTACGAGGATATTCCAGGAAGAACTGATCTTTCAAAAATCTGTTAAGCAAAGCAGGTTGTTTTAAGTTCTCCCAAAGGAAATGAGGATGCATGTTGTTCTCCATCTTTGTCAAACCCAGCCATTCTGTCTTGCAGAATGCGGCATTGCAAGGCAATAATTCATGCCAAATAGACAGAAATTTAAACATGTATATTTTGATTGTTGGCACTCACCGGATCTGAGGCTCAGACCCTCAAAAAGAGGGTGTAGGATTTTAACACGTAACATCACACACATTCTTATAGTTAGAATGCCAGTACAAAGAGGTAGAGAAATTTGAGACACATGTGTCCTGGCAGTTTGGGCTCCAAAATGCCTACAGGGTCGTTTAGACTAGGGAAAGGGTGAACCTCACCAGACACAGCTGTTCAGGCAAAATAACACTGTTACTGGATGCCTGCTTGATCACAATCCCATCTCAATATTTACCAGAATAAAGAGGCAAATTCTAAGGGATTAGTGCATTACAATTGACTTATCTTTTAGGGCAGATGATTCACCTGGGTCTACAGAGGGAGTAAATTAATTTTATATTTTAAATTCTATCTCCCACAACCAGTTGAATACATAAAATATATAATTTCCATTTGAATCAGGAAACATAACAACAGTAATTATGAAAATTCTTACCTCTAGCTGAACATTACAATGCTTTTAAAACACTGATATCTGGATCCCAGCCCTAGGAAGTCTGACTTAATATGATATGAGGTCTTTGAATTCATACCCCTTAAAGAATCCTAGTAAGTTCTAACTGGAGCAAAAGTTGAGAACGATTACACCATTGTTCATTCTCAAAAGATGTCCCTTTTCCAGTCAAGTTCATTATGCGTGCCAATATGTCAATTTAATAATTGTTTAGGGTTAATACATGTACTAAAATGACCTCCAATGAAATTAATCACATGAGAAACATTACAAAATATCTTTCCAGAATAATTGGGCTTGTTAACAACACAGGGCTCCCCAGTATCAACCCAGGACACACATACGAGATAATGTAATGGTATGTAAAATTTTTATTTTATCAGACTCTTATACTTTAAGTTTTATAATTTTTAATAAATATCAATACATTGTGAGAAAATTATACAAAAAGATGGATTTTTTTTTTTTTTTTTTGGGTTCATGGGCCTCTCACTGCTGTGGCCTCTCCCATTACGGAGCACAGGCTCCGGACATGCAGGCTCAGTGGCCATGGCTCACAGGCCCAGCCACTCTGCGGCATGTGGGATCTTTCCGGACCAGGGCACAAACCCATGTCCGCTGCATCGGCAAGCGGACTCTCAACCACTGCGCCACCAGGGAAGCCCAGAAGGATTATTTTTAAGTTAAAATTATATAATGAAAAATTACTTATATCACAAAATATATCACAAATATTTATTGAGTTCCTACTTTGCTACACACTCTTTTAGGCAACAAGCTTAAAATAATAAGAAAAACATACCCATAAAATTCTCTTCTCGACTCTCCCTTGCGAGAGCACTGGAATCACAACTAACTACTCAACAATAATCGACAGGAAGACACTGCAACCCACCCCACATCCAAAGACAAAGGAGAAGCCACAATGAGATGGTAGGAGGGCACAATCACAATAAAATCAAATCCCATAACTGCTGGGTGGGTGACTCACAAACTGGAGAACACTTATACCACAAAATCCACCCACTGGAGTAAACGTTCTAAGCCACTTGTCAGGCTTCCCAACCTGAGGGTTCAGCAATGGGAGGAGGAATTCCTAGAGAATCAGACTTTACAGTCTAGCAGGATTTGATTGCAGGACTTTGACAGGACTGGAGGAAACAGAGACACACTCTTGGAGGGCACACACAAAGTAGTGTGTGCATCGGGACTGAGGGGAAGGAGCAGGGCCCCATAGGAGACAGAACCAGACATACATGCTAGTGTTGGAGGGTCTCCTGCAGAGGTTGGGGGTGGCTGTAGCTCATTATGAGCACAAGGTCACTGGAAGCAGAAGTTCCGGGAAGAACTCCTTGGTGTGAGTCCTCCCAGAGTCTGCCATTAGCTCCAACAAAGAGCTCCAGTGTTGGGTCACCTCAGGCCAAACAACTAACAGGGAAGGAAACCAGCCCCACCCACCAGCAGACAAGAGGAGTAAAGTTGTACTGAGCTCTGCCCACCAGAGCAACACCCAGCTCAACCCACCACCAGTCCCTCCCATCAGGAAACTTGCACAAGCCTCTTAGATAGACTCATCCAGCAGAGAGCAGGCAGCAGAAGCAAGAACTACAATCCTAAAGCCTGTGTAACCAAAACCACATTCACAGAAAGAGACAAGGTGAAAAGACAGAGGGCTATGTACCAGATGAAGGAACAAGATGAAACCCCAGAAAAACAACTAAATGAAGTGGAGATAGGCAACATTCCAGAAAAAGAATTCAGAATAATGATAGTGAAGATGATCCAGGACCTCGGAAAAAGAATGGAGGCAAAGATCGAGAAGACGCAAGAAATATTTAACAAAGACCTAGAAGAATTAAAGAACAAACAAAGAGATGAACGATAAAATAACTGAAATGAAAACTACACTAGAAGGAATCAAGAGCAGAATAACTGAGGAGAAGAACGGATGAGTGACCTGGAACACAGAATGGTGTAATTCACTGCTGCAGAACAGAATAAAGAAAAAAGAATGAAAAGAAATGCAGAAAGCCTAAGAGACTTCTGGGACAACATTAAAGGGAACAACATTCGCATTACAGGGGCCCCAAAAAGAGTAGAGAGAGAAAAGGACCCAAGAACATATTTGAAGAGATTATAGTTGAAAACTTCCCTAACATGGGAAAAGAAATAGCCACCGAAGTCCAGGAAGTGCAGAGAGTCCCAGGCAGGATAAACCCAAGGAGAAACACACTGAGACACATAGTAATCAAATTGACAAAAATTAAATACAAAGAAAAATTATTGAAAGCAACAAGGGAAAAATGACAAATAACATACAAGGGAACTCCCATAAGGTTAACAGCTGATGTCTCAGCAGAAACTCTACAAGCCAGAAGGGAGTGGCATGATATATTTAAAGTGATGAAACGGAAGAACCTACAACCAAGATTACTCTACCTGGCAAAGATCTCATTCAGATTTGATGGAGAAATCAAAAACTTTACAGACAAGCAAAAACTAAGAGAATTCAGCACCACCAAACCTGCTCTACAACAAATTCTAAAGGAACTTTTCTAAGTGGGAAACACAAGAGAAGAAAAGGGCCTACAAAAACAAACCCATAACAATTAAGAACAGGGTAATAGGAACATACATATCAATAACTACCTTAAATTTGAATGGATTAAATGCTCCAACCAAAAGACACAGGCTTCCAGAATGGATACAAAAAAAGTCACATATATATGCTGTCTCCAAGAGACCCACTTCAGACCTAGGGACACATACAGACTGAAAGTGAGGGGATGGAAAAAATCATTCCATGCAAGTGGAAATTAAAAGAATGCTGGAGTAGCAATACTCATATCAGATAAAATAGACTTTAAAATAAAGAATGTTATAAGAGGCAAGCAAGAATACTACATAATGATCAAGGGATCAATCCAAGAAGAAGATATAACAATTATAACTATATCTGCACCCAACATAGGAGCACCTCAATACATAAGGTAACTGCTAACAGCTATAAAGAGGGAAATCGACAGCAGCACAATAATAGTGGGGAACTTTAACACCTCATTTACACGACTGGGCAGATCATCCAAACAGAAAATTAATAAGGAAACACAAGCATTAAATGACACAATAGACCAGATAGATTTAATTGATATATATGGGACATTCCATCCAAAAACATCAGATTACACTTTCTTCTCAAGTGCACATGGAACATTCTCCAAGATAGATCGCATCTTGGGTCACAAATCAATCCTCAGTAAATTTAAGAAAATTGAAATCATATCAACCATCTTTTCTGACCACAATGCTATGAGATTAGAAATCAATTACAGGGAAAAAAACGTAAAAAACACAAACACATGGAGGCTAAACAATACGTTCCTAAATAACCAAGAGATCACTGAAGAAATCAAAGAGGAAATCAAAAAACACCTAGAGACGAATGACAACGAAAACACGACCATCAGAAACCTATGGGATGCAGCAAAGGCAGTTCTAAGAGGGAAGTTTATAGCAATAAAAGCCTACCTCAAGAAACAAGAAAAATCTCAAATAAACAATCTAACCTTACACCTAAAGGAACTAGAGAATCAGAAGAAACAAAACACAAAGTTAGTAGAAGGAAAGAAATCATAAAGATCAGAGAAGAAATACATGAAATAGAAACAAAGAAAAAAACAGCAAAGATCAATAAAATTAAAAGCTGGTTCTTTGAGAAGATAAAGAAAATTGATAAACCACTAGCCAGACTCATTAAGAAAAAGAGGGGGAGGACTCAAATCTATAAAAGTAGAAACGAAAAAGGAGAAGTTACAAAAGACACCACAGAAATACAAAGCATCCTAAGAGACTACTACAGGCAACTCCATGCCAATAAAATGGACAACCTGGAAAGAATAGACAAATTCTTAGAAAGGTGTAACCATCCAAGACTGAACCAGGAAGAAATAGAAAATATAAACAGACCAATCACAAGTAATGAAATTGAAACTGTGATGAAAAATCTTCCAACAAACACAACTCCAGGACCAGATGGCTTCACAGGCAAATTCTATCAAACATTTAGAGAAGAGCTAACACTGATCCTTCTCAAACTCTTCCAAAAAATTGCATTGGAAGGAACACTCCCACACTCATTCTATGAGGCCACCATCACCCTGATACCAAAACCAGACAAATATACTACAAGAAAAGAAAATTATAGACCAATATCACTGATGAACATAGATGCAAAAATCATCAAGAAAATACTAGCAAACAGAATCCAATAACACATTAAAAAGATCATACACCATGATCAAGTGGGATTTTTCCCAGGGATGCAAGGATTCTTCAGTATACGCATATCAATCAATGTAATACACCATATTAACAAATTGAAGAATAAAAACCATATGATCATCTCAATAGATGGAGAAAAAGCTTTTGACACAATTCAACAGCCATTTATTATAAAAACTCTCCAGAAAGTTTCATAGAGAGAACCTACCTCAACATAATAAAGGCCATATATGACAAACCCACAGCAAACATCATTCTCAATAGTGAAAAATTGAAAGCATTTCCTCTAAGATCAGGTACAAGACAAGAATGTCCACTCTCGCCATTATTATTCAACATAGTTTTGGAAGTCCTAGACACAGTAATCAGAGAAGAAAAAGAAATAAAAGGAATACCAATTGGAAAAGGGGAAGTAAAGCTGTCACTGTTTGCAGGTGACATGATACTATATGTAGAGAATCCTAAAAATGTCACCAGAAAACTAGTAGAGCTAATCAATGAATTTGGTAAAGTTGCAGGATACAAAATTAATGCACAGAAATCTCCTGCGTTCCTATACACTAATGATGAAAATTCTGAAAGAGATATTAAGGAAACACTCCCATTTACCATTGCAACAAAAAGAATAAAATACCCAGGAATAAACCTACCTAGAGAGACAGAAGACCTGTATGCAGAAAACTGTAAGACACTGATGAAGGAAATTAAAGATGATACCAACAGATGGAGAGATATACCATGTTCTTGGATTGGAAGAATCAATATTGTGAAAATGACTATACTACCCAAAACAATCTACGGATTCAGTCCAATACATATCAAACTATCAATGGCATTTTTTACAGAACTAGAACAAAATTTCTCAAAATTTGTATGGAGACACAAAAGACCCCAAATAGACAAAGCAGTCTTGAGGAAAAAAAAACAGAGCTGGAGGAATCAGACTCCCTGACTTCAGACTATACTACAAAGCTACAGTAATCAAGACAATATGGTACTGGCACAAAAACAGAAATATAGATCAATGAAGAGGATAGAAAGCCCAGAAATAAACCCATGGACTTATGGTCAACTAATCTATGACAAAGGAGGCAAGGATATACAATAGAGAAAAGACAATCTCTTCAATAGGTGGTGCTGGGAAACCTGGACAGCTACATATAAAAGAATGAAATTAGAACACTCCCTAACACCATACACAAAAATAAACTCAAAATGGATTACAGACCTAAATGTAAGACTGTAAACTATAAAACTCTTAAAGGAAAACATAGGAAGAACACACTTTGACATAAATCGTTTTTGACCCACCTCCTAGAGTAATGGGAATCAAAACAAAAATAAACAAATGGGACCTAATATAACTTAAAAGCTTTTGTAAAGCAAAGGAAACTACACACAAGATGAAAATACAACCTTCAGAATGGGAGAAAATATTTGCAAACGAATCAACAGACAAAGGATTAATCTCCAAAATATATGAAGAGCCCATGCATTTCAATATTAAAAAAAACAAACAACCCAATCAAAAAATGGGCTGTAGACCTAAATAGACATTTCTCCATAGAAGACATTCAGGTTGCCAAGAAGCACGTGAAAAGCTGCTCAACATTAGTAATTATTAGAGGAATGCAAATCAAAACTACAATGAGGTATAGATAACCTCACACCAGTTAGAATGGGCATCATCAGAAAATCTGCAAACAACAAATGCTGGAGAGGGTGGGGAGAAAAGGGTACCCTTTTGCACTGTTGGTGGGAATGTAAATTGATACAGCCACTATTGAGAACAGTATGGAGGTTCCTTAAAAAACTAAAAATAGAATTACCATATGACCTGGCAATCCCACTACTGGGCATATACCCAGAGAAAACCATAGTTCAAAAAGACACATGCACCCCAATGTTCATTGCAGCACTATTTATAATAGCCAGGTCATGGAAGCAACCTAAATGCCCATCGACAGATGAGTGGATAAAGAAGATGTGATACATATATACAATAGAATATTAGCCATAAAAAGGAATGAAATTGTGTCATTTGTAGAGACGTGGATGGACCTAGGAACTGTCATACAGAGTGAAGTAAGTCAGAAAGAGAAAAACAAATATTGTATATTAACGCATATATGTGGAACCTAGAAAAAATGGTACAGATAAACCGAGTTGAAGGCAGAAATAGAGATACAGATGTAGAGAACAAACGTATGGACACCAAGGGGGGAAAGTGGCATGGTAGTGGGGTGGTGGTTGTGTGATGAATTGGGAGATTGGGATTGACATGTTTGCAGTAATATGTATAAAATGTGTAACTAATAAGAACCTTCAGTATAAAAATAAAATAAAATTCAAAAAAATGTCTCTTCTCTGCTCATATTTACATTTGAGGGGAGGAAATGGACAATAACCAAATGAACAAAATGAAGTAGTCTCACTTTAAAATCATAACCTCTCTTAAGAGGCTTTTAATGCTGAGCCACAGCCGTGCTACATTTGCCTTTACAATTTACTTTCCCATTCTCTTAAACCACTATATCATTTTTCCTCCTCTCAGTCTTCAACATTATCTTTTCCTTACTCTGATGCTGTGCTGCCCAGGTCATTGTGAATATTAAAGCCGTCAGAAAGGAGTTTCCACATTTGCACCAGCATGTCTGCATCTGTAGCCTTGATTATATTGCCTTCCTTCCTGTTTTAACTCTTCTTGATAATCACTCTGTGCCAAATTTCACCTCCTTTCCCTTTCTCAGGGTTATCACTCAAGCAACAACAGTTTTCCCCTCTCTATTGCCTATTTCCCATCAAAATGCAAAAAATCTGTAATTTATTCAATCTCATAAAACAAAACTATTAAACAATACCACTCAGTGTGATGCACTATCAACCACATTGAAATTCCCATGTCCCAGGAAACCCTTCTGACCTATCTAAACAGGATGGTTGGTGACTCTACTTGAGACCACATTTCTCTCTAGGCACCATCTCTACTCCTTGTTACAGAAAAACTCATTGAGTTTTTCATGTTCACACACTCTAATTCTTTTCCATTTATTTTTTGCCGCACACAGGCTTTCATCCCAACTACTTTACTGGAAATGCTCTTATTATCAAAGTCATCAACAATGACTTATGTGACTAAATCCAATTGTCAATTTTCAGTCATCATCTTAATTCATCTGTCAGTTGCATTTGATGCTGTTTGATCACTCTTCCTGTTGGAACACTTTTGTCACTTGGCTTCCTGACAACTAATTCCTGTGGTATTCTTCTAGTCATTTCTTTACATTTTCCTTTTATGTTTCCTTATTTTAAGATCTCTAAAACTGAAATGCCCCAAGACTCAGTCTTCAGACCACTTCTTTTGTTCATGACCTATAATCAAAACTAACATGGGCATTTGAGGAAAATAATGAGATAAGAAAGAGCTCATGGAAGATATTAAATGCTGTACTTTAATTGTTAAATTAAGATATGTTTATAACTCATTATATTCCAGATATAAATTAAGATATATAAGTCATGTTATATATACTGTGTAAGATTTTAGGGATATGTTGTATGCAAAATAAACATAGACAGAATTTTAGTTTTGTTAAAAGGATCACAAATGAGTAATCACATTTTAAATATTTTAAAAAATATTCCTTTGGAAAATGTGTGCAGTCTAGACTGGATCTTGGAAAGATCTAAGAATGGTTTAAAATATACCATAAAAGCACACAATAAAAATAATATAGATAGCTACATACATGCATAGAGTTAAGGTGTGAAATCGAATGATAAAATAATTGACATTTTTGTCTTAAGTTAATGAGTACAGAATAGCACCAAAAGTAACTTATTTGTAATTTATGTTTACATTTTAACTTATTTTATGAAGACACTTTGACAGAAACTGGAATTCCAAGCATAGCAGCTACTGTCAGATAAACTTGAATAGGCAGGGCTTCTTATCAAGCTGGGATGTCTGCAACTGTAGTGCTATTAAAAACAAGCAAATGATGTAGATTTGTTCATTCAATATCCATTTCTTCTCTTCTGCTTTCCTCTACTTAAACTTCTGCAAGCTAAGTAAGACAAAATCTAAACTGTATATTTCAGCCTTATTGCAGCTGGGTGTGGCCATGTCTATATTACTTAATCTTGGCCAGTGAGATGGAAGCATCTGGTGTTGTTTCTTCAGCTTACTTCTTTTTGCTTAGAACAAATGCAATACTTTGAGATGCAGAATCCATTGCTAAGGATGCCAGAGCAGGAAGCTAGAAGGAGCCTGCTTTCTCAATGGCATTGTTGAGTATAATTGCCTGAACCCATGGACTTCTTACTTCATGAGATAAATGAATACCTATTTGCTTACATCCCTTAGTCAGAGCTCTGTTAGTTGCAGCCAAACAGAAATCCTGTTAGATACAAAAATAATACTTCTTTCATATCCAATAGTTCAAAGTAAAATAAATCATTTGTACATATTTTCAGAATGGAATAGGGTTTTAAAAATTGTTCATTGCTAAGTTGTTTGTATTAAAAATAGAATCTTTAAAACACACACATACACAAATACTTAAAAATGAGAATCAAGGCCACAAAAAATCTGGGAAACAAGACGGCTAAATTTTGTTGCAGAGAAGTGTAGGGTGATGCTCAAACAGAATTTTTATTTAAATTTTGTGCAAAGTTTGATAAAATCTGCAGTGATATTAAACTTTTAGGTGAATAAATTAATATTTTAGAAAATGTAATAGAAATGTCTGTAGAGAAGAAATCAAATAGTGAATAGTAAATGATGCAAAAGTAATGAAAAACAGAGCACCACTGTTTTTACAATACTCATCATTTTATAAATTAATTATATACAAAACTTAATTGGAAAGCTGATTAATGATTAATCTGCATGTGACAGGAAAAAAAATTTATTCATTGTTGGAGACCATTTCAGTTGCCATCATATTGTATGTCTTCAGGCATGGCAATCTGCTTTTGTATTTGTACTTTTAATGCTTGATGTACTTGCGTTAAGTTTCTTCTCATGAGGCAGTACAGTCTAGTGGTTAAAATTCATGCCTTCAAAGCCAGACAGACAGGATCTGCATCCCAGCTCTATCACTTATCTGCTGTGCAACCATGGGCAAGGAACTTAAGCTCACTGAAGCTCAGATTTCTTATAAGCAAAATGAGGATAATAACTTCTTCAGTGGGTTACAGTCTAAGGATCAAGAAAAATACAACATATAATGTGTTTAGCCCAGTGCCTGAAATATAGTAAATACTTTACAAACATGGGCTCTTCTGATATTTGTGATCCAAAGAAAAAATTTGGAATCACTTAAATTTTTGCCATGCTTCTTTTGATTCCATTACTTTTTACTCTCTTGTACAAACTTTACTTTAGAAAATTTCAACATTTAACATATGCTGTAGAGACTCAATAACTTAAAATATTTTTCAACATTTAGAAGAATATATTTTTTAAAAATTTAAAAAATTATTTGAGTTTGATATTTGTTAAGGACAGAAAAATGTTTTTGCTACATCTCAGATTAAAAAGAAATCCTATAATGCCAAAATGTCAGTTAACTGGGGTCCTGAGCCTTACGTGCATTTGTCACTATCTGGAAACAGAGATCCTTTCTGAAGTGACAGAATGTGAGGCAATTCAGTCCAGAACATGCAAGGATAGTATCTTTTAGAAGTTGTTGGCAGTGGTTATTGGCACTAACAGGAATTGGTCTAGTCTGGTATTGGAGCCCACGCAGGGCTGGATCCATGAGGAAGTGTTAGCTGATATAAGATGTTCTGGTTCACTCTGTTCAAATGTTTAACAGTGAGTAGGATTATAGAAAAGGCAGTGAGTCAGAAAAACAAACTTCCTTCCTGTCAGCAACTCTATGTCACAATTCATTGCTGTTATTTAAACATAGAAGAGAAGTAATCCAGTAGTGGTATTCATTTCACAATATATATGTACATAAAATCATCACATTGTATACCTTAAACTTACATATGTTACATGCCAATAATATTTCAAAAGAGCTGGAAAAAATGGAAGAGAAGAAAGAAAAGAAAAATATTTGGCTGCCTTCTTTTGCCTCTTCACAGACACAAGACCCACTTGCCATCTTTTTTTTTTTTTTCCTGCCATCTTTTTTTCTCTCCCAAATTTTACTTTCTGGCCAAAAGTTGACCCTAAATTACAAAACCAGATTTATATGATGATATTCTTGATAGAATAATTTTGTATACTTGAGAAAAATAACATGGACAGTTCCAACAATTTAAAAGTGTTCAGATTATGTCAACTCTTACTCCTCACACACAAAATCCAGGTTTTTGACACACTTTCACGTTTGTCTTCCTAATTAAATAATGAAAAAAATTAACAGTTCACACATTGAGGTCTTAAATATATACAAAAAACATAAAATATTTTTATAGAAAAATTTCTCAGCAAGTACTATAGTGGCCAGTATGTTTCTTTTTCCCCAAGGTCAGTGTTTTAGGCTAAGAGATTATGGACCCACAAATGCATGATGTATTGTCCTTTTTACACATTGTTGAATTCAATTTGCTAAAATTCCATCAAGAATTTTTAGCGTGTTCATGAATTATATTGGTCTATAGTTTTCTTTTTTTGTAATGTCTTTGTCTGGTTTTATATCAGAGTAATGCTAGCCTCTAGAAGTAATTGGAAAGTTTTCATTCCTCCTTTATTTTCTGAGAGACTTTGTATTAAACTGTTATTTATTCTTTAAATGTTCAGTAGAAATCACTAAAGAAGCTATTTGCTCTTAGCATTAACTGTCTGGGAAGGTTTTTAACTACAAATTACTTTCTTTAAAAGATATAGGGCCATTTAAGTTACTTATTTCTTTTTTAGGTGAGCTTTAAAAAATTTGTAAATTCCAAATGTTTTCAAGTGTACTGACATAAAGCTGTTCATAATATACTCTTTTTAGTTTTAAAGTTTATAGTAATATCTCTTCTCTCATTCCTGATATTGGTAATTTGTATTTTCTCTCCTTTTTCTCCTGATTAGCCTGACTAGAGGTTAATCAGTATATTGATCTTCTCAAAAAGCCAGTTTTTAGTTTCATGATTTTCTCAATTATTTTTATTTCTTTGATTGAATCCATATTTCCCCCTCATATAATATTCCTTCTCCCTCAATAATTTCCTTTAACATTTCATGTAGTTCTGGTCTGCTAGTACCGAAAATTTCTAGTAGTTTTTTTTTTTGTTTTTTTTTTTTTTTTTTTTTTTTTGTGGTATGCGGGCCTCTCACTGCTGTGGCCTCCCCCGTCGTGGAGCACAGGCTCCGGACTCGCAGGCCCGGCGGCCATGGCTCATGGGCCCAGCCGCTCCGCGGCACGCGGGATCCCCCCGGACCAGGGCACGAACCCGTGTCCCCTGCATCGGCAGGCAGACTCCCAACCACTGCGCCACCAGGGAAGCCTCGAAAATTTCTAGTAGTTTTAAATGTCTGGGAAAATCTTTAATTCACGTCTATTTTTTAAAGATATTTTTTTTGGGAATAGAATTCTGTGCTGACTGTTTTTCTCTTTTAGAATTTTAGAGATGTTACTCCAATGTATTCTATCTTGCATTGTTTCCTATGGAAAGTCTGTTATCATTTGTATCATCATGGCCCTATGTAATGTAATTTATTTTTCTGATTACATTTTCTCTTTATCACTGGTTTTGCCATTAAATTACTCTGTACAGTTTTTACTCTAAATGGAGTTCATCGTGCTTATTTGTTTCTATGAACTTTGCTTGTTCTTCTTCCTTTCTTCTAACCCTAAAGATGGAAGTTCCAAAAATTTATGTTTGTTTTCATTCTCTTTCTCCTCTGTATCTCAATTAGGCTTTCATGAATTCAAAACTCATTCCAATAACCATGGCCCTGCCTATTTTCCTGTCCCACAACTCCAACTGCAGTTGAACCTATACCACTGGATGACATACTAAAATATTGTACTTAATATATGTGGGAAAAAAGTCATTATTTTCCTCTCCAGATGGTAACTTCCTTCCGATTTCCCTATTATCATTAATTGTACAATCGTATCTCCAAACTTCCCAGATTGAAACATCACTTTTGACTTTTTCTTTTTCCCCAATTTGTCTGTTGCCAAAACTTGTCACACAAGTTTTATTTCCACAATGTGTCTTTTTTCTGTCCTTTCTGTCCCATTGATATACCTGTCATTATAGTTCACACATCATTACATCTCATCTGGATATTTGTGATAACTTCTCAGCTGGTTTTCTATCATTGGGCTAGACTTATTTCTATTCATTCTACAAAATACTGCCAAGCCAATTTTCCATAAAGTATAGTTCAAGTCATGTTATATTCCTACTAAAAACTCTGTTATTTGAGCTTTCAGCATTACCCCAACCTATCTTTTAAGCTCTTTTTTTCAGGAAGATTGCTGGAAGTTTGGAAAAATTTTGTATAAAATGATTATGAAGACAGGCAGCAAGTTTCAAATACAGAATTTATTAAAAATTTGAAATGTGAAAGTTTCTTCTAGGATGGGTATATAAACCCAGTAAAACAAACAAACAAAAACCTCTCTACTTTTAAAAAAGCCATGTTGTTCCTTTCTTCATTCCCAATTAGCCATCAAAGGGAGAGACAAGTAAATTGGGCTGTTGTGGTACATTTGTTTTCATTTACACTTTAATTCACTTGTGATTCTCCTTCAAAAAGTGATCATTGAATTGTAAATATGACTATAGACACTACTCTGAAATATGACAGAAGCTGAATCCCTGTGTTGATGTGGATATCTGACTTCATTACATGGTTACATGTGTGAGTAAGAATTTTAGGGGAAATCGCAATGAACCAAAATATGTTAGCAACTAGTTTGTCATCATTCATTCTTAATTGAAAGTATCAGCCATTAGAGAAATTCTTCTGATTTGACACTAAGATGGAAATACTCTTGGTATCAAAGACTATCTCTTGAAAGGGATTTTAAAAATACTTTTAATATGTTATACTAAAATATTTTAAAGAACGTATTTCTTAAAATTGTGAATTTTAAAGAACAAGTATATCAATGCCCTCATGAGAAGTTTTCAGGAAACTAGTTTCAAAAAATGTTATTGGAATAATTTCTTCCCTTTACCACACCTCATTCTGGTATCATTCCTGTGAACATTAGAACTATAGACTGAGATGTGAAAAGTATTGTCCAGTTGAATAATCATCATTAAATCAAATATATAGATGTAACTTGTGAGAGATCCACTTTAATAATAAAGTAGTATAAATGAAAAGGATGGAAAAATATATACTGCACAAAAACTAGCCTAAAGAAAGCTAGAGAAATCCCAAAAGAATATGCAGAAAACTGTTATAATGAATAAATAAATTTAGAAAGATCTCTGGATAGAAAATTAATATGAAAATTAATTGTATTTCCATATAAATATAGAAAATATAACTTAAATGAAATGATATAGCTTAAATAGCATCATAAAGCAAAAAGTACCTGGGAATAAATCCAAAAAAATGTCTAAGACTGCTAGATTGAAAGCTATAAGACATTATTGACAAAAATTAGAGGGTACCTAATTAAGTAGAGGGATATAATGTATCCATGGATGGAAAATTTCAACTTTGGAAAAATAATTCTCTCCAAATTGATTTATAGACACAAGCACTCTCAATGAACATATCAGAAGTTTTACAAAAATTCAAGATTACTCTAAAATGTTTATGGAAATGAAAATATCCAAGAATAACTAAGATAAAATTGGAGAAGAACAAAACTGGAACATGCACACCATCATATATCAAAACATATTACAGAGTTTTTTTAGTTAGAGTTGTATTGTTGTAGGTACAGACAAGAGGCCTCATGAAAAAAATAGTTCACAAATAAATCTACACTTATACACACACCTAATTTAGGAAAAAGTGATACTGATGAGCAGGGTGTAAATAATGTTCCTCTAAACGAATGGTTCTTGGTTAATTGTATAATTATACAGAAAAATAAATGAATTCTGACCTCTTCTTCACAAAACTCGCAACAATTAATGCCAATGTATCTAAATGTGAAAGTTTTAATTAGAAAAAACAAAGTTTTCAGGAGACCTGAAATAGACAAAAATTTTTAAATACAATGCAAAAAAATAATACCATAAAGGAAAACATAAATTAGACTATATTAAAATTTAAAACTTCTGTTCCTCAAAAGTCTTTATCAACAGTGAAATCTTTACCATGGGAGAAGATATTAGCAATACATATAGCCAACAAAAGACTCATGTTACATTTTTGTTTTTATTTCCATTTCTCTAGGAGGTGGGTCAAAAAGGATCTTGCTGTGAGTTATGTCATAGAGTGTTCTGCCTATGTTTTCCTCTAAGAGTTTGATAGTGTCTGGCCTTACATTTAGGTCTTTAATCCATTTTGAGTTTATTTTTGTGTATGGTGTTAGGGAGTGTTCTAATTTCATTCTTTTACATGTAGCTGTCCAGTTTTCCCAGCACCACCTATTGAAGAGGCTGTCTTTTCTCCGCTGTACATTCCTTCCTCCTTTATCAAAAATAAGGTGGCCATATATGTGTGGGTTTATCTCTGGGCTTTCTATCCTGTTTCACTGATCTATATTTCTGTTTTTGTGCCAGTACCATACTGTCTTGATTACTGTAGCTTTGAAGTATAGTCTGAAATCAGGGAGCCAGATTCCTCCAGCTCCGCTTTTTGTTCTCAAGATTGCTTTGGCTATTCCAGTTCTTATGTGTTTCCATACAAATTATAAAATTTTTTGTTCTAGTTCTGTGAAAAATGCCAGTCGTAGTTTGATATGGATTGCATTGAACCTGTAGATTGCTTTGGGTAGTAGAGTCATTTTCACAATGTTGATTGTTCCAATCCAAGAACATGGTATATCTCTCCATCTATTTGTATCATCTGTAATTTCTTTCATCAGTGTCTTATAATTTTCTGGATACAGTTCTTTTGTCTCCTTAGGTAGGTTTATTCCTAGGAATTTTATTTTTTTGTTGCAGTGGTAAATGGGAGTGTTTTCTTAATTTCACTTTCAGATTTTTCATTAGTGTATAGGAATGCAAGAGATTTATGTGCATTAATTTTGTATCCTGCTACTTTACCAAATTCATTGATTAGCTCTAGTAGTTTTCCGGCAGCATCTTTACAACAAATGGGACCTAATGAAACTTAAAAGCTTTTGTACAGCAAAGGAAAAGATAAACAAGATGAAAAGACAACCCTCAGAATGGGAGAAAATATTTGCAAATGAAGCAACTGACAAAGGATTAATCTCTGAAGTTTACAAGCAGCTCATGCAGCTCAATATCAAAAAAACAAACGACCCCATCCAAAAATGGGCAGAAGACTTAAATAGATGTTTCTCTGAAGAAGATATACAGTTTGCCAACAAACACATGAAAGAATACTCAATTTCATTAATTATTAGAGAAAATGCAAATCAAAACTACAATGAGATATCATCTCACACCAGTCAGAATGGCCATCATCAAAAAAATCTACAGACAATAAATGAGGGAGAGGGTGTGGAGAAAAGGGAACCCTCTTGCAATGTTGGTGGGAATATAAATTGATACAGCCATTATGGAGAACAGTATGGAGGTTCCTTAAAAAAATAAAAATAGGACTACCATACGATCCAGCAATCCCATTACTGGGCATATACTCTGAGAAAACCATAATTCAAAAAGAGTCAAGTACCACAATGTTCATTGCAGCTCTATTTACAATAGCCAGGACATGGAAGCAACCTAAGTGTCCATCAACAGATGAATGGATAAAGAAGATGTGGCACATATATACAATGGAATAATACTCAGCCATAAAATAAACGAAACTGAGTTATCTGTAGTGAGGTGGGTGGACCTAAAGACTGTCATATAGAGTGAAGTAAGTTAGAAAGAGAAAAACAAATACTGTATGCTAACACATATATATGGAATCTAAAAAAAATAAGAAGAAGAAGAAAGAAAAAGAACGTGGTCAGAAGAACCTAGGGGCAAGACGGGAATAAATATGCAGACCTACTAGAGAAGGGACTTGAGGATACAGGGAGGGTGAAAGGTAAGCTGGGACAAAGTGAGAGAGTGGCATGGACATATGTACACTTCCAAACATAAAATAGATAGCTAGTGGGAAGCAGCCACATAGCACAGGGAGATCAGCTCAGTGCTTTGTGACCACCTAGAGGGGTGGGATAGGGAGGGTGGGGTAGAGGGAGATGCAAGAGGGAAGAGATATGGGGACATATGTATATGTATAACTGATTCACTTTGTTATAAAACAGAAACTGACACACCATTGTAAAGCAATTATACTCCAATAAAGGTGTTAAAAAAAAGACTCATGTTACAAACATAGATAATTTGTTAATCAATAACAAAGTGACAGAAAACTCATTTTAAAAAAATGAGTAAAATACTTGAAAGGAACTTCACAAAAAAAGCGTATGCAAATTGCCAAAAATCATATAAAAATAGGTTTAATGTGATTTGTCATCTGGTAAATACAAAATGAAATGCCAATTTTACTACAATACATCTACCAAAAAAGGTAAATTGACAAAGCAAGTAAGTGTTGATGGGCATGTGGATCAACTAGAAACTCAAGCAGTGCTCATAGTGACATAAATTAGAAATAAGAACCACCTTTGGAAAACCAGTTTTTCAGTATTTACTACAGCTAAGTATACTCATATCCCAGAGCATTCAAAGGAAAGAAAATGAAACTAACTGTGGTTAGAGTTCTGTTTGTAATGTCATCTTCTCCTTTCTTTACCTGTCTCCCTTTAGACTTCTCTTCCAACTCAGTCTTCGGTCCATCCCCCATCCTTGTTCACCTCCTTATGTTACATTCATAGATTATAGTCTGTATTTTTTGGCTGATAGTCACCTTCTAAGCTGATATATCATCTGGGGGCTTATGTCCTGCTTAAACCAGTGTGGTCCAATAGCACTTTCTCTGATGGCAATAATGGGTTCTTTGTGTTGCACAACATAGTTGATCCTAGTCATACATCTGAACGTTTGAAATATTGCTGGGCTGACTAAGGAATCAAATTTTTAATTTGACTGTCTTCTGATAATTTGAATTAATATACATTTATTTTTCCTTTTATTGGGGTATAATTGATACATAATAAAATTTGCATACTTAATGTGTGCAATTTGATAAGTTTGGGTGCATGTCTACATAAGTGAAACAATTACCATAACCAAGATAATGGATATATTCACCATCCTTCAAAATATCCTTGTGACCATGGCAATCCTTTCCTCCTGTCCTTCTCCAGGATAGAAAAACCACTGCTTTGACTATAAAATTATTAAATTAGCAAGGATTTACTTATTTAAAAGTCAGTTAGTCATTGGCATTGAGAGTTGACATAAGTTTTCTCTAGTTCAAAGAGAAATAAGAGAAATCTATAGTGGGAGACAAGAATAATGATAGGAATCAAATATAAAGAATATTTATTTGAATATATATTGTACTAGTAGCTATGGAGTGCTGAGTAATAACATGAAAAGACTGGGTTAGGATTATAGTTTCTGTAAAATAGACATGAGTTGGGGAAAGGAGGCCATCACCAAATATAGGGTATCAGACAAACCCCTCATTTTCCTAGGACTGGCTCTGACTGTAGCATTCTCTACATTGTTGTGGTCAAAATCAGGTGTGTGCCATTTGCTCATTATAACTGACAGTTATTACCGTTGAGAAACATGTCATAATGTATTTTCCATGTGATTCACTGGCTGTGTTTTAGAGCTGCTAATGAGGAAGAAAACAGTCAATTTATGGACAAGTTCTTTTGCCCTCTTAACTTTTTGTGCTCTGCACGAATCAACAACATTGTTAATTCCCGTTAGGGGTTCCCTGTCTATCAACAATGCAAGAATTTAATAGACACCTGCCAGGTAAAGCTTTAAGAGTTCATAATATTGAAGGCCATTACGAGAGCCATTTTACATTCACCTAATAGGCACAGAAGTGAGAGTAAAAAGGAGTTCCATTTTACTTTTCATAATCTCGAGGAAAAGATAACCAAAACGTCCTTTTTATCCTGACTGTGAAATCCTTTAGAGTACCTTGAAGCAGTAGCAGCATGTTAAAAAAAAATGTTATTTTCAAGGTTGTACTCAGTGTGAATAAGTGACATGGGGTTTGTTGTTTGCAGTGTCCTCAAGCAGTCACACTATTAGAGCTTAATCATTCGTGTTTACCATGCCTTGTCATATTGTTAGAATATTTTTCTACTTGTGACTCTAGGAATGTAATTAAAAATGTTACTGCAATGTAAGAAAGAAAACAAAAATCATAAAGTCCCCTCACCTTTTATTTTATTTGCCTTCAATTTTTAGGTCCGAAGTATCATATGTTGGTTGTTATTAAATTTTAATCCTTGATCTTTCTGTTGTAATGTTAGAGGGAAAAAGTAGAAATAAGTGTTGTAGATAGGTCTGGCTTACATACTTTCAATAATAGTAAGCTGATGTCTACTTAATACATATTTTTATGAATAATTATTTGAAAATATCTGTAGTAGATTAAGTGGTATTCCCCCAAAGATATAGACATATATCTTTATAGACATATATCCAGAACCTCAGTATGTGATCTTATTTGGAATAAAGGCCTTTGCAAATATAATTAAGGTAAGAATCTCAAGATGAGATCATCTTGGATTAAGGTGGGTTCTAAATCCAATGACAAGTGTTTTTATAAAAGGCCAAAAAAAGAGAATGCCGAAAAGAGAGAATATGGAAGCACCAAGAGAAGGTTGGTGAAGATGGAGACAGAGACTGGAGCTATGCTGTCACAGCCAAACAACTTTTTGAGACACCAAAAGCTGGAAAAGGCAGGAAAGATTCTACTGTAGAGGTTTCAGACGGAAGGGGAGCCTGCCAACACCTTGATTTCAGACCTTTGAAAGAATAAATTTCTGTTGTTTTCAGCCATCACATTGTGGCTACTTGTTTTGTCATCCCTATGAAACTAACACAGATTTTGTTACTGGACGTGGGATGATGCTGTAATAATACCTAAAAATGTGAAAATGGCTTGGAATTGGGTAATGGAAGAATTTGAGGCATGCAATAAAGTCTAGATTGTCTTGAAGTGACTGTTGGTAGAAATATGAGCAGGAATAGAGAAGTAGACATAGAGAATGGACGTGTGGACACAGGGTGGGACAAATTGGGAGATTAGGTTTGACATAAATACACTACCATATGTAAAATAGATAGCTAGTGGGAACCTGCTGGATAGCACAGGGAGCTCAGCTCAGTGCTCTGTGATGATCTAGATCGAGGGGAAGGGGGAGGGAGGTCCAGGAGGGAGGGGAGATAGGTATACATATAGCTGACTCACTTCATTGTACAGCAGAAACTAACACAACATTGTAAAGCAATTTTACTCCAATAAAAAAAAAATTAAAAACATAATTTATAAAAGAGTATTCTGGTATGACCTCAGAAGGCTGTGAAGGGCTGGCAGAAAACTTCTGTCATCTTAGATAATATTCATTAAAAAATGTTGTTAGAAATATGTACATTAAAGGTGCTTATGGTGAGGTCTCAGAATGAAATGAAGAACGTGTTACTGGAAACCGGAGGAAAGGCAAACCTTGTTACACAGTGGCAGAAAATTTGGCTGAATTGTATTCTACTATTGGAGAGAAAGCAGATCTTATAAATAATAAATTTGGACATTTAGCTGAGGACATTTCCAAGCAAAGTATTGAAGATGCAGAAAGAGGTTGCTGCTTGTAGTAAAATGAGATAAATTGAAGGCGAAATTTTTAAGCAAAGATGAACCAACATTTGGTGATTTGGAAGATTCTCAGCCTATCCAGATTGCAAAGGATGCTAAAATTAGGAAATTCACTGTTGGAAAAGTGTACTCTAGAGAGAGAACCAAGGTTGTGGCTGGATAAGCTTTTGCTGAAGAGATGAGATATGTGACTAATGAAGCCAATTATGCTTCTGAGCGGAAGCCAGGAATAGAGATAGGGTTATCCAGGAGGCATCTGTGTAGAGCCTTTTGTTTAACCATGTAGATTCCCATGACATACACGGGAGGCTCGCAAAGTTTTAAGAATGTTATACCAGCAGAAACATTGCCAGCTTGAACTAAAAGTGAGAGTCTGGATGAAATGTAAGAAGGTTGTCACACTGCCAGAATTCTACAGGCAGGAAACAGACTGATAGAGTTTCTCAGCTGTCAGTATTTGTTATCCTGCAAGGGAAAAAAAAAGAAAGAACTCTGAAGCAGTGCCTTGGGTGCAGAGGTCAGGCCCATGAGCCTAGAAGCAGAGGCTTGAACCATAGATTCTGAAGTGGAGGCTGGCATTGCATAGGCCAGAGGATAAAGGGGTTGCTCCTGTCACATGCACTATGAAGGGCAACAGAATTAAGGGCATAGAGTGTGAAATCAAGAGCCATAGAGGACACACTGGATATAATGTCTATTTCTGGAGACAAGTGAACAAGTGTCTAGGGAAACTATTTCCAGTATACAGAATGTGTAAAATAGATAACTAGTGGGAACCTGCTGGGTAGCACAGGGAGCTCAGCTCAGGGCTCTGTGATGACCTAGATGGGGGGGAATGGGGGCGGGGATGAGGGAGAGGTCCAAGAGGGAGAGGATATATGTATACATATAGCTGATTCACTTCATTGTACAACAGAAACTGACACACCATTGTAAAGCAACTATACTCCAATACAAAAATAATAAATAAACATATGTTAAAATTCTTTTTGTAAGCCAAGCCAGATTCAGAGCGGTAAGCAAGCTGTGAAACTGGCATTTCTTTGAGGACATCTGCCGATACATAGAGCCTAGATTTGAATGGATTTATGCAGAGAAGACAGGAAAGAAACCTTGGGAGCTACTGTGGAGCTGAATCAGAGGCATTTCAAATACTAGAAGGTAATATGGTTATTGAGTAAACTAGGGGAGGTGGGGGAATTTTACCCTGCAGTGGGAGATGTGAGGACACTTTATTTTATTACAGAAGTAAAAAATAATACAAAAAGTGTTAAGAAGCAATCGGAGACAGCTGTAAAACTAAACAAGTACATACATTTAAAAACAAAACAGAATTCCTAGGAATAAAAAATATATAAATCAAAATTAAATTCATGAATGTGTTGAACATAGCTAGTGAACATGAGGAAAAAAAAATCTAAGGAAGTTGCACAGACTGTTAAGAGGTATATATTAAAGGTGGGGTAAAGGAAGTTGAAAAATTGAGTGAGAATATCAAACATACATTTAATTGGAGTCCTGGAAGAAAAGCATAAAGAGGGGGGAGGAGGGGCAATATTCAAAGAGAAAATGACTTAGAGTTTTCCAGAGCAAAACAAATACATGAATCTTCACTTTTAAGAAGCACAGTGAAAGCCAAGCATAAAAAATTAAAATCAAATTCATACATAGATGATGAAATAAAAATTCAAAGCACGGAATAATTGAGAAGATTTTCAAAGAAGTCAGGAAGAGAGAGGGAAGAGAAGAAAGAATGATTACTTTTAAAATTAATAAAATAAGTTCATATATAAATAAGCTGTGTCAGTATAAATTACTACCAATTATGTCCAATGAAAATATTAAAAATTAAGGTAGAATTATACTCTTGAACTAAAACTTCAGATATATTGAAAGATGGTAATCAGAGTTCAAGTGTTTCATAATCCTTTTACATTAATTAACTTTAGACCATGTATGGTTAAATAAGGAAGTTAAAATTTTTTAAAGTCCGCAAATTGTATAATTTCCAATTTAGTGAAGGGAGGGGGCATAATAGCTAGCACTTATATGACACTTATTACATGCAAAATACTGTTCTAAGTGATTTACATGGTTTAAATTATTTAATCCTAAGCACATCATTAGGAAGAGGAAGCTGTTGTCATTCCCACAATCAGATGAAGTAACTGAGGCAGAGAGAGACTCAAAGTTGTGGAATTGGTAGGTACCAATGATTGAATTTGAGCATGTTCTTAATCATCAGAACATTGCCTCTCTATAAAAATGCTGCAGGGTAGAAATAAATCCAAGTGTACCATAACCATTCATTCACTCATTCACTCAACAAATATGTATTGAGCCCTTACTGCGTGCAAGGTACTATTACTCTAGGTGCTGGGGGACCTGAATAAATAAAGCAACAAAACTTCATGATTCAATGAAGCTTATGCTCTAGTGGAATAATGTAAATGAAATAAATACTGCACTTAAAAGATAAAAAGTATCCTATTGAAAAGAAAAATGATAGGGTTTCTAAAAAATTAACCATGTGTTCCTTAGGAGAGGCATAAAGAAGTGTAAGGACATAGAATGTTTGAAATAAACAAATAAATATATATGATAGGCAAATGTATATAGGCAAACATACTTGAGAGGTAAATAAGAACTAAAAGAAATCCAGTGCTTCTGTTTTAATACCAGACTAAATAGATTTTCTAGGCAAACTAGAATTAATTTAGATAAAGAGGTCCACTCTGTTTTGATAAATATTCAGTTTTTCAGGATGATGTTCCAATCCTAATGTTCTTTGGACCTAATAATATAGATTTAAAACATGTCAAGTGAAATTGAATGAATTAAAAGAAACTGAGAAAAATTGATTTTTAACATGCCTCTTTTACTGATTGATCAAGAAGACAAAAAAATTAATGAGAATATACATTTGAACAATGCAATTAACAAGCTTAGTAGAATAGGACATCTAAGGAACACTGCATCCCAAAATTTTTCAAGCACTTATGGAATATTCATAAAATTTGATCACATTTTAGGCATAAATCAAATTTCAAAAAAATAAAAATTCCAAGATGCAGATAATGCAAGTCACATTTTCTGAGCACAATGACATTGTTAGAAACCAAAAGAATGTTTTAAAATAATATTTTTATATTAAAAATACTTCTAAATATATAACAGATTGAAGAGAAAAAATCTCAATGGAAATCATACTTAGAATTAAATGAAAGAAGAAGACTTCTTAGCTAACATAAAGTGCAAAAAGTACAGATTTTCCTCTACTTATGATGGGGTTATGTTCTGATAAACCCATCCTAAATGGAAAATATTTTAAGTCAAAAATGCATTTAGTACACTTAAATTTAGCCTAGCCTACCTTAAACATGCTCAGAACATTTACGTTAGCCTACATTTGGGCAAAATCATCTAACACAAATCTATTCTATAATAAAGTGTTGTCTATTCATGTAATTTATTGAATACTGTACTGAAAGTGAAAAACAGAATGGTTGTATGGGTACAGAATGATGTTTGTCAGTGGTTTACCCTCATGATTGCTGCCTCTGCACAGCATCTCGAGAGAGTTCCATGCTGCACATTGCTAGCCTGGGAAAAGATCAAAACTAAAAATTCAAAGTACGATGTCTACTGAAGGCTTTTGCACCACCATAAAGTCAAAAAGTCATAAGTCAAAACATTGTGAGTCAGAGAATGTCTATAGTTCTTAGGAGGAATTTATAACCTTAAATCCGTAAGTTAGAAAAAAAAAAGGAAGTAAGCTAAGCACCCAATACAAGAAGTTAGAAAAGTAGTACTTGTGTAGAATCAAACAAAATAAGACAAATAAAAGTGGATACATTAATATACAAAAATTAATAAAGAGGATTATCAAATTAAAATTTTTTTTTTGAAAATACAAATAATGTTGACAAACCTCTAACAACAAAGACAAAGGCCCTAAGACAGGAGCATCTCTGGTACATGCAAAGAACTGAAGACTAGAGTGGCTGAAGCAGATTGAGAGGGGGAAAAAACAGGAAATATGACCAAGGGCTGAATCACATAAGGCTTTATAGGTCACTGAACAGAAGTTATTCTGGTGAAACTGGGAGACACTGAATGTTTGTAAGGTAATTTCTGCTATCCGCAGTGCTTCTTCTACTATGACTTATCCAGAGAAACTATGTAGGAGCCTGGAGATAGTTTATATATGATGAAATTTTATACAAGTAGCTCCCATCATTGTGTATAGAACATGGTAATAAATCAATAAATGCTTAATAAATAAAAGCAGGAAAAAGTATATGATTACACATTTTAGCTTGAACTTTCAACAGACAAATATTGAGAGGCCATGTTAGACTGTGAAATGATCACAGAATTTTGAGTCAGAGACCTGAGTCTGCATCTCTGGGCTTACCTTGAAAAAGTGACTTACTTTCTGTGAGTCTGACTTTCTTCATGTGCACAATAAGAGTAACACTGTATTAGCAAGGCCTTTATTGCAATAATGCAATTTAAGAAATAATCCAAACATCTCAGTGACCTACAATGATAAGCATACTTTTCTCACTCCTAAGTCTGCAGGGCACCTGGGGCAGTACTTTTTCAGCTATGGATTATGCTCAGGACTGCTCTGTTTCTCGTTCTGGGATGCAGTCTTGAGCGACATCAATTAGTCGAGGTATTTCCTTCTTATAGTGGACGGAAGCTCCTCAAGGAGCCAGCAGAAATATATGACATCTAAGGCCTAAGAACTAGTACACCATCACTTCTGTCAACATCCATTTGGCCATAGAAACTCACAATGCAAACCTACTACAGGATGAACTGGAGTTGGAGAGAGAATAAAAATAAAGAATAAACAGAAGACTTTTTGGTAATCCAAGAATGAACAATTAAGCCTTGAATTAAGATGGTAAGAGGGGAGATGAGAAAATTAGTCCCTGTATGGATGAACCAAAATACTGAACCAGGTACACTTACTCAGGAAGTGTTAGGTTAATGTATTTTCATAGAATACAATTTTAAGAAGAGGATAGTCAGTGGCATCACTCAGAAAACAGAAATATGTGAGGAGACACCAATCAGGTGTGATTATTGGTCACTAGTGATCTTTGCAAAGATGACATTTCAGTCTATTTATGTGAACTTAGTACAGGTTTACAAAAGCTTTATTGTCTAACAAAATCACAATATTGAAAAATTCAAAGATGAACTAATTTATTTTTATACTTCTTTCTGAAAACAAGTACATAATCTGTAAGCTTTGCTTTTAGAAGTGCTTGTTTTCAGTAGTTCTGATATCTACTAAGCAGCTCCTGATATCTCAGGTAACAACATCAATTAACTAGACTGCATATGAAACAAGTGCTGTGATTAAGTTTACTTTCTGGTTAAATCAGAAGTCTTTTTTATTTCATTCCTTATTGTTGGCAATCTTCATAAATTGCATATATTTATTTTCTTGTGAATGGAAGAGAATGAACATAATTTATCTTTACTTTCCATTTGATATAATAATGTACACGTGTGAGGTAGAACTCTGAGTGGGATGTGAATTCCACTTAGATCATCATTCAGATTGAATAGATCTGATAACTTTAATTTTTGGAGGTCATTTAGAAAAACAGAGTAAAGTTAAAGTTTCAGAAAATGGATCTGCTGTGTTGTGCTCTATTACTTGTTTTATGCAATGTACACTGAAGATAATTTTCTATTTCTTTAAAGCCCTGGATCACAGAAGAAAAGAGTTCTTAATACACACAAAACAATATGACATTATTATCTAAAGCAAATCAGATTGGCATATATTTCATAATATTCGCAAACGATGCCAACCTTTAAAGAAGACTAGGCAATATCTTTCTTTTCACAGGCAATTTCTTTTCTGTTCTCTTTCATTTTTTATGAACCTAAGGGAAGTTTCTGTTTATATGTTGTCTTTATATTCACTCTGGTTCTAAATTTTATGATACTGCTATTTCCAGACAAGTTACAGGGGCTCACCTTTGGGCAAACTTTAAAGGTGGTGTGGCTGGTGGTGACTGTTGCGGTCTGATCTGAATGCCATAAAGAACCCTTTGCATGATTACTTCCAACTCATCAATCAGTCTCTGGAGACAGATTGAACCCTTTCCTCATCCCCCCATGCTCGTATACTGGGCAAATGATCACCTCCTAAAGAAAATCCAGAATCAGTGTCTGAAACAAACCAGGAAATAGTAAAATGGATGGTATTTTCTTTTTTTTCAATCATCCACTAATGTCTTTGAATTCAAAACAAACCAAAAATCAGTTTCAATTACTTTAAGAGGTGATACTTAGAAAAGAGTTGAAACCAGTTAAACCTACTGAAGCAAAGTAAAAGGTAAGAACTTTTAAATGAGTAAGTGGTGATAGCACAGGAGATTAGAACTAAGACAGGACGTGGACTATTATGGTCTAGCACAGGAGATTAGAACTAAGACAGGGCGTGGACTGTTATGGTCTAGAAGAAAAACTGAAAGATTTGTGATTTATTGCTTCCTCTGAGCACAGTGGAACCAGGAGATGATTTATTCTTAGTTTTTTTTTTTACGGTCTTGGAGAAGAGAGACTCATTTGGTCAACATGATAAGTTTAAGTACAGTTTGTATTTAAGAGGATGACAAAAAATATTTTAAATGCACCAATTTAACAACAAACAGAATGGACATTAATTCTGCATCAAGCCATACAGTGCTTTTTGCTGGCTGGAGTGACTGAAATTCTCCTAAAAGCTCATACAGTTTAATGAGCGTGTCTTCCTACATTCCACATGGAAAGGAAAGCCATGAACACTGAATCCATTGATACTGCAAGTGTGCATTGGGGGCAGACCTATGCTTCTTTGTAAAATCAATTTGGCTTTCACCCGCTGCACTCCTCCACTGGGTTTGTCTTACTAAGTTGCATTTTATTTCTTTCCCCCTCTACTATTCTTTCTATTGCATTTTCCAAACTACATGTGACCTCGCTGTTTTATTCAGAGATCTTTCAGCCCTTTAACCTTTCTAAACTCAAATATTCTTCCACACATACGAAGGCAATGGAAACATGTTTTCAAATAATGTGCCAGATGGAGCGATGACTCTCGAGTGAGAGATAAGTTGCACTTGACAGTGATGAGTATAATATTTTAACATTAACTAGACCCATTCAATGTCTTTGTATATTGAGTGATGTATTATGAATGTGTTCCTTATGATAGCCCTGCTTAAAAATTAGATTTTTAAATTTGTCTTCAGAACATATTGACTTGCAACCTGCTCACAAAAATGGAATTGAATTCACTATCTCCGGCTTGTTACCAAGTGCACTAGGTTGGTTATAAAGCATGATTAGTATTGATCCTGGGGGAATAAAACTAACAGTGCTCTTGTCTGCAGAGTGAAAGAGAAATTTATTTATTTTTTTTTATCTATAGCTATCAGTTTTTAAAGATGAACAAATCTATGGTTTCAGACTCATGCTGTACTTTTTCTCTACCGGGCCTTCTCGGTGGAAATGCTGAGTGAAACGTTGGTCTAGGTAAGGTTCTATGATGAGACCTGCCACTCCAGGGCACTCTGCTCTTTCACCATTTATTCTCAAAAAATGAGAATGGGATTTTAGTCATACTACTACTACAACTCTTAAAACTAAAAAAAAAAAAAAAAAGTTTTGCTGAAGTTTTGGGTAGTTTGAAATATTTACCAGTTGTTTAAAGAAAATACTAGTGCTATGGAAGTTCTGGATGACAGAAACTGTAGAGCTATTAATATTACAGAAGAGACTGAGGATAGTGTGAACTGAAAAATTTAAAAACTTAGGCAGAATAATTTAGTTCTGTACTATATACAGATGTTTTGGATACTTTTAATAAGTATTCATCTGAAAAAGCCTCTGTGTTGCTGGCAAAATTTAACAGTTGACATTCACTGCGTTGACCTTTTTGAAATTATGCTGGTTAAAAGGTGAACTAATGCTTTAAAATGTTTATATTTTAATGTTTCAAGTTCATGTTATAGGTTGCTTTAAATGAACCTTTTTTTTCACTCATTCTTAAATTACAGTGTATTATAGGGAGTTTGAATTAAAAATGAGAGTATTTGAATTTCTTACATATGAAGGATATAACAAATGAGTCTATCAGGGCAAAATTCTATGGTTTCTTCTGTTGATTCTGTCCAAAGGCAAGGAAAAATTAAGAGTAGATAATGGGAGTCAAGATGGCACAAACAAATCAAAATGGTAAACCCTCAGGACTAAAAGACTTTTTGAAATGTTCTCTCTGAAGCCCAAGAGAATAAATCAGTATGAGCCTTATAATACCTCTATCAACAGCCCATTTGCTGCTTAATTTCAAGTTACCTTTTGCTGAGAGTGCTAGAAAGACACAGCAGAGTTTTCCGAACCGTGCAACCCAGTAAATTCCTGACAAAAACAATCACCATGGTTGTCTTACATCTTTCAAATGAATGTGATCCCATGCAGCCTTGGTTTCTTTCTCCGCCAACACACAGAAGTAACTGCGACAACCTCAGCGTACTCTTCATTGCCCAAGGGATTCACCTTTTGTCAGGTTTTATTCTTTTGACTCCTCTTTAAGATATATTATGCTGTTCTTCTCTGAAAATCCCATTTCCTTTGGAGACTGATTCTTCTGAATTCCATGGGCTCCTTTTCTCCTTGACATCTCCAAAGTGTAGTTTCTCCCTAAGGCTCTGCCCATGGACTACTTCTCTCTGTTTTCTCAGTAATCTCTCTCTCTGGAGGTCCTTTCTTCTTTTATTCATTAGTTTATATATTTTTACCATCTCTCTGTATCAAAACTAAGGCAAGATCTAGGTCTTCATTTTCCAAGTATTTTTTTTTAAATCACAAAATTGGTGCTTCAAAAGCAAAAGCCCTCTACAAAATTATTTTTCCTTTAAAGCCAGGTTCTCTTCCTTATATTTCTACTTCTGTTAAAAACATCAATATTATTCTGGTGTTACATGCTCAACATTTCAGTTTCTCTATGCCTAAAGACAAGACACATCCACTGCATGAGACGGGCTCTTGAGAAGCAGAGACTGAGACAGGGATTTGATACTGTGATTTATTGAGGGAGAGCTCTTCAGGAAATACCTGTAAAGCAGTGAGAGAAGCAGGATAGAGAATGGAACGGAGTGTAAGAAAAGTGTGGTCTTAGGTAAGGGAGTGGAGGGTGAGCAGGGGCAAGGCATAAACCAAACTATAGAATTATTTTCCCTTGAGCAAAAGAGCTGGCTTTTGTATCCCAATATCAATCAGTAACCGACTACAAGCATACCAGAGATGGGGTGGGTAACTTCCCATGCAAGTTCACTCTCATTTAGTGGAAGACAAGCCTCCTGAGACATGAGGCAGCTTTGAGCCTTTAGGAGATAATATACATAGCAGCTATTGGATGGGTGTACTGGCCATGTAAGCAGGATGTGGGTGAGCACCACAGTGTCTACTGCACCTACACATACATTGTTTCTCAACTGTCTAGCTCTACAGTGGGTAGATGGATATGATATTTATCATATACACTGTTACCACCATACTAATGATCACATATCACCTAAGCTGTGTCATACTCCACTAATTGATTTCTTTTAAACCCATTTCTGTTTCTAAACACAACACCAATAACAGTTGTGTTCTAATCAAAAGCTTTCAATGATTCTCCATTACTTAATGAAAAAGTGTCGATTCCTGTTTTGATTAGCCAAGTTTCTCTACCTACCTCACTCAGCCTACCTTTTTAGATTTACTATGAAACACATCACATATATGCTTCTCAGACAGCATTATATCTTTCCTAAATATTTTCAAGAATTTGTTTTACCTGTTTATTTTTTATCTATCTATCTATCTATCTATCTATCTATCTATCTATATCTGTCATCTATCTGTCTACTTTTTCTTGCTTTGGGTTTTACTCCATTGGAAATGCTCTCCTTTTGCATCCCATATTACTTGTTTACCTCCTGATACACTTTGTACTCACATCAGGCAGAGTAGATATTCATAAAACTGTTTTGCTCCACTAAAATTAATACCTGCTTAAGGTATCTTTTAAGTATGGTAATGTCTCTCTCAGAGTGGCACTCAGTAAATATTTGTCTAATTGAATTGAACCACCACAAAGTGGTCTATTTTTGACTGCTTTGTCTAATTATTAGGATGTAGGTTAGGGTCACAGAGTAGAATGTGTTTAGTTTTTTGTTTAATGTATCCTTAAATAATTGAGAATAAGAAACCATCTTCTATAACTTATTACTGGAAATCACTTTAGTGAATATTAAAAATGATGTATAAAAATATATTGGGAGGAAATCTGGCAGATACCTCTTTAACCAAGTGATCAGGGTTATCATCAATATTCAGACAAATTAATATTATGTAGTCATATGATGGACTGAGACGGACACAACGTCACTTCTGTGGCACACTTGCTCATCTCCAAAATAGCTGCATTGTACACTTCAAAAATGCCAAGGTCAAGATAGACAAGAAAAGACTGAGGCTATGTTTCAGATTAAAGAAAACTAAAGAAACTTGACAAATAAATGCGGTGTATCAATCTGAATTGGAGTATTGACTGGAAAATAAAATAGCATAAAACGTTACTAGAGTAATTTAAAAAGAAATATGGACTGTGGGTTAGATATTATTGTATCAATCTCAAATATTCTGATTTTTATAATTATATTCTGGTTAGGTAAAAAAATGTATAGTTTTAAGAAATACATACCCAAGTCCTTAGGAATAAAAGGGTACAATATTTCCAACTTTTCTAAATGGATTAGAAAAAATGAATATATACATATATAGGTGAGTGTGTATTTGTGTATAGATATATAGAAAGATTCAAAGACGAGAGAGAGAAGAGGCACATAGCAAATTGGGTAACATCAAAACAATAGGGGAATCTGGGTGGAGTGTATATGGGAGTCCTTGTATTATTCTTGCAAAGTTTTCTGTAAGTTTGAAATTACATCAAAATAAGAATGTATTAAAAATGTTTTGTGGTGTACAGATGGAGTTACATGATAAATTATACCTCACTTAACCAAAGCTCCCTTGAATCCTAAAATAAACTTTTGCATATTCCATATTAAGACTTATGGAAATGCTTAAATCACTTTTGAATTTTTACTCTTTTCTCTTGATGACTTATGATTTATGTTGACTTGTACTATGGACTGAATGTTTGTCTACCCTCAATTCATACATTGAAGTCCTAATCTCCAGCGTGATGGTATTTGGAAGTAGGACCTTTGGGAAGTAATAAGATGCAGATGAGGTAATGAGGATTGAGCCTCCAGGATGGGATTAGTGCTCTTATAAGAAGAAGAGGAGTCCAGAGCCCTTTTTCTCTCCATGTGCACACACTTAGGAAAAACTGTGTGAGCACAGAGTGAGAAGGCCGGGCTGTCTGTAACTGCAGGAAGAGACTCCTTACCAAAAAGCAAATCTGCTTGCACCTTGATCTTGGACTTCCCAGCTTTCAGATCTATGAGAAATGTGTCACCCAGCCTATGATATATTTTTATAGCTCCTGAGCTAAGATAACTTGATTACTTTCTAACTGAAATAAGGTACTGGTGAAAGTGTGCTTGTGGTCTCTTAAGTAGAATCACCTAGAAGGAATATTGCTGAGAGTGAAATAATGAAGAGCTGGTTCTCGTGACAGGAATCATTCGATATTTTCTGAAAGTTTTAATCTTAGAATTCAATGTAAAGCATTCTTCTACATGCAAAATTGTTATTAAAATTCAAGGTTAATTAATTAAAAACTAAAAATCTAGCAATACCCATCTTCATGTAAACCATGTTTTTTTACATTTATTGTTCTCCACAGCCTCACCACAATTATATCAGTTTCTTGTTTCCTTCATCACTTTAATTTTTCTCTAAAAACAAAACCAAATTTTATCACAGCACATCTCTTAGTAAGGAAGTTGAAAGAGTGACTTGCTCTTTGTTGGGAGTAATGGAATTTACTATGTATTTTTATCTCAAATTGTTGTTACTCAGTATACATTTTATGTCATATGTTTATTATTCAAGTATATACCTTGTCTTTCACTTTCTGATTCATGTTTTCATTGCCCAGTGTCTTGCACATATAAAGGTCTTAATATTTTCTGAAAGAATGCATGCATGAATAAAGGATGAATGATGAATAATTTTCTAACTTCAGCTCAAACATCACAATGAACAGTCACATCCAAGATGAAGTTTAATTACGTTATGTTTGAATTTGTTGAGATGATTATTTCTGAATACCTTACAGTGCTTTAAATGGATTTAAAGTGGTCGTGAGGATTAGGTATATGGCCATGACTTATAGAAAACTTTAGGAAACCCATTCAGTGTCTCCCAGCACAGTCAGAGAGTTAAATCCAGTTTTATAATGTGGCCAAACATGACTATAAAAGAGAAAGGTGAAAATTAGTTATGAAATTTAGGAAGCCCACTTAACTTGGGATTTATGTTAATTTATGAAATTAGCTAAGGGAAAGAACAAAAATGTTTAAAACCAGAGATGCCTGCAGGTACTCTTAGTGAACACTGTGAAGGTTGAAATGTTGTTCTACCTTTCAAGGCAGGGATGCAGATGAAAGGATTTTTTCTTTTCCTTTTGAAAATTACACTTTTTTAACTTATCAATTGCTGTTTTATATATAAGCACTTAGTAATTTGGTGATTTTTAAGCTGTTTCCAAAGGTTATTTCTTTGAAAATACTTCTCTAAATTTTATAGGATCTTTTTTCTTTCTTTTTTTTTTGGCTGCACCACACTGCATGCAGGGTCTTCATTACCCACCAGGGATGGAACCCGTGCCCCCGGCAGTGGAAGTGTGGAGTCTTAACCACTGGACCACCAGGGAATTTCCTAAACTGTATATTCGTAAAAAACTAATCAACACAAGTTGAACATGCAATAATGAACTCATCCCTAAGAATGACGTGGTCCTGGTTGGTGTCCCGTTTGTCAGATGCTACTACTAATTTTGCTGTTCGAGATATTTCCCTTCAAGATGCCAAGACAGCTGAGAGAGGGCTGGCTGTAAGGGACTGAGCTCACTGCCAGCCCCGCCATCTCATGGAAACCCACTCGCCTTTGCTCTGCCCACTGTAGTCACTGGCACCACCCATGTTCCAAAGGCAGAAAATGAGTCATCTTGCGTTTCTCCTTCGTACTGACACCCATTGTACTACTGATCCTTAAATGCAGGTAACTACACATTCTCTACACACCTTGCCCTCCTTGCCTTTACTTCTATTACATATTTCCTTTATGGCTTCTTCATATTTCAACTAAATTATAACAATAGCCCCCTAATAGGACTTTCTACTTCAAGTCCTACTGAATTCATCCTCTGCAATGTTGTGGGAGAAAGAGAGATCTTTCTAAACTGCAGTCTGGACATGTTACTCACTTCTTAGATTACTTTAGCTGGTCCTACATCACCTTGAGAATGAAATCCAGACATTTTGATGTGATATACAAAACCTTAGTCATTTTTCATAGAGAATAGTGTTGTGGCTGTCAAGTGGAGGGGTGTGGGGGAAGGATGGATTGGGAGTTCAGGATTAGCAGATGCAAACTAGCATATATAGAATGGATGAAAAAAACAAGGTCCTACTGTATAACACAGGAAACTATGTTCAATATCCTGTGATGAACCACAATGGAAAAGAATATGAAAAAGAATATATATATGTATGACTGAATCACTTGCTGTACACCAGAAACTAACACAACATTGTAAATCAACTATACTTCAATTAAAAAAAACCACCTTAGTCATTGTTGTTATTGCTTTCCTATAGTGGACAAGTATATACATATATACTTTTTCCCTGACCAACATTAATTCTCATTTTCTCTCCCACCCCCTCTCTCTTTCTTTGATAACAGCCTACTCTCTTCATCAACTAGTATTGATATTATTTTCAATCAAGATGCTCTGCTCTCCTTTAGCCAAATAATGGCCACACAACTCAAGATAGACCTAAACAAACTCTTTCTGAAAATTTGAACTTCAGATGATTATGCTAAGCAGCCTGTCCCTGCATTCATCATATCTCCTTGAACATGTTTTGACTCTTAGTGGAATAATCTCTCATCTCAGCCCTTCAACTCAAATATTATCTTTTTGGAAGTTTTCTTAACTTCACCACACTGACATGAACACCCTCCATTTGTATAGTCATTGCACTTAAATCTCTGCTATTTCTCACTTACATGTCCACATCTTCCTTCAGAATGCTAGCTCCAGGAAAGCAGGGAGTAATAGAAGCACAGGAAATGGAAGAAAGAACGTGAACTCATTGGTAAATTAGGAAAGTAAAAAGAACGAACAGAACAGTAGAAGGCAGAGAAATATCGTGTGCTAAGAGACTCTAATAAATGCAGCAAGCTATAGCAGTTGTCCTCCAGAACACGAGATCCTTCTGGAGAAAGCATATGAGGTAGTTATTACTATTATTCACTAAATACTTCTAGGTTGCTCCCTCGCAGGCATGTGATAAGATTGTATTTCCTAGGGCCCTTGTGGTTTTGGCCACTGAGTTGTGATCAGAAGTTATATATGTAACTTTCAGGCCAGAGCAATTAATTGCAAGAATGTGAGCCTCCACTACCCTCTCATTCTGACATTAGCAATGAGAGGGAAAGGGGCCGCTCCATCAGCCTGGGTAACTGTGATTAGCAGACACCCAATGGGCATGTGCTGTGAGAAAGAGATCAATCATTACTGTTTTCAGCCGAGATTTTGGAGATGTTCGTTAGCACAGCATAACCCACTGTATCCTGGTTTCTCCTGAATGAAACCAAGTGAATAGAAACAACATGGGATGGCCAATACAAAGGACAAAAAAGAAGAATGAACTAAGTTTCTGGCTTGATTTAAGTTAGCAAACTTTATCATAAACTGCTAAGTCTGATTTTAATTTATCCATGTTTGATAAATTGCAAGCAGTGTTATCCATTCTTTGCCATATGAAGAAGAAAAGCTTCTTTACTCCCTTTGCTGCTGGAAAGGCCACAGACAATAATATTTACAGCCCTCAGCCTGTCCTGTCTATTGTAAAGAGGAGTCATTTCATACACAGATTGCATGTACAAATCAAATCCTACATTGTTCAGAGGGAGAAAAGCAAAAGGAGAATGAGAGCAAGAGAGCATGAGAGAAAGTGAGAACAAGAGGGAGGGCAAAAGAGAGCATGTATGATTTCACCCACATTCTTGCCCAGCCACTCCCCAAAATACAGGCACTTAAATGATGGAGGGACATCAGAAAAATTAATCTACAGTAGTGACATTTCACTTGTCAACAAGCAAGTAAGAAAGATGTTTTATGACAGAAGCTTATAAAATATAGTTCTTATCTATCTTACTATCATATCACATAAGCAGCATCATAAAGCTCTCACAGGGGGCCTTCCTTAAGGGAGGGTGGCAAAGTGCTACTAATTATATGTGTGGTATATAAAAAGTGTAGACATTCAATTAATGTTAGAACAAATGCAATGTCCAAAAAAATAAATCTATCCCTCAAAGCAGAATTGTCCAGCTTTAAAGGAGTCCAAAATACAACCAATAAATGTAGATAAATGCAGCAATTATGTAACACACTGATTTTCTCAAATTCTTTGTATTTCTGGATAAGCACAACAAAGCCATCTGATTACAAAGAACAGAAAAGTGGAAGACTGTTTCAGCATCTGGGGCTTGTAATTAGCTCTCCTGGTTTATTTCCAATCAGGCACTTTTGTGTGAGTGGTTTGAAAAGTACAATTGCAAAATTAAAGTAGTTATACTTAAAATTGTATTAAAGTATCACTGAAAGAAAATGAAAAAAAAATTTTAATACAAATGCACATTCATTTTAACAAGCACTGGTTTAGGAACATTATATATTATCAATATTGCTCATTGATTCATAACCTTCATCCCATGTTAGTCAAGTGGCAATACCTACCACGAGAGGGCAGAGAGTGAATGCTAATAATTTAATGAGAATTATCTTGTCCAGGATAATCTTATTCTAGTGGCATTCTCAGACCCAAATTCAGAGTAATATCATTAACAGGGTTCTCTTATCACAGTCACAACTACCACGAGCCTCATGTCTTCCTAAATTATTCTGCTCAGATAGCCTAATTTTCCCACTAATGTCTCTAAAATGAGAGCAGAGGAGAGAGAGAGAAAGGGACAAAGAGAGAGAGAGAAAGCCAGTTTTTCCAGATTCCTTAGACTATTCATACCCTTGGAAGACTAAGATCCAGCAAATACATACAATAAGATACTGTTAAGATAAAAATGTCAACAAATAAAATTCTGTTTATTGATTCCCATGAAGGAAGAATAAAAAGAAGAATATTTTTTGATTTCACTATGCCCTATGTAATTTAGAGTATAGATTAATAGATTTTTCAATAAACGTATTATTATAACCAATGTACACTCCCGTTCAATTTGGAGGAAAGCAAAGCTAATTTGACTAAAGCTAATCTTTCATTCCATATTCCACTCAGTTCTGAACACCTGTTTGAAGGCATGAAATAAATTTCAATCTATGCATGACAACGCAAAAATATGTATCTCCATCTTGTAGCTTAATTACATACATAAACTCTGTTAGTGACTCTTCCATTAAGAAATAGGAACTGCATCTCTTAGTGCTAAAAAGTGAAATTAGTTTCTTAAACTATTTTATTTGTTATTGACTCTGATGATCATACAGAATACCAGTGGAAATTGGTTACTTCATAAATAGTGATTTACATTTCTGTGTATGCTGGAACTCAAGAACATTTTTCTTAAATTGGCTTTATTGTTTTCTGGACAATGATTGCTCTTGCCAAGCATGACCTTGGTTCAGAAGATGGATTCTATTAGAGAACCAAAACAAGTCTGTTTTTAACCTTCTCTTCCTTCTTTTGCTCAAAGAAGAGTAGACAATGCATGCTCTACGGGAAACGTTGAATAACATGTCATGGTGTGAATGTCCTGTCACATCTTAAAGCTGAAAATTATTTTGAACAGTAGATTTGAGCGCTGATCAATTGGGATTGGTTTCAGTTTTCTACTTTATCTAAATGTTGGCCTCAGTGAATGAATGTCATTAATGTTAAAGGTATATATACTAGATTGTATTGTTACCTAGGGATGGCTCGTTCCATATATCATCATATACTCAATACTAGAGTACAGTACTGGAGGATACCTGATTTTTAAAAAAAAATTATTGAAGTATAGTTGATTTACAATGTTGTGTTACTTTCTGCTATACAGCAAAGTGACTCAGTTATTCACATATATATTCTTTTTCATATTCTTTACCATTATGGTTTATCCCAGGATATTAAATATAGCTCCCTGTGCTATACAGTAGGACTCTTTGGTTGATTTTTTTTATGCTGTTATTTTACAGAATCACTGGAGGCACAATCCACTATCTCTTCTGCCCAGTTAGGGCTTCCATCATTCCTATAAAGGTCGATGAGATATCCTAACTAAAAACTATTAGAAGCACAACGTTTGCATTCAAAATGATGAATGGTCACAGATAATTATTATTCTATTATTGGCTGAATATACTGCTTTTGTGCTTTTTTATTCTAGAACACTTGGAAAACAATTATTATTATACAATTATTGAAATATTTTAAGAGCTCTTAAGCAACTACTATGTTCTGAGAACTATGTTAAGGAGTTTAGCTATATTATCTTTCATTATTTGTCCCATACAATTGATGGGGAAATTGAGAACTACAGAAAGTTACTGCCTTCTGTCAAAGCTCTGCTTTAGAAGTGGTAAGTGCTATGCCCCTTTCATACCACTGGATAAAGCAGATCTAGTGGCCAAATCTGTCAACGCTGAAATAGAGAGTCCCTCACGAACCATCTCATCAGGGAGAGGTGTGTTTGATATAAAACCATCCGTGGTGTATGATAAATACAATAACAGTCAGCAAATGCAGTTAGAGAAGATAGGAAAGGACACACTATACCGCCTGCTAGAGAATGTAATATTTTCATAGAAAAAGTGATATTCATAAGGAAAAAGGAAACTTCAAGGAAATAGGAACGACGAGTAGAAAGGCACAGTGCTATGAAAATACCAGCTGTGTTTGGGGAAAAATGAGCAAATCAACTTGATTGGAGCACAGATTTGCCTCTGAGGCAGTTATAGGAGATGTGGCTGCAAGTGCATTTTCTGCCATCCTAAGAATTGTTGACTCCATATTTCAGACAGTGTGTGGTGTGTGTGTGTGTGTGTGTGTGTGTGTGTGTGTGTGTGTGTGTGTGACTAAGGGAGGAAAAGGAATCAAAAGTTTTTGTTTCACACCAATGAGAACGTTTGAACTCAGCATTAAGATCACCTGGCAGCAATGGGCGGGAAGATGGAAAGAGAAAGGAACAGGCGCTATCTTAGGTGTGCCTAATAAGCCCTCGTTAGTGTTCGTTGCACAGTTTGTAAAATGGCTAATGCAAGCCTCTAATAAAACAAAGGCGTGAAGAGAGGAGAGATGGAGAATATTCAAGGGTGTTTTAGGATCAAATAATAAAATGTCAATAGGATTATTCTTCTAAATATCAGATTTTGCAAAGCAAAATGAAGATGTTTGTTAAAAATTTTGCTCATTGAAAGTACAAACTTGGTCATGGTATCAACGGAATGTTAGCGTTTTTCTTCTGACATGCATTACAAAAGGGCCTTACACAGGTCAATTTTATGGGCAAAAGCTGGACAAAGAAATAACAGCTTTGCTTGTATGAGCAGTTTGAACTGAACTTAGTCTTACTGTGGAGAAGAACAGGGACAAAAATTATAGGTGATTATTATATTTGTAGGTAGTTAAAATGAAAAGATTTTTCAAGGCTTTTTGTTCAACTAAGGAAATTGAACAAGACAAAACAGGAAGAAACAAAATCCCATTTCCTCAGGAATACACTAATTATTTATATTATGCCATATCTAAAAGAAAAAAGTAGCTTTGATGCTTATCTCTCAAGGTTCTTTTGTTTGTGGATATTTTATATTTTTCTGTGAAAATCTGAAAACCCAAGTTGTTTGTACCTCCCGCATACAAAAAACTGTCACTGATTTATTTAAGAAATGAATGTGATTTTTTCCCTTTCCCTCCCACTCCTATAGCACTTTTCCAAAGTTTGTGTTTTAATACTTTATTTTTTTAGAGCAGTTTTAGGTTTGTAATGAAATTGAGAGAAGCTACAGAGCTTTCCCATATAACCCCTGCCCCCACATATGCATAGCTTTCCCCACTGTCAACACCTCTCACCAGAATGGTACATTTGTTACCAAAGATGAACCTACATTGATACATCATAATCACCCAGAGTCCATAGTTTACCTTAGGGTTCATTCTTGGTATCATGCATTCTATGGGTTTGATCAAATGTATAATGACATGTACTCATTATTTTAATATCATAGAGTATTTTCACTGCCCTAGAATTCCTCTATGTTCTGCCTAATTCATCTCCCATCCCTCTGACCCCTGGCAACCACTGATCTTTTTATTGTCTCCATTGTTGTGCTTTTTCCAGAATGTCTTATAGCTAGAATCATGCATTATGTATCCTTTTCAGGTTGCTTCTTTCACTTAGCAATATGCATTTGTTTGCTCCATGTCTTTTTGTTGTTTGATAGATCTTTTTTTTTTTTTTTTAGCACTGAATAGGATTCCATTGTCTGCATGTACCACCAATGTTGTTTTCTTCTTAAGAAATATTGCAGACTCTTCATAGGTACTTGATTTAGTTTCTGTAAACTTGTTTTTAATATTATAACCTCTTCAGTGTGTATTCTCTATTCAATATCACAATAGAATTAGAATAACTATTTAATCACTTATATGCATATATTTGATAAGAAGTCCCAGATTTCCTCTCTTTAAATTCTTAAGAGAGTCATTTTATATGATGAAAAGTAAATCATTTAAGTGTACTTTTTTGAATCTCTGAAAGATTCAGTTGCTCCAAATTTTCTAACCTGTACATTTTTTTAAACATCTTTATTGGAGTATAATTGCTTTACAATGGTGTGTTAGTTTCTGCTTTATAACAAAGTAAATCAGCTATACATATACCTATGTCCCCATATCTCCTCCCTCTTGCATCTCCCTCCCACCCTCCCTATCCCACTCCTCTAGGTGGTCACAAAGCACCGAGCTGATCTTCCTGTGCTATGTGGCTGCTTCCCACTAGCTATCTATTTTACATTTGGTAGTATATATAAGTCCATACCACTCTCTTTGTCCCAGCTTACCCTTCCCCCACCCCATGTCCTCAAGTCCATTCTCTACGTCTGCATCGTCTGCATCTTTATTCCTGTCCTGCCCCTAAGTTCTTCATAACCGTTTTTGCTTTTGGTTTCCATATATATGTTCTAACCTGTACCTTTTTATTTGAAGCTGAATTTTTCAATTTAGTATCTCAAGCTGTTTCCAAATCAATACCACTTTCTGGCAAGTCTACACTCTGCCATCAAAATAAAAAATACATATATATTTTGCTTCTTTTCTGTGAAATTTGGTAGAATACCAATATCATCAGTTATGCAAGTAAATAAGTTTTATTCTTTGATACTAGATATTGAATTTTAAATGTTTAAATCTTTGTAAAACTTGAGAGTTTAAAGTCTTCTTTAGAAATTTGCAAAATTTTGACTCAAAGTTATACTTATTAAAAGTTCACATTTTTGCTTATACCATATACACATTATATGCATATATTTTTTATTGTGATAATAGAATGGTTTAACATATTTTCTGGAGATTAGTTCTGGAATTCTATGTCCAAAGTTATAATATGATATCTATGCTATGGAAAATAGGCAAATGAACATAATATCAGTGTGTACTATACGTTAAGAGTATGGTATACGTTTCAGGAAAAATAGTAGGCACTTATGCTTATTGTTTCATTTGATACACTCAACAGCCTGGCAAAGTGACATTATCATCCTCATTTATAGTTCAGTAAACTAAGTTCTAAGGAGTTATCATTATTTCCAAGTCCATTCAACTAGCAAATAACAGAACCAGGAGTCAAACCCAAATGCATACTATTCTTTACACTGTGGAAAACCTACCTGTTCTATTAGTGATAGGAAGCATGAGTACAATCGTCCTAGTGGGTGTGATCTCATTGTGATTTTGACTTTCATTTTCCTAATGACTGAGTATCTTTTCATGTGCTTGTTGGACATTTGTATATCTTTTTTGGAGAAATATGTATTCAAGTCCTATGCTCATTTTAAAACTGGCTTCCTTTTATATTTTATTGTTGAGTTATAAGAGTTCTTTATATATTCTGGATACTACAGTTTTATCATGTATATAATTTATAAATCTTTTTCTCAGATATGTGATTTGCAAATGATTTTCACTCAGTGTGTGTGTTTTGTTTTTTTTACTCTTTTGATGCACACAGTTTTTAAGTTTGATGAAGTCCCATGTATCTATTTGTTGTTTGTGTTTAATGGTGACATTACCAAATCCAAGGTCATGAAGAGCCTAAAACTTTTATTCTAAGAGTTTTATAGTTTTTGCTCTTATATTTAGGCATTTAATCCATTTTTACTTCTTAATTTTTGTATATAGTGTGTGGTGATGGTGTAGCTTCTTTCTTTTGTATACGGTTTGATTTTTGACGTTTGTTTCAGTTTCAATAAATTTTTATGCGCTATTATAATTAGCAACTTAAATATCCTGGAAATATATTATGTATGCCAATGAATGAATCTAAAATTTATTTGAGCACATACACATGCTACTGTTCTAAAAGCTTTACACATTCTCATTTATTCCTCAAATAAATCTATGAAGTACCTAATAAGAGTAGAAAGCCAGAGCTAAAAATCCTCAAAATTCTCCATTGCAGTAGAAAGAATTTTTAAAAGACTTATGCTACTTATAGCTATTTAAATTAAAACATGTAAGATAGTGGAATGCATGTGAATATTTTATAATAGAGATTTTTGTTTATACAATTGTAACATGTCTCTAGCCTCAACAAAGAATACATAATGACCATACATTCCTAATGCTGGCATACTGTGTAGCTTTCTCCATGTCAAAAACTTAAGTTCTAATAAAAAGTAATTATAACTGCATTTTTAAACCAATTCACTTCACGAATCCTAACAACAAATTAACATTGAAAAATTATGCCCTCTACAACTTGTATCGAAGAAGTCAAGTAAAGAAAATCCCCCAAAGAAAAAAAAATCAAGAGATTTATTAAAGTTTATTATATGGTGATCATGGTTTTTGAATTATCTCAGAACTAAAAGTTTCGGGCACTTTGGCATGGTGGAATAAGCACTGGGATCAGAGTTAAGCATGACTCACACAGGGCAACAACTGAATGGGAGAGTTGAGACTGTGCTTGTAAAGTGCTGGATCAAGAGAAGAGGACCTGGATTATCTGAGGAAGCAGTGAGGCTGCTTCTCACTCACTGACAGGCAAAACCATAAGTGATAATTGGCAGTTCTTGGAAAGATCTAGCAAAGATCTGAAGTGGTAGTTAGGAAGGTGGGAAAGAATGTAGACAGACAGAAGGACAGACAATTTGAGGGTCTCTTGTTTACAGAGATCATGGTTTATTAATCTTTGTAGGACTTAATAGACTCCTGGCTCATAAGAGCCACTCTCTGTCTGTTGGTTAAATTCATGATAATCTTTAAGGAAGGAAATCTGAGGGAGGTGCATAAGGGTAGAGGGAAGCCATGATAATTGCCTGTACCAAGGGGTAGCTGGAGATCAGGGACTGTAATTGGTGGTTTATAGTATCACAGCTCATTTGTTATCTCTTTCTCCTTTTCTCTGTCACACACACACACACACACACACACATGGACACATACAACCTGTAAGAAAAGCATTATTATCTTCTTTTTAAAGTTGAGGAAATTGAAGCTTGAAGGGTTTAAGTTATTTACCTACAGCTACTCAAAAAGTAAGTTGAAATAAGTATTCATGTTCAAGGTTGGCTGGCCCCAGATTTACCAGACCATCCCATTATTGCCTTGAATGTCCCTTCTCTTCCTCCAAGGTACTCACTAAACACCCAGGAAATGTGCCATTGAAAATACATAATGAAACTTCTAAATATGATGAGGAACTTCTAAATATTCATCTTATTCAAATTCTTCTGATTATGATATTTACTGACTTGATATATAAACAATTTTAGAATGTGCAAAATTCATGTGCCACATTTTATGTTCACTAGGCAAGCAGCATGGAAACTGCTAGTATCGATGGAATACCCTTCTTGTCACTAATCCATTTATATAAAAGGGTTTCATTAAGCAACAGTTTAAAGAAAACACAAAATATATAGAAAGAGATGACAATAAATGTACATATGACAAAAAACTGAAGAAGAGAAGACTATAGAATACTGCAAATACTTGGTGATATTTTGTTGGTAGGTTTTGGTTGTATTTAAAGATTTTTAGTAATGTTTTAATTCTAAATTAGTATAAGCAAGTGAAAATAATATAATACCACTGTTATGGAGATATTTTTAAGAAGTTTCTTATAAGGACTGTTTGTAAACTTCATCATCCATTGGTCCAGAAAAAACATGACGATATCATTTAATCATTCAATAATTGATGCTTTAATTTCTTTACACAAATGGTATTTTACCTTTTTTTTTGTTATCTCTTTTCTCTGGCATTTTTCAGTGTTGTCTTGATCGGATAATTAATGGCATAGGTGTTTATTTAAAAGTGTTTTCTGTTTCAGGATGCTTAAAAAAATAATCCCATTCCTATTGTAGAAAACTCCACTTCAACAATTAACTATTAAGTGCTGGTATAAATTAAGGTTCTATACAGGTAGATAAATGAATCTGTCATATATATAATTGCTAGGCAAAGTGGTTACACTTTTAGCCATTTTCATTGGTTTGCTAATGCAGCTTTCTGTTCTAAAATGATAAATCATCATTTGTTAAGAAATAGGTCTTCCCTCTGTAGCTAAGGAATATGTTTTCCATTTTAATATAGGCTGTTCTAGGGTTTCAAAAAGACAAAGAGGGGACTCTTCACGGTGTAAAACAATGCCTTTTTTTCCTCTGTGATGCAGGCTCCTGGTGGATGATTTATACTTATTCATGGCCCCAAAATAGTTTTAAGGAAAGAGATTTGCATGCTCCAGATGACACATAGTCACAGCTGAATACTATAACCCCAGAAAAAGTAACACCTGAGGTGGAAGAAGTTGAAATCTATGTGAAATATGCAAAGAAAGTGTTTTAAGGATAAGTCACCTTTAAATTGCCTTTAAAAAGCATATCGCTGGGGCTTCCCTGGTGGCGCAGTAGTTGAGAGTCTGCTTGTCTGATGCAGGAGACACGGGTTCGTGCCCCGGTCCGGGAAGATCCCACATCCCATATGCCGCGGAGCTGCTAGGTCCGTGAGCCATGGCCGCTGAGCCTGTGCGTCTGGAACCTGTGCTCCGCACGGAAGAAACCACAACAGTGAGAGGCCCGCGTACTGCATAAAAAATAAAATAAAATAAAAGCATACTGCTTTTATGCTATGTCTACAGGGAGCCTCTGATTTTAGTGTTTGAATGAAAGGCTTTTCCTTTTTTCCTCTTTCTCTCTCTTTTTTTTTTTTTCTGCCTGTCTGCATGACATTGAAAACACAAATGTTTTCATGGGCAAATTAATATATTCTCTGGATAACCCCATGATACACTCTGAAGTTGAATGATTCAGCAGTCTACCCTTCAGTTGGATACAATTAATTGAAGAGCCTGAGGCTAGGGTAAGCTTTAGTACTTGAATGTCAGCACTTGGTTCAGGAGTTTTATTTACATAATCTGTTTACTAATCGCTTACTCAGTGCATTTTCGGGATACTGAGGCTCAAACAGTCTGCCTTTTGATTTGGCTTTCCCTTCCAGCTTGTGAGCCTAAAAGAAGGAAAAGACATAACCAGTGAATGAGGAGACAAAATGGTGAAGCTCATTCATATGGTTATGAGTGAAAATATGTATCTTGGAGGTCTCAGTATCCCCCCAATCACTGTCTCCATCATTTTATGGACTTCAAACCTTTGCTTATGGAGGGGTTCTCGAACTGAAAAATCTCTGTGAATTTTGGAGTAGTAATTTTTCACCACCTCTGACCTCTTCATGATATTTAGTTTGTATTATATTCACATTGTTGGCAGAAGCTTCGACTGGAGCCTTTAGTGTATAGTTGCCCATTTCAGGAAGTGCAGTTCTCAGAAAGGCCAAAGTGTCTGCAACTAAAGAATAATTCAGAGAAATGAGGTAGAAAAAAAATCTCAAAATGCATTGCAGGGAGCTGTATTTGTAATCAAAATGTTAGTGGAGTTTACTTAAGGAAATAACTTAGAGCAAAGAGGTACTTGACCACTCGGTAAGATACTCAGAATATCACACAGGTAACAACAAGCATGATGGAGGATGTATAGAAATGCATAAAATGTATCTCAAGAATAAATTTATATGTAAGAGAGTGGTTCTCTCTCTCTTTTTTCCTCCCTCCCTCCTTCTCTTTCTTCATCTATCTTGAAAGAAAGATATAGATAACACAGCAAAGTAGCTAGCTAACATATAGGATTTTTATAAAAATGTGACAGAGGAAAATTCATGATAAAATTTCATATTATGACACCTGATCATTATAGGATATCATTAAAACATAATAAGTGACCCTCAATTTTTCCCAATTAAATTTACATCCTTCTGGATAACTTCAGAGGCTTACAGTGCTGTAGGTCATGATCCAATGGGAGAAAAGTACAGAGGCTATAAGCAAGAACAAGAAGATGGACTATTTGCAAATGTAGTTATTAAGCATTCCTGCCATTAGAGATGTAAACTGACTCTGTTATGGGTATTCTACTAATGAGAAGGTTAGATTTAGAAGAGGAGACATTTTAAAATAAAAATATTTAATGAAAGAGCTAATTACATTGTAATAGTTTGGCAAAAGGCCTGTGTTTTTCATCTTCACTCATTTTTAATGTCCTTCCTGAAAACGTCCTCTAAAATTTTTATCTATGTTCCTCAACTCATTCAATTATCTAGTTTAAAACTCATTCTGGCTAGGAAGAACTGCATATTTAAATTCTTAATAAGAGAATGGCTTCTCATTCCCTCAATATTTATATAGCCATTTGTCCTATATTAACTGATGTGACTAAAAACACTGGGCTGGACAAGTATGGAGGATGAAGGAAGGGAAGAATGGATGACTTTCCTCCTCGTCATCAAAATAAAGTTGAATCATCAGTTCAGTTTTGCAACCATTATGACTGAGAATGTGGAAGACCCCAAGTGAGCCTGAGGGAGCCTCCTGGTTAAATTGTGATGGGAGCATGGAAATATTTCCCTGCTCCAGGCACTGCCTCTTGACAAATCTCATTATATCACAATCATATTCTTACTTTCAATGTATCATGCTACTTCCATTCTTTCTTAAGCATATCGCATAGCTTATCTATTGGTTCTATTTATTGTCTGGCAACGTAAACCTCTTCCACCTATACACTCCCTCCCCACATACATCAAATTTGGACACATTTGAAGTTACATTCATTATTAATACCAGTTTAAAGGAGAAACAAATCTCTTTTTTGTAATGCCTCCTAAGTAGTCCTCTTTATTGTATTGTACAACCTATTCAAAATTCTGGGCTACACTGAAAATTCAGTGTATGTAATCTCTGATTATGACTGGCTCCAATAACTAATTGTTTCAAATATGTTTCAGCAAAGTAATTTAATTAGAATTTGAATTAATGCTTATTTGAAGCCAACATTCAGATTTTATTTCTGAAAATAGTGCCATCCTTTATGATGAAGGAAAATATATAATGAATGACTGTTGTGATGTTTCAAAATGAATTTGGTATTTTAAGACATTCAGGAGGTAGGAAGTAGATAGCGATGAAAGAAGAGAGATGGAAAGAACAGCAAGTCTTTGTAGCATTGTGAGGTTGGCCGATGTTTCAGGATACATTTGGGGAGCTCACTGTGTTACCCTAGTTTATTGGGAAATTCTTTTCTTTATCACCCAGGCTCACAGGAGCATGTAGCAGAATTTAATCTTTCTTTGGTGACATTCTGCATTCTGACTCAAAAGGACTTCTTTAAATGCTAATGTGTCTTTCTTACAACTGTTTCCTAGAGCAAATTCCCTGAGTGGAATTCAGGTTGCTTCCTTAGTAAAAGATGATTTCTTGATCTTTATTCAGAGAAGTCTTATTTCTAGCAGGAGTCTCAGGTGAGGCTCTCAGTTTACTTTTCAGTTTACTTTTATCTCCTCACTTAGAAACAAATCAGACGATAGGATATTTTTTTTCCCAGTCATTTTATCATTGATGTGAGAAAGAGCTTTAATGCTGCTTAGAATTCAATTACTCTCTAGAATATATGTATAGAAAATAATGGCTTTTGCAAAGCTAAATAGCTTCTTTGTCAGTTTTAGTTCCAGCTTTGTTACTTAAAAATATGTCTGTTGATGCTTAGAAGTCTGTCTTTGGGTATCGTTTGCAGCTAGCTTTTCCTACGTTTCTAAAATTGCTGAGCTCCAGTATAGTGATTCTTACTCCCTTCAGCCTTTTGAGTTGAAAATGATAAAGTCAATAAAATATGGCTGACAAAAATGGACATGGTTTGGTTGCCAGTTGTATACAAGAGAATCTTCTAATCAAAAGAGTTCTTTTATTTGTTGATTGAGATAACAAGATTTTTTAATGAAGGAAAGAAAATCAATGTTTCCATAGAAATAATTTCTCTTGGGACTTCTTGACATGGTTGTGACATGAAGAAATGATGGATACCCATCCTGAAATATTTCAGTGACCAGACCTTTTCTTTTCAATTAGACATTGTATTTTTTGTTTTGTTTTGTTTTGGTAAATCAAGCGCTGGGTTGCAAGTCAGGATTTCTGGGATCTGTTCTTCATCTCACTGCAATTTTATGCATCTGTCACTTTATTGCATTCAATTTAACACTTTCTGGTAACCTTTATTATTTTTAGATCTAATTAGGCAAGACTTTTACCCACCCAACAATCTTGAAAGCTCACTGAGGGTGGATCAGGTCTCATAATGCATTAATACATCAGGAAAGATCTCTCCAGATCTGAGCCTGGAGAAGATACTTGATAAAAATTATTGAATGAATCAGAATAAAAATGAATGAAAGAAAAATAACAAGTGAACTATTTTATTAACTTGATGTCTCTGTGTAAAGATATCTACCATATGTAATCTCATATGGAATGGTAGATACAAATAAAGTGACTACAAATTCTTTGCTGCTTTCCTACCTTTGAAACTATGATAATGTGATGAAACTCATCTTACTGATTGGCTTGACTGCTAGGATTCCTAAGTGATATTCCTGAACTTCTCAGGCTGAGTCATAAGAAGGTTTTCATATACCGCCTGCATCTCCCAGAACTCTCTCTATTGGAGCCCAGTCACCATGTCATGAGAAGCCCAAATCACATGGAGATACATGTGCTGGTTGTCTTTGGAAGTCCCAGCTGAACCCTCAGCTTTAAAAAAGAAAAAGAAAAAAAACCAGAATCAATTGTGGTCATGTGTATCAGGATGGATTCAATCAAAAGAGACAAACCATACAATTATTTGAACAGGGAAAGTTTAATATAAAGAGTAACTATAACAAATTGGAGTTATAAGGGATGGACTTATAGTACAAAACAAAGAAAATACAAAGAATATAGTACTACAACAGTTACAACACATGATACAGTAGCAGATGTATTATATAATGTGATATGTAATAATCTTTGCCACTAGGGTTGGGATGGTGTGCCCAAAATAGAGCTGGCTTCCCCTTCCCCAGCCCTGTCCCTGGCTTGGGCTGAGATACAGACCTCATTAGAGAAGGCACACAGTTGAATAACAGAGAATTTCTGGAAATTGCCAGAAATCTGTCCTCTAGGGAATCGGGGAAAAGTGATCACAGGGAGATGTCCTGCTGAAAATACTTCTACTATAAAATTACCCAAGATGTGTGCTGGATGAAGCTGATCCTGCTGGGTGCTGCTGACCTCCATGCATTGCAGGAGCCCAGTAAATAAGCACACAGAACCTGGAAGCAAAATCCTTTCCTCCTTCAATGTCCCTCCAGTGACTTCTGCTGACTAAGCTTTCATTCCACCTGGCATACAAAAAGTATGTATATATTTAAAGGACGCAGATCCAATTTCACAGAGCAGACAAAAAGGGAGAATTTGGCACTGAGTCAATAAATTGGTACATCATGAGAGTGTCTTGGACAAGCTGCCCAGTCAAGACTTCAGTCACCTCCAGATCTGGCTATGTGAGAGTTACTGCATCAGAAGCCAAACATGAGAACCACCTGAGTCAACACCCAGAACTATGAGAGATAATAATCAGTTGTCACTATAACCCACTATATTATGGGGTGGTTTTATTACACAGCAATAGATAACTGGAACATATCTTATCAAGGTGTCCTGATAACTTGTTTTAGCTTTCCTGTGCTTTAGCTTTCCACCTTGAGACAACTTATAGAATTTTGAAATTCTGCTTTTTCAAGTCCTCAGCTGTGGTTTAGAGATTTACCTTTCATTAATGGGAACAACAGCCCGGAAAAGATAAATCTGCTTGCACTATAGAACTGAACCATAATGTCTCAACATTGTAATTTGAAGATCTTTTGGATGACATGTTGAGAGAATGCTTTGTGGACAGAATCCCTCATGAAGTGGCCCAGTAATATATCTCATGAAGCACCTTCATTATTTATAATGGATTGGAATAGGCTCTACTTAGTGTACCAATATCACTGCATATTACAAAAATTAAAGTAGCAGCAATTAATAAAGTTGTATCTCTATATCATATGTAAGGAAGTCTTGCCAAGGGGGATAAGCTAATACAGGAAGAGTACCCTCTACACTGTCTATACATTAATAGCAACATACTGACAAAAGCTCAAATGAGTCACATGTTTGCTCTGACTATAGATTCAAGGACATATTGATGACTCACTCAGAATAACTACTGTGACATAGTATGTGGGAAAACATATTCGAACTCCAGAATATGGATCTGATCAGCACTGAAGATTACTCCTGGGCTTCCCTGGTGGTGCAGTTGTTGAGAGTCCGCCTGCCGATGCAGGGGACGCGGGTTTGTGCCCCGGTCCGGGAAGATCCCACATGCCACAGAGCAGCTGGGCCCGTGAGCCATGGCCACTGGGCCTGCACGTCCGGAGCCTGTGCTCCACAATGGGGCAGGCCACGGCAGTGAGAGGCCCGCGTACCGCAAAAAAAAAAAAAAAAAAAAAAAAAAAGATTACTCCTCCTGGGAGACTACAAAGCAACAGAATCATTGGAGTACTTATTTCTCTAGAAGTGTTTGACTTTTTCTACCACAATGTTTGGAAATATCACCAGGGCCAAAGTGTACAGACGGTAATAAGTTTTCTCTGGTCACCATAATCAGTGAATTTAGTGGCCGTTGTTTTGCTTGCTTCCACTGGTTTTCAAATTGTGAATACATAGAGTCCACAGGGTGGGAAGTTGTGAAGGGACGATCCTTAGCCATCAGACTGCAAATTCAGATTTTTTATGTCTTATGATTGGGATATTCTCATCTTCCCACCTTCCCTCATCTGTGGTCTGACCCGCTTCTGCACCCATTTCTCCTGCAGAGGAGCCTGATTTCTCCAGTTGTGTTGTGGGAGTGGGGAGGGGTTATCAGTAATAACTCCAGTTCAGAAAATGGAAACTAGAACAATTCTTGGGAAACCAAGATATATGAGCATCCTACTTAGTCACTTACTAATTGACTTTACTTCTCCAGATATCCTCCCACTTTCCTGCAACATTAATCCCTACCCCTTCTCACTCTATACTATTCCTATCATCATCAATGCATGCTCGGATACATTTCCTTGTTAAAAAAGAACAAAAACAGAAACAAAAAACATGCCCCTTCAGCCCCTCCAGTACAATGCCATTTCTAGTCTCTTTTTTAAAATCTCTCTCTCTCTCTCTCTCTCTCTCACACACACACACACACACACACACAGAATTTCCACTTCTTTATTTCTAATTTTCTCTTACCCTACTTTAATACTGACTTCCAAAACCATATCTCAACTAACATTACTGTTGAGATAACTGACGAATCCAAAGGATGCTTTTCTGATATCACCTCGCTAGTTTTTCAGCAATGATCCACACAGATGACTATTTCCTCCTTGAAACACTTCTCTCTGCTTTAGGAATAACATGCTCTCTTATTTTTCCTTTCCTGCCACCTTGCTTTTTCTTCAGTTTTCTCTACTTGACTATTCAGGATAAAGTTTCTCTAAGCTTTGTCCTCAGCTGCTTTTTCTTTTCCTACTACACTTCTGGCTAGGTGATCTCATTCATTTCTATGACTTTCAAAATCACTTATAGGCTGGTGACTCACAGATTTATATTTCTTATCCTGACTTTTTTGTGAGCTCTAAATTTATATCTCTAACTTGCCTATTTGAATGTCAGAGGAAATTCCAAATTTGCACACTGAAAACAAGACACATCCATTTCATTCACACTCTACCCAATCTAATTATTCCCACCGTTTCCATATTCAAATAAATGTCACCATTGCCACCCATTACTAATGTTAGAAATTTGTAAATAATTCTTAACCTTTCCCTTTCCTGGCCCTTCATATTCCATTTACTTATACTAGCTGTGCCTCCAAAACATATATGTCCAATTTTTCCACATCTCCACTGCTACCACTTGAGTCCAAACCATTATCTATTGTTTGGTCCACAAGAATAGTTTCTTAATAACTATTTCCTCCTTTACTCTTGCCTCCCCCTCTCCATTTTCTACACTCAAACTATATGTTTTAAAAATATTTATGGGAGGTTGTGTTATACTACTGCTTAAAACTCTTTAACGGTTTCCCATTGCCCTTAGAATAAGATCTAATTTTGTGACCATGATCTTCAAGGCTCTGAGTGATCTGTCCCCTGCCTAAAATTCCCTTCTCTTCTTGCCACTCTGCCCCTTGCAACATTTCACTCTCCAGTCTCTTCTGTTAGTTCCTAGGCTGTTCCATACCCTTCACCAACTCAAGGTATCCAATTACCTAAAGGTTCATTCTACCTGGAGGGGTATTCCTTAGGCTTTTCTCATATGAAGGATTGAAAACCATCTAAATAACCATCAAAACAATTAAGTACATCGTAGCCAATTCACACTATTAACCAGTATTCAGCAGTTATAAGTATAAGGTAGAATTTTATATATTTTATGGAAAAATCTCTGATCATATTATTGAGTGTAAAAAGTAGGTTGTTTACAACTTCCTGTGAATCTGTAATTATTTCAAAATAAGTTGCAGAAAACGTATAATATGTATAAAATACATTAAAATATAAAAACGTATTAAAAACAAAAAGCATATGTCTTAATGTACATTTTTAAAGGCAAGAAAACAGAATGAAAAATTTCACACCAAGCTGCTAACAGAACTTTCTACCTTAGTGGCAGTGGGCTGCATAATTCAAGGGAGGCTTGCACTTTTTACACTATATACATTTGTTATTATTTTTTTTTTATTTTTTACTTTTTGCGGTACTCCGGCCTCTCACTGTTGTGGCCTCTCCCGTTGCGGAGCACAGGCTCTGGACACGCAGGCTCAGCGGCCATGGCTCACGGGCCCAGCCACTCCACGGCATGTGGGATCTTCCCGGACCGGGGCACGAACCCGCGTCCCCTGCATGGGCAGGCGGACTCTCAACCACTGCGCCACCAGGGAAGCCAGCCAGTTGGATTCTTAACCACTGCACCACCAGGGAAGCCCTTGATAATCTCTTTTTTAATATGAATCTTCCAGAGATGAGAGGTGGGTAAATTATGCAGGTATTTCTCCAAATACATTTAATTACAAAACTCAGAGGTTTCCTTTGGAATGGACTAAATGATATCAACATCTCCCTTCAGCTGTCATGGTCTATATGCATCAAGGAGGGGGGACTGGTATGTCATCATGTTAAATTAGGGATGCATGCCTTTCTCCTTCTACCCCTTCACTTGTCATCTTTATTAACCTGACAATAATGTCAACACAAAGTACATGTATTTCCATTCCATATCTCGGTAAAAAAAGGAAATGTAGAGATAGCATGCAGATAGGAACTCAGTGCTCCCTAAGGCTGCCTAGCCCATCAAGCTGTGTGTGTACCCGGATCTGGTTATGACCACCAAATACAAGAGCAAAGTGCTGTCCCAATGCATGGGGGGCACATGGGCTAGACAATCACTTACTTTTCTATTTAGATGCCTTGGAATCATATGCAAAATAAAACCGTTAGTGGTTCTCTGTAGAATACAGTGAGTCATTGGAACTGAGAAAGAAGACCTGTGTGTTGTGTGTCTATTTTTGTATTTATTTAAATTGTCTTGAAATATGCAGAACATAACATTACCATGTTAATCATTTTTAAGTACACAGTTCAATGGCATTAAGTGCATCCACGTTGTTGTCTAACCATCGTCACTGTACTCCTCCAGGACTCTTTTCATCTTTGCAAAACCAAAATTCTGCACCTGTTAACCAATAACTCCTAATTAACCACCACCAACCCGCCCAGCTCCTGACAGCCCCCATTCTACTTTGCAGACAGAAGATTTTAATTCAACCCCAGGTACTGCCATTTACTTCATTGCTTAATCTTAGGTGAATATTATTTCTTTGTCTCTGTGTTCTTTCATATAAAGTGAGAATAAAAGTATCTACCCTTAAAAAAGTCTTCTATGTATAGATAATCAAGTCTTCATGGGCAGATCAACTTATCTATCATCTACATACGTTTGTAACTATAAAATAAATTTATGTATAGACACACATACACACATACATACGCACACGCACACACATGGTTCTATCAAGTACATAGGTTTATTTAAACTAAACTAAATAATTGTTGCCCTTGATATAATTCAAAGTAGTTTTTTTTTTTTTTTAATTCTTATTGGAGTGTAGTTGCTTTACAATGCTCAGTAGTTTTTTAACTAAAAAAATCTGTCAAATTCTGGGAACTCCCTGTAGTCAGGGGCCTGGAAGAAGCAGAAACTATTATTATTTAACAATTTTGTCATTTTCTTAATTACATTTTTCTCAAATCTAAGAGTTGTAGCCAAGGGTCCTTAAACTGTTTTACCCGTGTATATACTTTGTATCCTTTTTTTTTTACTCTAGGGGGCTGTTAGCTATTGACTTGTGAATTTTTTTAAGCTATGTTTTTAGAGGCTGACACTAGAGTTCTTGAGAATAAAAGCTTACGTGATGTCTCAAAATCAGTTATAAACTGCACGATTTAAGACAATTTAACTGGTTTGAGTTTTTATAAAGCACTTGGAAAATAATTCCTTTTTTAAAAATGTACTCTGCTTGCTGAAATCTCTAAGCCCTCATATCCATTAAATGCAATCAGAACAGTCTTGTTCATTTGTGTTTCCAACAGAGCTGCAGAAGACCAAATATTTAGACTTTTGGAAAATTTGCCAGGTCTAGATACTTTCATACATAACTGAAATTGTCATTTACCTACTGGGGTTATATTTAAAAAAAAATAAATTTCCGTGTTTTATCAAGATATTTCCCAAATTTGGAGCCTATCTATTACCAACTCAACAGAGAAAATATATGTTACCATAAAATAAATTCGTATATAAGGATGCTTTGTCTACAAAAGTGAATAAAGATTTCCCTTCACTCCTTTTTTATTATGAATGTAATTGTTAATTTCCTCATACATTTCCACTTAGTTTATATTATCTCATATTTACCTTTATGAAATGAAATGGTCAAGTCACTGGAAGTGAAACTGAAACCAAAATTTCACTCTACAAGTTTTATTTGAGAGATGGGGGAAACTGTTTGTTCTAGTTATTTTATTTTATTTTTTAAGATTTTACTTTAGTTTTAATGGACATTTTGCTCAAGAGCACGTTTTAGTGGCTCAGTGTTAGGGTTACAAACAAAATCCTTAAGTCTGTTACCATATCCCACATCAGTATTTCATATTAAGTGCGGGTTGTTAAAAAAAAAGAAAAGAAAAAAAACAGTGCTGTGCTTGAATGGAGCACAAACAAGATAAGCATTTTTCTTTTCTTTTTTTTTTTTTTTGCGATACGCGGGCCTCTCACTGCTGTGGCCTCTCCCGTTGCGGAACACAGGCCCCGGATGCGCAGGCTCAGCGGCCATGGCTCACGGGCCCAGCCGCTCCGCGGCATGTGGGATCTTCCCAGACCGGGGCACGAACCCGTGTCCCCTGCATCGGCAGGCAGACTCTCAACCACTGCGCCACCAGGGAAGCCCAAGATAAGCATTTTAATTTAATAACAAAGTGAAACCTAGCACCCTTATAATAAAATAAATACTGTATGTAATAAGGAATTTTTTTAATGGGGGAAAACTCCAGTTCACCAACAGTGCAAATGAATGGCAGCATTTTCAAAGTTGAAATTAAATTGTGTAAAACACACATCCACCTGCCACAGTGAACACGCACTTCTGTTGCGCGCTCCCCACCCAGGGCAGAAAAGAGCTCCTGCTGAGTCTCTTTTAGATTCCGAATCAGAAAAGCTGCCCTGACTTCTAGGCCAAGGGCTGGGAAGACAAGTGCAGGACAAGGAGATCAACATGTTTGAACGGGACTAATTCTTCTTCAGATGAGCCAAGTGCTAACACTTCCAGCCACCCCCAGTGCCTCCCAGCCCAAGGGTGCCCGTGGTCACAGGCCTAGCTGGTGTGACACCGACTTCAGTGCAGGCATCTCAGTGCACAGCTCCTTGAAGAGGAGGAGTGGCAGTCTGTGTTCCCCACAGCTGACACTGCTTTGCAAACGGAGCATCTAGGCCAACTCAGGATAAAAACATTTGTGATTCTTAACCCGTTGTGACCAAATGGTTCTTAAGCAGGTTCTTCACATGGTTCTTAATGGTTCTTACATGTTGTCTTACTCTTCTTAATATTTTCAAGCATTAATGATTATTCCTTTCCAGTGTGGCTTTTACATCACTCACAAAGTCATGTTTTATTTCTCGTGAACACTCCATCTTTACACTGAACGTTGGAGCTTCAGGTCTTACTTGCAACAAGTACAGCCAGATATAAAAAGAACACTGAGAAGCAGGCTCAAGTGGCCAAATACTTGCATTACAGTGTTAGGATAAGATAATGACTAGATGTCTTTTCTAAATCGTTCAGCATTTACCAACTGTCCAGACCAAAGATCACTTCCAAGTAGTAAAGTTCTGATTCCAACTTCTCCACTGACCCACGTGCAACACGACTTATTCTGTTCCCAAATGCTCGCGGGAGGGCTTGCTTGCTTGGCTGTCACCAGCACCAAACGGGCTTGTAGACGCAAAATGCCGTAAGGATCACGGTCACCAGCAGGATGCTGAAAATGGTTCCCATCAACACCAGGTTCTGCCCACGCAGCACCGCGTACTGTCGACTCCGCTCCGGAGGCTCCACGGGGTGCGGGGCCTCCACCCGTCCCAGCAAGAGGCTGCACAGTCTGAGGCAAAGCCACCACCACCCTGGACGCAGCATCTCCCCAGCCTGGCGGTGGAGAGCTACCCCCCTAGTTATTTATATCAAAGCTATTTCTGTATATTTAATTTTCTGAAGTCAAATAATGTATTACATTTTATCTGTAAAAAATATTGGACTTTTTTGTAACTTTGTAAATACTAGGAAGAGAGGCTTTTCACAATAGAATACAAAGTTCCTACAATAGGTAATTTTAAAGTTTCATGCATGAGTGAGTGGGAGTCATAATTTTATCTATCACAAGGTTATCTTCACTAATTGCTTGTTTTTCCTCTTGAACAGAACTACTGAGAGAGAGCAGTGCTTGAACTTGGCATCTTTGTGTATACAGATCTTTAGCCAAGAGTACAGATCAGAATAAGCTAGATTATGGGACAGTAACAAACTATCATGAAATATCAGTAACAAACATAACAAAGTTGTATTCTCACTCAAGTCAGCAGAGGGACTGCACCCATCAAATCCCTCAGGGATCCAGGGTAATGGAAGATCCACCATCTTGAACTTTGTCAGAGGGATAGAAGTCTTTAGAGAGTACCATATTAATAATTATGTGTGCTAACAAGGAAGTAAAATATGCTTCTTTTCCTAACTCATTGACCAGAACTTGTCACATGGGGGTTGCCTTGCTTACTCCTAATCACAAAGGGACAGGGAAATGCAATCCTAACATGAAGTGGAATGGTGAGAAGCCAGAAACAGTGAGTGAACAGCAGTAATGACTGCCTCGGTTTTCATGACCAAGTGCTCAGAAGAGCAGAAAGATGTTGTATTTCTTTTCCATGTGTGCTCTCTTTCCTTCTGTACCCTGAAGCAAAGAGCAGACACTGACAGCTGGTGGGAGAAGAGGCATATGAGGAGAGGACTGTCTGTTGCTTGCCTAAGGGTTTATTTAATCATGCCAGCATTGAGGCACACGGATGATATATCAGAATGAATATGCTACAAGAACACTTTTCGTCATTCCTTTAATATCGGTTATCACAGGCTTCATCTCCATTGCCCTTTTCCTCATTCATATTTACAACACAGCTTCCATCTTGTTTGGTGATTATCAAATATTATAGGATGCTAAGGAAAATGACAGAATTACTATATACGAGGGAATGGTTTTACCTTTATCCACTAAATATGCCTTTTGCCCTGCCTAGTCCAAGGGAAAAGTACCTAAGAAACAGTGTTACGATGACAAATGTCTACCAACCAGATTTCCAAATAAAGAAACCCTGATTTGTTGAGTTTGCCCATATCTGTGCTGTAAATCCTCCCATTGCAACTGATTTTAACCTACCACCATACTGTCACCGAACGTGAGCTGCGAATGGAGGCTCACAATTAATGCGCTTTGGCCAGCTCATAAGAGTCAGGTCCAGTACTGCACTGCATATGTTAAAATTCCTTGATGTAAATTTTAATCAACAAACATATGTCAGATGTCTTCTGTTTTGAAAAGACCTGGGAAACAGGGTTCACAAGAAATGCACATGTGGATTTTACTATTAGGACCTTTGTTGGAGGAGGTCATTGAGAGTGTTGACCCTCCAGTTAGATTCAGGCGTTCTGAGACTTTTTACCTCCTCCCATTCTTGGAATGTATGTTCCATTCACTGTTCCCATGGTCATAGCCTTTTTTAAGGACAGAGCTTTGATAGAACAATGTGCTGTTGAGATCATATGAGTAGTATATGTGACTGAACCTAGCTAAGGTCTCTATATAAATTTCTAAGATTCTGGTGGAAAGGTGCAGATATCTACTCAGTGTTGAGGCTGCCCAAGACAAACCTCACGTGTAAGTTCCCTTGCTTATTAGAGCTGCCACCTCCCAATCTGGAATTGTCTGCCTCTTTATTTGGTCTCCTCTTGCCCTCATTGCAGGGGGCCAGTTTGTGCACAAACACACTTATGTGTTTATCAAACATGCAAAACAGTTTGTAAGGAGAATATGTATATAGGGCTAAACAATTGTGAATTTAAAGGATTTGTGGCAAATCAAGGAAGCTTACATGAAGAGGCTACTTTGAATCCAGTCTTAAAAGCAGTGGAGTAGATTCATAAGGGGGCTGTTGCTATTCATATTAAACATGGCAAAGGGAGGGGAAATATAAAATTATTTTTAGGGATAAAAGGAAAAAGAATTGAGAACTAGCTATTCATAAAGTACTTAACAGTGAGTGCTATCTAATAATAACAATAATAGTAAGTAAATAAGACATATCCACTGTAGTCCAGACATTAAACTAAAGAAGAATAAAGATGTGTACTGTCAGAATTGGGAACCCAGTATGGGAGATAGTTTTAAGTTCTAATCTAAGAAGTTTAAATGAACAATAAAAACATCACTGTAGGCTTTTCAAGGGAAAGGTGCTATGTAAAAATAATATCTAAATATGACTATACTACTTTGATATTTTATCTAGGATGATTTATTTGAAGGTTGATTTAGGAAACTCCTATAAAACATGTCCATATATTTAACTGCTTTGGGGTATATATTTATTATATTACCCTCTCTTCTTTACATAATCACCTACAAATTTAAGGTACAAAACTATTTATCTCAATAAATAATCTGGTTACAATCAATAATTTCAGGGAGGAACAACACCAAAAATCTTTATTCATTGAACTGGCATCTTTGTTTCTCTTGTCTTCTTCCCTTCACTGCCAAGGAGCTCAGAGCTAAATTTAGTGTTTAACCATAGTGATCATTTAGTTCAGAATTTCTGATATCATTGTCTCTGCATATTATATGAATTTACATAAGAACTATTTTGATTACATATATATATATATGTTTTTATTTAAAATCTTTGAGGAAAATAATCAAATTATAGAATGAATCTTTACCTCCCCCCCACACACACGTGCTGCAAGAAAATAGGGACATTTTATAAGTCATTCACTTTTTTATGCCCCCATCAGCTCCAAAATTGGTTCAGGTCTCCAAATTAGTTAAGGAACATTAACTTTCAGGTCTAGTCTTAAGCATTATAAGATTCAAAGGCAAGGAAAATATTCTTTTATTCCATCTATACCTCTTCAGCTTGTTTTACCTGATACCTGAAATTTATTTAATGGGAAACAACACATGCTTAAAATCATATTTTAAAATGATAGTCAATTTCTTCAAGATAATCAGATGCAAGAGTATTATATTTTTTAATCAAGATAAAATGTGGCTTAATTTCCACCGATGATGATTAGTGGGAAGTCCAATATCATTCATTTGGCATGCCTCTTCTTGCTTTCTTGGGGAAATAAAGAAACACAGGGCTTACATAGTTCAAGAATGTGAGCAGGTCTTCTGGTCTTCAGGTATTAAGCAACTTCTTTAGACTGCTTCACTTGGTTCAGACTTGCACATTCCATTTGAAAACAGGTATTTTCCTGACTGCACCAGCCAGCTCCATGCTAAACTCAAGAGAGATTTTCAGTTCTAGAAGCCCCAGCAGTTAGCATGCTATCTCCATACACTTATTTCCATGCCCACATCTTCAGAGATTCAGAATTGAATCACACTCCAATCCCTGCCACTGACTCTCAGTCTCCTGGATCCAATCACATTCTCCCAAACCAAAAACTTTTCTTCTCCAGGGTAATCAGATTAATAATTCGATAGGTTTAACCTTTCAAAGCAAAATTTTCAGTGTTGGTGGTATGGAGGTATGAGGGGAAGTATTATCCCACAGCCAGCTAGAATACATATTCCATTAGGCGGCTTTTATTTTCCCTGTTTTGTCCAGTATTGTGTCTCCAGCACCAAGGACAGCTCTTGATTAATATCCAAAGGGAGGGAGGAAGGAAGAGAAAGACTAAAGGAAGAAAGGAAGTATGGGCAAAACTCAGAAACACAAAGGGCAGTATTTTTAAGTATTTATAACAAGGTACAAATTTAATAACTCAGTAGATAATCTGGTTACAATCAAAATTGAAAAGATCTTCAAAGGTTAGTAGTACAGTAGTTCTCAAGCATGAGAGAAACACTCACCCAGGGGCACATTTGAAAATGGTTATTGCCTTTTTTGGATGGAACAATGACTGGAGGATACTACTGGCATTTGATACCCCAGGGAATAAAGATACACAACATGTCACAATGCGTGGGATAGTCCTGAACAACAAAGGCTTGTCCTTCCAAAAATCTGACAGCATTCCCCTTGAGAAATACTTGTCATCCCATCCCAATTTTATACTTAAATCCTTTCTACAGTAACAGTGTCAAGTGGTCTTCTATCTTATACACCTAGGCATAAACACTTCTCCTGTTGGAGACCATGCTTGACCAAAACCAAGCTTGTTACTTCCTTTGAGAGTTCTGATTATTAGAATGAGGTACAAGCACAGAGTAGAAAGTGTAGAGTCAAATGGACCTGTGTTTAAAAAGCTCCACCATCTTTCTTTTCCACTTAGATTATCAAGTCACTCAAAGATAGCTATATATTTCTATCTAAATCTTCTTTATTCCTAACTAAGCAATCCATTCTTTCTATTTTTAATCATTTTATTCTCTTCTGATCATTCTGCTTTTGTCTTTTCTTAAAACTCTCTAGTTTATCTAAATTGCACTTAAAGTGTAGGGTTCTGAATTAACCCAAATATTCCAGGTAAAGCTGGAATCATGTATTCCAGATCATCTTATATCACCTGGATAATTATAGGTATTTGAGTTCTTTTAATACATCTTGTAATCACTTTATCAATTTTTGCAGCCCTTCTTTATTCTTTACTCATAGATGTCCTATTGCTAAGCCATATCTCCACAATTCTATGCTTGTAGATTATGGATTCTGGACCCAGTTTTATTCTTGTAATTCTCATTTTATTGGATTTCTTTCATTAGTCCAGTCTGTAATAATTTTCTCTCATTCAGTCTATTTTCAAGCTATTTCAACATTATTTCATCTCTGAATTTGATGTATATACCTTCAGTCTTTTCAATGAAAAGCCAGATAATTTTTATTATGGCAGTGCCCAGTCAGAGCCATATGAAAAGCCATGGTACTCTTTCAACAGACAAAAAATTACTATTTCATCCAAGCATTTCTCTAATGAATTTTCCCTTCAAAGACTCATATTAGTCCATCTTGGCTACAAAGATATTATATAGTTTATCAAGTATTCAGCAGGGTTCCCAATATACTTTTCCCACCATATTTCTCCAGGTCTAACAATTTAACTGTTTTAAAAAAGAGTAGACATTTTGCATTTATTTTTGTGTGTAGTGTTCTAATTTCATTCTTTTACATGTAGCTGTCCAGTGTTCCCAGCAGCACTTATTGAAGAGACTTTCTTTTCTCCATTGTATATTCTTACCTCCTTTGTCATAGATTAGGTGATCAGAGATATGTGAGTTTATCTCTGGGCTTTCTATCCTTTTCCATTGATCTATATTTCTGTTTTTGTGACAGTACCATACTGTCTTGATTACTGTGGCTTTGTAGTACAGTCTGAAGTCAGGGAGCCTGATTCCTCCAGCTCCACTTTTCTTTCTCAAGATGGCTTTGGCTATTTGGGGTCTTCTCTTTTTCCATACAAATTGTAAAACATTTTGTTCTAATTCTGTGAAAAATGTCATTGGTAACTTGATTGGGACTGCATTGAATCTATAGATTACGTTGAGTAGTATAGTCATTTTCATAATATTGATTCGTCCAATCCAAGAACATGGTATATCTCTCCATCTGTTTGTGTCATCTTTGATTTCTTTCATCAGTGTTTTATAGTTTTCTAAGTACAGGTCTTTTGCCTCCTTAGGTAGGTTTATTCCTAGGTATTTTATTCTTTTTGTTGCAATGGTAAATGAGATTGTTTCCTTAATTTCTCTTTCTGATCTTTTGTTGTCAGTGTAAAGGAATGCAAGAGATTTCTGTGCATTAATTTTTGTATCCTGCAACTTTACCAAATTCATTGATTAGCTCTAGTTATTTTCTGGTGGCATCTTCAGGATTCTGTATGTATAGTGTCATGTCATCTGCAAACAGTGACAGTTTTACTTCTTTTCTGATTTGGATTCCTTTTATTTCTTTTTCTTCTCTGATTGCTGTGGCTAAAGCTTCCAAAACTATATTGAATAATAGTGGTGAGAGTGGGCAAACTTGTCTTGTTCCTGATCTTACTGGAAATGGTTTCAGTTTTTCACCATTGAGGATGATGTTGGCTGTGGGTTTGTCATATATGGGCTTTATTATGTTGAGGTAAGTTCTCTCTATGCCTACTTTCTGGAGGTATACTTTCTGGAGGTATGGTGTATCACATTGATTGATTTATGTATATTGAAGAATCCCTGCATCCCTGAGGTAAATCCCACTTGATCATGGTGTATGATACTTTTAGTGTGTTGTTGGATTCTGTTTGCTAGTATTTTGTTCAGGATTTTTCTGTCTATGTTCAGCAGTGATATTTGTAATTTTCTCTTTTTGGTGGTATCTTTGTCTGGTTTTGGTATCAGGGTGATGGTAGCTTCATAGAATGAGTTTGGGAGTGTTCTTCCCTCTGAAATTAAAACACTACCTAACACCATGCATAAAAATAAACTCAGAATGTATTAAAGACCTAAATGTAAGACTGGACACCTATAAAACTCTTAGAGGAAAACATAGGAAGAACACTCTCTGACATAAATCACAGCAAGATCTTTTTTGACCCACCTCCTAGAGTAATGAAAATAAAAACAAAAAATAAACAAATGGGACCTAATTAAACTTAAAAGCTTTTGCACAGCAAAGGAAACCATGAACAAGATGAAAAGACAACCCACAGAATGGGAGAAAATATTTGCAAATGAAGCAACTGACAAATAATCTCCAAAATATAGAAACAGCTCAGGCAGCTCAATGTCAAAAAAAAAAAAAAAAAAAAAAAGAAAAAAAAACCCAATCTTAAAATGGGTGGAAGACCTAAATAGACATTTTTCCAAGGAAGATATACAGATGGCCAAGATGCATGTGTAAAGATGTTCAACATCACTAATTATTAGAAAAAATACAAATCAAAACTACAATGAGGGGCTTCCCTGGTGGCGCAGTGGTTGAGAGTCCGCCTGCCGATGTAGGGGACGCGGGTTCGTGCCCCGGTCCGGGAAGATCCCACATGCAGCGGAGCGGCTGGGCCCGTGAGCCATGGCTGCTGAGCCTGCGCGTCCGGAGCCTGTGCTCCGCAGCGGGAGAGGCCACAACAGTGAGAGGCCCGCGTACCGCAAAAAAAAAAAAAAAAAACAAAAAAAAAAAACTACAATGAGGTATCACCTCACACTGGTCAGAATGGCCATCACCAAAAAATCTACAAACAATAAATGCTGGAGAGGGTGTGGAGAAAAGGGTACCCTCTTGCCCTGTTGGTGAGAATGTAAATTGATACAGACATTATGGAGAAAAGTATGGGGGTTCTTTAAAAAACTAAAAATAGAACTACCATATGACCCAGCAATCCCACTACTGAATGTATACCCTGAGAAAACCATAATTCAAAATGACACATGTACCCCAATGTTCACTGCAGCTCTATTTACAATAGCGAGGACATGGAAGCAACCTAAATGTCCATCAGCAGATGAATGGATAAAGATGTGGTACATATATAGCATGGAATATTACTCAGCCATAAAAAGGAATGAAATTGCATCATTTGTAGAGATGTGGATTGACCTACAGTCTGTCATACAAAGTGAAGTAAGTCAGAAAGGGAAAAAAAAGTATCATATATTAACGCATATATGTGGCAACTAGAAAAATGGTACAGATGAACATATTTGCAGGGCTGGAATAGAGATGCAGATGTATAGAACAGATGAATGCACACGGGCAGGGGGGAAAGGGAGGGTGGGATGAATTGGGATATTAGGATTGACATATATACACCACTATGTGTGAAATCTATAGCTAGTGAGAAGCTGCTGTATTGCACAGGGAGCTCAGCTCGGTGTTCTTTGAAGACCTAGATCAGGGGTCCCAAATCCCCAGGCCATGGACTGGTACTGGTCTGTGGCCCGTTAGGAACTGGGCCGCACAGCAGAAGGTGAGTGGCGGGTGAGAGAGCAAAACTTCATCTGTATTTACAGCTGTTGCCCATCACTCACATTACCACCTGAGCTCCACCTCCTTTCAGATCAGTGGTGGCATTAGATTCTCATAGGAGCGGGAACCCTACTGTGAGCTGCGCATGCGAGGGATCCAGGTTGCGTGCTCCTTATGAGAATCTAATGCCTGAAGATCTAAGGTGGGGCTGAGGTAGTGATGCTAGCGCTGGGGAGCGGCTGCAAATACAGATTATCATTAGCAGAGAGGTTTGACTGCACAGAGACCATAGTTAATCAATTGCTTAATCACAAGCTCAGGGCTCCCACTGATTCTCCGTTATGGTGAGCTGTATAATTATTTCATTATATATTACAAAGTAATAATAATAGAAATAAAGTGCATAATAAATGGAATATGCTTGAATCATTTCAAAACCATCCCCCTGCCCTGGTCCGTGGAAAAATTGTATTTCACAAAACTAGTCCCTGGTGCCAGAAAGGTTGGGAAATGTGAACCTAGATGGGTGGGATGGGGATGGTGGGAGGGAGGTCCAAGAGGGAGGTCCAAGAGGGAGGGGATGTATGTGTATGTATAGCTGATTCACTTCATTGTATGACAGAAACTAACACAACATTGTAAAACAATTATACTCCAATTTTTAAAAAATAGACATTAATTTGACCTCTGTTGCATTCTGCTAATTACTGATTACTCACATTGCTGTTCACAATAATCATTTTATTAGGTGAGATAATCTTGCCTAGTATCAAAATCAAGTTCACTAAGTTATAGTTTGTGAAAACGCCTTTTCTGAAATACAAAAGCTGTTTTCTATCTCCAAACCTTTTTAGCCCCTCTCAGTATCCTAAATTATCCACTATTATAAAAACTAATTCAGTGATCTTGATTGAAGTTTAGTGGTATCCTAACAACATAAATAGTCTGGACCTAAAAGACAAGCCTGTTTCAGGCAGCCCACTCTTCTTAGGATCCACCCTCTGATCCTAGGCTTCAGGTCTCCTGTTGCAAAGTAGTTTTGAGATTTATATCCTGAAGAGCTTTCTTTTTAACTAAAAATGTAGCAGCTAAATAGTTAACAAAGAGTCCTGCTTTCTCTGGGTCATCTATTATAAAGCAGTGACTAAAATGACAAATTTTGAAATCACAACACTAGGTTTCTGTCAAACTCTACCATTTACCACCATTTTCTAGCTTTGTAATCCTAGGAAATTCACTTACCCTCACTGGAGTTCAGTTTCTCATCTGCAAAATACAGATAATCATGGTTGTAGTAAGTATGCAATATAATCATGAATGTCAAGTCATGACACAGTGGCTGTCAAAACAGTACTACTCTTTTTCATCGACGTTAAATCAAAGATCCCATTTGTTTTATCTCATTCTTGATTATCTCTTGCTTTCATCACACAATCAAATATTAATCTTTCAAGTATGTTTGACAGCATTTTAATTAAAGGGAGATGATGGGTTTTGTATACTTCTCTATTTTGATAGTGGAGAAAATGTTAGGATCACAAGTAGGATATAATTAGGGATATTTGGTGGGGGTCCCCCAAAATACAGAAAGGCAGCTGAATAAGCATACAGTAGAAACAAAGTAACATCGTCTACTTTTCAATTTTGATTACATTTGCTTACTCCTTCATTTGTGGAAGAGCAAGATTCTTTGTGCATTGATGATTATGGTAATAGAAAAGCTAAATGGGTATGAAGTTCATGGAGGAAAAATGACATCAGAAGCCAATATATTAATTTTCAAATCTTGACAAAGGACATTCATTATAATGGCAGCAATGAACTGAATATTTTCGACTGGAGAGTAGTAAGTCAAAACGTTCCTAAGTATGGCCTAGCAAATGACCCTCCTATTTCTATTCCAAGAACATGTGAGTAGAATTTTCTGAAACATTTTGACTTTTTGAATAAAGTATGTAAGGGCTGCAGAAATGGAAGAGTGGAACAATAAGACAATATGCAGAAATAGAAGGTCCCTTGAGAACTATTGTGATACAGAGCACACTGATGACTTTAGTTACGGAGATTCAGGACCTAAGTAATAAATAAACTAGACTGTGAAGTCTTATCTAGGTAAAAGGGCTGTTTGTGAATAATCCAAGAGGAGTTTAAACTCTTAATTTTTTTATTTGCAAATGGAAACATTCTGATCTCTCTATAATCTTTCCTCAATATCCATGCCATGGAGGACCATACTAAAATGAGATCCTTTTCACACTGCTCTAACTAAGCCCTATTATGGATGGAGCTTTCTTAAAATTGAATCCTAAAAGATCTATCTGTCTATTTATTTATCTATCTATCTATTGTCAGTCTCTTCTTCTCTCTCAACCTATCCATATATATTGGTGAAAAAAATATGTATATACTTAAATCCCTAGATGATTTTTGTCAGTGTCATATTTGCAGAGAATCTGAGGTTAAGAATAAAGAAAATGATGGAAAATCACTACTGGGATAAATGAGCTATGGATTCTGGTTACTTTTATTTAAGAAACAGTAGGGATAATTGTGGTTTTTCAATTGGTATCTTTTGGATGATGAAACTTTAATGGGAAGATAAATAATCTGCATGAATCAAGAAAATGGCCTGAGTGTTAATACTGTTCTTTTTGTCTTTGTCTTTTGTGTAATGAGCCATTTGTAATTTTAAAAAAAATTACCTGGGAGGACAAATGTAGTAATGTCTTGAACCCCTAGGCAGAAAAGCATCATATAATTACATCTTTAAATATTATTACCACAGTTCTGTCCTAAAATTTTTGTTACTTACAGGTAAATCTTTTTGTAGGTGAATACCCCTGGCTACACTGCTTCTTCTCCTTCTGTCTAGCAGTGTTTTAAATGAGCTGAATATGGTCTCTCAGTAAAACAGTGTGTCTTCCTTTGGGGAGAAGCTGGATTAGGGGCACTTGACCTTTCTTGAGTCGGGTATGAAGAAATTGACAATAAAGATCTTAAAAGAATTCTGTTTTTAAAGCCTTAGATACCTTTGTCCAGTGAGTTTGTTCCAATTAATATGGTTAAACTCAAGAATCTAAAATGAAGATAATTTCTTGTTGAAATGGATATATTTATAAGAGTAGGAGCCAGTCGAAGGTTGTGGCTTTTAGGAGATAAGGCAGCTTGTTTCTGAAATAAAGTATTCATCATTTCAATAAATATTAACTAAATGTACTCTGTAGTAATTACTGGTGACACAATAGCGAGCAAAACCAGGAGGTTATGGTCTAGTAGTAAAGACAGACTTTAATCATATGTAGTATTAGAATCACTTCAAGGAGAAGGAAAAGTACAGTATTATGAGAGTATACAGAAGGCATCCTGATCTCATTGGAAGAGTGGTGGTGTTAGGGAAGGCTTTCCTGAAGAATACACATATAAGTCAATATTATCTCACTGTTTTTAACATAAGGCATTTTGCCATCTAATTATGTTTCTCTTTGTTCTCAAAATACCTTCTAGAATAGGTTAAATAATAAGTGCTTAGTTATAAGACAATGACAAGCAAAACCACTTTACACTGGAACTCTCCAATCCCCTCTTTAGCTTGCTGAAGAATTAAATGCTATGGTTGAGCATTACAAAGTATTAGTATAATTGGCTCAATGAGAAGCAATTAAACTTTAACTCCTAAAGAATGTCATTGGAATTAGTTAGATTGAGTACTGTCTTATTTTCCCTGTTTTCATGTTGTGAGTCCTAGAAAAACCAGCATTGATATTATTTTCATCTACTGATTAAAAATGAGGAAGTCAATAAGACAGTGTTTTATAAACAGTTCTATGAAACCATGCCCACATAAAAATAAAACAGAAGTGGTCTCGACATTCTTATTAGTAGTTTCAGAATGTAGCCAAAGCCTCTTTATAGAGACAGAGGTCATCCTTCAATGCCTATAAAGTGCCTCTAGAGTAGACTGTATTTCACTCATCCTGGTTGGAAAAGTTTCCATTGCCACTGGTCTGGACTATATTTGTTCTGCAAATAGTGTTGCTCTTTTCTGTTTCTGTCATTCAAAATCTTTTTCGTGAGCTCTCTTTTCCATTTTTAAAACACAGGGCAGATGAAGGATGTTATATAAAGTCAAATTCCTTTTTCTAATCTCTAATGGCATCTTCATCCTGTAACTGCTATTCTGGGATTTTGTAGCCATAACACAAAGAACAGCAATCAACAGCAGAGTGCAAGATGAGATTAGAATTGCTGTGCCTGATCACCAAACACTGCAGCTTCAGTGGAGCACATGCTTTGCCTTATGACTGTCCATTTGCAGAAACTGCAAATAACCTTTTAATGTCAGTGTGTAATCAGTGACTTAATTTTGCTTCTTTTTCACTCCAGAGTTGAATCAGCATCCCCAAAAGGTCAGTATTCTTGAGTTGAAATAGACCACTTCTGCAAAAACTTAAAATGACAGACCCTCCTCGCTCTGTGGGGAAAATTTCAAAATGGTAATGCCAGTTCTGTTGTTTGGGAGTACTTCATATTCATACTGAAATTATAAACAAAGTCCATATTTGCAACTAAAAAATGATAATGAATTAAAAATAGCTAGCCATAATACCTTTCCATCAAAGATTCCCTAAGTCCTAAAAACTAGTTCTTTCTATTGGCATAAGATACTAAAGTGTAAAACTACCCAAATGTTAAACTGCTTATCAATTCCATGCACTTTCCCTAGAGAGGAAGCCAGGATTAAGTGATTTGCACTAGTTTGAAAAACAATGTAGCAGCATGTCGGAGAGTATAATTCAGCACACTTCATTTGTTTAGTTTGACCAGCATAATCAGTTCTACTACCTAGCTGAATTAGATAAGGTTATCTCTGTTGCATTAAAAATGCTGTAGTCACATACCACTTTGATGGCCTTCCTAAGGTCAAAAATAATCCCATTAGAATGGATTAGGAATATTAAAAGAATTCTTTTGATCTCAAATTTTCCTGTTATCCATAATAATTCTTTCTCCAACTCATGCTTTCATTAATGTATTCAATGAATATTTATTAAAAGATATTATATACCAAATACTATACTTGGCTCTAGTCAGATTTATATATCTTTAATTTTACAATTCTTATAAATTCAAATTTATTTATACAGTTCTTAATTGCACTTATTAGAAAAAGGAAAAACAGAATTTTGGTTAACAGTTTTTAAACCAGTTCTTTTTGGCTCAAGAATTGAGGGATTTCAGGATTCCTCCTCCTACTTTGCCTTCTCTGTCCATGAAATATCTCTCTTAGTTCTAGAAACTTCCTATCCTACAGCTGAGGGCTATGAACAGACACTACAAATGAACTATGAGATTTTTGTGCATTTGCTCTGAATGAAATGGTATTATGATTTATGGCACCAAAGTAGATGGGAAAAGAGAACAGGAAAGCAACTGGAAATGCCAGTGAATTATTTTTAACTTTTAACATTTAACAAAATAACTCATCCTGCTCTTCTCAACCAGCCCCCATTAAAAAATTATTAACACAACCCATGATATTTTGACTCTGCTCAATTTTGCCTTTTGAAGAAATTAGGAAAATTTTAATGTCAAATAATGAAGTGTATGGTCGACCCTTCGACAGTCAGGTAGAGTTAATCACTTCCATTATGCACTTTTATGTTTCTTTGTTGGTGAGTTTTTACTGTATGCATAGTTATAACTGAATCATAAATATTTGCTTTAGAATGTATGTTACTGTATATTTCTTTATTGGACTCAAGCTTTTTGAGAATTATGATTTTGTTTTATTCATCTCTATTTCCAAGCCCCAGTACGATGCCTGCCACATACTAATTTAACCAAATAAATAATTGTGAATTGAATAAAATGAGATAAATTGATTTCAACTCTCTTTAACACTTTCTTTGGAGGTAAGAAAACTTCTAATATAAATAGTACACTTGTCAGGTAAATTGTGGCAGTATACAAATTCATGCTAGTAGAGAAGCTTTAGAAACTAATATACCATAACCTTGTACATTCTGTGTTACTACCGATGATACCTATGTCCAGCTTCCCCTTCCTCAATAGATCTTTGGGAATAATTATGTAATGTCTAAGTTACTTTGTTTTGAGATAACTTGAAAGCTGAGAGAAAGACCCTTTCTGAATTTTGGGGGAATATTACAAATTGTATGGGCTCCTCATATAAAGGTTAGAATCTTGAAAGACTGCGCCAATTAAGTTCCATTTTGTGGTTCATCTTTGCCACAGAGCAGGGCTTGGTTCAGATTAGAGGAAGGGTATCAAGTAAGAAAACTCAGAATAATATGCTAATAGTTTAGTGATCAGCCTCATCTCTTGTAGCTGCTATTGCATCTGCTGTGACTTTAGTTCTCTTATTTTTGCATTATTCTCCTATGACTAAGCCAGATTTTTCCTTCCTATTTCCCCAGCAATGGGGTTCTAATCTATAATTATGTACTCAGTTCACTGCTTTGATTCCCTAATAACTGTCTCAGCTCCTCTGGTTCCTGGGTCTTTCTTACACTCTTACAAGATCAGGTGTCCTTATAGGAACCTCATCTTTACTGACACCAGGTCTACTTCTACTTGGACTAAAAACTCATAATCCTATACTCTGCACAATTCACACTTTTTCTGCCATTATTTACTGCTCATCTTAAATATGAATGATCTCCACCTTGACTATACGATTTCCTTTCCTTATAACTTGACATCCTGATACCCTCCTAAATATATTACTTCTGACCTCTTCCTTCAGTTGTCTGCTCTCTGGATCTCAGCCAGTCCTGGAAAGGTTAGCTCTGCTATTGACCACACTTAATGAACATGCCCTGGTCCTGAAGTTATTCCCAAAATACAGCAGGGCTCGGTGCTCCCCTGAGGGGTTTCTAGACACCTAACTCCTCACCACAGTTGCCTTGTATGCAACCTACAAGTAAATGTTTGAACACTGAAGTTCAGAACTCTGCATAGGAAAAGTTCAAGCCCTTGTTCTTTAACTCTTGGCTGGAGTTATGTGAATAATGAGAAATCATAGTTTCCTGGAACTTAGAAATGCTAGATTTAGTGTCCAACACCATCTAATTCTAAAGTCTCAGGGAGAATTAATCTTTCAATATTTCTTTAGAAAACCATTTGGTATTCAGCTGTTTCCATTTATGATTCCATGCAGTCTGCTTAATAATATGTTTGCCCCTTTGGTTTTTGTGCCTATCAAGAAATCATAGTTGTTAATGTATACATTTGCTTGGTTATTGTTTGGCCAAGTGTTTTAGTTTTACTTCATTTATTTATTTTTCTCAGAGAAACCCTTAATTATTATTTGTGCTTATCTCTCAAATTTTTTTCTCATTTGTTTCTTGTTATCCTCAGAATGAACATAGTTTCCAGCAATGAGTTTATCAGAGTCATGGAGAATAGGGCAAAATTCTCTCTTAGCCCATTTATTTCAACCGTTATTTACCCAGTTGCTTACTGGAAATCATGTATGTTTTATTTGTCTTGAAATCAATAAAGAGAACATATTAAAGTAGTGAATCATACCCCCCACTGACATTAATGTCCTTCTCTGAAAGCTTGCAAAGCCATTTTGAACATATGCATAAATTCAGACGTTGTGATATAAGAGCTTGGGGAATTAGGCAGGCTTTTTTCTTCAGTTCTGTAAATAACAAGAAAAAGATAAAATTATTTTATCATTAAAAAGCACCCTGTGGTCCAAAATTCTTAAAAGAATAGTTCATTTTCCTGAGTTCAATTGAATAAATTGTTCAATTGATTTCTTTTACAGAGCATTGGTTTCTTATTGAAATTTAGCATTTCAATAAGAATCTACTTTTTGAAATACGCAATCAAGAAAGTTGAGGCATAGAATATATTCTGATTTAATAAAGCCTGGGAAACACCAAGCAGAGTGAATTTTCTCAAGCATTCAATTTTTTAAATAAAATCTAATAATATTAAGTATTACTAGAAATTAATTAGGCAATAGAAACATACCATTTCAAATACAAGGTCAATCTGTGCATCTTTTTTTCAACTGAGATAAAAATGAGAGCTATTCTGTATGCCAAGCCTATATATTGTGTCCTTCTTTCATAACAAGGGAAGGAAGAGGATTATTTCAATCGTGTTTCATAAAATAAAATTTATTTAACATTTTTATAGTTATTGGGTTAAATCTTTTACTTAATAAAATTATGGTTAGCATTCATACAATAGCTTTTGAGCAAGTGTTTTTATTTGTTAAAATAAAATGTTTGCAAATCTCCGATTGATATGTGACATCTGAAAGTCTAGGAACTACTATTTTCGAGAACCATAGGAAAAAGTGAGAGGATCATCATGGATTCATTTGAAATGTTAGAAGGCAAGCATACAGTTATTTATAGTGTTCTTATTTCTCACAAGCAAAACTCCAGCAAAATAAAGGTATTCCTAGCAAAACATTTAAATTGAAAGTATCCTGGCAGATAACGTTTGCATTTGAATTATTTTATTCCTTTATACTCTCAAAAAGCATTACATTAAGTATTAATGCAACATTTTGCTCCTGTTATTGTTCACTTTCACTTCTGCTAAACATTAACTTCTCAGCTTATACAAGAAAAGATGTAGATGGGAAATGGTGTTCAGTGTTACAATATAGCCAATCCCAAGTTATCACTTTAGCTCCAAAACACTGTTTATTGTGCAATGCTGGCAACTGAGAAAACTGACACTATCCACATGAAGTTATCATCAATATGCTTCTTTGCTTACCATAGCATGATTCTTTTCTATTATTTCTTTCAAAGATACAATTGCTGGAATGGATGTAATTATAATACAAAATAGGAAACATCAGTATAGAAACACTTTTTTGCTTCTTTTTCTAGTGAAGACAGAAAGTATAATAGAAATAGGCTTTCTAATCAAGATTCGCCTTCCTACAGAACAGGACATTAGTTATGTAAGCAATTTTAATAGTAAAAGGCTTACGTGCAAAGCTTCACAGAATAGTAGTAACAGCAAAAATAATTATGACAACTAGGAGTTTTAGAACTCTAAATTTTCACTTGTCGACCAGTTTTACATACAATAGTTCATTTGACCCTCAGATTGGCTAAAAAATCAACACTGCATTTCACCAACCTAGAGTAGCCAGCAAGCTCCTTTGAGGTCTTGCCTTGTGTAATGAAAAGAATGTCAGATGATCTGGCTCTGATATCAGCCCTTGATTAGCAGTATTACTTTCAAGAGATTTGTGTTTTTATTAACCTCTTTAAACCTCAGTTTCCCCGTGGATGTGAAGTGATAACATAACACTGTCTATTTCCCAACCCAGCATATGGTAGTAGGCTTTCAACTAATGGAAACTGGATATTAATCAATTCATTTTCCCCCCAAATCATCTGTTCAGGAGCATATTCTTTATCCAAGAATGAGGTAGTGCCGCAGTTGCCATCCTCCCCTTCAATAACAAATATCTATTGCCTATTTTGTGACAACTAGTGGTCTGGTCACTAAGTCAAAAACATTCACTTGGCTGTACACCTGAAACTAATACAACATTATAAATCAACTATACTCCAATAAAAAGTAAAAAAAAAACCCACAAACATAAAATACAGCCCCTATATTCAAGGGCTTTTCTTTCATTTCAGTGTATAAAAAATCCAAACAGGTAATTTTAGCATGGTAAGGTAAATTATTTGTGTTATTTATTGAATATCGTATGAACACAAAGGAGAAAGTTTAAATTCATGCTGATAATTAGGGAAAACTCACTGGAGAGCATAGCACCTTGGCTGGGTCCTGGAAAAGAAATATTTTTCCAGGCAAATGAAGGTGGGAAGACATAATTTATTATGCATCGGGTAAAAGGTAGCCTGAAAGGAGAAGAGTGAGTAAAAGGGACCAACACTGCTGAGTACTGTAATATAAATCTTTACTAGTTTTGGTGGATTTTCGTGTAGCTAATATTACAATTAGGAAAAATATTTCCTTTCCTCAGTATGGACTTAGACTTTACGATCTCTATGAATTATTGTGTTGGGGAATTGTTTGTGAATGCATCATTGATCCAATTATTACAACCCAGAAGCCTAGGAAAAATGAAGAGAAACTTTTTCACCTCAGACTTGGTGGGAGACTTCAGACACTAAGGGGTCTGGGAGTGCTCAAGCCTGTTCAAGAATGCGCATTGAAAGACCTCAACCTCCTACCTCTTGCTCTTCACAGTTTCTCATATGCACACAAACACACAACTTCATATGTCATTTTAGTCTAAGTCACTCAATTCTTAGAAAATGTATTTCTCTATGTTGTTGGAGTTGCAAGGTTAAATTGGTTGGAGTTGGTCCATTGTGGATGTTGTGATGCTCTTTCCAGGTCCCCAGTCAAAATTGTTTCCCCAATCAATGATGTTTCCCAATCTTGTTTCCTCAGCTGCTGGGAGTACTGTCAGCAGGCAATCGCTCAGGGATCACTTCAGGTTAAGACAGCCACCTTGCTCATGCTAATGTTCCTACCCTGGGAGACTCATCTCCAATGACTAATTGACGCAGGGTCTAAGTATGATGGAGGATTACAGAGGAGTTTTTCCTGGACACTACACCGATGCGCCACTCTGGCTCCATAGCTTCCTGTAGAAATGGTAAAGGTTTCAGGCTGGCTTCGCAGATTGACTTCTGCCTCTGCCCACTCCTGCTTCCTTCCCTCTCTCTATAGCACCTCTTCATAAGCATCCTGTGTGTAAAATTCCACCTCTGAGTCTGATTTCCCAGAAACTAACCCATAACAATCCTTTACTAAGACCAAGCCATGTGATTAGAAAGAATTCCTGAGGCTTTGTAACAAAGACTTTTCTTTTCTTTCTCTATTGAAATTTAGAGAAAATATTGTCCTCAGAACAGAAGAACAAGACTTGAGGATAATCTAACTTTGTCTTTTGTTCAATTTCCTTGGACTATTGTCATGGTCATATTTAGCTTACCCTTGTGCATATTTTTTCCTATATTATGGTTATCTTCAGTAACCCCATGGCTTGGTAAATTCTGTTTTACCCAAGCAGCTACAGAAGGTGATTTGAGAAGTAAGAGACTAGGATGGTATAAGTGTAACTTTTTAAATTTCACGTATATGCTGAACACCACCAGAGTAGTAATGCATCACACCAAAGGGGACTTAGTCCCTGAGTTTCAGGTGTTGACCAAAAGCAAATTAAGAGCTTGGCCTAGAGTAAAATTGGAAGGGATGGGATGGTGGGGAGCAAAGCACGTGACCAGGAGAAGCAACAGCCAGGTAGGTGAATCAGGGGTAGAGGGGGCAGATATCTCTGTATATGTGGAGAGGAAAAGAGGCTGAAACTTCTGTGATCATTCATTCTACTATATTTCAGACCCTGTGCTAGGGGCTGATAATAGAGGAGTGAATTAAACATACTTGGCCCTTAAAATTTACAAGCATTTCAATATTATTCCTACATAAAGTGGTGATCAATGTTTTGTATTCTGTGGAATATGGAAGTATGAGACTGTCTCCTGATCTCATGTGCTGCAACACATCCACAAAAATACACGATCTCATATGTGTTATATTAGTCTGGAAAAGTAATTTATCACAAATGTAGTTTATCACAATATGTATCATTATATTATGTATATATATTACTATGTTTATTAAAATATATAATCTTATTTTAATTGCTTGCTTTTCAATTAGAAAGCAAAGCATTCTACTGTAAAGAAACACAAAATATAAATAAACAAAATAAAACAAAAAGGAAACAGGGATAACTACATTATCATAAAATCATTCTCACTTTGTTAGTCATCTATAGTATAAAATTCACATAAAATACTATGCATTTGTATATGATGTGTTTTGAATCAGCCTATGTGACTAACATTTCATCATTAGTAGTTCATGGGCTTCCTTTAGTAATATACCTATAAATATATTTGTGTAATTATATACCTGTGCCTTGCTTATGCCTTGCCTAGTTTCAGAGTATACATAAAATTATATGCAGAATATACATAATAAAATATTATGTTATAGATTAGTTAATATATATTATATTACCACTGATTATATTGCACATTATGTGTTAATTACTGAAGTTTTAATTATATATTAATTTATATTATATTTATACATATTATATAATTTATTAATTCTTAACTTGTAACTATAGAATCATAAAAGAGAATATGGTCTCTCTAGCAGAGATTTGGAGAATCATGGTAATAGTTTTCAATGACAATGTTTCAAAGTATTCAAGTTCGAAGATGATACTATTCCTTGTGCATTTAGATCTTGCCCATAACCTTCCAGCTGGTCATTATTTCTTGCTAGAATTTATGAACCGTGTTATGGGAATTAATTAGCCCATTTCACAGTCTGTGCATGACAAACCACTTGCATATTTTTCTCCATCAATGTCCTTTAACCTTCTTATCATCAGTAGTATGGCTTGGATTATGTAATCCTCTGAAATTCAATAATTTCAAAGAGAAAGACAAAACAGATTACAAAATGATCTCACTAAAAAAGAATGAGAACCCGATTCCTATGCATGTGTTTGTTCCAAACAGGAACAAATCACACCAGAACTCTGTCCTCTATTTCTGCAAATGAAGATTTCTCTACTTCTGTCAAAAATAGACAAGTCCAGCAACATGTTTTTTCCATGCTACTTTTTCTTCACACACTACTGCTATGTATGACAAAGGATTAATAATTTTAGGAGGAAAGCAAAATATTGTACATGTTGATTAAGTTACGTAAAATCTGGCATACTTTGTGAGAAGGGAAATTTATGACAGTTTGTTCAATTATTCAACAAATATTTGCTGAGCATCTACTAAGTGTCAGTCACTGTTTTCATGTTGGGGACACAGCAACATCTCCCTTATTGATTTTCATTTTTTTCCTACTCTAAACTCAGTGGGAAAATTTAGTTCATATTTCTGCTTAAATGGTCTATCACCTATTTTAGTTAGCAAGAAAAAACGATTTGCTGGTCCTTACAACCTGTATTAGTGATACATTTATTTTACTGAAAGTGATACCATTGAAGAAATTATTTTTTTAAGGGGTACAGAATTGTCACATCATATTTTGTTTTTAAAAATAGCATGACTTCATTTTTAGGTAAGAATTGATTGGGAATGTCACCTCCTTTCCATATTGTCACCAGTTAAAACTCCCCTAAACCTATGCTTCTCAATCATGAGTGTATTTTGTGCAGAGAACTATCTTATTAATTTTCCTATTAACTCTCTTATTCTTCCTAGTCTATTCTATTCCATTCAAACAAAAGAATGATCATGTAAAGATTTGATATGAAACATAATCGTTTTTCAAATTAAATAATTTGACAACTACTGGAATAATAGAAGATAATAGTGTCTCTCCAAAGCCAATGAAATATTCATAGAAATAAAAACATTATTTAATAGTCTAACAATTCTCTATTCCTACTGGATTTAGGTTTGGTGAGAAATGTCAATTTATACAATTGATTAAATATAGCAATTAAAAGAAAAACTTATTGTTAAACAGCTATTCCATATTTTCATAAACAAGTAAAGTTAATACTTTAAAATAAACGTGCATCAAATTATATGTTCCTGGACATCACATTGATGAACAATTCTTTAAAAAAATCTCTATCAAATAATGTAAGCTGGGTCCAACTAAAATTTTTTTTAATTAAAAATATTACACTATCTGCAACTCATGAATTTTCCAAAGCATTCATTTTAAAATGCTCATACGATCAAAGGGGAGAAAAATATCATAGAAGGTGATACTGGATAATTTTTTAAATGATGTATTGTAGTATGTTTAAAAGGTTTATTTCCTTTAGAGCACCTTGTCAAGAAGTTGAACCATTGGTCTCTTTTCTTTATGAAGAATTATCCCTGAAATGACTTGTTGCATTTGAAGCCCTAATTAAAGACAATTAGTTGGCAAGCTTGTTAAATTATACTTTGTAAAAATGCATAATGCTCAAATGGAACTTACTTACAGTAGTTTTGGACAGTGCTACATTTATCTACCATATGCTATTCTCTGGATAATTGACTTCGTTCTCCACTTGACCTGAAATGGGAAGGAAAACTACAACAGATAGGTCCATAACCTCTAAAGAACTAGAAATGCTGACATAGCCAATCCACATATTTACAATACACATACTAAACTAACAGACGATAGTATTTACAAGGCTTCACTAAATGCTTAAATCTATTTTGTGGACAAAAGGATTTTTCAGTTAATTCATTTTGTGGAGAGAATAATTTAACCAAGTTAGCATTTTGTTGACAGAATTATGATGAAATTCATTTTGTCTACCTAATTGATTAGACAGTGAGCAGAATGCATTTCTCCCCAGAATGAAGAATATGCAGAGGTTGTCAAATGGCATTTCCTCCTTGGTCTCAAATCATTCTGTCAACAAAATGAATACAAAATTCTTTCATCTACAATATCGATGTGGGTGTTAATTATGGGGGAATAAAATGCAAAGTCAAATTCTTTTCTGTTAAGTATTGATAGAAAACATTTATACCATCCATTAACTAGATATCAATCTCACAAAGGGATTTTTCTGAGAAAAGCTTATATTTAATTTGTGTAACAGGGTAAGTGTGTAGTAGTGTTCTTCACATTCAGTGTTATAGACACGAAATAAACACTTTGACTAAAAATGTAAATTCAATGACCAGAGTGATAAACATCAGAAAACTATTGAGCAAGTTCAATCTACTGACACCAGGTTGTGATGAAGAAAGCTGCATTGTTTATTGCAAGGTGCCCAATGGGGGCCAAGCAAGGAGAATGAGCAGCTCATACTCAAAAGACTATAATTCCCCAAAGGCTTTCAGAGAAAGCTTTCAAAAGACAGGGTGAGGGAGAGTGTCACAGGGTGTCTGATCTGCTCATGGACATTCTTTTGATTGGTTGGTGATGAGGTAACTGTAGTGTTTAGAGGAATCAACATCATTAACCTTCTGATTCCAGCAGGTCTAGGGTCTATGTGCTTGTGGTCAGTAGCTAATGTCTTCTATCTGGTGGGGGTTTTAGTATTTAGTATTTTGTTTTAGCAAAACAACTCAAGGATATGGCTCAGGAGATTATGTATAGCTCTTGAGGAGGAACTTAAGGTCCTTGACTGTTTTATGGCTAAACTATTTTTACTTTGTCTTGTTTGTTTTCCTCTGTTTCTGTATTTTCTTACTTCTCTGATTAAATTTCCTCTTTGGAAGTCAGAAAGGCCTAGTAGGCTAAAGCTTTTCTACAAACAAGAGATGGGGGACACAAAGGTCTGTCCTTGGGAAGGTCCCACAGGGTCCTGCTGGGTTTCAGTCTCGAAATTTTACCTTCCTTGTATTCTTTCTCAAGATATGCTTCACTTAATAGTGGAATAATTCAAGAAAAATAAAGTAGAGAGTTAGAGGAAACATGTGATCCAAACCCAAGAAGTTGCTGAAGGGAAATTACATGTTGCTAACTGCACACCAGGCACAGGGGACAACCAGTTCAGATTAGGCAGTTCAGAAGGTTCTGGGAGAGAAGTCTTCAGGAAGATAGATACCTGACACATTTGGATGTTTTGAAAGAATATGGCAAGTGGCCAAAGGCTTTGAAGTGGAATATTTTTTTTAAATAGCTAAGCTAATAAAAAATAATATAATCACTAGTCTATCTCTAGAGAGAGAGCAAAAAATTGTTCAGGGAAGAAAAAGTAATCATATCTTACCACATTGCTCAGTGATGATTATAATTACCGTAGCATAATGTAAACTCAGAAAATGATCCACACAAGGTGACAATGTTAGGATATTATGAATATGAGTGGGGAGTATGGAAAGGAAGTTCAGGCTCTGGGGTTAAATGAGGGAAGGAGAGAACAAATTTCTCACTTTCATAATGGATATCAATTCCACATTATTTGAAGACATTGATGTAATTACCAAAATTATCATCTACAAGAAATCAAAGCGGTTGCTTGCTGAGGAATGGTGAATAAGAGCAAGTAGGAACTGTTATTTTAAAAAAAACAAACAAAACCTTTGACCTTTTAAATTGTGCACATCTATACTTTTCTAAAAAAAAATTAAAGCTAAAATTGAAATTTTTAGGTGAAGAAATAGAGGAAATGAGTCATATCACCAGAGTGCACTTAATAAGATGCCAAATAATAGTATCAGACACTGAGCTAAAATACATATTTATTATATCCATGACTCCTTAATCACTGATTATACACACACACACACACACACACACACACACACACACGCACACAAGCATGCATATGTATTCTAAAGCCTATTGGAAAGCCCAAAGGGATTAATGAATTTTTATGTATTCCAAGATTCTTTTAAATGTCCCATATCCTGCAAAATTCTTTGTAAAATATATTTTTAATATATTGCCCAAATGACTGCTTTCATTATGAATAGTAAATATGAGATTATCCAAGATGTGTCTTTATGGATGAGACCAAAATTAATAATATATGTATCTCATTTGGTGTTTATACGTAGATGCATTGTTAGATCTCAAGAGTTTAAAAAAGTCACTCATGGACTTCCCTGGTGGTGCAGTGTTTAAGAATCCACCTGCCAATGCTGGGGACATGGGATTGAACTCTTGTCCAGGAAGATCTCACATGTCTCAGAGCAACTAAGCTCGTGTGCCACAACTACTGAGCCTGTGCTCTAGAGCCTGTGAGCCACAACTACTGAAGCTTATGTACCTAGAGCCCATGCTCCACAACAAGAGAAGCCATGGCAATGAGAAGCCTGCACACAGCAATGATAACCCAATGCAGCCAAAAATAAATAAATTTATTTAAAAAAAACAGGTCTGATTCAGCCATTCTCTAAGCTGCTCCAGACACTCAGAGCTTACCAGTCCCTCATAGCTGGACCTGTGCTGAGTCCCCTGAAACACCTGAGCTGTCATATATGTGAGCTGCCTTATAGAGAGATCCACATGGCAAAGAAATGAAGGGGACCTCTTATCCACATTCCTTGAGGAACTGAGGCCTTCAGTCCCACAGCCCTCAAAGAACTGAATCCTGCTTGCAACCATACAGGAACTTGCAAACAGATCCTCCCCCAGTGGAGCCTTCAGCCGTGTGGCTGACAGAATGTTGGCACTCCAGCCTGGTGGCAGGCCTGAGCCTCTGAAATGCGAGAGCTGAGTTCAGGACATTGGACCCCCAGAGACCTCCTGGAACCACGTAACATCAATCAGCAAGAGCTCTCCCAGAGATCTACATCTGAATACAAAGACCAAGGTCCACCCAACAAGCAGCAAGCTCCAGTGCTGGACACCCCAGGCCAAACAACTAGCAAGACAGGAACACAACCCCACCCATTAACAGAGAGTCTGCCTAAAATCAAACTAAGTTCTCAGACTTCCCAAAACACACCACTGGACGCAACACTGCCCACCAGAAAGACAAGATCCAACCCCACCCACTAGAACACAGTCACAGTCCCCTCCACCAGGAAGTCTACACTACCCACTGAACCAACCTCACCACTGGGGACAGACACCAAAAACAATGGGAACAATGAATGTGCAGCCTGTGAAAAAGACCCCAAACACAGTAGGTTAAACAAAATGAGAAGACAGAGAAATACACAGCAGTTGAAGGAGCAAGGTAAAAACCCACCAGACCAAACAAATGAAGACAAAATAGGTAGTCTACCTGAAAAAGAATTCGGAGTAATGATAGTAAAGATGATCCAAAATCTTGCAAGTAGAATAGAGAAAGTACAAGAAACATTTAACAAGGACCTAGAAGAACTAAAGAGCAAACAATGATGAACAACACAATACATGAAATTAAGAATTCTCTAGAAGGAATCAATAACAGAATAACTGAGGCAGAAGAATGGATAAGTGACCTGGAAGATAAAATAGTAGAAATAACTTTTGCAGAACAGAATAAAGAAAAAAGAATGAAAATAATTGCGGACAGTCTAAAAGAACTCTGGACAACACTAAATGTACCAACATTCGAATTATAGGGGTTCCAGAAGAAGAAGAGAAAAAGAAAGGGACTGAGAAAATATTTGAAGAGATTATAGTTGAAAACTTCCCTAACATGGGAAAGGAAAGAGCAACCCAAGTCCAGGAAGGGCAGAGAGTCCCATACAGGATAAATCCAAGGAGAAACATGCCAAGGCACATATTAATCAAACTATCAAAAATTAAATACAAAAAAAAAAATATTAAAAGCAGCAAGGGAAAAACAAAAAGGGAATCCCCATAAGGTTAACAGCTGATGGTTCAGCAGAAACTCTGCAAGACAGAAGGGAGTGGCAGGACAAATTTAAGTGATGAAAGGGAAAAAAAAAACCTACAACAGCAATTACTCTAACCAGCAAGTATCTCACTAAGATTTGAAGGAGAAATTAAAACCTTTACAGACAAGCAAAAGTTAAGAGAATTTAGCAACACCAAAGCAACTTTACAACAAATGCTAAAGGAACTTCTATAGGCAGGAAACACAAGAGAATGAAAAGACCAACAAAAACAAACCCCAAACAATTAAGAAAATGGTAATAGAAACACACATATTGATAATTACCTTAAATGTAAATGGATCAAATGCTCCAACCAAAAGACATAGACTGGATGAATGGATACAAAAACAAGACCTGTATGTATGCTGTCTACAAGAGACCCACTTCAGACCTAGGAAAACATACAGACTGAAAGTGAGGGGATGGTAAAAGATATTCCATGCAAATGGAAATCAAAAGAAAGCTGGAGTAGCAATTCTCATATCAGACAAAATAGACTTTAAATTGAAGACTATTACAAGAGACAAACAAGGACAATATAAAGATCAAGGGATCAGGCAAAGAAGAAGATATAACAATTGTAAATATTTGTGTACCTAACATAGGAGCACCTCAATACATAAGGCAAGTGCTAACAGCCATAAAAGGGGAAATCAACAGTAACACAATAATAGTAGGGGGCTTTTAACACCCCACTTTCACCAATGGACAGATCAACAAAAATGAAAATAAATAAGGAAACACAAGCTTTAAATGATACTTTAAACAAGATGGACTTAATTGATACTTATAGGACACTCCATCCAAAAACAACAGAATACACTTTCTTCTAAAGTGCTCATGGAACATTCTACAGGATAGATCATATCTTGGGTCACAAATCAAACCTGGGTAAATTTAAGAAAATTGAAATTGTATCAAGTATCTTTTCCAACAACAACGCTATGAGACTAGATATCAATTTCAGGAAAAAAACTGGAAAAAATACAAACACATGGAGGCTACACAATACAATACTAAATAAGCAAGATATCACTGAAGAAATCAAAGAGGAAGTAAAAAAACACCTAGCAACAAATGACAATGAAAACAGGACGACCCAGGGCCTATAAAATGCAGCAAAAGCAGTTCTAAGAGGGAAGTGTATAGCAATACACTCCTACCTCAAGAAACGAGAAACATCTCAAATAAACAAGCTAACCTTACACCTAAAGCAATTAGAGAAAGAAGAAGAACAACAAAAAAAAACCCAAAGTTAGCAGAAGGAAAGAAATCATAAAGCTCAGAAGAGAAATAAATGAAAAAGAAATGAAGGAAACAATAGCAAAGATCAATAAAACTAAAAGCTTGTTCCTTGAGAAGTTAAACAAAGTTGATAAACCATTAGCCAGACTCATCAAGAAAAAAAGGGGGAAGACTCAAATCAATAGAATTAGAAATGAAAAACAAGAAGTAACAACTGACACTGCAGAATACAAAGGATCATGAGAGATTACTACAAGCAACTATATAGCAATAAAATGAACAACCTGGAAGAAATGGTCAAATTCTTAGAAAAACACAACATTCCAAGACTGAACCAGGAAGAAATAGAAAATAGCAACAGACAAATCACAAACACTGAAATTAAAACTGTGATTAAAAATCTTCCAACAAACAAAAGCCCAGGACCAGATGGCTTCAGAGACAAATTCTACCAAGCATTTAGAGAAGAGCTAACACCTATCCTTCTTAAACTCTTCCAAAATAAAGCAGAGGGATGAACGCTCCCGAAATCATTCTACGAGGTCACCATCACCCTGATACCAAAACCAGACAAGGATGTCACAAAGAAAGAAAACTACAGGCCAATATCACTGATGAGCATGGATGCAAAAATCCTCCACAAAATACTTGCAAACAGAATCCAACGACACATTAAAAGGATCATACACTGTGATCAAGTGGGGTTTATCTCAGGAATGCAAGGATTCTTCAATATACGCAAATCAATCAATGTGATACATCTTATTAAAAATTGAAGGAGAAAAACCATATGATCATCTCAATAGATGCAGAAAAAAGCTTTTGAAAAAATTCAACTCCCGTTTATGATAAAAACCCTCCAGAAGGGCTTCCCTGGTGGTGCAGTGGTTGAGAGTCTGCTTGCCGATGCAGGGGACATGGGTTCGTGCCCCGGTCCGGGAAGATCCCACATGCCGCAGAGCAGCTGGGCCATGAGCCATGGCCACTTAGCCTGCGCGTCTGGAGCCTGTGCTCCACAACGGGAGAGGCCACAACAGTGAGAGGCCCACGTACAGCAAAAAATAAAAATAAAAAACCTCTAGAAAGTAGGCATACAGGGATCCTACCTCAACATAATAAAGGTCATATATGACAAACCTGCAGCTAACATAGTTCTCAATGGTGAAAAACTGAAAACATTTCCTTTAAGATCAGGAACAAGACAAGGTTTTCCACTCTCACCACTACCATTCAAAATGGTTTTGGAAGTTTTAGCCACAGCAATCAGAGGAGAAAAAGAAATAAAAGGAATACAGATTGGAAAAGAAAAAGTAAAACAAGTCACAGTTTGCAGATGACATGATACTATACACAGAGAATCCTAAATATGTTACCAGAAAACTACTAGAGCTAATCAATGAATCTGGTAAAGTAGCAAGATACAAAATTAATGCACAGAAATCTCTTGCATTCCTATACACTAATGATGAAAAATCTGAAAGAGAAATTAAGGAAACACTTCCATTTACCACTGCAACAAAAAGAATAAAATACCTAGGAGAAAACCTACCTAAGGTGACAGAAGACCTGTATGCAGAAAACTGTAAGACACTGATGAAAGAAATTAAAGATGATACAAATAGATGGAGAGATATACCATGTTCTTGGATTGGAGGAATCAACATTATGAAAATGGCTATACTATCCAAAGCAATCTACAGATTTAGTACAATCCCTATCAAACTACCACTGGCATTTTTCACAGAAATAGAAAAAAAAATTCACAATTTGTATAGAAACACAAAAGACCCCAAATAACCACAACAATCTTGAGAAAGAAAAAGGAAGCTGGAGGAATCAGGCTCCTGGACTTTGGACTATACTACAAAGCTACAGTAATCAAGACAGTATGGTACTGGCACAAAACTAGAAATATAGATAAATGGAACATGATAGAAGGTGCAGAGAGAAACCCATGCACATATGATCACTTTATCTTTGATAAAGGAGGCAAGAATATACAATGGAGAAAAGACAGCCTCTTCAACAAGTGGTGCTGGGAAAACTGGACAGCTACATGTAAAAGAATGAAATCAGAATACTCCCTAACACCATATACAAAATTCTCCTGAAATTGGATTAAAGACCTAAATGTAAGGCCAGATGCTATAAAACTCTTAGAGGAAAACATAGGTAGAACACTCTGTGACATAAGTCACAGCAAGATCCTTTTTGACCCACCTCCTAGAGAAATGGAAATAAAAACAAAAATGAACAAATGGGACCTAAAAAACTTTTGGACAGCAAAGGAAAATATAAACAAGACAAGAAGACAACTCTCAGAATGGGAGAAAATATTTGCAAATGCAGCAACTGACAAAGGATTAATCTCTAAAATTTACAAGCAGCTAATGCAGTTCAATATCAAAAAACCAAACAACCCAATCCATAAATGGGCAGAAGACCTAAATAGACATTTCTCCAAAGAAGATACACAGATTGCCAACAAACACATGAAAGGATGTTCAACATCACTAATCATTAGAGAAATGCAAATCGAAAGTACAATGAGGTATCACCTCACAGCAGTCAGAATGGCCATCATCAAAACATCTACAAACACTAAATGCTGGAGAGTGTGTGGAGAAAAGGGAACCGTCTTACACTGTTGGTGGGAATGTAAATTGATACAGTCACTATGGAGAATAGTATGAAGGTTCCTTAAAAACTAAAAATGGGACTACCATATGACCCAGCAATCCCACTACTGGGCATATACCCTTAGAAAACCATAATTTCAAAAAGAGTCATGTACCACAATGTTCATTGCAGCTCTATTTACAATAACCAGGACATGGAAGCAACCTAAGTGTTCATCGACAGATGAATGGATAAAGAAAATGTGGCACATATATACAATTGAATATTACTTAGCCATAAAAGGAAACGAAATTGAGTTATTTGTAGTGAGGTGAATAAACCTAGAGTCTGTCATACAGAGTCAAGTAAGTCAGAAAGAGAAAAACAAATACCCTATGCTAACATATATATGTGGAATCTAAAAAAATAAATAAAAGGTTCCAAAGAACCTAAGTGCAGGACAGGAATAAAGATGCAGATGTAGAGAATGGACTTGAGGACACGAGGAGGGAGAAGGGTAAGCTGGGACCAAGTGAGAGAGTAGCACTTACATGTATATACTACCAAATGTAAACTAGATAGCTAGTGGGAAGCAGCCACATAGCACAGGGAGATCAGCTTGGTGCTTTGTGACCACCTAGAAGGGTGGGATAGGGAGGGTGGGTGGGAGACGCAAGAGGGAGGGGATATGGCGATATATGTATACACATAGCTCATTCACTTTGTTATACAGCAGAAACTAACATGACATTGTAAAGCAATTATCCTCCAATAAAGATGTTAAAAAGGTTAAAAAAAAAGAAGTCACTCACCTACCCAGTAGTTCCAAATGCAAATGCACACTTTTTGTATTTATTTCATGCTAACAAACTGAAGAAAAATGCTTGTCGTGAAATGTTTGCCTGATGTCTAAACTTTTTTAAAATTTTCAATATTTTATATAATATAATCATCAGGTGCCTCTTGCTTGGACTTTTTAACATACTTAATCAACTAATAATAATTAGAAAAGGGATGGAAAATGTATGAGGACATTTTAATGCAAGATGGTAATTTAATGGAGCAAAATATCTCATTTTTAAGACATAATTGTGTAATAACCAGACGATTGCTACTATTACAAAGTGAATGTTGAGGATTTAGCTCCTTTATTGGATCTCACAATAGCTAGAAAAGTTTAAGAGCTATGGAGAATGTCTGCAATTACTATTTCTGCTAGTCTTTCTTGTCACAAACCTAAAGAAGTGCTACAGATATAGGATTGATTCAACAGAAAGAAGTTTGTTTCTTTGAAAGATGCTCATCAATGACATGCACACCATTGTCTCTAAAGAGAAAGATATAAACTTTTAGTACCTTGGACATGTGAAAAATATTACATTTCAAAAAAAAATTCCTATAAAAACGACCATGAAAAATTGTCTAACATGGAAACCTACCAATATAAGCCAGTTGTTTAAGCAAGACAGTTCTGTCCTAAAGTGGACAAGTGAGAAAGACTAAACAAAAACAGAGTCCCAACTGATCCCCATGACATGATAGATATATCTCACAATGGAAATACCAAATAGATTTTCTATAAAATGTATTGTTTTTAGCAGAAGAAATGCATTGTGTATTAGATTTACCCTTTTCTTCTAATTTAAAGAATGCTGCCATCCTCATCTTTTCTGTCATAACTACTCTCCTTGTTAACACTGTATAATGAGGAAAAGGCAGATCAGTTGTGTCATTATACCTTGCTGCTAAACAGAAGCAACGCAGCCATTAATGACTTTAACATATGTTCATGTTTTCCTGGCCACTGGGAACTTCATTCATCTGTTTCTCCTTGAGAAGGCAAGATATGTCTGTTAATAACATGATGCTGAATTTCTTTCTCTGAGAGTTGTTATTCAGAACAAAATTTTCAGGTTCAACATTAGAGGTGAAGCAACTGAGAGAGAAGGTGTGCATAAGGGATGAATGGCTCTAGGAGCATCTGGTCTCATCTTTTCCTCCCCCAAGCCCTATGCCTGCCTTCATTACAAATCAGTCCACCAGGTGGCGATATCAATATGTAACTTCAAAAACAAGGCATCAGAATCTTTAAATACATAGGTTCATCATTTCAATAAAAATATAGCATTAAGCAATACACTAAGTATTTTGACACTGACTTGCGGACCATAGGTTTTAATCTTAGATCAGAGAGTTAAGTGATTATCAGATAATTAGCTTAGTAATTTAAACTCCTCCCATCCCTCCCTCCCCAAACTAAGAGATGTGCTTTTAACTTTACTTGAACAATTTAGCTAATTGTATCAGCCTCATTTTGTTCTTGTCAGTTCAGTCTAGCCTTGGTCAAGTTACTTAACCTCTTCATGTCACATTTTTTTTCTGATCTAATATGAAGAAGCACTAATAAAAATGATTATAAAACACTTTGCAAATTTTAGTGCCAAAGACAACTACACAGCTTTGAAGTCACCAGAAGTGTGACAAGTGTTCAGACAAGTACATAATTAAACTGTCCAAACTGCATTAGCTATTGATGGCATTTAACTAGTGCTGACTGTTCCTATCAAACTATGAGTTTAAATTATAGTGGCCTCTGTAACTCCCCCAGACCTTAGCAGACTAGAACTGACAATGGGCATTGAAGTCTGAAAGTTGTGTACATTTAACGACAATAATGGAAATATGAACAGATTGAAATCTCTTCAATTATATCTTTTGTTTCCCATAGAAGAAATGATAACTCTTGTAAGTAGTTTTTCAGGAGAAATGTTGAATGGCATTAGTGTAATGACAAATAATGACAAATCAACAGTACTACAGTTCAAAATGGAATCCTTTTGGTAACCTACATGTCCCGCTTTCACCACTCTATGAGTAAAATTTAAGTCACATTCATATTTATGCCTGAGTCTCACTGATACCAAGCTTCCACCGGCTCACAGGAATGTAATTACTCCACAAATATTTCTGAGAATCCTTGAGATGACTTAAATGTATCCTACATTAAGCCTGGTTATTTCTCATCATCCCTGGTAGCTGAGTTGGATCTCTGGAGCTGCTAGCATCCCACATAGCACCACAAAGGAGACCCCTAATCAGAGCTGTTTTGCTTCTTCTCTTCTGACCCTTGTCTACTAGAAATGTAGAAATCGCTTCAGTTATTTACAGCAGAGAGAACTGAAGACAGGGAAGTAGTTACTTAAGTGATATTAGGGCTGAGAATCCAAACAGGGGATCAAGTGCAACCCTAAGATTACCAACAACAGGAAGCCAGTTTATCCCTAATCTGAAGGAACGAGGAAGAAGTGATGTGACCAGAAGCCAAGAAGTGGAAGCTACAACCACAGAAGGAGAATCTGTCATGAATGGAATTCATAGAAGAGGTACAATCCAATCCTCACTCAAGAAGCTGCCAGAAGCTGAGTGGCAGTAGACCGATAACCAGGCTTCTTTCTCTCTTCCTAATCTCCCCATAGTACCTTTTATTGTCCTAATTCAGGTAGAAGCTAGCCAACATAGAAGCTGGCAGAAGGAGACACACAATGCTGTAACACAGAGCACAGCAGATCAAGGGTAAAAAATAGACAGGAGGACAACTAGGTACCGGCTCTGCACAAGATTGGCTGCTGTGGCTGGATTTTGACACTAACTGGATTGAGTGATATGCCCTACTTTAGAGCAAGAGTTGGTAACCATTTTTTGGAAAAAGCTTCATAGCAAATAATCGTGGACTCAGTAGGCCATACCATACTATCACCACTACTCGAATGATTCTGCTTGGTAGCACAAAACCATCCACAGGCAATATGTAAACAACTGTGTTACAATAAAACTTTATTTACAAAAACAGATGTTTCAAGAATTTAAGCTATTCCATGATATTATTGCCTTGGAATCCATTTTGTTTGGTCAAGCAGTCTGTGGGGCCTTAAATTGACACAAGCCCCCTGAGGTAAGCACATGTACTACATAACAGCCCACAGAGTCACAAGCAAATGTGAGTTCCTGATATGACTCTCCCAGCAGTACTTGTGATCAACAGTCTCCCGCATCTCTTTGGTTCTTCCCCTCCTGTAACAAATAAGACCCCCATGGGGCTTGCAGAAACCCTGCTATTTTTGGCTCGAATTGACCAGTTCAGTCATAGGCCAGGAATCCCAAAGTGCTCTACCCACAGATCCTAGTAAAGGCATGTGCTTCAGGTCCTGGCTCTCTCACTGTCTGCACCCTGCCTTGACCTCCCCATGTGGTCCCTTGAGGCATGCCGTGTACTTCCTCCAGGACCTGTGGGTAATAAACTCTATTTCACTTTCTCTGGTGGTATTCTGTTGAATGGAGCCTAACCATCTGGCATCTGTGCTCTACTTAACATATGTTAATTTGACTAAATCATAACAAGATGGTGGGCTGGCTTTGGCCTGAAGGCCATAGTCTGCTGACCTTTTTTCTAAAATTACTGTCACCACTACTTGTTCAGTGCTCAGGATATTCAGTGCAAAATCAAGAGTGTAACACTCCCTTCCACTACGGCACATGGTTAAGAGTTTTATAGGAAGCATTTCTTGACTCCAAATTATTAGAAACATAACAGGCATAATCTTATTTTTCAACCTTACTATTTCAATAAATGTCACATTTATTTATTTTTTAAGTTAAACTATATCAGAATTTGGGTCATGTCAACAGATTGACAGGCGCTTCAATGTTAGTCATTTTAGGGACTACCAGCTTGCTTGTACATTCAAAGAAAATATGAAAGTATACAGTGCAGAGAAAATGAGATAAATGCCTCTAATCTTTAGACCATCATGGTCACCAAAAATACCCTCATTGTTCCAACAACAGACTCTATCAAAGGCTAGGAACGCCACACAAGACAAAGGATGGCCAGGTGGGGAATACTTTTGCATTCTACTCCCGACTCAACAAATCACACTGCTCTCCAGCCAGTAGGCCTTGCTGCTGAGTGTGGTTCCTCGTGCTGTGTGATCCTTTCTTTCTGGAGCAAACTCTTTCTTGCGAGGACTTCCCTGCCTAGTACACCAAACAGAGTTCTATTGCCAGAGCCCCAAGCTGGTAGAAAGCCCAGGTTACTCTTTTGTTGGGAGAGGTCATTGCTTTGTTTTTTTGTTTTGTTTCAATCCACATGTGAATCAGTGAACATAAATAGACCTGAGAGAAGGGAACAACTCTTAATTCCCTATATCCGGCCTAAGTCACAGTTTAAGCCCATCTGGGATGCCTGCTATACTTTATTTGGTTTTATAACCCTCTGGCAACTTCCCTAAAGGGATTAGAAGCAACTGGTATTCTATACTTTATTTTCAAGATAAATTTGTAAATCATCCCGTACATATTTGTAATCCTAATTTGAAAGCAAATCATTCCGGTTCTAGAGGACTTGTTTGAGATAGAGAAGCCAGGTTTTGGATGAACCAGTGGTTGGGGTAGGGTAGAAGGGATTTAGTTGAATTCAGCTATTTGCATCAGTTTGTGGGTTGCCTATGCTGGTTCTTTCAGCAAAATCAGAGAAGTTTGGACTTAGATATCCTAGAAAGAGCCCTGTAATCAATCAGATTCAATACAGGATGTTGGGAAAGCAGTAAAACGTCTGGAGAAAAAAGGAAAAGAACAATGGATCTAGAGATCTATAAAATGGGCTGATCACACTCATTACAAATTTGTTATAGGTATATTATAGATATTTTTAATCGATTCTATCAAGAAAAATCAACAAGTAAACAAGCAAAAACCCCTCATGGTAGTTATTTTTTCCCTTTGGGGATTCTACAGGGAACAGAATAGAATGTTCAATCTGTTAGCAGGGTTTTAAGTTACAACTATGCATGACATTGTAAATACAGTCACGTTAGAGTGTGTGTGCTGACCTTGCCCAAAGTCAGTCAGTGTGACTCCGTTCCACTATTCAGATTGGCGTATCCTGACATGATTTTCTGGGGTAAGCGCTCCCACTTGTGGGCGCGGTCAGCTGTCTTCAGTCAGGTGGACTGAGCAGGACTGAACAGGATCTCCCCACACGGAACAGGATCAAGTTTCCACTTGAGTACGTCAGGTTAAAATCTGAATGTGTAGCAATCAGTGTTCAATAAGACAGTTTCTGAGAGCGAATCTGATGGCAGACCTTTGCATGGCTGTAATTGGTAAACAGAGGAAACTAGGAACTAAAGACATAGAGGTGGGGAAAGAGAACCTAAAAATATAAAACAGGACAGAAGCCAGAAAGGTAGGACTTAAAAGAGCTCAATTCATGTGCTGTATCGTATGAAATGAAATAGGAAAACTGTGAATGAAGCTGTAAATGCATGCCAGGATTTGGAAGAATTTTATTCCCGCTAGAGTTAGACTCTTCTATATTTTGATATTTCTACATCGTTTTCAGAGTAATACACACTTTAAATTTTTTTCCCAACCACATCAAGGCAGTATTCTGAACAATAGTTGCTACTATATCAGGAGTTATAGTTTTTTCTTTTATTTTAGTGAAGTCAGCAGTTTCTACAGAGTAGCCTGAAGCTACTTTTAAAGATCCATCATCAATAGTGTACTTTTTAACACTTTAGCACTAAGCATGCTTTAAAGGAGGGGAAAAATGAGGCCACATTTGGATATAAAGCAGAGCGACATCATAGTAAAAAAAGAAACATTGATTGTATTTTCTTGTTTTCCTTCAAGAAATGGCAAATATATAGCTTTCATAGTAAGGCGTTGCTTTCTAAATATAGAATGTGTGACTTTTTATATATTGTCATGCCATAGAATCTTTGAATCTGAGGTTGGAGGGGAGAGTTCCTTTAGTCCTACGTTTATCACCCAAGGAGGAATCAGCTCGTCATCATCCCTGACAGAATCACAGACAACTTCTGCTTCAAAAGCCTGCAGAGATAAGGATCTCACAATTTCACAAGATCACTCTATACTGATGAGTCTAGATAGCTAGAAAGTTCCATTTATATTGATCCAAAATGCAGTTACTCATAGCTGATGTGTATCTTTCCCAGTTGTGTTTATGGAACTATCTAGAATAACTCATCTTTTACCCTCAAGTTCTCTAAATATAAAGGCAGTGCCACTGTACAGGAGGAATGGGATGAAAGAATATTCCAGAAACCCTTTAAAATATATAACCTGGAGAAACATTCCAAAACTGTGTCTTAACCAAATTCAGTCTTTATAAAGAAATACAGCTTAGATTCCAATCATATTTACTATTTAAATAAAAGCTGACATTTATTTACAGCATATAATTTAAATAGCACTGTATTTTTTTTCCATCGCGCATTTTCCTTAAATTAGCACACAGCTCCCTTACACAGCTCTGCGGTCTGATGTGAGGCAATCTTGCCTCACAGTTAATGTCACTGGAAGAATACTGGTGGAGAGAGAGAAGAACAAGAAATTATAGATTTAGTACTATATTTTATTGAATCTAGCATGCCATTATTTACAAAATACACCTTTATTTTATGGACCACTGTGGATAGATGAATTATGGTATTTATTAGTTTGACATATTAGGACACTAAACAGAAGCTGAACCAGACCATTTCCTCTCTTCTTATTCTGTTCTGAGTGTAGGCGTGGCTGAGGACAGGAGCAAGAACACAGGTGACTATACCTCTCTATAGTCACGTTACTTACGCCAAATACTCAAAGCAAGTGTTGAGAGTGACTGGAGATGTGGGGTGAGAGTCAACATAAATAGGTTCCATTTTTTTTTTTTTTTTTTTTGTGGTACGCGGACCTCTCACGGCTGTGGCCTCTCCCGTTGCGGAGCACAGGCTCCGGACGCGCAGGCTCGGCGGCCATGGCTCACGGGCCCAGCCGCTCTGCGGCATGTGGGATCTTCCCGGACCGGGGCACGAACATGTGTCCCCTGCATCAGCAGGCGGACTCCCAACCACTGCGCCACCAGGGAAGCCCAGGTTCCATCTTTTTAAAGATAGCATCATTTGAAGATGGCTAACAGCCTAGTGAAGCCTCTGGAGATGACAGCATTTTCTATTAAGACTTTCGGCACTCTTGGCACACAAACACTAAGCGTAGGTGTCATTTATTAAATCTTATCCATTGCATGCCACTTTGTGTGAAAGCTATTTCTTCTTCTTCTTCTTTTTAGATCTTCTGGAAAGCAATAATGGCAGGATGAAGAATAGACTGAGAACTTTCAGGTGGGCTGGGAGAATCTGGAGACAGAATGAAGTGGGACAAACAGGAGAACTGGTAACGTAATTTCCATTACCTGCTTCATTACATGCTCGTCAATTGCTTCCTTAATATGTTTAATTTAGCAAGTTAAAAGAACAAGTTATCAATACCATACATAGAAGAACATAATAAAAACTAGAACAAACAAGCAAAATACGCAAGTGGAAGGATTTGCCACTGATGGTAGCAGAGACTAATATTTTAAAATATTCTGCTGCTATGAACATTGGATATACACAATCTAGCAATAAATATTATCACGTTTTAAAAATTAGACCTGTGTTAGTTTAGCATGAATTGTACTGCCAGATCGATGTTGAAGTTCAAGAGAGGGAATTTCACTCTAGAAAATTCCTTAGAGAAAATAAATATAAACTGAATTTATATCGTAAAAATCCCCCACTAAACTGAAGCTAATAGAGCTACAGGCTACAATGGTTTAGTGACTCTTTGCTGTATTATGTAAACCAGTTCCTCTGAAAATGTCCTTGATTCCTTAGAAGACAAGGATATTTTACTAAACTTGTTTGTAAAATGTAACATAGCTCAGGGGTCTATCATCTGGCAGTTGGGAATCATGACATAATGGGAGGATGAAGAATAGACTGAGAACTTTGGGGTGAAGTGGCGGAGTCTAGAGACAGAATAAAGTGGCGCAAAAAGAGATCTGGAGACATAATTTCCATTACCTGCTTCATTACATGCTCGTCAATGTCTTCCTTAATATGTTTAATTTAGTGGATTAAAATGGCATTGCTCAACTATCTTCACCAAATTACTTACTTTCCTTTTATTGACCTGGCTTATAACAACCTGCAAATGATATTAAAGGTCAACCTGCTATGTAAATGAAAAATCACAATCCTGGGCAGAATCACAGGTTTCTCCTTCCATTACTATGGAGAAGTGTCCACTCTTACTCTCTTTTTGCCTTTTTCTCCTCTCACTTTTCAACCTTTGTATTTTATGCAGGACAATAAGGTTTGCCCCTTCTTTTAACTTGAAACGTAGTGGGAAGAAATCAAAACAAAACTCATTCTCTTCTCTCTTAGCTACTGATAAGGAACTCTGTGGATATCAAGACCCCAACATGAATTATTGGCAGAGAATGGTATTTGTAGCTATTTTCAACTTGACACTGAAGCCTATGTGTGAAGTGTGATGCTTTACCTTTTCCTAGATATTCAGAGGAGTTGGAGTACTGTTATTCTCTCTCATCTCTTTATTAGCTGAACAAGAAAATAATTTTACTGAATTATGGCCACACAGATGGCAAAAATCATTCTTCTGGATTACTGGGAGTGAATTGTAACATAAAGAACAGAGAAAGACTGTAGCATTGACAGAATATTCTTTCTCCTGCTAGAATAAAACTCCCATCTGGTCCCAATTCTTTTTCCCTGTATTTGTGTCTTTTATGACATCTTTACGGCCTCTCTCATCTAAAGCACTATTTCTTTGCCCCTTAATTTGAGATGGCCATTTAGTTTGATTTGGCCAAAACAACGTGACAGAAGTGAAGGTGTTCCACTTCTGAACACAGACCTCAAAGGGCCTTGTGAACTCTCACTCTCTCAGTTACCTCAATCAAGAAAATAAACCCCAGCTCGCCTAGTGGAGGATGAGAAATCATATAAAGCAGAACCCAAAGAGCTGAGATTTTCCTAGTCTTAATGGCACTGAGCAACCCACCAGCTAACTCGGTTTTATAATAAACTTGATTGCTCAAAATCAGTTGAGCCAGATTAAATCAGCAAGACCTCTCAGCTGATCCATACACCCATGAGCTAAAATAAATGTTTATTGCTGTATGCCACTAAGGTTTTGTGGTGGCTTATCATGGAAAAAATATAACTTAGGGGTGTTTCTAAATTAGAACTTTTTTTCCTTTTTCAACTCCAGTGAACCAATGGGTACTGAAAAGTGGCAGTAGGTTGAGGTATCTACTTCCTTCTTTGAAACTAGTTCAAAATTTCTAGAAGTTCCCAAGGGAAATAAGCTGTACATTTTTTCCACTTTTCTTGCTACTAGTTGTCCAAAGTCTTTTTCTTTACTTTACCAGAGGAAAAAATAGTTAAAAATCAAGTCTATGTTTGGAGTTCTGAACTTCTTTTATATTTATTTTCCCACCAAGTTCCCAGGGAAAATATGCCCTCTTATTACAGTTTTCTGTCAACTTGCTCTAAGATCCTTGACTCACTTCATTCACATGAAGGAATAAATGAATGAAAATGTATTATGGAAGGAGTTGAATTTTAATAGAGCCCCAAAGCCTTACATTGTTTTTTTCTTAAATTGTAATGTTAGGTCACTTGTATCAGAACATCCTGGAGAAATGACTAAAATGTATGTTGCTAAGTCCTACCCAGACTTACTACATCAGGAACAGAATCTGAGCAGAAGTAAATACAATTACATCATACTGCCATTTTTGTTTGTTTGTTTTTTGTTTAGTGTTGTTTTCCACTGCTGAGATTATAAGACAAAGTCAGATCAGCAGTCAGGTCCTTCATTTCATTGAAAAAAAGTTTGGTTTGCAGTCATGGATCCATCAAGAAAAAGAAACCACTCTATGTACTCCTGTTATACAAGTTTATATTTGGATGTAAAATTTAAAAAAACATAAAAAATTGCCCAATTACTATGTGCTAAGGGAACAAAGGTTAGAGAAGTTGTCACCAGCATCTAAGCAACTAATTATTAAAAAGCTAACCTGAAGTTTGCTTCAGATGTTACCTCTGACACCAGCCCACATGTCTGTCCATAATTGTCCCTGGAGACAGAGGTCTATCCCTGTCTTCCACTCCAGAATTCATGCAAATGTCTCATTACCTGAGTCTTAAATTGAAACAAGCTGGAGAAGGGGATTCTGTTAAATGTACTTCCCGGCTTCTCCTCTGTGATGCAGACATATCACAGATAGGGCTGGTGATGGGGTCAAGCTGACCACAGAAAAACCAGCACATATCCAATCCCTGAGGTAATGACAGTAAATCTGACATCTAAAATTTTAAGGAAAAAACCATCCAGCTTTAGGTAGAAAGCTAGACTATCAGTAGTATCTAAATATTATTTACACTTAAGTTTTGAGAATTAAACCAGGTAAAGATTGAGGTGACATTCCATTCATACTCTGCAGGTATCAACCATTTGGTTTTCACAAGGGCCTGAGCCAGTTTCTATCTTTCACATTATACATTTAAAGTTTTCTCCTGAAACTTTGGTAAGCTTTACACCTTGTTTTCTGATTGTGCACTTTGTTATTTTGATTACATAATTTATTAAGTGCTCACAACAAGCCAGTGGGATGAGTATTATACCCATTCTGTACTTATTGTAGTTGAAGGACAGAGATGGTGAAAAAGTAACACAAAGTCATACAGTTTGTAAAAGAGCCCGAATTTAAATCTATAGCTTTTAACTTCAAACTGTATGCTTCTCCTACTTTATCTCTCTGTCTCTGTCATAGAATTTTCCAGCAAATAAAGTTCTCTATGTTTTTCAGAAAGGAGTATATAGCACTGTTTTCTGTCTCACACATGTCCTTTCAGCCTCCAGGGCTGATTCTCAAATTGGAAAGGAGGAAATGCTTCATAAACAAGGCCTCTACCTTTTCTCTCTGGGGCATCTCTTCTCATTTTTTGTCACTAGTGGTAATAGGCCAAAGTTGCAAATCATATTGTATCTTACTTTATTGTGAATGACATTTTTGTTTGTTTGTTTCAGTCCTCCAGCATCTATTCCTTCTTTCTACCAGCACATCAATTTCTTTTCAGAAGATTTCCTCTTTCTTTCTGTGTGTAGTCTTATCAAGATGTTGAAACCAGGTGTTTGCCCCTGCTATGGAAGCAGAAGTGGCAGAATACTTCCACTCCCCAACCTAGTACAGCTGAGGACATGTGATTCACAATTGGCTAATCAAATGCTTTCCTCTAGAGCTTTGAATTTTGAGCAAGGGATGAAGTCACAAGTTTAATTTGGAGATGATGTAATTAAATGACAGACTGTTCCTGCTATAAAACTTATTTCTGTAGTCCCTGTTTCATTGCAGCTTTAGTTTCTGTCAGTTTCCAAACAAAAAAACTTCCCTTAGATTGTGTGAATGTAAACTGCTACTATGCTTAACTTTTTACTATTGAAGTTAGTCAGATTCAATTTCTATGCAAGTAAAGAATCCAAATTGGGCTTCCCTGGTGGCGCAGTGGTTGAGAGTCCGCCTGCCGGTGCAGGGGACTCGGGTTCGTGCTCCGGTCCGGGAAGATCCCACATGCTGTGGAACGGCTGAGCCCGTGAGCCGTGGCCGCTGATCCTGTGCGTCCGGAGCCTGTGTTCCGCAACGGGAGAGGCCACAACAGTGAGAGGCCTGCGTATCGCAAAAAAAAAAAAAGAAAAAAAAAAGAATCCAAATTAATATTATAAATTCACTTACCTCAACTCATTTAAAAAATGTAAACCATGAGTATTAAAATAAAAATAAATGAGAAAACTGGAAAGTAAACCACTTTGTATTAGGTGACTGTCTTGTATTTAATGTATAGTATGTATAGTAATCAGGAGTGGGTTCAGTTGCAAGTAGAAGAAAAAAAATCCCATTGTGTTTGAAAATCTTAGAAGAAAATGAAAGAAAAACTGAGAATGAAAAAGATAAGATGGAGATAGGAACAGTTACTATCCAACGTTTATGCCATAAATTCACTGAAAGTGTGCCTCGACATTGACTAAGAGCTTTCCGGAAGTCTAAGCAAGAAGAAAACATTGTCAGTTGCGTATGTCTGAAAATTCCTTCGATAAAACCCAGTCACTTGCTCAGAAGGAAAATTACATATCACACTGAGTCCAGAGGAAAAAAAAATCTGGTGTCTTTTGTTCTCACGTGGAAACTGTACAAAGTACAGTAAATAGTATCTGCAAACACACCTCTAGAGGAAACACTACAGTGTGGTTCACAGACTGTTTTTAAAAATTTTGCTCAATATTAAGTCAATAGCATCACGCCAAACTGAAATTCAGTGAAAGTAGTTCTGTGGGGGACAAAAACAGTATGACCCAGGTGTGTAACTCTCTGTAGATCTGTTGTTTCATCCACAGAGAGATCTTACAGTATTTAGACGCATGGATAGGTGACTGACATTCAAGAATTCCTCCAAAACTATTGTTTTCCTAAAGTATTGCTGAGAAATGAGTTTAAGGTTACACTGTCTAGCAACTAACTTCTGGGCAGCTATTCTACGTTGGCGGTGGAGCAGAGGGTTAATGTGGCCGTTGTTAAATTGGAGGAACTGAAGACAGAAGCATAAACAGAAAGAAAACTATTTCTGCTTGGAGTAAAGGAGAAGCACACACTGGGAAGAGACATACTTTCTTATGCTTAAGAAAGTATCAGATGATTTTAAATGAAGGAATAAAGACAGTACTAAAAGTAATGCCTTAGGGGAAAAATGGTGGTAACAGTGAGAAGTCAGGGAAATAGCTTCCTCTTTGGAATGAATACACACTTAGTTATACAACCCATTATCTAATCAAAGCAAGTAAGTTATAAGAAACCTCAAACAAACAAATTAATTACTTAATTCTAAAAAAATGGACAAATATACATTTAAGATACAGAGAAAAGTAAAGGACATTTAAGAGTTTATATGGTCCATCTATATAAAATTTGAATTATGAAAATCTTGATTAAAATCATTATTTTCTAAAAATATTCAATATAACTTTTAAAAATCTGACCATAGGGAAATATAAACAGAACAGTTACTAGAAAATTGCTATGGCCTGAATGTTTATGTCCCCTCAAAATTCATATGTCAAAGCCTAAATCCCCAATGTGATGGTACTTGCAGGTGGTGCCTTTAGCAGGTAATTAGGTCATGAGAATGTGCCCCTCATGAATAAGATTAGTGACCTTATAAAAAGAGGTACTAGAAAGATAATCTTGCTTTCTCTGCTCTCTGCCATGTGAGAATATAATGAGAAAATAGCCATCTGCACACCAGGAAATGGGTTCTCACCAGAACACAGCTGTGCTGGCACTCTGATCTTGGACTTCCCAGCCTCTAGAACTGTGAGAAATAAGTGTGTTGGTTAAGCCACCCAGTTTCTGGTTTATTTGATACAGCAGCACAAACTAAATAAGACAGAAACTGAATAGTGAAACTTATCAAAATAATTTCACTAACTCAAAGTCCGTAATTACCTAACGGCACATGATGGACAGAAATCCCTTGTTGTTGCTAAGATGTAATGGTAACATGATACCAATTCCTCTGGAACTTGTGTATATGTTACCTTATTTAGCAAAAGGGATTTTGTAGATGTGGTTAGGATTACGGACTTTGAGTTGTGAAAATTATTTTGGATTATCTGAATGAGACCAGTATAATCACATGAGCCTTTAAAAGTGGAGAACCTTTTTTAGCTGGAGCTGGAAAAAAAGATGTGATGCTGGAATTGGGGTCAGAGAGATATTATATTGCTAACTCTAAGAATAGAGAAATAAGACTATGATGCAAGGATTGTAGATGGATTCTAGAATATGGAAAAGACAAGGAAACGCTCTCCCTTGGAGTCTCTTGAAAAGAACACAAGAGTGCTGACATATTGAGTTTAGCTCAGTAAGACCTGTATAGGACTTCTAACCCACAGAACCATAGAATAGTAAATTTGTGTTGTTTAAGCCTCTAACCCAGTGGCAGTTTGTTACAGTAGCAATAGAAAACACATACATATCCCAAGTACAAGGTAGAAATGTTCAGTTTGTGTTAAAAACAATGTGTTGTTTAGAATAAAGATTCTTATATTAATATAAGAATATTGATTAAGGAAAATACAGAAAGAGTTGCACCATGCAAAAAAAGAAAGCTGGTGTGGCTATATTAATACCAGACAAAGTTTACTTTAATTCAAGGTAGTTCAATTTAATTACCAATTACAGAAAGTAGCATTATATCGAGATAAAAGGGTCAGTTAAAAAAAAAACAAAAACGTAATCTTAAATGTGTGTATAGCTGATAACATAGCTTTAAATTATATAGGGCAACATGATAGAAATGAAGGGATAAACAGACACATCTGCAATCATAGTTGGGAATTTTAACACATCTTTCTCAGAAATTAAATGAATGAACAGGCAAAAATATAAGGAAGTTATAGAATATCTGAAAAACCCTATTAACCAGGTTGACCAAATTCATATTTATAATATATAAAGCAACTACAATGTGTGAATTGCTTTTAAGTACTTATAAAACATTCACCAAAATAAACAGTATGCTGGGTTACAATACAAATCTCAATAAATTTTAAAGGATTGACGTTACATGGAGTATGTTCTCCAAATACCAAGAATTAAAGGAGAAATCACAAACAAGATGATTAGAAAAATACCAATATGTTTGAAAATTAGGCAGTAGATGTCTAGATAATCTATTTTGCAAAGATAGAGTCACAATGGAAAGAGAAAATGTTTTGAATGAAATGATAAGAAAAACACACTTACCAATGTTTGTAGGATGTAACTAAAGCAGTGCCATATTTAGAGGGGATTCTTTTTCAGCTTTAAATACATACATTAGAAGAAGAAAAGTGGTTTTTAAAATTAATTATTTAAGCGTTAATATCAAGAAACTAAAAAATAACAGCAAAGATATACAAATAAACCAAAGGAAGAAATAATAAAGATAAGAACAGAAATGAATGAAAAAGAAAAGAGACATTTAATAGAGAACATCATCCAAGCTAAAATTCTTTCTTTGTAAAGACTTATAAAAAATAATAAAATCTTATTAGAAGGCATCAAGATAAAAGGGTGAAAAATAGCAATTTCAGAAATGATAAGAAAAATCTCACCATAGATCCTACAGGAATAAAATGATAAGACAATACCACGAGTAAATTATGTCAATAAATTTGACAATAAATTGGAAATGTGCAAATTCCTTGAAAAATGCAACACACTAAAATTCACCCAAGAAAAACATAAATATTTTATATATGTTGCATTTACTTATATATATCATCAGTAGTTCAAAAATTTCCCCTCTCAAAACAAACAAAACTCTATACCTAGATGAATTCACTGGTGAATTCTACCAAATATTTAACAACAACAAAAAAGAAAAACACTTTATCACAAACTCAGAATAAATAGAAAATATTTCCCAACTCTTTCTTTTTTTTTTTTTTTTTGCAGTACGCGGGCCTCTCACTGTTGCCGCCTCTCCCATTGTGGAGCACAGGCTCTGGACGTGCAGGCTCAGCGGCCATGGCTCACAGGCCCAGCCGCTCCGCAGCATGTGGGATCTTCCCAGACCGGGGCACAAACCCGTGTCCCCTGCATCTGCAGGCAGACTCTCAACCACCACGCCACCAGGGAAGCCCCTCAACCCCTTTTTTATGTCAAGTAGATTGTTAATACCGATACCTGCAAAGATATTACATGAAAAGAAAATTACAGGTCCACGCCCCATATGAACATGTGCCAAATATTATCAAAGTACTGGCAATTAGAATTTAGTGCTGTATTAAATGCATACATTTTCATGACCAAATAGAGTGTATTTCAGAATTACAAGGTTGGTTTAACATTAGAAAAATAATTAATTCAACTCAGTGACATAATAAAGGAAGAAAATATTGATTTTCTTCATTGTGTAAAGAGTATTAATAAAGTTTAATAACTTTCATAAAAAATCTCTCAGCAAACTAGAAATAGAAGGAAACTTCTTCAATTTGATAGTATTTACAAAAAGCCTATGGGTAACATCAGACTTAACTCTGAAATATTGAACATTTTTCCCCTAAGGTGAAGGAAAAAGAACAAAGATGTACATGATCACCATTTTTACTTGACATTGTATTAGAAGTCCTAGCTCATGGAATAATGTAAAGAAAGAAAGAGAAAAATGAGAAAGATGGAGTCTGGGAGAGAGAAAAATGAGGTGAAAAGTACAAAGCATAACTGTCATTATACACAGATAACATGATTGTGAATTTAGCAAAAACAAATACATCTACTAACTACAAGAGCTAATAAGTGAATTTAGCAAGTTCACGGGATACGTGGTCAATTATCTTTTTACAAACTAGCAATAACTGGACAATAAAAATTTTAAATAGCATTTATAATTGTATAAAAACCAATATCTAGGAATAATATTAATAAAGTATATGCAAGACTTTTCTGAAAATTATAGATGAAGCATTGTTTAAATATTCAAAGATATAAATAAATAGAAAAATGTTCCATGTTTATGGATTGAAAGTCTCTAAACTGCTAAAGGTAAATTATACCTAAATAGAATTGATGTAATCCCAATCAAAATCCCAGCAGAATTTCTGTAGACATACACAAGCCAATTCCAAGATTTAAACAAAAATTTAAAGAAACGGAGAGGTCAAGACCAATCCTAAAGCTCAAGTAATGAAAACAGGGTCATATTTGAATAAGGGTAGACAAATATTTGAAAAAAACAGAAGAGAGTCCACAAAAGGACCCACACACATACAGCCTCTTGATTTACAACAAAAAAACACTAGCACAAGTTAATAGGAAAATACATAAGATAAATTTTTAATAAAGCAAGAGCATGATAATTTGAGAATAATAACAAATTTGTTGTCTAAAAAAAAGTATAGGCTATCCCCTGAATTCAACCAATTATGACCATACCTGTAAATCAAATTGCTAAGAATCAGTGCTAGTTATATAGCTATCATTTCTTAGACCCAAGTTTGTCATTCTATACTCTTTTCTGAGATGCTAAGATTTAGAGTCTCCAAAATATATTTACTAGCCTTTCTTGCTGGCTGGATTTCTTTTAGGTTCTGCCAATGAGAGGCAATCACATGATACTGGAAACCTGGATAAAGGGCAAAGGGACTCTATTTCTGTTTCCAAGTCCTATCAGCTTCCCTCTGACAGTGAAGGACTGCTATGGTCTCCAGATTCTTTGGACATAAGCAGTAGCTGTGTGTTGCCCTCCTCAGAATTTCCAACCCCAGGTCCATAAGGGCCCCTCCTTTAAGCTCCAGGATTTTTGTAATTCCATCTCTTCCCTCTTGTTCTTCCAATCACAGGAGTAGGAGCTGCTTCCTGCCATTAATAATATTAAGGTTACCTCAGCAACCTTTTTACTCTTTCAATTTTTAAGCGTCTTGTATAACAAATTCCTTGTATCAAATCATCTCTTTTACAAATACCTGATGTTTTCTGCTTTCTAGGCTGGGTCTTGAATAATATAGAGCCCATAACTCAGAAGAAATGTCGTTCTTGAGGCAAGAGAAATGAAGTTTGGAGATATTCTTTTCGAGTATAAATTATCTAATTGAATTTTTAAAACCCTCAGGCCACATTACCTTCTCAGCAACTAACCTTCCCAGTCCAGTAATGAGTATTAATGGATTCCAGGGCAGTTAACGAAGGAATAAAAGTAAGCAGAAGTGATTGCCTTCTACAACATCCAAAATATCTTTCCTAGAGGTAGCAATAAACACCAGTGGGACTAACTACTAATCTGTGATGTTATTATCCAGAATGGAAATGTCAATGTGGACTCAGATTTTGTATACTTGCTAGAATTCCTCACCACTCATTTCTGTTTATAGATAAGTTTGGTAGGAATTTTTCCTTTTAGGTTATTACAATTGTCCTCGGGCCAACAGCAACTTAATTGATCATTATATAACAGCTGCAGATGGGATCCCAACATACCTGTAACCAATCCCAGCATTCAGGTCCCCAGAAGGACCTAAATGAACAAGCTAAAGTTAATATAGCAAATGTCCAAGCAAAAAGAATGTATTTTTCCAGGAGAAGGTAAGGGTTAAGATAATCATGTTCAGATTTACTAGAGAAGAGAGCAACACTTGAAAGAAGTGAAGTATCTTAAGAGAAAGTTCCTGCCTTATATTTGGCCAAATTCCTTTCCTTGACAACCGACAGATATGAGACTTAGGATCAGGCATATAGGAGTAGTGTGTTCTAAATTTCATATATTTTATAGGAAGTAAACATTAAAATCTATCCAAAGTTCCCATCAGAATCTGATTATTACAATCCTTCATCATATTCGAGGACTGAAATCCTAGAAATTGAAGGAGCCTACTCCAGGACATCTACCAATCAATAAACTATCCACTTAATGTGAATAGCAGTGCTAGTAGTAGTAGTAATGACTGCTGTACATGAGTACTTATTTTGTACCTATAATTCTACATGCTTTAAGTGTATAATCTCTTTAAATTTTCATTAAAGACCAGAAACCATTCTTACTTTCATTAGGCGCAGTGCCTTGATTTGCTTTTTGAGGATTTCTCTTTCTATAGGAGAGTTCAAACTTGAAGGAGATGTTAATTAAGGGATTTTGTCCTCAAAGAACTACACGATGGGCACACGACCCAAACTAAGTCAACTGAACTTCTTCTCCTAGAACTTTGAATCTTGATTAGAGTGATTCAATAGCAACAACATTCTGACAAGATTTTAATATTTATTAGACTAGTAGATCCATACTAATTCCTGCCTATTTTGAAACTTAATCACCAGCATTTCCTTTGATTCTCTAAGCTACTCAATATCCAACCCACAAAATGATTTTCTGCTTAAAATTTCATAGAGTCAATTGCTGTTGATTGAAACAAAAATTTCTAAAGGATAGCTTCTTTTATCTATGAGAAAATTGATGCTTTGTGTGGTTAATTGTGTAATGTCAAACTCTTTGTCAAATAAAAGCTGGGATATTAATCCAGCTACCTCTGATTTTATGAAACCAGGGCTCTAGATGAAGTGGCTTTGTAATAGATGCAAAAAGTAAATTCTATTCTATTCAGTTTTTAGAAACCTGAGAGACTGCAAACATTGGTCCTGGTCATTCATACTGTAACGGATCTTACTGGTGGCTCACCTAAACAAATATCAATAAGCGAGATTCTCAAAACAAGAGCAAAGCTTTGATGTGAACAAATGAAGATAACCTCATGGCCAAGTTCTTCTCATGGTTGGGAGAAGGGTATAATTAGCTGGGCTGTATAATAATGGGGCAGACCCCATTTAGGAAAGAGTAGTCTGTGATTTACTTCAACAAAGGAACCTAAAAAGTATTTAAAACTAAGATTGTAGTAAGAGAAAATAATCACAGTTTAAAAGTATAGTTTTGGAAAACAATTTGCTGGCTCTTCAAAAAGTTAAACACAGAATTACCATATGTTCTAACACTTTTGACTCTTAGATATACACCCAAGAGAATTGAAAACAGAGACGCAAACAGATTCTTGTACATAAATGTTCATAGAATCACTGTTCACAATAGTCAAAAGTGGAAACAACTCAAATGTGAATCAGTGGGTGAACAGATAAACAAGAAGTGCTATATACATACAATGGAATATTACTCAGGCATAAAAAGGAATTAAGTACTGATACAGCCTACAGTGTGGATAAACCTTAAAAACATTATGCTAGGAGAAAGAAGTCAGGCACAATAGGTCACATACTGTATGACTCCATTTATATGAAATATCTAGAATAGATAAATTTATAGAGACAGAAAGATTGATGATTTTCAGGGGCTGGGGGAAAAGAAGAATAGAGAGTGATTGCTTAGTGGATATAGGGTTTTATTTTAGGGTAATGAAATGGTTTTGAAGTGAGATGGAGGTGGTATTTGTTTGCACAACAATATGAATGCACTAAATGACACTAAATTGTATACTTTAAAATAATTAATTTTATTTTGTGTGAATTTTACCTCAATTTTTTGTAACATACATATATTTGTTTAATTATACATTTATATATAGATGTACATAGAGAAAAGCTCAAGAAGTTTCCTCACCAAATTATAATAGCTGTTCCTTCTAACGCTACACGGTCCAATATGGTAGTTACTAGCCACATGTCTGAGTGCTTAAAATGTGGCTGTTCACCTCAATTTTTCTCTTTTAAAGTGACTGCTATATGCTAGGCACAGTTCTAAACACTTTATATATAAAACATATTTAATCTCCAAAACTACCTTATGAAGTAGATTATTGTTACCAAGCCCATCTTAAAGACAGGAAATGTAAGGCATAGAAAAATTGTTACTTGCCTATGGTCACAAAGCTGATAAAGTAGTGAATTTGGAATTAAAACTGAAGAATTCAAGCTATGGCTCCCAAGTCTCTATTTTTCAACATTACAGTCTATGCTCTTCAAAAATCAGACACTGTGTGATTATACACTAGACCAGCAATGTCCAATAGAACTTTCTGTGATGATGAAAATGTTCTATATCTACATTGCTTAATACAGTAGCCACTAGCCACATGTGGCTACTGAGCACTTGAAATATTGCTAAGACAACTGAATACCTGAATTTTTAACTTTGTTTATTTTTAAATTATTTAAATTTAAGTAGTTTTTTATGGCTATGGGCTACCATTTTGGATAGTGTCCAAGTCTAGACTTTGATAATTTTTTTAAAAAATATTTATGGTTGATTTACAATGTTGTGTTAGTTTCAGGTGTACAGCAAAGTGAATCAGTTATACATATATCCACTCCTTTTTTTAAGATTATTTTCCCATATAGACCATTACAGAGTATTGAGCAGAGTTCCCTGTGCTATAGAGCAGGTTCTTGTTAGTTACCTATTTTATATATAGTAGTGTGTATATGTCAATCCCAATCTCCCAATTTATCCCCCTCCCAACTCTTATCCCCTGGAAACCATAAGTTTGTTTTCTACTCTGATGGTTTTTTAAGTTATCCTTTAGGGCAAAAAAAATTCCCCAAAATGCATATTCTTCTTTCTGGGTAATATGAAGAGGTAGGAAAATAATTGGAGCAGTTCAGTCTCAACTACCTCCCTGTCCTCTGAGAAATTTTCAAGTGTGAGAGGCAGACTATCAATCCCAACCATTGTGAGGCAGTATGAACCTCGACTTTTTGTAGTATCAACATTCTAAAGGTCAGAAATTTCTTGACACAACAGGGACATAATTGGCCCAAATTGAAAAATATTATTCAGGATAATCCCAAATAAAATTCATACAAATAAAGTCAGTCACTGGTAATACACACTAGCATCCTACCATCTGATCTAGGAACTTTTATCATAAGCACCTTTGAGGAAGACATCTTTGCCACAAGCATTTTTACCACAAACATTTTCATGGCATGACTAATTGGACATAAAACAATGTTGCCAAAAAAAAAGAATAGCACAAAATAATAGTACAAAATAAAATAAAAGGGAGACATTAAGAAGGACATAATGAAACATGAGAAACGCATAACAGAATTTAAAACATTTTATTGCAAAATACAAAAATTTGAATATATTTAAAATGCATATAGATTCATGGCAATATTGCACAAATAACTGATTTTACTTTGTGGGTTGTACCTAAGCTCTTGTCTTCCAAGCTTCTAGTTCTTAGTATTTTATATTTTCTTTTGCTTGTTGATTTGTCTCCTCATTCAACACCCTACTTTTTCTTTTTTCCTAAAATTTCTTCCCTCATTAAGAGAGGTATCAGTTTCCAAATACTAGAATACTGGAATGCATATCTGTAAACTGAGCTTTGTGGTGCATTGTAAGAGACTTATACACTCTTGTTTATTCTTGGCATACTAACTCATATCTATTGATAGAAATTCAGAAGTTCTGTGGGAAATGTGGGTTAAACAATATGCCTTCAAATCAGTGAAGGATTTGCAACTAATACTTTATAATTTTCTAGAATAGTTTACAATCTGGCTTTACATTCTTATTTCACACTTCCAGTAAGTTTTGTCACCATATTTTCTATCAAGTTGATATACGTAGTTGTTATCATCCACTATTTTAAGGCCATGTCTACTCTTCACTGTATAGACCATCATGAGGGTTATGATTTAAGTAATTTTAAAATGAGTGTACTGTGTCAATGTGGAAATGAAACAAAACTGTCAACTAGTTGAAAGCAAATTGTCAAATCAAAGTGTCAACCAGTTATTTTATCTTTATGACAAAATTGCCCTACAGCCTATTAGTTATGTGGTGAAGATGTTAAAGGCAAAGATGTCTATGGCAAATATGTTTACAGTGAAACATTTACTGGACCCACCTATCATCACTGTGATGAGATGCAAGATGGAATGAACTTTGAATAAGTGTAGTAGACATTTGATATATAAAAGAATTGCCATCAATGTAGTTGCAGTTCTCCCCCTGTACTTCATCCTACAAATATCTTTTGCAAAGTTTTCTTCCCCGAAGTTAAATTTTTTTTGTTTCAGGCCTCAGGTTGTCATGTTTTCTTTTTCTTCTTCTTAGACTTTTTGTAACGTCTATCTCTTTAATATAAACAGTCAAGCTGCCAAGGCGGAATATACATTTTTTTTTTCAGCTCAAAGTATCTCACACATGCACCAGCACACAATTTGTGATCATGACTAAAATTATTCTCAAAGAAAGAAAACAAAAAATATTAACGTTACCTTAAGTCATAACCACTTCGGTTAATCTACCACAAATTAACTTTGTACCTTGCATATGCAAGAAGCAAATTAATAACTTTCATTTATTCCAAAAATATTTGAATTAACATGCTGGACATTATATTAAACATTGAAATGCAATAGTGACCGACACAGACAAAAGTCCTTCTCTCTTTAAACTAGAAAAAAATAATAAATATAGCAATTAACAGGTAACATTTATGTAAAAGTTAATATGTTTGGGGGACAACTGTAGGAGGAATATGGTTGTGGATGAAGATCAGATGTTCAATTTAGATATAATAAGCTTGAGGAAACTAAAAGCTATATAAGAAGTTTAATGGACAATGTTATTGGGAAGAGAGGGACAAAATATGGGAAGAGCAAAGTTCAAGTTTCAAGGAGAAAGGTCTATGCTGGAGTTATAAATTTAGAAGTGATGACCGTAGAGAAGGTACCTAGAGCTATGAGACAGGATGACGTTACTCAGTGGTTAAGTATAGGTAGAAAAGTGAGAAGGTCGAAGTACTGAGCCCTGGAGAATAAAACACCAAGAGGTTGGAGACATAAAGTAGGATTGATAAGGAAAGGCCAGAAGGATATGAAGAAATTCAAGTAAGTGTGGCATCCTAGAAGAAAATGTTTCAAGGAAGAGAGAATGATTAACTGTGTCAAATGCGTCTGATAAGCCAAGAAAGATGAGGAACTGGGTGTTAGATTTAGCAATATGAAAGATAATCATTATAAGAACATTTTAGTGGGAGTAGTTTGGGTAAAAACCTGATTGGAGTGGTTCCAAAAAGAATGAGAGAAAGAAATTGGAGACAGCAAGTTTATATAAATCAATCCAGGATAATGAAATGAATGTGTATACCCATGATATGAATATCAGGTGACAAAGTCAAGTTCGCAAGAAATTGAGCTTTCCTTATATTTCCTGTGATGGAATTCAATACTTTGTTGAATTAATCACACAAATTTCATTGCAACATTATTTGCAATAATAAAGCAACTATCAGTTAAGGATTATTTAAATAGCATATGAAAAAAATAGCATATGATTTGCAGAGTATGGTACATTTATACTATGGAATATTACAGAGCTGAGAGAAGAGGCAAATCCTATATGTTTTGTTATTGAAAGATCTCCAAGGTATTTTTTGGTGAACAAAGCTCACAGCAGTATAGCATTTATAATGCAATTTCTTTACTGTGTGTCTACATGTGGTTTAGTTAGGTGAACTTGACAGGGTGCAATTGTGAAAAATTATGTTGGTCAATACTACTAAGCCATTGAGGTATTAGAATAGTCTTGGTTTCAAGGGTTAAAATATTCAGTGTGGTCCAAGTCAGAACTTGCATCTCACATCTCATTAAAAATATCTCTTCTTCCTTAGTGCCCAGCTGCTCAAGGAGGCATGGTTTGCCTTTTCTATTTTTCTCCCGTCTCTGCCCTACAGCTAGTTGCTGCTTTTGTTCCTTCAGAGTGGGTGTGAGATGGAAAATAGTTAACAAAATCCCCCTGGCTGATCCTGTTGTAATTTGGTTTCAGTGTTCTGTATGCTGGCTGATGTCCCAATATTGGCTCTTTTCCTCCAGAAATGCTTTTGTGGCTTCTTTGAAGACTTCTCCATTGTGGATGTTGAATATCACTGTCCTCTGGTATGAGGGCACACTCATTAGCTGGCCTCTGCAACCTGCTCTTCAGCCGCTGCTCTGAGAGAGCACCCCATACAGCTTCTCTCTTCTATCGGGCCTCTGTCTGACAGGAAATCATCTTAGGGACTATTGAGAATGGAGTCAAGCCAATGGCACAATATTTAACTTGTTTTTGGTAAACAACAAGAGTCTTTTGGTAAAGAACCCTTTTGAAGAAATCTGAGAATTAGCTACTTTGCTATACCCTTCCACTAGGTTTTATTGAAAATAAGTCTTAGACAAACTTTGCTACATACAGATATTTATTACGGAAATATTCAGAAGCAACACAGACAGTTCTTACAAGGTTCTCTGAAAGCTGGATGATGGTCCAGCTCTCTGAACTTTTAAGTGTTCCCCAAGGCACCTTTCTTGAAAGGTTTATTCATGGCAGACCAGACAGCATTCAAGAAGTCAGTTTTTCTTTACCTTGCAGTGGACATAAGACAACCAAAAATCTACCTAAACTAATAGCTGGACATAGCACTAGTTGGGAATAAACCCTTAAGAGCCATCCCTAGAACAAATGAAAAAGGTATCTCATTGATTATCTGACTATTAAGTATGTTTCTAAAATATTTTAGCCAATCAACATAGATTGGTTAGCGCTGATTTCATCTATGAAAATCCACTTAAACATTCTCATGCTACCTAAGATGCTGTTAATTTTTCCAATGAAAAACCATTTCTGCCCTTCCTTATGCTAGTTATCAAAGTGTCTGGTGTTGAGATGGGCACAGCCCATGGGGTGTACTAGACACCTCTAGAGTGTGGATTCGTGCCCTGAAGTAGATAGAATAGCGCATAGAGTACATTCTGGAAGGACACAAAACCTTCACCTTCCTGGGCCAGTGGCCCATGGGAAACAGCCATCCCTCAACACCAGTAGTCTTTTCTGCTTTGTGGACAAGGGTTACCACACAGTGGGCCTCGACTGCCACAATTCTTCAATGTGGACATCATCCAGGTCCCCAAGCCCAGTTTTTTCACCAACTGACACAAGCTGTCAGAAAACTCAGTGAGAAGGGCTCATACTGGTGGGACAACACCCGCCTGGAGAAGGGCATGATTGCTACGCTGTGAAACCTGTTTGACTTGCTCCTGATGGAATGATGAGGGCCCATGCACTCTCCTGGGGAGACCCCTCTACTGGGACCCGGCAGATCGGATCTCCTGCTGCAGTAGGCTGGCACAGGGAGCTCATCCAGGGTGACATCTGCAACAACAACCTGAGCAGCACCTGCATGTGGCAGCAGGAGCTCACCTGAGCCTGGCAGGTACAGGGTGCCTGGAGGAAAGAGTTGCAGGAAATGAGGTGCGTCATCAAGGCCATGTCCAACGCTCAGTTTGGGAGTATCTTCCGACACCTTCTACAACTCCACCTACTTCTCACAGTGACCCGTGCCCTTTTCCAACCTCTACAAGGCTTCCCCTGGCTGCCTGATCAACGACTTCGGGGACTTGACCTTCTGCTTGAGCTGCATGCTCCTGCATCACTAGGTTCCTCTGGACGCACCAGTTCTGAATAGCCTTCATGAAGTGACCCTTCCTACCCCACATCCTGGACAGGAAAAAAATGGCCCTAAACTGAGAGCTTAAACTAACGAATGTAAACATGTCACACAGACGTCACAACAGGGGAATGCTTTAAGATGGTTCAACCTGACTCTGTCCCACGTTCTTGACCATGATCTGAACGCCTGGGCCTCTACAGCAGCAACCTTCTTGGTTTCTTCTTGCTATTAGAGCAGTTCCAATCAGGCACTTTCCTTTAGAGAGTCATGTGAGGTGAGAGTCATGGGAGGTCCCCCTTTGGGGCCCCCCAAACTGCATGGTAAACAGTTCAAACTTGACAAAAACTCCTCCAGCTCTGGGCCCATGGCCTGACACTTAGCAGACATCTAGCCACAAGACTCAGCAAGTACAAGTTTCTCCTTTGGTAGAAAACTCCAGTGTCTATTAGTGGTTTTCTTGAAGCCCTCACTGGGCTTGAGGTGAGGTTGAGGATTGGGGCTATAGAAGGTGAGGTGGTGGGTGGGAGAAAGCAGCTCCATCCTCTCCCCAGGTGATGAGAGGGGGCAATGGCACAGTCCTTCCTAAAAAAGGCAGTGGGTTCTCTTGTTCCTGAGGACCCCAAACCCTCTGGACATAAATCATGCAGCATCCCTATATCTCATGTCCTGAAGGTCATCCAGAACCTCTCTTAAGAATGTGAATTACTTGTGCTATGGGTTTTGGGCTTCAGATAATATCCACATTCAAATACAAACTGTCAATTAAAATCCAGCAAATGAATTTTGTGCTCATTTAACAAATATTTATGGAATACCTTCTTTGTGTTACTCACTGGTCTTGGCATAGGATGTGTCTAGAAGGATACAGTCTTCATCCCCCCTGGTTACTTCTTGGAAGTGGGTGGCTGGCTTTTTACGTTTTCCTTCCACATAATTTTATACTGTGGGTTTTTTCTAACAAGACTCATAAATTTTATTTCTAAGTTTGTAAATCATTTTCAGAACAAGAGCAAAACTTATTCTATTTCTCTTCACATCTGTACTTTTAATTTCTTTAACTGAGATAACAATTCAGTTACTGTATTTTGAAAACGCAAGGTGCTTGTCATCTTTCCCCTTTGATTTGTGATATTCTAGAACCATTGCTTACAAGCTTCAAAGAAAGAAAAAAGTCACTGCTGCTCCAGTGACTTATTTTATTTAGTAAGTGTAATTCCTCCTCTATAAAGCATTGATTAAACTTTAGAACATAAAGGTCAGAAATAGATTTACACAAGATAAGACCACACCTTACTGCCAACTCATTCAAAAATGACATTGCTACTTACCTTGTCCTTCTTTGTGTCCCTAAAAGATCTCTTTGGGATTTATAACAACCAATTAGAAATGTATATCCTAGATACAATTAGCCTCTTTTAAAAGTCACAGTCATCTGGAGGAATTACTTTGTTCATTGCACACCCCCAAAATCAATTCATGAGAGATGGATCTTTTATTTAAAAATTGGGAATTGTGAGAAGTGGAAAAGGGGATTCACATCAAATATTACATAGCAAAAACTTAATCAAATGCCTATGAATTAGTTATCTATTGCGATGTAACAAATTACTCCAAAACCCTATTAGCTTAAAAGATTAACATCGTTTTCTCATAGTTTCTGTGGGCCAAGAATCTGGACACGGCTTAGTTGGGTATGTCTGTTCCAAGGTCACTCACAAGGCTACAGTCAAGGTGTTGGCTAGGATTATAGCCATCTCAATGCTGAACTGGGGAAGGGATCCACTTCCAAGTCACTCATATGGTTGTTGGAGGTTCTCACTGACTATGTCCAGAGTCATTAGTTCTGCTCCACGTAGGTCTCTCTTTAGGGCTATTCACAACATGGCAGCTGGCTCCCTCAGAGCAAGGGATGAGAGAGAGAGAAATGGAAGCCACATTTTTCATAATCTAATCTTGAAACTGATATCCTATTGCTCTACTCTAGCCTGTCTGTTAGAAATGAGTCTCCTAAAACAACCCATGCTCATGGAAAGGAGATTACAAAAGGGTGTGAATATTAGGAGACTGAGGTCATTGGGGGCTACCTTATGGACCATCTACAACAACCTACTTCACATTTTACTTTTCTACCCCTGCCATCCTTGCCCCCCAAAGTTCATAGTCTTAGCCAGAGTATCTCTTTCATTCTTCTCTTCCTCCTAGGCAGTCTAAAATTCTAGTTTTCATTGCAACATTTCTCCTCAGTTAAAACACCCATTTAACAAAAGAAAAACATATTTGTTTAGCAGAATATGGACACTGCTTACTTCTTAAATGTGCCCCTTGAGAAGTGTTAGTAGTATAAATAGAACCATGTAAAACTTACTATAACATTATACTTAAGATTAATTATTTCATGACTCCATTGCAATTGACTCCATTACTATAAAATACTTACAATATTCTCAACAATTAAATCTTTTAGGAAAGGGAAGCTGTGTTCAAATGAATTATGTGTTACCATTGGTCATATTTATAGTGAGACTTCCCAGCAATGAATTGTGATTCTCAAGAGTTTTCTTTTTTTTTTAAGTTAAATTTTATTCAAGAAAAAATGTGTGTTTGTTTCCAAAGTCTCTTTTTATCCCATTTTAATGTGTCTCAGTACCAGTTCAATTACAGTGAAGAGGAACACAAAGCTTTTGACATCTGGGCCAAGAACAATGTTGGTTATTAAACTCAGTCTACCTTGGAACAAGCTGCCTCCTCAGAAAACATTTTGTTGTATTTTCCTTGTCTGCAGAGTAAGGAATGAATAATGCTACATAGCCTTGAGCACTCAGTGAACAAATGATACCGGCCTTTGAAGAGTTTTCATAGCTTAGTCGTTTCTTTCCCTTTCACTCTTGATACTGTGTTTATTTTGTTCTGTTTTGTTTTGTTTTGTTTGTACCAGGTTAAACTTAAGCCCTTTCCTGAGCTTGTCCAAAAGTTTCAGAGGGAATAAGCATTAGTACAGACAGGCTTTTACCTATTTTCAACTTCTCTCTAATATCTGGAAACTGATGCCTTCTGATCTCTGGAAGTAACACAGAAATCATCTGGATTCTTTCAGCTACTATCTACAATAACATGACTTGACTATTCCAGAATTCTCTTGCATAGGAAGATGAAAATACAAATAACTTTATTTGTTGCTTCAAGACGTTTTTGAAAATCCATTGATCTGAGCATTAGAAGACTCAGCCAGCCCTCATGAAAGGAATCAGGACAATAAGTACCTCAACCAGGCTCATCGAATGACTGTTCACTTCTCAAGACTTAATTTGGAAACTTGGGCTCACTGTGTCCACAATCCTATATTATTATATCATGAATTTTGCCCAATCCCAAACAGACCTTCGCAGTAAAAGATCTATTGATACTTTATTTTCCCCCTCTTTTTTAAAAATTAAAATATAGTAGATTTATAATGTTGTGTTGGTTTCAGGAGTACATCAAAGTGATTCAGGTATACATATATATTCATATATATGTATATATATATATATCCCTTTTCAGATTATTTTCCCTTGTAGATTATTACAAGATTTTGAGTACAGTTCCCTGTGCTATACAGTAGGTCCTTGTTGTTTATCTATTTTATATATAGTAGTGTGTATATGTTGTAAAAGACCTACTTTATATCAGACACCAAAAACCTCATAAATATTTCTCTTTGTTCCCTCCCAACTTCAGACACTATTAAGAGTCTACCAATGAAATGATCTCCCTTAGTCTGGCAAGCAATAATCTCTACAAGTTAGTTACTTTGTCTAGCTTTATCTTCAAGTTGTTTTGATACTCTTTTGAGGAAATGGATAGTTGAGAGAAGCCACCAAGATATGGTTGTATAGGGAAAAATTTAAGTGTTAATCACTGTTTATTCATCTCATATGGATCCTACTTTTCTCAGTGAGAAATATTACAATATAGTCAAGTTGTATCATCTAAAAGTGATGAATGAAATATGTCTAGGAAAAGTAAGATAAATAAATAAAATTATGTAAAGTTCAGCAGTGATATGTCCTATTACCTGAGATGGAAGTCAGGCAAGCAGAGAGTTGAGGAATAAGTGACAAAGATATGTTGTGTACATTGTCTTCTTTTATCAGAGTTATGTGGGAAAGAAGTAACAGAAAGAGCAGATTTAAGAAAAATCTTCTAGGCTAGGAGCTTCAAGATGGCAGAAGAGTAAGACGTGGAGATCACCTTCCTCCCCACAAATACATCAGAAATACATCTACATGTGGAACAACTCCTAAAGAACACCTACTGAACGCTGGCAGAAGACCTCAGACCTCCCAAAAGGCAAGAAACTCCACGTACCTGGGTAGGGCAAAAGAAAAAAGAAAAAAACAGAAACAAAAGAATAGGGTCGGGACCTGCACCAGTGGGAGGGAGTTGTGAAGGAGGAAAGGTTTCCACACACTAGGAATCCCCTTCGCTGCCGGAGACTGTGGGTGGCGGAGGAGGGGAAGCTTCAGAGCCAACGGAAGAGAGCGCAGCAACAGGGGTGCGGAGGGCAAAGCAGAGAGATTCCCGCACAGAGGATCGGTGCCAACCAGCCCGAGAGGCTTGTCTGCTCACCCGCTGGGGCGCGTGGGGCCGGGAGCTGAGGCTCGGGCTTCAGTCGGAGCGCAGGGAGAGGACTGGGGTTGGCGGCGTGAACACAGCCTTAAGGGGGCTAGTGCGGCACAGCTAGCCAGGAGCAAGCCCAGGAAAAAGTCTGGAGCTGCCGAAGAGGTAAGAGACATTTTCTTGCATCTTTGTTTCCTGGCACACGAGGAGAGGGGATTAAGAGCGCTGCTTAAAGGAGCTCCAGAGACCGGCTATCAGCGTGGACCTCAGAGACGGGCATGAGACGCTAAGGCTACTGCTGCAGCCACCAAGAAGCCAGTGTGCAAGCACAGCTCACTCTCCACACCACCCCTCCTGGGAGCCTGTGCAGCCCGCCACTGCCAAGGTCCCGTGATCCACGGACAACTTCCCCGCGAGAACAGACGGTGCGCCTCAGGCTGGTGCAACGTCATGCTGGCCTCCGCCCCTGCAGGCTCGCCCTGCATCTGTACCCCTCCCACCCCCCGGCCTGAGTGAGCCAGAGCCCCTGAATCAGCCGCTCCTTTAACCCTGTCCTGTCTGGACGAAGAACAGATGCCCTCAGGCGACCTACATGCAGAGGTGGGACCAATCCAAAGCTGAATCCCGGGAGCTGTGAGAACAAAGAAGAGAAAGGGAAATCTCTCCCAGCAGCCTCAGGAGCAACGGATTAAATCTCCACAATCAACCTGAGGTACCCTGCATCTGTGGCATACCTGAATAGGCAATGAATGATCCCCAAATTGAGGAGGTGGACTTTGGGGGCAACGATATGTATATATTTTTCCCTTTTTCTCTTTTTGTGAGGGTATACGGGTATGCTTCTGTGTGTGATTTTCTCTGTATAGCTTTGCTTTTGCCATTTGTCCTAGGGTTCTGTCTGTCCATTTTTTTTTTTTTTTTTAGTATAGTTTTCAGCACTTGTTATCATTGCTGGATTTGTTCTTTGGTTTGGTTGTTCTCTTCTCTCTTAATTTCTATTTTTTTAAATTACTTTAAACAATTTTTAATAATTATTTTATTTTATCTTCTTCTTTCTTTTTTTTTTTTTTCTCCCTTTGTTTCTGAGCTGTGTGGATGACAGGCTGTTGGTGCTCCAGCCAGGCATCAGGGCTGTGTCTCTGAGGTGGGAGAGCCAAGTTTAGGACACTGGTCCACCCAAGGTCTCCCAGCACCACTTACTATCAAACGGCAAAAATCTCACAGAGATCTCCATCCAAAGCAAAGACTCAGCGCCACTCAATGAACAGTCAGTTACAGTGCTGGACACCATATGCCAAACTAGCAAGACAGGAACACAACACCACCCATTAGCAGAGAGGCTGCCTAAAATCATAATAAGGTCACAGACACCCCAAAACACACCACCAGACATAGACATGCCCACCAGAAAGACAAGATCCAGCTTCATCCACCAGAACACAGGCACAAGTCCCCTCCACCAGGAAGCCTATACAACCCACTGAGAGAACCTTAGGGGGGTTGCCACTTGCCACTGGGGGAAGACAACAAAAACAATGGGAACTACAAACCTGCAGCCTATGAAAAGTAGACCCAAACACAATAAGTTAAACAAAATGAGAAGACAAAGAAACACACAGCAGATGAAGGAGCAAGGTAAAAACCCACCAGACTGGGCTTCCCTGGTGGCGCAATGGTAGAGTCCGCCTGCCGATGTAGGGGACACGGGTTTGTGCCCAGGTCCGTGAAGATCCCACATGCCGTGGAATGACTAGGCCTGTGAGCCATGGCCACTGAACCCGCGTGTCCGGAACCTGTGCTCTGCAACGGGAGAGGCCACAACAGTGAGAGGGCTACGTACTGCAAAAAAACCCCAAACAAACAAACAAAAAAAACCCAGACCTTACAAATGAAGAGGAAATAAGCAGTCTACCTGAAAACGAACTCAGAATGATGATAGTAAAGATGATCCAAAATCTTGCAAGTAGAATGGAGAAAATACAAGAAACGATTAACAAAGAACTAGAAGAGCTAAAGAGCAAACAAATAATCATGAACACACAATAAATGAAATTAAAAATTCTCTAGAAGGGATCAATAGCAGAATAACTGAGGCAGAAGAATGCATAACTGACCTGGAAGATAAAATAGTGGAAATAACTACTGCAGAGCAGAATAAAGAAAAAAGAATGAAAAGAATTGAAGACAGTCTCAGATACCTCTGCAACAATATTAAATGCACCAACATTCGAATTATATGGGTCCCAGAAGAAGAAGAGGAAAAGAAAGGGACTAAGAAAATATTTGAAGAGATTTAGAGTTGAAAACTTCCCTAATATGGGTAAGGAAATAGTTAATCAAGTCCAGGAAGCACAGAGAGTCCCATACATGATAAATCCAAGGAGAAACACTCCAAGACACATATTAATCAAACTATCAACAATTAAATACAAAGAAAAAATATTAAAAGCAGCAAGGGAAAAACAACAAATAACATACAAGGGAATCCCCATAAGGTTAACAGCTGATCTTTCAGCAGAAACTCTGCAAGCCAGAAGGGAGTGGCAGGACATATTTAAAGTGGTGAAAGGGAAAATCCTACAACCAAGATTACTCTCTCCAGCAAGGATCTCATTCCAATTTGATGGAGAAATTAAAACCTTGACAGACAAGCAAAAGCTAAGAGAATTCAGCACAATGAAACCAGCTTTACAACAAATGCTAAAGGACTTCTCTAGGCAGGAAACACAAAAGAAGGAAAAGACCTACAATAACAAACCCAAAACAATTAAGAAAATGGTAATAGGAACATACATATCGATACTTACCTTAAATGTAAATGGATTAAATGCTCCAACCAAAAGACATAGACTGGCTGAATGGATACAAAAATAAGACCTATATATATGCTGTCCACAACAGACCACTTCAGACCTAGCAACACATACAGACTGAAAGTGAGGGGATGGAAAAAGATATTCCATGCAAATGCAAATCAAAAGAAAACTGAAGTAGTAATTCTCATATCAGACAAAATAGACTTTAAAACAAAGACTACTACAAGAGACAAAGAAGGACACTACATAATGATCAAGGGATTGATCCAAGAAGAAGATATAACAATTGTAAACATTTATGCACCCAACATAGGAGCACCTCAATACATAAGACAAATACTAGCAGCCATAAAAGGGGAAATCGACAGTAACACAATCATAGTAGGGGACTTTAACACCACACTTTCACCAATGGACAGATCATCCAAAATGAAAATAAATAAGGAAACACAAGTTTTAAATAAATGTATTTATTTAAACTAGATGGACTTAACAGATATTTATAGGACATTCCATCCAAAAACAGCAGGATTACACTTTCTTCTCAAGTGCACATGGAACATTCTCCAGGATAGATCATATCTTGGGTCACAAGTCAAGTCTTGGTAAATTTACGAAAATTGAAATTGAATCAAGTATCTTTTCTGACCACCACGCTATGGGACTAGATATCAAGTACAGGAAACAATCTGTAAAAAATACAAGCACATGGAGGCTAAACAATACACTACTTAACCAAGATACCACTGAAGAAATCAAAGAGGAAATCAAAAAATACCTAGAAATAAATGACAATGAAAACAAGATGATCCAAAACCTATGGGATGCAGCAAAAGCAGTTCTAAGAAGGAAGTTTATAGCAATGCAATCCTACCTCAAGAGACAAGAAACATGTCAAATAAACAACCTAACCTTACACCTAAAGCAATTAGAAAAAGGAGAACAAAAATACTCCAAAGTTAGCAGAAGGAAACAAATCATAAAGATCAGATCAGAAATAAATGAAAAAGAAATGAAGCAAAGGATAGCAAACACCAATAAAACTAAAAACTGCTACTGTGAGACGATAAACAAAATTGATAAACCATTAACCAGATTCATGAAGAAAAAAAGGGAGAAGACTCAAATCAATAGAATTAGAAATGAAAAAGGGGAAGTAACAACTGACACTGCAGAAATACAAAGGATCATGAGAGATTACTACAAGCAATTCTATGCCAATAAAATGGACAACCTGGAAGAAATGGACAAATTCTTAGATATGCACAACCTGCCAAGACTGAATCAGGAAGAAATAGAAAATATGAACAGACCAATTACAAGCACTGAATTTGAAACTGTGGTTAAAATTCTTCCAACAAACAAAAGCCCAGGACCAGATGGGTTCACAGGCGAAATTCTATCAAACATTTAGAGAGGAGCTAACACCTATCCTTCTAAACCTCTTCCAAAATATAACAGAGAGAGAAACACTCCCAAACTCATTCTACAGGCCACCATCCCCCTGATACCAAAACCAACAAAGATGTCACAAAAAAAGAAAACTAGAGACCAATATCACTGATGAACATACATGCAAAACTACTTGCAAACAGGATCCAACAGCACATTAAAAGTATCATACACCAAGATCAAGTGGGGTTTATCCCAGGAATGCAAGGATTCTTCAATATATGCAAATCAATCAATGTGATACACCATCTTAACAAACGGAAGGAGAAAAACCATATGATCATCTCAATAGATGCAGAGAAAGCTTTTGACAAAATTCAAAACACATTTATGATAAAAGCCCTCCAGAAAGTAGGCATAGAAGGAACTTACCTTAACATAGTAAAGGCCATATATGACAAACCCACAGCCAGCATCGTCCTCAATGGTGAAAATCTGAAACCATTTCCACTAAGATCAGGAACAAGACAAGGTTGCCCACTCTCATCCACTATTATTAAACATAATTTTGTATGTTTTAGCCACAGCAGTCAGAGAAGAAAAAAAAATAAAAGGAATTCAAATCAGAAAAGAAGGCCTAAAGCTGTCACTGTTTGCAGTACATGATAGTATACACAGAGAATTCTAAAGATGCTACCAGAAAACTACTGGAGCTAATCAATGAATTTGGTAAAGTAGCAGGATACAAAATTAATGCACAGAAATCTCTTTCATTCCTATACACTAATGATGGAAAATGTGAAAGTGAAATTCACAAAACACTCCCATTTACCACTGCACCAAAAGAATGAAATACCTAGGAATAAACCTACCTAAGTAGACAAAAGACCTGTATACAGAAATTTATAAAACACTGGTGAAAGAAATTAAAGATGATACAAATAGATGGAGAGATATACCATGTTCTTGGATTGGAACAATCAACATTGTGGAAATGACTCTACTACCCAAAGTAATCTACAGATTCAATGCAATCCCTATCAAACTACCACTGGCATTTTTCACAGAACTAGAACAAAAAATTTCACAATTTGTATGGAAACACAAAAGATCCCGAATAGCCAAAGCAATCTTGAGAAAGAAAAACGGAGCTGGAGGAATCAGGCTCCTGGACTTCAGACTATACTACAAAGCTGCAGCAATCAAGACAGTATGGTACTGGCACAAAAACAGAAATATAGATCAGTGGAACAGGATAGAAAGCCCAGAGATAAACCCACGCACATATGGTCACCTTTTCTTTGATAAAGGAGGCAAGAATATACAGTGGAGTAAAGACAGCCTCTTCAATCAGTGGTGCTGGGAAAACTGGACAGCTACGTGTAAAAGAATGAAATTAGAACACTCCCTAACACCATACAGAAAAATAAACTCAAAATGGATTAAAGACCTAAATGTAAGGCCAGACACTATAAAACTCTTAGAGGAAAGGATAGGCAGAACACTCTATGACATAATTCACAGCAAGATCCTTTTTGACCCACCTCCTAGAGAAATGGCAATAAAAACAAAAATAAACAAATGGGACCTAATGAAATTTAAAAGCTTTTGCACAGCAAAGGAAACCATAAACAAGATGAAAAGACAACCCTCAGAATGGGAGAAAATATTTGCAAATGAAGCCACTGACAAAGGATTAATCTCCAAAATTTACAAGCAGCTCATGCAGCTCAATACCAAAAAAACAAACAACGCAATCCAATAATACGCAGAAGGCCTTAATAGACTTTTCTCCAAAGATGATATGCAGATTGCCAACAAACACATGAAAGAATGCTCAACATCATTAATCATTAGAGAAATGGAAATCAAAATCACAATGCGATATCTCATACCTGTCAGATTGGCCATCAACAGAAAATCTACAGACAATAAATGCTGGAAAGGGTGTGGAGAAAAGGGAACCCTCATAAACTGTTGGTGGGAATGTAAATTGATACAGCCACTATGGAGAACAGTATGGAGGTTCCTTAAAAAAATAAAAATAGAATTACCATGCGACCTAGCAATCCCACTACTGAGCATATACCCTGAGAAAACCATAATTCAAAAAGAGTCATGTACCACAATGTTCATTGCAACTCTATTTACAATAGCCAGTACATGGAAGAAACATTAGTGTTAATCTTCAGATGAATGGATAAAGAAGATGTGGCACATATATACAATAGAATATTATTCAGCCATAAAAAGAAATGAAATTGAATTATTTGTAGTGAGGTGGATGGACCTAGAGTCTGTCATACAGAGTGAAGTAAGTCAGAAAGAGAAAAACAAAAACCATATGCTAACACATATACATGGAATCTAAAAAAACGGTCATGAAGAACCTAGGGGCAAGACGGGAATAAGGACGCAGACCTATTAGAGAATGGACTTGAGGACACAGGGAAGGGTAAGGGTAAGCTGGGACAAAGTGTGATAGTGTTAGTGTATATATGGACATATAAACACCATCAAATGTAAAATAGAGAGCTAGTGGGAAGCAGTCGCATAGCACAGCAAGATCAACTCGGTGCTTTGTGACCTGCTTGAAGGGTGGGATAGGGAGGATAGGAGGGAGGGAGTCGCAAGAGGGAAGTGATATGGGGATATATGTATATGTATAACAGATTCACTTTGTTATAAAGCAGAAACTAACACAAGATTGTAAATAATTATACTCCAATAAAAACATTAAAACAAAAAAAGAAAAGAAAAAGCTTCTACATACATGCAAATCTCATGGTCTGTAACTAGGATATTTACTTGGCAGATAATCCTTCATTGAGTATGAACTTGAATGGTTAAAGCTTCAAGGAACCTCACCAATATGTTACTATCATGAAGTTGAAAACAGGCAAATACCTCTTTGTTTATTTTGATGTATATAGTGGTCAGGGTGGATATAATACACTGTCTCCTGAAGCGCTGCTATTGAGCGTAAACTTCCCTTCCAGATATAGATATGCATTTTCATTGTAAGTGTATCTCTAACAACTCTGATGACCAATTATCTGTCTTGTGCAATTAGAAAAGAAAGTTATCACCCTTGTCCCTCTGTTGAAATTGTCCTTGAACACCAAGCTATAACTCTTCAGAGGTGGTCTTCCTGTCCTTGGAATCCTGCCACCTCGGTAACCAATAACGCATCCACTCAGCATTACAGTATGTTTTTAAACCCAGTGAACATTTGTCTCCCAAACAGAAGTGCATTTGAAGTTCTTCTTTTTATCGACTAGAAGTTCTTGGTCTTCCTTGATGAGAAAACAGAGCAATGGCAGATTGAATCTCAGGTAACATGAAATGAGGCTTCAGGAAAGGAGACAAGCCGCAATTGAGTGGGTCCCACTCTTAACATTATATTTAGAAGTAAAATGAGTACATCTTTTCTTTTGCTTCCTTTCTTTCTTTCATTCTTTTGTTTTAATTTAAAAATGCATATGGACAACGTTATCCACTGTGACTTGGTGCTATAATGTCTGATTGTGTCATCAATTTGCCATTTTGTGGATTAAGGAAATTAAACCACACAGTTTGGAGAGTGGGCTACCAATAGTCTAGCAACTGTCTCTATATCAGCAGCATGAATCAGTATAATTTTTTTCTTATAGAATTGTGGTAGCCTTCTTATCTTTGATGTGTACCATTTTTATTTGGAGTAAAAAACTTAGAGTTTTACCTCTAGATACTGATTCAATTTCTGGAAGTGTTTGTCAAGCCTATTTCCAGTTCACACAAGCATATCAAAATGTGATACCCAAATTAAAATACCTTTACCTTCATCTATCACAAGGTTTAGAGCATTTAAATACATCAAAAGATTACTATGCAGTTATATAATTTTATTCTTTAATTGAAAAAGGCTTCCGTTTTCTAATTTTAAACTCATTATTTTTTATTTGCCTTGCAAATAGTACTGATAGACATTTTCAAAATCCCATGTTAATACAAAAATCATCTTCAACCCCAATTTTCTTTTTCTGGTATATGCAGAAATTTCCCATTGGTCTTTTTCAGATATTTTTTAGAGAATTACTAAAAACCCACTTCTAAATAAAAACCAACAAAATAATGATATATTGTCAAAGATGTATACATGATGAGTTTTCTATTGCTGCATAAACAATCACTCCAAAACTTAATGTTTAAAAACAACTTTTTATTTGCACATTAAAAAAAAAATTAGTTTAGGCTTAGCTGGGTGGTCCTTAAGCAGAGCTCTCATGGGACATACAGTTGGAATTAGGAGACAAGACAGTTGAGTGCTGAAGTATTCTGAATGGCCTCATCCATATGTCTAACATCAGCAGAGGTGGCTGGAAACAGCTGGAATGACTCTTCACGTGAGGATAGCAGCATCCTAGAGGGAAAATTTTTAAAGTGCAGGGCTTCTTGAGGTCTTGCTCATAAATCCCATAACTTCACTTTTGTCTTATTGTATTGTTCAAGCCGTCCAAATTCAGGGGTAGGGAAATATATTCCATGGCTTGATAGAGGAGATTTCAATAAATTGTGGCCATTTTTATTTTATCACAGTATCAGCTGTCATATGTAATATAATATTAGAAATTCAGTTGAAGATTAATAAAAGTATGTTTATAAAAACTATTTTCTCCAAAGGCAGAAGTTAACATCAATATTTTTATTGCTGAAAGTTAAGTCCCAAACCCTCAAGATAGTTATTCATATTTTAATTGGCTTGAAAAATGCCTGATCAATTATTATTATTTTTTTTTAATGTGGACCATTTTTTCAAGTCTTTATTGAATTTGTTACAATATTGCTTCTGTTTTTATGTTTTTTGGTTTTTTGGCCACAAGACATGTGGGATTTTAGGTCTCCAACCAGGGGTCGAACCCACACCCCAATCACTGGAAGGCAAAGGTTTTTTTTTTTAACCATTGGACCACCAGGGAAATCCAGCCTGATCAATTCTTAAATATATAACTGTCAGACTAAATATTCAGGATCTTCTATTAAAATCGAACTTGAAAACAACAGTTTTTTTTTTCAAAGTATTTAGTTATTGTGATGAAAGACTATTGACATAGGCAAGTTATTTTAAAATTTATGAATATGATAGTCAAACTGAAATCTGAAAATGACATGAGTATCTCAAATAAAAAAATGGAATACAGAATAACATTTTTTTCTTTTTGGGGGGGTAAACTTAAAAGATTTACCTCAGATTTTCCTTCTTTTTTCATTAGATTTATCATAGATGGGGAACTTTAAACAACATATTAAACAAGTTATAGTGAGTATATACTAAATTCCAGGAAGATTTTATTATTATTAAAAATACTGTCCCTTTGAATGTATGTATGAAGTTATTTAAATAAAAAAAAAATCCGGAGGATAATGGTGTCTATCTGAATTTGAATCTCTCCACATCCAGCAAAATAAAAAATCTTGAGTTGACAGAAATGCAAATAAAACCACACCTGACCTTTCATTTTTACTAGGAGCCAGAGAACATCGAGCACATCAAATTACTTGTAAGCAGAGAATAAACTACAAATTCCAGCATAGCTACCCCTGAAAGCTTTGACTACGATACAGAACTATGGGATGAGGGAGCAAGAATGATGAGACTTAGATACTCCATGCAAAAAGGGTGAGAGAGGGAAGTGGATGACTTAGATAATGCCAAGACAAAATCAACCCCTGAGAACATCAGGCTCTAAGTATTAGATTCCTGAACTCAGGACTAAGTCTTGGTAAATAGTCTCACAGCTACAGAAATCATTTCAGAGTATTAAGAATAAAGGAAAACTTCAAAATTATTTTTGTGAAGCAAGTATAATACATAGGTAATCTTTTTTTTAATCAAATAAATTATTATTTTTCTTTATTTTTAGCTTTTTATTTTATATTGGTGTACAGTTGATTAACAATGTTGTGTTAGTTTCAGGTGTACGACAAAGTGATTCAGTTATACATATACATGTATCTATTCTTTTTCAAATTCTTTTCCCAGTTAGGTTGTTACAGAATGTTGAGCAGAGTTCCCTGTGCTATACAGTAGGTCCTTTCTGGCCATCCATTCCAGATATAGCAGTGTGTACATGTCAATCCCCAACTCCCCAACTATCCCTCTTCCCCAACCCTTCACCCCTGGTAACCGTAAGTTCATTCTCTAAGTCAGTGAGTCTGTTCCTGTTTCGAAAAAAAGTTAATTTGTATCATTTTGTTTAGATTCCCCATATAAGCGATATCATATATTTCTCTTCCTCTGTCTGACTTACTTCAATCAGTATGACATAACACATACATAATCTTGATAAAGATAGAACAAAAATTACAAAATAATATCACTTAGGGATATTGGTGCAAACATTCTAAATAAAATGTTAGCAAATAGTCTACCAAGCCATAGAAAAGAAATAATAAACCATGATTTAGTAGGGTTTTATACTGATAATGCAAGGATGACTCAATATTAGAAAAATCTATTAACATAACTTTACCATATTAATAGATCTAAGAAGAAAAATTATATGATTATTATCATAGATGTTGAAAAACCCAATAACAAAAATCAACATTCATTTTTATTAAAAATCTTTTTCAAGTCAAGGATGTCAATTATATCCACTCTTACCAAACTTTTTATAGAAATAATAGCCAACATAATTTTAAAAGAGGAAAAAGTGAGACTTAAGAATTGGAGGGCTTCCCTGGTGGTGCAGTGGTTAAGAATCTGCCTGCCAATGCAGGGGATACAGGTTCGAGCCCTGGTCTGGTAAGATCCCACATACCACGGAACAACTAAGCCCATGAACCACAAATACTGAGCCTGTGCTCTAGAGCCTGCGAGCCACACTACTGAGCCCACATACCACAACTAGAAGCCCGTGTGCCTAGAGCTCGTGCTGCGCAACAAGAGAAGCCACTGAAGTTAGAAGCCCATGCACCGCAATGAAGAGTAGCTCTCGCTCGTTGCAACTAGAGAAAGCCCACATGCAGCAACGAAGACTCAAAACAGCCAAAAAATAAATAAATAAAATTAAAAATATATATATTTCTTAAAAAAAAAGAATTGGACATGAAGAAATAAAACTATCTGTTTTCAGGTAACATGATTGTATACCTGGAAAATGCTAGAGAACCAGGGAGGAAATTAATTCAAACAGTAAAGTATTCAGCAAAATAACAGGATTTAAAATTAACATGCAAAAATCAATAGCATACTATACTCAAATAATAACCTCTTGGAATATATAAAGATGGTAAAAACCCCATTCAAAATATCAATAAACAAACAAATAATAAATAAAAATTTAAGAATAAACCTACAAAGAAATATTCAAAATTTACACATAAAAGGCTATAAAATAGTTCTGAAAGACATAAAAAGCTGACTTGAACAAATGAAAAGACCTCCCTTGTTCTTGGTTAGAATATGCCAAGATCATCAAGATGTCAGTTTTCTCTAAGTCAATTTATAAATTTAGTGCCACTCCAATAAAAATATCTATGGAACTAAGCAAGCTTATAATAAAATTTATATGGAAAAAATAAACATGCAAAAATAGAAAGGAAAACTGCAAATAAAGAAATATAAGAGGAACACCACTTCTACCAGGTATTAAAATATACTATAAAATCCCTGTAATTAAAACTATGTGGTACTAATGAGTAAATAGACAAAGAAATTTCTTGGATATATTTCCAGGGAAACCAACTAAAAGAAAAAAGTAGGAGAAAATATTTGTGACTTTGGGCAAAGATTTTTAAACAAGACACAAATAGAATCCAAAAAAGGAAAAGTCTAATTAATAAAGCTTCTTGAAAATTAAAAACCTTCCAAATAAACTTCAAAGAAAGTAATATGTAAAAAGAAATTGGGAGAATATATTTGCAAATTATACAGCTGACAAAGCAGTTGTATACAACTTATATCAATATATACCTAAAACTCCTAAACTCAATAATAAAAAAAGCCCCATTAAGAAATGAACAAATATTTGATCAGACACTTCACAGAAGTAGATATATGAATGGCCAATAAGCACATGAAACGATGCTCAACATTGTTGGTCATCAAGGAAATGTAAATTAAAACCACAAAAAAACTACTAACAGACATAAATTAGAATGGCCAATCAAAAAATATTAATAATAATAATGCAAAGTGTTGGCAAGGTTATGGAGTGAATGAAATTTTCATCCATTGATGGTGGGAATGTAAAATTTTACAACCACTTTGAAAAACAGCTTGGCAATTTCTTAAAAATTAAATTTATACTACCATATGATCCAGTCATTCTACTCTTAAGTATACACTTGAAATAAAAAGAGATACATGTCCATATAAAGACTTGTACATGCTGTTTATAGAAGCTGGAAACTTTATTTGTAAATCCCAAATTAAAAACAAACCAAGTTTCCATCTACAGATGAAAGAATAAACAAATTATTCCATACAATGTAATACTACTCAGCATTAAAAAACAATGAAATACTGATAATACAACAACATGAATGAATCTCAATACCATCATGTCATGTGAAGGAAGCTAGATACAAAACATAACATACAGTATAATGCCATTTTTGAAAAATTCTAAAATAGACAATACTAATCTATAGTGACAGAAAACAGATCAGTAGTTGCCAAGGGTCCTGGAAAGGGGAGAAGTTGACAGGGAAGAGGCACAAATAAACTATTTGAAGTGATAGAAATGTTCTACTCCTTGACTCTGATATGATTATGTTGCTTAATTAAACTTGCATCCACTTGCCTGACACACAGTAAAGCCAATTTACTGATACTGTGATTAAGGAAAGTAGAGCATTTATTGCAAGGTGTCCAATGTGGGGCTATGCAAAGAGAACAGGCAGCTCTTGCTCAAAAGACCCAAATTCCTGGAGATTTCAGGGAAAGGTTTTTGAAGACAGGGTGAGGGAGAGGGTCACAGGGTGTGTGACCTGTTTGTGGACATTCTTTTTTTTTTTTTTTTTTTTTTTTGCGGTACGCGGGCCTCTCACTGTTGTGGCCTCTCCCGTTGCGGGGCACAGGCTCCGGACGCGCAGGCCCAGCGGCCATGGCTCACGGGCCCAGCCGCTCCGCGGCACGTGGGATCCCCCCGGACCAGGGCACGAACCCGTGTCCCCTGCATCGGCAGGCGGACTCTCAACCACTGCGCCACCGGGGAAGCCCCTGTGGACATTCTTTTGATTCATTGGTGGTGAGGTAACCATGTGATATTTGGGGAACCAACATCATCAACCTTCTGGTGCCAATGAGTCTGGGCTCTATGCCTGGGGGTCAGCAGTTAACCTCTTTCACCTGGTGGGGGTTTAAGTATTTGTAAAAGAACTCAAGGATATGGCTCAGGATATTATCTATAGCCCTTGAGAAGGAACTAGAGGGCTTTAACTTTGTTTTTATAGCTAAAATATTATTATTTTGTCTTGCTTGACTGTTTTCCTTTGTTTCTATATTTTCTCACTTTTCTGATTAAATTTGTTCTTTGGAATTGGGAGAAGGCCTAGGAGGCTAAAGCTTTTTTTACAAAGAAGAGGTGAGGGATGCAGGGTGGTGAGGAGGGCAGGGTCTGTCTTGGGAAAGCCCTGCTCAGTCTCAATTACACATCATACATGTATGTGTATATGTATTTATATTTATTTATATATGCATACGTATATTTATTTTTACATATATGCTTTTCATAACTAATCAGTACTCTAACACAGGTGTTAGTGTTATTATATGAAAGTTATAACTTAATAAAATAATAAGACAAAACAATAACATCACTGATCAGGTGCATATACTGAGGGGTTTTTGGAAATGATACCTTGAAAAGAACACACTATTAATTCTATAGTATTCCAAATCAGGATGCATAACCTGAATCTAATCATGAGGGAATATCCTAAATTGAGAGGTATTCTACAAAAAATAAATTGGCCTGTGTTAATAAAAAAATGCCAATCCTAAGAGACAAAGACTGAGAATCTGTTCCATATTAAAGGAAACTGGAGAGAAATGCAACATGAGATCCCAAATCTCTGTATGTTACAAATAATATGTGTGAATCAATAGACAATTGGGAAAAGATGGTAGTTTAGAGAAAAGTATTATGTCACAGTAAAAGTTTTTGAATTTGGTAACTGTACTGTTTGTGTAACAAAACACAATTTTCTTAGGAAATACACACTAGAGTGTTAAAGGGAATGATGTACAGAAAAACCTCTCTTGTGGTTAAAAATCGTTAGAAGTACACACACAGACACACACACACACACACACACATATATACATATATATAAAAATTAGAATATATATATATATTCATAAACTCTCCTGTGGTTAAAAATGGTTAGAAACAAATATATATATATACACATGTATAGAAATTAGACATTATTTTAAAATAAAAAGTTAAAAGTTTTTAAAATATAAGTTTGAACAGAGTTTGGTTCTAAAAGACTTTCCTAGAATGAGTTTAGTATTCAATCAAAGTGCCCAAGTCAACATATTGATTTTCTCTAAGTTTCAGAGGAAAACACAATCTTTACAAAGAAAAGGTGAGGGATGCAGGGTGGTGAGGAGGGCAGGGTCTGTCTTGGGAAAGCCCTGCTCAGTCTCAATTACACATCATACATGTATGTGTATATGTATTTATATTTATTTATATATGCATACGTATATTTATTTTTACATATATGCATATTATTACATATATATGTAAAATATATTTTACATATATATTACATATATTTTTACATTTTTATTTAAGATATTTTCTTAAAAATCAATGTGATTTTTGCTTAACATATTAAATTGTCTTTTCTGTGTTTAATAGAGAAATTAATATGCAGCAAAAATTTAACATTATGTTGTAAATACCAAATATACCTAAAAAAAAAAGAGCCTGCTACAATAGCAGTAGTCTTAAGTTGATTACCCTAGTGCCAAACCTCCTTCTGGAGGTGAGAGTATTTTTCTAACATATATAACCACTTTGGGTTATTACATCACTACTTAGAAAATTGTTGCTTTAATTTTTAAAAGACAATAATGTGATTTTAATCTTTGAGATTCTTCAAGGCTATACTTCATTTTATATAAATTAATGCCATTCCTGAACCTAACCATCTGACTTGAAAAGTCATGATCCCGTCATGACCAGACTGTGTGAAAGGCCATACCATAAATAAGAAGCTATGTTTCTCAAGGATTCTTTTTTGTGACCTTCCACAAAATCTCTGCATAGTTATCCGACATATGTCTGATAACTATGTACTTTTGAAAAAAATACATGTAATTGAAAATAAAGAGTTTGGGGTAAACACGGTTTTCCCCATTCACTCATATCCATTGACTGAATTCTCTTATTTGATGAATTTCAATATTATGAAGATATAACCTTCTTTTCTTTTAGTACAAGTTTTGACATTTGTCATCAAGATATTCCTTCAAGGTCAAGCTAGTAGGGTAAATGTATTCACTGTGTCTTAGATATGTGTTTTTGGATTCCCTGGGAGTTAAGTTTAGTCAAATAGAAACTAATATTACCTGCCCAAGTTTGACTTCACTCACAGAATTCTAGGTATATGAGACAAGATAAGCAACAATCCAGAACCTGTAAGATATTCACAGGGAGTCTAGATTTTTGCATTCCAGTATTATGGAATGATATATATTCTAAGGCATCTCCTGCTACAAATCAAATAAATTTTAGAACTATACCCTTTGAGCCTTAGGCATTTCTCGGCTCAAAGACAGTAAAGAAAGGGAGGTCTCTGAATCTTTTACTCTATTATCAACAACAACAAAAAAATTAGTCAATTATAAGCATACTTCAAATGCACAGTTACATGGAGACAAATACTAATATCAGTAGCAGGTTGTGGTACTGACCTTGGCATCCCCCCAATAGAGTTAGGAAACTAAAAGTGAGCTAAAATTGTCTTAGATAAGGGACAGGGAGGGTTGGAGGGAGACACAAGAGGGAGGGGATATGGGGATATATGTATAGGTATAGCTGATTCACTTTGTTATACAGCAGAAACTAACACACCATCATAAGGCAATTATACTCCAACAAAGATGTTAAAAAAAAAAAGAAAAGAAAAGAGAAAAAAACCCACTTTATTCTCTAATAGCCTTAATCATATTCTCTACCAACATTCCTTTTTCCTTCTTGTCTAGTTAATTTATTTATTTGGTCAGTTATTTGTTTATAATTTATTTTAATGCATTTTGTTTTAGAACAAAACTCCAAAAGTTTCAGTCACCCAAATAAAGCCAATAAAACTGCTGTTTACCTGGCAGACCTTCAAAAGTCTTCATGTTACTATTAAAAAGAAAATCACAAATGGTTAAAAACTTGTGAACTTGTATAAGTTAAACCTATATAAAAGTGAGCAAATTGTTAATGACCCTCTTTATTCCTCCAGTACTCTGTCTAGGTATTACATTAGGAACTATTCATTATGAGAAGAAGCCAGTGCTCTATTTTCCCCCCTCAGGTTGCAAAGTCTTGCATGATTTAATCTCAGATTTTCAGTGGAAGCGCTTCAATACTTTCTGCTTTCTTTGCTGCTGTGACCAGATGGAAGCATCACCTTCTTTTCCAGAAAGTCTATGAACAGGCAGAGTAAAGGTGACAGCTCACACAGAGTAGTGCCAGATGCTCTTGTTTATTCCACAGTGTTAAGGGATATTTATTGGCAGAAGTTCAATGGCTTTTTGGAGGATTTTCCAGAGTCACTATTTTGGGGGTGAAAATTGGTTCTGTGTGCAGCACCAATAAAGAAAACATACTTTGCCCAGTAGACTTGGCTATGATTTTCTTGGTTTACATTCTTTCCCCAAAATACAGGAAGATTTTAAAAACCCAAGTGTGGATTTCACAGGGATGCAACACTGGTGCCTATTTGCTCTCTTTAAGAACATTGAAAATTGGTAGTTGGAGCTATAAATTTACCCCTTTTTTATATTTCTTTTTATTTTCTAAATCTGAGTCATAATTGTGTTGAACCAAAGTAAAAGTGATTTTAAAAACTGACTACATGATAAGTGCCAAACATGTTTATTTTACTATAGACTCAAGCTATGTTCAGACTGGAAAGACTATCCTAGTGTTGTTTAATCAGCAAGTTTCTGATACTACCATGGAGAAAGCAGTGTTGTTAGTGCTTAAGAACATAGGCATGGATTCCAGGTTTTCAAGCTTACTAGCCATATCAGCTTTTCAAGTTTATTTAACTTCTTTATGCCTCAGTTTCCTCATATGTAACATCATCATAATAATAGTATCCATCTCATAGGATTTTTGTGAGGGCTAGATGAGTTTTTCATGAAGTATGTTTAGAAGAGTCCCTGGCACATAAGTACTCAATTTATGTTAGCCACTGCTACAAGCATTGTCATTATCATTATTATTACGCAGTCATTTTCTTTTGATCCATTACACTATAAAATGTGTATTCTTCCTTCTTGGGCAACAGTTGTTTTAGGGAAAATGTGTCAAAAATATTCTATTAGAGATGGCAGGAACCTCTAGAGATAAGTGTTTATTCTGTCTGGGAGCCTTCCCAACAAAGCAAAACTAACATTTCCTTCATGATTTAAAAAAAATGTAATTACCCTAATAAGCAACAAAAATCATGTCTTACTTTCTCTCTCTATATTTTTTTCTTATAACACCTTTCATTAATAAATAAAAATATTCTTTAAAAAGTTAAACAATTATTTTAAAAGAAAAATGGGAAGGTTTATGAATTTTATTAAATTAGAAACTCATTTCCTTGTATCATATTCTCTCACTTTGGGGCAAAACCCGTTTTAGACATACATTTATAACTATGTATAAAATGAAATATTTCATCAGAGAAACTATAATCAAAATATCTCTATTTATGAATTACCAAGGTTTGGATTTCAAATCCCAGGTAACTAATTCAAGAAAGATGAATTTATTTTAAAAGTTAATTGATATAATTAATTATAGAGCTATTGGTTATATTTGAATTTGCTTATGCTTTGTCAAAGTGAATCAGTTTTTGTACTTCTAGAATACTTGTGTTATTTGAAGAGTATGGATTGATTCAAAAATGGTAAAATACAGCTGTTAAAAATGTGTACTTGGCTGCATACAAAATAAAAGTCTGTGATGCCAACTTTGTTTATATATAAATAACTTCTTTTGGCTATCATTAACTCTATTCTGAGACACTAATAAATACTTCTTGAAAGAATAAGCTCAAAAGTGGAAGAATTTGGAGAGGAATCCACAGATCTCAATTGTAGTGACCACAGTTATTGATGGCACCCCCTCCTGCATAACTGTATCATGTGTAAGTCACACCCACATTTGTTCTCAGCTCCAGCCATATGGCAATTCTTCCTGAATGATTTGGCTTCTCCGTTTTCTTTCTCTATTATTAGAATATTATGGCTTTCTTCCCTTCAGTTCTTGCCAGCTGGGAAGCAAAAATAGTATTATTTTTGCCTCACTTATTCTTGATCCCTTTTTGATTATCCTTGGTTGCCTTAAACATGAACTTGTCTTGTTTGTATCTACAATTTGAAGGATTCAGTCTGTGGAAGCTACTCTATTAGATGAGTGTTAAGATTCCACATTCTTCTAATACACTTTATTTTTCAATTACCTTTTAAGGTGGGGGCAGTGGAATGGAGATTTAAATTCCCTGGGGTATAAATCCCTGGAGATAATGTGTATATATTGGGCAAAAGCCTTGAAAACTGTCAACATTTTTAAAAGGGCAGTCTCCTGATTATAAATCACATTTGGGTTGGTTCTTCATTACCAAAAGAATATTCCTATTCTGGATAACAAGTTTGTGACTAGATTTCTTTTAACAGCCATATGTAGCAATGTGAGTAGGTTGGACAAATTGAAGATTATTCCCTGCCTTAGGAAAAGTAATATATAACACTGTATTTTAAAAAATGAAAGTTTATGTCCTGAAGGCATTAACCCGAGGCCAGCAGCAGTAGGCTGGCAGCTCCTATCACAAAGTTTGTGTGAGACACAGGCTTCTGCTTGTTCCTCACAACCAAATCAGCCTCACAAGAGCCCATGTGCACCCAGAGAAGGTACATGGTGAATACTTCACTGTGATGACAGAAATATGCACTTACAAATCAAAAGTCTGTGAAATGTTGATTCCCCAAAAGGAATTTTGTAACAAAGAATTGTAACCTTAAAGCCAGAAAATGATCCATCATTTGTTTAAAATAAGGGAAAGAGTAATAAAATAAAACAAAGTGCAATCTTTGTATGTGAAGAGTGCTTGAGATGCAGCTGGGGAAAAGATTTTGAGTGATTCATATTTTACTGACCTTGGGTCATCTGGTTATTATGGATAATTTTATCACACAGGACTGCACATTTTTGATTCACAGCCTCCCCCAATTACATATGGTCTCCTTTCAAGTTCCCAAAATGTGTTCTTTGAAAATAACAGTTAACTAAAAGGATGACATACATTCAGGTTTTTAAATTCCTTTGTGTAGGAGGAGAAGAACATTGATTTAGGAAAAAGGAATTCATAAGAAATTGCCTTGACTGTAATAAAATAAAAATTATGTCCCACTTTAATTTTCCAAGGATTCTAAAAAATAATCCTTTTCCTGGTAATTGAGTCTTAGCTATACATGTATTTATAACATAGTTGATTTAGTGTAATATTCTGCAAAGTTTTACTAAGTTTTTGAACACTCCAATCTACTTCTAAATGGTATACCAGTTAAGAAATGCTTACAGTACAAATGTTGTACTCCTGAGGTATATATCAGATGAATGTTCTGTGATAAACCGTGGCTGGTCAATAAGGATCTAACAGTGCCATAGACAGAAACAGGTAATCATCATCCTTGATTTTCTAATTATCAAAACATCTTAACCATTTTCAACAGGGATAAGATTAGAGAGCGTACATTTAGATGATTACTGATTCAGCAAAAACATGCTTTATTGACTAGAATGTAACATCATGTGAGTGAGTGAACCTCATCCATATTTTCACCTGGGAAATTGCTAGCAATGTCCATGCTCATCGTATGAGATATCATAGCTTTAGTTAATTCAGCTGATTTTGAGTATATTATACTTTTATTTCTCAGTCCTGAGATTTCAAAAGTCTGATTATATTTGGAATGCTACTGTGATATTTTAACTTCATAATATGTTTCCTGTATTTTCATCATTGAAGAATAAATAGGATTTCTATTTAAAATACAGTTTCCTAAATTCTGACACTTTTTCTCTCAATTAATTAGACTTTATGCAGAAAAATCAGTTATTAAATTTGACTTATTAATAGCAACTGGACTTCCATGTCTATATCTCATTTTCCTCATCTTTAAAATTGATATAATAACAGCTAATTTATAGGTCAGTTTTAAAGATTATATGAAATTTTTGTATATCTATATACCTAAAGTACATATCAGAGTACCAGGTGCACGGAGGTGGTTGTTATAGTTATTACTGATACCACTGATAATGACTGTAGAAAATATTAAGAAAAATCTGTTTTAAATTTTTTTTTGTATTTACCAGAGATGCAGAAAACAAATGGTTCAAATGTTCTTTAAATCTGGTGGGTTTTTTTCTTATTTGTGTAAAACTGTAAAGGGAAAGTTAAAAAGAAATTGTTTTTTAAATCTTAAAGTATTAGGGTTTTTTGATTGCAAAATACAGAAAAATCCTACTCAAATGGCTTAAATAAAAGAGGACTTTATTACCTTTATGACATCAAACTGAAAAGTTTAATGTAAGCACTGGCTTCAGTTATGAGCAGTAGCAGAGGTTTAAATACATAATGTCACCCAGCCCTGTTCTTTTATTAGTTCTTAGCTATCTTCATCTCCATGCTGTCCTCATTCTCAGGTTCCACAAGGTAGCTGCTAGCAACACTAGACCTACTCTTTGTCATGTTCAAGTGCAAAAAAAAAAAGAGTACATCTCATTGGCTATGATTGGTCCAGTTGATTATTCCTTAGTCAATCACAATGTCCAGGGGAATGCTATTCTCAGCTGGCTAGGCATGCTTACAACTCTAGGAATGTGAGGCAAGTGGGATTACAGTAGGGCCAGGATGGTTTCTCAAGTAAATGTTGTGGTAGGTTTATCAGAAGAGGAATAATCAATTTGAACCATTGCATATAACATGCTAATAAAATCAGAATATATTTGAAGATGCTGTGTTTTGTCAGTTTTCCTTCTTCTTTTCACTTTTTAAAGTATGGGTATATCCCAAGATTTTATTCTTGTATCTTCACCTTCTTTTCTTTCTGTGGTATCTCAGTGGCACTCTTGACTCTATCATCTGGGTATGGAGGGCTCACAAATGTCTTCCGAGCTCTACTTTGTGTGTCAACTAGCTGTTATTGCACAGCAAACCTTTCCAAAATTTCATGAGTCTGCAGGTTGGTGCTAAACTGACCCTCTGGTCTTGGTCTTGCATCTCAGTCAGCGGCCTCACTACTTTAATAGAAATATATTGCAGTACCTAATCCATAGCAGGAACTGAAACTTATTATTTTCGTCACAAATGACATATGTTTTCCAAATGAGGAAAGTCATTTCTCTTTCTTTGTTTGAGTCCATCTCTCTTCATATATACTTTTCCATAGCATCACCCAATCTATATATACTCACAGTAACACTACAAATAATGGCTCTCCATTGCTATAAGTATCATAATAAATTGTACAATCTGTGGATATATTAGAATATCATTGACTGTATCTTATATTTATTTGTATCTCCTCAGAGCCTAACACAATGTCTAGTGCATAGAAACAGTCAGTAAATGCTTACTGTGACTGCTGCTGCCTCTGCTGTTGCTCTTGACCTTAAAGACCACATGTTAATCATATCAGTATCTCTTTAGCTGTGTGTTGGATCCCCAGGGGAGCTCTGGAAGTGTCTAAGTGTGCCCCGGGAATCAATGTTTTAGATGTCTAAGCATCTTTTTTACAAATAAAAATTTATCTTTCTATATTTCACATTCCCAACCATTCTTTACAATCATCTGATCTCACATTTTACCAGGTCTCCCATATGCTATTTATTTTCACCCAACATAAATTAGATATAGACATAAGTATAGATATAGATATAGGTGATTGAGATGAGAAAGGAGTGCTGAACTCAAGGGCTTTGAAAAAATTCTGGGGAATGTGAATCATGGATTTATTGTTTCTTCCCTCAAGAAGGATCCTGCTTACTAAATTCATAAGCTAAATGTGGAAGATTATAAGTTATCATATGGATAAAATAGCATTTGTTGAAATCAAAATATTCTACTATGCAGTTATTCTTTACCACTGTCATCTTATTTTACAAAAAAAGAACAAAAATAAAAATGCGCCTAAAACGTGAAAATTACAGTCAAATTTTTATGTGTGTGTATTGGGAGATGGAGTGAAGTCATTGAATAATAATTTAAAAATACTGTAAAAAGGAAACTACTGTCTTCTACTTACTGGTGCTTTGGGGGAAGCTTCTCCTATCGTATTCTCTTATGCCTATACTTTTTCAACCTGTAGTTTCGATTGTTAGCTGTAAGTGGACTTCTCTCCACTAGTCTACAGGAATGCATTGACATCCTTTCCATTTTCATGATTGCCACTTGGATCTCTGAAATTGTTCCCTGGTACTATTTTGGATGCTGTTCTAATATTTTCCCCACGTTGACCAAAAAGTACAAAATCAATATCTGTTAGTTATTCAGAAAAAATCACCACCTATGATTGAGAAATTGTATTATGTAAAGGTGAGTTGTAAATAATTGTCATTCATAGAAGGTATAAAAAGCAGGTCTGTGTCTACTTTATCTCTGTAGCCCTTACATAACTTTTACAATTCCTGGCAGATAGATTTTAATTCTTTGTTGAAAGAATGAATGAACCAATGAATGAATCAACTAACTTTTACCAACTATATTTTCTTAGGGAATTTAAGTCTACGAAAAACTGCCTCCTCCACCATGGACTAATCATATTAGCTTTCCAGTTGAAGGAACCAGCAAATAGAAAGACAGTCAATAGTAACCTGAGAAGGATGTTTGAGGAGCATCAAGAAAGTTAGTATAGTGGAACAAAAGGGATTTAGCAAGATAAGCAGCATCTAGACTAGGTAGCCCTTTGTAGACTATGAAATTGTCTAATAAGCTATTGGAGTTTTTGACAAAAAGAGTTACATAATCTGGTCCATGCCACTCTGTGATATTCTGACAGTGGATGAAAAATAAAAGGAAGGGGGAATAGAATAAAGAGATAAGTTAAGGGCAGAGGAAAACATTGTCCAAGAAGGAGATGTTGATGACTTAAAATGGAGTGGTAGCAGTGTAGGTGATTTTAAATAGTCAATAAGGGAATTTATTTTTAATTTGAATGGACTAGTCTTGACTGATGGATTGAATGTTGATGTGAGAGAAAGAGATGAGCCAATGATGATCAACAAGAATTTATTTTTGAAGACATGGACAGGACAGGAGAGAAGCGGTCTGGAGAAAAATCTCAATGGTTTAATTTTGAACAAATTAAATGTGAGACTCCCATGAGTGTTGTTTAAGATTGAGTCTCTAGAATTTTACTGCTCCACTACTTACTAGCTGGGCAAGTGGCTTAACATTTTTGTGTCTTATTTATATCTTCTACTAAATGTAATTATTATTTTTTAACATCTTTATTGGAGTATATTGCTTTACAATGTTGTGTAAGTTTCTGCTTTATAATGAAGTGAATCAGCTATACATATACATATATCCACATATCTCCTCCCTCTTGAGTGTCCCTCCCACCCTCCCTATCCCATCCATCTAGGTGGTCACAAAGCACTGAGCTGATTTCCCTGTGCTATGTGGCTGCTTCCCAATAGCTATCTATTTTACATTTGGTAGTGTATATATGTCCATGCCACTCTCTCACTTTGTCCCAGCTTACCCTTCCGCCTCCCCGTGTCCTCAAGTCCATTCTCTATGCCTGCGAAATGTAATTATAATAAAAGGACTTGCCTCCTAAGGTTGTTGTGAGAATTAAATTAGTTATCCATATAAAAATCTAGGAATAGTTTCCTGTATACTGTAGAAATTTATTATTATTATCATCCAAATAGAAATGCAGACAACGGTTATGAGTTTGGAACTCAAGAGGAAGTCAGAAATTCAGCTATAGATAGGATTTAAAGCCATAGGAACAGAAAAGACCACATAAAATGTGAGTGCACGTAAGGGAAGAAGAGAGCCAAAGGCAGCCCTGTTATATTATTCCGAGATTTTAAGTTTGGGAAGAAGAAAAGGAGTTAGCAAGTGAGACTTGGAAAAGGCTGCCAGTGTGGCTTGAGGAAAACCAGGGGTGTATGATGTTCTAGATGCCAAGAAAAGTATTGCTAAAGGGAAGGCGGTTTTATTGGCTGGAGATTAATACACGGACATTGGATTAGGAAAGATGGAAGTTGTTGCCAACCTGGTCGTTCAACTTTCCGAGGAGTCATTGAAATGGAAACTCAAATAAAGTGACTCAATGGGAGAAGAAGTAAAAAGAAAGTAGAGTCAATCAGAATAAACTTTTCTTTGAGAACTTTTGCTTTTTGTGGAACAGATAAGTGTGGTAGGAAACTGGAGGAGGATGGTGATTGAGGGTGAATTTTTATTCAGATGGGAGATATTTCACCATGTTTGCAGGTTGATGGGAATGATCCAACTATAGGCATTAAGGGAATTTTCTCAGTCTCCTTTGTATTGCAACAAATTTGAAACGGAATGAATGTACATTTGAATAAAAGGAATTGCAAACTCCAAATAGAGAAGCAGCAATTACCCATAAAGAGTAAAACTAAGATTTTAATTATGCTACTTTCCATAGCCTATTTATGTAAACAAGAAAGAGGATCTTTGTTTATAACATAAAGAATGTGGGAGTGATATCGTATGGAAGTATTTTATGGTATTACTGTTTGTAGTCTTTTAAGAAAGAGACAAATGTATCTTTTATTACTAAGTGAAAAAGATCATTTTATTCTTATATAGGACAAAATTAAGTCATAAAGTATAGTTTTGTTTTTAATGTATAATAATAAGCAAGAAATTGGCCCATTTATTTCAGATTCTCTACTCAAGTCGGGCATTCTAGCCAGACCTAGTCATTCTTACTTTCTCCCAACAAAGTTCTACATTCTTCATAAATGTGGCTAATAAGCTTCCAGGATCCTTGCAACTCAAGAATGTATGATTATACATCTTCCCAATATTTTTTCCACTTTTTTCATCAAACTAGTTCAACAGATTTTTAATGATTCACTGACAACTAACCTCTTTCAAAATTGTTTCTGATTAGCATCAGTCAGTTTAATGGTTTGTCATTGCTCCATATTTTCTAGTCCTTAATATTTGCAGTAATAAATGTGATCATTTATAATTTTGGTGGGCTCTTCCTAAGAGTTTTATGTTGCTTTCTTATAAATGAATGAATAATACTAATACTGAAAGAGTGAAGAATGCCATGTTAAGGTGATGTAGTTTATGTATAGACACAAAATATCTGAAGGGTGACTATGATCTAAATTTTTCCCCAGAAAACTGTTGGAAATTGGGCTTTTTATCATGGGGAAGCTTGGAGGAGAGATTAAGGATTGTTGTTGTGACCATAATTGTTCTGAAAAAAAATTTTTAAGAATAACTACTGCTTTCAAAGAGCAGTATCCTGTCCATCATCACAACCACATTCATTCATTGTTTTCAACATTTATTGACCACCTAGAATATTAACTCTATGTGGGATGTCCAATAAAAAATTGAAAATTGAAAAATGACTCAATCATGGTTATCAAAAAGTTAATTGTCTAGTGGGAAAGAAACATTATACATTGTTGCAGCCCCAACTGACAAATCTTATAAATAATGATGTAAAGTGTTCAGTAGGGAGAGAAAAATGGGGATTTATATTATAATAGTAATATCAAAACATCAGGAAAGGAGGCTTCCTTGAGAAAATGATCCTTTCCTTAATTTTGAAGAATTAGAAGTAAGCTAGATAACAAAATAAACCCAAGAAAGGAACATAACTCTACAAGTAATCAACTCTATATTCTGTGTCAGAGATAATACACATGCACACACAAAGCGAGAGTGAGAAAAGTGTGTGTGTGTGTGTGTGTGTGTGTGTGTGTGTGTGTGTGTTGAGAGCTGGCGAGGAGGGGAGTGGAAGAAGCTAGAGAGGATTTTCAGGAGGGATCTTATGTATTAAGCTATGTGCATTCCATCCTGAATGCTATGCGGGTGATATCAAGGGATTTTAAGGAGAGAAGTAATAGGATCACGCTCGCTCTCTGAACGTAGACATGGAAGCAGTGTTTGGAGGAGGTCTGGCATGCATCAGGCAAGCTCTGGGCCTCCTACGTTGTCGGTCACGTTAGAGTAACAGGTTACATTAGGACAGTAGGAGAGAACCAGGCATTGTCTGTAAAACATGCAAGTTGTATATGATTCTTGGCCTTTAGGAGAGTAAAAACACATTTTCTTCTTAAGAAAAAAGCCAGTGAGGTTTTCCCTCTTTTCTCTTGTAGACTATATTAGTTTCATATTGCTGCTATAACAAATTACCTCAAAGTCTCTGTTGCCATGTAAGGTAACATATTCACAGGTTCCAAGGTTTAAGGTGTGGAAATCTTTGGACGGCCATTACTCTGACTACCACACTGATATCTGTGAATCATTGAGACCCCCCACCATAGCTGTGAAATAAGACTAAAGTCTGTGTCTTTGTTGACATGAACCAGACTGAGATCCTGTTAGTGTTTTGTTCTGTCCTTCTTTAGCCGTATGATAGGCTCATTCACTGGTTTCACATAAATAGAAGAAGAAAGAGGCTATTTTTGCTACTATAAAACCTTTCAACCTCCTTTGCCCATCTACAAGGTAAACATGGGTTGCTGTGTCAGAATCCATTTTATGCGAGCAGTTTTCAGTGATGTATATTAGACAAGTGAAAGATTGGGGTCAAAGCATGTTGGTCATTGAATAGGGTTTATTGAAAATATCCCCTAATTGAAATTTGCTATGCAGATTGTTTCCAAGTAAAATCCATGCCAATAAGTTACAATACATACCAGAAAATTATTCCTTCTTTCTAAGCCTCTCAATAATGCAGGGAGTAATATCCATGCTCTCTATATTATCTTCACTTGCCAGATAACGTGGTAGAGGAATAAAAAATTAAGAATTTGCCAGTCACAATGCATGCAGAATCAGCACCAACAATATACTGTGTTAACTAGCCCACTAACGTTCTGCTCTAAAACTCGTGAATCATTTTTTCCTTTTTTATTTAACCATGTCTCCCTGTTAAAAAAATTTTTTTTAACTGTACTATCTGATTGTACTACTTTAACTCCTGACACATAATCAGAAAGTATTACTTGGACTTTTTTAACCATGAAAGCAAACAAACAGTGCTTAGCAGTCCCCAAAGACATTCTCAATCCTGCTGAAGAAAAATAACGATTTAGATCTTAGCCTTTCAGTCATTTCTCTCCCTGAGCTCATGTTTATCTGAAAATGAATACAGTTTGGACATGTTACCTATGATAAATATGGAATATTTTGTAGGTGGTGTTACAAGGCAGGTATACTTTATGATTTAAATTTTGTAGGTTGCCATCTGGGTCTTTCTATTTATTGAATAAAGTACTCAAATATTTAGGTGAGATGTATATATATATATATATACACACACACAGAGGTTTATCATTTTCACATTTGCTGAATAAGAATATTGGATTTGTTTTTTGCATTTATTCTCTTGGTAAGCCTTCTCTTTAGTATGCTTAGGTGAACAGATTTTTAAAATATGCGATGATTTCCTTATGTTGCTGCCCAGCACTGGAGTAAATTAGATCCTAAAATCAGGAGACATACATCTGTCATTGGCTTTGAGAAGGGTTTAAAGAATCTTTTCCTGACAAATCATAATTACTGATGACTGCTTATTTTATGCAAATTTTGACACACATGGGAGTATTAATGTGGCAATGCCCTCAATGAAACCGTACAGCTGCTACTGAAAGGGCAAAATTGTGAACAATATGATGCCTCTTAATGGTCTACTGGCCAAGTCAGTGATTGGAATGCTCCCATAGGACTGATTCAGTATCACAGAGGAGAGGTTGATAAAAACAAACCCACAACATTTTGTTAATTTGTATTTGGAATTAATTATGAATACTTATAATCAGATAACTCCAATTTTAAATGTGTTTCACAAAGGTTTTAAAATGCTTATCTCTGGGGCTCTGATTTAATTAACAAACCCTTCTATATTTCTATAGTTTTGTGGTATTAAAGATGAAATCAATATTGATTTCTCTGTTCTGTTGCATTTTCTGAAACACCTATCTGTATTTTAGCAGTTTCACCTAAACTTACCTCTGACTGTATTGCTATTGCACTGTTGATGCCTAGCACTAGAATAAAAAAGATAGTGCATGTGTGTGTGTGTGTGTGTGTGTGTGTGTGTTTTAAACTTATGTTAAACTCTCTATTAGTAAGGATGCAGAATTAGTTGGCTGCTAAGGTAAAGACCAAATATCAACTATATATAACACAGAAATGAATTTCCCACTCAGTAACTGTCCAAACTTAAGCAGTGTGTGACAGGTTTTGTAGCTGCAGTTTTGGTGATCTAGGTTCTTTCTCTCTTGTTCTGGCATCCTTACCATGCAAGTTCCATTTTGTAGTTTAAATGACTCTTCTAGCAATATCATGAGGAAGGAGAGAGGGACAGCGGAGGGCACAAAATTTCATTTAAAAAGCATGAACAAGAAGTTTCTTGTATCACTTCCTCTCCTCTCCCATTAATAAAACCTTAATCATATGACCACACCGAGCTGCGAGAGAGACTAAGAAATATAGTCTTTAGCATAAGCCCTTCTACCATTAAAATTTCTCTTACTAAAGGAAGAAGAGGAGAAAAGATATTGGTACCCAATCAACAGCCTCTGCCATATACTCTAAAATTACTTTGGAGGGCTTTGAAAATTGCAATGTGGAGGAAATCCAAAGACATAGTATCATGCCTATGAAAGTTATATAATTGCAAAATAGGGCTACCTTAACCAAGTTCTTCCTTTCCCTTCTCTTTTCCTCTAACTCATCTCCTCCTGTCCTTCATTATTTTATCAGCTTCTATATGCCAACTATCATCTTATGTACTAAAGTTCAAAAGGTATTTTCTCTCTCAATAGTCATATAGGGGGAAGCAATAGTTTAGGACAATATGGTATTATTTTAGCAATATACTGTAGAGACAGAGAACTAAATCTTCCTAGGTGGGTCAGGAAAACATCACCAATAGGTGACACTTGAATTTGATCTTCAAAATGGAATAAGAGTTGCTATCTAATGCTCAGCCCTGTTTATTCCCTTTGCTTGGTTGAGCTCTGATTTGATCTAAATAACTTATCGACAGCTAGGGTACTGAAGACTGGCACTATAGACACTAGTACTGCTCCCCATTATTTCCAGTTTTTCTACTTCCAGGCATAAATTAGTATTGTACTTATACCCTCAAATTTAGAAGTGGCCACGTGACTTGCTTTGGCCAAGATATGTGAACAGAACTGAGAAGTTATTACTTCCAAGTGGATGCATTTATAAGCTGGTCCATGATTCTCCATCTCACTCTTGCCCTGCTGCAGTGGCTGTGAATGCACAGCTTGATATGGAATTACAAAGCTAAGCTATCATCTTCAGGTCAGCGATCCTGGATAATTGCCCACATCTGAAGCATGCTCCCCAGAGAAATAATTTTTTTCTGCTTTAAGACACAGAAATGTATGGGTTGTTTGTTAAGAAACATAACCCAACCTAATCTAGGCAATTCATTTAATGATCAAGTAATCCTGCTATCCATTCCTCTCACATGCTCCGTCTTTCATACTCTTTTGTCCAATGATGAGGTTATAGTGGTGATGTATGATTAAGGGCAGAAAGTTAGAAAGTTTTGGATTTCTTCAATAAAATAAATTCTTATTTATATTTAGATAGTGAATGTTTTTATTAGCTAAACCCAATGATTTATTTTTCTTTATACAAGTCATTGGGATTCATTTTATTTTTTTAATTTATTTTTTTAATATAATTTTATTTTATTTATTTTTCGCTGTGCTGGGTCTTCATTGCTATGCACAGGCTTTCTCTAGTTGTGGTAAGCAGGGGCTACTCTTCGTTGCAGTGTGTGGGCTTCTCATTGCAGTGGCTTCTCTTGTTGCGGAGCACAGGCTCTAGGCTCGCGAGCTTCAGTGGTTGTGGCACACGGGTTCAGTAGTTGTGGCTTATGGGCTCAATAGTTGTGGCTCTTGGGCTCTAGAATGCAGGCTCAGTAGTTGTGGCTCTTGGGCTCCAGAGCACAGGCTCAATACTTGCAGCTCACAGGCTTAGTTGCTCTGCAGCATGTGAGACATTCCCAGACCAGGGATCGAACCCGTGCCCTTGCATCGGCAGGCGATTCTTAACCACTGCACCACCAGGGAAGTCCCAGGGTTCATTTTAGACTGGTAGATTTTGAGTTATTCTCTTTAAAAGGAAATAGCATAAAACATTTTTTATTCATCCAATCAGAAGGCAAAATACATGACATTCACTCAAAACACTATAAGTGATGTCAGAATCATGGAGACATGAGATGCTCCCTTTGTCTCTCCCCTTCAATATACAACCTGTAAAACATCCATAGCCCAGCAAAGGTACCTCTGCCTAGCACACCAAGATGCCAGAGAATTCCACAAACCTATACGTCTAAAGGGGGGGGGGGGATGGAATACATGAAGGAGGAAGAACTGGGAGAACAGCAAAGGTGGTACCTGTGATCCCAGACCCCCAGCATCAGCAGCTGAGCCTGCAGCCCCACAGAACCCAGTAACATGAGAGGAGACAGGATACTGGCTTCCCAGCCTCAGTGGCACCTGTGGCCACAGGGAAACAGACAGCAAAGGCAGTGGGGCCTGCAACCCAGTCCATCTAGTTGTGGAGGCATCCGCAACTCCCCCCGCCATACCCCCTCCAGCAGCAGCAACTACAAACCAGACAACCCTGGTCATGACAGAGATACTCATGGCCCCAGCAACCTCCCAACCCTCCCTTCCCCCTGCTGGAGCAGATCCTGTTGTCAACTACAAATTAGCACTTGCCATTGGCACTTGCTATCTACCTTTACAAGGATTAAATCATGTGCTTCTGACTTTCAACAGCCCCTGAAAGGAGTTCAGGGTGGAGAGTGGAGATGAGGCACTCTGTGCTCTGGGAAAAACTGGCAGAACAGATCTTCAGATAGTTAGATATTTCCAGGAGCTGATTTTATGAGTCTAATTCTTGTATCTCCTCATATCTAGAAAAGCACTAAAATCCTTCATGGTGATGACTGCTCCCCATGACTAGCAGAAACCTTGTATAGAAAAATATGTGCTTGATTGCATGTACTTCCCCTTCACCAAAATCACTTATATACTGACCTTTCCCCCTACCTCTTTGGAGCAGTTTCTCACAGCTATCTGAAATGCTGTCTCCCGGGCTAGAGTCTTCATTTTGCCCCAAATAAAACTTAACTCACAACACTCACCTAGTGCATTTTTTTAAGTTGACACTGTAACCCAGAAGACCCCAGACATGGCAGAGTCACTCGCCATCCTGGTTTCTCAGGTAGTGACACCAGCAACACTGGCAGTAGCAAGTCACCAGTGACCCTGGAGACACAAGCACCAACTATGAGGGCATATTGTGACACTTCTGACAGAAGGGGTGAAGGACAGAAAGTGATGACCCTCAAATATAACCAGAGGTAGCTCAGGTAAGAAAAACCAAAAGCTTGTGCTCTATCACCACCTAATGGAAAACCAAATACAGATTTCTAATTACTAACCAGTTGAATCATTAGAATCAAGTAAGAAAAACAAGTTTTATCTGAAGAAGAAAGGTATTCACTACTTCAAATATGCTGGGAAGAAAAAACTCATCAAGTTCTATGAAGAACCACGGTAACAAAATACCACAAAAAGAAAATGACAGTTCTCGAGGAACCAAACTTAAAGTCACAAAATATTGTGATCTAACTGATAGAGAATTCAAAATAGCTGTTCTGAAGAAACTCACTGAGTTACAAAAAAAAAAAAAAAACAAACTCAGAAAGGCCGTCAAAGACCTCAGGAATAAAATTAATGAACAGAAGGAGTACTTTACCAAAGAGATTGAAACTTTAAAAAAGAACCAAAAGAAATTCTGGAGCTGAAGAACTCAATAAATGACAGGAAGATCACATGAGAAAACATTGGAAATAGAGCAGAGCATCTGGAAGAGAGAATTAGTGAGCTCAAAGATAGAAATCTAGAAATGATACAGGTAGAAGAGGAGAAGAAATTAAGATCTTTAAAAAATGAAGAAATTCTATGACAATTATCCAACTCTGTTAGGAAGGGCAACATTAGGATAATGGACATCCCAGGAGAAGAGATGGAGAAGAGAGTGGAGATTGTATTTAAAGACAATATCTGAGAACTTCCCAAACCTGGGGAAGGAACTGAATTTGCAAGTCTATGAAGCTAAGAGAACATGTAATTACCTTGACACAAAAAAACCTTCTCCAGGACACATTATATTAAAACTGTCAAAAGTCAATGACAAAGAATTTTAAAGGCAGCCAGGGAAAAAGGATAGTAGCCTACAAAAGAACCCCCCATTACTCTATCAGGAGAAAGCTCTGCAGAATCTCTATAGGCCAGGAGAGAGTGGAATGATATACTCAAAATACTGAAGGATGAAAAACTGTCAGCTAAGAATCCTTTGCCCAACAAAGTTCTCATTCAGATATGAAAGAGAAATAAAGATTTTCCTAAACAAACAAACAAAGCTGAGGGAGTTAATCGACACTAGACCTGCCTTACAAGAAATGTTGAAAGGAGCTCTTCTGCCTGAAACGAAAAGACAAAAATACACAAAACTTTGAGTAAGGTAATAGACAGAATCAGAAAATTACAACTTTATATCGGAATAGGTTGTTAAATACTTAATTATAGGATAAATATTAAAGGGAAAAAATAGTAAAACTATAGCTACTTCGATTTGTTAATAAACTCCCAGCATAAAGAGAGATAATTTGAGACAATAAAAACATAAAAGGGGAAGAGGAAAAGGACAGAACCAGTCTAGGCAAATGAAGATAAGATGCAATCAGCAGAAAAAAGGACTATTTTATCTATGAAATGTTTTATACATGGTAACCACAAAAAATAAATATAGAGCAGAGAAACAAAACATTAAAAATGAGGAAAACATCATAGAAAACCACCAAACTAAAATGGCAGACAGAAACAGAAGGAAAAATAAACAATGGAACAAATGGAATGTCTGGTACAAAAGGCAAAGTGAGTCTCGAAATCACTTAGGAGGGGTCAGGAGAGTATTAGAATAAAAGAGCAGACAGAATGCTAAAGGGGACCTGAAGGGGACTTCACTAGGTCCAGGTGTGTCTTGTGGTGCTCTATTGGGACTTAAAATCAATGGATGTTTGACTTCCTAACAGAGAAAATTCAGTTCTATCTTTAGAGTCAGTTTTCAGAGAGTTAAATGATTGTCAACTTCACTTATAAGTACTTGTGCCATTTGTTAGTATCTGTTGGTATCTTTCAACCAATCACTGTCACCCTGCAAAAACTACCCACAGAGAAGTCTCATATTACAACAATCTGCAAACATGTATAGAATTGCATAAATGAAAACTTATCCTTTGTTTAATATTAGGTTTATTTACATAATATTCTAAATTTAAACACATAAATGGTCCAGTCAGTTTGGTGAAGGAACATTTGATTTACAAAAACAGAGATATATATGTTTATCGTTGTTATTCGTTTAAAATATTCATGGTTAATACAAGTAAACAGTAGAGTAGGATGAACTATAAAGTCTGACAATGGATTAATATATGCAAAATTCAGCATAGTTGATTTAGGATGTGATTAAGGAGGAGGGGTTTCAATTATTTTAAAGTTTTATTTCTCAAGCTGGATGGAGGATTGATACTTGGTTTTGTAGTAATATTCTTTATACCACTTTGAGTATCTGAAGTGTTTCTTATAATTAAAAACATAATCTCACATTCTCCCTATCCCCCTTTCCCTATTTTATTTTCCAAATGTTTTAGACGTTAAAAAGAAAAAAAAACATGGAGATAGTAAATCACTTTAAAAAATTTGCTCCAATCTTTTTTTTTTACTTTGAATTCATTTGTTTCCTCATGTTTTCAGCTACTTCTGAACACATTTGATCAATTTTGATGTAAACATGCTATTATTTTGTTGCTGCTGTTATCAAAATATCAGGAAAATTGCTTTGATAAAGTGAAATTAAAAGCCACATTGTGGAATTATAATAATAATGTAAACAAAAGTGTACATTCTAACTCTATATAGATACTTTTGGAAGAAAGTAGTGATTTGAGGTTTAAGAGCCTGAATTAGCTGCAATAACTTTATTTTCCTTTGCCATTTTAGATCAAAACAGCGATATCACTTGTTCAGAAAGAGTATGTCGTTTCTATTTTCATTTCACTGTTTTCATCTGTTCATCTGCTCTCATCAGCTGAAAAGTCATATAATAGATTATGTCTTCCGATGACAGATTACTTCAGTTAAATTTGTCCTGTGGACTAAAATAAATGGGTCATGTTTTGAATATTTATGAAAAAACTGCAGATAGTGATATTTTAAGTGTATTTTCTTGTATTAAGTTGTGATTTACAATGTCTTCTTATGCATATGAAAAGAAAAAGGCTTTTCATTTCCACCTGTGTTTGTTTCTTAGGTGAAACCTGATTGCTCTGTTTACACTTTTTGTACCCTCAAAATATGTACCTCTCTAAGTTCAGGTCTTTTTTGGAAAAGAAGGGTCAGAACTTGTCACAGAGCCACAAGACATGTCAGATTTCAGGCCATTTCTCTGAGCTTATTTGGGTGTAAAGCATGCACATTTGCATGGTGACCTTTGCAAAACCAAACAAAGAAGGTGACCTGAGGGTCATTTCCTAAGCCCAGCTGATGAACTGATTATTCCCCAAAACATGGTAGTCTGAATAACAATGAAGAGTGGAAAGTTCACTTCAAATCCTGTGGGGAACAATAAATCCCTGAAGTAGATTTTTAATAAACCAATTGTATATTACAATCAGTATTTTAATTGTTCGTTACTGAACCGCTCAATGCCAAGAGATCAAATTGTTTGCCACAAAGAGGTATTGTCAAGCCTTCAAATATAGTACTTTAATGTCTAATTATATTTCTTTGTCTCTGAACTATTGTTCTTTAAAGAGTCCTTTTTTATTGGAGGATGGGAGGGAGTGATAAACAAAATTTTTCCTGAACATTTGTAGTAAAGAAAATTTGCAGACGTTTTCACTTAAGCTTTATTTGTTTTCTAGAGCAAACTGGTGTGTAAGTGAATTAAGAATATTTTTAGTATTATTATCTCCCCATTTGTATAATTTCTATAAGAGCATCTGGTATAATATATCGAGATAGGTATCATTGTAGCTGGTTTCCATGGAAATGCTTTTGCAATATTCCAGTAGGTAAATCTTCCCTATCAAAGCAAATTCAAAGGAGGAGGAAAACAATTTACACTTGGGACTTTTACATTCAATCGACTCACTCAGCTTTTAAACTTATCTATGCCTCCATGCCTAAAGGAAACATCTAAACTGGACATGTATGATAAAGAGGATACGATTTTACATACTTGGTGATTTGACATTGATTATTAACTGATTGACTAAAGTTGAATAATGTTAACATCAAATGATTATTTTTGATTTATATTCCTGACAACTGTTTTACATTAATTAGCTGTATTAACAACTGTATTAGCAGTTTCATTTAAATATTGATCAGTCTGGCCTAGTTAAACAATTATCAATGAGAATTTCATATAATTGATGTCTGTGTTCCAAAATCTTATTCTGTGAAAAAAAATAAATAAAAGATGAAAGCATTCATGGTTCCTGAGTATTACATTTGTTTAGTATTAAAGAAGAGAGTGGAAGGGAAGGACAATAATCTTGTTGCATTGATAAAGTAGACTAACCTTCCTTTTTAATATTCTGCTGGTATATAATCCCATATCTCCCTGGATTTTCTGACTGTTCTCTGTGGTGTCTGGTCTATGTCCTCAATCAGCCTACACCTTTAATTTCAATGTGCAATGAAATTCTCTCCATGGTCCTCCTCTTTTTTTCAAGTTACATTCTTTCTAGGCAGTCTTATCTACTCCTCTTACCTCAACTGATAACACCCAGGTGTATATCACAACCCTCTCTTTCACGTTTTGATCTAATAATGTAAATTATTTATTAGCTGCTTTCAACTGATTCCATCACAGGTATCCTATACTCATGCATGAAAGCAGGCTCCATTATCTTATTCTGAAATTCTCTTCCTTTATTTTCTTTCATGCTAGTGGGATCAATACTCAACTAGTAAATCACATAGAAAATTTCTCCTTCTTTTCCTTATCTACTCCTTTCCCCAGGATCCAATAAGTCATCAAGTACTGTCTATTCAACCCAAGAAACATATCGTGAATCCATATTCCATTCTACATTCCAACCACTAAATTAATTTTCTCCCTCATTATTTATGACTATATTATTTCAAGAACACTCTAAATCTGTCGGTTCTTTTAATTCTAATTAAATCCCTGGCCAATAGGAAAAATTCCAAACTCCTTAGCATGTTCAAACTACCTCACCATACATTTCCAGACTCATTCCCTATGACTTTTTCCACTTATCCTACGCTAGTCACATTAGAAAGTGTAACTTTGACAAAGAATTACTTCTCCACAAAATATTTCCCAAACTGTACTCCATGGACAGAATTGATTGTTTTTTCCTCAATGCTGCCACTGTCTTTTGAACAGTAGTTAGTTAAGTATTCTTGAATAAAATAAGGATTTAAAGCTCTAAATTTCCTTTTAAACATAGCTTTAACAACATAACACAAATTGCCATATGTTGAATTTGCATTATCTTCTAATAAAAATATTTTCAATCTTCTATTTTTCTTTACTTTTTGTTACATGAGTTATGTAGAAGTTTGGAAATATATTGCTTAATTCATAAATATTTGAGACTTTTCAGTTTTCTTTTAGAATTGATTTCTAGCTTAATTCCCCTGGGGTCAGATAATTATTCTGAATAATTTCAGTCATCAAAAATTTGTTCAGATATTTTTATGGACAATTTTGGTAAATATTCCATGTACACTTGAAAAGAATGGGTATTCCTTCATTATTGGGTGTAAAATCTTAGATACTTCAATTAGGTCAAGTTAATTATGTTGCTTTATATATCATTACTGATTATGTTGTCTGCTTGTCTCATCAGTTGCAGGAAGGTATGTATTAAAATTATGGATTAAGTTGTATATTTGCTAATTTCTCATTTTAGTTCTGTCATTTTTCCTTTTATATTTTAAGGCTATATTAAATGGAACATACAAATTTGATTTTTAGAAGCATCTCTTGCCTTAAAATTAACGTGCTCTTATATTAGGACAGCAAAAACAGGTTTATTTTGGTTTGTGTTTGCAAGGTTCATATTTTTCTATTCTTTTACATTTAAGATCTTTGTCCTTATAGTGAGGGGTGTCTCTTGGAGGCAACAGATGTATAGCTGTTTTCTTTTTTTTTAATTCAGCCTAAAAATCTTAATGTCTTAATTAGAATATTTATATTATTTACATCCATTATAATTATGGATATATAGGTTTATATCTACCATCTTACTATTTATTCTCTATTTGTTCCACTTGTTCTAGCTTCCTTTTTCTTTCCTTTTGAGCCTTCATTTGGTTTAATCAATTACTTTCGATCATCCCAATTGTTTCCTCTATTAGCTTGTTGGATTTATAGTTTTCACTCTTTCTTTAGTTATTAATCTAGAAATCACAACATATATTTTGACATATAACATAGCTGCACATCTACCATTTTCCAGATAATGCTAGACCCTTAGAAGACTTCATATTTTTTCATTCTTCTTCCATTGATGTAATTTTTGTCATGCATTTAATTCTACCTATAATTGAATCTCACAAAACAGTGTTATTTTGTTTTTATGGTCAATATTTCTTTAAATTTATCCACATATGTACTCTTTTTATTGATCTTTATTCTTTCCTATACTTCTATTTTTCTGTATAGATCTGTTTTACTTCTAAAGGGATTAAATTATTTTTGGTATTGCATTTATTTTGGGTCTGCTGCAATAAATTATCTCAGTTCTAGAAATATCTACATTTTCCCTTAGTTTTGAAGAATAATTTAACTGAATACAGACATCTAGATTAGAGGTTGTGTGTATGTGTGTGTGTGTGTGTATGTGTGTGTGTGTGTATGTGTTAACCCCCCAAAACAGAAGATATTTTATAGTCTCTGGCATCCATTGTTTACGTTGAGAAATTAGCTATTAGTGTTATTGTTCATTTAAAGATAAAGTTTTTTCTCTGCTTTCAAGATTTTCTATCTTTCAGTTTCAACAGTTTTAATATGATATCCTTAGTAATTTATTTTCATTTGCCTAATTATAACTCATTTCTTTTCTTTCCTTTTTTTCCTGCTTGGGGTTCTTAGACATTTTGAATCAGTAATCTTATGTCATTCAACTGTTTTGGACTATTTTCAACTTTTATCTATCAAATATTTTTGTTCCATTCTCTCTTCCATCTCATATTCTGGGACTTCGATTACATGTATGTTAGATGTTTTTGCCTGTTTTCTTTTGCAGTTTGAACTCTATTTTGCCTTTTTTTTCCTCCATGCTTCTGTTGGATGCTTTCTACTGACCTGTCTTCCAGTTCACTCTCTCTCTCTTTGTATTGTCAATTCTAATGTTGAACCCATCTATTTAATTCTTACTTCAGTTTTTGTAGTTTTCAATTTCAGAATTTGAATTTGAATTTTTAAATAGATTCTTGTTCTCTAGTGAAATTCTTAACCTTGTTATTTATGTTTTTGAATGTTTTAATCACAGTTATTGTAAAAATTCACTGGTGGTAACTCCAAAATCTGAACCACACATGGGACTGTTTCAATTGTTTATTTTTGGTCTAGTCTTTGTGTGTTTGTGCATGTGTGTGCTTGGTAATTTTTTTTTAATCACATCCCAGACATAGTGTAAGAAAACTCATAAAGGATCTAGATAGATTTATTTTCTCTGGAGAGAAAGCCTGAGATGGACAACTATTGTAAGGATAATTCACTTTAATAACTAGGGAATTAGTTGTCTTCATCTGGTTTCAGATTTTATAAGCCTAGGCTTAAATCTCATTCACCCTCACTTCTAGAATAGTGTTGTTCTCCTGGGGTCTCAGTTGAATTCCTCGGTGTTTATATGTGCTCCTCCTTACTTGTATGGTCCTGAGCTTCAATTTGTTTCCCCAAAACTACAAGCTTGATAAAAGTTCTGCTGTGTTTTCCAGTCTTTCTTCTCTTGCCTTTCTACAATTTAAGAATAAGCCCATGTTTCATTGAGAAAACAAGCCCAGAGAGTCAGGCTCAATTCTCTGCCCTTCCCTTCTCTCTAAGGTCTCCAGTCCCCAAGTCCTAGCTAGTTATCTTGGCAGTCCCAGGTTCAATTTTTATCCCTCAAACTCTGAGATTTATGAAATCTATGTCAGTTTTTCTGCCTTTCACTCTAGGTTTCTTAAGTCTAAGTAAATATTTGGCCCCCTTGAATAAGCTTCACTTCTCTGTGAGATATTGATCTTTGAAGTCCCAGCTGCCTCAGAAGCTCTCTAACTTTTCTAGTTATTTTAGATAAAGGCATTAATTACAATGTCATAGTCATGACCTAAATCCTAGTTGTCAATTTTTTTTAGTGCTTTTCATGTATCTATTGAGATAACCATATAGTTTTATATATTTTTAAGTTGGTAAATTACATTACTCAATTATAATATTAATATGTTCTTGTGTTCCTGAATTAAACCAAACTTGAATATATACTTTTTCTTTCTTTTCTTTGGTGGATTTGGTTTGGAATTGTTTATTTAATTTTTCTTTCTTCTCTGGAAGAGTTTGTATAAAACTGGAATTATCTTTTCCCTTACTCTTTGTTAAAGCTAATTTTGGGGGGTAGATTTTAAACTGTGGATGTAATATCTTTACATGGTTATCAGTTTATTTGGCATTACTAATTCCTTGTGATCAAAAAGTTATATTTTTTAAAGAAATTATGCATTTTGTCTAGTTTTCAAATTTATTTGAACAATGTTATTCTTTGATTTTTTTACTTTTGCTTTTATCTTTTTTTTTAAATAAAACTTGTTACAGTTATTTTTTTCATTATGTCAGATAATTCCTATATACCAGTTCAGACACTCTTGGCCTCAAATGTCTCTGGTGCCTCGGACCACTTTTGTCTAGCTGCTGCAGTGACCAACTCTACATGGGAGTTGACCAACTTCATGCAGGTTCAAATTTCCAATGCTTTGTCTCAGTACTTCCTGCCTCTTGCTCTAGGTTACCGTTTGTGCTGAGTTGTGGGAATTTATAGATCTATAACTGGGACCTATGAATAGATAGCTGAAAAGGGAAGATAAATGGGCTAAACTTAAACCTAAAATCTAGTAGGTTTTAGGTTTAAGTTTAGCCCATTTATCTTCCCTTTTCAGCCAGTAGATATCTCTCTATTTCTACCTCTCCCTTTTAGGAAGGACTATCATGAGATGAAGTTTATAAGACTTCTGAGAAATGATCTATGGGATCAAACAATTCAATAACACAACCTCACCTGTGTCTCCTCTTTGGCTGCTTCAATACCATTGTCCCTCACTCCTATTCCCTGGGATCACATTCCCTAGTAAAAAATAAGCACATTTAGCCACTGTCTTAGGCCCTGCTTTCAAGGTATGACCAGTCTTTTCAAAGAACCAACTTCTGGATTTGTCAAGCCTCTTCACTGTACTTTTAGTAATTTTTGGCTTTTATATTTGTAATTTTCTTCTTTCAATATTCTTGTGATTTTATTCTTTTGTTTTTATTCAAACGTTTAAAATTGAATAATTTGTTAGTTTCAGACTTTCTTATTTTCTAACCTAGGTGTTTATTGCTATAAATTTTCTTCTTTATTACCACTTACTCATATTCCACAAGTTTTGGTATACTGTATTTCATTGTTAAATTTGAAATATTTTCTGACTTCTACTCTGAATACTTATTCATGTTACTAAGAAGTATGTTTTGATATTACCAAATATATGCTTTGTATTTAAAATTTTTTTACTGTCTATTGTTTTCAAATTTATCATATCACATCTATTTTAAAGATAAATAATTTATCTTTAAGATATTCAGCTTTGAAATTTGTTGAAGCTGTTTTATGACATAGTATGTGACCGTCTTCAAATATATTCCACATTTGCTTGTGAAGAGATTAATTTTCTGATTGTTGGCTGCAGAATACCACATATGTCCTCTAGATTAATTTAGTTGTGTTTTTCAAACGTTCTATATCCTTATTAAGTTTATGTCTGCCTATCTATCAGTTACTGAAAGAAATATATTAAACTCTTCCATTATGTTGGCCTATTTCTTTTATGTACACATGCACATGCATATATTTGAGGATATGTCATTAGCTGTATATATATTTAAAATTATATAGAATTCTAGTGTAGCCTTTTAACCTATTCTGTAAATATTTTTTGCATTAAAGTCTCCTTTGCTTGACATTAATGTAGCAAATTATTTATTTTAAAAGCATTGGCTTGGCTTATCTTTTCCTCTTATTTTCAAATTTTCTCTACCTTATGTTTTTTAGTTCTCTCTTATAATCATCATGTAGCTGGAATTTAAAGATAAAGGACTAATTCTATCATATTTTTCTTTTAACTTGTGGATGTTTGAGTACATTGGCAAACTATGAACTTTAAGCTAAATAAGGCAGGCTGTCTATTTTTGTAAATACAGTTATATTGAAACAGAGCCACACCCACTTATTTATATACTATCTATTGCTGCCACAATGACATAATTGAATAATCATGAGACCATATGGCCAGCAAAGTTTACAATACTTACTATGCATCCCGTGAGAGAAAAAGGTAGCTGAGCTAAGGATTAGTGAATTTATATTTATGCTAATTGCTAATATATTTGGATTTTGTGTTTTTTAATCTAATTTGCCCTTATAACAATTTTACCTGTTTTCTTTATGATTAAAAATTATTTTATTTTCTCTTTTCTAATAAATTGAAAGTTATAAGCTCTATTTCTGTTTTTATTTGTCACAATTACTATTGGTCACACAACTAGGAGAGCATAGTATTAGGTGATAGCACAATCTTTCTTCAAATCAATAAGAGATCTCAAAGTACTATAATTCTAATTACATTCTTCACATCTTACATATATTTGTATCAAAATTTTAGTCCAATTTGTATTTTTTGTACGAGTTAGACAATAAGATGTTTATATTTGTTCTATTTAGTTTCTAAATGTTTACTAATTTTTTGCTACCCTCTCTTTTGCATCTCATACCTAAATGCTAGATTTATTTTATTTCCTCTTGATATACACCCCTGATCAGTTCCTTTACTTAATGAGAGGTTCCTAGTGTTTTTTTAATATGTTATTTCCTTTTTATTCTTTAATGCTTAGTTCAGTATATGTTTAGAAGATAATGCTACTTTAGTTTGATAATTATCTTGTGCTTTTGAAAATATTCCTCCACTACTTTTTGGCTTTCATCTATGCCCTTTAGAAAATTGCTACTTGATAATAATCTTTCTTTTGTAGGCATCTTTCTATTTCCTTTGGCTGAATTTAAAGTTATATCTTTGTCTTTTGTGTTCTGCCATTCCACTAAAATATATCTATGGGTAATTTTAAAAATTTATGTTTATGTGCTTCATAAATCTGGATATTTATGTCTTTTATCTCTTTAAAGATTTCCAACATAAAATCTTCAAATATTACATCTCTCCCATTTTTCTTAATCTCTTTTTTGAAACCTCAGTGGAAGTGGTGTTGGTGTTTCTGAGTTAGGTCACTGACAGATGGAAGTTCATGTTGATTTGTGAATACAAATAAGATATCCCTTCCTGTAACCTTGACAAACCTTGACAATGAATGAGGGCTAAGAAACTATTATGCATTTGGGGCCTAGGAATGATGGTAATTTGGATATTAAGGTATAAGAGTCTTCATATTTACTCAGATTCTCATAAGGGCAGACTATGTTGAATTACATGTATAATAGGTTTGATTTCCAGCTCATCCCTGATGACAAACATCTATTATTGCACAAAAAGCTTGTTTATAAAATAATGCTTTGTGTGTAACATTATATCAAAACATTATATCAAAAGAGCTGGTTCAAAATACTACACTCTATGTAGGGATCTAGCAGTGATATATTCAGCCTTGGCATCCATGAGAATATGCTGACATGCATTGAGCTGTCTGCTAAAGAATATGAGCATTCTTACTATTTTCTTTTATCCAAGAAAAGGCCAAGTGCTGTTAAAAGGACAAAATGCTAGACAAGATGTATATCAAACACCAGATTCTTGCTATTAAGGCCATGTAGAATTTGGTTAAGGGTAGATTTTCATGCTAGTTTAGAATAGAAGTGAAGCCAAACTTTATCTAGGATAAAACCAGTCTCATATATAATACAAAGTAATGAACATATTAAAGACCAATTTTGAAAAACACATTTTGCTCATAATTCTTTGAAAAGATATGTTCATAGTTCGTTTCTTGATGATTCCCTAAACAAGTCGAAAATGAGACTCCAAGTATTCAACACTTGCCACGTAGGGTAGGGTACTATCTTACAAATAAAGTTCTGCAAAATTGACAATTATGTGCAAATATCCTCCATCTAATTATCGTATCCTTCCCCATTTGTGATAAAACTGTCTCCAGATACTGTGAAATGTCCCCTACGAGAAAATTGTCCCTGGTTGAGAACCACTGCTGTAGTTTGACCAGGCTCCTCCTCCCTACCAATCCACAGTCGTCCCAGGAAATTACCTTAATTAATTCTCTGAGTGTCCTTCTAGAAGTTCTTCATGTAAACGCCTTATTTTACATGAAAAAATATAGTTCTCATGCTTGTTTTTATAACTTAAATATTTGGGAAATTGTCATAAGTTTAATTTTTTGACAAGCATTTGAATTGCCTACAGTTTTTATTGTAAGTCTTAAAATGAATAAATTTATGCATTCATAATTTCATATGTATACATGTAATAGCAAGACAAATTCCCAGAAGTGATGTTTTATTTGAAAGGATATATATATATATATATATATATATATATATATATATATATATTTGTGGAGGGATGAATATTGATAAATGCCCCTACAATTTTTTTTTTTTTTTTTTGCGGTACGCGGGCCTCTCACTGTTGTGGCCTCTCCCGTTGTGGAGCACAGGCTCCGGACGCGCAGGCTCAGTGGCCATGGCTCACGGGCCCAGTCGCTCCGCAGCATGTGGGATCTTCCCGAATGGGGCACGAACCCGTGTCCCCTGCATCGGCAGGCGGACTCTCAACCACTGCGCCACCAGGGAAGCCCTCAGTTTACACTCTTATCAACAACATAGTTTCATGGAAAATAGTGTTTTTAGGTTAGTAGAAGTCTTGGTGATGTTTTGTAATTCTTCTTCTCTGTTTTACTTTTTTGATTTCTAGAAAAAAAATGACATAAGATATTGAATTGTACTGCTTCTATCTTCATATTGTAGTTCCTTTTATAAAATTTTTGCTTGAAACCCAAGTGGAGTAAAAGTTCCTGAAACTTTAGTGAGGTAACTTGGAAACCAAAATTCTTTTCAGAGAAGCTGAGAAAAGTGATAAAGTCCAAAATGATAACGTCACTGGTCTCTGGAGATGCTGATAAAATACTCTTACACTCTATTTATCCAGTGACTAAAGGTGAAAATACAACTTTTCTTGAGTATTATTCACTACGAGGATGGTTCAAGCAGGGAATTTCAGAGTCATAAACATGCTTGATGGTTCAAGCAGGGAATTTCAGAGTAATAAAGCCTGATTTATTTTGGCTATTAAGCATTTCACTTAAGCTTTCTTAAGCAAGCTTAAGACTGCAGAAACTTTTGTGAAGAAGAAAAGAAACAAGCCTAATCATGATCTCAATATAAATATAACCACTGTTACCTTTCATCTTTGGAAAAAGTCTAATGAGTCATGGCAGTATTAATCTATTTGAAGAGATGATACATATTACTTTTCATATTTTCCTTATGGTTTTTGTGTACTATTTTATAAATGAGCCCAGCTGACCAGCATCTTCCTACATTCTATGAGAATTCATTAATTAAATTTGCCTATGGGGTGCTTTTCCCCTTATTCATTTTAAGTAGGAAGAATACCATCACATAGGGGCATCAGTTTAAATCACTACTTCTTCCCTCTCATCATGAATTTTGGCTCCTTCCCTATTTCTGTAACTTGGCCAAACTTTCAAGAGAGAAACGTTATTGAAAGAATTAACCAAACACTTAATTGTGTTCAGAAAATGTGAGTTCATTAAGTATACTTATATGATGCTCATTAACATCTAGTGCCTTTTCCTATTAGAATAAAAGCTATTCACCTTGTATTACAATTAAAATATGATTACTATGGAAGATCTGAAAGGTTTATAATACTGTACTTACTGGAATTCACAGAACCAATGTGTTCATTTTCATGTCTGTAAAATTGAATACAATTATTTATAAATGATTATGGTCTTTCAGATATCTCCTCCTAGCCAAGACAATATTAAAGTCATCATGTAGTCAACAATAATGGCACATAAGAAGCTCTAAAACTATGAACATGACTGAATACCTTTTATGTCTATAAATCTGAAACTACTTAGAAGGTCTAAAATTTATGAGTACTTTAAGTATTATAAATTTTTATCAAGTGTGGCCTTTAAAACTAAAGTTTTTATTCATGTATGTGCATTTTTTGCACAGCTTACCTGAGTAAAACCAACTTTCCATACAAAGCCTGATAGCCAGAGAACAAACAGCTCATTTGATAATCATTTGTCCTAGAATCCATCACACTGAACTTAGTTCAAGACCAAGTTGAAATGATTAATACTCATGAGCTCTGTGACTTGCATGGGAAGGGGGAAAAGAAAGAGCAACCTAGGATAGTCTTTTCCCACATGTTCTGTGATGATTATCTCTTTCAGTAGGTCTCTCCAAATCAGTTCCCTTTGAGACATTATTGGAATGCATTCCTTTTTCCAGGAAAGTGAGAGCAAAATACAGTTAACTTTGTGAATTTAGAAGTTAATTTCATTAAATAAAGAAAATGATTTTTGTGAAATTTTTTTCAGAAATATTTATTTTGGCTAGGTCTTATAGATTCTTCATGGTAGGGTTCATTTCTTCTCTTAGAAGACAAGCACTTCCCTGACTAGGTTATGTTTAAGCTTAATGTTAGCTTTTGATATGGTGTTCAGAAGAGGAGAAAGATCCCAAAGGGGCTCATTTTGTCTAGCAAAGCGAGGTCCTCTACATTATCTCCAAGCAAGACGGAGGTCTCTTAAGCTTTTAATGAGGAAGAGAGGAACACTTTCACAGGTCCAGGTGTTCAAAGGAATCTGGGATTTCAAAACTTTTTAGTGCATCAACCCAGATGCCCCCATTTCGTGTCTCTGACTCCCGTCCCTTCAAGATATAATCCTGGCATTGCAGACTTGGCAGGGTTGAGAATTTTATTTTCTCTAGAGCTCTGCTATTATTTATGTCTGTTCTAGGCCTGATGCTGGCTTTTTTTTTTTTTTCTCTTCTGGATGCCATACGTGATAATCTATTTGTATGCCACCACAATTTTTCTTTCTTGGTTTTTATATTTATCCTTGAAATGATGATTAATCAACCTCAAACTTCCCTTGTCTTTATCTAGTGCATCTATTGCTCAGATAAGGGACATCTAATTTCATAGTTCTTGTAATTATTACTTCCCTTAGATCTCTCAAACGCCTGAGATAGTGCACCTTCCAATACCTTTCCTTTCATGGCTATATTATACCAGTTAACCACAAGTGAAAGATGTGAGAGTTGTGCCTTGTGCAAGGGGTTTTCCATGCTCTACCTACCACTAATAATGGGTCCTGGCTGTCAGCCAGACAGCAGGTGTGATTCAACTTCAAAATCCTTCTTAGATTCTTCATTCTAGGATTACTCCTAGCACCAACTATTATGTTAGGTTTCCCAGGAAACAGAGTCTGAAACGGAGATTTGCACACAAGTGGTTTACTGAAGAGTGCTTTTTAGGAATAACACTTGTAAGGAAGTGAGGGAAGCAGGATTAGGCAGAAGAATAAATTGAACTCTGTTAAACAGTGTCAACAGAGAACTTGACTGAAAACACTGAAAGCTCTGAAGCTGAGATATTTCTCTCTCATTCTCTCTCTCTCTCTCACCCACCCTCCCCACACACTCAAATATATTTGTGTTCTTAAACTTACTCTCTTGTATAGACAAAAAACATGGAATCCAGAGTCAGATTGATCTGCCATTAGATATCCGCCTTTGTCCAAGTCTATTTTTTCATTTGAAAACAAAGTGATTGGGTATCTCTGGTGGGGTAATCGTCACAAATTGGTGAGATAATGTCAAACATTTGCCTAGAATAGGACCTAATACATAATATTAATAGTTTATCTTATACTATTAGATTTTCCCTACCTTTTTCTCATTTTGCTTCTATTTTTCATGTCCAGGGTTATTTTATATTTACAGTTATTCCTATGCTAGTTTTGATAAAGCATATATATTTGACAGCTATTAAATTACATAGCCTTTATTAGCAATTTGAATTAGGTCTTCTGAAGAACTCCAGTCAATAGCTAAACCTGGGAAGTGTGTAATTATAATAGCACTTACATATCATCTGATGAAAGACAATTAGTTATGCACATTAAGTGAATAACAGAGAAGCAAATGATCATATCTCAACTGTATTGAAAATTACTATACAGAATGGCTATCATTTTATGCCCAGCAACATTCCTTACTTATTCTAATTTCTGAATAAATTTTCCTATGGCAAATCTATGTTGTACAATTTGAGGGGACTGTCTCACAGCCTCCTTCTTCCGCTCCACTCCCCCAGAAACAGTAGATATGTAATCCAGGCACAGCCATTTAGATACTTCTTTCCAAAGCGAATGGTTGAAGGATGGTTCACAGCAAGACCAATCAGAAATTTCCCTAAGATTTATGTTGCTAAAAGAGAAAATATCTCTCATTCTTTGACTCACAAAGCAATTGATATTTAGGCTTGAGCCTGGCTGTCAGTTACCATCTTTCCTGCTATGTAGAAAATACCTTCTCTGAAAGGAAACTTACATAGAGAAGAAAGCATCCATTATGGAAATGGAAAAAGACCCCCCAAAACAACATTTAAAAACCTACATCCAGCTAGGTCCTAATCCAAATCCATCTTTGGACTCTTCAATTGCATGAGCTAAATGCCTCTCCTTTTTGAAAATTACTATAAGTTAGGTTTTATATTACTTTCAACTGAAAGAGCCATAATACATATAAAATCATTATTTGAATATTTTTGAACATTGACTATATTGGAAATTTCATTTCTGATCATACATATTCTGTGATATATCCTCATTGCCTAGAATTATGCCTAGCATACGTGTTCACTAAACATTATGAATTATATTATTCATAGGCATAAAATTAGACTTCATAATGTGTAATACAATAATGTTAATGAAGAAGAAAGATGTGTGTGTATGTATGTGTGTGTGTGTGTATACATATATTCATTGGGGGGCAAAAGTACAATGAGGCATCACCATTGTTCTCCTTCTTTAAACGTTCCTGACTACTTTCAACTTCCTGAGGCAACTTAAATTTTAAAGAAAGGAAAATGTTTAGAATGTGATTACTTAGTTCTATTTCTAGCTCTACAAATGTTTTTGACATATTATAATATCTTGAATCCTATTCCCACACTTTATCAAAAATAGCTGTTTCTGATATTCTTTCCTGAACTAAGTAAGTTTAAATTAAAATAATTTCTGAACTTTATAAGTATAGAAGTACTTTACTATACAACACATTTCTAATACATATTTCTACTACAACACATTTACAGGGCTAAGGTTAATTTCAAATTCAGAAATGTTGAAATAACTCTTAAAAAGTTAGAGTTTTAGAAGTTATAAAATACTTTGAGTAAGAGTGCAAATTCCCAAGGAGAATAGATGGGAAACATGTTAGCTAGCATTTCCAAAGACAATATCAAGCACTTAAGGAATTAAAATACAAGTTATTCTGTAGAATATATTAATAGCGAGAAAGATTAATTTTGTGTTACAGGTATTATGTTCTCTATCTGTAAAATGTTTTATTCACTTAAAGATGTTTTTTTAGTCAATTAATATTATTATATATTATAAATATAAATTACTTCAGAAGCATCTCAATGCTTTTAAAGGCTAAATAAATGCTTTGAGACACATTCAAATATGAGTCCCACTTGAAAAACTGTATTTAGTGTACTCATTCCAAAACAACATATGTTTTTAAATAACTTGTTTATTAGGGAAAGCAATTAATGACCCTCCAGCTCATTCTGAAAACTTTCAGAAAAACTGACAATAAACTTATGGAAAGAAATCTTGCTACACACTGAACTTAATCTCCAAGGATTGAAATGGAACCTACATACTTGGTAACTGTGAATCCATGCACCATAGACAAGGTTTGCATATATTTTATTTCTTCAAATAATAAAGAATAGTTGATATAACAGCACCTCAAATTTTTGGATCCATCTTAGATTCTCTCATTAATTCGTGTATGGCCTAAAACAGAAACATAAATATTTTGAGCTTCAGATTATCTTCTAGTTAAGTAGGAATCATGAGAGCTTTTGAATGTTTAGGGTAAGCTACCTTGAGGTGATATTTTCCATATGTAATTGTTGTTTAGTAAACAGTTAAAATTCAGTTTTAAGTTACTATAAGAATTTGGGCTCATTTTAGTTTATTGAAAACGATATGTAATAATATGTTCATTTGATAATATTGAAATTTGAGGTTAATTTTATGCATATATCAATGTGCTAATATAGTTCATTGGTTTCATTGAACTCAACAAAAGTAAGACCAAGAATAGCGTTTCCATCAAAGAAATAAAGAATTGATATGATTAGGTAATTTTAGACCTGATACTGGTTAGTTTCAACATCAGTAAGTGAAGGTAGCCAGGAATTAAAAATTAGTTTTTGTTTTATTTTGTTTTTCTGGCTAATCCTATCCATGCAATTACTTCTACTAATTAACTCATAATGATAACCCATTTCCTAGAAAGAAAAAAAGAAGTGTTTCCCCAAGTGGGTAATTTATTTTATTTTCACCTATGTTAAGAGTCCAAAGTATGATATTTGTGTTTTTCAGAAATCTAGAAAAACAACATAAGCTATGATATTTTACTCATTTTGTCTTCCTCTACCCAAAAGAAGTATTTCAATCAATATTCATCTCAATATGTGATTCCACATTTCACTCAGTAATTTTTATTGCCTTTCATCTTTTAAGTTGAAATCATTCACCAGAATGCAGTACTAATGGTATTCTGTGTTTTTTTTTATAGAAGCAATAGTTTCTAGTTTCTGATTATATCAAAATCTCATTTTTGAATGCTTGTAGCACTAATTAATAACAATTAATAATTAATAAACTTAATGAAAATTCAGCTGTGTTACTCAGTTCCTAGATTATTTTAAGAACAGCTAAACCCATTATGCCTTCAGAAATAATGTTTTTAGGTAAACAAGTTTGTATTTGATTCTAGAATTGGACCAGTGAATTTTAACACAGAATGCTGCAACATACCTCATTTAGGACATTTATGATCATTGTCTTTATATGTGATTATTAGGAAATAAATAATAATTTTGCCACCTAAATAATGTAAACTAACTTTAAGTTTCTGTCTTTCATAGAAGCTGGGGGTTTGAAAGATGTTAGCTATGAAAAATTATTATTATATTATGTTAATATTATTGTGAATCTAGTGATGCAACTTGAAAATTATACCTTGATTATCTGTGTGGGAAACTATTTTGTTTATTATATTTATAATAACCATATGTCTGGAAGTATGCAAAGATGACTTCAACTTCAAATAATCTCACTGTCCTCATATACCATTGATTATTCTGGAAATACTTATCCCTCTTAGTCTGGGTCTCTAAATATCTTTCTCCACATCTCTGAGTAGTATGTCTAACTCTATCTTCCATGCCCAACTGAAAGTCACAATGGATGCTAGATATTTGCTCTAAAAAAGTTTATTTCATCGATATGTACTTCACTCTTTAACTTTGTTTCCTTATGGTTGAACTTTCTCATTCTTTGGTTACTTTGATGTCTAATACCATTAACCTAATTTACCCATTGGCTACCTTTAAAGTCTACCTTCTAGATTTTAAAGTCAGCCTCTGTTTCTTGACTTTTGATCTTTTCCAACTCCTATACCATGAATTCATTGGTAGCAATGCCATTGTTTGGAATGACTCCAGGACTTCGGCACTAATCTTGTAAATAACTCTTACCCAGTTCTGTGTACAAACTTGTCTCGAGCATCTGTAATTGAAAAATCAGAATTTGAAAGAATTTTAATAAAAGTATATATCATAAAATCATGAAAAAAACACAAAATGTAGCCTGAAATTATAATGTAATTATTATGAAAATTCATACGTGCTGCTTTGATATTAAGAAACAATGAGCCCTGGGTTGACTCATCGGGAATGCAGGTTAAAATTTTAAAAATAATACATGCAATAAAAGAACAACACTCCATACCAAGACTAAAATAAAAACATTAAAATAGATACTCATTGCAATTTCCATTTCTACATCAAAATACTAAGAAGGTACTTAATTCCAAAAGTATACTCTAGTTATATGTATACATTTAAAAAATATACTGGTGCATTTATATTTTATAATATTTTAATAAATTATACATAATAATCATTACATATAAGTTTAATCTTTTCAACTAAATTTTAGTTTTGCTTAAAAAGTCACTGGTTAAAGGTCTTATTTTAATATTATAAAGAAGAGGTTATTGGGAAATACAAGTTAAGTACCTCTCTTAAATAAAGATCATCTAATGTGATGGGATAAACTGAGAGCATGTGCAAACTTCAAAGGAGAGTTAAACCCCTAGAGTTCCCACTTCAGGAGAAGAGTAAATTGGTGTAAACTTCCTTGGATAATTTGATATTCTATAATGAAAGTACAACACACTTCCTGGGCTAGTATTGAAAGAGTATACTTTCTATAGCTGCTTGGCTGGCAGCTGCTCTGATTGACAGTACCTCTGTCATGCAGGCTATTAATTTTTAGATATCACCCTTAGGATTAAAAAAAATTTTCTTCTTTGTGTATGCTCTAACTAACTTAAGAACATGTAAAAGGATGTTCATTGCAGTAATTTTTTATAATGTCCAAAATTGCAATTAAGGACACTTTACAATCCTCTGTAGGCATAAGAAGAAGGGAAGATTTTGACAGGATCAATTATATTGCGTACATTTTAATTGGAAGCTAGAACATTCAGTTACCAACAGCTGCTTCCAAGAGCTACTACAAATGGAGGCTGGCTGGCTGGCTGGCCCATTGCTTTAGGTAAGACTTTACCTGTAATGTTTCCACAATCTAATACCCAGCCTTTAGGTATGCACCCTGAGAACTCTGTGATATGTCTTTCCAGAAGTGATTATGTTCTGAGAAATTGATTCACAGTAGCTAATTTCACAAAGAAGGGTACAGATAAACCAGAATGGCAATTTATACATTCACAATGACAGAGATATCTGGCGGGATAACCAGCACCTGTCATTTCCCTGGTTTCTCCTTCCTGATGGGTAAATCAACCCAGGGTAGCCACATTATAGATCATCAGGCTGATCTGTGTGTCCTGGACTAAACAAAAAGTCATAAATTTTAGTGCTCTTTCAAGATATGACTCATATCTTGATGAATTTCTTTCTTTTTTTTTTTTGCTTGAAAGATGTTTTCACTCAAATAACTGATGATAGTCCTTAAGATTTGACACCCTTTTCCTTTTGTGAACGATAGAAATATGTGCATATTCTACTATTTGGTTCTCTTTAAAAATGAAAATAGTCACATAACCATATAGACAACTTCCCTTCTTGTGTTACTGCTTAAATTTACTTTGAATATGTTTTGATATATTTGAAAATATCCAGCTTTTTTTTTTGTTGTTGGTGTACACCTGATCTCAGGATAAACTTTTGTCAACTTGGCTATGCTTGAGATCAGTTTGTACACCCATTCAAGATTCATTCAGCAAACTTATAATTGCCTGCTATATTAGCCATTGGCAGAGACAAAAATAGCCAGTTCTGGCTTTCAAAAAGTGAGCAGTTCAAGGAAAAAAGAGTAATCACACAAATTTGGATTTCTAGTTTCCAGTGATACTTGCTGTTGTTATTAAAACATAAGGTACAGTAGAATCACAAGAGAAAAAGCAAAAACAAAAAACATCTGACTTAGAAAAGGATTTCTAGAGGGTAAAGTATCTGAGCTGACCTGAAGAGGGAGTAGGCGTTTGCAGATTGACTATAAAAATAAATGTACTTTAGGTAGTAGATAAGATAATGTGCACAGGAACAGATTCCTGATTTCTGAGAAACCTTAGCTTTCTTGATTGGAATTTAGAAATACCTCAATATTAGTAGCACCCCAATTCTAAACCTTTTAAGTAAACCTGTTTGTTGAAATAAGGGATGCCATCTTTCATACTTACTAACTTTAATATCAGAGGATAATTTTTTTTTCAGTTTTGTAACATAATTCTGAAGGTTTCCCTTATTCGGAGTTTTAGTCTATAGTGGAATCACTATAACCAGAGCAGCCTGTATCTAAATCTTACTGACTAATTGGGGAGTTTGATATAATTTGAATTCCTACTCTATTGCTCTATCAAAACACATTCTGTATAGTTGGTAACATTGGCCTTCAGGCTATGAGAGCTATAATAATCCATCATTGATTTATTTGGTGTTGAGCAGGCATATTTTAAATTTAAAAAAATGCCACATTTCTACTGTTTCAGAAGTCTTCATAACTTGGGTCAGGGTATTACTAATGTTATACTTTCTAACACTTTAATGTTTAGCCAGACATAGTGTTCAAATATAAAAGATAAAAGTTGTATAGTGCCCATCCAAGTTTGTAGATCAAGATTTATTCCTTTTCTGCTGAAAGATCAATATGAGGTATGTTTAATGAATTAACAAACTTAAGTCACAGAAAGCTTAAATTACTTACTTAAGTCCGCTTAGTCCTGTCTGTGTCCTTCATTATATTTATGCAGCATGATGTGGAGGGATTTCCAAAATTGATGCTTGGAGAAACAGTTTTTGTTATACTTACAAACTTTAATTTAATATTTTTATCTGTTGATAAAATTTATCACACATATTTTTCATAGAATATTTGGAAGATGCAAAAAGATTTAAAAAACTGTTATCTATAATTTTCCCACTTAGACATAACTATCTTGGAGATTAAGTTGAATTTTCTTCCAGTCTTTTCTTATGTTTTTGTGTATATGTCTGAAAGTGAGTGATTTTATAATTAGTATATATAACTTTTGGAAAAAAAAAATTTATCACTAATACATTGGGTGTGTATGCCCATGACCTTAAATAATCTTTAGATATGTACTTCATAGTGTTGCATTGTATGAAAAAATTATATTTAATAAATCTCCTAATCCCATATATTTAGGTTACTTCTATCTAGACTATTATAATAATCAAAACCCTAAATTAATGAATTCTTAATTGTTTATTTAGAAAAAAAAAACTTAGAAATTGAGTCTAAGTATATGTAATTTGTTTGTGTGTGTAATGTTCTTGATAGAAGCTGTCAAATTGCCCTTCACAAAGGCTGTACTAGTTTGAGTTCATTGAGTAGCTTTGTATGAATTTTAAAAAACATATAAAGGAACAAGAGAAGTCCTATTCTGGCCTCACTGAAAAACAGGTGTTAGGTTTGCTATTAAATTTTATTTTCTTTATTTTTTAATAAATCTTTATTGGAGTATAATTGCTTCACAATACTGTGTTAGTTTCTGTTGTACACCAAAGTGAATGAGCCATATGCATACTTATGTCTCCATATCCCCTCCCTCTTGAACCTCCCTCCCATCCTCCCTATCCCACCCCTCTAAGTCATCGCAAAGCACCGGGCTGATCTCCCTGTGCTATGCTGCTGCTTCCCACTAGCTAACTATTTTACATTCGGTAGTGTATATATGTCATAACACAGCTGGAAAGCTAATTTGAATAGGTACTAGCTACTTGGTTCAATCAGTAAGCAATAATCTTGCCTGATTCTCTAGCTCTTAAAACTATTTGGGTTATGTTATCCTTGGAGAGCAAAAGTGAGTTTTGTTTTGTTTTGTTTCTGGTTGCTACATTTAAACTCTATATTTTCACCTGGCTAACTGAAATGGCCTGATTTAAAAAATAAATGAAAAGAAAGAAAGAAAGCATGAATGAATGAGTAGCCCTTTAGAGTTTCTTTAAGAAAATGCAGTAAAACAATTTAAGTTCTCTGCATTTTACTGAACAAAATACATATGCTGATTTAGTTATGGTCTATTTTGCTTTTCAAAACATTTTGATACCTAGGATTCTAATTGAAAGAAATAGGAAATGATCATAGACCTACAAGTTTAATCTAACATTTATATTTGCATTAGGGATAAAAACTAATTTTCCAAACACCCAACTGTTATAATAAGCTAAAGATGTTAGGTAGTTTCAGGTCTGCTTCTCTATAATGATTTTAAGATATTCTTTCTGTGGAATTTGGGAAAAGACATGTAACAATCTACTAATTATTTCTGACCCTGACAATAGTGGGTCTGTTTTCTGGGGCACAATTAGAGATGATGTGTGTGACTAAAGGAAAGGTATGATTTCTCTGTAACAAGTTGACCTTTAAAAAGGAAAGCACAAGAACTTGTTTAGGTCCTAAAATGAATGAAAACAACAGATATAAACTAGATATGCTTTCAAAATCAAAATCCACTTTCACCCTCAAAATTTAAGGGTAAGTTGTTTTAAATTTCCTCACATAATTTACAAATGTTTTATATCCAGTATGTGGTATATTCATTTTGAGTTCAGGCTTCTGTGTTTATTGGTTGATCATTGGTTTGTATTGCTTTGTTTTCTCTTCTCTTCAATTCTTGTGTTAAAACTATTCAAATTTAGTTTTCAACAATCAGAGTTTAAACACAACCAAATAATAAACCCACAATCTATATTAACATTCTTCTTGATTTTTCACTATTTTTACTATGGCTTAATATAATATGAACACCATGAATACACTGACTCTAGGAGAAACAGTTATCCTTCCTCAATCATAAGCAAAATAAGACTTATTGTTCAAAATTTCTTTCAAAATGTAATAAATGATAGAAATGAGATTAACCTCTATGTCTATGTATTGCAAAAATTCTGAAATCTTTACTATAACAGATATTATGTAAAAGCATTATAAAAATTACTTCATGAGCTAACAACCCATGAACAGCTCTGCACAGTCTCCAAATGACAATACCTGAAAAAACAAAAAGCAAGAAGGGGTCAAGCACATAAGCTTCACAGGCTTTCCCAATGGAGCTATCCATTTGCAAAAGTTATTAGTGGACCTCTGGATTTGAAACAGAGCTCCTTTGAGTTATGATCAAATGCTCTTCTTTTGAGCAATATCTGCAATCACTAAGCTTTAGTTTCTTCTTCTTCTTTGTTTGTTTAATTGTTAACCTTATAGTTATAATAGTACACTCAACATGCTAGAAATGAATTAACTAACTAAAAATAGGTGGAGATTTATATCTACACAACAATGTCATTACCATATTTTACCTTCATTTAATAAAAACATGTCGAATAACTTTAAGATATTTCATGGAATCATGATAAAATATATTTATTTTTGAAATTCAAATTTGCCTAAATGAAAGTAATCAAATGAAGGCAATTCATAAATGTAAAATTATTTATTTATAAAATTTATCAAAGTAAACTAAAAATTTCCGTGCCTTCAGTAAAGCCATAGTACTGAGTTTCAAATAACACTTAGAAAGTTCTGAAAAACTGTCAATGATTCTATGGAGGTATTTTACATGGAAACATACTAATTCTATATTTGCTAGTATTTTATTATAAAGTTTGCAAAGGTATAGAAAATTTGAAACAATTTCAATGAACACATACTTTTATACTCGTCACTCAGATTCTATAATCAATCTTTAACCTTACTTGCTCCATAATATAATATTTTATCTGTCCATTCCTCTGTCTCTTCCTCTATTTATCTATCAGATCTTATTTTTTTATACAATTCAGTGTAAGCTGTAGATGTCATTACACTTCCTCCCAAATACTTGGTCTCTGCATACACCATTAATTATCATTAACTAAAGTTCAATATTTGTTTATAATTCTTTTTCTCTTTTTTTTCTTTCGAGGCAAAATTTACACACAATGAAATATACAAATCTTAAGTGTATCATTCAGCACGTTCTGACAAATACATAAGCTTGTGCAACCCAAAACTCTAACAAAATACTGAACATTACCATCATCCAAGAATTTATTTCACATTTCTTCTCAGTAAACATTCACCTCCCACTATTCAGAGACAACTCTTTTTCTGATATATATATATTTTTTACCACAGGTTAGCTTTATCTCTTTTAGAATTTCATATAAATAGAATAATACTATATATATATTATACATATAGATATAATCACACAATATTTAATGAGTCATTTGTGTGAGTTCTCTTTGACAGCAAAGGAAACAATCAACAGAAGAAAAAGGCAACCTATGGAATGGAATTACAAGGATTTAGAAAAGTAAAATTCTAATTGCTCAGGAATAATATTATTGTCTACATGTTAAATCCAAAATAATCCACAGTTAAATTTTTGGAATTTACAAGGGTTTAGCAAAGATCTAGATGTAAGATCAATGTGTAAAACTCAATTGTATCTCTCTATAACAGCAAAAAATAGTGAGATAATAATTGTAAAATGCCATGTAACAAAAATATAAAGCACCTAACAATAAATATAACAAAAGATGTGTAAAATATTTATGCAACCCTGTTAAAAGGTAAGTTAAAGAATATCTGCAGAAACAAAGATACTCATGGTTAAGTGAGATTATATACCATTAAGATGTCAATTCCCCCAGATTGATCTATAGATTCCATGCAGTTCCATGCAAAAGTCAACAGGGTTTTCCAACACTGGACAAAAGTTTTTCTAAAATTATTTGAATGAGAAATGACAAGATAATCCTAAAAGGGCCCAAGTGGTGTATTTGCTCTGGTAGAGCTTAAGACCTATCATAAATCTATAGTAACATCATGGAGTGCTGGTATAGGGGTAAACAAATAGCACAGTAGAACGTAATACCAAACCTAGAAACAGATTCAAGCATATGTGGCCACTTGATTCACAAGGAAGTAGAATTTTAAAGTAGGGTGTAAGTGGCAGTATTCAATAAGTGATGCTGGGACAGTTGGTTAGCCATAAGGAAAAAAAATTGGATTCTACTTATATCATAAACAAAAATTAATTCAAGGTGGATTACATACAAATATGTAAACAAATATTTAACTATTTTAGGAGAAAATAAAAGAGTATATATTTATAGTTTAGGCTAGAAAAATATTTCTTAGATGAGACAAAAATTTCTAAGCATAAAGGAATAAATAGATTCGGTTACATTAAAATAATAACATATTCATAAAAAGAGCATTAAAATGAAAGATAAATTAAAAACTTGGAAAAGAAATTTGTCATATGCATAATCAATAAAGAATGTTTATTCAGCATATGTATTTGACATTTCAATCAAAAGCAAAGATCAAATATATAAACATTTATTTCACAGAAAAGGAAACCCAAGTACCCATTGCATATAAGAAAATGCTCAAACTGATTAGTATTAAGGGAAATACCAATTAAAACCACAATAAGATTGCATTTTATATCTACAACTTTGGCACAAAAACTTGAAAGGTAGGTTAAATAATGCTCTCTGCCCCCAAAGATGAACACCACTTAATCCCCAGAACCTATGAATGTTACCTTATATAGCAAAAGGGGTTTTGCAGATGTGACTAAATTAAAGATTTTGAAATAGATAGATTATCCTGGATTATCCAGGTGGGCCCTAAATGTAATCACAAATGTCCTTATAAGAGTGAGGCAGAGGGAGATTTGACTACAAAAGAAGAGAAGATGATGTGATGACAGAAGCAGAGGTTTAGGAATGTGCTGTGAAGATGAAGGAAGAGGCCACAATCCAGGGAATACAGACAGCCTGTAGAAGCTGAAAAGTCAAGGAATTGGATTTTCTCCTCAGAGCCTACAGAAAGAATCAGCCCTGCCGACACCTGAACTTTAGCCCAGAGAAACTTATTTTGTAATTACGGCCTCCAGAATCCTAAAAGAATACATTTGTGTTGTTTAAACCATTAAATTGTGGTAATTTTTTATAGCAGTAATAGGAAACTAATATAGTCTGATGAAACCATGTGTAGATAAAAATCTACATTTTTATACTGAGGGAAGCAAAGTAAATCGATATTATCACTGTAAAAATATCTGGTTAAGTTCAATCTGCATTTACTACATAAAACCTAGAAATTCCAATCCTAAGTACTTACCCAGAGAAACCCTTTAAGATGTGAATAAACAGATATGTACAAAAAGTTTCAAAATTTATTGTTTTAATAGTTAATAACTATCAAATGAAATAATCATAAATATAAGCATGGATAAATAATTGTTGGTGCATTCAAATAATCCGATAATGTGAAGCATTAAAAATCAATTAAAACAGCTACTAAGAAATGAATACATCTTAGAAACATGTTAAGTGAAAACAGCATACCTGGAAAAGACACAGTGTCACCATTTTTAATAAACTTCAAAGGCAATAAAAAAGCCATATATTATTTTTAAAAATCCAATATGGTGGTTCAATATGATAGTTCTCTAAGGGAAAGCAGGATGTGAGCAGGCAGGAGTTCAGAGAGAGCTTCAGATCTGACAGTGTGATAGCTCTTGAGGAGGGTAGGGAATTTACAGATGTGATGGCTTTATTGAGATGGCAACTTGGCTAGGTTATAGTCCCCAGTTACTCAATCAAACACTAATGTAGGTGCTTCTGAGGAGGCATTTTGCAGATGTATTTTAATCCCATGATAATTTAAGTTTAAGTAAGGGAAATTACTTTGGGTGATCTGGGTAGACCCAGCTGAATCTATTGGAAGGCCTTAAATCAGGGTTGAGGTTTCCTGGGAGATAGAGTTCCATTCTGTTCATTGTCTTCCCTTCTTGGCTGCCTGTCCTACATATCTGGACTTATTTAGCCAACCTCCATAATCATCTAAGCCAATTGGCTGCCTGTCCTACATATCTGGACTTATTTAGCCAACCTCCATAATCATCTAAGCCAATTCTTTGTAATAAATCATATATATGTTCATTATGTGTATACACACACACACACACACATATGTATATTCTACTGGTTCTATTTCTCTAGTGGAATCTTGACACAATGATTTTGATACAACAGATGTTGCTTTATTATTTTCTTATATATAAAGATCATAGTAATTATTTTTGGAGCAGTGTAAAAGGTCAATCTTTAAGTATGCTTCACTTTTATTTTATTTATTTTTAGATAATCAGTTCATGCAAAAATGAATCACTGTTCAAAATGAAGGGCTAATATTGTTCTGTAACAATTATTGATAAAGAATAAAAAGATGACATTCCTTAAATGAATTAGAATAATCTCATAATTCTGGAAGAATATTTAAACTCATTATGCTTTAGATCTATAAAGCATTACATAATATTTGCTACAAATAACCTCTCATCCATAAAAGTGGGTTTTGGGATTTCCCTGGAGGTCTAGTGGTTAAGAATCCGCACTTCCAGTGCAGGGGGCACGGGTTCCATCCCTGGTCAGGGACCTAAGATCCCGCATGCCGCGCTTCTCAGCCAAGAAACAAAACAAAACCAAAAAGTGGGTTTGTTTTTAAAGCATTTATAATTCACAGGAATCTGGTAAGTCTAATCTCACAGTCCATTTAAATGAAATATAGGAAAAGGACACAAATAGCTCACCTGCAATCACACACACACGTACCCACACATGCACAGAGTAAAATTTTTAAAGTGGGTTTGTCTCAGATCACTACACTGCACCTTACTACGTTTGCTGGGAGCTGCTCCAGGGCCTCAGCAGTTACCCTTCACCTGTCTCTGGTCACTTGCTTCCAGGAACAGGACAAACAAATGCTTGAAAAATACCAGTTTGAAAGAATGGATCAGGCTACTTTGATAGCTTCTAAGGAGGAGGAGAAGCCTAGGTGGTAAATATTTCACCGACAGGAGCAGCTCTTTTGTAGGATGGGGAGAGCTGGAAGAACTAAAGATTTAATTACCTAAAACTAAAATTTGCCAATAATTAACTTCTGCGGCGGGTAAGAAGGAAGAAGAGGAGCATCAATATGAAAGACTAGGTGGAGAAAATGACTGCAGGGCACCATCTCTGACATGCATTGAATGCATGCCTTTGGACAAGTTAATCTTCCCAGAATTGGCCTTTCACTCTGCAAAATGGGTATGATAATAGGATCTCCTATAGGCAGTGTTGGCTTGGGACATTCTACATCAGAGGGGTTTGCATGGCATCCTAATAAGTGGAGAAGGGGATGGAGGATTTTCTTAAAGCTCTAAAGCAAGCACACTTTTTACATAGACTCTTTTTATTTACTGTTGTTTAAGGGAATAGATGTCACGGCTGCTAATAGAATTGCAGTGATGAATAATGAGATAACGCACATAAAGCAGTTAGCACAGTGCTGCCAAATAATAAATACTCTGTAAATTATAGCAGTAATTATTAATATTAATTATTATATCTAGTGTACTTCTCTTTTTTCTTATTTCCACATTGATGTTTGTTAATAATGTTTATGAGATGTTCATAACATAAAATAGATGACTTTATTTAATTTTAATTTGACTTAAATTTATATTATGTGATACACCTAAATATATGAGACAACAACTTCTAGTAACTTTCAGCATGGAAAGCAAAAAATCATATATAGTTTATTTTAAAACAACAGCAAAAATATATTCTGAGTCAACTTAAAAATAAAATTAATAGTGCTTTTAAAAACAATTATAAATCACTTCCACAGTCTCCATTAGAATAATAAACACTAAATTAATAAACACTAAATTAATCAATATTGCATGCAAAAAACGTCCATACAATTATGCTAGCCACGTGACCATATTTCGTTGCTTTTCATCTTCAATATTCCCACATGACCATAAATGATCATTTTGTTAATTTAAAGTGCTGCTATTTCTAACATTTTTCATATATTCAATAAAACAATGAAACAAGCTAGGTCAGAAACACATTACCTCTGGAAAATCATTTCAATGACACACAAGCTCATTGGTGATATAGTAACTAAGGTGGTTATTGAAGTCATCACTTACAACACAACAAACAGGCAAAAAGGTTCCAAAATGAAAATGGACTCTGAATGCATGAGGTAATTATCATCATCATAATATTAATAATAATAAAATAATGAATCATACTTCACATAGAAAAACATATGTTTTTCATGATTTATACAGATTTGCTGAATTTAGGTAAAGCCACTAACTTGGAAGACTAAAAACATCATGGGTAGTGAGCTATGAAATGCAGTTCTCATGAAGACAATAGCATTGGAAAACTTTATCAAAGTGAAGCTGGCTCTCTTTGAAAATGCTCTATAAGATTTTTTAGTGAACAAACCATGTTAACTGTAAAGTACAAATATTAACTGTGTGTTTCTAGAGGTCTTATAGTTTAGCACAAATAAAAAACAAAAAGGATGATATTATTTCTTTCTCTGTTCCCTCTACTCTTATACACTGAGTTCAAACCCTGGAATCACAGGTACATTATATAGGAATTGGTCAAATGCATTTAATGTCCCTTAGGAACATCATTATATATTCTTAAAACCTATTTCCCATTTTATTAACTTTCATCTCTGTTGTAGATTTCTCATCTATTCAGTTTCCTCTCTAGCCTTTCTTTCTCGTGTTGTTTATCCTCTTGCTATACCAATTAATAATAATAAGAGCAAACACAAAACATAATTCTGGGCCAGGCATGGCTCTAAACATAAACATAAACTAGTTTATTTTATCCTCACAACAATCCTACAAGGGTAATTTACTGTTGTCCCTACTTTACAAGTGAAGAAAATTTAGGTTAAAACAGAGATGTTATATAATTTGTTCAAGACCACACAGCTGGTCTATGGGTAAATGGCAGATCCAGAATTTTTACTTACTTTTCTTTTTTAAAGTTTCGTTATAAGTTTAGTCCTATTTAACTATCCAATATTCATTCATCAACAGCTCATGTCCACTCTTGGTTTTTATATAAGTCCATTTCACTTCCCTTCCCAAGTGGATTATTTTGAGGCAAATCTTAGACATGTTATTTACTTGTAAATATTTCTTCATGCATCTCTAAAATATAAGGGACCTGTCCTAAACATAAAAATACCATATTCAAAGCTACAAGTTAACAACTATTATCACAGTCTAGTCAGTATTTAGACTTCTGTGGTTGTCTCATAAATGTAGTTTTCTATTGGATTGTTTAAATCAGGATCCAAAGTCCAAATATTCCATATAATTATGTCTCTCAAGTTTCTTTTAATCTATAGATTCCCTTTGCCTCTGATTTTCATTGGCTTTTTATTTAATATAAAAAGCAGACTTTGCTCTGTGGAGTTTTCTAAATTCTAGATTTTGCTGGTTGCATCCTTCTGGTGTTGTTTAATATGTTCCTTCCCCTGTATTACTGGTAAATTGGTAGTTACATCTAGAGGCTTAATATGATACTCTGTGTGTGTGTGTGTGTGTGTGTTGTTTGGTTTGGTATGGTTTGGTTTGAAAAACTATGCCATAGGTGCAAAACCAAGGTTTAAGCCCACTCTGGATCCAAAGTCTGTGCTCCTAACTACTCTATGATACGTCCTCACAAAGGTATGTCCATCCATTCTTATTAAAGCTTAGTTGCCCACTGCCCACCTCCCCAAGGCTTTCATTACACCACTGAGTTGTCACAGAACCTTAGTCTTCCATTGCCCATGATAGAATATTACTTTGTATGTAATCTTTTTCGTAACGTTTATCATATCTCAAGATACTGAAGCCAGTTATCAGTGTATTTCATCACTAGTATTTTGAACCAAAATGATGTGTTTTATGTTTGGATTTCCAGTGTCTTGCCAATATATGATACATAGTGTTGACGATACGAATAGATTGCCGGTTGTTTCTCCAGCAAAAATGGGTTTATTTGGGATCAGCAAAATATTGTAATATGGGGTCTGCAACCATGATGAGCCACGTGCAAGTCTCCCGCAACAAGGAGAGGAGGGCTCATATAGAAGGGAAAAGGAAGTTGAGAGGGCTATAGTAAACAAAGAGTCCATTGGAGGAATTGAGAGTTCAAGGTATAGTGGTTTTTCATTGGCTGAGTTGTGAGTCCCCCAGGGTCTGAGATCTTGCCAGGCAAGAAAAGGAAGTCTTCCTTCATCCTGTTGGGCTCTGCTGTCATTGGAACTTCTCCTTCTAGCCTCCCAACTCTATTTTAATTGAGGTTTCTATTTATTACTTTTTACAGTAGTGAAACCGTACTAATTAAGTATTTGTGGAGGAAATGTATAAATGAATGAATGAATACAGGATTGACTGAAATAAAGATGCTTAAAAAACACATGATATCTAGGCAAAGAGGGATTAAGACAATAAGTTGAGAGTCATCAGTTTTAAATACCAACTACAGAATATCACAGGATCCCAATCCAGAATCCTAAGCAAATCATGATATATTTTTGACATGTTAAAGATAACAAAAATAGGGGCTTCCCTGGTGGTGCAGTGGTTGAGAGTCCGCCTGCTGATGCAGGGGACACGGGTTTGTGCCCCGGTCTGGGAAGATCCCACATGCTGCGGAGCGGCTGGGCCCATGGACCATGGCCGCTGAGCCTGCGCGTCCGGAGCCTGTGTTCCGCAACGGCAGAGGCCACAGCAGTGAGAGGCCCGCGTACCGCAAAAAAAAAAAAAAAAAAAAGTAAAATCTGCCAATTACGGTTCTTCTATTGTAAGTGATATAAAACAACGTTGGATAGTTTTTTTTAAAAGGAAATTTATTACAAATACAGAGTCCTGAGAAGTGATATCAGGGTGGGGGTAGCAGCCTTGGAAACGGGGAGGGGAGACACAGGAATGTCAAGAGCACTTATAGTACCTCCACAGGAAAGAAACCAACTCTCATGTTCTGCTTATTTTGCCCACTCTGCTCAAGATTCAATTTCCAGGGAGGGCTCATCACAACATGAAAATTTGGTCTCATCCCTAACCTTAGCCTAGGGGAAGGCAAGGTCCCTGACTTATAGTCCCACTAGATTGCATCTCATTGAAAAGAATTCCTCCAAAGCAAAAATGGTGTTCTTAAGAAGGCAAAATATACTTTTTCATTTTCTCTCTGAGATTTCCAGAATACCAATATGTCCAAAATATTTCGGAGGTAACTATGCTGAAAATATAGCCACAAACTAGACAAATATGAAATCTGCCTTTTTGAAGTTAAGAAAAAGGACATGTGTGGCAATTGTTTTAAAAAGGCAGGCAGAGAACGCTGTAGAAACATACAGCAGGAGTAACTAATTCAACCTGGGTATTCAGAGAGAAATAAATGTATAATATGAATCCTGAAAGATGAGTAAGAGTTGCCTAAATAATGGAGGGGTGAAGGGTATACCAGGATAAAAAAATAAAATGAGCTTGAAAGTCCTCAGGCAAGACAATGAAGTCCCTTGACTGAAAAGAGACAAGCATGATAGAGATGAAGGAAAGAAATGGAGTGAACAATACAGTTGAAGACCTAGAGAGGAGCCACACCAGGGAGAATCCTGTGAGGATTTTGGATTTGGATAAGGAAAATTATCATAAGGGTTTTTTCTTTGTTTTTGTTTTTTTTCTTTTTTTTGTGGTACACGGGCCTCTCACTGTTGTGGCCTCTCCCGTTGCAGAGCACAGGCTCCGGATGCACAGGCTCAGCGGCCATGGCTCATGGGCCCAGCCGCTCCGTAGCATGTGGGATCTTCCCAGACCGGGGCACAAACCCGTGTCCTCTGCATCAGCAGGCGGACTCCCAACCACTGCGCCACCAGGGAAGCCCTATCATAAGGTTTTAAATAATGATGTAGACTAAGAGTTTTGCAACACTTTGGCAGCACTATGAAGAATGGTTCAGATGGACAAGAGTAGAAATAGGAAGACTAATTCAACTAGTAGTCATGAGAATTGAGAGAAATGGACTAATTTGAAAAATACTAATAGAGTACAAGGGGCACAACAGTTAAAAAGGATGGTGACAGGTGAGGAGAAAAAACAAGTCAAGAGAGTTTCCCGTTTCTGGCCTGAGCCACAAGAAGGAGAGCAGGGCCATTTGTTGAAATAGGATACGCTGAAGAAACAGCAAGAGTTCTATAAGGAAGATGGAGAATTTAGTTTTGATTTAGTTAGTTTGGCGTACTTGTGAACCAAGTAGGAATGTCAAGTAGGTACTTGGAATATGCAACACAATTTTTCAGGCAGCTATTATAAAAAATAATGCATTTGGCAGTCGTGATGATATCTAAGGCTAAATCTGGACTCAGCAAGAAAGAGCACCATGATTGATTAGCCATGTCTGCCATTAGCTCAGAACTAGGGACTGATCCTGCCAAATACTTGCTGACACCAGGCTGGAAACTTCACTTGGCTACAGCATCTTCTTAAAGGACTAGTTAGTTGATAGTCAAGTCAAAATAATTTTGATATAAATAATTTTTATGCCTCAAATCTTATTTATGCCAATATGATATGTTATATATTTATAATATATGACCTATCCTTTTTTTAATCTAATGGTATTACCTGCTCATATTTTGACAGAGCTGTCTGGATTTATAATTATGTTTTTAAAAATTCTGTACATTTACATTTACACAGTGGTTGAGACATTTCACATACAATAGTTCTATTAACTTTTCAATATTGGCATATAAATGTTTATTACTCAAATAAATACACTTCTTCTCTGAAAAACAGCTGATTGCAACAAGATACATTTTGCTCCAAGGTTGTCCCTCTTTGTGGTTCAGTTGAGATTTGCATGTGAACAGACCTTGCTTGAACTACATCCACCTCAGAGTCAGTGCTGCACAGGGGTCTGAATGTGTGAGCTTTACTTCCCCATAGGTGAAGAATTACAGCAGCAAAAGAAAGGCAATGGAGAAATAAGCAAAGTATCAATTTTAAGACAAAGCATTCAACCTGGATGTTAAATCTGAAAGGATCAGGGGCAGAAAAGAAGGAAAAGATGTGGGCAGAGATCCCAGACTATCAATTATTGGGGTAGAAATTATCCTTTGCCTTATAATGGCAGACATACCCCAGGGGTCATGTTCAATCACCTCAAGAATACTACAGCTGGATTTCACTGGCAAGATGACTAATAGACAATTAAGGCACAACGGGTATCATTTGTTTTCTGACCATATCTCTAATTTGCCATTCACTTGTGTCCTTAGAGGAATAACTCACTGTTTAGTCAGTCTTTTTGGTAACTATATGTTTTTGGTAACAGTTTCTTTTATTAATTAATTAATTAATTTTTGGCTGTCTTAGGTCTCCGTTGCTGCCTGTGGGTTTTCTCTAGTTGGGGCGAGCGGGGGCTACTCTTACTCTAGGTGAGCAGGCTTCGGTAGTTGTGGCTCACAGGCTCTAGAGCACAAGCTCAGTAGTTGTGACACATGGGCTTAGTTGCTCCGCAGCATGTGGGATCCTCCCGCACCAGGGCTTGAACCCGTGTCCCCTGCATTGTCAGGCGGATTCTTAACTACTGTGCCACCAGGGAAGTCCTAAGGAAACAGTTTTTTGTTACCCAAATATACCCATGACAAACACCAAAATGTTAGATTATGAAGAGACTATATATTAAATTTATTAGAACAGAAACTACTTCTCTCAATTAATCATTTTAAATGCTATTAGGACATTATAATTAACCAATATCACTCTTCAGATGGTTACAGTTGATGTTACAGTTTCTAAGAACATCTTTTATAGTTTTGTTTTGTTTTTAATGAAAAATGAATATTGAGTAAGAAAAGACTGTAATTTAAATAAGAGTGTGGTAAAACAAAGCTCTAGGAAAAATTACTTACCACCTGGATGAAAACGTCACAGAAGCAAGGCTTCACTGAAATTTGAAGGAACCAATTATTTTAATAGGATAGTGTTCTTATATAAATACAGGCCTAGGTAAAACTGATTTTTTTCATAATCTGCTATTGGTGTTTTTGGCTTCAAAAGCATTGTTGTGATAATAAACCAGTACCTCCAGTCCTGCAAGCTGAGCCACTTAATAGAAACCTATAAATAAACAGGATTCATAAAGACTCCTGTCTGCACATATGGGATTATTGGATTTGAGATCAATGATCTTCCTTTCACCACATCCACAAGTCATTTGTAACCACAGGAAACTTATTTTACTTAGGATGATCAATATTTCCTAGAAGTGTAAGAGACACCCATGTTAATGCAAAAAAAGGAAGTAATATTGAGAAAATAGAGCTCTTAGGAACAATCCAGTGGCCAACTATTTAGAACATCAAAAATGTGTTTTTAATAAAGTGTGTGAGGATGATTTGTTCTATAATTGTCCAGTACAGAATGCTATCAAAAACACGTTACCCGAGAGAAAAGTTGGAGTGTGCTCTCCTAAGTAACTGCCTACGTATAACAAATTACTTTTCCTAATAACAAAAGAAATGACTAAAATTATCAGTGTAAAGATTCTATCATAGCAGATATAATTTTTTTTCAAATAAAAGGAATTTTTCTTTAAAAATAATTTAAAATTGTTTATGTGTTTATTTTAAATTATCGAGACCCCTTGATTTATCAAACTTACCAGAAAAGTTATTAGTTCTTTCATTCTTGATTCTGTTATCTAAGTTTCATGGTCTTTATGTGCTTTGTCTTTCAGCTGAAAATTATAAAATAAAAATGAATTTTTTCTTTCTTAAAAACCAATTGTAGAACCATTATTGTGTAGGTGACATGAAGTCACTACACCAACTGAAATATAAATCAATCCAGCGATTTTTATTATTAACAAGTTCTGTTTACATTCCATCCTCATAAAGTGTTTAGAAGCTGTCTGATTTTCCTAAGGACAAAAACATTATTTTGAAAATAAATAGCGAAATGTCTTTGAATTTAAAAAAAAATGAATAAAAAACAATAAAATGACAGCGATTAAGTAACAAGTGTCTTGAATTTTGGAGCAACTCATATTAATTATATTCATCAAAAATTACCTATTCTTAAATGCTCTGGCACTGCTCACAATGGCCAATCAAAAGAAATAGGTAACAGTATGACTTCCTTCCACTGTGAATTCCAAAAGAAACAAACCTTGAAATCTCAAAATGATGCTATTCTTGAGTTTATCCCTGAGGATTACTTTATTTGAGAAAAATACTGATGGTGAAAGTCAAAAAATACCCTGCCAAAATGCATGCAGCAGAGACCAAAAAATTTTGAATTCAGGTCCTAAATCCAGTTACTCCAAATCCAAGATATTTTCTCTGTGTCATACTGGATACCTCCCTTGTTTTCTCACTTTGAGCACAGCTGCCATACTCCTAGCTTTCTCACCCAAATATGTTGCCCTCTGTTTAGAATTCCAGCCCAAGCACTGGTGAGAGGGTTCAGGCTCATAATTTCTAAGGGAATGTTAAACAAAGAAAAAATGAAGGAAATTTAATAAGCAAAACAAAGCTCAATTTTATAAAAATGGCAATGCCCAATCTATCACTAAAGGTTTCTAGCAATTATAAATAACCACATTGCTTAAATGATACACTCTGAAATAGACACACATTAATTATGTAATCCTTATATTAGAAAACAAATAAATGAACTGAGTGAAAGGGAGAAAGGAGAGATTCTTCAGAAAATCAGAATTCTAGTCTTCAGCAGAACTGGGGAAAAGAGAGATCTTCATTAGAAAATTTCTGTGATATTGTGATTTATAATAAGAAATATATATTTGTCCTTCATCCCAATTTCTGGCACAGAGCTCCTAAAACCCTTGGAATTTCTTAAGTGTGAGAGTGCTTAAAGTTGTCTTTTGTTATATAAGTGAAGTGACTTTTGGGCTACACTTAGATCAAGTAAGGATGGGGGCTGGTAACCAGAGGAACCAACCATGTGATTAGAAGTTTGGAAATTTCAGTCTCAACCCCTGACCTCCAGGGAGAAGAGAGGGGCTGGAAGTTGAATCAGTCATTAATGACCAACGGCCAATGATTTAATGAATTATACTTATGTAACAAAGCCTCCATAAAAACCCAAAAGAATAGGGTTTGGAGAGCTGCCAGGGTGGTGAACATGTGGAGATGCAGGGAGAATGATGCCTCTGGAGCGCACTTGGAAGCTCCATGCTCCTTCCCATATACCTTGCCTTATGCATCTCATCCGTATGACTGCTCTTTTTTTAAATTAATTTTTATTAGAATATAGTTGCCTTACAATGTTGTTTTAGTTTCTGCTGTAAAGTGAATCATCTATACGTATAATTATATTCCCTCTATTTGAGTTTCCTACCCATTTAGGTCACCACAGAGCCTTGAGTAGAGTTCACTGTGCTATACAGTTGGTTCTCATTAGTTATCTATTTTATACATAGTATCAATAGTGTATATATGTCAATCCTAATCTCCCAGTTCATTGCCCCCCCACTGCTTTTCCCCCTTGGTATCTGTAGGTTTGTTCTCTACTTCTGTGGCATATGACTGTTCTTGAGTTATATTCTTTTATTTAAAAAATGATATTCTAGTGAGTAAATGGGTTTCCTGAGTTCTGTGAGCCATTTTGGCAAATCAATCAAACACAAAGGGGGTTATAGGAACCTCTAATTTAAGTCAGTCAGTCAGAAACACAGGCGACAATCTGATCTTGTGATTAGCATCCTGAGTTGGAGAGTCATTAGAACCTACAGTTTGTCAGACGCACAGGTAATAACCTGGGTTTGTGATTGGCGTCTAAAGTGAAGGGTGGTCTTGTAGGAATGAGCCCTTTACCTGTGGAATCTGATGCCATCCCCAGGTAGATAGTATCAGAATTGAATTGAATTCTCAGACAGCCTGCTGGTTGCAAGCATTGCTTGTTGGTGTGGAGAAGCTTCCACACACACACACACACACACACACACACACACACACACACGCACACGCACACGCACATGCACATGTATTAGAATTGGGTCCAGAAACCTGAAAGAAATTTTAAGGCATACAGTGAGACAGTGAGTGTTGCAGGTATTGTTGGGTGCTCTCTGTTAACCCCTTCCTTTTTTTTAACATCTCGAGACAATGAATTCTAGAAAACCTACAAAGTATATTTGTTAATTCTTTCTGGAAAATGTATGTATATGAATAGAAGGTAATATTTATGTAAAGCAAATTGCTTGTCATTTTGAGGCTAAAGAATAAAGCTCCTTTTTGCTCACTAGTCAAAGGAGACCAGGGAAATATGTATCATATCAGTTTTATCAAATTCAATAAAATGTTATTTTCTGTTTTGTATAGGGATATTTATGAAACTGATTGCCTCATTTGTGAAGAAGGGCATGTTAAGCAAATTAAGAAAAAAGATGGTATTGTAAAGGCATAAGGTTAATTTCAGCACTAACCCTTTTAGAAAAATCATAAAAGTGAAACAGTGGAACTGAAAGTAATGATGTTTTATGGCAATAAAGACTTAACAATATTTAGGGGAACCAAAGAGCTTTGAAACAATAAGGTCAACATAACGAATATCACATGAACAAATAGTTAATTTATTAATAATATATTATTTTATGGAATATACTTCTTAGGCTCATATGTCATATAAACAGAAAGAAATTCTTTGAGTGATTTATCTTTAAAGGGAAAGAAGAAAATCCAACCAAGTGGAATATAATCTTGCATAAAGGAGAAAACTAGCAAAGGATTCTGGGTTCCTTCCATTCTGTGGTTCTCATATGACAGGAGGAAAATTACACAACGTCACTTAAATGAGCTGAACTTTTCAATCACTAGACATTTTTTTCAAAGTGAAAATCACTATGCTAAAGAGAAATGAGAGTCTTGGAATAATGAAACATCCCATGAAAAATAAATGAAAGAAAAAGACATGTCTAATTACAAGACTCAGATATCTTCATTTGGCTTTTGAGATAAGAATTTTAGACTATAAACAACTTATTAAAACCTTTCATTTGAAATCATCCCCTAAAATTATAAGAATTTTGTTTCAAGCAAGTTTGGTAAATTCAGACCTTAATGTAAAAGTTCATTTGGATAATCCAGGGGCACTTTTTAAAAGTTAAATTATTCTTTTGTGAATGTTTCTAAATTATTAATTCCACTATACTTTAGCTTAAGGCTTAAATTTTTGGGGTCACTGACACATTTGCAAACCCTCTGTCCTTAGAGAAGTGCAGATGTATGCGTGCAAAAGACATTGTATTTCCAGGGGCACTTGGAGCCTTAGGTTTAGAATCTCTGGCTTACACCGTCATTTAACTACGTCACCCCTTTGGAGTAGGACAATTTATCAAGTAGTGTTTTTTATTTAATTTTTTTGTTTTACTAAGACAATTTAAAGAAGGTAGAAATGGCAATGGTGCATTGTGCTCTGGAGGATGGTAAACCAGTAGGATTACGCAGGTTATGCCAGATACAGAGGTATATGTCAGTGGGGGCGGAGATGGGGTGAGGGTTGAAATGATCAATTCATGAGCCCGGTAGCTGGGCTGTAGTCAGGTTGGAGAAGAAGCACATTTTCGCTAATTTGCCCAGAAGGGTGCCTTTTCTATTGTTTGTGTTAGTTGCTGCCCTGCTTTCCAGGAACTCTAATTTGACTATTCTGTACAATGAGCATAAAGAAAACTTGTGTGTCTACAAAGGAGTGCACATACAAACACGTGCACACCTCCACACCAAATCGAGAGATTTTAAAAACTAAAAGTTAAAATCTTATTATTCTCGGTCTAGTTTTCATTCATTCCTTTTAATCTCATTTCTGCTTTTAGGAAGATGATTCTTTCTTTGTTCATGTTTTCAACTTGCCATAGATGATCTAGATACGATGAAAAATATTCACCAACGTAGATTCTCTTTCTTCCTAGCAAGTATGGTCTAACAGTGAGAGTTCATTTTTAAGTTAGTAGGAAAAATTATTATGTATTCCACGCAGCTCTGGACACAGACTATGAGAAAAGAGACTTGAGATTCCTTCGGAGATAAGTGGATTTTTTTTTCGCTGGCCTCTTACCGCTGCGGCTTCTCCCGTTGCGGAGCACAGGCTCCGGACGCGCAGGCTCAGCGGCCATGGCTCACGGGCCCAGCCGCTCCGCGGCACGCGGGATCCTCCCGGGCCGGGGCACGAAACCCGCGTCCCCTGCATTGGCAGGTGGACTCCCAACCACTGCGCCACCAGGGAAGCCCGAGAAGTGGACTTTATTTAACTCTTACCTTTATGTGTATGACGGCTTTGCTTCCATCGCCCACAGGGTGTTTGTATACTTAGCGTGAATCTCACTTTTCAACTTACTAGCTCTCCTGGATCAGCGCTTGTTGAAACACCTTCGACATCCCCTTGCCCATGCAGGAAAGCACATCTATTCTCTCTGACTCTCTGCCTTGCCCAGCAACCATCCTCTGGTGGCTTCTAGAAAAACGGAAACTTTATGAGTCCAAACAATACCACTTTTGGCACCTTAGTTAGGCTGTCTACTTAAGCAGAGAGCCCCGGCTGGCTGCGAGAATTCTGCTGGACTTACACAGAGCCAAAATCCTCCTGTCAAGAGGAAATCTTTCTTTCTGTGCCTTCAGTAGGTTTCCTTCAAACACAGAAGACCCCTGTGGCTCTGAGGCTTTTTATTATATAAGCAGCTATTTGTTATTTCATTCAGAAAGAATTTTCTCATGTGCCTTTATGTGTATTGTCTAAATCAAATGACATTTTATTCTCAAATTTAGTGCAAAATTCAGTCTTGCTACCAATGTGCTCATGAAGCACGCAATAAATATTTATTGCTGCTGATGAGTTCAGGAACCGGAATTTGCCCGTGCCTACTATGATCGACAGCTGCACAAGAATCAGATGTGGTCATTGTCTAGCATCGGCCCCCACGTGCTACAAAAATCTGGAGAGCCTTTCAGAATGCTAGAGTATGGCTCTCTGCCCTCTATCCCAGGTGTTACGGGTTCAGCTCCCCTGTGTCGGTTCAGCCCTGATGGCATGAAGCAGAGTTAAAGTTGTTGCAGATGCTTTTGATTCAAATTCATGCTGAGCTCTCCCTGATCAGCATGTTCCTTTGGGCGATATCACAATTTCATCTTGTTCAAGCTGTCTACGTTCCTGTTTACTTAGGTTTGAAAATGGAAATTTAGCACTCAAATTAGTACTGACAGTACAACCTGCAAGGGTTCTAAATCCTCATTTGCCTTCATTCTGAGGGACGGCACTCTATTTTCAGAGCAATATTGCTTTATATCAAAATTGCTCTCATGGTATGAAAACATAATGCCATGGGAAAACATGGCATGAAAACCCTGCATTGTCAATTTTAAATGCAGTGATCTGGGAGTAAAAATCAACACCAAAGGGCATCAAATTCCTTGATCACCAGCACTGTTTCTTTCTTTTGCACTATCTGTTTTTCTCATGGGGCACAGAGGCATGTGTAAACAAGAGAAAAGATACATTCAAGATTGTAATTCAATGGTGCATGAAGATGATGCTTTTTTTCTTAATCTATAAACGATTTCTGACCTACAAAGTTTTCTCCTGCTGGGCTTCTGGTTGCACTTTTTTTTTTTTTTTGATTTATTTGATTTATTTTAGTTTTGGCTGCGTTGGGTCTTTGTTGCTGAGCATGGGCTTTCTCTAGTCGCGATGAACAGGGCTACTCTTCGTCGTGGTGTGCGGGCTTCTCATTGCTGTAGCTTCTCTTGTTGCAGAGCACAGTCTCTAGGTGCATGGGCTTCAGTAGTTGTGGCTCACAGGCTCAGTAGTTGTGGCACACGGGCTTAGTTGCTCCACCGCATGTGGAATCTTCCCGGACCGGGGCTCGAACCCATGTTCCCTGCATTGGCAGGAGGATTCTTAACCACTGTGCCACCAGGGAAGCCCCCTGGTTGCACTATTTAGAGACACAGTGTCACAACGAGCTGAGGGTGAGTCACACTGCCTCCAACAGGCAGAATTCAAGGCTGGATGGCCAATGGAAAGAAAACCTGGAAAGAGTGAACTGCTTCTCATTCTAACTCATTCCTGTTGGATGGGAAACCTTAGGTAAAGTCTTTAAAATAATAGCCTGTTTCCTTTTGGAACAATGGTCAATTTGTATGTGAGCCATGGTGCTCACTCCTGGCTGCAAGTCAGAGTTATCTTAGGAGATTTTCAAAAATCTACATACCTGGGTGCCATCCAGACTAACTTAACTCAGAGTTTCTGGGCCTGAGGCCCAGGTACTGGTGTGATGCAGTGCTCCCCAGGCTCCTGCAGTTGCCCGGATCTACAGGACCTCACACTCTCTTTATCCAGACAGACCAGCAACTCCCTGTTTTCCACTCCACGCCTCACATGAGATGTCAGTGTTAAATGGCACCTCCAATTCGTGACACATTTTGGGATTCTGCATCCAAAATAGACTTATCTCTTACTGGAGTCCTTCTTGCAGCCAGCTTCCACCTCTGCAAACTTCCATCCACTTTCTTGCATTCAAAAATTAATTCCCATCTCTTATCTGATCTTATTGACTCATTTTGAAGAATTTCTACCTTTTTCCCGATTTACTAGCATTTTAATGGTGTCTTGAGAAAGAGAAGAGACCTAAGTATTGAATCCACCGTGTTTAACCGGACACATTTCCTCTTCTAGGTGTCTCTTTGAATTTCTCATTATCTTTGGAGGGACATTGCTACATGTCCTGCTTTGCCATCTCCCCAGCTTCCACTAGAGAGCGCTATTGCCACCTATCTAAGAAAATTGTATGCTGCACCTTCAATCCTCATATTTCTCAGAGAGGCCAACTCACCTGTTCACATCTTTAGTCATTTCTAGTGTTGTGGGGAGGAAGAACATTCCATGTTATTCTAGAAGCATCCTTTTCTCCTTGTACCTCCATTCCACCTCCCTAGATCTGTCAATACCCTCTCTTTTCAGAGCTCTCCTTCACAAATCATTCTCATATTCCATCTTGTGAGAGGTCTTTCAAACTTTCCACATATAGCTCCCTGTTACAACCAGTTTAAGGGAGAAATAATAAAAATTCCCAAAGATTTAGGAAGGGAATTAGAATTTTTTAAAAAGAGGAATCTTTTTAAACAGTGCTAGAAACCATTCTTTTCTATCTTAAAAGAATTCCTGTAAAGATGAAAACTTAAAAGGGCCTAGAGTTCTTGTTGACTTTTTAAATAAAAACAATGAAATATGTGGTCAAAAAATTCATAGAACTGAAAGTTAGAACATGAAATTGGGAAGCTTTCCATCACTCCCATAAACCTCTGCCCCAAGATTAACTACGATTAATTAAATGTTAATATTTTGTTCCTCATATATTCATGAATACAGAACTGTTTTGTTAAATAAAAGGAATTGTACTACTAACTCTGCTTTGCAACTTCTTTTTTCATTTAATATAATGTGAAAGTGTAGCAATAACTCAAACTTGCATGTTCAACTTGATAACTATGGAAATGTCTACAGGGAGTAAATAGGGAATACTTGACCATCATGAAGAAATGCACAATATCCAACCGATATTATTTTATCTTTGAAAAATCTGAAAGCGGCTCTAAAAAGAAAACTTTTGCAAAAACTTACAAACTTCTTCTGTCTCAAGTTATTTCTCAGTGTTGGTTTAATTTTAATTACATTTTTCTTACTTTGTTTCAGTGTTAACAGTAATGGAAAATTCATATGGATTACTGATGCTCCCTCTAGAGAGATACCTGAATTCAGCTCAAAACAAAGGCACCCTGATCTGTAAACACTTTAATAAACTCACTGGAGCTTAATGACTTCAATTGTTTTCATCATCACATATGTCCCTAAAACCACTCTAATTACATATGTTTCACCATAGTAACAAAAATAATTATTTTTACTTCAAGATTTTGAAGCTTTGCCAGTGTCAAAAATAAGAGCGAGCTAAACCCAATCTACATGCTTAACTATATTTTCAAAGATCTGAAATTCTGGTTTGTATTTAGAAGTTCATTATAACTTTATGTCATGTGTATATAGTTATATATATGTATGAGTATATTATACATATATTTATATTCCATATAACATTTACACACACACACACACTTTCTAGTTCTTGGAAAAATGGAAATGAAGGTTACTGGAGAGCTGAGTTGACTTTTTTTTTAGAGCCTCAAATTATCTTTTTAAGTATCGTCTTTTTAGATATAATCATACAATCTTTTGATTTAAAAAAAATCAACACATTCTGGAAATTTTAAAAATTAAATATAGTTTGTTAAATTAGTGATTTTCAGAGCAGGTCTGTGTAAAGCCTGAGGAGCAGATGCCAACCAGAGGTCTGATGGTGGTGGGTGTGGGGACCAACTTTTGTCCTGTTATTGAATGTTTAAACATATAGCCACTTCATACAGAAGAATCTGTTAGGCCTGGTTAGCTGGGATGTCGCCAGGTATATAACGAGGGAGTTTGGATTTTAACAGATGATCCCAAGCCACCTACCCACCCCCCTTTCACTTAGAGTTGTAAAGAAATGTGTCACAAGTATTAGACCTGGGAGATGCAGAAGAAAGATTTTCTCCTCAAGAGTCCACACTGGATTTTGCTCATCTAGAAACAAAAGGGGATATGATCACATTATAGAAACTAAACATCTCAGAGGTTAAATAACTAAAACTATGTGACAGTTCAATCCCGTCAAATAGTTCTTGAAAACCTATACTGTGTCCAGAACAGGGCTAAACTACAGGGTTGACTAAAGGAAGCAGTGCTCTTCTGTACTTTAAAATCTGAGCTGGTTGCAGAAATTTGTTAAAACATGAATCAACTAGAGAACAAAAATCATTTAATTTTGAATATTAGAATTGCAAATTGTTGATTTCTACCAATAGGCCATTGCTGTGCTGGTTATAAAACAAAGAGCAAAAATGGACATGGTGTCTCTACCCTCATGGAATTGATAGTCTTATTCTCCCTCATCGCCTCTGTTTCTCCACTCCAGAGCTTAGCCATCCTAACTCCTGTGGTTTCCCTCCTGGACTCTCCCCACAACCCCCAATCTGTCCCCCTTCTTATGCAGAGCAATCACTCTAAAGTCCTGGGTGGCAGTCATCAGGGAAGTCCTCACTCAGCTTTGCAGACACAGAAATGGCCTGCAATAAATAGGGATTTTCCTCATTCTCTCTTTTCTCTCTCTAAACTCCTCATCTGTGTCATGTATATATGACGGACACATCCCAACATACTTCTGAAAGTGGATCCCTGCTGCTGGACCATTGGTTGACAGTTATGTGCATACAGGTAGAAATTATGAGATGTGAACCTGCTTTTTTCAGGAATAAGTCTATAGGGATAATAGAAAAATTTGATAACTTTAAAATTTCCAAAGAATGATAACATGGAAATTGAGCAGTTGTGGTTATAAGAAGGCTGTAGCCATAACGGAGTTTCGAACTATGTTGGAATATTACATATTAATAAGGTACGGATAAAAGTTTAGGAAAGAAATACCTTCCTCATTGCTAAATATGTAGGAGTGATATGCCTTGATTTTCACTTGTGCTGTGACTGCGTTGTTTCTGGTTGGTGCTGTGTTTGCAATGAGATCAGCTGTGATTAATTAACTCCATTAGGAAACTCAAGTATGAAATATTTCAAATCAACTCAAAGTGCATATTTGAAAATTATAAATGGTTTTAAACTTTTAAGCCAATCCATCATCTTCTCCAGAACTATGTTTTCCCCGGTATTAACGTTGTCTCCAATTATGCACATTTTTGCACATGACTGTTAACTACAGGTTTCACAGGGAAAAGTCTCAGGCTCAAATTTGCAGTTTTAAGATAATTTATCCATCATTTCTTTTTATAGCAGAGTTATGAGAATAAATGCACACAACTTCCTCTCTGTGGCTTTGGTACTGCCATTCTTTCTAGTTTCTCTCATTTCTAAGATCTGCCTTTCAGATTTTCTCTAAGAAACCATGTTTCAGGAAGCATAGGTGAAGCCCTAGCTGCCTCACCTTGCGATTCATCACTGCACTTGCATGCAGTTCACACTCCCTCTTTGCTGTTCCCAGTTAATGATGAGCATGGCAGGGGTGTTAGTCCCCACCCTTTCCTGCCTGCTCAGGACTCATCCGAAAGATATCTTTGTTCAGGGACTTCCCATTGGTTTGGTCAAAATTTTTTGAGAAGTGAATTGCATGTGACGTTTTTCCTACCCAATCCTTCCATCTCTTTCACAGGTATCAGATCCACATCTAATTGTATAATTTCTCCCCTCCTTCTCTTTTACACTCTTCCATTTATCCTTTGCAGGTGATTTCCCCACTAAATCTCTTGTACATCTAATTCAGTCTGCTTCTTGGAAAACCTAAACTAACATTTTCTTTTTTTATAGTTTTTTTTTCAGTTGCCCCTTAAATGTTAAAGTTTCCCATGGTTTCATCCTCTACTCTTTTTACTTCATACCATAACTCACTTTAATTACTTCCTTATATACAACATAGTATCCATTTATTAATAGGTGCCAAATATTTATCTCAGGCACAAATCACTTTCTGGGCAACTGGAAACTATTACACATTAGACATCTTCATTTGAAAGACCTATAGGCAACACAGAATCAGGCGAAATCTGAATGCAGCAGAATGGAGGAGGGGTGCTGTTCTGAGAAGCAAAATTCTGTACCTTGAAAGGCAAGATCCCTTTTCCTGACTACTGCTTGGCTTCAATAACTCTGGTTGGGAGTCAGGAATAAAATTAACACTTTTCCCTCTTCCTTAAGATAAGAAATTGAAAAAAATCTAACGAGGTGAAACTGAGCAGCCCATAAGAAAAAATATGTAGACAGTGATTTTGGAGGGCACTCTAATAACACAACTGAGTTCCTGCTGGATCAGATCTTCCAGCAAAGCCTATCAATGGACAACTCCTGCCATGAACTCAAGGCTTCCATGTCATTTTTTTATGGTTTGTTTTAAAAAGGAATGAACAGCCAAAAAATTGTCAACTCCTAAGTGTAAGAATAGAATAAAAACATTTTTCCATAAACTAGGTTCAAGGTGTTTAACTTGCATTCATCTTTTATCAGGGAGGACAGAGAAGGGGGAAAGGAGTTAATAAAGAGAAAAAATACAGTGGATACAGGAGAAATGAGACCCACAGGAGAGACAAGGGAAAACCCAGAAGGAGAGCTCTGCCTAAGACTCAGAGAACAATAATCCTACTAGGGGCACAAAGGGCTCCTGGAAGGAACCCTCACTGGGTAAAGATAAGAACAGAGGTTGATGTACATGACCAAACAAAAAATAGAGTTTAGAGTAATTATACAATTCTCTTAGATGGCTTGGGAAGAATAAGAATACCTGATGGAATTCAGGAAATGACAATAATTAGCTCTAGGATTATTTTTTTTAAAGGAAATATTATCATAGAACATAGCCTAGAAGAGAACTATGTAAATATAATCACAATAAGATAAAAGTGGAATATTGATTTAACAAAAAATTGTGATATTAAAAATTAAAAGATTCATGAAAGTATATTAACCTCATTAAAAATACTTATACAAGTATCTTCAAAGGATTATTACTCAGCCATAAAAAGGAATGAAATTGGGTCATTTGCAGAGGCATGGATGGACCTAGAGACTGTCATACAGAGTGAATTAAGTCAGAGAGAGAAAAACAAATATTATATGTTAACAGATATATGTGGAAGCTAGAAAAATGGTACAGATGAACCGGTTTGCAGGACAGAAATAGAGACACAGATGTAGAGAACAAACGTATGGACACCAAGGGGGAAAGGGGGTGGGGTGGTGTAGGATGAATTGAGAGATTGGGATTGACATATTACACTACTATGTGTAAAATAGATAACTAATGAGAACCTACAGTATAGCTCAGGGAACTCTACTCGGTGCTCTGTGCTGACCTAAATGGGAAGGAAATCCAAACAAAAGGGGATATATGTATACTTATAGCTGATTCACTTTGCTGTACAGCAGAAACTGACACAGCAGTGTAAGGCAATTATACTTCAATAATATATATATTTAAAACATATATATACATAATTCAATTATCTTAAGACAAAAGGAAGATGGCTGTTCACTAGGGCAGAGGTTCTCAAACATTAGTGGGGATCAGACTCATCCAGAGGGTCTGTTAAAATGGGAATTACTGGATCTCATCCTCAATAGTCCTGGAGTGTGACCAAAGAATATGCATTTCTAATAGGTTCCCGGGTGATGCTGCTGCCATGGTCTGGGACCCACGCTTTGACAAACACCGCTAAAGGCTACTTCACTTGCTGTGCTAGATTGACTGAAGCATCCCTTGTAGCAGGGCTTACTTTTAATAGATGTTTAACAAAGATGCTTGGGATATGACAAACATTCTTAAAATGCAGTAATCAAATCCTTACTTCTTCCTCCCTTGCCCCATATTTGCTCACTCATTTTATTCCCTTGCTATCTCCTAAGGGAAAATAATTCTTGCCTGATAAATAAAAAGAGATCAGTTAATCTACATTGTAAAAAGCGACTCTGGGGAAAGACCATAGAAAAGTAGTATATATATATATATATATATATATCTCATTAGAGAAATGCAAATCAAAACTACAATGAGATATCATCTCACACCGGTCAGAATGGCCATCATTAAAAAAATCTAGAAACAATAAATGCTGGAGAGGGTGTGTAGAAAAGGGAACACTCTTGCACTGCTGGTGGGAATGTAAATTGATACAGCCACTATGGAGAACAGTATGGAGGTTCCTTAAAAAACTACAAATAGAACTACCATACAACCCAGCAATCCCACTACTGGGCATATACCCCGAGAAAACCATAACTCAAAAAGAGTCATGTACCACAATGTTCATTGCAGCTCTATTTACAATAGCCAGGACATGGAAGCAACCTAAGTGTCCATTGACAGATGAATGCATAAAGAAGATGTGACACATATGTACAATGGAATATTAGCCATAAAAAGACACAAAACTGAGTTATTTGTAGTGAGGTGGATGGACCTAGAGTCTTTCATACAGAGTGAAGTAAGTCAGAAAGAGAAAAACAAATACTGTCTGCTAACACATATATATGGAATCTAAGAAAACAAACAAACAAACAAAAATGGTCATGAAGAACCTAGGGGTAAGACGGGAATAAAGACACAGACCTACTAGAGAATGGACTTGAGGACATGGAGAGGGGGAAGGGTAAGCTGGGACGAAGTGAGAGAGTGGCATGGACATATATACATTACAAATGTAAAATAGATAGCTAGTGGGAAGCAGCCACATAGCACAGGGAGATCAGCTCAGTGCTTTGTGACCACCTAGAGGGGTGGGATAGGGAGGGTGGGAGGGAGGGAAATGCAAGAGGGAAGAGATATGGGAATATATGTATATGTATAACTGATTCACTTTGTTATAAAGCAGAAACTAACACACCATTGTAAAGTAATTATACTCCAATAAAGATGTTACAAATATATATATATATATATATATATATATATATATGTGTGTGTGTGTGTGTGTGTGTAATTTAAAATGTGCCAGATAAGTGGATGTGTTTGTTAATTTTGACTCCTCATGTAGATTCCTCACTTGGGAAAAGACAAGTACATGGAGAAGTGCTGTCTTCCTGAATCATGCAACAGATGATGAAAGTAGAGAACATAGAATTTTGAAGCTGAAACAGTAGCCGTTTTTTCCCCCAAGAATTAAGTTTTAACTATTATCTAAGGGTAAGAAGTCAGAAATGAGTATGGAATCAGCAAAGAAGGGCTTTGTGTGAATTGATCTCTGCTTGATTCCCAAGCCCACAGGAGCAGTCTTGGAACATTCAGCCAGATGCAAGTAGAATTAACCTATATTCATCTCTGTGCTCCAAGGGGGAATATATCATCTTTAAGTACCCAAAATAAAAATCACTGAAATAATAAATGTAGGCAATCCTACCAAAGTATGCTAATTCTTAATAGTAACACTTACCAGTCAAATCATTTCCTACTTAGGTGCTCTTTTTCAATAATGCATTTTGTTGCTACCAGTTTTCTGCACATAAAACTATAATGTAGCATTTGGGGGAGGAGGCAGGGGGATTGCTTCCATCATAAGCCATCACGTTTTTCTAGTGTTTTCACTACTTTTCCAAAGCACTTTCACATCTGTTATACCTATAGTTTTACTTTCAGAGCCGAGAAGAAATACTTTGTTTTGGTTTCTTGGGGAATCCTTGACTTACTGTATTTCCTAAAAGTAGTGCAAGCTTATTGAGGGATAAGTCTCCAGTCCGTCTTCGATCTAATTATTTAAGTACACACTTCAAGGTTAATCTCCTCTAGCACTTAGCTCTCCCTAGACACCTACAGAAGCTAGGAAACAAGATGGTCCAAATTCCTTCACTACGCAGTTGTGAACAAATCAGCAACCTTCTTCTCCTACTTGAGCAAATACTAAAAAGAGTAGAGGCTAAACATGAATCCCATTTCATGTGGAGATGATTCAAAGAATTGTAGAAGTGAGTGGATGCTTGTCATTAGCTCTCAAACAAAGCAGCCCTTCTCTTATAGATAGGCTCCTGTGGGATGCTTCCCAGAAAGTGTGTCACTAATTCCAAGCTAGCTGTAAATGGTGAAATGTGTTACTCCATTCCTAGCTTAATTTTTTTTTTTTTTTTTTTTTTTTTTGCGGTACACGGGCCTCTCACTGTTGTGGCCTCTCCCGTTGCGGAGCACAGGCTCTGGACGCACAGGCTCAGCGGCCATGGCTCACGGGCCCAGCCGCTCCGCGGCATGTGGGATCTTCCCAGACCGGGGCATGAACCCGTGTCCCCTGCATCGGCAGGCGGACTCTCAACCACTGCGCCACCAGGGAAGCCCCCCAGCTTAATTTTAATTTCTCATATCTGTTCAAACACGAAAGAGAAAGATGTGAGCTGCATAGTGGTAGAGGACTCATATTTGCTTACTTCCTTTCAATAGATGAAATATGTATGCAGTAGTTCTTAACTTTATGATTATTACTTTATTTTTTTTTGCTCATAAGCCTTTTAAGAATCTAATAAGCACAGAGAACTATATTCAATAGGATATTCAATATCCTATGATAAACCATAATGGAAAATAATATTTAAAGAAAAATGTGTATATATGTATAACTGAATCAGTTTGCTGTACAGCAGAAATTAACACAACATTGTAAATCAACTATTCTTCAATAAAAATGATATTGAAAAAAAAAGAATCTAATTAAACACCCAGACCACTTGCTCCCATCCAAACCTAAAAACAACATTTTGCCTATTATTCCAAGAGATTCATAAATTCCTTGAAGCTCCTTTCTGAGCCTCAGTTTAATAATTTCTGATAGTGATAAACTCACTAATCCTGAAGTTAAAATAAGTTCCAGCCTTAGCCATGTCACTTACTACCTCTTTAGCTTTGTGCAATTTGAGCTTTGAAGTTTTCAGATTCTTCACTTGCAAAACCGACACCATAATGTGTGTCTTACCTTCTTCACAGGAGTATAAAGGTAGGAATATGCCTAGAATTTTAATTGTCATGGCAGCCACCACACCTGAAAGTTCCTGATCTTCCTGTGGGAAAATATCCTTCCCACCTGTGAAATGATCTTGGTGGTATGGTCAGCCAAGATAGTCCAATATTCCCTAGCCAAGTGGTGGGCACATGACAAAATGTCACACTGATAGGACACTCCCTTGAATCTTGAACATAGTGACTTAAGGTCTAAAAATGTTTGCTTGGCTCTTTCTAACAGCAGTCCTGTGATTATTTTTCAAAAGGCTACAGGTAAAAACTGGCAATTAGTTGGGAATAAAGCAAGTGGGTTTTTTTTTCCCCCTTCCATAACATTTTACCGGAATAAATGCATGGAAAAGAAAGCATTCATTGACTTGCAAATCTAACTCTCCCTACTAGAAGGTTCACTCTATGAAAGCAAGTACACCATAGTGCCTGTCTTTTCACTCTTAGATGCCCAGCACCTAGAAGAGTAACTAGTATACAAGCGGTATCAATAAATATTTATAGAATAAAAGGTAGGACAGAGTGAGGTGAGATCTGTGAGGTAGGCAGTGACCAGATTACATAGGATGTTCCAGACCATGGTAGAGAGTGAATTTAATTGTCTCTAACCACTAGGCAGTTTTAATCAGAGGTGACTGGATCAGTGCTTAAAGTTATACTCAATGTATGTTCTCATACTTTGCAGATCCACACTTAATATTTATAGAAGGCACAAACACTATTCTAAAAATTGGAGCATGGAAAATTATGGAACTAGAGAAAAGACATAACCATGAGCTAAGAATTTTAAGATTACAAATCCCATCTATTTCTTCATATAAAATACTTTATGATTTGCAAAAACATTGTTATTAATAAAGATAATTTTATTAAATCCCCAGTGGAGAAGAAGGATATCTCATCTTGACAAATATCAATTCCATAAAGAAGCTTTACCTTTCTTGACACATTAATTACAGTTTGTTATTAACACCTTCTGGACTTATCTGATTCCACTGACTCCTTTTCTAATGAAAGGAAACATCATTTTCCATAGTGGTTAGAGTTGCACACATTTCCTCTGCTAGACTTCTGTGCCTATGACAGTGGCCAAGTAGTCAGGTGTACTGTCCATTCCAGCTGTTAAGTACAAGGATAGGAGGACAATATTATAAGGTTTCCAGTTCTTCCCCTCAAATAACCTGTCAATGTAATATGATGCTAATTAATATTTTTTCATTTTTAGGACTTCACAAAATAATTCTAATATTCATTTCAAAGAATACATACATTACCTAAGAGAGTTTTTTTTAAATAGCAATAATGATTGGGTACTTGCCCTAAATAAATTAAAATAGGCTATAATATTTTTTAACTTTTTATTTTGAAATAATTATAGATTCACAGTAATTTGAGAAAAAGAATAGAGAGTTTCCATGTACTTTTCTCCCTGTTTACCCTAATTGTCACATCTTAATCATAATCTCTATCAAAACAAAGAAATTGGCACAGGTACAGTGTATGCATTCGATTTTGTCATTTTATCACGTTTACATTTGTGTTAACGCCACTGCGATTAAGAAACAGAACTGTTGTATAACCACAGAACATTGCCTCATGCTACCCTTTCAGATTTATGGTTTTTATCAGGTCAGTCAGCCTTCTGAGTCTGGTAAATCTTGAGACCCTGACCAGAAGAATCCAAAGCCTTGGTCAACGATGAGGACTCCAACTGGTCAAACCTAACCTTCCTGGAGTATACCTTCCGTATGCAACTGTGAAACCAGTTATCAAAATTGTGGGTACAATTATGCATGCCTAAAAAAATAATTTGTAAATGAAAATGTTGAATCATAAATGAAATCAACTCAGAAGGAGCTATTTTAGAGAATCCCATGAATTTGTTTTAAGTAAATAATCAGTCCTACCTATATTTTCTTTAGAAGGTTTTTTTTTTGAACTAAAGGTACAATTTGTTGTTTTTATGAGTTCTCTTTTTGTAGCTTAGCACAGTAGGTGAACCTAATACTTTATAACATGTGGCACAATTTGGTTATTTTTTTTAACAACTTTATTAGAGTATAATTGCTTTACAATAGTGTGTTAGTTTCTGCCTTATAACAAAGTGAATCAACTATACATATACATATATCCCCATATCTCTTCCCTCTTGCATCTCCCTCCCACCCTCCCTATCCCACCCCTCTAGGTGGTCACAAAGCACTGAGCTGATCTCCCTGTGCTATGTGGCTGCTTCCCACTAGCTATCTATTTTACATTTGGTAGTGTATATATGTCCATGACACTCTCTCACTTTGTCTCAGCTTACCCTTCTCCCTCCCCATATCCTTAAGTCCATTCTCTACGTCTGCGTCTTTATTCCTCTCCTGTCCCTAGCTTCTTAAGAAACTTTTCTTTTTTTTTTAGATTCCATATATGTTAGCATATGGAATTTGCTTTTCTCTTTCTGACTTACTTCTCTCTGTATGACAGTCTCTAGGTCCATCTACTTCACTACAAATAACTCAATATCATTTCTTTTTATGGTTGAGAAATATTCCATTGTATATATGTGCCACATCTTCTTTATCCATTCATCCGATGATGGACACTTAGGTTGCTTCAATGTCTTGGCTATTGTAAATAGAGCTGCAATGAACACTGTGGTACATGACTGTTTTTGAATTATGGTTTTCTCAACGTATATGTCCAGTAGTGGGATTGCTGGGTCATATGGTAGTTCTATTTTTAGTTTTTAAATGAACCTGCATACTGTTATCCATAGTAGCTATATCAGTTTACATTCTCACCAACAGTGCAAGAGGGTTCCATTTCCTCCACACCGACTCCAGCGTTATTGTTTGCAGATCCTTTGATGATGGCCAATCTGAGTGGTGTGAGGTGATACTTCATTGTAGTTTTGATTTGCATTTATGATTAGTGATGTTGAGCATCCTTTCATGTGTTTGTTGGCAATCTGTATATCTTCTTTATAGAAATGTCTATTAGGTCATTTGCCCATTTTTGGATTGGGTTGTTTGGTTTTTTCTTATTGAGCTTCATGAGCTGCTTGTAAATTTTGGAGACTAATCCTTTGTCAGTTGTTTCATCTGCAAATATTTCCTCCCATTCTGAGGGTTGTCTTTTCGTCTTGTTTATGGTTTCTGTTGCTGTGCAAAACCTTTTAAGTTGTATTAGGTCCCATTTGTTTATTTCTGTTTTTATTTCCATTTCTCTAAGAGGTGGGTCAAAAAGGATTTTGCTGTGCTTTATGTCATAGGGAGTTCTGCCTATGTTTTGCTTTAAGAGTTTTATAGTGTCTGGCCTTACATTTAGGTGTTTAATCCATTTTGAGTTTATTTTTGTTTATGGCATTAGGGAGTGTTCTAATTTCATTCTTTTACATGTAGCTATCTAGTTTTCCAAGCACCACATATTGAAGAGGCTGTCTTTTCTCCATTGTATGTTCCCACATCCTTTATCAAAAATAAGGTGACCATATGTGCATGGGGTTATCTCTGGGCTTTCTATCCTGTTCCATTGATCTATATTTCTGTTTTTGTACCAGGACCATAGTGTCTTGATTACTGTAGCTTTGTAGTATAGTCTGAAGTCCGGGAGCCTGATTCCTCCAGCTCCGTTTTTCTTTCTCAAGATTGCTTGGCTATATGGAGTCTTTTGTGTTTCCATACAAATTGTGAAACTTTTTGTTCTACTTCTGTGAAAAATGCCGTTAGTAGTTTGATAGAGATTGCATTGAATCTGTAGATTGCTTTGGGTAGTATAGTCATTTCCACAATGTTGATTCCTCCAATCCAAGAACATGCCATATCTCTCCATCTGTTTGTACCATCTTTAATTCCTTTCATCAGTGTCTTATAGATTTCTGTATACAGGTCTTTTGTCTCCTTAGGTAGGTTTATCCCAGGTATTTTATTCTTTTCATTGCAATGGTAAATGGGAGTGTTTCCTTAAATTCTCTTTCAGATTTTTCCTCATTAGTGTATAGGAATGCAAGAGATTTCTGTGCATTAAATATGTATCTTGCTACCTTACCAAATTCATTGATTAGCTCTAGTAGTTTTCTGGTAGCATCTTTAGGATTCCCTAAGTATAGTATCAGGTCATCTGCAAAGAGTGACAGCTTTACTTCTTCTTTTCTGATTTGGATTCCCTTTATTTCTTTTTCTCCTCTAATTGCTGTGGCTAAAACCTCCAAAACTATGTTGAATAATAGTGGTGAGAGTGGGCAACCTTGTCACGTTCCTGGTCTTAGTGGAAATGGTTTCAGTTTTTCACCATTGAGAACAATGTTGGCTGTGGGTTTGTCATATATGGCCTTTATTATGTTGAGGTAGGTTCCCTCTATGCCTACTTTCTGGGTTTTTTTTTTTTTATCATAAATGGGTGTTGAATTTTTTCAAAAGCTTTTTCTACATCTATTGAGATGATCATATGGTTTTTCTCCTTCTGTTTGTTAATATGGTGTATCACATTGATTGATTTGCATATTGAAGAGTCCTTGCATTCTTGGGATTAACCCCACTTGATAATGGTGTATGATTCTTTTAATGTGCTGTTGGATTCTGTTTGCTAGTATTTTGTTGAGGATTTTTGCATCTATGTTAATCAGTGCTATTGGTCTGTAGGTTTTTCTTTTGTGTGTGTAATATTTGTCTGGTTTTGGTATCATGGTGATGGTGACCTCATAGAATGAGTTTCAGAGAATTCCTCCCTCTGTTATATTTTGGAAGAGTTTGAGAAGAATTGGTGTTAGCTCTTCTCTAAACATTTGGTAGAATCCGCCTGTGAATCCATCTGGTCCTGGGCTTTGGTCTGTTGGAAGATTTTTAATCACAGTCTCAATTTCAGTGCTTATGATTGGTCTGTTCATATTTTCTATTTCTTCCTGTTTCAGTCTCGGAATGTTGTTCTTTTCTAAGAATTTGTCCATTTCTTCCCGGTTGTCCATTTTATTGCCATATAGTTGCTTGTAGTCATCTCTCATGATCCTTTGTATTTCTGCAGTGTCAGATATTCCTTCTCCTTTTTCATTTGTAATTCTATTGATTTGAGTGTTCTCCCTTTTTTTTCTTGATGAGTATGGCTAATGGTTTATCAATTTTGTTTATAAAAAGAACAGCTCAGGGCTTCCCTGGTGCTGCAGTGGTTGGGATTCCACCTGCCGATGCAGGGGACACGGGTTCGTGCCCCAGCCTGGGAAGATCTCACGTGCCGCGGAGTGGCTGGGCCCGTGAGCCATGGACGCTGTGCGTCCGGAGCCTGTGCTCCGCAACGGGAGAGGCCACAACAGTGAGAGGCCTACGTACTGCAAAAAAAACAAAACAAAACAAAAAAGAACAGCTCAAAGAACCAACTTTTAGTTTTATTTTTCTTTGCTATTTTTTCCTCATTTCCTTTTCATTTATTTCTGATCTGGTCTTTATGATTTCTTTCCTTCTGCTAACTTTGAGGGTTTTTGTTCTTTTTTTCTCTTATTGTTTAGGTGTAAAGTTAGATTGTTTATTTGAGATGTTTCTTATTTCTTTAGGTAGGATAATATTGCTATGAGCTTCCTTCTTCGAACTGCTTTTGCTGCATCCCATAGGCTTTGAGTCATCATGTTTTCATTGTCATTTGCTTCTAGGTATGTTTTGATTTCCTCTTTGGTTTCTTCAGTGGTCTCTTGGTTATTTAGTAGCATATTGTTTAGGCTCCATGTGTTTGTATTTTTACAGATTTTTTTCCTCTAATTGATATCTAGTCTCATAGCATTGTGGTTGGAAAAGATACTTGATACAATTTCAATTTTCTTAAATTTTCCAAGGCTTGATTTATGACCCAAGATATGATCTATCCTGGAGAATGTTCCATGAGCACTTGAAAAGAAATTGTATTCTGTTGTTTTTTGGTGGAATGTCCTATAAATATCAATTAAGTCCATCTTGTTTAATATGTCATTTAAAGCTTGTGTTTCCTTATTTATTTTCATTTTGGATGATCTACCCATTGGTGAAAGTGGGGTGTTAAAGTCCCCTAATATGATTGTGTTACTGCTGATTTCCCTTTTATGGCTGTTAGCATTTACCTTATGTATTGATGTGCTCCTATGTTAGGTGCATAAATATTTACAATTGTTATATCTTCTTCTTGGATTGATCCATTAACCATTATGTAGTGTCCTTCTTTGTCTCATAAAATAGTTTTTATTTTAAAGTCATTTCGTCTGATAGGAGAATTGCTACTCCAGCTTTCTTTTGAATTCCATTTGCATGGAGTATCTTTTAGATCCCCTCATTTTCAGTCTGTATGTGTCCCTAGGTCTGAAGTGGGTCTCTAGTAGATAGGATATATACAGGTCTTGTTTATATATCCATTCAGCCAGTCTATGTCTTTTGGTTGGAGCATTTAATCCATTTACATTTAAGGTAGTTATCGATATGTATGTTCATTTTACCATTTTCTTAATTGTTTTGGGTTTGTTATTGTAGGTTTTTTCCTTCTCTTGTGTTTCCTGCTTTGAGAAGTTCCTTTAGCATTTGTTGTATAGCTGGTTTGGTGGTACTGAATTCTCTTAGCTTTTGCTTGTCTGTAAAGGTTTTAATTTCTCAACTGAATCTGAATGAGATCCTTGCTGGATAGAGTAATCATGGTTGTAGGTTTTTCCCTTTCATCACTTTAAATATGTCCTGCCACTCCCTTCTGGCTTGCAGAGTTTCTGCTGAAAGATCAGCTGTTAACCTTTTGGGGATTCCCTTGTATGTTATTTGTTGTTTTTCCCTTGCTGCTTTTAATATTTTTTCCTTTTATTTAATTTTTGATAGTTTGATTAGTATGTGTCTTGTAGTGTTTCTCCTTGGATTTATACTTTATGGGACTCTCTGAACTTCCTGGACTTGATTAACTATTTCCTTTCTCATATTAGCGAAGTTTTCAACTATAACCTCTTCAAATATTTTGTCAGTACCTTTCTTTTTCTCTTCTTCTTCTGCGACCCCTATAATTTGAATGTTGGTGCATTTAATGTTGTCCCAGAGGTCTCTGAGACTTTCCTCAATTCTTTTCATTCTTCATTCTTTATTTTGTTCTGTGGTAGTTATTTCCACTATTTTATCTTCCAGGTCGCTTATTCGTTCTTCTGCCTTAGTGATTCTGTTATTGTTCCTTCTAGAGTATTTTTAATTTCATTTATTGTGTTGTTCATCATTGTTTGTTTGCTCTTTGTTCTTCTATGTCCTTCTTAAATGTTTCCTGTATTTTCTCCATTCTATTTCCATGATTTTGAATCATCTTTACTATCATTACTCTGAATTCTTTTTCAGGTAGACTGCCTATTTCCTCTTCATTTATTAGGTCTGGTGGGTTTTCCCCTTGTTCCTTCATCTGCTGTGTTTTTCTCTGTCTTCTTATTTTGCTTAACTTAGTGTGTTTGGGTTCACCTTTTCACAGGCTGCAGGTTTGTAGTTCTCATTGTTTTTGGTGTCTGCCCCCAGTGGGTAAGGTTAGTTCAGCGTGTTGTATAGGCTTTGTGATGTAGGGTACTGGTGTCTCTGTTCTGCTGGACGAGGCTGGATCTTGTCTTTCTGGTGGGCAGGACTGTGTCCGGTGGTATGTTTTGGGGTGTCTGTGACCTTATTATGATTTTAGGCAGCCTTTCTTCTAATGGGTGGGGCTATGTTCCTTTCTTGCTAATTGTTTGTCATAGAGTTGAGCACTGCATCTTGCTGGTCGTTGAGTGGAGCTGGGTTGTACTGTTGAGATGGAGGTCTCTGGGAGAGCTTTCACCATTTGATATTATGTGGAGCCAGGAGGTCTCTGTTGGACCAATGTCCTGAACTCAGCTCTCCCCTCTCAGAGGCACAGGTCTGATACCTGGCTGGAGCATGAAGACCCTGTCAGCCACACAGCTCAGAAGAAAATGGAGAACAAAAGAAAGAAAGGATAAAAAAATAAAATAAAGTTATTAAAATAAAAATTTTTTAATTATTAAAAATAAAAGATTTTCAAAAGTAATAAGAAAAACCAAAAAACCCAAAAAAATAACCAGACAGACAGAACCCAAGGACAAATGGTAAAGCAAAGCTATACAGACAAAATCACACACAGAAGCATACACATACACACTCACTAAAAGAGATAAATGAAATATCTATATATATATAAATATATATATTATATATAAATATATTTAAATATATATAATATATATATTAATATATATTAATTTAAAAAAATGAAGAGAGCAACCAAATCAGTAAACAAAGCCACCAATGATAATAAACTCTAGATACTAAACTAAATAAACATAAGATCAGAAACAAATTAGATGCAGAAAGCAAACTCAAGTCTATAGTTGCTGCCAAAGTCCACCACCTCAATTTTGGGATGATTCATTGTCTATTGGTATTCCACAGATGCAAGGTACATCAAGTTGATTGTCGTGATTTAATCCACTGCTCCTGAGGGCTGTTGGGAGAGATTTTCCTTTCTCTTCTTTGTTCGCACAGCTTCTGGGGTTCAGCTTTGGATTTGGCTCCGCCTCTGCATGTACGTAACCTGGTGGCATCTGTTCCCTGCTCAGACAGGATGGGGTTAAAGTACCAGCTGATTAGGGGGCTCTGGCTCACTCAGGCCGGGGGGAGGGAGGGGTATGGAATGTGGGGCGAGCCTGTAGCAGCGGAGGCCAGCGTGACGTTGTAACAGCCTGAGGCGCACCGTGTGTTCTCCAGGGGAAGTTGTCCCTGAATCATGGCACCCTGGCAGTGGCGGCTGCACAGGCTCCCGGGAGGGGAGGTGTGGATAGTGACCTGTGCTTGCACACAGGCTTCTTGGTGGCTGCAGCAGCAGCCTCAGCGTTTCATGCCCGTCTCTGCTGTCTGCGCTCATAGCCATGGCTCATGCCCTTCTCTGGAGCTAATTTAGGTGATGCTCTGAATCCCCTCTCCTCATGCACCCTGAAACAATGGTCTCTTGTCTCTTAGACAGTTCCAGACTTTTTCCTGGACTACCTCCCAGCTAGCTGTTGAGCACTCGCCTCCTTCAGGTGTGTTCATGCAGCCAACACCAGTCCTTTCCCAGGGATCTGACCTCTCAATCTGGAGCCTCAGGCCCTGGCCCCAACCTGCCCCAGCAGGTGAGCAGACAAGCTTCTCAGGCTGGTGAGTGCTGGCCAGCACCAATCCTCTGTGTGGGAATCTCTCCGATTTGCCCTCTGTACCTCTGTTGCTGTGCTCTCCTCTGTGGCTCTGAAGCTTCTCCCCTGCCACCCACCATCTCTGCCAGTGAAGGGGCTTCCTAGTGTGTGGAAACCTTTCTTCCTTCACAGCTCCCTCCCAGAGGTACAGGTCCCGTCCCTATTCTTTTGTCTCTGTTTTTACTTTTTTTTTTTTTCCCTGCCTAGGTATGTGGGTAGTTTCTTGCCTTTTGGGAAGTCTGAGGTCTTCTGCCAGCATTCAGTAGGTGTTTTGTAGGAGTTGTTCCACCTGTAGATGTATTTCTGATGTATTTGTGAGAAGGAAGGTGAACTTCACATGTTACTCCTCCACCATCTTGAAGGTTTCCTCCCAATTTGGTTAATTTTGAGTACCACTATGATAAAAATATATTAGCAAAATAAATATATATAATGTTTATTTTTTAATTTCCTCATGCCACAGTATTTTTTCCATGTTTTGATATTTTGTCTATATTCTCACTTATAGATTATATTCAGCTAAAATTATTGTGAAAATATATTATTCTTCTTATACTCTAAAAGGTATTTAAAATGTTATGGTACAGACTTTTGGTCTGAGCAAGATTGTGTAGATTATTTTTCTCTGTTTCTCCTTACCAAGTACAATTATAAACCCTGGAATAAAACAAGAAGTACTAAAAGAAGGCTTCTGAAAGTGTAAAGAGGAAGGCAGACTGGTTTGGGATGCCAAGACCTGAGACACATAGCAGCAGAACATTTTACATTCCTCTCACCCATCAGAGGACAGTGGCCCACCCCCAGCATTTCTCAACCCCCAACCTAGAAAGTATAGGCAGCCCAGATAGGATCATTTCACCCTCATATCAAACAGGAGTCTCTCCAACAGCACCAAGTGAGCCTGGCATCACCAAAAAGGGGAATCAATCAGGAGTCACACTAATAGTTAATGATCGGGGAGGTGCTCTCGTGCTTTCTTAATAGGGCTTGAGACTCCCTTCCCCACCTAGAGACACTGGGCAACTAGGCAGCACCAGCAAGGAGATTCAGCCATAAAAACCAGTCCAGCATGTAAAGGCACTTTGCCCCTCTTGGCCAGACACTCCTTTCTCTGAACAAGAAACACCAGGTACACTGGTTTAGGGAAGCTACTGCTGACACCGCAGGCAACAATAGCAGGGATGAATGGGAACTTAAAGAAGACCCAATAAACCAAGTAGACCAAAATTGCAAAGTCTTGGAAAATTAAATTTTCATTAGAACCACAGACTATAAAATTAGACCAGGACCTACATTGTAAACCTAATCAGGGTGATTTCCTTCTAAAAGAAAAAAAAAAAAAAAAAAGGAAAGATTTAAATAACCCTCAGACTCCTAGCATGATAGGCAAAATGTCCAGTATACAATAGAAAATAACCTATCATAGCAAGAACTAAGAAAATCACAAATGAAAAGAGGAAAGACAATCAACTGATTCTAACACAAATATGAATCAGATGTTGGGATTATCTGACAAGGATTTTAAAACAGTTGTCATAAAAATTCCTCAATAAGAAATTATGAATTCTCTTTGTAAAAAAGAAAAATATCAACAAAGAAAAGAAGTTATATGAAAAAACTAAATGGAAATTATTGAAATGAAAAATGTAATGACATAAACAAAAATCTTTCTGGATGGACTCAACAGTAAAGTGAAAATCACCAATACAGAATCAGTGAACTTGAGGGCAAATCAATAGGAGTTACTCAATCTAAACAACAGAGAGAAAAAAAATTAAAAAAAAAAAGGGAAGACAGCCACAGGCACCTCTGAGGTAATAAAAAAGAGGAAGATATAATGATCCTAAATATGTATGCACCAACCAGGAGAGTCTCAAAATATGTGAAGTAAATATTGATAGAGAGGAAAGGAGAAATGAACAAATTCACAACTTTAATTGTGAACTTTAACACCTCCCCTTTTAGCAACTTAGAACTTCTATATAAAAATATCATCAAGAAAAAGATCTGAACGACACAACAGGATCTGACTGACATATATAGACTATTTTAGCCAATAACAGCAGAATACACATTTTTTTCAAGTGTCCATGGAATATTTACCAAAATATATCATATCCTGGCCATATACACACCCCTCAAAATTTAAAAGAATCAAAATCATACAAACTATGTTCTCTGACCATAATGAAATCAGAGCAGAAAATGTTAACAGGAAGACAAGACAAAAACTTCTAAACACTATGAAATTTTAAAATATACTTCTAAATAGGCCAGGGGTCAAAGAAGATGTCTCAAATGCAATAAAATATCTATATAAGTAAATGAAAATGAAAATAAAGGCATACCAAGATATGTGGGGTGCAGCTAAAACAATGCTAGAATGCATACGTTAGAAAAGAGAAAAATCCTCAGATCAATAAAGTAAATTCCACCTTAAAAAACTAGAAAAAGAAAAGTAAACACAAGGCATGAAGAAGGAAGGATATAATAAAAATAGGAGCAGAAATCAATAACATTCAAAATATGAAGAGAATACAGAAAAATCAATGAAACCAAAAAGCTGGCTCTTCAGAAAAAAATCGGTAAAGATGGTAAACCTCTAGCAAGAGTGATAAAAATAAAAGGACATAAATAACCAATAGTAGGAATGAAACAGGAGATATCACTATAGGATCTTGCAGCCAGTAAAATGATAATAAAAAAATACAGTAAACAAATTTATATTCTTATATTTAAAAATGTAGAAATGGACAAATTTCTTGAAAACAACTGACTCCTAAATCTCAACCAAAATGAAATAGATAGCCTAAATAGCCCAATAATGGTTAAAGAAATTTAAAACTCCCAAGAAAGAAGTCCTCAGGTCCAGATTTTTTTTTTTTTTTTTTTTTTTTTTTTTTTTGTGGTATGCGGGCCTCTCACTGCCGTGGCCTCTCCTGCCGTGGAGCACAGGCTCCGGATGCACAGGCCCAGCAGCCACGGCCCACGGGCCCAGTCGCTTCGCAGCATGTGGGATCCTCCCGGACAGGGGCATGAACCCGCAACCCCTGCATCAGCAGGTGGACTCCCAAACACTGTGCCACCAGGGAAGCCCGGGCCCAGATATTTTTACTGGGGAAATTTACAAATACTTAAAGAAGAATTAACAGCAATTTTTCACAAAATCTTAAAAAAGATAGAAGAGGAGGAAATATTTCCGACCTCATTTTATGAAGTCAGAATTATGCTGATACCAAAACCAGATAAAGACAATACAGAGAGAGAGAGAGAGAGAGACAGAGAGACAGGGAGACAGAGAGACAGAGAGACAGAGAGAGAAAGAGAAAGAGAAAGAGAAAGAAAACTAGAGGAATATTTCTCATGATCTGAGACATAAAAACTCACAACAAAATATTAGCAAGTTGAATCCAGCAATATACAAAAATAATTATATAACATAACCATGTCTGAGATTTAATCCAGTTATGCAAGGCTGGTTCAACATTCAAAAATCAAATGTTGTAACTGACCATATCAATAGGCTATAAAGAAAAAAATTTTATAATTATATCAGTTGGTCCAGAAAAAGCATTTGACAAAATCCAATGGCCATTTATGACAAAGGCTCTCAATATGTTAAGGATAGAGAAGAATTATCTCAACTTGATAAAGAGCATCTACCAAAATTCTACTGCTATCATTATATGTTTTTGTGAAAACTGTTTTCTCCCTAAGATTGTTAGTAAGGCAAGGTGGTCACTCTCATCACTGTTATTCAACATAGTACTGAAAGTTCTAGCCACTGAAATAAGGCAAGAAAAAGAATTAAAGGCATAAAGATTGGAAAGGAACAATAAACTTTTCTGCTTTGGAAATAACATAATTGTCTACACTAAAAAAAAAAAAAAAGTCCCATGAAATCTATACACATGCAAAAAAGTTGCTGGAACAAATAGATGAGTTCAGCCAAGTTTCAGGATACAAGTTCAACACATGGAAATCAATAACATTTCTATATGCTAACAATGAGCATGTAAAAAAATAAGTGAAAAAACCAATACTATTACAATTGAAAAGGTTTACTCTTTGACCAAACTTTAGTTAGGCTCCTCTGAGGCCTCTTCTTTATTATATCTCAACCTTAGTCTGTTTTCAGCAAAGAATCCTGCTTAGTCAGTTTAACAAGAATCCTCCTACCCTTGATATCTGATGACGCTTAATATCTTATCACGTTCATCATCCCTCACTCTTGATGTGTATGCCCTTTTTTCTGACTTTAGTAAAAATCTTGTTAAGCCAGTTTAGCAAGAATCCCCCTACCCTTGATGCCTCCTCTTAATAATTTTCCATCCACTGTCTCCCTCACTCTGCTCATTGGCTATAAATCCCCACTTATTCTGGTATTTGGAGTTGAGCCCAGTCTTTCTCCCCAGCTGCAATAGAATTGACCCTTATTACAAGTCTTAAATAGAGTCTTCCCTATCATTTTAACAAGTGTCAGAATAATTTGTCTTCTATACAATCACTCCAAAGAAAACAAAATACTTTGATATATATTCTTAAAAAAATGTACAGACTCTATATGCTAAAAAGTTGTATCTTTAATATGATTCCAAAAAGTGACTTATTACCCTACTATGGTATTTTGCTAGATCCTCATGTATTTGTTGAAGGAGGAAAAAAATGACAGTTTTGCAAATGGGAGACTGCTGAGTTAATTGGAACACAATTCTGCACATGAATTATCCTTTGCAGAAGTGATGACTGATCTACAAGAATTCTTCTCTCTTAGCTCCCCATCCACCCTACCTTCAGTTTAATAATTGGACTTTTAAGAAGTTGGATGAAAGTTGGCTGCAGCTTTTGTATTCCTCAAAATATTCCTCAGAACACATTTGAGAAATAATTGTCACTCTCATTGGACCCTGAAACATATTTACACAGTGAACAGAAGTCATTGCTATCATATAATGCAACATAAGCTGAAAGATTCTGATCAGTGTTATTCCACAAACTAAGTCATAACAAACCTGCAGTTATACTAAACCTAAAAGATTAGAGACCTCTGAATAATGGAGTTTTATCTGTATGCCAGACACAGTGTATGTTTTCTGATTTCTGGTGAATGGTTTCTTTTCTTGGACTTTTACAAAGACATTTTTGTCTTTTGGGATTCTGAAAAGCATAGAGAGAAAATATAGGAGTATAAATTCTCAGCTATTTACTAGCTCTGCCAAAATCTCTCTATGGCCCTAAAATCAATCTGAGTTCTTTAAGGTTTTCTGTATAACATGGGATTAATAATATGCATTATCTATAGTCTGAGTTCACTAGAAGAAACATGCATTATAGAAATAAATTATTGCTTTTCTGTGTGCCATTATTTGACAGTACTATGTATCTTCTTCCAATAGAATTTTCTGGGTAATAGAGGCTTGTACAACACTGTATATTAAGCTTCACAAATAAGAGTAAGAGTGTCTGATAAGTTTGGTATTAAAGGAAGCAGAGTGGATTATTCTGAAAAAAGTCATTTAAGACTGACTTCTCTAAGCCGTGCAAATCAAATCATTTCAGGATTATCACTTAAGGAATGTTTTATCTGAAAAAATAATTCATAAACGATGATATTTAAGGTTATTCTGGTTAATTTGTAAAGTTAGGTAATGTGACCATAGCAAATATTTTCAGCGCTGTCCTTCATTTTCTTACTGACTTATCCTTCTTCCCAACCCTCTTCCCTTAACCTCTCTCTCTGTCTCTCTGTCTCTGTCACTATCTCTGTCTCTCTCTCACACACACACATACACAGAAAAGTGAAAGTTTGCTAGTTACAGTTTCCTGGCTCAATTCCTTAAATTCTATAGACCTGAATATAAAGGAAAACTTTTGCGCATTACCTCATCATCCTGTAAATCTTTTGTTCTTAGGATTCAGTCGGTATACAGAAAATAAGAGTTTATATAGAGTTTGTTTTCATTTTTCTGGACCCTGACAGTAAAATAAAATAAAAAAAATTATCTGCCTGCATAAGGATGGTCAAAGACTCCAAACAATTAGGGAGATAAGAAATAATAATAATAATAAAAGACCAGGCAACATACTGTCTGAGATACATTTTTCTAGGCAATATAATAAGGATTCTACCAAGGTGATCAGCTCTGGTTTATTTTATCCTAAATTCTTCTGAGAAGTTATTTTTTCCTATCTGCTGTTTAACTCTTCCCTTTTTTATAGTTAAACTCATTTTGATGAGCAATATAGCAGTATTGCCAGTTTTACGTGTTTGTTTGTTTTCTTTTTTCATCCCTCTATTTGTTCTGTGTGGGAACAAGTGAATGTGTTTGTGTTTTCTTTAAACCTGTCAATATTGCTTATTGTGACTCTAGTCATAAACAAGAAACACATAGTCTAAAATACTGATTTTCAACAGGCTGTGGAGAAAAAGATGTGTTGAATCACATGACAGTATTTCCTAATTACATGGAAAATCTCCCATAAAGGTTCTGATGCCCATTTTGCTATAAGCAACAAGTAAACAGGGATCTTGCCTACCTTGATTATTTTTTGAACCAAATATTGCAATTTTTATTAAGTCAAAAGTGATAGAAAATTAGCAACTTCATATAATGAATATATCCCAGAATATTATAGTTCTTTAAAAGTAGAAGTTAATTTTCAAAACTTATTAGTAGAATTTAGAACATTTCATGAGATTTGGAAAAACCCATAATTTCACCACACAAATACAAATTCCGTAATTATTTCTGTACATTCCCTCTCATTATTATTTTCTATTGTGCATATTTTTACATGCTTCTACCTTGAGTTTTTTGCCCAGAAATATAATAGGCAAATGGAGAGTGGGGGAGAAAAAGGAAATCCCCCCTCTCCAAGAAATACCACTGTCATGATCCAGTGTTACTAAGCTGAATACATCTTATTCACAGGTGTATTAGGGCACAAGGAAGATTGAGAACTGTCAATGTACATACAACATGAATCCATTACCGTTTGCTTCTTTTAAGTTAGAGAGAAGTAAGTCATCACAAATAATCTTGCTACTAAACATAATATGAACTCACTGTCATAAAAGTTGCTTTAGAAATTAAGCCATGTCATTCTAATCTCCGTGTTACCTAGGCTTCCCAACTATGTGGTTCCCAATAGAAAACAATAAAGATTCATTCAAGTAAACCAAATATAGCTTAGAATGCTTATTATCTCTGAAGAAAAATGGCTATTGTAAATGTGTCTGTGTTTTTATTTCTCAATCAAATTAGAATTCTTCAAATTTTATAGCATAATATTAAAGAACATAAAGGCGGGAATTTCAGGCATGAGTTCAAATTTTTGATCCTCAACCAAATAGTGTGAGACTCTGGAAAATTTAGTTAAGCTCTCTAATAGAAAATCCATTTCCTCATCAGTAAAATTAGAACAATTATTTTAAATCAGAACAATTATTTTAAAGTGCTTATCGCAGAAACTGTACAAACTAAACACTAAGTAAATGGTAGCTATCATTTTTATGTGAAATTAACTATGCAGGATATTGAGTAGTAAGTCAATATATATTTCAATATGTATTTGATTCAAGGGGAAAGTTGTTGATTTAATTACAAAGTTAATTCAAGCTAAAATAAACACAAAAATGCTTACAATTAAGATCTTTGATAATTATATATAGATTATTTTAGGTTTCTTGCTAAAGAAAGCTGAAACTGAGTGATAAAGAAATTAATTCTGATTAATTATGAATTTTCTTTATATTTTAGCACATGATAATTCAATAAAACAAGAGTAAAACCTTCACTTCTGCCCTTTAAAACTTATAATTTAATTCAATAATTATATTTAAAATTTTGGATTCATATTTAATTTTCTTGGGGGAAAATTTGTCAGGATATTACATGAGTCAAATGATATTAATAACTATCACCTGCCCCAATCTGTTGAAGTTTATGAAATGCTAACATATTTCAGAGAATAGAGAAAAGGCAAGTGTTAAAACTTAAAAGGAGACAAATATGAAAGAAACAACTTTTTAGGGAAACAGAAAATCATTTTTTTGAAAGGATAAGGAAAACATAGAATTCGTCAGATCTTGGAGTAGTGCTGTTACCGTCGTCTGTCCACCCTTGTTTTTTTCAAAATGTATGGTTACAAAGAAAAAGAAAAGTGTAACTGCTCATTGATTACCAAGGATTCTTAAACAGAGACTCAAGGTTGAGTTTTAGGTGCAATGAAACATTTCTATTCTTATCCTTAAATCACTCAAAGAACTCAATTTGCTTCCCGTGGTTTAGCTGAATCCAGATTGAAAAAGGAAAAAAAAATTATAAGACAATTTAATTTTTCTGTTTGAAAAAATCCTCAGAATAGTAATTTAGAACTGAAAACCTACAGGGAGTATTTCATTTTGAGTATCTTTACTTTTGAATCAATTTTAGAAATAGTAATAGGCAAAAAAAACAAAACAAAACATGTTTTACTGTGCTCCTGCTTATAAGCGACTGATTATGGAATAAACACATGGTACTGCATACGTATGTGTATTTACTGATAAAAGTATCAAAACGGAACCAGAGTTTAAAGTCTCCAATTCAGCTTTAGAGTAGAAGAAAAAATTAAGAAAGAAGAAAAAGTCCTGTATGGATGAAAGGGAGAAGGTAAATTATTTAACTGTTTTTAGATCTAATACCTCAAAAATATTTTTATAAAGGACCAGAGGAAATGATGTTGTCAAGAAGTAGGCAAGCTTCAGGATCTTGGGTTGATTTATTTATTTTGGCTGCGTTGGGTCTTCGTTGCTGCATGTGGGCTTTCTCTAGTTGCAGCGAGCGGGGGCTACTCTTTGTTGTGGTGCTCGGACTTATTGCGGTGGCTTTTCTTGTTGTGGAGTACAGGCTCTAGGCACACGGGCTTTGGTAGTTGTGGCTTACGGGCTCGAGAGCGCAGGCTCAGTAGTTGTGGTGCACAGGCTTAGTTGCTCCAGTATATGTGGGATCTTCTCAGACCAGGGCTCGAACCCCTGTCCCCTGCATTGACAGGTGGATTCTTAACCACTGCGCCACCTGGGAAGTCCTTTGGGTTGATTCATTTTGAAGGTAACCCTTAGAATCTGTGAATTAAATACATGAATATCTGTTTTTATTATCATTAATATTATTTATTCTCTTATTCTAATTAATAAATAAAAATTATTTCTCCCAATAATATTCATTCCAGCTTAGCTACTGTCTTTTAACACAAAGGAAGCTGATCAATTTTTGTTAAAAAATGTGAACTTAACTAAATAATAGAATAATGAGCGATGAAAATAAACTCTCCAAACAAAAACATTTCCAAACATTTGTCTCCCTCAATTTGCGAATGAAATTTTACATGTCCATGTTTTCTTGGTAATTCATTGTCAACAATTCAGAGTAGAAATGAGCCTTGATTAGAAGTCAGGAGACCTAGGAGTCCTTTCTTTGCTATTAATATGGCATAAGAGGAGGCACTACTTTATAAAACATCATAAAATTGTAATGTCAAAATGTCTGTTCTGTGGTCAGAATTGCAAAGGAGACATAAGAAAAGCATTGGAGGTCTTAGGTGAGTTCCAAAACCAAAAACTAAAAACCTGTTTTGCTTTGGGCACCATATTTTGAGTTTCCATCTCCTTTTTATATATGCATGTAAACAAGCTCTTCAGAGAGCACATCCAATACAGTTCTAGTGTAAAAATAATCAGAGCATATGATTTCATATCTACTTTTAGCCATTTAAGCCCCACAGCTGCATTTTCCTATGCCTTTTTTTTGGAGTAGGGGAAGAAAACTGATCTTAAATAGCAGTTATGTCATATCTATGTTCTTTAGACATGTAACTGCATCAGCAACTCTTGGTGTCTGAATGTTTGGGGGGATAAAGTATCTATAGTCCTGGGTAACAATGCACCTCTCTTTATGATTGAGAAGTTTTTACCTCTGTTTTTATCAGATGTACACAATTGTGATATTCTTTTCTATGTATTCCTCTCATTACCAGTCGATGAAATACTCACCATTATATATTTCTTGTCAGCTCTTTATTACTGAGTATCAGGTAATCGTTAAGCCTTTCCTTACATGTCTGTCTCAGAGCTTGTTGCTAAAATAGTTTTCTTTGAACTTCATCTGCACTTATAACAATAAGCTACCCTGCTGCATTTCTTCCAGGCTCAGGTCCTCCTTCATAATTTCCTTAGAAGTAGATCTACTCTAGTCAGCCCTGTTCATATCAGAAACTAATTTTCATCTTTTATCTGCTTTTTCCTAGACAGCAAGACAGTATAGGTGTGGCTTCACAATGGTTAGAGGGATCAATTATCTACCAAAGTCCAGATCCCTCTTGAGAGCACAAATATCTGTTATGATGGGGACTCCACAGCTTCACCAGAATTCTCATTCCAATTTTGGGCAGCCTTTGTTGGTGGGAAGACTTTCCCTTCATTGTGCCAAAATTTGTTTTTGTGAAACCCTTATTCACTGATTCCCGTTTTGCTTCCTGTGTCCCACCAGAAATACATCTAATCTTGTTTCCACGTGATAGCCCAAGAGAGCCAGCAAATCCTGGCGTCCCATTGGACCCTAAGAGGGATAGAGTAGCTTGTAAGCGCTGAAATCACATTACATACACAGCCTATGTTGCTTTGCCTTGTTATTTAACAAAGATATGTTAAGGAAGTGTCTGATTCATTGTTAATACTATTGTTTATAGTTGGGACTGACTGAAATATAACCCGAGTGGGATACCTTTATTAGTCTGCCATAACTGCTGTGAGCAGAAACCTGTTCCAAGTTTCTCTCCTAGGTTCTGGTGGTTTGCTGGCAATCTTTGATGTTCCTTGAATTGTAAACACATCACCTGAATCTCTATCTTCTTGTTCACATGATATTCTCTCTGTGTGTCTGTTATATGTTCAAATTTCCCCTTTTTATAAGGACATCAGTCATATTTGATTAAGGCCCAGCATAATAACCTCATCTTAACTTGATCATCTACAGAAATCTTGTTTCTAAATAGAGTTACATTCTGAGGTACTGGAAGGTTAGGATTTCAACATATGAATTTAACCTGTAACGATAACTAAATTTACAGGCTTATGAACTCTGACTCTGAGGAAGTTACTTAAATACTTTATGACTTACTTTCCTCTTGGACAAAAGGACTATAACAATAGTACTTAACTTCACAGAGTTGTGATGAGGTGTAATGAGTTAGTGTAGGCAAAATGTTAGGTCAATGTCTAACAGATAGTAAATGTTTGTTAAATATGCTCTACTATTGTTATCATTGCTGCTTAGAATTAGCAAAGTTAATATTATAAAGCTATTTGTGCAAGACAAGGACCTCTGACTATCTGCACTAGTGTGGATTGCCATGCCTCTGGCTGCAGAAGTCCAGACACATTCTCCTGTTGGTACCTGCAAGTCCCATGCCTCAGGTAAGAGCTCAATATTCAAGCAGAGGACTGTAAGATGGGAGCCTTTCTTTTGAGAGTGAGTGGAAAGCTGGAATATGCATTGTACAAACACTAGTCTTGAATCATGTATATTTTTGTCATACTAGTTGCCTGGTCACCATGGATGACAATCCAAGTGGTTCCAGTAGTTCCTTTATGTGGTTTAGTTTATTTTTATCAGCCAGCTTGCTCTTCTCCAAACAAGATCCACTTTGGCCATAATTCTTTTAAAAATGGTCCCTGAGGACTTCCCTGGTGGTGCAGTGGTTGAGAGGCCCGCGTACCGCAAAAAAAAAAAAAAAAATGTCCTCGAATTTGAAAATATGACAATAGAGACAAAATATGATTTTTCCTGGAAATTATATTTCTTAATGTTTATTAGTTACTTTTCTTTCCTTTTTTTTAAAGCAGATACTTCACAGTGAACTCATGGTTCTCTCTGATGCTTGCCCAAAAATGTCCTGTGTTCATGATAATGAAAATGTATGTGAGAGAGAAATGCAATATTTAGGAGAGAGATGATTGAGATAGATACATAGATTGATAGATAGATGATAGGTGCATAGATAGATGTATGGATAGATAGATAGACAGACTGAGAGATTTGTTGCAAGGAATTGGATTAAGTAATTGTGGGGTGAAGCCAGGCAAGTTTGAAATCCATAGGACAGTCCATCAAGAAAGGCAGACTGGAAACTTCAGCAGGAGCAGATGTTATAGTGGATAAGCAGAATTTCTTCTTCCTCAGGGAAATCTCAATTCTGTTCAAAATGTCTTTCAAAAGATTGAATCACACCCATCCAGATTATGCAAAATAATCTCCTTACATAAAATCAACTGATTATCAATGTGAATCACATTTATAAAATACCTTCACGGCACCACCAAAATCAGGGGTAGATTGAGTAACTGGGCACTGTAACCTCACCAAGTTGACACATAAAACTGACCATCACAGAGACTCATTCCCGCTCTAAAAATTATTAATAGTTGCCTGGAGTGCCATATTCAGAGGGATTCTAAGATTGTGTCTAGCCTCAGCAGTAAGATTACTTGGTAATATCTGCCAAAGGCAAGGGGTGAGGGAACAGCCACTTATAGTATTTACTATTCCTAACCTAATAATAGATAAACAAAAATGTTAGTAATATATGGCCAACTGTGATTTATATAACAATAGAGATTAAAACAAAGTACTATACTATCAAGAAAAATGCAGCTGTATATCATGATGTAAGCAGTCTCTCTAGAGCAATACAATACACGCTTAACATTTTTCCAGTAGCCAGGTTTTTAATTGAAGTATACAATTTAGTAAATTTGTTGAACAATACAAATAATTTCTAAAGATGTCTAAGGTGGATTACATTTTCCTCCTTGGGAATTAAGTTGTTCAAAGTGTTTAAAACATACATCACATGTATATCATATTGTGTAGTTAGAATAAGTCAGTAGAAAATGTTTGTCAGAAGAGAGATTTCACCACCTCATCACTTCATTGGAATATTTAGAAAAATACTTGAAAATGTAATAAATATTTTAATCCTTTGTTTTAGAAAGGGTTTTCTTAGAGATAACAGACAAAATACTTAAACTGCAATTAGCCTTCCATGCACAGTTGTTTCCAGATGTTAAATCCTGTGCTTTCAATACTTTTGAAGCCCATATTTTCCCATTCAATTGGGTGTTGTGTCTCATATTTCCTTTTAAAAAAATATTGAGACCTGTAATTGTGGTTGAAATAATAGTTATTTATTTTCATACAGATTTTTTTCCATGCAGAGAGATAGTAAAACTAGTTAAAATAACTATAGTTGCAAACCTTTAAAAAAGAAAGAAAAAAGCAGTGAGAAATATTTCTGTTGTAGTAAGAAAAAATATAGTAAATTATCTAGTTACTGAAAAGACTGAGAAAGTTTTTGTGCTTGGCAATGTGCTACAAGATGAATAGAACAGCACAGAACTCATCACATGTAGCTACTCAAAACAATTGTGCATGAAGCTCTTTCTAGAACACTGTCCTGTGAAGAGTAAGCCCAGGAGTGTGTCCTGGATCCATGACCATGACCCTGTGCTCAGTGAGATCCTTAACACTAGAGAAGGTTCTTCAGGCTTGCCCAGCCACTTTTCCCAATCTGTGTGTACACTCTCAATGTTCAGTCACTTCTGACCCCAACTTGTCTCTCTAGTTCTCTTCCTTATGATTATGTACCTTGCTTTGTATCTTACATATAATTCCTTGTCAAACGCCAGTAGTGCTCAAGGCCTCTGTCATACTCAGGACTCTAGAGTCCCAAGAAGCCCCACTTGGATCACTTGTACAGCTCTTTTTTCTCTGCTGATGGGTCAAACTGCCATTAAGAGCACCGATTCTGGAATATTTGAATACTAGCAAAATTTTGCTGGGCCCCCAAATTTTGACCCTGAAATGTCTGTTAACAGAGTTTTATGCTGGCTTATATTCTCTTTAACTACACTTCCACATTTCTTCCAGTGCTTTTATCTCCACATCCCAGAAACTCCCAAGACTTGTTCCTCTTTAATGGTTAGTTTCCTTGACAAATATACATTAAATGTCTACTCAGTGCATGACTGGGGGCTACTGATGATAAAATGCTTTATTGTCCTATATTCCTCAAACCACTGGCATCTTTCCAATTTCACATCTCTGTTACCCCATAAATTCTCCAAGTTTAATGTCCCATGTTAATCTTAGATTCAATTAGTATAATGAGGTACCCATCTAATAGATGTATTGAGTTAGAGACAAGCTTGGAAAAGATAAACCAGTAGTTCTCAACTACAGGGATTTTCCCGCCAGGACACACTTGCTAATGTCTGGAGGCATATTTCGTTGTCTCAGCTGGAGGAGTGGATGCTACTGACATCTAGTGGGTGGAAGGCGGGGATGCTGTTGAACGTATTACAATGCACAGGACAGCCTTCCCCCTAGCCCAAAATGTCAGTAGTGGCGAGGTTGAGAAATCTTGAGATAAAATAAGGAGACTTAAAACTACTGTTTGGTATGGATGATTGCTAAAGACACAGGTGAAATAACAATCTGTATTTTTATTAAAAAGAAAATAACCTTACATTTCTGAAACAGATCCTTTAGTTAAAAAAAAAACACAAAACTTTCTGATTCTTAATTGTTTTAGCAAAAGTCCAGAGCATGTGAGCATTTTTCTTAAATTGTTTCAAGTATATTCCTGCCTAAAGGCAGTGGAGAAAATATGAGCACATTTCAGGATTTTTACAACATTATTAGCATTCTGGGAACAACAAATACCAGTTCACCAAATAAACAAACAAAACCCAAAAGGCATGTCACTCACTGCTCTGGGACTTTTCCTGATTTTCTTCTACTATTGTTGATTATGAAATTATCTTCTTTATATATCAATATTATATTGTCAGTCTCATCAGTGATGGTTATAATAGTTGCTATTACCAGCAAAATAGCCTAATGATTGACATCAAAAATCTTGGTTCATTTTCTCAAGATCCATATTTGTATCACCTCTATGGTAAATAGCTGCAATTGCTGTACTATCTGGAGTTCATTTGTACTCAACTGTTTGGAGTTGATTTGTGTTCTTCAACATTTGAGCAATAAATTGTCTTTTTAATTGATAGCTATCTTAACGCAAAATACACAGGAATGCAATTTTGTAATGGTTCATCCTAGTGACTATATAGTTGTTCTATCCATCGTGTTGTCTTAGCTTGTTTTTACTAAAGATGAAACTTGGAAACCATTGTAGGACTTCCCTGCTGGTGCAGTGGTTAAGAATCCGCCTGCCAGGCTTCCCTGGTGGTGCAGTGGTTGAGAGTCCGCCTGCCGATGCAGGGGACATGGGTTCGTGCCCCGGTCCGGGAGGATCCCACATGCCTCGGAGTAGCTGGGCCCGTCGGCCATGGCCACTGGGCCTGTGCATCCGGAGCCTGTGCTCCGCAACAGGAGAGGCCACAACAGTGAGAGGCCCGCATACCGCAAAAAATAAATAAATAAATAAATAAAAAGGAATCCGCCTGCCAATGCAGGGGACACGGGTTCGAGCCCTGGTCTGGGAAGATCCCACATGCCGTGGAGCAACTAAGTCTGTGAGCTGCAAGTATTGAGGCTGTGCTCTAGAGCCCATGAGCCACAACTACTGAGCCCGTGTGCTACAGCTGCTGAAGCCAGTGTGCCTAGAGCCCATGCTCTGCAACAAGAGAAGCCACCGCAATGAGAAACCTGCGCACCGTAACGAAGAGTAGCCTCCACTCTCCGCGACTAGAGAAAGCCCGCATGCAGCAGCAAAGACCCAACATACCCAATAAATAAATAAATTTATTTAAAAAAAATCATTTTAAATTTAAAACTTCAGGTCACTTACACCTGAAGTAAAAGGATTGATTTTTTTCATAATTATAATTTCTAATACTTTAAATTACAGAAAGTTCCTGAATTAAGTGATATTTGGCATTCCTTGACTGTCTGGAGTGGCTGTTTTGAGGGGGGTTGATTGATTTAATTTTTTCCCAAGTATTAGTAATCTCTACTTCCACTTACCTTGCTTCGGGAGAAAATGTCACTTTCTATCTTAGGTTATAGCTGTGTACATACATGTCTTATCCTTCCTTTTAGATTACAAACTGCAGAAAAGGAATGTGCCCTTCTCAACCTTATATCTCCTGACACACTCAGCCAAATTTCTGGAAATTAGAGTTGCATATATAACCATATATATCTTCTATATCTGTAATTAAAGTGAAACTGAATTGATCCTCTAATGTATTCGAAAAAAACCACAGGAGTAAGTCAAGAGTTTGATATGGCTCTGGCATTAATGAGCATGAGCTATGTGACCTGAAGCAAGTTATCTGATCTCTTTGGGCATCACGTCTTCCAGTCTAAGTATAATTTTTTTTTAGCCATCCACCTAGATATAAAATGAGCAATGAGCTCTGTTCCCATTTTCCCTCAGAGATGAGTAGAAACAAACTTCCCTTATTCATGCAAAAATACCTGCTCCTGCCAGCTTTAATAAGAGTCTAAAAGTCATGGTCTTTTGGCAGCTGCTCTTATAAGTGGAGAAAATAGTTGAAGACAGCTTCTGTCTTTGGAAGTCTCTGGCAGTTCTAGGTCTTTTCAGTAGGGTCCCAGTGTCAATTCCTTTTCTACTGGGTGTCCAATCTGGGGTGTTACTGGTGCTCACCATACCTCAGACTAGGCAAGTCAGCAGGTAACTGGAAGAGATTTATATAGGTAAATGTAAATGTTGCACACCATGTAGGCAGAAAATCTGGGAGCAGTTAGTAATAAAACTATTGTTGTTCTGCTCCAAACCCACCTTCCTATACTCTGCTTTGTGATACCAGGATTGGAACTGTGCAAACCACACTTCTCCTTTCCAGCTGACTCCTGGTTAAGCTCTCCTAATAGGGGGCTTACAGGAAGCCTGGAAGTGTGGATGAAAGAAAAAGAAGTTGTTCTTTCCCGTTTGCTTTCCCTTTCTATTAGTATCACCCAGGCTGCAGTACCTGGCCCTGTTTCCAATTTTTTCTGTATTCGCAGTACCAGCCTCATCGTACCCCTCAGAGCTATCAGCCAGGTGGCGGATGCACATTTTCAGAAGCCTTAGTATGAGCTCGAGCATCCTTACTCCAAGATTCTGTGTTCTGACAACCCCGACCTTGTTCTTTTGTTCCCCCAGCTCCAGCAGTGGTAACTACTTCCTGCAGTTGCTAGCTCAGTGTTACTTTATTCATCCTTCTTGCCCTAACTGTCCTCCAGTAACTATAAACCCAATTCTTTATATTAAATGACATTTTCCTGGACTGGATTGAAACTAATACAACAGTTATATTCAAATATCCAAACAGGCAGATGCACTAGGCCAGTAGTCAATAATGGAAACCTAAACACAGGTCTGGGGTTTAAACGTGGAACTCTAGTACCACACTGTGTATATATGAGAGTGTATCTGTGTATGCAGGACCTGGAGAGTAAGAAAAAGGCTAGACCCAGTTTATCTAAAGAGCTAAAGAGCTTGGGAAACCAAGGCAGTTACTATCATTTTAAAAACTTAAGGATTCTTAAAATAGCAAAATAGCCCAATGGCTGACTTCATCCAGAAACATCTACCCTAAACTACAGCAATAAAAAGAAACTTGGATTCCACTAGCAAAACAAAATAAAATAAAAATTATAAGAGAACCATGTAAAGAACAAAGGCTGTCTCCATCTGCCATGTTTGCAAGAGGCAAAGGCTAAGGCCCAAGATGAAAGAAAGCCACAGGCAGATGTGGAAGAAAAGAGTTCTAATTTGTGTCCAGTATCCGTCCCTTACCTCCACCATTGACTTTTAACAAACAGTGCCTTCTCCTGTACCTCAGAAATGGGATGTGATGGTCCAGACTACTAGGGCCTCTGCATAATATCAGGAAAGTAGAAGAATATCAGGGAAATAGGAAGAGGTAAAGAAAATACATGCAGACTGAGATGCCAGCTTCCAGCATTCATTTCCACTCCCTCCCCTTACCTCTAGGCTTAATGAATTACAAATCTAAGGGGAAGGTCTTATCCCAATGCTGGTGTTTTGAAAGGAGAAAAAATTAAAGATGAAAACTTGAGGAAAGTAATTGCCTTGGGAAGTGGGAGTAAATAAGCATAATAAACAGTGGTTCTGTCATTCCTGGGACTCTCCATCCTAGAAAATAAATAAATACGAAGATAAATAGGAAGATTTACAATAACTGTAGAATAAATAGATATCAGATATAAGAATTCTCCCAGAAAGCAGTAGAAAATAAGAAAAGATAGAAAATGTAATTAAAAAGATAAGAAATCAGAATACAATAAAAGTAGAAGTAACAGCTTCAGAAGTTTCAGTGTACAAAGATCCACACTGAACACACTTTTGGAGAAATAACTTTAACAATTTAAGAGTTGCTACAGAAGATTATAAGAAATAAAATGATCAAAGACTCAGTCAGCTTAATGTTATTTTAGGGGAAGAAAGCTAAGACAAAAAAAAAAAGGAGGATAAAGTATATCCTTAGTAAACTGCTACTAAGATTTAAGACAGTATCAACATATTGAGATGTAAAGGATATAAGAGCCTGTTATAATACTCAGAGTATGTTAGGGGAAAGATATATATTCTCCTAGGAAGCAGCAGAAGAGAGTAAAAAGATAGAAAATATAAAAGAAAAGGTAAAATCATTAGAGGATAAATGTAAAAGTAGTCTATATATTCAAGAAATCCATAGGGATTAAAATCATGAGTAGGGGTCTTAACTAATAGTTACTCATAATAAGAACAAAAATAATGTATAACTTAAACCAAAGAAGAAAACTCTGTCTCCAGAAGTCAGGGGAAGGAAACAAAATGTACAGTATGTGGAAATATGAAATAAGATGACAAAAATAAATCATGACAACTACAATATATAAATGGGTTATTTCACCAATTAACAGTTATTAAAAGCACAATAAAATCTAAAATACCAAAATCACGTATATAGTTGACCCTTGAATAACATGGGTTTGAACTGTGCTGGTTCCCTTATAGGTCGATTATTTTTTCAATATATATATACTGCAGTACTACATGATCCCAGGTTGGTTGAATCAGCAGATGAGAAATAGGAGACACAGAGGTCTGACTACAAAGTCTTGAATGAATATTCATCTCCTGTCCAATCCACTCTCTATTCAAGGGTCAACTGTACCATGTTCTTGCTCATGATGCAATAAAATTAGACATTGGACTTCCCTGGTGGCGCAGTGGTTGAGAGTCCCGCTGCCGACACAGGGGACACGGGTTCGTGCCCCGATCCGGGAGGATCCCACATGCCACGGAGCGGCTGGGCCCGTGAGCCATGGCCACTGAGCCTGCGCGTCCGGAGCCTGTGCTCCACAATGGGAGAGGCCACAACAGTGAGAGGCCCGCGTACCGCAAAAAAAAAAAAAAAAAAAAAGTTAGACATTAAAACAGATTAATAACAAAAATCCAATATGTTGAAACTAAATAATATCTCAGTGAAGAATCCTTGTATTTAAAGGTAAATTAAGAAAGATTTAAAGCTGAATAATGAGAACACTATATGTTAAACTTGTGAGACACAGCTAATGCTGTAGTTAGAAGAAAATTTAGAGATTTAAATACTTTTATCATAAAACAAGGAAGGTTAAAATAAATCAGCGAAAGTTTCAACTTCTTTCAGAAACTGGAACAAAAGCAATCAAATCACCTAGAGACTTAGGCAGTTATGAATGGGTATCTCTAGTTAGGAGAACTGGTAACTCTAGTTAGGGTTTCAAAGTTGGAGATTTGGTCTCAGGAGGCTTAGTGATTAGAAATGAGATGAAAAATCAGTGATGGAGTCAGAGTCACAACGGCCAGGAGAGAAATTTCTATAGTATAAAAAGAGACATCTTTAAGTTCTTCCTATGCACACGATTTTGGTCTGATTAAGGTAAGGGCTGAGCACACAATGCAGCAAGAACAGTGCTAGGAGCATTTTATTGTTTTAAAAATTAAAAATTTCTGGAGTCACATATATTTGGTCTATATCTCACCACTGTTTCTACCACTAGCCATGTGTGATCTTGGGAAAAATATTTCACCCCTCAGACTCAGTTTCCTTCTTTATAAAATAAGACTGATAGAAGTTCCTAACAGGGTTTTTGCAAGGAACAATGAATATATATATATATATATATATATATATATATATATATATACACACACACATACATATATATATTGTTATAAGTGTTAACTGCTGTTACTTTTAGCAAGAAAACTAGGACAAATGCTCCTCACTCTGCAACACCCCTAGTAGCAAACTCGTAACACTCTACTGGTGAGCTCACCTTTTTAGTAGCAACTACTTTGTGCTATCACTTCTTATAAAAATACATTCTTCGTATATATTTCCTTAAGGTATGGAAGCCAGACACATCCCAACTCCACATTATTGAATCCCAGATTGTGTTACCTCATAGTCCAGCTATTCTTCTCTGAGGCCTGGAAGAAGGCTACCAACATTACTTTGTCTCAATTTTACTTTTTTCCCTCAAGATCTGACACTTCCCCTTTCCCCCATGGCAAGCACCCTGTCTTACAGTGTAAATCCTGTCACTCATCCTGAGATATGACTGAATATGGTTATTATCATGGAAAGTGAACTATCACCCCAAGGTCTACTTTGTGTCTGCCCCAAGAGCAGAAAGAAATATATGCACCAAAAAACATGGAAATGACTATTTCCCCCTATTTAACATGCAAACGTAACTCAAATAACTAGTTATGCTATGATAATTTCTCATTTGGGAACAATAAAAACTAAAACTTGAATGGATCAAGTATTGAGTACTGAAATTTGCAGTGTAAACAGATCCCTTTGGAAAGTTCAGTCTACAAAGTTCTTGAGAAATTTCCTTCTATATTAGGTCATCCCTTAGTTCTGAAGATTAGCTTTTACCTGTCATATTTTGGATATATGACTCCTCCAGTAATTTGAATAGTATGAACAATTGCTTTGAAACAATGAGGACAGTTTTGGCATATACTCAAAGCTCATTTCCTCTGTAAACTTCAGATTAATATTTACCTCTTTTTTTTTTTTTTTTTTTTAAACATCTTTATTGGGGTATAATTGCTTTACAATGGTGTGTTAGTTTCTGCTTTACAACAAAGTGAATCAGCTATACATATACATATGTTCCCATATGTCTTCCCTCTTGCGTCTCCCTCCCTCCCACTCTCCCCTTCCCACCCTTCCAGGCTGTCACAAAGCACCGAGCTAATATCCCTGTGCCTTGCGGCTGCTTCCCCCCAGCTATCTACCTTACTACGTTTGTTAGTGTGTATATGTCCATGACTCTCTCTCGCCCTGTCAAAACTCACCCTTCCCCCTCCCCATATCCTTAAGTCCGTTCTCCAGTAGGTCTGCGTCTTTATTCCTATCTTACCCCTAGGTTCTTCATGACATTTTTTTCCCTTAAATTCCATATATATGTGTTAGCATACGGTATTTGTCTTTTTCTTTCTGACTTACTTCACTCTGTATGACAGATTCTAGGTCTATCCATCTCATTACAAATAGCTCAATTTCATTTCTTTTTAAGGCTGAGTAATATTCCATTGTGTATATGTGCCACATCTTCTTTATCCATTCATCCGATGATGGGCGCTTAGGTTGTTTCCATGTCCTGGCTATTGTAAATAGAGCTGCAATGAACATTTTGGTACATGACTCTCTTTGAATTTTGGTTTTCTCAGGGTATATGCCAAGTAGTGGGATTGCTGGGTCATATGGTAATTCTATTTGTAGTTTTTTAAGGAACCTCCATACTGTTCTCCACAGTGGCTGAACCAATTCACATTCCCACCAGCAGTGCAAGAGTGTCCCCTTTTCTCCACACCCTCTCCAGCATTTATTGTTTCTAGATTTTTTGATGATGGCCATTCTGACTAGTGTGAGATGATATCTCATTGTAGTTTTGATTTGCATTTCTCTAATGATTAATGATGTTGAGCATTCTTTCATGTGTTTGTTGGCATTCTGTATATCTTCTTTGGAGAAATGTCTATTTAGGTCTTCTGCCCATTTTTGGATGGGGTTGTTTGTTTTTTTGTTATTGAGCTGCATGAGCTGCTTGTAAATTTTGGAGATTAATCCTTTGTCAGTTGCTTCATTTGCAAATGTTTTCTCCCATTCTGAGGGTTGTCTTTTGGTCTTGGTTATCGTTTCCTTTGCTGTGCAAAAGCTTTGAAGTTTCATTAGGTCCCATTTGTTTATTTTTGTTTTTATTTCCATTACTCTAGGAGGTGGGTCAGAAAGGATCTTGCTGTGATTTATGTCATAGAGTGTTCTTCCTATGTTTTCTTCTAAGAGTTTGATAGTTTCTGGCCTTACATTTAGGTCTTTAATCCATTTTGAGCTTATTTTTGTGTATGGTGTTAGGGAGTGATCTAATCTCATACTTTTACATGTACCTGTCCAGTTTTCCCAGCACCATTTATTGAAGAGGCTGTCCTTTCTCCACTGTACATTCCTGCCTCCTTTATCAAAGATGAGGTGTCCATATGTGCGTGGGTTTATCTCTGGGCTTTCTATCCTGTTCCACTGATCTATCTTTCTGTTTTTGTGCCAGTACCATACTGTCTTGATTACTGTTGCTTTGTAATATAGTCTGAAGTCAGGGAGCCTTATTCCTCCAGCTCCTTTTTTCGTTCTAAAGATTGCTTTGGCTATTCGGGGTCTTTTGTGTTTCCATACAAATTGCGAAATTTTTTGTTCTAGTTCTGTGAAAAATGCCAGTGGTAGTTTGATAGGGATTGCATTGAATCTGTAGATTGCTTTGGGTAGTAGAGTCATTTTCACAATGTTGATTCTTCCCATCCAAGAACATGGTATATCTCTCCATCTATTTGTATCATCTTTAATTTCTTTCATCAGTGTCTTATAATTTTCTGCATACAGGTCTTTCGTATCCTTAGGTAGGTTTATTCCTAGATATTTTATTCTTTTTGTTGCAATGGTAAATGGGAGTGTTTTCTTGATTTCACTTTCAGATTTTTCATCATTAGTATATAGGAATGCCAGAGATTTCTGTGCATTAATTTTGTATCCTGCTACTTTACCAAATTCATTGATTAGCTCTAGTAGTTTTCTGGTAGCATCTTTAGGATTCTCTATGTATAATATCATGTCATCTGCAAACAGTGACAGCTTTACTTCTTCTTTTCCGATTTGGATTCCTTTTATTTCCTTTTCTTCTCTGATTGCTGTGGCTAAAACTTCCAAAACTATGTTGAATAAGAGTGGTGAGAGTAGGCAACCTTGTCTTGTTCCTGATCTTAGTGGAAATGCTTTCAGTTTTTCACCATTGAGGATGATGTTTGCTGTGGGCTTGTCATATATGGCTTTTATTATGTTTAGGAAAGTTCCCTCTATGCCTACTTTCTGGAGGGTTTTTATCATAAATGGGTGTTGAATTTTGTCGAAAGCTTTCTCTGCATCTATTGAGATGATCATATGGTTTTTCTCCTTCAATTTGTTAATATGGTTTATCACATTGATAGATTTGCGTATATTGAAGAATCCTTGCATTCCTGGAATAAACCCCACTTGATCATGGTGTATGATCCCTTTAATGTGCTGTTGGATTCTGTTTGCTAGTATTTTGTTGAGGATTTTTGCATCTATGTTCATCAGTGATATTGGCCTGTAGTTTTCTTTCTTTGTGACATCCTTGTCTGGTTTTGGTATCAAGGTGATGGTGGCTTCGTAGAAGGAATTTGGGAGTGTTCCTCCCTCTGCTATATTTTGGAAGAGTTTGAGAAGGATAGGTGTTAGCTCTTCTCTAAACGTTTGATAGAATTCACCTGTGAAGCCATCTGGTCCTGGGCTTTTGTTTGTTGGAAGGTTTTTAATCACAGTTTCAATTTCAGTGCTTGTGATTGGTCTGTTCATATTTTCTATTTCTTCCTGATTCAGTCTTGGCAGGTTGTGCATTTCTAAGAATTTGTCCATTTCTTCCAGATTGTCCATTTTATTGGCATAGAGTTGCTTGTAGTAATCTCTCATGATTTTTTTTATTTCTGCAGTGTCAGTTGTTACTTCTCCTTTTTCATTTCTAATTCTATTGATTTGAGTCTTCTCCCTTTTTTTCTTGATGAGTCTGGCTAGTGGTTTATCTATTTTGTTTATCTTCTCAAAGAACCAGCTTTTAGTTTTATTGATCTTTGCTATTGTTTCCTTCATTTCTTTTTCATTTATTTCTGATCTGATTTTTATGATTTCTTTCCTTCTGCTAGCTTTGGGGTTTTTTTGTTCTTCTTTCTCTAATTGCTTGAGGTGCAAGGTTAGGTTGTTTATTCGAGATGTTTCCTGCTTCTTAAGGTGGGCTTGTATTGCTATAAACTTCCCCCTTAGGACTGCTTTTGCTGCATCCCATAGGTTTTGGGTCGTTGTGTCTCCATTGTCATTTGTTTCTAGGTTTTTTTTATTTCCTCTTTGATTTCTTCAGTGATCACTTCATTATTAAGTAGTGTATTGTTTAGCCTCCATGTGTTTGTATTTTTTACAGATCTTTTCCTGTAATTGATATCTAGTCTCATGGCGTTGTGGTCGGAAAAGATACTTGATACAATTTCAGTTTTCTTAAATTTACCAAGGCTTGATTTGTGACCCAAGATATGATCTATCCTGGAGAATGTTCCATGAGCACTTGAGAAAAATGTGTATTCTGTTGTTTTTGGATGGAGTGTCCTATAAATATCAATTAAGTCCATCTTGTTTAATGTATCATTTAAAGCTTGTGTTTCCTTATTTATGTTCATTTTGGATGATCTGTCCATGGGTGAAAGTGGGGTGTTAAAGTCCCCTACTATGAATGTGTTACTGTTGATCTCCCCTTTTATGGTTGTTAGTATTTGCCTTATGTATTGAGGTGCTCCTATGTTGGGTGCATAAATATTTACAATTGTTATATCTTCTTCTTGGATCGATCCCTTGATCATTATGTAGTGTCCTTCTTTGTCCCTTTTAATAGTCCTTATTTTAAAGTCTATTTTGTCTGATATGAGAATTGCTACTCCAGCTTTCTTTTGGTTTCCATTTGCATGGAATATCTTTTTCCATCCCCTTACTTTCAGTCTGTATGTGTCTCTAGTTCTGAAGTGGGTCTCTTGTAGACAGCATATATAAGGGTCTTGTTTTTGTATCCATTCAGCCAATCTGTGTCTTTTGGTGGGAGCATTTAGTCCATTTACATTTAAGGTAATTATCGATATGTATGTTCCTATTTCCATTTTATATATTGTTTTGGGTTCGCTACTATAGGTCATTTCCTTCTCTTGTGTTTCGTGTCTAGAGAAGTTCCTTTAGCATTTGTTGTAAAGCTGGTTTGGTGGTGCTGAACTCTCTCAGCTTTTGCTTGTCTGTAAAGGTTTTATTTTCTCCATCAAATGTGAATGAGATCCTTGCTGGGTAGAGTAGTCTTGGTTTCAGGCTATTCTCCTTCATCACTTTCAGTATGTCCTGCCACTCCCTTCTGGCTTGTAGGGTTTCTGCTGAGAGATCAGCTGTTAACCTTATGGGGATTCCCTTGTGTGTTATTTGTTGTTTTTCCCTTGCTGCTTTTAATATGCTTTCTTTGTATTTAATTTTTGACAGTTTGATTAATATGTGTCTTGGCGTGTTTCTCCTTGTATTTATCCTGTATGGGACCCTCTGTGCTTCCTGGACTTGATTAACTATTTCCTTTCCCATATTAGGGAAGTTTTCAACTATAATCTCTTCAAATATTTTCTCAGTCCCTTTCTTTCTTTCTTCTTCTTCTGGAACCCCTATAATTCGAATGTTGGTGCGTTTCATGTTGTCCCAGAGGTCTCTGAGACTGTCCTCAGTTCTTTTCATTCTTTTTTCTTTATTCTGCTCTGCAGTAGTTATTTCCACTACTTTATCTTCCAGGTCACTTATCCGTTCTTCTGCCTCAGTTATTCTGCTATTGATCCTATCTAGAGTGATTTTAATTTCATTTATTGCATTGTTCATCGTTGCTTGTTTCATCTTTAGTTCTTGTAGGTCCTTGTTAACTGTTTCTTGCATTTTGTCCATTCTACTTCCAAGATTTTGGATCATCCTTACTATCATTATTCTGAATTCTTTTTCAGGTAGATTGCCTATTTCCTCTTCATTTGTTAGGTCTGGTGGGTTTTTATCTTGCTCCTTCATCTGCTGTGTGTTTTTCTGTCTTCTCATTTTGCTTATCTTACTGTGTTTGGGGTCTCCTTTTTGCAGGCTGCAGGTTCGTAGTTCCCGTTGTTTTTGATGTCTGTCTCCAGTGGCTAAGGTTGTTTCAGTGGGTTGTGTAGGCTTCCTGGTGGAGGGGACTAGTGCCTGTGTTGTGCTGGATGAGGCTGGATCTTGTCTCTCTAGTGGGCAGGTTCACGTCTGGTGGTGTGTTTTGGGGTGTCTGTGGCCTTATTATGATTTTAGGCAGCCTCTCTGCTAATGGGTGGGGTTGTGTTCCTGTTTTGCTAGTTGTTTGGCATAGGTTGTCCAGCACTGTGGCTTGCTGGTCGTTGAGTGAAGCTGGGTGCTGGTGTTAAGATGGAGGTCTCTGGGATATTTCCACCGTTTAATATTATGTGGAGCTGGGAGGTCTCTTGTTGACCAGTGTCCTGAAGTTGGCTCTCCTACCTCAGAGGCAGAGCCCTGACTCCTGGCTGGAGCACCAAGAGCCTTTCATCCACACAGCTCAGAATAAAAGGGAGAAAAAGTAGGGAGAATTAGTAGAAGTATGAGTAAAGAAAGAGGGAAAGGAGGAAAGGAAGGAAGGAAGAAAGAAGCAAAGAAGGAAAGAAAGGAGGGAGGGAGGGAGGGAGGGAGGAAGGAAGGAAGGAGGGAAAGAAGGAAAAAAAAGACAGAAAGAAAGATGATACAGTAAAAATAAAATAAAGTATAATATAGTTATTGAATTAAAAAATATTTAGAAAAAAAAAAGGGATGGATAGAACCTTAGGACAAATGTTGGAAGCAAAGCTATACAGAGAAAATCTTACACAGAAGCATACACATACACCTTCACAAAAAGAGGTAAAGGGGGAAAAATCATAAATCCTGCTCCCTGAGACCACCTCCTCAATTTGGGGTGATTCGTTGTCTAAAGGAGGGAGGGAAGGAAGGAAAGAAAGAAAGAACGAAGGTAAAGTATAATAAAGTTATTACAATTAAACTTAATTATTAAGAAAAGGAATTTTTTAAAAAAAGTCATGGACGGATAGAGCCCTAGGACAAATGGTGGAAGCTAGAGTATACAGACTAGATGTCACACAGAAGCATACACGTACACATTCACCAAAAGAGGAAAAGGGAAAAAAATCATAGATCTCGCTCCTAAATTCCACCTCTTCAATTTGGGATCATTCCTTGTCTATTCAGGTATTCCACAGATGCAGGGTATATCAAGTTGATTGTGGAGCTTTAATCCGCTGCTTCTGTGGCTGCTGGGAGAGATTTCCCTTTCTCTTCTTTGTTCTCACAGCTCACAGGAGCTCAGCTTTGGATTTGGCCCTGCCTCTGCGTGTAGGTCGCTGGAGGGCGTCTGTTTTTTCGCTCAGACAGGACGGGGTTAAAGGAGCCGCTGATTCGGGGCCTCCGGCTCACTCAGGCCGGGGGTTGGGGGATGGGGGAAGGAGGGGCACTGCGGGCGGGGCCGGCCTGCGGCGGCAGAGGCAGCGTGACGTTGCACCAGCCTGAGGCCCGCCGTGCGCTGTCCCGGGGAAGTTGTCCCTGGATCCCGGGAACCTGGCAGTGGCGGGCTGCACAGGCTCCGCGGAAGAGGGGTGTGGAGAGTGACCTGTGCTCGCACACAGGCCCCTTGGTGGCGGCAGCAGCAGCCTTAGCGTCTCCCGCCCGTCTCTGGGCTCCGCGGTTTTAGCCGCGGCTCGCGCCCGTCTCTGGGGTTTGCGCTTTCAGCCGCGGCTCGCGCCCGTCTCGGGGGCTCGCGCCCTCAGCCGCGGCTCGCGCCCGTCTCTGGAGTTCCTTTAAGCAGCGCTCTTAAACCCCTCTCCTCGCGCACCAGGAGACAAAGAGGGAAGAAAAAGTCTCTTGCCTCTTCGGCCGGTGCAGGCTTTTCCCCGAACTCCCTCCCGGCTAGTCGTGGTGCACTAACCCCTTCAGGCTATGTTCAAGCCGCCAACCCCAGTCCTCTCCCTGAGCTCCGTCCAAAACCAAAACCCGAGCCTCAGCTCGCAGCCCCGCCCGCCCCGGTGGGTGAGCAGCAAGCCTCTCGGGTTGGTGAGTGCTGGTCGGCACCGATCGTCTGTGCAGGAATCTCCCCGCTTTGCCCTCCGCACCCGTCGCTGTGCACTACTCCGCAGTCCCGAAACTCCCCCCTCTGCCTCCCGCAGTCTCCGCCCGCGGAGGGGCTTCCTAGTGTGTGGAAACTTTTCCTCCTTCACAGCTCCCTCCCACTGGTGCAGGTGCCGTCCTTATTCTTTTGTCTCTGTTTTTTCTTTTGCCCTACCCAGTTACGTGGGGAGTTTCTTGCCTTTTGGGAGGTCTGAGGTCTTCTGCCAGCCTTCAGTAGGAGTTCTGTAGGAGTTGTTCCACGTGTGGATGTATTTCTGGTGTATCCGTGGGGGGGAAGGCGATCTCCGCGTCTTACTCTTCCGCCATCTTCAAGGTCCCTCTAATATTTACCTCTTAAAATTATTATATGATTGTTTTGTTGTTATATTTTAATAAATTAGGTTAGCTTTCCCTAAACTTTCCAGATCATAAGAATTATCTGGACTGATTGTTAAAAATACAGAATGCAGGGAATTCCCTGGAAGTCCAGTGGTTAGGACTCTGCACTTTCACTGCTGAGGGTCTGGGTTCAATCCCTGGTTGGGGAACTAAAATCACACACACACACACACACACACACACACACACACACAAAATAATAATAAATAGATAAATAAAATTAAAATACAGATTGTAGTGCTCTCCTGAATCAGAATCTCTAAGGAAGGGACCTGAGAATCTTATTTTAAATAAGAACCTCATGATTCTTTATACTCAGAATGATTTAGAAATATCAGTAACTGGTAGAGAGGAAAGAGTCCTAGATGGTTTGAGAATATCTGATTGTCATTCTGAATCCCCTGTTAATAAATTCTCTGTCTTATAATATTCTGCTTATTTTTAAGCTGTGTACAAATTAGCAACTCCAATACATTCTTGGAATAAAGAATGAATGGGCCTCCATATTCAGCAGAATAAGTGTGGCACACTTAAAGATAAATCTCACACTCACTTTCTAGGTTAACACTAAAATGATCAGCAACCAAAACAATTTTTGACATGTGATAACAATGATTCAGTGCAATCAAAGTAGCTGAGCAAAGGGGCTAAGGGAACAGTTTACCTAGTTTACCTAGGTAGAATCAAAGCTTCACAATTTTCTTGGTTGACCTTTGGTGAGTTACTTCTCTGTGCCTCTGTTTCTTCAACTGTAAACAGGAGATAATGACAGGTTCTCCCTCACAGGATTGTTGTGAGGATTGAATACACTAATTCATGTAACTCATTTAAAATGATAGCATGTTAGCAGTTCCTATTATTACTATTACAATATATTTATTTTTAGAGTATTTTTAGAGTATGTATATACATGCAAAGGAGTCATACATTCAATGTATGAGCCAGGTATTGTACTAAGTAGTACTTATATTGATTATCTCACCTAATCCTCACACCAGTCATTTATGACTATTTTTAGCCCCGTTTTATAGGTTGCAAAGGTTATGTAGTTAACCCAAAGTGATATAATTACAAAGAGATGGGTCAAGGTGAGTGTTGTGATTGTTTATAGCTTAGAGAGACCACATCCAGCTTGGGACAATTAGCATTATTGATCCCGATTACTACACATATTTGTAACCTCTTACCACTAAGATAATTTTCCTAAGGTCTTAGCCTGAGTTAGTGTGTGCAAAGCAGGCTGTTCTTTATTAGTAGCTTTGTTTAGCTTAGAATATTTTCATTAGTTTACATTTCTCAGGCATCATTCCCATGAGAAAGCATTTTTCTGGAAGATGGTAAAGGATGTGGCTCCATTTAATTAAGGCCAAAAGAGCTCAAAGGGATCACATCTGTAAGACTTAATATTTAAATGAAGTAATCCTTGGGAGCTCACTATGGAAAAGAGCTTTAAACTAAGTTTGAAGGACTTTTCATTGAGAACTATAAGGGCAAAGAGGAAAATACTTTTTGAATCTCCCTGAATAAAATAAGGCCTTGGTCAGAAAGGGTAAGAATACAAATTTAATGTTGTTTTTCATCACAGGAGACCTACAAAAATGAAAGGACATCTTTTTATATTTTTAATTTGAAAATTGCATAAAAGTTGCAATACGGAAGTGATGGGACCTCAAAAATGTAGGGGAACATGTGCCAGGACCAGAAAACTTCCTTCCACAGAATTCTGTCCATGGAGGAAAAAGGCTTTCATACCTCTTGGGTCTCATCTAAAAGAAGTTTATCTCTGTTGACCACTTGTGCCCTGTACAGTATAAATCTGGACTGTGATAAAGTCAAACCAGAGCATTTTGCAATGATTTTCCAAAAAGAGAGTACATGCTACATTTCAGAGTCTATTTCCTTAAGTTGTGATTTGAGTGATAAGAGACCCTCAAGGTCTTGAGAATAAGGATCACTGACATTTTCAAATAGAGAAAAATATCATAGTCCACACAATCTTTTCTATTCATTCAGAAAGCTTGTACTCTTTGGCAGTATAAAAACTATGAATAAGCTTTAAGAATATGCTTTTCTTAATATTTCACAGTTCTTAACTTAATACATACTGAAAATAGTTGCTGTTTTTCTCTATCATCATGAAAAAAAGGCAGAAAATCTTGTTTTATGATGAGGTATGAATTTGTTTAAGTAGTTAATCTAGTTCAAGATTGGGTGGAACATGCTATTCATTCAAGCAGCTATATGTTCTTTATTTAAAAAGGCACAAACAGTTAAACTTACATATTTTTGATCTAAAAAGTGTGGTTTGGCACAAAAAAATCACCTATTAATTGTTTTATTTTTATGTGGGCTAATATCCAGATTTTATTCTTTCTTTAGTCTTGCTTTGCATAGTGTATCAAAAGTTAATTAAAATATCTCATTACTAAAGAACAAATTCATATTATATCTGAATGATCTACCCTATATTGGTTTTTTATTTGAACTTTTAAGACCAAATCTATCCAGAAGTCCAGGGCTTCCCTGGTGGCACAGTGGTTGAGAGTCCACCTGCTGATGCAGGGGACACGGGTTCATGCTCCGGTCCGGGAAGATCCCACATGCTGCAGAGTGGCTGGGCCCATGAGCCATGGCCGCTGAGCCTGCGTGTCCGGAGCCTGTGCTCCACAACAGGAGAGGCCACAACAGTGAGAAGCTCGCGTATTGCAAAAAAAAAAAAAAAAAAAAAAAAAAGAAGTCCAAATCAGGATTCTTTGAAGGACAACATAAAAATAAAAAGAGTTATTGTTAGAGGGAGAGTGAGGTAAATAAGAGGAGCAGGACTACATGTAAAAATTGAAACCACTTCAAATTTCAATATGCTTCCAAAAACCAAAAAAATTTTCATGCAGATGAAAATAAATGTTAATTCAAAAATAAGGGAGGCCTTCAAGATGGCAGAGGAGTAAGGTGGAGATCAACTTCCACCCCACAGATACATCAAAAATACATCTACATGTGGAACAACGCCTACGGAGCACGTACTGAATGCTGGCAGAAGACCTCAGACTTCCCAAAAGGCAAGAAACTCCCCACGTACCTGGGTAGGGCAAAAGAAAAAAGAAAAAACAGACACAAAAGAATAGAGATGGGACCTACACCTCAGGGAGGGAGCTGTGAAGGAGGAAAAGGTTCCACGCACTAGGAAGCCCCTTCACTGGTGGAGACGCGGGAGGGTGGGGTGGGCGGGGGGAAGATTTGGAGCCACAGAGGAGAGCTTTGTTACAGGGGTGCAGAGGGCAAAGCGGAGATTTCTGCACAGAGGATCTGTGCTGACCAGCACTCACCAGCCCGAGAGGCTTGTCTGCTCACCTGCCAGGATGGATCGGGGCTGGGAGTTGAAGCCAGGCTTTGGAGGTCAGATTCCAGGGAGAGGACTGGGGTTGGCTGCATGAACACAGCCTGAAGGAGGCTAGTGTACCACAGCTAGCCAGGAGGGAGTCCGGGAAAAAGTCTGGAACCACCTAAGAGGTAAGAGACCATTGTTTTGGGGTGCGCGAGGAGAGGGGATTCAGAGCACTACCTAAAGGAGCTCCAGAGACAGGAGCAAGCTGCAGCGATCAGCATGGACACCAGAGACGGGCATTAAATGCTAAGGCTGCTGCTGCCACCACCAAGCAGCCTGTGGGCAAGCACAGCTCACTATTCACACCTCCCCTTCCAGGACCCTGTGCAGCCCACAACTGCCAGTGTCCCGTGATCCAGGAACAACTTCCCCAGGAGAACACACGGCATGCCTCAGGCTGTTGCAACGTCATGCCAGCCTCTGCCACTGCAGGGTTGCTCCACATTCTATACCCCACCCTCCCTCCCACCTGAGTGAGCCAGAGCCCCTTAATCAGCTGCTACTTTAACCCCGTCCTGTCTGGGTGGGGAACAGATACCCTCAGGTGACCTACACACAGAGGCAGGGCCAAATCCAAAGCTGAACCCCAGAAACTGTGCAAACAAAGAAGAGAAAGGGAAATTTCTCCCAGCAGCCTCAGGAGCAGCAGATTAAATCACCACAATCAATGTGATGTACCCTGCACTATGGAATACCTGAACAGACAATGAATCATCCCAAAAATGAAGCAATGGATTTTGGGAGCAACTGTAGACTTGGGTTTTACTTTGTGCATCTAATTTGTTTCTGGTTTTATGTTTATCTTAGTTTAGTATTTAGAGCTTATTATGATTGATAGATTTGTTTATTGATTTGGTTGCTCTTTTCTCTTTTTTTAAAAATATATATATTTTTTCTTTTTCTCTTTTTGTGAGCATGTATGTGTATGCTTCTTTGTGTGATTTTGTCTGTATAGTTTTGCTTTTACCATTTTTCTGTCTGTCCGATTTTTTTTTTTTAAGTATAGTTTTTAGCATTTGTTACCATTGGTGGATTTGTTTTTTGGTTTGCTTGCTCTCTTCTTTCTTTCCTTCTTTTTTAAATTTTACTATTTTTACCAATTTTTTATTTTAATAACTTTTTAATTTAACTTTATTTTATTTTTTTCCTTCTTTCTTTCTTTCTGTCTTTTTCTCCCTTTTCTTCTGAGCCATGTGGCTGACAGGGTCTTAGTGCTCCTGCTCGGTGTCAGGCCTAAGCCTCTTAAGTGGGAGAGCCAGGTGAAAGACATTGGTCCACCAGAGATGTCCCGGCCCCATGTAATATCAAAAGACGAAAGCACACCCAGAGATCATCCTCTCAACGCAAAGACCCAGCTCCACTCAATGACCAGCAAGCTAGTGCTAGATCCCCCATACCAAACAACTAGCAAGACAGGAACACATCCTAAAATATTAGCAGAGAGGCTGCCTAAAATCATAATAAGCGCATAGACACCTGAAAACACACCACCAGACACAGTTCTGCCCACCAGAAAGAAAATATCTGGCCTCATCCACCAGACCACAGGCACCAGTCCCCTCCACCAGGAAGCCTACACAACACACTAAACCAACTTTACCCACTGGGCACAGACACTGAAAACAATGGGAAATATGAACCTGCAGACTGCGAAAAGGAGACCCTAAACACAGTAAGCTAAGCAAAATGAGAAGACAAAGAAAAACACAGCAGATGAAGGAGCAAGGTAAAAACCCACCAGACCAAACAAATGAAGAGGAAAAAGGCAGTCTACATGAAAAAAATTAAGAGAAATGATCGTAAAGATGATCCAAAATCTTGGAAGTAGAATGGAGAAAATACAAGAAACATTTAACAAGGACATAGAGGAACAAAAGAGCAAACAATGATGAACAACATAATAAATGAAATTTAAAATTCTCTAGAAGGAATCAATAGCAGAATAACTGAGACAGAAGAATAGATAAGTAACCTGGAAGTTAAAATAGTGGAAATAACTTCCACAGAGTTGAATAAAAAAAAAAGAATGTAAAGAATTGAGGACAGCCTCAGAGACCTCGGGGACAACATTAAATGCACCAACATTAGAATTATAGGGGTCCCAGAAGGAGAAAAAAAAAAAAGGGACTGAGAAAATATTTGAAGAGATTATACTTGAAAACTTCCCTAATATGGGAAAGGAAATAGTCAGTCAAGCCCAGGAAGCACAGAGAGTCCCATACAGGATAAATCCAAGGAGAAACATGCCAAGACACATATTAATCAAACTATCAAAAATTAAATACAAATAAAAATATTGAAAACAGCAAGGGAAAAGTGACAAATAACATACAAGGGAATCCCCATAAGGTTAACAGCTTAACTTTCAGCAGAAACTCTGTGAGCCAGAAGGGAGTGGCAGGACATATTTAAAGTGATGAAATAGAAAAACTTACAACCAAGATTAATCTATGCAGAATCTCATTCAGACTAAGTGGAGAAATTAAAACCTTTACAGACAAGCAAAAGCTAAGAGAATTCAGCACCACCAAACCAGCTATACAACAAATGCTAGAGGAACTTCTCTAGGCAGAAAACACAAGAGAAGGAAAAGACCTACAATAACAAACCTATAACAATTAAGAAACTGGTAATAGGAGCATACATATCCATAACTACCTTAAGTGTAAATGCATTAAATGCTCCAACTAAAAGACATAGACTGGCTGAATGGATACAAAAAGAAGATCTGTATATATGCTGTCTACAAGAGACTCACTTCAGACCTAGGAACACATAGAGACTGAAAGTGAGGGGATCTAAAAGAAATCCCATGCAAATGGAAATCAAAAGAAAGCTGGAGTAACAATTCTCATATCAGAAAAAACAGACTTTAAAATAAAGACTATTACAAGAGACAAAGAAGGACACTACATAATGATCAAGGGACAAATCCAATAAAAATATTTAACAATTGTAATTATTTATGCACCCAACATAGGAGCGCCACAACACAAAAGGCAAATGCTAACAGCCATAAAAGGGGAAATGGACAGTAACACAATCATAGTAGGGGACTTTAAAACTACACTTTCCCCAATGGACAGATGATCCAAAATGAAAATAAATAAGGAAACACAAGCTTTAAATGATACATTAAACAAGGACTTAATTGATGTTTATAGGACATTCCATCTGAAAACAACACAATACATTTTCTTCTCAAATGCTCATGGAACATTCTCCAGGATAGATTATATCTTGGGCACAAATCAAACCTTGGTAAATTAAAGAAAATTGAAATTCTATCAAGTATCTTTTCCAACCACAACACTATGAGACTAGATATCAAATACAGGAAAAATACTGTAAAAAATACAAAAACATGGAGGCTTAACCATACTAAATAACCAAGAGGTAACTGAAGAAATCAGAGAGGAAATCAAAAAATACCTAAAATCAAATGACAATGAAAACACAATGACCCAAAACCTATGAGATGCAGCAAAAGCAGTTCTAAGAGGGAAGTTTATAGCAATGAAATCCTACCTCAAGAAATAAGAAACATCTCAAATAAACAACATAATCTTACACCTAAAGCAATTAGAGAAAGAAGAACAAAAAAACCCCAAAGTTAGCAGAAGGAAAGAAATCATAAAGATCAGAGCAGAAATAAATGAAAAAAAGAAATGAAGGAAACGATAGCAAAGGTCAATAAAACTAAAAGCTGGTTATTTGAGAAGATAAGCAAAATTGATAAACCATTAGCCAGACTCATCAAGCAAAAAGGGAGCAGACTCAAATCAACAGAATTAGCAATGAAAAAGGAGAAGTAACAACTGACACTGCAGAAATAAAAAGGATCATGAGAGTTTACTACAAGCAACTCTATGCCAATAAAATGGACAACCTGGGAGAAATGGACACATTCTTAGAAAAGCACAACCTTCTAAGGCTGAACCAGGAAGAAATAGAAAATATAAACAGAGCCATCACAAGCACTCAAATTGAAACTGTGATTAGAAATTTTCCAACAAACAAAAGCCCAAGACCAGATGGCTTCACAGGTGAATTCTATAAAACATTTAGAGAAGAGCTAACACCCAACCTTCTCAAACTCTTCCAAAACATAGCAGACGGAGGAATGCTCCTCAATTCATTCTACGAGGCCACCATCACCCTGATACCAAAACCAGACAAAGATGTCACAAACAAAGAAAACTACAAGCCAATATCACAGATGAACATCAATGCAAAAATCCTCAACCAAACACTAGCCAACAGAATCCAACAGCACATTACAAGGATCGTACACCATGATCAAGTGGGGATTATCCCAGGAATGTAATGATTATTCAATATATGCCAATCAATCAATATGATACACCATATTAACAAATTGAAGGAGAAAAACCATATGATCATCTCAATTGATGCAGATAAACTTTTTGACAAAATTCAACCCCCATTTATGATAAAAACCCTCCAGAAAGTAGGCATAGAGGGAACTTACCTCAACATAATAAAAGCCATATATGACCAGGCCACAGTCAACATCGTCCTCAATGGTGAAAAACTGAAATCATTTCCACTAAGATCAGGAATAAGACAAGGCTGCCCACTCTCACCACTATTATTCAACAAAGTTTTGGAAGTTTTAGCCACAACAATCAGAGAAGAAAATGAAATAAAAGGAATCCAAATCAGAAACGAAGAAATAAAATTGTCACTGTTTGCAGATGACATGATACTATACATAGAGAATCCTAAAAATGCTACCAGAAAACTGCTAGAGCTAATCAATGAATTTGGTAAAGTATCAGGATACAAAATTAATGCACAGAAATCTCTGGTAGTCCTATACATTAAAGATGAAATATCTGACAGAGAAATTAAGGAAACACTCCCATTTACCACTGCAACAAAAAAAGTAAAATATCTAGGAATAAACCTACCTAAGGAGACAAAGACCCATATGCAGAAAACTATAAGACACTGATGAAAGAAATTAAAGATGATACAAAGAGATGGAGAGATATACCATGTTTTTGGATTAGAAAAATCAACATTGTGAAAATGACTATATTACCCAAAGCAATCTACAGATTCAATGAAATCCCTATCAAAATACAAATGGCATTCTTCACAGAACTAGAAGAAAAAATTTCACAATTTGTATGGATACAAAAAAGACCCCAAATGGCCAAAGCAATCTTGAGAAAGAGAAACGAAGCTGGAGGAATCAGGCTCCCTGACTTCAGACTATACTATAAAGCTACAGTAATCAAGACAGTATGGTACTGGCACAAAAACAGAAATATAGATCAAAGGAACAGGATTAAAAACCCAGAGATCAACCCACACACATATGGTCACCTTATCTTTGATAAAGTAGGCAAGAATATACAATGGAGAAAAGACAGCTTCTTCAATAAGTGGTGCTGGGAAAACTGTACAGCTACATGTAAAAGAACGAAATTAGAACACTCTGTAACACCATACACAAAAGTAAACTCAAAATGGATTAAAGACGTAAATGTAAGGCCAGACACTATAAAACTCTTATAGGAAAACATAGGCAGAACACCCTATGACATAAATCACAGCAATATACTTTTTGACCCACCTCCTAGAGAAATAGAAAGAAATAAATAAGTAAACAAGTGGGACCTAAGGAAACTTAAAATCTTTTGCACAGCAAAGGAAACCATAAACAAGATGAAAATACAACACTGTAGTTTGTACAAGATGGGAGAAAATATTTGCAAATGAAGTAATTGAAAAAGCATTACTCTCCAAAATACACAGGCAGCTCATGCAGCTCAATATCAAAAACAAAACAACTCAATCCAAAAATGGGCAGAAGTTCTAAATAGACTTTTCTCCAAAGAAGATATACAGATTGCCAACTAACACATGAAAAGATGCTCAACATCACTAATCATGAGAGAAATGCAAGTCAAAACTACAACGAGGTGTCACCTCATACCAGTCAGAATGGCCATCATCAAAAAGTCTACAAACAATAAATGTTGGAGTGGATATGGAGAAAAGGGAACTCTCCTGCCCTGTTGGTGGGAATGTAAATTGATACAGCCACTATGAAGAACAGTATGGAGTTTCCTTACAAAGTAAATTATAGAACTACCATACGACCCAGCAATCCCACTACTGGGCATATGTCCTGAGAAAACCATAATTCAAAAAGTGCTATGTACCATAATGTTCATTGTAGCTCTATTTACAGTAGCCAGAACATGGAAGCAACCTAGCTGTCCATTGACAGATGAATGGGTAAAGAAGATGTGACACATGTATACAATGGAATATTACTCAGACATAAAAAGAAACAAAATTGAGTTATTTGTCGTGAGGTGGATGGACCTAGAGTCTGTCATACAGAGTGAAGTAAGTCAGAAAGAGAAAAACAAATACCATATTCTAACACATATATATGGAATCAACAAAAAAAATATTTTGAAGAACCTAAGGGCAGGACAGGAATAAAGACACAGATGTTGAGTATGGACCTGAGGACATGAGGAGGAGGAAGGGTAATCTGGGATGAAGTGAGAGAGTAGCATGGACATATATACACTACCAAATGTAAAATAGTTCGCTAGTCGGAAGCAGCCACATAGCACAGGGAGATCAGCTCTGTGCCTTGTGTCCACCTAGAGGGATGGGATAGGGAGGGTGGGAGGGAGGCGCAAGAGGGAGGAGATTTGAGGATATATGTATATGTATAGCTGATTCACGTTGTTATAAAGCAGAAACTAACATAGCATTGTAAAGCAATTTTACTCCAATAAAGTTTTTTTAAAAAAAGAGAAAATATGTCAGCGAGAGATGAGAGGCATTCAAAGGAAATAGGTTACTGCTTTATAATAAGTCACAGCAGACATAGCTGATTGCTCACCTTGGAGGGATAAAAGATAAGAGAATTTGTCTCCTGGTTCTTTCTTCTCTTCCATCTTCTGTCTCTCATTGGTCAACATTTGTCTTATTGGGAGTTAATATGTCCAAACTTCTGGGTTGCTTTTTTAAATCTCTGTTGGCAGGCATTATAGAAGCCAGTTGGTGTGACACTTTGGGTCCAAACTGTTATGATAGGCAGAAATGACTTTTATGATTAGCAATTTTGCATTCCACTTGCAATATTTTTACTTACTCCAAGGTCATGAAGATATTTTCTTATTTGTTTTCTAGGAGCATACTGTTTTGTTATTCACTTTTAGAGCTACAATTCATATAAAATTGATTTTTATGTATGGCGTGAAGTATGAGGCCAATTTTTCAATTTGCATTTTCAATTGGCCCAGCATCAATTATTATAAAGGCTATCTTTTTCTCATTTTATTGCAATTTCACTTCTGGACTTAAAAAAAAAATCTTTCTTTGGTCTTTTAGTCTCTCCTTGTACCAATATCCAACAGTCTAAATTGTTGTAATTTCATTATTAAGTTTTGATGTCTAGTAATGTAAGTGCACAGCTTTGATCTTCAAAACAAAGTTTGGACTATTCTTTGCATTGCTATAAAATGTTAGTATTGACATCAATTTGCACGCACACACACCCTTGAAATTTTTATTGGAATTGCGTAAGATCTACAGATCAATTTAGGGAAAATTGATAACTTTAAATCATTGAGTTTTGCATCTTTAAACATAACTTTTCTTTCCATCTTTTTTTCATTTTTTTCTTTTGTTCCACCTTTTTGTTCTTGAAAATATTTTTTCTCATTAATAGTTTTTCATTTTAACTACAAATTCTTGTACATTGTTCTTAGATATATTTCTTGGTAATAGATTTTTTTGGATGATATTCTGATAAATAGTTTTTTGGAAAATGATTTTGGTTTTGTTTCTGGTGTTTATTAATACAATTGGTTTTTGTATATCGACCTTGTCATTAGGAATTCTTGCTAAATTCACTTATTATATCTAATATATTGTCCACAGAGTATTGAATTTTTTATGTACACAACCATGTATTCAATAGTTTGTAAGTAATCACTCTTTTAGTTTTCCTTTTCAAATTTTATTATTTTTTTCTTAATCCTAAAACCTTGACTAGGCACTTTTTCACTATTAAATGTTGAATCAAATTGGTAAGCACTGAAAAAAAAATTTTGCAGGTTGACAATAAATCAGTTGCTATTTATAGTAAAGGAAGAAGTTTTTAAAGCTAAAGAGAAAATTGCACTTCCAGCACTAAAAGATGCTTATCAGAATGTGATAGGACAAGGGTTACACATTCAAATGTAACAAGATTAGGCTTTTGAGTCTCAAAGTAGAAAAAAACGTGTTCAGCAGGAATCGTTTTTACGTTGCCTATTGGGCTGCTATTGAATCAATTTTATTTATCTTTGGCATCAGCTGTGGCTCTGTGATGGGAAATTTTTAGTTCAAAAAAAAAAAGAAGTACTAGATTCTAAAATTTTCTTGTTGGTAAAATGCAATGTAATATGGTTTTTATTATACACTGATGACCTAATTTTAAATAATTTTAATATAATTATGATTTAATTTTAAGCTTGACTTTTAATGTTTGTGTTAAATGTAAAAATCCTATTAAGAATACTTTTTTAAAAAGCTATTTAATATTTTTAAAAATTTATTTTATTTTCCATTATTTCCTAATACCTAATACTTAATTTTTGTTTAGTAAAAGAAACTTAAGGAAAAAATTTAAATTTAAATGGTTTTTTTTCTGGGCAATATTTTAATATTGCATTTTATCAAGCAAAACATATGAAAATAAACAACTAAAATGTATATTTACACTAGGGTCATATTTCTCTCTTTCTTTAATAATTTGACTAGCTCCATTTGAAGTACAGTTGACCCTTGAGCAACTCCAGTTTGAACTGCATGGGTTTACTTATGCATGGATATTTTTTATTAGTAAATGCTACAGTACTACACAGCTCCTGGTTGGTTGAATCCTTGGATGCAGAGGAACTGCAGACTTGGAGGATCGACTATAAGTTATATACAGATTAATTCCCGTATTGTAAAATAACATCATCAAGGCCCTGCCTTCTCCTTGGAATTAAATATCTTCAAAGAAACTCTATTTCATTAAAGTTTTATATATGGAGTACTTCAGTATATATGTCGCAATAGACTGTTTGTGTTCTCACAAAATTCATATGTCAAACTCCTACCCCTCAATGTGATAGTGTTAGGAGGACGGGCCTTTGGGAGGTGATTAGGTCATAAGACTGGAGCCCTCATAAATGAGATTAGTGCCCTTATAAAAGAGACATCAGAGAGCTCTCTCACTCCTCTGCCATGTGAGGACACAGGAAGAGACAGCCCTCTATGAATCACTAAGTGGACCCTTACCTAACAGAGAATCTGCCTGCACCTTAATTGTGGACTTTCTGTCTCCAGAACTATGAGAAATAAATATTTGTTATTTAAGCTGCCAGGTTACGGTATTTTCATAATAGCAGCCCTGATAGACTAAGAGAAGTGTATGTTTGTGTGTTTTGTTTTAACTCTTATGGGTTTTAATACACATTATCACTCAACATCTACTATTCTCTGTAAGGAACAGTTTTTTATAATGATGATACAGTGGAAATAGTATAAAGCCGATCCTTGCAAAATCCCAACAGATTTACAAAATAAAAACTAAGAATGCCAGGATCTCAGAGACAACTGTGGTTAAAGACTGACTTGCTGAAACAATTTCAATGGTGCTGAAGATGAAGAAAAATAATGCAGGAATTATAGAATATTTGTCCTTTTGTGTCTAGCTTAGTTCACTTAGCAAAATATTTCCAACATTCATCCATGTGGTAGCATCTATCAGAGATTTATTCCTTTTTATGAATGAATATTTCATCATACATTACACTGCATTTTGATTATCCATTCATCTGTTGATGGATACTTGAGTTGTTTCCACCTTTTGGCTATTGTGAATAATATTCTAATGAACATTGGTAATACAAGCATGGGTTTGAGTCCCTGTTTTCAATTCTTTGGAGTATATACGTGGGTGGGATTTCTGGGTCATGTGGTACTTTTGTTTAGCTTTTTGAGGAAACACCAAACTGTTTACCACAGTGGATATACCATTTTTCCTTTCCACCAGAAATGTACTAGGGTCCCAATTTCTCCACATCCTCACCAACACTTCTTATTTTAAATTTTTCTTGATTATAGCTACCCTAGTAAGTGTGAATTCGTATCTCATTGTAGTTTCAATTTACATTTCCCTAATGACTAAAGCTATTGAGTATCTTTTCATTTGTTTTTGACCACTTTTATATCTTCTTTGGAGAAAAGTCTATTCAAGTTCTTTATTTTTTTAACTGAGTTTTTTGTTTTTTTGTTGTTGAGTTGTAGGAATTGTTTATATATTTTGGATATTAAACTCATCAGAAATATGATTTCCAAATATTTTCTCTTATACTATAAGTTGTCTTTTTACTCTATTGACAGTGTCCTTTGATGCACAAAAGTTTTTAATTTTGATGAAGTTCAGTTTATCTGTTTTTTTTCTTTTCTTGCTTTTACTTTATCAAATATCTAGTATAGGCAAATTTATAGAGAAAGAAAGTAATTAGAGGTTAACAGGAACTGAGGAGAGTGTATTGGGATGTTATTGATGAATGGTTAAAGAGCTACTCTTTGGAGTGATGAAAGTTTTGGAAATAGATGGTGATGATGACTTTACAATGTTGTGATTGTAATTAATGCCTCTGAATTATACATTTAAAATAGTTAAAATGGTAAGTCTTTAGGGTTTTCTACATATAAAATCATGTGATGTGCAAATAGAGACAACCTTACTTCTTCCTTTCCAATTCAGATGCCTGTTATTTCTTTTTTGAGCTTATTTGCTTTGGCTAGGACTTTCCAGTACTATGTCAAATAGGAGCAGTGAGGAAGCAGTTTTGTCTTTTTCCATATCTTAGAGAAAAAGCTTTCAAACTTTCGCCATTGAGTATAACGTTGCCTGTGGGTTAGACATATACAGCGATAATTATGTGGCGGTATATTCCTTCTATACCCAGTCTATTGAGAGTTTATGTCTTGAAAGAGTGTTGAATTATGTCAAAACACTTTTCCTTTATTTATTGAGATGATCAGAGGAGTTTACCCTTAATTCTATCATTGTGGTGTATCACATTTATTAATTTGCATATGTCAAATCACCCTTGCATCGCAGGTATAAACCTCACTTGATCATAGTATATGATATTTTTATTGTGCTGTTGATTTTAGTTTGTTAGAATTTTTGCATATACATTTTTCAGATATATTTGCCTGTAGTTTTCTTTTCTTGTAGTGTGCTTATCTAGTTTTGGTATGGGATAATGCTGGCCTGGTAAAATAAGTTTGGGAGTGTTCCTTCCTCTTCAGCTTTTTGGAAGAGTTTGAGACGGATTGGCATTCATTATTCTTTGAATGTTTGGTAGCCCAGTGATCCTGAGCTTTTCTTTGTTGGGAAAATTTTGATTACTGCTTCAATCTCCTTCATGATTTGTGGTCTGTTCAGATTTTCTATTTCTTCAGACCCAGTCTTGATAGGTTGTGTGTTTCTAGGAATTTATCCATTTTCTTTATGTTGTCCAACTTGTTGGTGTATGATTGTTCATACTAGCCTCTTTGACCTAACAGACATATAGAGGGCATTCCATCCAACAGTACCAGAATACACATTCTTCTTAAGCATACATGGAACATTCTCCAGGATAAATCATATGTTGAGCCACAAAGCAAGTCTTAACACACTTAAGAAGATTGAAATCCTATCAAGTATCTATTCCAATCACAATGGTACAAAACTAGAAATCAAATTACAGGAGGAAAATTTAAAAATTCACTAATACTTAGAAATTATACAACACACTCCTGAACAATCAAAAGGTTGAAGAAGAAACCAAAAGGTGAATCAGAAAGTATCTTGAGACAAATGAAAATGAATACACATATACAAAGCTTATGGGATGCAACAAACCTTTTCTAAGAGCGAAATTTATGGAGATAAATACCCACATAATAAAAATATATCTCAAATATACAACCTAACTTTACACCTCAAGGAATTAGAAAAATAAATTAAGCCTAAGGTTAGCAGAAAGAAGAAAATAATAAAGATTAGAGCAAAAAATTTTTAAATTGAGACTAGAAAGACAATAGAAAAAAATCAATAAAACTAAGGGTTTTTTGAAAACATGAACAGAATTGACAAACCTTCAGCTACACTAACCAAGAAATAAAAGTGAGGACTCAAAAAAATGAAACTATAAATAAAAAAGAAAAGATTACAATAGAAATACATGGAGTCATAAGAGGCTACATTGAACAATTATATGCATGATCTCTCTGTGACAGTGTTCTGTCTTTATTGGTTTTTTTAAGAAAACTAAAAGCCTCAGTGTTGTGCTGAAAACAGTTGCTTGGATGACCATGGCATACTCCCTTGCATTCTAAGTTTCTGCCAGATAAATCTATTTCATTGCCTTATATGACATTTTTCTTCCCTCTACTCTGGGCCATAACACTTCTGCTCTCTTTGTTTAGATGGGATATACTTTCTCCTTTTAAAATCCTCATCCCTTTGTCCCCTTCACTTGGTCAATTTCTTCTTTAAGTACTTTAAGTACTCATGTTAGAACTTATAGCCCAGCATGCCTTTTTCCTCCAGTTTGTTTAGAAGACCATCTTGAACACTCCTGTTAAACTACTTACCTCATTGTATTATAATTTCACTTTTAAAATAACTTTGTCTCTCCATTGCACCATATTTAGAAGAACTTGAAAGATAGACTACTGGACATTTCTCAAGCGTATCTCTTGTCATTGCTGCATTGATCAAACAAATAATTTCACTTTCTCTGAGTGGCCAGCTATAATTTCAGCATGAGCCCATCTAATCCAAAGGCCCATTGTCTTTTCACCACTTTATGCTACCTCGTGAATGAATGAATGAACAAATGAATGAAAATTAAACTATACTGAAATAGGTAAGATGGACTGACTTGTTCTCATAGAGTACAATACAAATAACATATTTATAGACTAGCTTCCAAAATTTTTAAAATTATTCTAAGTTGTCCATTCACACTTGTATAAGACACATTGCTCTCCAAAGGAGTCCTAGTGTTTTGCCAGGTGGAGATGGGGACAGAAAGAATTTCTTCTTTCTAGTAGAAATTTAGATGGTTTTAGAGTTTATCAAAAGTAAACTTACATAGGAAAAAAAGCTAAAAACCTAATGAATTTCAGTTACTAACTGTAATGAGAAAAACTGCTAAGAATGTGTTCATTCTAACCTGCCCCCTTTACTGTTTTCCAGATTGAGAGTCTATAATTTATAGTTCTGAACCTATAAATTAACTGTAAAAATAATCATGTCTATGGAAGTATCTCCATAGTTCAAAAATGACTTTAAATTTGAGAAAGAGTATGTTGCTAGGGTTTCATTTTTTATTATAATTTTAGGGGCATATCAACTCTGCTAGGTATTGTTTAGTATCCTGCATTCTTTGAAAATATAGAGCTCCCAAATCAACTTTGGATTCTGTCTAATAAGAAGCTCAAATCCCTCTGTCTCCAATAAAAAGCTTTCTATATGAATAACAACACTAGCTCTCCCATACCACCAGTGTCATGATATAGAGACGACACCAGGAAGCTGGAGCAGTTGCAAAAAAGCAGTAGGGGACAATGCCACAGAAAGTATTGATATTAGGATGCTCTGACTTGATTTTTCTATCGATGTTGTATCAAATTATCTAAGGTAAATCAACTGATTTGCTGTCTATAATCATGCTGAATATGTGAAGAGAAAGAGGACAGCAAATTTCATTTTTGAAAGTAGAAATTGACAAGTAGAAGAATTATCTAACTTCTTTCAAAAATAGCACTAGAGGACTGATGCTCGATTATGCTAATCGTCGCTGATTTTTCTTGTTTTGAATTGGATTTAGAAATAACACTAAGAGTGATTTGCACATTCTTCATCTTTGGGAAATCAGTCAGACTCCTTAGGCTGACATTCAAGGCTCTCTATAATCTGATGAAAATTGATGTTTGATTTTGACCTATTCCTCCTAGCATACAGCATTTTCTTGGCGATTGTGGCTTAACTTTTTGCTACTTAAAGCTGCCTTCACATTATAGCACCACTTGAGTTGCTCTCCCATTCCCAGTTCATACAAACCTGTCCATCCTGCAGAGTGAGGACTTGTTGAATTGGTTATGCATACAGTCTATACACAGCAAGGGCACAATCAATATTTGTTGAAGGGCTGAATAGAAGTATTGTTGAATAAGCACTTGTTGGTTATCCTTTTCATGGAATTCAGTTTTGTTAGAGACACCTTATGTCTAGAATATTATGGGGTGCAGCCAAAGAAATTACAATCCTAGGAGATTGCTTTGCTTGAGGGAATTAAGAGATAAAATTGTATTAAAGGGATTTCACTGGAGCATTCTTTGCACTAATATTCTACTTATGTGTGAATATTTTTTTCTGAGATAGGGCTTCAGAAAGATATCCTAGCCTATTCCAAAAGTGAACAAAATCGCTGAATGGAGATGGGGACTTTTCTAATTGATAAGAATGCCAGTTTACCCTTTTTTACTTGACTTAGATTCTGTGTATCAAGGAACTGAATGCTACAGCTTTGGCTTTGGAGTCAGACCGACTGATGTATGCTGCCTTTAGGCTTGTGACCCTGATGAAGGATTTGATGTCTTTGAGCCTTAGTTTTTCATTTATAAGATACAAGTGATACACTTATACCTCACTGAGTTAGTAAAATTGTTTCGAATAGTGTCTAACACATAGCAGGCATCCAGTAAATGTCTAAAAGACTCATACTTTTTAGGGCTATATAGTAAAATATTTGGTTTAAACACTGTAGTATTGTGATATGACATGTTTAAAGTCTAAAATTTAAACTTTCAAAGAACAGAAATTGTACAGTTCAACAAACTTTATTTTACACAGAAGGCTCAGAGAGTTGAAGTAACACAGATTAACCAATGGCAGTTTAGTGTGATAGGCCACATCTCCATTTTTATTTTATTTTTTATTATTTACTTGAAAAACACACCTACACACACATAACTTTTTGACTTTGGGTAACCCTCACTAAAATTTCACAAAGAAAATTATTTAAGCACATCTGGTTAAGAGTACCTATGGTGTTTGACTTAGAGCTTAGCTGGCTATTTAAGACATTACAGAGCCAAACATAAAATATAGTTACAACTTAAAACAGAAACAGCCCAGCATAGAATCCTTACATGTCAATAAATATTGGAGAGTTCATAGGGAAAAATGAATGAAACTCTAGTGGATATTGGCCAATTTTTATTGATTCTGGTGTGTAGGATTGTTAAAAATTTGCAGAGCAACCAAAATGCAAGTAGAATGAAATCTAAAGCTATCTCTAATTAAAACTTCTGATAACAGAACTTTCCTACCACCCCTTAAAGGCTAAAGCCCTAGGCATTATGGCTAGCCCAGAGAAGACAGATCAGTGTGATTTGTTGTGGAATCTTAAGAGATTTTACTGACCTCATGTAACCCTCAGCCTCATTACAACAGGTTGTGGAAATCTCAAACCTAGTTCAGATGGATACATTTAAAGCAAACCTTACATAAGTTAAAAAACCTTAACCAGTTGGAATAACTATATAGTTAATGCTTATTGTTTTTTCTCTGACAAAATATTTTATATAAACTAACAACTTTCCCCATAAGGTAGGCACTATTGTTCTCAGTTATAGATGGAGAAATTTAGGCTTGAGAACTTAAGTAAGTTGCTCAAGGTCATATAGCTAATGAGAAGTGGAACCAGGACTTGAAACAGGGCACTCTGCCTCCAGAGTCTGAACTCTCAGGTATTTTACAAGACTGAACGAAGTCACAGCCTTGTTCCAATTCTCACATCAGTATAACACATCAGTTTAACAACCAGCATCGTATGTGTCTTCTCACATCAGTATAACAACCAGCATCCCCTGACAAACAGCAGCGGGCATGAGCAGGAGAAACCAGTCCAGAACATTGTCCATGTGCTATTTGATCCTTCACAATTTAGAGAATCGTCCTGGAAAGCCATTTTATTTTTTGTGTGTCATCAACACCTGCCCATGAGCACCAGAGAGAATATGATCCACATACCAAACGTGACAATAACATTCGTTATTTCTCCCATGTTCACTGCAATAGATCAGACAAATGCCAAAATCACATAACACCATATCTCATTTGTGGCATTGGAGGTGAGGAGGTGTTCGAGAGAGTAGACAGAATATATAATGACAAAGTGAGTTGTAAAAAAAAAAAAAAAATTACCACAAGTTGACCCTAGTTAACTATTAGGAAAATGCCAGAGGTAGATAAGTCTAAAGAAGAACTAATCGGGCCCTCTTCTCTATAGTTAGGAAACCCAAAAAAGCAATGCTAATTCAAACTGAAACCCCAGTTAGTGTGAGAAGGTCAATAAGTATTTATTAACATTTGGAGAAAATAGGCAGGACAAGCCAACCCAAAAAGATAAATTCCCGAGAGTGAACAGGAAGACACCTTATAACAGTTGCCGGTGAGCGGAGCAAAAGGGATTGTCAACCTACTAGGAAAATGGATATAGGGGAAAACTGGAGACCTTGATGACACCCAACTAACTTTCTGTTAATATAGCTCCTAGAGTAAGATTCTTAATACCTCTCAATTAAAGAAACCTGTTTTCAATTTCCTTAGACATGATCCAGGCTCAGGTTTGCTGGGGACATATAGGATTATAAAATTGTGAATAGTGGATTTCGGGGAAAAAAGGAAAGCTTATGCACGGAATTAATGGATTAAACTGGCTCCTGATGAATGGCAGGTGTTAAAGGTAGCTGGATAGTCCATAGTGGAATATTGCAAAGGTAAATCATGCTTTTTACTGTGGTTCACCAAGGCATCATAGACAGAGAAATCTTAGTCCAATGGCATGTCTTGGTTTTACTTCAAGTTATTCCCCTGGGTCTCAGGAGACAGGCTGAGATCACGAAGTTAGGGGTGAGCTGTGATTTTACATTTTTCATTCTTAATAAGCCTTTTGAAATGATTGGGACATATGAGGATCAGAGACAAAAGCTAGCAGCGTATTGAGTTGCAGATGAGATGGTTGGAGTTCAGGGTATGATGCCTGCTTAGTGGTTAAAAGGAGGAACCAGATATGTTATAAGATAGTGGTTAAATGTCCAGTCTTTGGGGTCAGATTTCATAGGTTCAAATTCTTATGGAGTCACTTACTAGCTGATTAACTTCAGTAAAGTTAATTTTCTCACTTGTAAGACATGAATAATAATAGTACTTATCTCACAGGGATAGTGTGCTGATTAAGTAAGAGATTATGTGTAAAGTTCCTAAAACTCTTATTTGTACATCAAATATCAGCTATTGTTATTATATAAGCTAACTAAGTCAACCATGGGTGGGAAGAAGGCTGTGTCCCTCTGGGAAAAGCCTACATAAGAGGAAGGTGGAATTATTTCATAGGACATGACCTGAGTCTAGCTTCCTTTGCCAGACCACAGAGAGAGATGAGCAGCCCCATTCCATCTCTCTGGAGCACATACCATTTTTCCATCGAACCCAATTTCTCTTCACTTGGTTAACTCCTTACCCTTCAAGTTTCCCTGACCCTCAAAGACTAGATCAGGTCCCTAGGAGGTTGGGCGCTCCAGAGACTGAGGTGAAGTCTTCTGTTGTAATTTTTACTTCCCAATCTGTTCTCCCCATTGCAGTTAGAGGAATCTTTACAAAACCCCAATCTCATCATATTACTCCTTTTGTTAAATGCTTTAATGGCAGTGATTTTATTCTTGTAATAATAACCAAAATCATAACATGGTCTCTAAGTAGGTGATCATATAATTTATCATTCAAACCAGGATGCCTTATGAGTGAAAGGAGTCACTGTTAATACTTATACCAGGACAACTGTAACCCAGGACCGCCCTGGCAAACAGAATCATCTATAATGTACTGTGTGATCTGGTCCCTGCCTTTTCCATGTCAGCCTTATTTCATGTTGTTTTCCTTCTTGAGCCTTGTGTTCCAGCCACATTGTATTTTTCAGTTTTACTAGCATATTCTCCCTGCCTTAGGGCTTTTGCACTTGCCATTCCATCTAACCCAATCCCCCTTCACTTGGTTAACCCTTTGCCCTTCAAATGTCTGCTCAAATTTTCCTGACACTAACAGGCTAGCTCATGACCCAAGGATGATCTCTTTTCTTCATTTACTTTTCCTATCTCATTTAACAGTATTTAAGAATATGCTTGTATCTTTATTTAATCATTACTTATTTTTCCAACTAAGCTATAAGCTCCATGGGGGTGGAGCTCATGTCTGCTTTGCTCACTCTGCTTCGTACCTCAGCCTGGTATCTAGCACACTGTAGGTATGCAATGTTGAACGGAGGAATAATGTGTTTGCTTTGGCAACTATGGTGGAACAAGACTGGGATGTGATTCTCAACCTTAGATCCAACACTGCAGAGATGGAAAACAGAGACAAGGGATTACCCATAATTAAAGTTAAAGTAGTGACTGAATATCTACTGCTACTATGATGGGTAACGGCAACTACTTTTATTAAAACACGGTGGCAGCCGATGGGCTTATGTTAGACCACAATGGGCTTAAAGACCGTTTTAATTTGACTGAGGCCTTGCCGCAAACCAGAGTAAGGTTGAGCATGTTATTTAGGTATTATCAGACTCAGCTTCCTCATCTATAAAGTTAGGATGCTAGTACATCGTTATTATTCTTTTAATTAGTAATAATAATAGTAGTGATATTTACCTAAATTGGCATTTAAGAATATTTCTCACCTGTTCCATCCAGACTAAAATAATATATTCATTAATTTCGTTATATACTGTTTTGTTCAACAAATGGAGTAAAACCTGCCTCCTGCCCTCCAACTGCTTGCTGGATAAACAGACATTTTGAACTCATTAGGAACACTCTTTCAGACTCAATTTTACAAAACTAAGAAATACTGGACTTTTTGTTCTCCCTCAAGCCCCTATACTCTATTTATTTAGCTTCCTATCCTCTCTTTCTTTTTAAAAGTTTGAAATGTCCTTGTTCAATCCTAAATTTTTTTCTCTCTTTCCCAAAAAGATTGCTGTCTTCACATCCTCTTGTCTTTATTCTCATGTATATAATAGCTAAGTTGAAAGCTCTCCCCATAGGTAAGGAATATAAGCTGGATGTGTCTTCTGAGTAGGTACAGGCACATTTCCAGACAAGGTGTATGACAAAAGTATATTGTAAACTTCCATTAGAATAATTTGGAATGTCCTATATTCCAGAACTTTAAGATAGTTTGCTTAGGATGTGTCAGGGGATGAGAAAAAGGAGAGACAGAGCAAACAGGAAAAAAGGGTGTTGTACATAAGTAATTCTCAATCTCACTTCCAAACACATGGAGAACAACCAAAAGCCATGTAACCTGGAGCTGCATTCTAATGGTACGCTTTCCTAAAATTGGAGAGGCAACATTTCACTTGGAGTCCACTAAAAAGATTTTGCATATTGAAAGTCAAAAGCCTAAGAAATTTTTGTTAAAATGCTGATCCCTTTAGTTCAATCCTTAGTTGCAACACATAAAGCAATCTTAAGACTTAAACGCCATTATAAATATTGTAAATAATATTGGCAATTATCTCTATAAGAAAAGTATAAAAAAAAGTGTATTTATAAATAGGAGTTATATGTACTCAGGAAGAAGCAGCTATCTTAAAATATCCATATTGCTTTTTATATGAAAGATTAAAATTTAAATATTTGAATTTATATGGCATAGTATATTAAAATGGTATATGCCATTGTATTATAAGGGCCAGTATTCACATGCACTCTGTCTTCTGAGAAACTCAAACTAAAAAGATTATAATAGTAAATAGGTTGTGTCTAGGATATGAATTACCTTCCTCTATTGTTAAAGCCATCTCCTGCTTTGCCATCATATGTCACTTTGCTGTTTTTCTATTGCATTGTTCTGTTGAGAAACCAGTTAGAGCTGGTGAATGCTTCCCCATAGAGAAATTGCAAGTGAAATCATTACAAGAGAACTTTTGTACATTAACCTAAAATTATTTCATCTTTTAAGGAAATTGAGCCCTAAAATTATTAGTCTTTGCTTTGTGTTGACTACAGTGAATGATTTTTATTTATTTCTCTCTTAAGTGGAAGTTTGTTCTTGAATTTCAATATCATTCCTGAAGAGGGGAAGAAAGAAGCAATTCTAGTACTCTGACTTCCCTGAAAGCCTCTATATTACTAAGAAATCAAGCCAAGATAATTACTTCAAATTTTTTGTCACTAAAAAGTGAAAGTTGAATGCTATCACACAATGCTGCCAATATAGTATTTCTGGTAAGTCTGTGGAGAGTTATTTATAAAAAAGATCTACCTTGACTTCTGGGAGATGTACAAAAGTATTCCTTTCCTTAATTATTCTTGACTTCTCACCTATTATACTGTAAGCTTCCACAGAGGGTAGCAGTTCAATTATAAGTTCCCTTTGAAAAGCAGCAGGTGAGTAGAATAAGTGGAGGAAATAAAAACAAAAAAAAGCAAAAGACAAAAACACCACCACTTTGCTAAGGCAGCAAAGTTTTCAGATGCTGGAGGAAGGGTGGTGGAGCTAGAAGCCTACTCACTGCTGTTGGTCCAGTTGTCCCAGAACAAAGTTATGCTTGGGGACTTCTTTCTGTACTTTTTTTCTTATAGATTCCATTACACTGTTTCTAAACAGTCACACTGTTCTCAAGAGTCACCTCTCAGGATGCACAAATCTTGTTTCAAGCAGTGGCTGCCTTTTTCTGCCAGAATATTTTTTACATACATTTATAAATAGTCTGATGAAAACTCCCTTTGTTATATATCTTGATCTGCCTGAATCTTAGAGGTCACATCTCTGCTTTAGTTTTTTTTTTTTCATTTTATCTCAAATTCTTTCTCATAATAGGTTAAAGTAGGAATGTGATAGTACCTGCATAGCCCAGAAGTATAGGGCTATATATAATATAATGTTTTGATTTTGAAATAAACTCCAAGTTCTTGATAAATTTAGCTAATTCTAATGTTTCCATGTTAGTTTTTTATAAAGACTAAATATGATTTTCTACTAATAAACACATTTATTTGGAAACATTAATGTACATTGTAGACAAAAATGATTCATCTTATGTTTTCTCCATTGGTCTCCTCAACCAGAATCATGACCAGTTCTCTATTTTCTCTATTTTCATCAATAAAAGTCACCAGCAGCATCTACATTGACAACAACATCGCCCAATTAATATTGAATGGCAAATTGACTTTCAGTTCCCATGAGAACGTTTTCTCTTTCCTGAAATTAGAATGATTCACTCTATTTATTGATATCATGTAAAATGAATAAAAGATATATAATGATTATTATTTGAAAGGCGTTTCAGATTTCTTTAAAGTTCGACTTAAATAAATCAAGAGGAATCTATTTATCTATAAGAGGTACCTATTCTGAGTTAAGTAATAATTTAAAAAATCCTAAAATCGGTGCAGTTCTTTTTAGATTACAAAGATTTTTTTACAGACAATAGCACATATTATCATCATCTTCATTAATCTTCATAGTCGTAGCGAACATTAATTGAAACTTTCTTTGTGACAAGCATTGCTTTAAGCAGTTTACATGAGTTAATATATTTAATCTCTCAGCAATGTCATAAGTTGAGTTCTATTACTGTCCCTCTTCTAAAGATAAGAAACCCGAGGCATAGAACAAGTAAACTAATTTTCTAAGGTGATTTGGTTACTAAGAGGTGTAGCTGAGATTACAACTGAGGCAGTCTGACTCTACAGCCTGCATGTTTGTCCATCATTTCAACTGAGAAGCTGGTAATGATGGAACCAAAAAGACCTTCTAACACTGAGGGAATCTTATAAAAATGGAATAGGAATTATAACCATAACATGAAGCTAACTAATATAGTTAGTTGGAATTGTATTTGCAAAGACAATGCTTAAAGAAATCAAGACAAAAACTGAAGCTTTCGAGGAGGTACATAAACACATATTTCTTTGCAAAAAAAAAATAGTGATATAGCTGTGTATATATATTTCACATATATAGAACTTAGCAAAAATGAAAATATATTTAAGTATACATTTGTTTAAAATTTATTGAGTGCTTTTATTATACATAATTTGTGGAAAGTACAGAAGTGCACAAACATGATCTCTACCCTCAAGGGCTTTACCTTTCAGAGAAGAGGCTAAAAATTATGAGCAGCTTACACTTGCATGACAATTCATATTTTTTGGAGATTTTTCATAAACTATTTCACATTAAGCCTGATAAATAGGTATGTGATGATCTCTCTGACAGATGACTAAACTGAATTTCAGAGTGGTGACATGGCTCATCTAAATTAACAGTTGTCAATGAATGCATTAAAGAGCACACAAAAAAGATCATGAGAAGGCTTCCCTGCTGGTGCAGTGGTTGAGAGTCCGCCTGCCGATGCAGGGGACACGGGTTCGTGCCCTGGTCCGGGAAGATCTCACATGTCGTGGAGCGGCTGGGCCCGTGAGCCATGGCCACTGAGCCTGCGCATCTGGAGACCGTGCTCCGCAGCAGGAGAGGCCACAACAGTGACAGGCCCGTGTACTGCAAAAAAAAAAAAAAAAAAAAAAAAGATCATGAGAGAGGTATGAACAAGATGATATGGAATTATCAAAAGATGCAGCTGGAGATATTACAGAAGACTTCATGCACGACAGAATAGAAAATTGGGCATTGTAAGTTACATTAGTATGGGTAAAGTAGGAATACAAGCAGCAGGAGTAGGACAAAGGAGGCCATAAAGTGCCAGTATATTCATACAGCAACAATCAGTGTAATTTCACTGAAGCTTTGGTAAAGGGAAGATGGGTGGGAGAATATAGAGACAGTAGGAGAGAATCAGATTTTGGAGTACTTAGAATGCCTTAAAGCTTGTTTTAATTTAATAAAAGACTTTTGAAGGTTTTTTTTTGTTTAATTAAAGATATGAAATGAAAAGTGTCTTAAGTTAAGAAAATTAATCTTGGACTATTGAATAGTATAAGCTGAAAATGAAAAGACTGGAGTCAAGGTCCATTTTCATCTACTCTAATTAATAGTTTCTCAAATTTTAAGTACCTATGAATGACCTGGGAATATTGTTAAAAATACAGATATTTGAGTCAGTAAGGTTGGGGGAGAGAGTTGAGATTTTGCATTTTTAATAAGCTCACAGTAAATGCTGATGATCCCATTGCTCGTGTGCAGACATTGAGTAGCAAAGATTTAGGTCATCCTCTATCCATGTCTCTGAAAACAAGAAAGGCTGTAGAGGTTTCCTTCTTCTCAACTGCAAAGCACTTCAATCAGCAATGTCCTCCACGGCCAACAGGGGCCCAACACTATCACACCCAACTCTCTGCCTCCCAATTAGACTTAACTTGTCTCAGTGTCAACCAATATAACTTTTTTCTCAGGTCCTGTACTAGCTCCTTCTTCCTATCTCCTTGATTTCTTCAGTTCAGGTTCAAGATAGACAATATCAAAATCATCATCATTATCAAAACATCATTAATACCAGCTCTGCCTGCATGTGACTTCTTCTATTCCATTTACTGAAACTCCATACTTCTGATAAAGAAGGCAACTCATTTTTCCTCTGAAATGTGTGCTTCTGATGCCCTACCAAAGAGGTGTTATCATTATCATGTTTTATATTTTCTAGATTTGCCATTTTCTTTTTTTAAACTTCTATTATAGTTGATTTACAATGTTGTGTTAGTTTCTGCTGTACAGCAACGTGAATCAGTTATACATATACATATATCCATTCTTTTTTAGATTCTTTTCCCATATAGGTCCTTACAGAGTATTGAGAAGAGTTCCCTGTGCTATACAGTAGGTCCTCATTAGTTATCTATTTTATATATAGTAGTGTGTATTTGTCAATCCTAATCTCCCAATTTATTCCTCCCCCCACCCCGCTTTTCCCCCTGGTAACCATAATTTTGTTTTCTATATCCGTGACTCTACTTCTGTTTTGTAAATAAGTTCATTTGTACCATTTTTTTAGATTCCACATATAAGCGATATCATATGATATTTGTCTTTCTCTGACTGACTTATTTCACTCGGTATTATTCAAATATCTGTTCCTTGGATTTAGCTGTCCTACTTTTAATAACATTAGATCTGTTCATACCAAACCAGACTAAGGCCAGAAACTAGAACCAGGACATTCTAAGACCCCAAAGAAAAATTTAATAATATCCCATGGAATCTCAGAAGGTTGCTATGGTACACGACAGTTGTTTAAAGATTTTAACATTCCTAAGAATCACCTGGGATCTTGTTAATAGAACAAACTGATAGGCTGTACCCCAGAGATTCCAATTCACTAGTTATAAAAAGGTCTTTGTATTTGAAGCATCACCCCAGCTTACTCTAATTCACACAGCCTTGGGTCTCTCTAAGAAGCACAGATGCAGTCTAAGGAATTCAGAGATATGTGTTTTTCATCTGGCTTCTATAAAAATCAGCCATGCGACATTGGCTGTGTGAAAATTCAGCCACGTCATTGGTCTTGTTTGGGTCTCAGTTTCACATCTGATTGATTTTTCAGTGTCCATTCCTTTTCTGTTTATTCTACGAGTGTGCGTCTAATCATCCAACATATATTGAATGCAAAAGGAAAGCATTGCAGATTAACATAGAATAAAACTAATGCAGGACCCAGGAGAGAATTGGTAAGTAAATAAGAAAGAAGAAATAACAGCGGGATATAAACTTTTCCTTATTCAACAGCTAAGGTTAAATACAGCATCCTGAACAATTAATGTAGCTGCATTTTGCAGCTTCTTATAAACCTGAGCTATCACGCGTTTTCTTAAAAATTTTTTTAACATCTTTATTGGTGTATAATTAACTATCACGTATTTTTGCTTCTCTGATACTCTTTTCCTCAAGTTGTTTCTAGATGTAAGAGCCAGCATGCCATATGTGAAGAATGTCCTTGACTCAGGATGCATAATCCAAAATTAGATAATGTGAATTGGTTAATTCTAGAACAGGAAAAGTTAGGGGCATTGCTTCAGAGTTACAGATTCCTTTGGCAAAATAGGCCAAGTTTCTCTGGCCTAAATTCTCATCTTGTTCAGTATCCCTGGACATGAATTTAAAAGGATTGCTCTCATCAGTAAGCCTTCTTCCCTGATAACTTTCATAGTATGTAGAAGCCACCTCTGAATTATGATAATGAGGCATTAGCGTGCACCCTGAATTGCATGAACACGTCTCCCATTGTCTTGTCTTTAGTGCAGCTGCTTGCATGTGGTAGAAATGAGAAATTTTTATGAAATAATTATCTTCAGAATAACTTTGAACATTTATGAAATTAAATGCTATTTATTCATTAACATTTGAAAAAACAGAAATATCCTTCCATCTGCCTTTGATGAAATCAGCTCTTTATTCAGTTTGATATTACCACAAATTAGTCAGCTTGCTTTCATAGCTTTTTCACTCTCTTCATTTCCTTTAACTCTTAAAAGTGATGTGCACTATAGCTTAAAGACAATGCTCTCTGCTGATGAAACAGCCACAAATTACAGAGACACAATATGGGAACCTTTAATAAGCTGAATTGAAGTATTTACAATATGCATCTATGCATGCTGTCTGAACAGTTTTGCTTAGATTTCATATTTCACTTTCTATGACTGGTCTGATGGAAGTCTTAAGAGAATAATAACATTTTGTAGCTTTTCATGATTGCTATTGTACTCTGTTATAAACTGTATATTCTTCATTTAGATATGCTAAACAGTTTTTTCTTTTTTAATAATGGGAAAAATCTCTTTTTATACAGTGTTCAGAATGAAAATTAATATTAATATTGTTTTCCTCTGGGGTAGTAAAATGAATTGCAATAACTTCAACCAACTGTGGAAGAAAAAAGATGTTGAAATAAATGGACGAGATTTGGGTGTAAGTTCTAAAAGTGTTTAGTTGATAGTGATCTACAATGAAAGTTGTTTTTATTAATTTACAAATAAAAAATACTTTCATCATGAGAAAACCAAATCTGTAAAATCAAGTAAGGAGAGTTATTTCTATTAGTCTTACATGTTGAAAGATTTGAATCAGAATGGACCTCTTTGGAGGCAGTTCTCCATTTCCGATAAGTGACAGGGTTGATTTCATTTCCTATGTTGTTTCTTTTTTTCTTTATTTTTTTTCCCAGCAGGTTCATATCAAAACTACTAGAGCTAGTGAAGTACCTTCCATGGTTTGCTTCCTTTTCTTTCTCTGTATGCAATTTGTAAGATGTAATATTTTAGCAACACTTCCCAGCTAAATGTAAGCCACTTAAGCAATCCTAATAGTTAGTAGTTCTCTATCTTAACAAAAGGTCAAGTCTGAGAAAGGCATTAGATATCTTGAAATTATGTATTTATTCTGTCCAAGACTTTGAACTTAGGTTTTTATAAGTGTCATTCTCATTTTGCTAGGCATGTCTATCAGATTCCTTTATTCTCACCTATTTTCACAAGCTTTGTCCTATAATACATTTGTGGAATATATATGTGTGATCAGCAATAAAAAAGAATGCCTTAGAACCTCCAAGAATGTGAAGCAGCAATTATATCTATAGCTGCCAGACATTATGAGTAACAAAGTCTAGTGGAAAAATCATATACCTGGTTTCAAGGCAATTTGATGTTTTTATTTCCCTATCTTAACAATAAGGATAATTACTGTTAATCTGTTACTGTTTTATGTTTAAATACATATATTATTGTGTAAATGTTGAGATTTTCAACATACTATTACCCATCCATCTGTTGATCATCCATCTGTTTGTTGACATAATCTTACTTTGGATTGAGTTTGAAATGACTGTATGGTATGTATTGATGTTAGAATACTTTGAATGGAAGTTACAGAAATTAACACAGACCAGCTTAAGCAGAAAGAGGAAATTTATGATAAGGAGGCTGGTGGTTTCTGAAATGAAAATGAAAAACAAAAAAACCACAGACCTTATTTTTTAATTTCAAATTTCTAGTAGAGAGTATTTCCTCGTCCCAGAGTGGCCAGGTGGCCTCTATCCGATCACTTGTGGCTAAGCACAGTGATCACAGTGTAAAATGTTGCCAGGAGAGGCCCATCTGTGTGAATGAGGTGAGGAAGATCAGGTGGATATTTTGTTGATCAGACACCCTGAGAGTTTTCCAGTATGGTGTAATTGGTTGGGTTGTTACCATAGGACCTCAAGTGTATGTCTGGTGAATTATCATTTCTAATTATCCACTTAACAATTTGAAATTCCACCATGAATTCTTTTCAATGAAACAAGATTTTCCTGCTATTTATGGAGTCTAGAGTTAATTCTATACCAATCTGAGAAATGTCTATTGCTTAGCTAATAACTAAGAGAGAAGATCCCAGGTCAGGGTGAATGGAGAGATTTTGGGAATCGCATCTTTGTATTGTCAAGGTAGAAAGGTAATAATTGTAGCTAATATTTGCTGAGTACTTATTAAGTGGCAGGCACCATGCAAAGAACTTTACATTAATTATTTCATTTGCCCCTGTGCAGTAGGATTTTATTATTACAGTTATCTTTGAGAAAGGGAAACAGTGGTACAGAGAGTTGACATTAACTTGCCCAAATTCGTATAGCTAGGAAGTGGCGAAGGAAAACCATATAGCAGTCATCTCTAAAACTAGATGACACCTGAAAGCTAAATGTTACCTGATGAGAGAAAAATATGTATTTATGTTAGAACAAAAAAATGAAGATCAGTAAAATTCTTTGCTTCTTTTACTGTGATTCTCAGGATCAGATTCCAGTGTTTTGGAGATTGTAGTATGGTTCTTTGCATTTAGCTTATTTATTCCTCCATTTTATTACCCTCAGAGTAGATTTTTTTGACTTAGCTTTTCCCTTCTCTAACCTACCCCAAGGACAGTGCTATTACTTATTCCTCTTCCCAAGGCCCCCACTGGTCACGTTGACAATGGCCATGTCTGTCTTGCAAACAGCAGCTGGCTCAAGGTGAGCCTGCATGGGTACTCAGAGAGTGTTTGTTGAATGAATGGATGGATAAAAATTGTTCTTTACTGCTTTAGGGAGCTCTGCTCAATGTTATGTGGTAGCCTGGCTGGGAGCAGTGTTCAGGGGAGTATGAATATGTATGGCTCAGTTGTTTTGCTGTGCACCTGAAACTACCACAACATTGTTAATCAGCTATACTCCAATATAAAATAAAAAGTTTTAAAAAATCAGTAGCTTTACATATTTTATAGAATAAAATTCAAGTTTGTTACCGTGGCCTTCAATGTCTTTTTCAACTGGTTATGAAACTATCTCATCTCTCACTGTTCACTTTTTCTCTTTTTTTATAATATACGTCAGAGAATCTCAACTTACCTTTCTCCAACAGTTGACATTCATGGGCATGGCATATTTCCACGAGCACAATCACTGGCATAGATACAGGGAGCGTGATTTATCAGACACCAGTCACAACTCCACCTCTTTGCCTCCCACACAGGAAATCTTATTAGAATGCTAATGGGTAGAACTGACATTCTTTCAGTGAACACCCTCAATCCACTCTATTTTACAAAAAAAAAAAAAAAAAATTAGGAAACTTCAGTTTACTTTAATTTTTACTTTTAAGATATAGTTTGCAAAATATCATCCCATCAAGATCCAATGGTTTAGCACCATTTTTAATAATAGTAGTTAACATTTAATTGCTTGTCTTTCCAAGTATTGGACACCATGTTATGTACTATAGGTATTAAACTTCCCAACAACCTTGTGAAATAAATACCATTACTCTTCTTATTTTATAAAAGAGAAAACTGAAGTGCAGAGACCCTAAGTAATCTAACCAACATCACACAACTAGTCAAATTTATGTGCTTTTCAATTTAAAAAATTGTTTGACATTCCCACCAACAGTGCAAGAGGTTTCCTTTTTCTCCACACCCTCTCCAGCATTTGTTGTTTGTAGATTTTCTGATGATGCCCATTCTAACTGGTGTGAGGTGATACCTCATTGTAGTTTTGATTTGCATTTCTCTAATAATTAGTGATGATGAGCAGCTTTTCATGTGCTTCTTGGCCATCTGTATGTTTTCTTTGGACAAATGTCTATTTAGGTCTTCTGCGCCCCACCCCCCTTTTTTTTCTTTTTTTTTACAGTACGCGGGCCTCTCACTGTTTTGGTCTCTCCCGTTGCGGAGCACAGGCTCCAGATGCGCAGGCTCAGCGGCCATGGCTCACGGGCCCAGCTGCTCCGTGGCATGTGGGATCCTCCCGGACCAGGGCATGAACCCGCGTCCCCTGCATTGGCAGGTGGACTCCCAACCACTGTGCCACCAGGGAAGCCCCTGCCCACTTCTTGATTGGGTTGTTTGGTTTTTTTAATATCTAAAAACTGTTTTAAGGTACTGACAATTGTTGTCAAGCTATTCGCTTTCCGTGTCTGCCACACTCATTTCTTGCCTTGAGGATTAACACCCAATGCTCGCGTGCCCACACACACGTGCACACACACACGCGCACACACACACTAAATTTTAGAGTTTTCAGTACAAATTATATGTTTTCAAATTCTGTGGTATTGTTAAAAGTGAAAAAAAGTTAGATACCTCTTTGGTAGAGCAGATATCATTGTACAGATAAATGTGTACCAGGTACATTTGATACTAGTACATCAAAGTTCAGACTTGATATCATTTTTGGCATTGTTGCTTCAAGCATTGCCTTATGCCAAGGTTCAAAGGGATAATCTCCATTTTTTATTAGTTCCTATCGAGTTGAATTTGCTATTCCCCAAATTGATTAGACCAAAGCTTGTTGTGTTTGTTTCACATGGGGATGTGCTTCCTTCAACCTTTGCTCTGTGAGCAAACTTTGTTCTAACCCAATATATATTATGTGGTTAAATACCTTTTTGCATCAAAGATTTTATATAAAATTTGGTGAAGGAATTCCCTGGCAGTCCAGTGTCTAGGACCCTGGGCTTTCACTATGGAGGGCGCAGGTTCAATCCCTTGTTGGGGAACTAAGATTTCATAAGCCATGCGGCGCAGCCAAAAAAAAAAAAAAAAATTGGTTATACCTCCCTGAATACAGTTATAATTCCTCTAAAATGTTTTTTTAAAATGATTCCACTCTTAATCTTTCATATAACAGAAAATGGACTTGCATGTACACAACTGTACACACCACACACACATACATATAAACACAAATTATTTCTTCACAAGTATAGCTCTGTGATCCTTTCCTTAGTGAGGATATTTTGTGTAGCCTCCAACTTTTTCCTGAGATGCTATGGAAAGTAAACATCTACTGGGTAAGCCTCTTGCTGAGTCAGATGCTCTACTTCAAAAACTTAGTAGCTGTCCTCTGCATCTCAATGAAAGTGGCTAAAGCACCATAGTTGATAGCAAACACTTCTGTGGAAACATTTACTTCTTTATTTCTTCCTTATTACAACAAAACACGATATTTGTTAGTTGGTACAAATGACCAATATATTAAGGAGAGGCTAAAAACAAAGTTTCAGTTTATAGCATTTAGAATGCCTTTTCTTCTTAACCTTTGGTAATGTTGAAAAATAAAAGAAAGAAAATGGACACTTAATATTATGACTTTGTTACTTTGCTAAAAAAAATTCAAAAAGGAGAAGTTAATGAGGGAATGTTATTATTTGATAGGATGGTGAAAATGGACAAGTAGATAACAGTGGAGAGAAGATAAATGGCCTTAAAGTCAAGATCATGCTGGTGTCCAGAAGGACACGACAAACAAACTACTGAGGCAACTTTGAAAATGCAGCCAGCATTGGGAGATTAAAAAGAAGGAGGTGAGATAAAAAGAATTTCCTTTCAAAAGGCAAGCCAGATTCTTGTTAGAATACCATGATCATTTTTTTTGAGATATGGAGAGCTTGAACACGATTAAGAAGAAAAGAATCAAATGCCTAAATATTTGCAAGAGAAGAGTGTTTAGGACAGGGATTCTCAACCTCAGCACTACTGACATTTTAGACCAGATAACTCTTTGTCATGGGAGCTGTGACTTGTAGGATGTTTCCCAGCATTCCTGGCTTCTACACTCTAGCTGCTCATAACACCACATCACCAGTTATGATGATGAAAGATGTCTTAAGACATTGATGAATATGTCTGAGGGGACAAAAATCACTCCCAGCTGAGGACCACTGGATTAAAGTAACTACAGTCATTAGTTTAGGCTGGAGGTGAAGGAGAGACTGTAGATTATAATTAATTCTTATATAGAAGATACTCTTAACTTGTTTTCCATTCCACCAAAACACAAATGAGAAACAAAATATTTTACAAATTGGAAAAGGAGATCTTTGGGAGATGTACAAAGAAACTCAATTGTTAGATTTCTAATAGGTATCTATAGTAAGTATAATTCTGAGGTTGAAATATTGCCCAATAGCAAAGGAGAATTTTTTCAATTGTGGCATTATACCAATAATATTTTATTAATTATTTTATTTAGCTTAATATTTTATAAAGTTATTAAATATTAAATTATTCAAAAGTATACTCAATAAGAAAACATGTAATATATATGTATCACCCATTCAGAGCCAATAACATTTGGTCATATTTGCTTCAAATATATTTCTTGGGGTTTTTTTTGTTGTTGTTATTTTTTACTTTATGGTGTTGTAATTACATCTACAGGGTCCTCTTGCTCCATTATCATATGGTCCCTTCTTGTTCAGGGGTAGGTAACCAATAACCTGAAGATGATAGATATTCTTTCTGGGTGTGTTTTAATTTTACACTTTGACTATGTATATTTTTACCCATGGCAGCATATGGTGTTGAGTTCTTGGTGTTTTTACATAAATAGCATCTCTGTGTAAATCTTTTTATTTTATTTTTCATTCATTTTAACGTTTGCAAGATTTATTCATGTTGGCATGTATAGTTATTTGTAGGTACAATGTAGGTACAAGGAAATACTGTGAAAGCAATTAAAATGAATGAGCTAGTTTATATAAATAACACAGCTTCAGACAAAATAAGGAAAATGTGCAGGGATGTTTAGTTCACTTATTTATTAAATTTGGCAGCTAGACAAGCCATAACAATTCTAGAGTTGAAAATATTTGATCTGCCCATGACCATGACATATACAGGAAGAAGGACTGAAACATAGGGAAATATTCTGCTTCTTTTTTTTGTCCAGGAGAAAAGACAATATTAGCTTTCTAGAATATAAAAAGAAATAGCAGTCAGAAGGCCATAGTACCAGGGTGGGCAAAAAAGCCAGACTCTCTTGTGGGAGGAGAGGCCTGGAGAGCCTTTCCAGTGGTCTAGCCAGCTGTGCAAAAGAAATACATGGAAAAGCTGCTGGGGAGGAGCCCCACACATAACAGCAGCTTGCGTGTGGCTCTGAGCAGCTGCTTAGCCCTGAGCTGGTCTGTCTTTGCTGGGTGGAGCCTCAATGTGAAGCCTGGGGACAGCAGGCATTACAGGGTGTCTGAGAGCTAGAGACCTTTGTGAGTGGAAGAGGCAGCACCCAGAGTTTAGCCTTGGCCTTAGAGGGACTTAGCATAATGACCATAGTGATACTGGCCACTACAAGAGGTAGAAATAACAGAGAGGAAGTAAATAAGTCCCATGGTCATGATAGAAGTCCCTACCAGTTCAGGTCAGGGGTCCAGGTTAACAGACATGGACAACTGCCCAGCCTCTTCTTTTTATTTATTTTTTTCCTTTGGCTGTTCTGCGTGGCATGTAGGATCTTAGTTCTCCCACCAGGGATTGAACCAGAGCCCCCTGCAGTGGAAGCACGGAGTCTTAACCACTGAACCACCAGGGAAGTCCAAGCCCAGCCTCTTCCTGAGCCACTTCAAGACCATGATCAGAGTGGATGATGCCTAGAGGAGCACGAGGGTCCAGTGTGTCCACTGATTTGTGCCTAAGTGGCTGTTGTTTTAATGCCATTACTTTGGTCCATGCTCCTTGATTTAAAGGCTTCAGGCTGGAGGAACCCGAGAAATCACCTCCAACTCTCAAAAGCAAGGTGTATTCCTCTAACTTTTGATGGGCACTTCTTTAAACTTAGCAACTTTCTTGTCTCATATTAAAGTTCTTTGAAAAATAAAGCTTTGCTTTGAAGCTCAGTATAACTGATAGGTCCAAGAATATACCCCTAGCAATTTCCCTTATGCTGAATAGATAACCCTTTGTTAATATTTTAGTGGCAATAAGGAGCATGATCTCATAATTCCCAATTTAAGACTTGTATCTTCTAAAATTAAATGAGGATGCTCTGTTAGTTTGGATCCTCTATAAAAGCAGAATCTGAGGAATGGCTTTCATGCTAGTGGTTTATTTAGGAGATGGTTTCAAGGAACAGGAAGGAAGGAATGGAGAGAATGGTAAAGAGAAGGAGGAAAGGTCAAAACAAATGTGCACTATCAAGCTGGACACCAGCTCAGTTCTGCCAAGACATCCCAGGTCCATTATTTGATGGTCCACAGAAGAGATCAACTGATGGGCTCATCCTCCATGAGTGAAGGGTGGTTAGCTTCATCCCACTGCCAGGTAGTGCATGCATGAGGTCTGGGAAGATTTTTGCAAGAGTGTCACGCACAAGAGAAGACACGGATGAAAAGGTTGAGATGCCTAGTATGATTGAAATAAAGAGTTCTCTAATTACACCTACACCAAGCAGCTTTGCCACAGCAGTGGCAGGAGTAAGAGGTGGACTGAGGGGAAATGAGGAATTTTAAAAATCAAATTTATAGATCAATTGTAAGTTATAAAAGTGTGATTATTGATTTTGGTCAAAAGCCAAATGTCAATAAGTATCTTCAAGTTTTTAATATGAAAAAGACATTTACCTTCAGGTGGAACATTTTAAATCTTGTTTAGTCTAAAATAGTCTCTGCAAAAGAGATCGGCAGCAAATCACGTTTGGTTGGAGACACATTCTTAAATGGCAGTGATTTTTACTTTGGAAAGAGCAGAGAGTAACAGTAGTATTATATTAATTAAGATAAATATTATAGAAGATAGCATTTACAGGAAATATCTGAATAGGTTTATCATTAATAATTTCTTGCATAGCTGGCAATTAGACTCCAGACAAATAGAGTAGATCTTATCTTGAACCAATAGCATTTAGAAGCTGAATCTATCAAATTATTATCAGGAGTGTTAGGAGTGAAAGAGAATTCTGTAACTATGAAGATAAACTCTTACAGTTTTATTTTGCAAATTCAACTTTTAACAGGTACAGTAAAAGAACTACACTGTTCATTTTTTTTCCATAAGGCACATGTGATCCAAGAGATGTAGTTTCAACATGCAGATGGATGTACCCCAATGTCCCACCTGCTATCCTATCTAATTTAAAAATGACCCAGTGCAATTCATCAGGGGAGAAAAGAAAAACCAGGAAAAGAAATAAAATGAATTCCTTTGGCTACATTTAAATTGTGCCAATCAATGATGCTAAGCTTTGTCACTAACCCAGCAAATATGTTGATCAATATGGTACAGAAGCAAATGTAGTAGACTCTAAGTCAAATGCCATTTCAGAATACTTCATCATTTTTGCCAGCCTTGTACAGCACTCAAAATGGGAAATATCTCATATGATCTCAGATATAACAAAGTTCTTCTTCAGTTTTGAGTATAACTGAGAATTCTGGGAAATGTGAAAGTCTGGGAAAGTCATCCCAAATATGGGATCATTAAAGACAAGAGTAGTTATCTACTTTTTCTTCTATATCTACTTCCGTGATTCTCAATAAAGTAGAAATTAACCAGTGTTTAAATAATTTTATGCTTTTACTGGTTTTAAAGGAATGATTGCACACAATCATGTATTAAAAGAGCCCCGATTAAAACTCTTGTTTTATAAACTTTATAGTAGATTAATCACAGGCATGTCTAACATAGTACTTTAACTACTCTTGTCAAGCCATCGGTAGTCAAAATGCGTCATGCCAGTGACCAAATAAATCTATTCTTAAGATGAAGAGCACAGACCTTTCTCATTCTGTGTATTTTATCCCAACAATAAATGCCAGTACCATGTTGTCATGATTACTGTAGCTTTGTAGTATAGTCTGAAGTCAGGGAGTCTGATTCCTCCAGCTCCAATTTTTCCCCTCAAGACTGCTTTGACTATTTGGGGTCTTTTGTGTCTCCATACAAATTTTAATATTTTTTGTTCTACTTCTGTGAAAAAATGTCACTGATAATTTGATAGGGATTGCATTGACTCTGTAGATTGCTTTGGGTAGTATAGTCTTTTTCACAATATTGATTCTTTCAATCCAAGAAAATGATATCTCTCTCCATCTGTTTGTGTCGTCTTTGATTTCTTTCATCAGGGTCTTATAGTTTTCTGGGTACAGGTCTTAAGTAAGTTTATTCTGAGGTATTTTATTCTTTTTGTTGCAATGGTGAATGGGATTGTTTCCTTAATTTCTCTTTCTGATCTTTCGTTGTTAGTGTATAGAAATGCAAGAGATTTCTGTGCATTAATTTTGTATCCTGTAACTTTACCAAATTCATTGATTAGCTCTAGTAGTTTTCTGGTAGCATCTTTAGGATTCTCTATGTATAGTATCATGTCATCTGCAAACAGTGACAGTTTTTACTTCTTCTTTTCCAATTTGTATTTCTTTCATTTCTTTTTCTTCTGTGATTGACATGGCAAGGACTTCCAAACTTCAGACGTTACTACAAAGCTACAGTAATCAAGACAATACAGTACTGGCACAAAAACAGAAATATAAGTTAATGGAACAGGAAAGAAAGCCCAGAGATAAACCCATGCACCTATGGTCAACTAATCTATGACAAAGGAGGCAAGGATATGCAATGGAAAAAAAGACAGTCTCCTCAATAAGAGGTGCTGGGAAAACTGGACAACTACATGTAAAATAATGAAATTAGAACACTCCCTAACACCATACACAAACATAAACTCAAAATGGATTAGAGACCTAAATGTAAGACCAGACACTAAACTCTTAGAGGAAAACATAGGAGGAACACTCTTCAACATAAATCACAGCAAGATATTTTTTGATCCACCTCCTAGAGTAATGAAAATAAAAACAAAAATAAACAGATGGGAACTAATGAAACTTAAAAGCTTTTGTAAAGCAAAGGAAACTACAAACAAGACAAAAAGATAACCCTCAGAATAGGAGAAAATGTTTGCAAACAAATCAATGGACAAAGGCTTAATCTCCAAAATATATAAACAGCTCATGCAGCTCAATATTAAAAATACATACAACCCAATCCAAAAATGGGCAGACCTAAATAGACATTTCTCCAAAGAAGACATACAGATGGCCAAGAAACACATGAAAACCTTCTCAACATCACTAATTATTAGAGAAATGCAAATCAAAACTACAATGAGGTATCGTCTCACACCAGTTAGAATGGGCATCATCAGAAAATGTACAAACAACAAATGCTGGAGAAGGTGTGGAGAAAAGGAAACCCTCTTGTATTGTTGTTGGGAATGTAAATTGATACAGCCACTATGGAGAACAGTATGGAGTTTCCTTAAAAAACTAAAAATAGAATTACCATATGATCCAGCAATCCCACTACTGGGCATATACCCAGAGAAAACCATAATTCAAAAAGACACATGCACCCCAATGTTCATTGCAGCACTATTTATAATAGCCAGGTTGTGGAAGCAACCTAAATGCCCATCGACAGAGGAATGGATAAAAAAGATGTGGTGCATTTATACAATGAAATATTACTCAGCCATAAAAAGGAATGAAATTGGGTCATTTGTAGAGATGTGGATGGATCTAGAGACTGTCATACAGAGTGAAGTAAGTCAGAAAGAGAAAAATAAATATCATATATTAACGTGTATATGTGGAACCTAGTAAAATGGTATAGATGGACAGGGTTGCAGGGCAGAAATAGAGACACAGATGTAGATAACAAACGTATGGACACCAATGGGGGGAAATGGTGGGAGGCATGGTAGTGGTGGGATGAATTGGGAGATTGGGATTGGCATATATACACTAATATGTATAAACTAGATAGCTAATAAGAACCTGCTGTATAAGAAATGAATAAAATAAAGTTCAAAAAAAAAGACAAAAACCAAAAACCAATAAATGCCAGCATATATTGTCTAGGATACAATTCACCTCTTTTGCATTATAATATAATTCTAATTATACTTGTCTCACCATTAACTTCTCTTTCTCTGTGATGAACTTCTATCTGACTTTGGACAGAATTTTTTTAAGTTGATATTTAGTTGAAAAAAAAAAAAAGACCTTCAAAACATTGAATGAATGTCAGTAATTTTGAGAGACTGAAAATCTATGGCAGAGATATTTTTCACTTGAATGGCTAATGTCAGGTAGAAATATTCAGTCAGAATTTCTTATAACTTCTTGATATAGATCTTTTCTCCTTGGATGATCCTACCCATTTAGGAGTTTCTTTAATTTGGGAGATTCAATGTGTTTTCTCCCTCAAGGAAAATAGGCATGATTTAATTCTGGAGGACTGAAGTAATATTATTTTATACAAATAGGTAGATTTATTTATTTTTTTGCTTTGCTTTTAGGTAGGTGCCTTATCTCAGTGACATCACCATTAACTTAATATTCTGTTGGAAATTATATGAAAATTTTCTAGACTGTTAAAAAAATCAAGAATGTTAGGATAGGATATTTAAGAAAACTGAAAATATTTTTTAAAAACATAGGAATAGACAAAATGCCATTCTATGTAAGTGTCATTTTCCATCCTGCTTAACATTCATACTGAGGAAGGCATCAAAGAATCTGGAGTTTGTTTTTCAAAATGTCAAACTAAAAATTCACAGGTGTACTTTAAAATATCCACAGCATTCTAAGTGAATCACGACTGTTCTTCAAAAATGTTTTCTAAAGTCATCTACATCCTAGTAGCTATTATTACTATCATTATTATTCCACATATTCTGGCTGGCAGCAATTTCCATGTATTCCCTTCCTTCACTGCTAAAAATCAAGTATCTTTGTTAACAAGTCCTCTGGTATATACTCCAGTGCCGAATATAGTGAAGAGTTGACCTTAGTTTCCTTCTGTGGTGTGTGCATAAGAGACAGATTTTTTTGTGTGTTTTGTTATTTTTTATTGGGGATTGGGGGAAGGAGAAAAGGTTGTGCTTAAAGAGTTTACATAAAGAGCCCCCTGAATACCAATCAGGTCCTATTGAACTGGGATCTGAAAGGGCTGCTCCTAAAATTTATACCTAAACCTTTTGCTAATCTCCCAAGCCTCTGCTCTAGGTATATAAGGCTCCACAGATCAGTGAATATCAACAAGTATACGTATGTTGGAGAAGTTTCCAGAAGAAAGACAAATTTAGTTTTCCTTGGCTACTCCCTGTCAAGGTAAAAAGAATTGACAGCAAGTAGTTTTAACACATTTGCTGGAAAGATGTGCTATATACAGAGAAAATATATCCAAAACCTTATGGAGAATTTTCAAAAACTTATGGAAACCTACTGATTACTGATTTATTACTGGAAGGAGCAAATGCAAGAATAAATCTAAAATCTATTTCTGCTGTTACATGAAAGTTCGTTATTGTAGGTTTAATAAATTGCAATAATTAATGTCCAAAGTGTCAGTTTTATCACCATCATCATCATCATCGTAATGTTTTACATTTATTGAGGATTTACTACGTATAAAGCACAGTCCTAAGCATTCTATTCATTACTTTTTTTAATACTTATAAAACCTTTATGAGGTTCTCAACTTCATAAAGAATGTGCCATTCTGGTGAATGATATTGATAATAGAGGAGGCTATGCATATGTAGTTGCAGGGGGTATATGGGAAAATATCTGGACCTTCCTCTCAGTTATATTGCAAACTGCTTTTCAAAAAATGAAAAAAAAGTCTTGAAAAAAAACCCACTGTGAGTGAAGTTCTTTTACATATCCAATATGCAGGTGGTATTCTTGAAAATATTTGCAATTAAAAACATAAATGGTAGAGTGATAGATCAATAAATATATAGGTAGATGTTAGATAAAGAATTATTGAAAGTAAACAACTTTGTAAGTTATGTTACATAATAGATCTTTTTTTTTAGGCTATTAACCATGATAACACAGAGCCTCTGATTATAGACAATGTTTCTACAAGAAACAGTGTTTTCACGATATGTAGAGTGATGCAGTGGACACAAGGAGGGGATTTGCAAAACTAATATCAGTGACTTTTATGTGAAACAATTCCTCTCTCTCCTTCCATTACAACCTTCATCCACTAAACTCCTTTGGAGTCTCAAGACCCAAGACCAAGAGGTAAATAAACTTATGAGGCTTAGAGGACATTTGAATTTCAAAATTAACTCCTGTAATGATTCTCAGAAAGATTTATCACTAAGACCTGATGAAATAACATGTGTATTTGCTTAGAATATGATAACATCTGAGTTTATTTTAATAGTACAAGATCAAACAAGTCAAAAGTAGTGCCGTGTGTCAAGAAGGCCTGTGCCTCCATTAAAATGAAAGGAGGGCTTCCCTGGTGGCGCAGTGGTTGAGAGTCCGCCTGCCGATGCAGGGGACACGGGTTCATACCCCGGTCTGGGAGGATCCCACATGCTGCGGAGCGACTGGGCCCATAAGCCACGGCCGCTGAGCCTGCGCATCCAGAGCCTGTGCTCCGCAACGGGAGAGGCCACGACAGTGAGAGGCCCGTGTACTGTAAATAAATAAATAAATAAATAAATAAAATAAAGTGAAAGGAAAGCTTTATGAAGAAAATTTGAGTGAGAATAAATGGATTAAAAATATTGACATTTATTTTACAGACCACCCTTTCAGGTGTGACTTTTAAAAATGCTTTCAAAATATACATTGAAAGGTGCACTCAGGGCAAAATGCAGTAGAGATAGACAATTGGATGTCCATGTCAAAACATCACTGGAGGGACTTCCCTGGTGGTGCAGCGGTTAAGAATCTTCCTGCCAATGCAGGGGACACAGGTTCAATCCCTGGTCTGGGAAGATCCCACATGCTGCAGAGCAACTAATCCCATGTGACACAACTACTGAGCCTGCACTCTAGAGCCAGTGAGCCACAACTACTGAACCCATGTGCCACAGCTACTGAAGCCCGTGTGCCTAGAGCTTGTGTTCTGAAACAGGAGAGGCCACTGCAATGAGAAGCCCATGCACTGCAGCGAGGAGTTGTCCCCATTTGACACAACTAGAGAAAGCCTGAGCGCAGCAACAAAGACCCAAAGCAGCCAAAAATAAATAAATATTTTTTTTAAAAAAATCACTGGACAAATGGCCTACTGCAAAAAGACTTGACTGTCTTTGCTAACAGTTTCATCTTTTATGAAATTAACAAAGCAATGAGTGCATTTACTATTCCAAACTTAACTGTGATAAATAATTACACAGTAGGTGAACTAACAGTGTTCTTAGAAAAAAGTGATTGTCATGGTGAGATTATTTGAGATGCAAAAGGGAATCTAGCAGCATTCTTAATTTACAAAACTCTTCTTAAGGACATGATTTAATGAGAGCTTCTGACCTGTGCTAACTAACTTCAGCAAATTGTAGTTCTTGCTTAGCTAATGTCATTTTTATTACAATTTGATTGGTTATGTAAACAAACAAAGAAAACAGGAAGCATGTTGAATAATTGTCTTCTCTTTGAGCGCAAATTGTACATACACTGTCTCACATCAGTGATTAAACAAATTTTCAAAACCTTCTCAATTTTAAAATACTGTAAAAATAGGAGGACAAGTTGGAAAGTTGATTTCCTTCATATCAAGCAAGTAACAAATTACCAAGCATTTCTTAAGTTTCTACTTTTTGCTAAGAAATTAATGTAGCCAAAAACATTTATTTATTTCCCATCCTTCTTTTTCCAACTGAATAATAGTTCTTTAACTTTTTTTATTTAAATAACTTAAACATACAATGAAATATTGTTCTCTACATGTATATTTGCTTCCAATCCTGAGTTTTACATTTAACCATAGTTAATCATTTTGCCTTTAAATGCTTTTTAGATGGTGCAATTTGTTCTTAATGCCTTAGCTTTCCTCTTTGGTCACACAGCTGGAGTGGAACGTGAAGCCTGCGTGTAGCACGTCTCTCTGGGTGAACATTTAAAAAAAATCACAACTAGTAGGCAAAAACCCATTTCCTCTAGTCAGGCTGTAGTTATCTTGATCTAGCATGACAAATTAGTGTTCCCAGAGTGGCTGCAAAGTAATCAGACTGTGACAAATGGTTTACTTATAGCAATTTGTTTCCATTTTACTGAAAATTTCCACAGCCTTAAAAAAAATAAAAAGATTTTTAATGGTACTTGAACATTGTTGAAAGTGAACTGCATGAAATGCCAAAGCTGGAATCTAGAATCATTGTGATCTCCCATGAGATGTGACCATAAACAGGGCTTCCTGGTCATGGATTCTCTAAGGAAGTCATACCTCTGTCCACTGGTGACAGCACTGAGTGACCATTTACCCCAGGTAGAGTCCTTTAAGATTCCATACTCATCCTAGACTAGAGGGTCCATGGTATTTTCTTTGGCACAATTTACATCCTTTAAGGGTCTTCTTTAAGCCTGGCGAGATCCACCTTTGTTGCAGTAAAGGAACATTCATTTCGGTTTGGATTCTCTAAAGTGACCCCCTCTTTCAGGAATGCTAGATAGTCCCATATAGTTGCCTATTTATGCTGATCTTTCAGCAAGTTCTCTGTTTGTCCTTGGTTGGAGACTCCAAGGCGACTCTTAAACTGATTTGTCTTACCCCCTGACTGATCTGCTTCCTGGCTAATGTCTTCTGTCTCTTTCTCACTTCAGTGAATTTATGGATGGTCTTCAAGTGGTGCTTTCTTGGAAAGAAGACCTCTCTCTTCTACCCTACTTTCCTAAGGTAAGGAAGGGATTAGGGCATAGCAAGGGCAAGGTTTAGTATTAAGAGTTAGCTCTGTGCCTGACTCAAGTACACATGGAGGCCTCGAGTAAGGTGATTGGCCTATGTTATCCCATTTCACCCTGTAAAGTCTGCATTATTCTCCCCACTTCATAAGTACATGTGACTTGGAAAGATGAAAAAAACTGTTAGAGATGAATTGTTTCTGAAGTCTTCTTCCTGTAATCTTCCTCAATACCATGCCTTATTTTTATTTCTCAAATTGTAGGTAGTATGAGGCATTCTTCTTTTTCCCATTGGTCTGTATAGTAAGTTAATGCAAAAAAAAAAAAAAAGTTAAGCAAAACTACCTATGCTTTAGCAGAGAAATAGTTAATAATCTAGAAACTCAATTAAATAGAAAGGAAATGATTTCTTAAAGCCATGCATTGTTAAGCTTCAATTCATACATATCCCATTTAAAGCCATTTGTTTTACTCTGTACCTACTTGCAATTTTTACATTATATTACTCCTTCAATTTTGTTTTTCCTACTCTTATCTAAATGTGTACCAAAAAAGAAAGATCTCTAAACAAGAAGTGCTGTTTTTTATTCTTTATGATATGTCTTCATAGCTGTAGTTATAATACATAGATAGTAATTTCCATATGCTAACAGTATTTCCTAATAATTATTGGAAATTCTGTGGACTACCATAGCACTTCATGTAACTAAAAAATAAATTAGTTACAGCTCAAGATCTACTTCTGATGTTCATTTTTATTTTGGAGTCTCTTCTTTTTCTTAACCTGTTTTGTTTCCTCCCTTAGTGATTAGATTATTGGTTGGGCACAAAGCATGTAACTCCTCTTGTGTTCTTTAAATTCTAAGAAAGGCTTTGAGATATATACAATTCTTTGTTTTGTCAACAGAAGAAAAAAGGAGGTTTTATTTTGTTTTATTTAAATAAAAACTGTACTTTATATTTTTCTCCCTCTTAAATGAAGAAAAATCAGTATAAGTGTTTCACACAAGATATGGTTTAAACAACCCATGGTCTATTTAATAACAGCCCCGCCCCCTTGCTCACATACTATTGCTAAACAGATTGTATTTGCATTTTTCTCATACTATTTAAAATTTTTTAAATAATTTTTTAGTCTAAAATAATAAATATAGTTATTGTTTTAAGAAAGTAGAGCAATATGCCTTAAACATATACAGTGATGTATGTCAATTATTTCTTAATAAAGTGGGTAAAAAAAGAAAATAGGGCAAATAATTAAAGATGCAGATTGATGAAAATGTGTAAGCAGTGTGTAAAGGAAAATAATGATCTTCTTAATCTGCCAGGACTTAAATAATAATCCAAAACTAGTCTTCAAGGATTTGTTCTTTCTTGACTTTTAATGTAGTATCAGATATGGGCTTCATATTTATCAGTATAGCACAAATCTGAAAACTACTTTTATTTTCATTTATACCTAAGAAAATGCTTCTGTACTATATTACATGCCTAAATTTTGGAGAAATTCTCTGATTATTAAAAAATTAGGAAGGATTCATTCATGTCTAAAGTCCATTGTGTTCTTTATTGATTTAACTTGATTCTGGGTTTAATGGCAAAGTTATAGTGGGGAAAATTTATTCTATGTGCTGTCCTTTTATTGCTTTGGGGAACTTGATTGGACAGGCATGCTAAAAGAAAGGGTTTGGAGGGGAAGAATTTTGGCTTTGCTTCCAAATTTTAACATGATATCAGGCCACATTATAAACATTAGTAAAATGATATAAAATGTCATTCCTTTTTCCCCAGAAAATGACATCCTGGTCATGACAATGCAGGGTGATGGACACTTTGAGCAGGGTAAAGAGAATTTCCTAGGTTTCTTCCCCTCCAGTAAGGGTTAGGTGGGTATTTATAAGGTCCTCAACCCTTTGCGATGACCCCATAGGCCTTCTATTCACCTTGAGCCCTATAATTTCATTAAGAGATGAGTATTGATTTAAAGATCTTATCACATATAATCCTTCATATTGCTAATTAATTACTAGACTCAAAGGGTACCTCCCATCCTCTACCATCATGTTCCAAGTGAATCCAGTAAAAGTGAACTAATTAGAAATAAAATGTCCAAACTCAATTAGAGTATGAGCTTCTGAGGATCTAATCTATATTCTTCCCAAAGATCTTAAAGTTTGTTAAAGAGCCATTCCATTAGCCTGACGATGTCTCTTAAGGAATACTTCTGAATTAAATTGTTGCTATAGTTCTTCCTTCCTGAGTATCCAGAGAGAATTCTCTTGAAACATAAATGCTCAGTGTCAATCCACTTGAATACTCACCAAAGACTGCTGCCTACTATTTTATAAGAGCAGTAACATGAGGATAATTACTTCAATTATACCTCTCTTCCCTCTCATGGTTAGCCACCAACCCATATTCAAGGCCCTTTTTTTAAAGATCCCCTCACTTAGTATCACATTGCATAATTATCTTTTCCAGTTCAATTCCTTCTTTCACAGTTGGCTTCTCCTTTTCAACAGTAGCTGCTTGAACCCTCATGATCTTACATTCTGTTCTGTATCATTAATCTTTTCACAGAAAATTCTGCTACGTGGTTATTGATTTGAAACCTGTATCTCCCTTGAAAATGTCTCTTCCCTTCTTCCCAGTAGAGTGAAAGCTTTTTGTACTTTCACACCCAAAGATCATAATAGCCACTGTTAATAATTTCCTACATTTCAAATTTTTTTTATCCTACACAAAAATCACTTTTTCTTTAAGGTTCATGATAACTGAGTATGCCATCATTTACCATTTTGATTCATGTCATTCTCTGTAGTCTTGACTACTCCTATTCATTCACTGTGGACTTTGAAACCTAGTTCCCAGACTTCTTTACTCCCACACTAAAATCAACCATCATCAATTGGGTAATTTCTACATGTAGATAATCTTTCCAACAAATATCATCAAAGATGCCTGACTTCAATATCAACATCCTTACCCCAACTCCACTCCCTCTAAACCACTGCCACATCAATACTATGTACATTGCCTCTCAAACGCTTGTATGAAATCATAAAATCCAAAGCGTCATCATCCTACCAAATCTCCTGCCCATTTTGGTCTCTCAGTTCTGTTCTTTTTATTCATGAAGAACAATGCATTCTTTTCCCCTTCACTTACTCACAGGCTGTCACCCACCCTTCACAGTTTTATGTCATTTTCTCTCTTTGCTTGACACCTTGATAGTTTTTTTTTCAATAACCTTTTTGCTAGTATCCTAACATTTTCATTCCTTCACGATGAAAATTTTCAGATTATCTGTCTTTTGCTGTTCACAGACTTCTGAATAGTTAGACAAAATAATCCAATTATATGAATTGCTGCTAATTATTTGGTTTCCAGATGGGTTTTCAGCAGGCTCAGCAACACTTTTTCTGGTCCCTGGTTCTGTTCTCTCCCCAGTTTCCCAAAAATGCCATTTCTAAACAAAACTAATAAATTTATACTTCTTATTCCACAGCTATTTTCTTCAATCTCAATCAGATAACTTGCCTCTTAATTCACAGAGAAATTTTCAGGCTACTTTTTATGATACTTCAAACATCCATATTCACAAACTTATGATATTTTCACCTTCTGAGATAATAAATTTGTTCTTTTTCCTTTATTTCCTGGTCCTGCTCCATCACAAATAGCCAGGTCTTTTCTAGTATCTTACTTCAGGAGTGATTTCAATTAGAGGGCTAGAAGGAGGAGTTGCCTTTATTTTTGTTTGTATGATTTTAAAGTTGAGATGAATGAAGAAATTGTGATAAGTTATGTTAAAGACACAATGAGACTGAGAAAGATTCTTAGGAAGGGAAGAGGAATACTATATCCAAATTAATAATAAAAGAATACTTTTGGGGTTTCCTTGGTGGTACAGTGGTTAAAAGTCTGCCTGCCAAGGCAGGGGACATGGGTTTGAGCCCTGGTCTGGGAGGATCTCACATGTCACGGAGAAACGAAGCCCGTGCATCACAGCTGCTGAGCCTGTGCTCTGGAGCTTGCGAGCCACAACTGCTGAGTCCTGTGCACCTGGAGACCGTGCTCCGCAACAGGAGATGCCACCGCAATGAGAAGTCCCACACCGCAATGAAGAGTGGCCCCCGCTCGCCGCAACTGGAGAAAGCCCACACAGAGCAACGAAGACCCAAAACAGCCAAAAATAAATAAATAAAATTAATTAATTAATTTAAAAAAAGGAATACTTTTGGTCAAGTCAAAAGAAAGCAGAAAAGTGGAAGAATAAAATGAATATGGAACAAATAGAAAATAAATACAATAACAAGATTTTATAGTTAAATAAATCAATAATTACATTAAGTGGACCTAAATTAAAAGATTCGATAATAAAGCAATATCCATCTATAAGCTTTTTACAAAATAGAATTTGAAACAAATAAACATAAAGTCTGAAAAGAAGAGAATCAAAAAAGGTATACCAGAGAAAACTATTCTACTTACAGATAAACACAATTGAAAGCAAGAAGCATATTAAAGATATAAGGGAATTTTTTAAAACTTTAAAGGCAATTCAATAATAATGTAACAATTTTAAATTTATATATACCTAACAACATAGTTTTAAAATATATAAAGCAAAACAGAATTGAGAAGAAATAGATAAATCCACTATTATTTTAGATTTTTAAATATGTGAAAGAATGATTAGACAAAAATAATCTGTAAGCACACAGAAGATCAGAAAAATATGACAAATTAACCTAATAGATGATTATAGAACATTACAACCCAACAAAGCAAAATATACAATATTTTTTATGGGAAATTTACCAAAATTTAGCACATCTTGGGTCTTCCAGCAAGTCTTAACAAAGATCAAAGAATTAAAATCGTAAAATCTTGTTCTTTGACTAGGGAGAAATTAAACTACAAGTGAAGAACAAAAGGATGACTAGAAAACTGTCTTAAAGTTTGGAAATGTATTAATATACATTTCCAAATAGCCCATTAACCAAATGAGAATTCACCATGAATAATAGAAAATGTATTACATTGTGGGATGTGAATAAAGCCAAAATTTCAAGAAATGTATAGCCTTAAATGCATATATAAGAAAAAAGGCTAAAAATTATGATTAAAAATATCTATCTTAAAAAGTTAGAAGAAGAATAGCATATTAAATCTTCCCAAAGAAAGGATGGAAAAAATAAAATAAAAATAATGGATATTAATGAATTAGGAAAAAACTTTCATTCTAATAAATTCCTTATAGGATTGTAAATTGATGGAACCCAGGGCCAGGACTAGGGTGAGGTAAATGTAGTACCTAGGGTACAAAATGTAAGCACTCACTTTCCCTCAGGGCTCATCCTCACTTGCATGATCTTGAGAGTGAGTATCTCCTCAAGGTCATGCAAGTGGAAGGTCAACCCTGAGTATGAGAACCTCCTTAAATTCTGTGTCCTCAGTGTTTCTCTCTACTGACATTAGTCCTGGCCCAAGTACAACCATCTTGGGAAACTGTGGCTGTATCTGGGTACATTTGAGCATATACATATTCTATGAACCATCAACTCCACTCCTGGGTATATACCCAATAGAACATGCATACATGTGTTCACCAAATAACAAATAAAGAAATGTTCATAGCGCCATTATTTGAAATACACTAAAAATTATAAACAACCTAAATTTCCATTCAGAGTAGAATGAATACATAAATTGTGGTGTTTTTATACAACAAATGACACTGTGCAATAAATGTGAATGGCTTACTGTTACATGAAAAACATGGATAAGGCTCACTGACATAATGTGCCAAGCTCCAGCACTCATAGGTATGAGTTCTTTCATACAAAGCTCAAAAACAAGCAAAACTTATTTGTGGTGATAGATGTCTGACTAGTGGTTACCTTTGAGAAAGAGGAGTAATGCCTGAGGGGGGCCACTAGTAAGTTTTCTGAGGTGCTGTTAATGTCTTATCTTGATCTGGGTGGTTTTGGCATATGAATATTCACATTGTGAAAGATGGTTTTCTTCAATATAAAGTGGGGATCAGATTTAGTAAGAAGATAATTGGTGTCCATGGTAAATGTCAATATACAGTACTTGTTGAAATGGAATACAGATCATAATGGCTGTATGTCAATATTTCTCTTTGTTGTCATTGATTTAGTACAGATATCTATGACTTTCTACTATAGGAAACTAGAGATACCAGCGACTTAAAAAAACAAAACAGAAATAAGTTCACAGTGACGTTTTCTGGTCTCTACTGCAACCTCAGAAGAAAGGTAGGTGTGTAAGAAATTTTGTGAGCCTGGCTTAGGAAGGGAAAAATCTCTTCTCTGTTTTATTTCTCCAACATAACTTTCATTCTCTCTTTTACTTAGCATAATATCTTAGTTTTCAGTTTCACTCTCAATCAACCAAATATAAGCCAAAAATAGTAGCAGAATCCCCATTAGTCTCACTGCCAACACCAGATACCAAGTCCATGGGACAAAACACCATAAGAGCTGGCTGGCAATAAAAATGAACTTGATATTTCCAGTTTACCTGAAATAATGCTCAGAAGTCTTCTGTCTTGACTAACATCCAAAGAAAAATGAAGGGTGATATAAAATTTTATTCTTTGAAAGGGCAAGGGTAATGAGCAGGTCAATTTCTTCAAACATTTATTACATCTTTAAATTGTGTGCATTGGTTTCCTACTCTGCCCTTTACTCTTGCCCAGTGCCCACATCTAGGCCATACTCAGAGCTTTTAGGTATTCTAAAAATAGATCCAACTCCATAAGGTATTAAGAGAAAAATAATATTTAACTGAAAACTTCATGGGGAGACAGAACTGACGTAGCATAACAACTGCAATAAATTTAATCAGATTTCTATTAGGTATCTCAATTTTCACCTAAATGTTCTCTTCTTTCTGGTCTTCTCATCTTTCTTTTTTCTTTCTTTCATTTTTTCACACAAACTATAAAAATCCCTCAACAATTCAATTATATGCCCAACCTTGCACACCAACATCCTCATTAGCTGAATAGTGACTACCTGTGATAAGTTAAGCATACTTATAACAGGTCTCAGTTCATCCAAACACACTTGCTTCCTTTAAGTGTAACACCTTGTCCTGAGTCATGAGGTTTTCAAATAGAAAATTAAGCACAAAGACATGAAATGACTTTCCCAAAATTTACATCAAATAACTAGTGAAGCTGGAACTGAGTCCTTGACTCAGGTCTTCCGTTCCTTTCCATCACTCACTAGGTTCTTTATAGAAGGCATTGTGCTAGATTCTGTGACAAATACAAAAGATAAACTGGATACATTTCCTGCCTTCAAGTGATTAAAAATATAATGAAAAGGAAAAAAATATGTAGAAATAGCTGTAATCTAGTGAAGAGTATGAAACATAATATAGTAGAGTTGACATGTCATTGAATGAGAAGAAAAAGAATAGTTCTGGAAGGAGAGAGAGAAAGGATGAGTATGAAAGATTTAAAAAAAGAGGTGACCTTTGATCTGGTGAGTAGAATTGTGTTGAATACCTGACAGACATGCTTATTTAATTCTAAAATGATATTAATTATTGTTTTTTGAATTACATGTTCTGTATTTATTTTCTTTCCAACTTAAAAATTCAATCTCACCAAGTTTCCCAAATAGCCTTCTTTTCTTTTCTTATCTAAACAATGTCTGTCACTTCTGAGAGCCACAGGGCTTTTCTTACTTTCTACTTTATGGTAGCTGTTATTTATATGTCCTAAATCTAACATTTAATTTCATTTATTTATATGTGCACTTGGCTGAATATCAACATCTGAATTATGTGAATCTGTCATCAATCTAATGGAGAAGCATTGATGTTAAAATAACCAGAGAAATAAGTCATTAGTCATTTGTATAAAATGTATCCATCTTTGTCTTTAATATTATTCACTGTTATTTTGAGTCGAATACACTAGTCAAATTTATTGTTATAGGTCATATTAGTATGAGGACTTCTCCAATCGTAATTGATAAAGCACTGGAAAACTTTTTTTTGGCAAAAATTACTTTTGTTAGCCCACTTTCTTCTTTCATGTAAAATTGAACACTACATCTCATTCCTACCACTGAAATAACTCTCAATCTTCTCAACTTCTTTCCATCTCTACCTGGAGGTTTCCTATTACTGCTGTAACAAACTACTATACATTTAGTGACTTAGAACAATATACAATTATTATTTTATAGTTCTGGAGGTCAGAAATCCAAAATAGGTTTCTCTGGATCAAAATCAAGGTGTCAACATGGCTGAATTCCTTCTGGAACCTCTAGGGAAGAATTCATTTCCTTGCACTATTCAGCTTCTTGAGGCTTCCTATATTCCTCAGTTCATGGCTGCTTTCCTCCATTTTCAAAACCAGCAATGTAGCATTTTCAAGTCTCTGACTGCAACTTCCTGTTCCACCTCCTTTCTACTTTAAAAGACCCTTGCCATTACATTGGGCCCACCCAAATAATCCAGGATAATCTCCTTATTTTAATGTAAGCTGATTAGCAACTTTAATTCCATCTGCAACTGTAATTCACTTTGCTATGTAATATAGCGTGTCTCAGGTTCTGGGGAATAGGATATGGTCAACTCTGGGGAACCATTATTCTGCCTACCATACTACCTACAGTGATGATTCTGGTCGCTATCATCCCTGACTTGAATTTCTGCAAGTCTCTTAACTGGTCTCCATGCTCTCATTCTACTCCTCTTTAGGACACTGGAGCTAGAATAACCATGTTATTCCCCTTACTCCCTAAACCTTTAAAATAAAATTCAAATTTTTTAACATGGATTCCAAGGTTGTGCATATCTGTGCTTATTCAAGTTCCGTTTCCTCTCTGATTCCTCCTCCTGCCCTTGTGTCTTCCACTCTATCCTTACAGAATGACTTTCAGCTACCCATATGAGCCACACTCTCTCTTGTCTTCACATATTGTTTCCTTTGCCTGAAACACAGTGTCTTTTTTTTTATATATTAGCTAATTCCTTCTCATCTTTCAGATCGCACCTTAAATGGTACTTCTTCCAAATATTTTTCCCTGACAATTTCCCAAACACACAAATACCCATGGAAGTTTAGGCATTCCTCATACATGATCCTTTAGAACCCTGTACTTTTCACATCAAAACACTTAACACACTCTAGTATATTGTAAAAGTAACATCTTTTTATATGGCTACATTCCTGACTTTATGATAAACTTTACCAAGGCAGGGACTTTGTTCATCTTATTCAAGGTTGATTGCATCTCCACTCCCTGGACCACTTCCTCTCATGTAATAGGCACTGAGTAGCCATGTTTTGATTGATGATAATCTAGGATAAATAGAGTCATTCCTGCTCCCTTCACCATGACCATGGCTCAGCCTCTCAAACTGAAACCCTCTACATCTCCTCCAAACATAAGAAATGTATGTTAACTGTTTGTAGATGTTAAAATTTTACCTTGGTTGTTGAGTGGTGTCCAGTACTTTTCCTTGAGATCCACAATGATTATTCTATAATGGAAGCAGTAAGAATGCAGATAGTTTATAGACAATTGACATCCCTCAGTAGCCCCTGGTCAAAAAGGTGAAGTCACTGTCAAGGGTTAAGAAAGACACCGTAGTTGGGTAAAATTTCAAACCACTTATATGCAAATATGGTCCCAATATTTGGTCTGAATGTAACTCAGAGTGGTAACTAAGCTCTGAAAATGGTTACATGTGTATGTCTGGACAGGAAAATTGAGGAGACGTTTGAATAATGGGATAAAGAAGAAGAGATAATTCTAAGAGAAAACTGAATAAACTCACTTATAAATAAAATCTCTGGATAAGCTTCAATGTGGCAGCAGTGGCCATGTCATGAGAGGAATAACTGACTTCTATTTTCTAATGTTTTATTTTATTGGACCCTGAATATACAGAATTAAATTCGTAGAAGTCTCCAGTCATTTCACATCATTTCTAAATACCTATCATCATTTCTCAAGTAGGAATTATAAACCATATTGCAGGACATTCTGCTCATAATATGCAAATCAACATTTATTGAGTACCTCCTGAATACCAGGCACTGCATTAGGACTGCAATGCCCTTATGTAAGTATTAGCATCTCTTTTGGTAAACCATCAGAAATAGTTGGGTTCTTCAGGGAAGTCCAGCAACATTACCCCTGAAGATATTTTATAATAATAGTGTCAGGAACCCTGTGGGAAAGTGAGAACTTTTACAACAATTGAGATTGACTTGTCAACAATTGAGCAGGACTAGTAGGACATAAAATAGGCCCCTTAGAGAAGTTCACTGTACATTTAGAAGACCAGTAGAGTGAGCAGACTGAGCAAGAGCAGCCAATATATCAAAGTGAACAATTATTCCAGGTATCTATGAAGCTGTTTCTACTTTACCATCAACCAACCTGGTCCTCCGTTCTACTTTCAGATGAAGAGAACATTTATTGGGGCCTAAAGTTTCTGGTACTGGAACCCCCTATGAAAGAGCTGGTCACAAAAAGCATTTCCCTGCTGGTCAAGCAAGAAAAGCCCCAGAGACTGAAGTTGGGCAGGGTCAGCACCAGTGCTGACAGCCACAGCCACCCCCAGTTCCAAAGGATATCTGCGGTCTGGAAGTTGACAATGGAGTGGAAAGCAACCAAGTAGGATGCCAAAGCTCGAGGAATCTAAAAGAAAGTGACAGGAAAGGACAACAGGGGAGAGTGGTCAGAGCCATGGGCAGCAACTGTGAGTGTGGGAATCTGATTAACCTCCTTCCCTTTCTTTTCCAAACTTGACTGCCACACACACAAACACACATTGCGCCAGAGACTTCTAAAGGGAATAATTAGGGAGGGGACAATAATAATAAAAATAACCAATTACATCCATTGAATACTTGATATTATCTCATTAACTCCTCACAAAAAATCATATAAGGTTGATTCTACAATGAGGCTCATTTTTTAAACAAACAATGTGTAGAGAGGTTAAGGAGCTGACTGAAGATAAAACCTACCACAGAGTAAGCAGAGGCTCAGAGCATTGAGAAAGAGGTGATTACTCTAAATATTTTTTCTCTTTCTTTCATAGATAGACAGTAGCAATGGAATAATCAGGGCTTTTCTACTGTATGTTCCATGAGGGATTCCAATTAAAAATTGTGTGTGTTTGTTGTGTTTGTTTGCAGATACATGAAACAATAAAGGAAAACAGAGAACAGATTGTCATTATGACACCATCATTGGGGAAAAACGAGAATACTCTTTTTCTTTGATATTCTAGCTATCCTAACTTCAGGATTACAAGAATATGCTGTAGACATTAATAGATATATGTGTTTGAGGAAATACACACACACACACACACACACGATTGTGAGGGTTCCCCATGGAACCTTGATCCACAGTTACTGAATGCACGTGATTTGTCAATTTCAGACATGAATCACTCTAGTCCTGGCACAAAACCCCCCGTTGGACTGCAACAGCTAATAAGCATCCCTGCATCCCTGTGAGGAGTCACCTTCTTACTGCACCTGGCGACTCTCTGAGGAGTCTTTGGCTATGATGTCAGTGCATGCTCCCAATGACAGCCCTCCCACTGAGAGTCTCACTGTCCTTGCCCATAGAAGTAAGTTGGCATTTTCCCTGGACCGTGCAATTACTATCCAAATGTGAAACATTGACCTAGATATCTTGAGGCAGCATGATTTCTCAGTGAGCCTTTCACATTTCCAAAAGCCGCCACAGGACCAGCTCACTCACCCCTTGAAGCTGACTGAAGTTTCTTTCTCTGAGGCTGCCTGGGTTTTGCCTTTGAAGTTTAAACCTGGGAGCAGTTATCTGCCAGCTGAGATAAGCACTCCCAGGGCTTCCACGGGCAGCCAGTCCTAACAAAGAAGGGATAAGACCTCTGAGTGCGCTCTGCCATCTACCAAGTCACAGCGGAGTAGAGAGTAATCAGGGTTCTTTCCACAGAGTGCTCCAAGAGTGAATCCAATCAAATTAAAAGACAGTCAAAGAGAAAAGATAAAATAACTTCAAAAGAGAACCCACAGCTGTAGAGTTACCTGTCAATCAGCAGGAGCCACAAGCCAATCAGAGGTGAAATAAAAAATTTGTTTGAAAGGAAATGTGTTAGAAACAGTTGCGTTTCACCAAAGCAGGGAAAAAAAGAAAAAGTCAACCCGTACTAGGTGCAGTAAAGCTGATAATCAATCTATACATCTAAGCGTGTCAATAAAGATTATACACACCCATCTGAATTGGCAGGATTTTTCTGTGCCCAGCCATGATTTTGGCATCCTCAAAGGCTGCTGTCCATGATCTCAAAAAGCTAGTACAACCGAGACAATGAACAAAACTCCTAAGCAATAAGTATATTAGCTACTTTGGTAAGCAAATTTAAGTTAGTAATTTGTGTGATTCTTTTTTCCTCGCTGATGTAGGAGTGTGCTTGCTCATGTTAAGAGGGTAACTAAATCCTTATGTGCCTAAATACAAGGAGTTTCCATGCTTCTTTTTTTTTTTTTTTTTTTTTTTTTTTTTTTTTTTTTTGCGGTACGCGGGCCTCTCACGGTTGTGGCCTCTCCCGTTGCAGAGCACAGGCTCCAGACGCACAGGCCCAGAGGCCATGGCTCACGGGCCTAGCCGCTCCACGGCATGTGGGATCCTCCCGGACTGAGGCACGAACCCGTGTCCCCTGCATTGGCAGGCAGACTCTCAATCACTGCGCCACCAGGGAAGCCCTCCATGCTTCTTTTAAAAGATAGTGCCCAGAGTAGAATTTTCCAGGCAATACCAGAAAGTCTTTGGTTCAGGAAAGATCAGACTCATTTAAGAAGTGGAGCTGGGTGACCTGTGAGCAGGAAGGAAATGAAGGCTTGGAAAACCCAAGATTGCCTAGATTGGACGAACTTTGTTAGCCTGCTGAAATGGGGAGATGATGAAGTTTGAGGAATTTAAGTGTCAGGAACTTGTGACTTACTTGTATGCAGCATCATTGGTTTGGGAATGATAACAGGAAGGGTGCTTGCTGAACACAAGTTGAGTCTTTGACAGTACTACTTCAGAGTAGTTTGCAGTAGGTGGGATGGGCAGCCTTGTGAGGAATCTGTGCCATCTGGGTGTACCATAACCTGCCTTAAGGAATAACAGTAGGTCAAGGACCCCAACTAGGCCCATTCCCATTTTTTCTGGCCTTGTGGTAGGTAGAATCATGGTTCTCCAAAGATGCCCACATCCTAAACCCCAGATTCTGTGAATGTTACTTTATATGGCAAAAGGGACTTTGAAGATGTGATTATGGTAAGGATTTTGAGATGAGGAGATTATCTTGTATTATTTAGGTGGGCCCAACATAATCACAAGGGTCATTCAAAGAGGGAGACAGGAGTGTCACGGTTAGAGAAGGTGATATGAGAACAGAAGCAGAGGTCAGAGAGAGATCTAAAAATGAAATACTGCTGGCTTTGAAGATAGAAAGAACCACAAGTCAAGGAAATCTGTGGACCTCTAAAAGCTAGCAAAACAGAGAAACATTTTCTTACAGACTCCAAAAGGAATGGATCCCTGCCAAATCATTTTGGACTTCTGAACTCCAGAACTGTAAGATAATCTATTTGTGCTGTTTTAAGCCACTAAGTTTATAGCTGTGTCTTACAGCGGAAATAGATACTAATACCAGCATCTTTTAAAATCAGTGTTATTTTTTTATAATCTATGACACTATGGAATACTTTGCAGCTTTTAGAAGCAAGAGACTATATGTAAGCAGAGAGCCATGGGTATATCTTATATAAACACAGTGTCAAGTGAGTATTAGAATATGAAAGAAACAAGCCGATAGCTTAATGTATATTACAAAACAGCACTGTCTTTTGCATACCTAAAACATCAATGGGATTGCTTTTGTGGAGAGGACAGAAATGGAAGGAGAAAATGGGGTAAAAGGGGACCAAAAACAACTAAACAAGAGAATGTGATTATCTCTACTTTCTGCACCTCAGTTTCAAATTTTTTAAAAAGGAAAAATAACAAATACACAGTTTGTTCACTATATTTTTAAATAGGAATTTAAACTCTATCTTTGCAACAATAGATATATAAAGGGACCTGAAATTAAATTCAAAACCTAGGAGAAATTATGATTTATCCCAGCTAGGAGACTATTCATGGAAAGTTACCATATTTTGTGGATAAGCAGTGTTAATGAAAATTTAGATTGTATGATGAAAAATGTCAATTATTCTTCACTAAGCATTTTTTGATCATCATGGTTGAGAGGATCACTTTACCCTCTACCCTCTTACATCCTCTGTTTTTCCTTATCGAAGTGAAAAGCATCACTGACCATTTTGTAGAAGTAACAATGATTCAGTGAGAAAAATCCCTCTTTCATCTCAGTGGGGTTTACACTTTTAAAAAGGAGGTCAGATTGATATTTGGGGGTCTAACAATTTTTGAGTCATGAATTAACCTAATGACAAATAGGGAGAATCCTCTGAATCCCCTTGCAGTTAAGACCTGTAAAAAGAAAGAGTGAAAGAGAGAGGGAAGGAGGGAGAGAGGGAAAAATAAACACAGATCTCATGTCAAAAGTATTTTATAAAAGCACAACAATAATCAGAAAAAACAGAATATTTTACAGATCATATCTGAGTTGTAATTTTTAAATATAAACCTAAGGGAAATCTTGACCTACTGAAACAACAAAAACGTGTCTTCTAGATTTTGAAAATCTTTTGTTAAGGTACTAATTCTATTTTGTAGGGAGAGGTGAGTCTGGTGAGGCTGTAGACATCTGATTTTAAGAATTAAGTTGCTATTTATCTTTGTGTAATTCAAATGAAAGCAATTTTCATGTTTGTAAATGTGTGTATGTGTGTATGTGTGGTTGCGTCCTCTAATGTTTGTTTTAATGATAACTACAAAAGGGTCTCTGTAAAGGAACTACCATTTGACTTGTTAAAGAAAAGTCAGTTTTATCCAAACAATGCACAAAAGTTGTGGATGGTACCAATAAAATTTTGGAAATATTTTTCCCTAATTTTAGGAGAAAATAGAATAGGCAATTTCCCTGAAAATATGTGTAATTTGCATATTCCTCAGCAGTAATTTGTAAACTTTAAATATGAAATGGATCCATGTGATGAATCAGCTGCTCAAGGATTGAAAAGGGTGATATGGACAACAATTGTCTCTTTTTCTTTCATCTGTTAGAGCTGAAATGATGCTCCTCCACCTCCCCAAGAAAGTTTGCACATATTCTATTCAAGAAAGACTTTGAGAGTATAGGGAGAATAAAGTTCCTTCTATGCTAGAAAGTAGCTAACTTGAAGCTGAAGCTGCACGAATAAATGCCTCCAGGTAGAGGAAAAGAAAAACATCTTGTTTTCATTTCATGAATTTTCTAAGTAATGAAGACATGAAGTTTTATAACCTTGATTGGCATTGAAAATAGCTAAATCCTGGGAGAGGCATGGGTATATTATGCTCAAGACTGAGGGCTTTTTATTTCTCAGAGGAGTCACAGTAATTTCTTCCTACTTTTTACAGAATAGGATTGCATTTTTAGAAAAGTAAATTTATTTCCCAGCATAAGCTGTTTTTGTTCTCTAGTGAAGATGATTCTCTTCAAATAAAATAAATCAAATTGCTCATCAATTATGAAAAATACTCACAAAAACATTCTCACCTAAAGACACATAATTTTCAAATATTATCAGTCACTCCCCTGCCCAGAGAAATGACCTCAAGTATACTTAAGGCATAACTAAGAAAGAAAATCCTTTGGAAATGTTTTTATCATTTTTAAAATAAGATAATGGGCTTCTTTCTTCCTTTGTTTGGACCAGCATTTCTGCTGAGCATGCTTTCCTCTGATACAGATTCTATTTCTTCACAGTTAAAATTTAACTTCAACAGTTCCTAACCTCTTTCAGTGGGGATCAGCACATGATAGGGGTATATATATATGCTTGAATTATTTTCTAGAATGTAACTAAATGACCTTAAGAGCTCACTTGAATCTGTGTTTCTTTTGCATTTGTAGCTCTGTCTTTCTTAGTGATAATAAACTATTATATTTCAATTCAAATAGTTGTATTCCATTTAAGTAATGTCTAATGAGTTTAAGAAAAAGCTCAGAAAACTTTGGTGTACAGTAAAAATGATTTATAGTCAAAATGATGTAAAAATGAGCTTTAATTTTATTTTCAGGTGAATACAGTATCTTGGTAAGACAATTAATTTTAACAATGTGTATGATTTGAATGATACAAATATTTTACTAGTTGAGAACTTGTGCTGTCAACATCTTGACAGATCAGAATTGAGGAATGTTTAAAAACTGCTACATGAAAGATATCATCTCTTGCTTTGCCATTTACTTTGATAAACTGAATTCAAAATGTAATAAGCATTAGAACAAAGCATTATTTTAGGAAACATAAAAAGGTATATGGGGGACCTTTAAGATGGCAGAGGAGTAAGACATGGACATCAACTTCTTCCCCACAGATACATAAAAAATACATCTACATGTGGGACAACTCTTACAGAACAGCTAGTGAATGCTGGCAGAAGACCTCAGACTTCCCAAAGGCAAGAAACTCCTCACATACCTGGGTAGGGCAAAAGAAAAATCAGAGAAAAAAATAGGGACGGGACCTGCACCTCTGGGAGAGAGCTGTGAAGGAGGAGAGGTTTCCACACACTAGAAAGCCCCTTCATTGGCAGAGATGGGGGTGTGTGGGAAGCTTCAGAGCCATGGAGGAGAGCGCAGCAACAGGGGTGCAGAGGGCAAAGTGGAGGGACTCCTGCACAGAGAATCAGTGCCAACCAGCACTCACCAGGCTGAGAGGCTTGTCTGCACACCGCCAGGGTGGGTGGGGGCTGGGAGCTGAGGCTCGGGCTTCGGAGGTCAGATCCCAGGGAGAGGACTGGGGTTGACTGTGTGAACACAGCCTGAAGGGGGCTAGTGCACCACAGCTAGCCAGGAGGGAGTCTGAGAAAAAGTCTGGAACTGGCTAAGAGGCAAGAGACCATTGTTTCAGGGTGTGCCAGGAGACGGGACTCAGAACACCACCAAAACAAGCTTCAGAGACAGGTGCGAGCCATGGCTATCAGCGCAGACACCAGAGACCATCATGAAACGCTTAAGGCTGCTACTGCAGCCAACAAGAAGCCTGTGTGCAAGCACAGGTCACTATCCACACCTCCCCTCCTGGGAGCCTGTGCAACCCGCCACTGCCAGGGTCCTGTTATCCAAGGACGATTTCCCTGGGAGAACACACAGCGTGACTCATGCTGTTGCAACTTCACGATGGCCTCTGCCACCGCAGGCTTGCCCTGCATTCCTCACCCCTCCTTCTCTGCAGCCTCAGTGAACCAGAGCCCCGTAATCAGCCGCTTTTTTAACCCTCTCCTGTCTGGGTGGGGAACAGATGTTCTCAGGCATCCTACACGCAGAGGCGGGGCCAAATCCAAAGCTGAACCCTGGGAGCTGTGTGAACAAAGAAGAGAAAGGGAAATCTATCCCAGCAGCCTAAGGAGCAGCAGATTAAATTGCCACAAACAGCTTGATGTGCCCTGCATCTGTGGAATACCTGAATAGACAACAAATGATCCCAAAATTAAGGCGGTGGACTTTGGGAACAACTGTAGACTTGGGGTTTGCTTTCTGCATCTAATTTGTTTCTGGTTTTATGTTTATCTAGTTTAGTATTTAGAGCTTATTATCCTTGGTAGATTTGTTTATTGATGTGGTTGTTCTCTTCCTTTTTTTAATAAATATATATTTATTCCTTTCTCTCTCTCTCTCTCTCTCTCTCTCTCTATATATATATATATATATATATATATATGTTCCTTTTTCTCTTTTTATGGGTGTGTATGTGTATGCTTCTTTCTGCGATTTTGTCTGTATAGCTTTGCTTTTACCATATGTCCTAGGGTTCTCTCTGTCCATTTGTTGGTTTGGTTTTTTTTTAGTATAGTTTTAGAACTTGTAATCATTGGTGGATTTGTTTATTGGTTTTGTAGCTCTCTTCTTTCTTTCTTTCTTTTTTATTATTAATGATGTTTTTAATAACTTTATTTTATTTTATTTTTCTTTCTTTTTTTATTCTCTCCTTTCTTCTGAGCCATGTGGATGACAGGGTCTTGGTGCTCTAGCCTGGTGTCAGGCCTAAGCTCTGAGGTGGGAGAGACGAGTTCAGGACATTAGTCCACCAGATTCCTCCGAGCCCCACATAATATCAAATGGCAAAAGATTTCCCAGAGATCTCCATCTCAATGCTAAGACCCAGATTCACTCAAAGACCAGCAAGCTACAGTGCTAGACACCCCATGCCAAACAACTATCAAGACAGGAACACAACCCCACCCATTAGCAGAGAGGCTGCCTAAAATCATAAAAAGTTCACAAACACCCCCAAACACACCACCAGATGAGTTCCTGCCCGGCAAAAAGACAAGATGCAGCCTCATGCAACAGAACACAGGCACGAGTCCCCTACACCAGGAAGCCAACACAACCCACTGAACCAACCTTACCCTGGGGGCAGACACCAAAAAAAAAAAGGGAACTGTGAACCAGCAGCCTGTGAAAATGAGATGCCAAGCACAGTAAGTTAAGCAAAATGAGAAGACAGAGAAATACACAGCAGATGAAGGAATAAATAAAAGCCCACCAGACCAAACAAATGAAGAGGAAATTGGCAGTCTACCTGAAAAGCAATTCAGAGTAATGATCATAACGATGGTCCAAAATCTTGGATATAGAATGGAGAAAATACAAGAAACATTTAACAAGGACCTAGAAGAACTACAGAGCAAACAAACCATGATGAACAACACAATAAATGAATTTTTAAATTCTCTAGAAGGAATCAATAGCAGAATAACTGAGGCAGAGGAATGGATAAGTGACCTAGAATAAAAAAGAGTGAAAATAACTACCACAGAGCAGAATAAAGGAAACAGAATGTAAAGAATTGAGGACAGTCTCAGAGATGTCAGGGACATTAAAGGCAACAACATTCAAATTATAGGGGTCCCAGAAGAAGAAAAGAAAAACAAAGGGACTGAGAAAATATCTGAAGAGATTATAGTTGAAAACTTCACTAATATGGGAAAAGAAAGAGTCAACTAAGTGCAGAAAGTGCAGAGAGTCCATTACAGGAAAAATCCAAGGAAGAACTCGCCAAGACACATATTAATCAAACAATCAAAAATTAAATATAAAGAAAATATATTAAAAGCAGCAAGGGAAAAGCAACAAATAACACAAGGGAATATCCATAATGTTAACAGCTTATTTCTCACAGAAATTCTGCAAGCCAGAAGGGAATGGCAGGACATATTGAAAGTGAGGAAAGGGAAAAACCTAAAACCAAGATTAGTCCCCCCACAAGGATTTCATTCAGATTCAAGGGAGAAATTAAAACCTTTACAGAGAAGCAAAAGCTAAGAGAATTCAGCACCCCCAAACCAGCTTTACAACAAATGCTAAAGGAACTTCTCTAGGCAGGAAACACAAAAGAAGAAAAGGACCTACAAAAACAAACCCAAAACAATTAAGAAAATTGTAAAAGGAACATACATATCGATAATTACCTTAAATGTAAGTGGATTAAATGCTGTAACCAAAAGACATAGACTGGCTAACTAGATACAAAAACAAGACCCATATATATTCTGTCTACAAGAGACCCACTTCAGACCTAGGGACACATACAGACTGAAAGTGAGGGGATGGAAAAAGATAATCCATGCAAATGGAAATCAAAAAGAAGCTGGATTAGCGATTTTCCTATCAGACAAAATAGACTTTAAAGCACAGACTATTACAAGAGACAAAGAAAGACACTACATAATGATTAAGGGATCAATCCAAGAAGAAGATATAACAATTGTAAATATTTATGCACCCAACATAGTAGAACCTCAATGCACAAGGCAAATATTAACAGCCATAAAAGGGGAAATCGATAGTAATACAATCATAGTAGGGGACTTTAACACCCCACTTTCACCAATGGACATATCATCCAAAAGGAAAATGAATAAGGAAACACAAGCTTTAAATGATACATTAAACATGATGGACTTAATTGATATTTATAGGACATTCCATCCAAAAACAACAGAATACACATTTTTCTCAAGTGCTCATGGAACATTCTCCAGGCTAGATCATATCCTGGGTCACAAATCAAGCCTTGGTAAATTTAAGAAAATTGAAATCGTATCAACTATCTTTTCCAACCATAGCACTATGAGGTTAGATATCAATTACAAGAAAAAATCTGTAAAAAAATACAAACACATGGAGGCTAAACAATACACTACCTAATAACAAAGAGATCACTGAAAAAATGAAAGAGGAAATCAAAAAGCACCTAGAAACAAATGATAATGAAAACACAACCACCCAAAACCTTTGGGATGCAGCAAAAGCAGTTTTAAGAGAGAAGTTTATAGCAACACAATTCTACCTTAAGAAACAAGAAACATCTCAAATAAACACATAACCTTACACCTAAAGCAGATAGAGAAACAAGCAACTAATACAAGCAACTATATGCCAATAAAATTGACAACCTGGAAGAAATGCACAAACTCTTAGAAATGCACAACCTTCCGAGGCTGACCCAGAAAGAAGTAGAAAATATGAACACACCAATCACAAGCACTGAAATTGAAACTGTGATTTAAAATCTTCCAACAAACAAAAGCCCAGGACCAGATGGCTTCACAGGTGAATTCTATCAAACATTTAGAGAAGAGCTAACATCTATCCTTCTGAAACACTTCCAAAATATAGCAGAGGGAGGTACACTCCCAAACTCATTCTTCAAGGCCACCATCACCCTGATACCAAAACTAGACAATGATGTTACAAAACACGAAAACTACAGGCCAATATCACTGATGAACATAGATGCAAAATTTCTCAACAAAATACTAGCAACAGAATCCAACAACACATTAAAAGGATCATACACCATGATCAAGTGGAGTTTATCCAAGGAATTCAAGGATTCTTGAATATATGCAAATCAATCAATGTGATACACCATATTAACAAATTGAAGGAGAAAAAACATATGATCATCTCAATAGATGCAGAAAAAGCTTTCAACAAAATTCAACACCCATTTATGATAAAAACCCTGGAGAAAGTAGGCATAAAGGGAACTTTCCTCAACATAATAAAGGTCATATATGACAAACCCACAGCAAACATCATCCTCAAGGGTGGAAAACTGAAACCATTTCCACTAAGATCAGGAACAAGACAAGGTTGCCCACTCTCACCAATATTATTCAACATAGTTTTGGAAGTTTTAGCTACAGCAATCTGAGGAGAAAAAGAAATAAAAGGAATCCAAATCAGAAAAGAGGAAGTAAAGCTCTCACTCTTTGCAGATGACATGATAGTATACATAGAGAATCCTAAAGATATTACCAGAAAACTACTAGACCTAATAAATGAATTTGATAAAGTAGCAGGATACAAAATTAATGCACAGAAATCTCCTGCATTCCTATACACTAATGATGAAAAATGTGAAAGTGAAATTCACAAAACACTCCCATTTACCATTTCAACAAAAAGAATAAAATATCTAGGAATAAACCTACCTAAGGAGACAAAAGACCTCTATTGAGAAAACTATAAGACACTGATGAAAGAAATTAAAGATGATACAAACAGATGGAGAGATATACCATGTTCTTGGATTGGTAGAATCAACATTGTGAAAATGACTCTACTACGCAAAGCAATCTACAGATTCAATGTAATCCCTATCAAACTACCAATGGCATTTTTCACAGAAATAGAATAAAAAATTTTCACAATTTCTATGGAAACAGAAAAGACCCTGAATAGCCAAAGCAGTCTTGAGAAAGAAAAACAGAGCTGGAGGAATTAGGGTCTCTGACTTCAGACTATAATACAAAGCTACAGTAATCAAGACAATATGGTACTGTTACAAAAACAGAAATATAGATCAATGGAACAGGATAGAATGCCCAGAGATAAACCCTTGCACCTATGGTCACCTTATTTTTGATAAAGGAGGCAAGAATATACAGTGGAGAAAAGTCAGTCTCTTCAATAAGTGGTGCTGGTAAAATTGGACAGCCACATGTAAAAGAATGAAATTAGAACACTCCCTAACACCATACACAACAATAAACTCAAAATGGATTATAGACCTAAATGTAAAACCAGACACTATAAAACTCTTACAGGAACATATAGGAACAACCCTATTTGACATAAATCACAGCAAGAACTTTTTTGATCCACCTCCTAGTGTAATGGAAATAAAAACAGAAATAAACAGATGGGAACTAATGAAACTTAAAATCTCTTGTAAAGCAAAGGAAACTACAAACAAGACGAAAAGACAACCCTCAGAATAGGAGAAAATGTTTGCAAACAAATCAATGGACAAAGGCTTAATCTCCAAAATATATAAACAGCTCATGCAGCTCAATATTAAAAATACATACAACCCAATCCAAAAATGGGCAGACCTAAATAGACATTTCTCCAAAGAAGACATACAGATGGCCAAGAAGCACATGAAAACCTTCTCAACATCACTAATTATTAGAGAAATGCAAATCAAAACTACAATGAGGTATCATCTCACACTAGTTAGAATGGGCATCATCAGAAAATCTACAAACAACAAATGCTGGAGAAGGTGTGGAGAAAAGGGAACCCTCTTGCACTGTTGTTGGGAATGTAAATTGATACAGCCACTATGGAGAACAGTATGGAGTTTCCTTAAAAAACTAAAAATAGAATTACCATATAACCCAGCCATCCCACTACTGGGCATATACCCAGAGAAAACCATAATTCAAAAAGACACATGCACCCCAATGTTCATTGCAGCACTATTTATAATAGCCAGGTTGTGGAAGCAACCTAAATGCCCATCGACAGAGGAATGGATAAAGAAGATGTGGTGCATATATACAATGGAATATTTCTCAGCCATAAAAAGGAATGAAATTGGGTCATTTGTAGAGATGTGGATGGATCTGGAGACTGTCATACAGAGTGAAGTAAGTCAGAAGGAGAAAAACAAATATCGTATATTAATGCATATAGGTGGAACCTAGAAAAATGGTACAGATTAACTGGTTTGCAGGGCAGAAATAGAGACATAGATGTAGAGAACAAACGTATGGCCACCAAGGGGGGAATGTGGTGAGTGGTGGTGGTGGTGGGATGATTTGTGAGTTTGGGATTGACATATATACACTAATATGTATAAAATGGATAACTAATAAGAACCTGCTTTATAAAAAAAATAAGTAACTAAAATTCAAAAAAAAAAGAAATTAAAGTTAAGATAGATTAAGTGGTCTTCCAATGCAAAGAGTGGAAATGGAAATATTGGAATTTGAACCTGTCCCTGTTCTCTTCCAAAGGCTTATCTGTCAACTTGTTTTTCTATTTATTTAATAAGCATTTACTTTTTTATTTACACTTTTTAATTTTTTTAATTTATTTAAACTAAAAATACTCCCCACAGTTTAGCCATTTCTCCCTACTCTTCCAACCCCCACCTCTGGCAACCGCCAATATGTTCTTTGTATAATATCTATGAGCTTAGTTGCTTTTTGGTTTTTTTTTTTTAATTTTCAGATTCTACATGTAAGAGAAATGATACAGTGTTTATCTTCCCCTGTTTGACTTATTTCACTTAGTATAGTCCCCTCAAGGTCAATCTCTGTTGTCACAAATGGAAGATTTCATTCATTTTTATGGCTGAATAATATTCCAATTTGTATATATACCAAAATTTCTTTATTCATATATCCATCGATAGACCCTTGGTTTGTTTTCATATCTTGGCTATTCTAATGAATATAATGAAGACACAAATATCTTTTCAAATTAAGGTTTTTATATTCTTCAGATAAGTACACAGGAGTGGAATTGCTGTATCATATGGTAGTTCGATTTTTTTTTTTCAGGAACCTCCATAGTGTTTTCCATGGTTGTTGCACCTATTTATTCCTACCAACAAAGCACATCTCCACATCTTTTACCCACATCTTTAAATTAATTAATTTAATTTTCAATCTGGTACTCAATTCAGTACGTTTAGGAATATTTGAGAAAAATTGGATATGTGAATCAACCTTTTCAATTGTTTATTTTATAAAATGTAAACACAAATTAAATCTTTCCAGATAAAAGTTAGTATTGTATACAAATTGAGATGTATTACAAATGTAAAATACGTTCCAAATTTTGAGGATGTAGTATAACAAAAATAATGTAAAATATTCCATCAATAATTTTTATATTTATGATATGGTGAAAGTATAATATTTTAGATACATTGGTTTAAGTAAAATACATTATTTATATTAATTTCACCTGTTTATTTTTCCTTCTATTAAGGTGGCTACTAGAAAATTTATAATTACATATGTGGCTCACATTATACTTCCAATGAGCAGTGTTGCACTAGAGGGTAAAAGGATGACTTAGTTCAGAAACCAAAAACTGGTAGAGAATACTTAGTACACAAACTTCTGTCATTTGTCCATTCAATGCTTAAAATAATTTTAATTAGTGGCAAGAATTTTTTATATATAATAAATATTTTTTTTATATTATAATTTTTGAAAAATATTGATATCTGGCTTCTTTTGAAAAATTAGAAAAGTGCATTCATGGATTCATTTTTGCATGGAAAAAATCTGCTGAAACTGACAGTGGCTACGTCACTAGTCCCATTTAGCTAGGTCAGAGATTTTCATTTTGCACAACCTAACTGCCAATAAAAAATAAAATCACTCTACCAGACCTCTGAAGACATTCCTGTTTGAAATCCTTGAGGCATATGACAGGATGATATAAAAGACGTAAGGATTTTATCCACTAAATTTGTTCTATCAAATGTTCTCTATATTGGGTACTTTCCCTTTTTCTAGCTACATAAATTGATCAACATTTTATAAGGTAAAATTCCACTGAACATTTTAACAGCTGGTCATAAATTGGGTAACAAAACCAGAACGAAGCAACATCTTCATTGTGGTACAGAAAATCCTAAGTTATATTTAATGCAGAGTCTGCTCCTTTAAATCCTAAGAAACTCCCAGATCCTCTCTGCACTATTGGCCTATGTGACAGGCTTTAATTAGCACATATTTTTCACGTTCATGGATAGATTCGAAATTTGAAAGTACTTAATGAAAGGGACTGTTACCTTGACCAGTCTGAAATTGCAGTTAGAGGACATTTGCTTCCTCCAAAGGTTGCCTGCATACAAATATATGAATATTAACACATGCATACAAAAATGAAGTTTTAGGATTTTTACCAAAGGAATATTTATTTTGATTCACTGTTAATACCCCTAAAAATGTGAGTGGCATCTTTGTGTAATACCTATGAATTAAATATAACTAGATTAGGGGCTTCCCTGGTGGCGCAGTGGTTGAGAGTCCACCTGCCAATGCAGGGGACACGGGCTCGTGCCCCGGTCCAGGATGATCCCACATGCCGCGGAGCGGCTGGGCCCGTGAGCCATGGCAGCTGAGCCTTGCGCATCCGGAGCCTGTGCTCCGCAGCAGGAGAGACCACAACAGTGAGAGGCCCGCGTACCGCATATATATATATATATATATATATATATATATATATATATATATATATATATAACTAGATTGTTTGGCACACATTCAGGCATCATGGCTTTACTTTTGCTTGTTGAATTAAAGAAAAGAGGTGAAAAAATGATCTTACTCATCTTCTACTATAGCTTGCTCCCCGGTGTAGCTTCAGTTGTAAAAAATGAACAGAAACCACAATGAAATAGAATTAGGAGACCAGGAGGGGGAGCTCCCATGCTCTGAGATGATAACAGAGCCCAACAGAAAAAAGACTCCTTTTCTTTCCTGGCAAGGACTCAGCCAATGAAAAGCCATGGACTCTTTGTTTACTATAACCCTCCCAACTTCCTTTCCTATCTATAAAAGGGTTCTCCTTCGCTTGCTGGGAGGGGATTTGCGTGCGGCTTACCATGGTTGCAGACCCAGACCTGCAATTTTCTGCTGATTCCAAGTAAACCCAACTTTGCTGGAGAAATATCTGCATTCTATTTGTTTCAGGCCAACATTTTGGTGGCCTGTAAGGGGACCAGAGAAGACTCCCAAATGCTCTAGGGCTGGTGAGCAAATAGATATAGTACCCACAATTGAGCCCATTGTTACTCACTGCTTTTCTCATTGACCTTGGACGTTCTAGATCTGACGTCATGCCCTCTTTGGGTTTGAAGCTCTCCAGACTTCATTCAGGATCTATTTAAGTGTTTTATCTTTCTACTTAAGGCTTTCTTCTGCATTCAAGTACTTGTTTGGCCCTTTGGTCTTATTTGAGATCAAACTCTTTGACTGAAACTGGCTGGCCTTCAGCCTATTCCCTTCAGAAAAGGGGCTGCTTCTCCTGAAGTTGGCTTAGCTTATGACACATTCCTTCAGGAACAGGGGTTGTTTCTCTGAAAAGGTACTGACTTTTTCAGCCTTTGGTCTGTTCCTTTTGGGCTATTCTCTGGAAAATGGCTGAAAAAGCCATAACCTTCCCTGGTGTGGCTCCTCTGGGACCAAGTTGTTTCCTTTGAATTGACTTGGATTGGCTTGCAAATTGTTTGAATTGAGCCATTTGTGCTGTAAGCTGGTTACACTGTTTGAAAATTGTTCTTTACCCTAGAGGAAAAACCTGTAGGAAATAGGATCTTAGTTATCTAAGTATTCTGAGGGTGCCCTCCACCACAGGGACTCTGACTTTATGTTTAAAAAACCTTGGTACTTCCTCACGCACATTTATAACTAAATGGATCAACTTCACTAAAGGCAATTTAGAATATTGGTGGCCATTATGGGGAATTTGTGAAATTCCCAAACTTAATTTTCTTAAAACTAAATTGGACTACAGTAGCTCAAAAATTTCTAGAATTGGTATTTTGAGGATTTCCAAAGTTATGAGGAGTCTAAAATTGCCTCTCTGAGAAATAAGAATTTAAGATTAACTGAGGCATACACATAATTAAAGAAAGATAAAATGACTTGCAAAGCCTCGGGCTCTTTTTCCTTGGCTTCTTTGTCTCAGGCTCGGCTTTGGGCACCAACTTGTCTCTCTCCTTTGGCTTCTTGTGGCTAGAATCTGCCATCTTCCTTCTTTCCTTTTATACTGCTTATGCCTCCACTATAGCCTCAATTTCCTCATACTAATTCTCCAACCAAACTAGTCCTTTTCCTCTGAATTTGTCAGAACCTGTTCCTTTAAAATTAAGCCTTCTGAGGGTCTAGCAGCTAAACTGTTAATTTCTTATACTCCCTGGACTAAAGCTGAACTGTGAACCATCATCAAAGATTTTCCCCAAGTAACCAAAGAGCCTCCCAGATTTACTGAGAAATTTAATATTGTCATTCAAATTATCAACCTGGTTTCTCTGACTTATATCAGCTAGTTCATATGCTTGTCAGTGAAGGCCAGGCCCAGCATTAGATGAAAATCCTAATTGTGAAAATCCTGAAAGGTCTCTAGATTTACAGTTTGGAGACCAGCCCACTAACTTATTATATGAATAGCCTTCAGCAACTGCTAGGCAACTTTATTGAGCAATTTCTAGAGCTTTTTCTAAGCCTGTTGATTGGAACAAAATTCAGGCTTGCACACAAAAATCTGACAAACTTGTTCATGCATATTACAGTTGATTTAAGATTGTTTTTAAAGAAAATTTTGATCTTTCTTTAGATGTTGATTCCACTCAGGATAGCTTTTAACTCTATACTTATTAATGAGCTAAACTGGGACCTTTTCCTTCTAGTAAAAAATGACCAGGATGGAATGGGAAATTATGTCCACTCCAGATTTAGTTAATCTGGCAAACTACCTCTCTCATACTCTAGATGAGTTACCTTCAAGAAAGGTCACCAGGGAATTCCTGGTGGTCCAGTGGTTAGGATGCCGCGCTCTCAATGCCAAAGGCCCGGGTTCAGTCTCTGGTTGGAGAACTAGAATCTCACAAGCCATGCAGTGCAACCTTTAAAAAAGAAAGAAAGAAAGATCACCAAAATTCTTAATCTTGAATACCAGTAAATGAAGTTTCCTAAATGAAATCAGAACTCTCCTAGTTTCTGCTCTTATTGCAAAGAGCCAGGACACTGGAAAAGAGACTGTTACAAATGTAAACACTTTAGGCAGCTTCAGCCTTTCCAAAGTCCTCCCAGTTCACTATGACGGGGCTCCAATCAACCACAGGGGCTCTTCCCAATCTTCCTTCTTAATCAGCCTGGAGAAACATTTCTCCAGATTGGGGATGAATCTTTGCCGGTCTTAACTGACACCAGAGCCGCATTCTTAGTGCTCAAGCCCACTACCATAGAACAGACCCTGCCTCTGCATACTAAAACAGTTCAAATAGTGGAGATCTCTAACCTGTTCCATTTTGTTTGGGTCCTTTGAGAGATACACACCATTTTCTCCTTAATTCCTCTGTCGCTAACCATTTATTAGACTGACACTTCTTAGTATCATGCCAGAATTTCTTTCTCCCAAAAGAGGGAAATAATTCTAGATTATTTGTGTTTGACAGTAATATCAAACACACCAGGTTAAGTAAATAACTCTTTGACAACTTTTATTTGTTCTATCTCTGATGATACTACAGCTGATTCTGGAAATGCTGATCATTTGTCCCTATGGAATCAGCTACCACTTTCCTATGGACAAAATCTCCAACTAATGTTGGCAAAATTCGCAGCACATCTCCCATCAAGATTAAATAGATCCCTGAAAACCTCTTCCAAGAATTAATCAATACCATGTAAGTAAAGAAGCCCTTCAAGGTGTAAAGCCCATAATAGAAGAACACAAGTCTCGAGGCCTCATTACCCCTTGTACTAGTCCCTGTAACATTCCTATTGTACCAGTGAGAAAATCTAAGGGCCAAGGATAGAGGCTTGTCCAGAACCTCCGAGTAATAAACAACGTTGACAATGTTGTTTCTAAACTTCGTTACTAAAATCCATTCCCACTGGGAGTAAATTCTTTACAGTAATTGATTTATGCAGTGCATTCTTAGTATTCCAGTTGATGAAGACAGCCAGTACCTTTTTGTCTTCACTTGGGAGGAAAAACAATTCACCTGGACAGTAATACTGAGAAAACTTCTTATTTCTCAAAAATCCTGAAGGCTGATCTGGATGACATAAAGTTCCCTAGAGGTTCTGCTTTGTTGCAATATTGCAATTTGTGGATAATTGCTTCTTTGCTCTCCTGCTCAAGCCCCCTCACAGAAAGACAGCATCCTCTTGCTAAAGCTTTTAGCATTAAAGGAACATAAGATGGTCAAAGAAAAACTGCAGTTTGCTGATACCCATGTTTGATATTTAGGGCATCTGATACCAGAACAAGGGCTACCTCTAGATGCAGATAGACTTCTTGATGTCCTAAAATTTGAGGTGAGGTGTGAAGATAGAGAAATAGAGAGCTATGTGAAAAGCAGGAGGATGTTCCAAGCAGGAGGCAGAGCATGTACAAAAGCCTTGAAGCATGAATGCTTATTTCTAGATCTAAAAGGCCAGTATGGCCATGACAAGCCTTGACCTCATCACCCAGCCTGTAGGTCATGGAGCAGACATGACTGGGCACCACCATTCTGATTTTGGCATGGCACCTTTGTAACAAAGGCAGCTGGACCCCACCATCCCAGGTGGGCTTTCCGCTTGCTTAGCAGCAACCACTCAACCTCCAGCATTTACCTAAACCAACAAGCCTAGAGGTACTAACCAACTTATGGTTAGTACCATAAGTACTAACTAAAGATTTTGCTTTCATTAGAAGGCTCAAAATATTCCCTTTTTCTTTTTTGGCTTTAAAAAACCTACCCCTTCCCCCCCTTATCCAACTTGCTCACCCAGAGCAGAGACTCTATGCTAAGTTGGGCTTCTTGCTGGGCAGTAAAACTTCTCCATTCTTTGCTCGTTCTTTGATCTCTTAGTCTTATTTTTTTCTTTAATATTTGAATAAAAAGGAGTTAGGTAGAAAGCAATATAGATAAATTGGGGAGGTATGAGTCAAAGAACATAGGCATGGAAAGAAGTTTGGATTTCATTTTAAGTGTAAAGTCAAATTATTGAAAGGTGTTAAGTAGGAAATGTGACAAATCCTATTTATATTTTAAGATAACTATTTTCACTCTTATGCAAAAAAAAATGTTTGAAGATGGGTAGCAATGGGAGCAAAGGAACGTTAGGGAGGGAGGTGTGTGGGGGGTGCAGGAGTGAGTGTGTGAATTGAATGGATGTGAGGTCAACACGTTAAATTAGTGGAATCAAGCTAACAATAAATGCTGTCAATTTCAACAATTGATAAGAAGACAAATCAATATTTATTGAGTGTGAGCTACTTTGTATGTTTCCAACATCGAATCCTTACACAAGTCTATGAGTATGTTCTTAAGCTCATTTTATGGTAAAGAAAATGCAGACTCACAGGTTGCCTGAAGTCACATAGCAAGTAGATGAGAGCCAAACTAAACTGTAGGATTACTGTGCTTGCACTTTCACATATATAAATTCAATTAATTACCAAGCACTGCTGAGAGCCTGTTGTTTGCAAAGTTATACACTCTTACTCAGTAAAAGGAAAGCAAATGAAGACTGAAAAGAATCTCAAGTCTTTGTTTACTGTAATAAAACATTTTTTCTGTAAAGAAAACAATAATATTAAATTATAACTCAAACATTTCAGGTGTTTGTTATTAGCAATTGGATTTGTAATAGGTATACTTCTATATATCAACGATAGCTTTAAAATTCTACGTAAAGTTCCACATAAAGTTAATGAAGGAAGCCATGCTAAATCAAGCATGTATCTCCTTTAAAAAATCCCTAGCTAAGTGACTCCATCTTCTCCAAAGGTGGAAAAGAGTAGAAGATAGGGGAGGAAATCAAGCCACAATCTAAATAAAGTGCTATTGATTTGTTAGTAGCTTTGCTAAAGCTCTTTTTGTTGGATGACTAAACAACACGGGCACTAGTCAGGAGGATGGATTACTATCCTCATGGTTATGCAAGCAAGTCACCTTTCGATCTGAACCAGGAGCATTCTTTTCCTGTGTACCCAGCCTTTTTGTTCTTCACCAAGGCTCCCGATCTTTTTTTTTTTTTTTTTTTGCGGTATGCAGGCCTCTTACTGCTGTGGCCTCTCCTGCTGCAGAGCACAGGCTCCAGACGCGCAGGCTCAGCGGCCATGGCTCACGGGCCTAGCCGCTCTGTGGCATGTGGGATCTTCCCGGACCAGGGCACGAACCCGCGTCCTTTGCATCGGCAGGAGGACTCAACCACTGCGCCACCAGGGAAACCCAAGTCTCCCAATCTTGTTGGATGTGAGTGAGAAAGGAGAACTCATTTTGCATCCTAATCACACCCTGCTATCACATCTTTCATTCCACATGTCCTTGCTTTTTGTTTACTTGTTTGATTTTCTGTTTCAGAGTCAAGATTTTGATATTTGAATCCTTTTAGTTCAACTTAGTCATTTAACAAGGCAAATTATTCTCAGCATTAGCATGGAAAAACAAGCACATTTTGCCTTCTAAGACCTTCCACTGGGGCACACGATTGCCCATGCTCTGGGAAATTGGCTACAAAAGTATGTCTGTCTCAAATGGTACCTTGGAGTATGCAAATCCACATGCTCAAAAACAAAGAAGCTTTCAGTAGCACTGGGTTTCATCTTCACTTTCTTACTTTCTGCCACCGCTTCACACCTCATTCTAGGAAGATAGCCCCAGTGGAAATGTTTTCTTTCTGCTTCAGCCCCCCACTTCCGTGAAATTAATTAAATGATGCCATGCTCCATTTTATCTGATTTGGAAGCAATCCATCACCCTTTTCCTGGTTGTATTAGTCCAAGTGATCAGCATATTAATTCATTTGTGAGAATAAGCTCAAGGGTAATTACAGTGAGGAGGTTTAATGCCTAAACGTGTTAATGTCTGTAATCAGAAGTATTTTCTCAGTACGGAACAATTGTTAGACAATTACTGTTGGATATGATTGCCCTGGTAGACAACAGACGCCATGTCAGGAGGGAAATAGCAAAAGCTTGTTTAGCAAGTACTGTATTATCAGCAAGTTCTCTCTTTTCTCCCTCAGCGATATTTTCTACCATGTTCAGCTCATGTATAGCCATCCTAGTACTTACTGTTTACTTTGGTGATTAAGTAAAAAAGTTGTATTTGGTATGTAAAATGATGACAGGAGGCAGGTTGGCACTTCCTGAAAGTCTTACCCATTTTTATTCTTTCTCTTCTGGTGATTTGATTTCTTTTCTGCATAAAATTATGAACTTAAGAGCTTCCTTTTGCTTCCCAATCTGCCCCAGAGTTTCCATTACCTAATTTTTTTTCCTGTAGTGAGAAGATTCTTAGGTCTAACTGAATATCAAGACGCAAACATTCTTAACAGAGATCATTCCCTCCCAATTAGCAAGTTGCTATAAGTTGGATAAACACAGTGGGAGAACTTGATTATTGATTATCACTCATTACTCTGCTGGAGTGATTTTGAATATGAATTTGAATTTAATCTCTATTACTTTTTGCCTTTTTTTGTTCAAAGCTTTATGATATAATGAAAAACAGAAATGCGCTCATAGTTTCCTCTTTACGTGGTATTGCTTTCCTAGACTTCTTTTAGGCATGTATGGGATTGTATCTAGTTGCAAGGAATAGAAAAAGTAGTTCAATAGTCCTTAGTAATAACACATGAAGAGGACTGTGATTGTGTAACTGAAAAGTCCTAAAGTAGATGAGGTTCAAACATGTTTATATCAGGACTCTGGTTTTATTTACTGTAATTCTCTGGTCTCCACACCCCTCTCTATGTGGCTTTGAGCTCAGAATGGCTTCCCATATGGACGCAAATGGCCATAATTCCCAGTCCTTGACCCCTACATCTGCATGTAGCCTTTATCTGTGCTCCCCCAGCCATCAAACAGAACTTCTGGGCTCCTCTCTGATGAACCAACAGGGATGAAATGCGGTTCCCTGAACCAACGACTGTGGCCAAAATAATGCCAGGCATTCACTGGTTTTGGTTCAGGATGAGCATGTGACCTAACTCTATCACCAAGGCAAGGAAAATGGGACTAACAGGAAGGCTCTATGGAGTCAGGACCTCCGATCCCAATAAAAATTCTTGACTTATATACCATGGAGAAAGCAGGAAAACACAGAGGTCACTGTGTACAAATTGTTTGATCATTTTGACCAAAGTAATAGAGAAATGCTTGCAAATTTGATAAAACCAGAGATTCGCATCTTTGAATATTTGTTTGCCTGGACTCAAAAGTAGTTCAGCCATGGTTCAGTCAGGAGAACAGAAACCATTCTATGTGTTCCAAGAATGAGGAGTTTTAATATAGGAGTAGAGGCTTTTACTACTGTGGGAAGGCCATGGGTGAAAATCAGGGAAGCTGCCATATACCCTCTCAACCCGTAGCGCTAAAACTTGTCATTATCAAGGGCTCTATGCTTCCCACATTTGCCTGCTCTCTAGTGGAAACTACCTCTGGAAAATAATGACCTCTTCTTTTCTTCCACCTTCCAAACCTCACCTTGGAGCTTCTCGTTACCCAATTCTAACCAGGAATCAAAGTGGGAAAGATTCTGGGAAATGTAGTTCCTAGTTTCTCCTTTGCAATACCCTATAATGGAGCAGTAGTGATACTGTGTTGATACAGATAATCCAACACACTCAATATGTTTAATGGTTTGTTTATAAAAAAGGTTCAGGGCTTCCCTGGTGGCACAGTGGTTGAGAGTCCGCCTGCCGATGCAGGGGACATGGGTTCGTGTCCCGGTCCGGGAGGATCCCACATGCCGCGGAGTGGCTGGGCCCGAGAGCCATAGCCACTGAGCCTGTGCGTCCGGAGCCTGTGCTCCGCAACGGGAGAGGCCACAACAGTGAGAGGCCCGCGTACCGCAAAAAAAAAAAAAAAAAAAGATTCATTGAGATGTTATTCATACAGCATAAAATTTACCCATTTAAAGACTACAATTCAGTGATATATATATATATACATACACACGCACAGTTATCCAATCATCACCCAATCTAATTTTCAAGCATTTTCATCATCCCAAAAAAGAAATCTATATCTATTAGCAGTCATTCCCCACTTCCACTCTTTCCCACCACCAAGAACTGGATAACCACTAATCTACTTCCTGTCTCTATATATTCACTTACTCTGGACAGTTCATATAAATAAAATCATTACAATATCTGATCTTTTCCTTAGCATAATGTTCTCAAGTTTCATCCATGTGTGGCTTGTATCATCCACACGTAGCATGTATCTGTACTTTATTATTTTTACTGCTAAATAATATTCCATTTTACAGATATACCACATTTTGTGTATTCATCCGTCACTTGGTAGATATTTGAGTTGTTTCCACTTTTTGACTATTACGAAAAATGCTGCTATGAACATACACTTACACATTTTTGTGTGGATGTATATTTTTATTTCTTTTGGGTAATGATGCTTCATATTATTCAAAGTATTGAATACTTTCTGTTGTGAGGCAGTCCTCCATGAGACTTCTGTGCTCCTAAAATTTGTACTGATTGTATCAAAGCTATAAGGTCTCAACTTCTCTTTTGGTTCAGCCATTTCTCAGGATTGGTTATGTTGCTGGCTTGCTTACTACTTGCTATAAAAGCAGGAGGTTCCTTAAGCTCCAGATTTCTCAACTGCAGCATAAATCCATTGCTTGTGCAGCATACGTCTAGGGCCAGTGTGTTGTCCCATGGACTTGGGGTTAGGGAAACTGCTACAGTTCTGCTGATGATCATGCGATTTGCATTGCTGAAGTAATCTTGTTCTGAACTGGTAAGTCTCTTGTCCGCATTCAGTGCTTATAGCAAATTGTGGCAATTGTGGCAAGTTTACTCCTTGCCATACTCTCTGGGGTTGGAAGTATTAACTATTTCATATCAATTTTCACTGGAACATCACAACAACCCTTTAAGACAGAAAACTGAGGACTAGAGAAGTCAGGCCACTTGCCTTAGATCACAAAACTAACTGGATCACACCTATAACTACTATTTCTTCATGTATTTCTTAATTAGAAATTGTCAAGAATCTCAAAAAGAATAGGACCCAGTAACCTGTCCCTAGAGACTACCTTTCACTAAATGGAGGTTATAAAATAATTCAGAGGACAAAATCACCACCCTAGGACTAAGCATACTCAGATTATCTTCATTTGATATTGATTATATCTCTGGACTCCTGGTTTTCCCATTTAATCTGTGTGTTTATTAGTTTTCACCTCATGGAATCTCGAGATTTTAGTTGATTAAATTTTTCTACATTTTTAACATCATTATTGGAGTATAATTGCTTTACAATGGTGTATTAGTTTCTGCTTTATAACAAAGTGAATCAGCTATACATATACATATATCCCCATATCTCCTCCCTCTTGCATCTCCCTCCCACCCTCCCTATCCCACCCCTCTAGGTGGACACAAAGCACCAAGCTGATCTCCCTGCGTTATGTGGCTGCTTCCCACTAGCTATAGATTTTATACTTGGGAGTGTATATATGTCCATACAACTCTCTCACTTCTTCCCACCTTAACCTTCCCCCTCTCTGTGTCCTCAAGTCCATTCTCTACGTCTGCATCTTTATTCCTGTCCTGACACTAGGTTCCTCAGAATCTTTTTTTAGATTCCATATATACGTGTTAGCATATGGTATTTTGTTTTCTTTTTCTGACTTACTTCATTCTGTATGAGAGTCTCTAGGTCCATCTACCTCACCACAAATAACTCAATTTCATTTCATTTTATGGCTGAGTAATATTCCGTTGTAAATATATGCCACATCTTCTTTATCTATTCATCAGTCAGTGGAAACTTAGGTTGCTTCCATGTTCTGGCTATTGCAAATAGAGCTGCAATGAACATTGTGGTACACGACTCTTTTTGAATTATGGCTTTCTCAGGGTGTATGCCCAGTAGTGGGATTGCTGGGTCATATGGTAGTTCTATTTTAGTTTGTAAGGAACCTCCATACTGTTCCCCATAGTGGCTGTATCAATTTACATTCCCACCAACAGTGCAAGAGGGTTCCCTTTTCTTCACACCCTCTCCAGCATTTATTGTTTTTAGATGCTTTGATCATGGCCTTTCTGAACGGTATGAGGTGATACCTCATTGTACTTTTCATTTATATTTCTCTAGTGATTAGTGATGTTGAGCATCCTTTCACGTGTTTGTTGGCAGTCTGTATATCTTCTTTGGAGAAATGTCTATCTAGGTCTTCTGCCCATTTTTGGATTGGGTTGTTTGTTTTTTGATATTGAACAGCATGAGCTGCTTGTAAATTTTGGAGATTAATCCTTTGTCACTGTCTTCATTTGCAAATATATTCTCCCATTCTGAGATTTGTCTTTTCATCTTGTTTATGGTTTCCTTTGCTGTGCAAAAGCTTTTAAGTTTCATTAGGTCCCATATGTTTATTTTTGTTTTATTTCCATTTTTCTAGGAGGTGGGTCATAAAGGTTGTGCTGTGATTTATGTCATAGTTTTCTGGCTATGTTTTCCTCTAAGAGTTTTATACTATCTGGCCTTATATTTAGGTCTTTAATCCATTTTGAGTTTATTTTTGTGTATGGTGTTAGGAAGTGTTCAAATTTCATTCTTTTACATGTAGTTGTCCAGTTCTCCCAGCACAGCTTATTGAAGAGGCTGTCTTCTCCATTGTGTATTCTTGCCTCCTTTATCAAAGATAAGGTGACCATATGTGTGTGGGTTGATCTCTGGGCTTTCTATCCTGTTCCGTTGATCTATATTTCTGTTTTTGTGCCAGTACCATACTGTCTTGATTACTCTAGCTTTGTAGTATAGTTTGAAGTCTGAGAGCCTGATTCCTCTAGTTTTGTTTTTCTTTCTCAAGATTGCTTTGGCTCTTTGGAGTCTTTTGTGTTTCCATACAAATTGTGAAATTTTTTGTTCTACTTCTAGGAAAAATGCCATTGGTAGTTTGATAGGGATTGCATTGAATCTGTAGATTGCTTTGGATGGTATATTCATTTTCACAATGTTGATTCCAGTCCAGTAACATAGTATATCTCCTCAACTGTTTGTATCATCTTTAATTTATTTCATCAGTGTTTTATAGTTTTCTGCATGCAGGTCTTTTGTCCCCTTAGATAAGTTTATTCCTAGGTATTTTATTCTTTTTGTTGCGATGATAAATGGGAGTGTTTCCTTAATTTCTCTTTCAGAATTTTCATCATTCCTGTATAGGAATGCAAGACATTTCTGTGTATTAAATTTGTATCTTGCTACTTTATCAAATTCATTGATTAGCTTTAGTAGTTCTCTGGTAGGCATCTTTAGGATTCTCTATGTATAGTATCTTGTCATCTGCAAAAAGTGACAGTTTTACTTCTTCTTTTCTGATTTGGATTCTTTTATTTCTTTTTCTTCTCTGATTGCTGTGGCTAAAACTTCCAAAACTATGCTGAATAATATTGGTGAGAGTGGACAACCTTGTCTTGTTCCTGATTTTAGTGGAAATGGTTACAGTTTTTCACCATTGAGAATGATGTTGGCTGTGGGTTGGTCATATATGGCCTTTATTATGTTGAGGAAAGTTCCCTCTATGCCTACCTTCTGGAGGGTTTTTATTATAAATCGATGTTGAATTTTGTCAAAAGTGTTTTCTGCACCTATTGAGATGACCATATAGTTTTTTCTCCTTCAGTTTGTTAATATGGTGTATCACATTGGTTGATTTCTGTATATTGAAGAATCCTTGCGTTCCTGGGATAAACCCCACTTACTCATGGTATGATCCTTTTAATGTGCTGTTGGATTCTGTTTTCTAGTTTTTGCATCTATGTTCATCAGTGATATTGGCCTGTAGTTTTCCTTTTTTGTGACATCTTTTTCTGGTTTTGGTGTCAGGGCGATGCTGGCCTCATAGATTGAGTTTGAGAGTGTTCCTCCCTCTGCTATATTTTGGAAGAGTTTGAGAAGGATAGGTGTAGCTCTTCTCTAAAACTTTGATAGAATTCACCAGTGAAGCCATCTAGTCCTGGGATTTTTTTTTGTTGGAAGATTTCTAATCACAGTTTCAATTTCAGTGCTTGTGATTGCTCTGTTTACATTTTCTATTTATTCCTGGTTCAGACTCGGAAGGTTATGCTTTTCTAAGAATGTGTCCATTTCTTCCAGGTTTTCCATTTTATTGGCATAGAGTTGCTTGTAATGATCTCTCATGATCCTTTTTATGTCTGTGGTGTCACTTGTTACTTCTTCTTTTTCATTTCTAATTCTATTGATTTGAGTCTTCTCCCTTTTTTTCTTGATGAGTCTGGCTAATGGTTTATCAATTTTGTTTATCTTCTCACAGAACCAGCTTTTGGTTGTATTGATGTTTGCTATCTTTTCCTTCATTTCTTTTTCATTTATTTCTGCTCTGATCTTTATGATTTCTTACCTTCTGCTAACTTTGGGGTTTTTTGTTCTTCTTTCTCTAATTGCTTTAGGTGTAAGGATAGGTTGTCTATTGGAGATGTTTCTTGTTTCTTGAGGTAGGATTTCATTGCTATAAACTTCCCTTTTAGAACTGCTTTTGCTGCATCCCATAGGTTTTGGGTTATCGCGTTTTCATTATCATTTGTTTCTAGGTATTTTTTGATTTCCTCTTTGATTTCTTCAGTGATCTCTTGGTTATTTAGTAGTGTATTGTTTAGCATCCATGTGTTTGTATTTTTTACAGATTTTTTTCCTGTAATTGATATTTAATCTCATAGCCTTGTGGTCAGAAAAGTTACTTGATATGATTTCAATTTTCTTAAATTTGCTAAGGCTTGACTTGTGACCCAAGATATGATCTATCCTGGAGAATGTTCTGTGACCATTTAAGAAAGTGTATTCTGTTGTTTTTGGATAGAATATCCTACAAATATCAATTAAGTCCATGTTGTTTATGTATCATTTAAAGCTTGTGTTTCCTTATTTATTTTCATTTTGGATGATCTGTCCATTGGTGAAAGTGGGGTGTTAAAGTCCACTTCTATTGTGTTACTGTCACTTTCCCCTTTTATGAATGGTTAGCATTTGGCTTATGTATTGAGGTGTTCCTATGTTGGGTGCATAAATGTTTACAACTGTTATATCTTCTTCTTGGATTGATCCCTTGATGATTATGTGGTGTCCTCTTTGTCTCTTATAATAGTCTTTATTTTAAAGTCTATTTTGTCTGATAGACAAATTGTTACTCCTGCTTTCTTTTGATTTCAGTTTGCATAGAGTATATTTTTCCATCCCCTCACTTTCAGTCTGTATGTGTCCCTAAGTTTGAAGTGGGTCTGTTGTAGACAGCATATATACGGGTCTTGTCTTTGTATACATTCAGCCATCTGTGTGTTTTGGTTTGAGCATTTAATCCATTTACATTTAAGGTAGTTATCAATGTGTATGTTCCTATTACCATATTCTTAATTGTTTGGGGTTTGTTATTGTAGGTCTTTTCCTTCTCTTGTGTTTCCTGCTTAGAAAAGTTCCTTTAGCATTTGTTGTAAAGCTGGTTTGGTGGTGCTAATTTTTCTTAGTTTTTGCTTGTTTGTAAAGATTTTAATTTTTCCATCGAATCTGAAAGAGATCCTTGTTGGATAGAGTAATCTTGGTTGTAGGTTTTTCCCTTTCATCACTTTAAATATGTCCTGCCACTCCTTTCTGGCTTGCAGAGTTTCTGCTGAAAGATCAGCTGTTAACCTTATGGGGATTCCCTTGTATGTTCTTTGTTGTTTTTCCCTTGCTGCTTTTAATATTTTTTCTTTTATTTAATCTTTGACAGTTTGAATAATATGTGTCTTGGCATATTTCTCCCTGAATTTATCCTGTGTGGGACTCTCTTCACTTTCTCATATTAGGGAAGTTTTTAAATATAATCTTTTCCAATATTTTCTCAGTCCCTTTGTTTTTCTCTTCTTCTGGGACTCCTATAATTCGAATGTTGGTATGCTTAATGTAGTCCCAGAGGTCTCTGAGACTGTCCTCAATTCTTTTCATTCTTTATTCTTTTTTCTGCTCTGTGGTAGTTATTTCCACTACTTTATCTTCCAGGTCACTCATCCATTCTTCTGCCTCAGTTATTCTGCTATTGATTCCTTGTAGAGAATTTTTAAATTTCATTTATTGTGTTTTTCATCATTGTTAGTTTGCTCTTTAGTTCTTCTAGTTCCTTGTTAACTGTTTCTTGCATTTTCTCCATTCTATTTCCAAGGTTTTGGACATCTTTACTATCATTACTCTGAATTCTTTTTCAGGTAGACTGCCTATTTCCTGTTCATTTGTTTGGTCTGATGGGTTTTTACCTTGCTCCTTCATCTGCTGTGTATTTCTCTGTCATCTCATTTTCCTTAACTTACTGCCTTTGTGGTCTCCTTTTCGCGAGCTGCATGTTCATAATTCCCATTGTTTTTGTGTCTGCCCCAGTGGATAAGGTTGGTTCAGTGTGTTGTGTAGGCTTTCTGGTGTAGGGGACTGGTGCCTGTGTTCCCATGAATGAGGCTGGATCTTGTCTTTCTGGTGGGCAGTACAGTGTCCGTTGGTGTGTTTGGTGGTATTTGTGAACTTATGATTTTAGGCAGCCTCTCTGCTAATGGGTGTAGTTGTGTTTCTGTGTTGCTAGTTGTTTGGCATGAGGTGTCCAGTAATGTAGCTTGCTGATTGTTGAGTGGAGCTGGGTCTTAGTGTTGAGATGGAGATCTCTGGGAGACTTTTCACCATTTGATATTATGTGGAGCCAGGAATTCTCTGGTGGACCAATATCCTGAACTCGGCTCTCCCACCTAAGAGGCTCAGGCCTGACACCTGACACCTGGCAGGAGCACCAAGACCCTGTCAGCCACATGGCTCAGAGGAAAAGGTAGGGGAAAAAAAGGAAAGAAAAAAATAAAATAAAATAATTAAAATAAAAAATTATTAAATATAATATAGTAATTAAGAAAAGAAAGAAGAGAGCAACTGAACCAAAAAACAATTTACCAATGATAACAGCACTAAAAACTATACTAAAAAAAAAAAAAAAAGGACAGAGAGAACCCTAGCACCAATGATAAAAGCAAAAATGTACAGAGAAAATCACACAAAGAAGCATACACAATCACAGTCACAAAACAAATGAAAAGTGCAACCAAATCAATAAACAAATCTATGAATGATAATAGGTTCTACATACTAAACTAAGATAAACTTAAAACTAGAAACAAATTAGATGCAGAAAGCAAACCCCAAGTATATATTTGCTCCAAAAATCCGCCGCCTCAATTTTAGGGTGATCATTGTTTATTCAGCTATTCCACAGATGCAAGGTACATCAACTTGATTGTGGAGATTTAATCCACAGCTCCTGAGGCTGCTGGGAGAAATTTCCCTTTCTCTTCTTTGTTCACACAGCTCCCAGGGTTCAGCTTTGGATTTGGCCCTGCCTCTGCATGTAGGTCACCTGAGGGTGTCTGTTCTTCGCTCAGACAGGACAGGGTTAAAGGAGCAGCTGATTCGGGGGCTCAGGCTCAGTCAGGATGGGGGGAGGGAGGGGTACAGGATGTGGGGTTAGCCTGCAGTGGCAGAGGCCGGCGTGACATTGCACCAGCCTGAGGCGTGTGGTGCGTTCTCCTGGGGAAGTTGTCCCTGGATCACGGGACCCTGGCAGTGGCAGGCTGCACAGGCTCCTGGGAGGGGCGGTGTGGATAGTGACCTATGTTTGCTCATTTGATTCTTGGTGGTTGCAGTAGCAACCTTAGCGTTTCATGCCCATCTCTGTTGTACACGCTGATAGCTGCGGCTTGCGCCCCTCTCTGAAGCTCGTTTGGGTGGTGCTCTGAATCCCCTTTCCTAGCACATCAGGAAACTATGATCTCTTGCCTCTTAGGCAGTTCCAGGCTTTTTCCCAGACTCCCTCCCAGCTAGCTGTGGTGCACTAGCCCGCTCCAGGTTGTGTTCAGGCAGCGAACCCCAGTTCTGTCCCTGGGATCTGACCTCTGAAGCCGAAGCCTCAGCTCCCAGCCTCCACCAACTCTGGCAGTTGAGCAGATAAGCTTGTCAGGCTGGTGAGTGCTGGTCGGCAATGATCGTCTGTGTGGGAATCTCTCTGCTTTGCTCTCTGCACCCCTGTTGCTGTGTTTTCCTCCGTGGCTCTGAAGCTTTCCCCCCGTCCAGCCCCCATCTCTGCCTGCGAAGGGGCTTCCTAGTGTGTGGAAACTTTTCCTCCTTCACAGCTCCCTCCCACTGGTGCAGGTCCTGTCCCTATTCTTTGTCTCTGTTTATTCTTTTGTCTTTTGCCGTTCCCAGGTACGTGGGGAGTTTCTTGCCTTTTGGGAAGTCTGAGGGCTTCTACCAGCATTCAGTAGGTGTTCTGTAGGAGTTATTCCACATGTAGATGTATTTCTGATGTATTTGTGAAGAGGAAGGTGATCTCCATGTGTTACTCCTCCACCGTCTTGAAGATCCCAGTCCTGATTTGCTTTTATGGAGAATAAATACCTAAATTCCTGAAATTTGCCTACATTTTTTCACTATATGATTTTTACCTGTGAATTTTACCTGTCCCTAACATTTGCCAAAGCTCTCGTAGACTAATTCCCCAAAAAAGGAATAGTATTCTCTCCTGAGTTAAAATTATCTTATTAACAAAAAAATGTAATGTAATGAACCAATAACTAAAAACAGTTCCAAGATGCCTCTATTACTGTATAAATTCTTTTCAAATCAGTATTTATGGCCGAAAATTTTCTTGTGAAAAATAATTTTTTAAATATTAGCCAGAGAATCTCATTTTATTTTGAATTCTGCAGACCTCAAGGATTTTTGTGGTACAAGGAGTCATCCCATTTAGCTGTATGGCACTGCTCCGTACTGCTGTTTATATAACCATGCTGCTTTGCTTTAGAGCTGCTAGTGTGAAAAACATTTGCACAGGATATAAAATGTGCAAAACAAAATAGAGGGCTTAATGGGCTATTTCTTTAAGTTGGGAACTTTAAGTGCTTCATGCTCATATTCTTTGAAAAATATTAAATCACATGGCAGTTCTAGGAATGTAAATCCATGACTAAATTATAGTACCTATAACAATGAGTTTTATCTAGATATTAGAAGGCCTGTGCTCTTTTCCTTATCATCTCTGTGTCCTTGAGTAAATCAGTTAACTACTTCAAGGCTCAGTTTTCTTATCTGTGAAATGGATTCAGTTATTCATTCATTTTATTTACTCATTCAACACATATTTATTCAAATTTAATAGAACCAGATTCTGTGTTGAAGTTGATAAAGACAAATATGCAAATAAAGTCTAATTTAAAAACTCACTATATAGTAAGAAACAAATTCTATAAGTACATAATTCAGTAAAATGAGGGCAATCAATATATGAGGAAAAAATGGTGTATGAATATGGAGCTAATCTATGAAAAGTGGGATGGAAAAATTTCACAGAAGTCATAGAAAAGTTCAGTCTTATATTCAGATTGTGAATTTGCAAAACAGAGAAGAGGGAATTCTAAACGTTATTGTTAAATAACCTAAAATGAGCCAACATTTATGCCAATGCTTTAAAAATTTTAAAACTTAAATTAGGACAAAGTAAACACAATTATATGTGAAATGAGCACTGATCAGTCTTAAAATATACCTTATCACTTTGTATGTCCCTAACCACCCCCAAAAAATTTCTCTCTATAAAGTTCTTTGTACTCAGGGTCTTTGCAATAATTATTTAAATAATTAATGGACTTAAGTATTGATTGAGCTCCTATTATGTTCTAGGAACAGTTAGTGCTGGGGTTTAACAACTTTTTAAAAAGTCCCTATTCTCATATAGTATAATTTTAAAAGAGACTGATAGATATAAGGAAGGGAGGGAGGGAGGAAGGAAGGAAGGAAGGACGAAATCATGTAATGGCAAGAACTAAGAGGAAAATAAATCGTTTTAAGGAGATAAAAAATCAAAAGAGAAATATTTTGAATAAAATCATCAGGGAAGAGCTCTGATAAAATGATATTTGAGAAAAGATTTCAATGAAGTAAGAGAGTAAGCAAATATAACCATTTTGAAAAGATATTGCTTTAGTGAACGACAGTTCTTCTATGTTTGCCAGCAACTGAAATTCCCTGTCCTTCCATCATACTGATGTATCGAAACTCCAACCTTGGGCTAAAGCAATAGCTTGTCTCCATTCTTACACTTGAGCTGCTGAGAGCTACTGGAGAATGTCACACCACCAAGTAGAGAGGTCTTCCACTACCAATTCACAGTCTCCTCTTCAACTGAGTCCTGGGTGCTATCCAGCATTCATTCTAATTTCTGCAGCCAGAGTTCTATCCCAATATCCACCATGGCTACATCAAACCTTCTTCAGACCCTGCCAGACATGAGCTTTCATCTCTTCCTCTCTTCCTCCTCCTTTGTGAAAAACAACAAAAAACCCCAAAAAACTACATAGAATTCACTAGTTAGGTACTCTTGTAAATTCTTGCCACAACACTACAAAATTCTTGCATATGCAATCTAACTTTCCTTTTTCTCTCCTGTTTTTTTTGTTTGTTTGTTTGTTTGTTTTTGAGTTACACGGGCCTCTCACTGTTGTGGTCTCTCCCACTGCAGAGTACAGGCTCCGGACGCGCAGGCTCAGAGACCATGGCTCACGGGCCTAGCCGCTCCGTGGCACGTGGGATCTTCCCAGACCGAGGGACGAACCTGTGTCCCCTGCATCGGCAGGCGGACTCTCAACCACTGCGTCACCAGGGAAGCCCCTCTCTCCTGTTTTTAATAGAAAATGTGTTGCCGTTCCAACGTCAACCCAATCCTTCAATCTATGCTCTTATCAGGAGCTTTCCTTATTCTTATATCTAACCTTTGCCTCTCTATTGCTTTTTATCAACACAAGCACAATTGATTTTTTTGTACTTCATTAACCGCTCTTTGCATGCTTCCATTTAGCCACTTCTTCATCATTTATTTTATTTAACTTAGTTAAGTAAGTTAGTTTATTTAATATATGATGGCACTGTGCTAGGCTTTGGAGATATATTAATGAGTAAAATTTAAAATAAAATAAAGACATGGTATATGCTAATCAAATAATAACACTAATAGACATCCAATTTTAAACAGTGCTTAGTGTTTTAAAGGAAAAAACATGCTGTAAAAAGAAGTCCTCTCCTTTAAGACCTGGCATAGTCTGGAATTCAGGGAAGGCATCCCTAAAGGAACAATAGGCACTGAAGCAATGAGTGTGGAGGGAGCTTTTCAGGTGCAGGGAACAGCATGTGCAAAGTCCATAGACTCCTACAGTAATGCCACTGGGGTGAAGAAGACAAAGGGGTGCTGGAGCCAGAAGCCTGGAGAAGCAGACAATTCTTTATCCAGAACAAACAGCAACCATAGGGTATTTTAAGGAAGGAAATGGCACAATTAGCTTTAAGTTTGGAAACATTTACTCTAACACTGTACAGGGAAGGAATTGGAGGATAAGAGTAGATGAAGAAAGATAATTTATTCCCGAGTTCAGAACTTCAGGAAGAATATGATGGTCTATTAATCTAAAATGGTGGTAGTGATAGGAATTGATTATAAAGTAAGGATAAATTTATGAAGGCAAGCTGAGAATGCTTGGATGTGATTGGATGAAGGAAGGAAATATCAAGATTGATACCCAGTTTTCTGGCTTTTACAACTGAAATGATAGAGTTGACTGACTGGTGGGATATCCTGTAGAGGACCAGAATGAGAAGAATGGATGGTCACTACATGGAGCTTGAGATCCATGAATTTGGTTTCCAGCACCCTTGCTGTCCTCCCCTTCCTTGCCAGAAATCCTCCATGGAATCCTGGGCACTGAGTAGCAGCCAGGGGAGCAAGGTGTGAAACATATATACTTAATTGTCTAAAACTGAATTTTGTATATACTTCCCAACTGACAATATCTACATATTTTAAGCATTTTATAAATTTTTATTTTTTAGAAAGTTTTTTTTTAAGCAATTTCATGGAATGTTGATGAAATTAAAATTTCCCTTGACTCAGATTTGTTTCCACATTGGGTTTTGTTTAATGACCTTTACATCACCCATTGCCTGAATTTAAGAGAGGAATAATAATACTAAGCCAATTCTTGACATGAAAACAGTTCAATTTTTTATAAGACGTTGTGCCCAGCAGAGAAAGAAAAAGAAAATAATCCAAGATAAGAACTTTATCAAAAAGAGAATTAGGAGATTATGGGGGAGCTCTTGTTTCCACTGTGACAACTACATTTCTATTATTCCTTTCAAGAAGAGGAGTGCATTTTGATTTACGAGATAGAAAATACTACTAGCATGACATATCAATTTATCTAAATATATATCATTTCTGTCCTCCAAGCTGGAATGTAAACATTTACAGTTTCTTTTGTTAGTTTTTGACTCAATATATTTTTGCCCAATGCAAATGTAGCATTCACTATTAAAAGGAAATGTACTGGAAAATTTTAAGAAATGTTAAGATTTTCTACAGTATAAAGGTTCTTCTCTCTTTTTCTCTCTCTCTCTCTCTGTAACTAACTCTCTTTGTAACTACCTCTCTCTCTCTCCTCTGTTGACCTTTGCTCAGTCAAAAATCCACGCATAACTTTATACTCTGCCCTCCATATCAGCAGTTTCACATCTGCAGATTCAACCAATGGTGGATTGTGTAGTGCTGTAGCACATATTTAGTGAAAAAAATCTGAGTATAAGTGGACCCATGGAGTTCAAACCCATGTCGATCAAGGGTCAACTGTATATATATATATATATATATATATATATATATATATATATATACACACACACACACACACACACACACTTTATTGCACTTTGCTTTATTGTACTTTGCAGATATTGCCTTTTTAGCAAATTGAAGGTTTCTGGAAACCCTGAGTCAACCAAGTATATCGGCACCATTTTTCCAACAGCATTTGCTCACTTCCTGCCTTTGTGTCACATTTTAGTAATTCTGGCAAGATTCAAAACTTCCACCAGCAAAAAGATTATGGCTTACCAAAAACTCAAATGTTGTTTAGCATTTTTAGCAACAAAGTGTTTTTTAATTAAGGTATGTATATTTTTTAGACACAATACTATTGCATATTTAATAGACTACAGTATAGTGTAAACCTAACTTTTATATGCACTGGGAAACGAAAAAAATTGTGTGACTTGCTTCTTTGCAACATTCACTTTATTGCAGTGGTCTGGAACTGAACCCAAAATATCTCTGAAGTATGCCTGTATAGATGATTGATAGATAGATGATAGATAGATAGATAGATAGATAGATAGATAGATAGATGATAGATAAAAACACATATCACAGAGATTTGTTGACAATAGAAGTGAAGGGAACATCCTTGGTGTGCTATTGGTTTGGTGCCTGTCCTTGGATTTGTCCAGGAGACCTGCCCATGTTTCTAAACTTAGATTCTTTGAAACTCTCCAGCATCAATGTAAACACATACTACTTGTACCTAAATTAAATCAAATTAGATTTCTGGGTCTTGCAGTCAAGGAGATACTAATTTATATGTGACCTGTCTCTCTTATTGACTATCAACTCTTGACCAGGACATGTAGTTCCAGGGCCTAGCACTGCGTCTGGTATATAGAAAGTGCTCAATAACCACTTGTTAAATGAGTAAACACATGGGACTATGATGAAAACTGCAAACACATCATCCAGCCAAGGGGGCTGCAGTACCATGCTTATTGGGAGAAATTCCAGCTGCTTAAAACCTGTGAGCATATTTTCCAGAGGAGCTTTGGGTACTGGAAGTACTAGGCTAGAATCCCACAACAGAGATTCATTTTAAAGACATATCACCTCTCATTCAAGTCTGAGTTTAATTCTCATAGCTATTGGATAAAAAGGATACAAAAAACCAAAAGACTCTGAACAGATGTTATAACAGTTTTAATATTCTCACTACCAAAGCTAAAAAAAACATTTCAGGAATGATGATACAGAAATTGAGACAAACCTCATGAATATCTCTCCACGAAGTGGGAATGAAAACAAAATGCATTACTCTCAATAGCTAGTATGGGAAATATATGATTATAGTAAAACAAAATGACTTTAGATACTGAAAAGAGCTTAGTATGTAAAGATAGAGAATTCTAGAACTTAGCTCCCACAGGAAAAATAAGTGGAATAATAATAGTTCTGATTTAGATAATAACTATAATCCTTGATAAACAAAAGAAAGAAATAATTATACAGGGGTATGGATGGAGGAGAAAAAGAGTGGGATAGAAAGGAAGGAGAAAAAAGGAAAAATATGGGTTAATAAAAAGGTGGGGGTTTCCCTGGTGGCGCAGTGGTTGAGAGTCCGCCTGCCGATGCAGGGGGCACGGGTTCGTGCCCCAGTCTGGGAAGATCCCACATGCCGCAGAGCGGCTGGGCCCGTGAGCCATGGCCGCTGAGCCTGCGCGTCTGAAGCCTGTGCTCCACAACGGGAGAGGCCACAGCAGTGAGAGGCCCGCAAAAAAAAAAAAAAAAAAAAAAAAAAAAAGGTGGTAGAACCCAGTAAATGGTATGCGTCAGGGAGAATGAAAAACTCAAAATCTAGTATGAACTGGTAATTTTAAGTGATTTCAATATCCATTTACAATAAGCCAACATACTTTAATAGTGTCTTAGAATTTACTTTTATTTGAATTATTTATCTTTATTATTATTATAATTGTATAAACAGTAATTTATGCTCAAAGACATGTGATGAAACCACTTGAATCAGTTTATTTTTTACTATCAGTTTGTAGTGCCTTTGTCAACTGTTTTCATGTAAGAGACATCCTTTCTTCTTATTTTTCACTTTTAGACTCTTTAACACTATTGGGCTTTTTCCTGTTGGATTCCGTGCCTATAAAACACTACTATGTGAAAATAACTTACAATTTTAGTCCAATAAGGGTTGATTATCTCTGAATAATTGTTGCAAACAGCGTATCCTAGTACAAGGAAACAAGTTTTTGATCCACCATTTGAATCAGTGAGAAGTTACACTTTTTTAAAATAAATAAACCAGAGGGATAATCATGGCTTTCATATATCTTAGCGCTAATGTTGCTTTAAACAAACAAACAAAAACAAGTGCAGAGGCATAATATGAATCCATACCCAAAAATAAACAACAAACAAGCAAAACACTAAGTAATTTCAGAGGGAAAGAAATTGTCCATTGGTCAAGTAGAGCCACAAAAGGGAAAAGTATAATCTGGTATTGAATCTGTCCTAATAGCTCATTAGTACATAGAATAAAATTTCCAAAGACAGAATAAAATTACCCAGTAGGGTGCACTGACATTATTTGAGAGTTTAAACTTGGTAAGACTGGTTGGCTTGTTTAATTCCATATGAAAGCTCTTTGATTCTTTTCATACTCCTTGACTGTATTATGCTAATTCCATATCAAAGCTCTTTGATTCTTTTTATACTCCTTGACTGTATTATACTAACATATCCTGCAATTTATAGTTTCATATTTCTTTGGTTAATATTGTTAAAATGGGTTAAATTTGTAATAAAAATCTTACAGCTTAAGTTTAAAAAGAAAAATAAAATTTTAAAAACCCTACTTGATCTCTTATATTATATATACATACCCACCAGATGCAAAAGATGTCTTTAAACCAAAATCTGACATGTTAGTATTTCTGAGTAATGTTTCTTAAATCTAAAAAATAAATTCATGACTGCACTTTAAAACCATTTTTGCAGTGTTCACAGGGGCCATCTCCATTACATTATTTCTGAATGTTTCATTTGCTGCCATGGGCTGTTCACATTTTCTATATACATTTATTACTCTCAGACAGCTTACTTCAGTAAATTGAAGTTGTTGCATAAAAAAAAAAAATTGCTCTAGTCATGAGTGTCTAGCCTTGATGCTACCCAAACTTTTCTGAAAAGCTAAGAAGAAAAGTATACAGAATTTTTCTTTAGAAATGACACTGAAGATACAGACTGTTTTTTTTTAACATCTTTATTGGAGTATAATTGCTTTATAATGGTGTGTTAGTTTCTGCTTTACAACAAAGTGAATCAGTTATACATATACATATGTTCCCATATCTCTTCCGTCTTGCATCTCCCTCCCTCCCACCCTCCTTATCCCACCCCTCTAGGTGGTCACAAACCACCTAGATGATCTCCCTATGCCATGCAGCTGCTCAGACTGGTTTTTATGTGCTACGTATTCAATGTTTTCATGCCTCAGAGTTAAGATATAAAAAAAACATTTAAAGAGTTATATCAAAATCCTTTTTGATTACAGCCAAATTGAACATTCAAATTCTTTTCCTTTACTGACTTATTCTTTAATCATACATGGAGATACTATGCAGTCAAGCAATGTGCTTTGGAATATGTATAATGTATTCCACCCTGAGTATGGACTGGAGGATAGTCATGTCCTCATTGGCACATACTTTTCCTCTCCAGAGTGTCCCCTTTCTTCATATGTTTCTCATCTACCTTAGATTTCATGGTCATCGTTTTTATAATACTTTTTGACATTATTGTAACCGCTCATTATTTTGTGGGTTTTTGTTTGTTTGTTTGTTTGTTTCAACTTATCTGGAAAAAGCACATCTTTGAATAGACAAATGGTCCTTTTTCTCCATACTTACATGTGAATAGCCATCAAGACCTGAGCCAGGTCAAAGTGATTTCACTATAAATTCATCATTCCCCCACTTGTCCTGGGATTTCTACAAGGCTCATTCCAAGGTTCTCCACCCCTCTCATTCTTTTTTTTTAAATATAAATTTATTTATTTATTTACTTATTTTTGGCTGCATTGGGTCTTCGTTGCTGAGTGTGGGCTTTCTCTAGTTGCGGCGAGCGGGGGCTACTCTTCATTGCTGTGTGCTGGCTTCTCATTTCGGTGGCTTCTCTTGTGGCTGAGGGCGGGCTCTAGGCACACAGGCTTCAGTAGTTGCAGCACATGGGCTCAGTAGTTGTGGCTCGTGGGCTATAGAGTGCAGGTTCAGTAGTTGTGGCGCATGGGCTTTGTTGCTATGTGGCACGTGACACCCCCTCGTTCTTAACTTCTCAACAGTTGATCCCATCCCTGCCTATCACTTCAACTGCCACCTATAAATAGATGGTCCTTACACTTACATCTTTCTCTTAGACTTATCCCCCAAGCACTGATCTGGCATACTGAGCTGCCTAAGACAGTGTCTCAAGAGTGCCTCCAAAGCATTCTGTATAAAACTGAACTCATGGTTATCTCTCCCAAGCAATAAAGTGCTTCATTTTTTAAAAATTTCAGACAAAGGCAACACCATCCATCTAGTTATGATTACCATAAATTCCAGAATCATCCTTAACACCTCTTTTTTTCATCAACAAATTCAGTTACAAGAATATCCATATCCGTATCCATATCCATATCTATCTATCTATCTATCATCTATCTATCATCTATCTATCTATCTATCTATCTATCTATCATCTATCTATGTCGTCTTCACTTCCTTAAATCCCCATTCCCACTCCTAATCTAAACTGCCATCATCTCTTAGCTGGACCATTGCAAATAGTCTCTTAACGGGTCCCAGCCTCTATGCTGGCACCCTTTAAACTGTTTTTTTTCACTGCCTGAGTGTAGAATAATAGATTCCAAGTACCAACCTGATCATTTAATTTATCTACCTAAACCCTTCAATAGCTTCCCAGTGTTCTTAAGAGAAGGAGCAATATCCCTAACATGCTCTCTAATAGTCCATGTGGTCTGAGCTTTATTTACCTTCCAGTATCACCTCAAAATTCCCTCTGCTTTCTTCCCATTGTCCAAAAACCTATCCTTTCTCTGCCAGGCCCTTGGCCTGGCCCTTTATATATTCTGTTCTCTCTCACTGGTATGCCCTCTCCTTCCTTCTTTCTTCAAATTATTACAACTTACCTCTCTATATTATAGCTCAGGTGTCAATTCCTTGAGATGTTTCCCTGGCCACCCCGACTAGCTCTAATTCCCCATTATAAGCTTTCGTAGTACAAGATGACTCTTTTTATCACACTTAATAATTTTGCCAATTGACTTTGTGTGTCTCTCCATTAGACTATATGCTCCAAACAGCATGAGATATGTCTGTTTTTGCTGTAGAATTGATTTTTTTTTTTTTTTTGAGCTACGCGGGCCTCTCACTGTTGTGGCCTCTCCCATTGCGGAGTATGGGCTCCGGACGTGCAGACTCAGTGGCCACGGCTCACGGGCCCAGCCACTCCGCAGCATGTGGGATCTTCCCAGACCAGGGCTCGAACCCGTGTCCCCTGCATTGGCAGGCGGATTCCTTTTTATTTATTTATTTATTTTTTTTTTGTGGTATGCGGGCCTCTCACTGTTGTGGCCTCTCCTGTTGCGGAGCACAGGCTCCGGACGCACAGGCCCAGTGGCCATGGCCGACGGGCCCAGCTACTCCGAGGCATGTGGGATCCTCCCGGACCGGGGCACGAACCCATGTCCCCTGCATCGGCAGGCTGACTCTCAACCACTGCGCCACCAGGGAAGCCCTAGAATTGATTATTATCCCAAGACTCTAACATAGTTTTTAGTTAACATGTCTGAAAGTTGTGTGTGTGTGTGTGTGTGTGTGTGTGTGTAGTAAAGAGATTGTTGAAGCTGAAGTCAGAGATGGAATAAGAACATGTCTTTATGGTTTAAAACCTTCTTAAATTCTCCTCTCCTTCTTCCTTATCATTATCATCACATCATCATCATCATCATCATCATCACCAATATTTGCTGAATGCTTGCCATGTGCCAGCCATTAACCTAAGGACTTTGTATGCATTAATAAATGCATTATCTCACTTGCTCCATTTTTCTTAGGAGAAACTGAATCTCCTCAAGCAAAAGGCATCACCATGGGGTTGTAAATTCACATCAAAAGTTGCCTAATTGCTGGGCCCCAGATCATATTGCCACCCGATCTCACAGGCCTAACTTAACTTTCACCTTCTCTAGAAACTGTCTCTAGTTTTACCCATGAGAATTAGTGTGTGTTTAATCATCACACTGATACCACAAGCTAGTACTTTTGTAGAGCACTTATTTATTTCTCACTTGTAATATAGTTAGTGGTTTATGATTTACTTTCCTCTTTGAAACAGTTCCCAAGTCTTGCTCCTCTCCGTATCCCCCAAACAGTGCCTAGAAGAGTGATTTAAAATGACAGATAATCAACAATGTTAAAGCATTGTACAAACATCCTTACTTATTAAACTGAAGTTGAGTATCGAAAAATAATGATTCTTAAAGAATCCATATTCTTGGGTTCAACTGTCAGAAAATTGCTATTGAATCAGAATGTGATACAGCTCAGGCATCATGTTTTTATAAAGTTCCTCCAATGACTTTAAAGATAGCAAGTTTGGGGGACTGGATATTTGAAAGTATTCTACCAGCCCTGAGAGTTGGCATCTATGACATGAGACTGCCATGTGCACATGTCGGTGTGTTCCTGGGTCGTGAATCAGTATATTGCCATGAAATTATGTGGAGATGAGAGAGTGGGGCCTAGAGGCAACTGAGGACCCTTCTGTCCCAGAGTCTGGGATATTTGTTTCCCACTATTTAATGTATTCCTGTGATACTTCTCAATTAAGGATACTGCACTTCAAATCAGAGATTGAACTAATAATAATATAAAGATTTTTATTAATATATTCTATTTCCCAAGTTTGAAATTATTCTAGAGATCACATCTAAAGGTGCATTCTCTCTTTAAACAATGTTCTTTTAAAACTCGAAGGTTAACTTACACGTATTAGCCTTGTAATTCCAACTTTAAATAATTTTCTGCAGCATCTGATCCAGCTGTCCGTGTCTCTTTACTAGAGTCCATCCTTCTTATTGAGACCTGTTCCTCTCTAAGTATTCTCTTCCAATACAACATGAAAATACAAAATTTCATTCTCTTAAAGTTCTTGAGAGTGATACACCATGAATAGCACACTAGTTTTCCAATAGCTAATTTTCTAATTGTTGCTATAGTAAATGACCGTGATCACAATGGCTTACAGTAGCACATATTTATTATCTTAGAGTTTTGGAGAAGCTGAAAAATAGGTCTTATGGGGCTAAAATCAAGGTGTCAGGAGTGCTGTGTTTGTTCTGGGGCTCCCAGAGAGAATCTGTTCCTTGCCTTCTCCAGCTTCTAGAGGCCGCCTACATTGGCTCGTGATCCCCTTCCAGCAACGATATTACTTTGACCTCTGCTTCCATCATCACATCTTCTCTAACTCTATACCCTCCTGCTTCTGTTTTATAAGGACATTTACAAAATGTCTAGTGGATCCATCTAGATGATCCAGAATAATCTCAAAAATCCTTAGCTTAATCACCACTGCAAAGTCCCTTTTACCCTGTAAAGTAACCCTGCAAGGTAACATATTCACAGATTCTGGGAATTAAGACATGGACATCTTTGGGGGCCCTTATTCAGCCTACCATAAATATAAGCTCAGTTATTGACTCTCTGATGCTTGAAATCTCAAATAAAGCACAAGAAATGCTAGCTTTCAATTCATTGCATTAACATTTTTTTTAAAGTATGTATATTGTATAGATAGGGGAATGAAGGTGAGATATTGTGATTTATAACAAGAAATATTATTTGGTATTCACATCCCTGTTTCTGTCACAGAACTCCTAAAACCCTTGGAGTTTTCCAATGATAAAAGTTGTAAAAAGTGTCTTGATATTCATAACAAACACCTTTCAACCACACCTAAGTTTATGTTAATAAGATGACTTTTGGAAAACATCTAAGGATTGGGTTTGTTTGCTAAGGGAACAAACCATGTGATTAGAGAGTTGGAACTTTGAGTCCCATCTCTCCACCCCTGACATTCTGGGAAGGAAAAGGGGCTGGGAGTTGAATTTATTACCAATGGCCAATGATTTAATCAATCATGCATAGGTAATGAAGCCTCCATTCACACCGTAAAGGATGGGGCTCAGAGAATTTCAGGGCTGCTAAACACGTAGCGATTCTGGTAGAGTGATGCATTCAGAGAGCATGGAAGCTCCGTGCCCTTCCCACATTACCTCGCCCTATGCATTTCTTCCATCTGGCTGTTCCTGAATACTATCCTTTTCTAATAAGTTGGTCATCTAGTAAGTAAAATACTTCTCTGAGTTCTGTAAGCCATTCTAGCAAATTAATCGAACCCAAGGAGGGGGTCATTGGACCCTCCCCTCTATAGGAGGTCAGTCAGAACCAGAGAAGCACTGGACTAGTAACTGGCATCTGAAGAGGTTTGGGGCACAGTCTTATGGGACTGAGGTCTTAACCTGTGGGATTTGACACTATGTCCAGTTAGATAGTGTCAGAATTGAGTTAAATTGTAGGACACCAGTCCAAGAATTGCTTAGTGGTATGGAAAAAAAAAAAAAACCCATACATTGGAATTGAGTGCAGAATATTGGATGGATAGAGAAATAGGTAGATGGATAGATAGTTTGATACATCCATACACACATACATGTTACATACATAGAGTTTACAAATTGCCCAACTCAACTTGAACTAGTAAATCACATAGAACTCTGAGGGTCTAGAAGAGCCTTCGTCAGGATGATCAAAAATGGCAGTTGAGGGGCTTCCCTGGTGGCGCAGTGGTTGAGAGTCCACCTGCAGATGCAGGGGACGCGGGTTCGTGCCCCGGTCCGGGAAGATCCCACATGCCGCGGAGCGGCTGGGCCCGTGAGCTATGGCCGCTGAGCCTGCGTGTCCGGAGCCTGTGCTCCGCAACGGGAGAGAACACAGCAGTGAGAGGCCCGCGTACCTCAAAAAAAAAAAAAAAAAAAAATGGCAGTTGAAATTTAAGAAGCCTCAGGAGAGAGCTTCTCTCTGTGCACAATGTACTTCTTCCACAGAGGCAAGGGCTCCTAATTCCATCCATGTGTACTCTAATTACATAACATTAGGAAAATTACCTTTTATAGACTTTTGCTTTTTAGCATCTAAAGCGCAGTTTCTTTAGGAGCAGGTGTTCTTAAAGTAACACGTCTCCCGATTTGTCAGGTAACTAAAGATCATTCAAAAGAAATCAGGTGTCGTTGAGAAAAATATTGTTTTTCCTCTACATTCTCAATTCACTGTGACTAGAATTTTAGGCTTGAACTGGTATTTTTTTCTTTTTTTCTTAATGTTAAATGTCATGAATTTCTACATTTTCCCATCTATTTAAAAAGGCTGTAAATTTAAGAATCCATCGGCGGGGGTAGATACGGAAGGCTTGGATGTGTCTATGCTCATGATTTTCATAAATATTTTTCCTTTTTCCCCTTTAGTTTCAGTTTTCTTCTCTTATTTTTTGAAAGAAAATAATATTTTGAGGGCAGAGTTATCCTTTAATCTTGATATAAATTTTAGTGGACATAAGTTTTTAAACAAGCCAATTAATGTCCCAAAATTCAGACTCAACTATATGCAGCCATGCTCATGGAAGTTGACTTGATTTAACTAACATAAGAAACTGTTCATTTGCTTGATTACTTACCCATTTTATCATTAGACACTAAGTCTGAATTTTTTTTCCTACAAAAGTATGTTGTGTAAATTTACAGAAGAGCCTCCGAGAAGCAGAGTATCCATCATTCTTACAAGTTGTAAACCCACAGCCTGTTTTCTGGTGAACAAGTGAAGATCAGTCTTCCTGTAAAAGTTAACAATTCTGTTTCTCGCTAAGAGAGTACGCTTATTAAATTGATAACAGAGTAAGTTCACTTCAAGCCAGTCAGTCTATTTTCTTTTCTGCCTTCATCTGAGTACTCGTCACCCCTCCTCCTGGGGCAACCCCACCACCTTATCTTTATTAATTTGGGTCCAGCCTTAATGTTAACTGACTTCTAGCTCTCACTCTTATAGTGACTGAAGATGCAATCTGAATCCCATTTTTCAACAAATTGGTGACTTCAGAAGCTATTTATTGGCAATCTCCAAAATATGTAGTTTACTCTGTACTTAGAATCACCTATGATTTTAAAAATACATTTGGAGATTAATGGATGTAAGGAAAGAAAACCCAATAATGAATTGTACATGTATCATTGTTTCTGTATGATGACATTTATCAAGGAAAATTCATAGGAAAAAAAAATCCAAAGTGGGTCTGTGTACAGTACTCTACTTTCGCTGATCTGTTGCAAACTGCTTTTCTTTCACATCATCACTTCTCTTTGTCTTTTAGAATATCATTGTATTTCCAAAGAACCAACACAGTTTCTCCATTCCTGATCAGAACAACTAATACGTATTTTATTTACCCACAATTCCAGAATTTACAAATGTATACTAAGAATTCATTGCATATTACCTGAACTTTGAACTCCCACTTAAAATATGCTGGCCTTTGGGAAATGTGATTTGTTTTTCAGGGAATCATGTTAATAAGACATTACTTGAAATTCTTCTAAGCACAAGAAGAAATACTTCATCATTTCCATATTCATACTAAAACTTCCCCTCTAAACATCAGAACAGCAAAATAAAAAGGGGCCTGGAGTATTAATGAGCAAACTCTTTGCCCCTGTCACCTGTGACAGGACTGGCTGTGGCAAAAGCACGCTGGAGTTGAGTTCACCAGAAGTCATAGGGAAAATTAGTTTTCACAAAGAAATGCATAAAAATGTATATAGAATCCATGCACAATAGACTATTGGATATCCTTGTACAAAATATACCATATATTGGCTTCTACTGAAGGTGCATAACACCTCAGCTACTGACTCCCCAAGAAGGAAAAAAAGTATGTTATACAGTGCTTTCAGGATAAACTTTTAATTTTTTTGTTTTGTCTTCTTTCTAAGCAAATTATGATCTTACATTACAGACATAGGTAAAAGGGTTTTCTTTTCCTAAGGAAGCAATTCGCCAACCCAAATTATTACAATCTGCTAAGCTCTAGTACTTACATTTGAATTGTCAGGTCTAATTACCTTTTTAATCGTCAGGCTGAGTATTAATTAGTCCTAAAGTACTATCATTAGTTCAGCCTCGATATGATATTTTGCAAGGTAACTCAAGCCTACCATTGTTTCTGTTACATATTGATGATTTGCTTGTTTCTTTTGTTTTCTACAGCTACATCTGGGACTTTGGGGATATCTATCCCTGCAAAGATAACACCAACAAAATCCAAATCTAGGATTGTTGGTTTCCTTACATTTAAGTAACAGAGTAAAGATGGTGTCAAAATTTGGCAATGATATATGTGGTACACATGATTGTTGTTATACATTCTACTTTTATTTCTTATCACACAAAAGAAACATAATCTAACAACAATTACTGTGTGTGTGTGTGTGTGTGTGTGTGTATATATATATATATACACACACACATGCACATATATATAGTGTGTGTGTCTTTCTTTTTTTTTTTTTTTTTTTTTTTTTTTTTTTTTTATGCGTTACGCGGGCCTCTCACTGTCGTGGCCTCTCCCGTTGCGGAGCACAGGCTCCGGACGCGCAGGCTCAGCGGCCATGGCTCACGGGCCCAGCCGCTCCGCGGCACGTGGGATCTTCCCACACCGGGGCACGAACCCGTGTCCCCTGCATCGGCAGGCGGACTCTCAACCACTGCGCCACCAGGGAAGCCCGTGTGTGTGTCTTTCTGTCTTTCTGTGTATTTACACACACACACAAACATATTAAATTATGTGTTTATTAATTTGCATTTAACCTAGTTTAATAACAGTGTAAACACTAGCATTCACCAGGCATACGAAATAGTTTCCAAGGATCTGATGTGAATGTATGCTGAGTGTTAACCAAGCAGTATTCTTTTACTCTGTGCACTGAAACCTAACACACATTTCTCTTTCTTTATTAAATATGTTAGTTGGGAGCATAACCCTTGATTATTACTGACAGAGAGCAGTTTCCAGGTAGTCTATGACTTCAGAGTGCATCTTGGGAGAAAAGTCAGTAACAATAAAATCATCAGTTGATTTGTTCAAAATCCAATTATGAGTCAGTAACAAGAGTCAAAAACAACAGCAGCAAAAATTCAAACTTCTGAACTTTCAGTCTTACAAAACATAAACACAATTATCTTCTCAATAGGGCTAACAAAGTCTACAAGTACAATCTGTCCATTTTGGATGGTGAGAAAAAATATTATTAAAGTTAATGGAATTTACCATTTTAGAGGTTGGAGTCAAAGGCTGATCATGATAATCCCTTGAAATTATCCCTTAAAATGGCTTGTTGCCTCTTAAGCCACAAATTATAAAGATTTTACCTGTTAGGGACATCTCCAAAAGGAATTAGAGCATATGAGTTTAAGTTTGAAAAGCTAGATCCTTTCCTTTCAGGGATCCAAAATAGATATTAAAGTCATTATTTCTCCTTTTCTAAAAGTATGCTATTGTGGACATGATGATAATCGCCAGAGAAGTATACGTCTATATTTTTTTTCAGTGTGACATAAATATATTTGAGCCCTCTCAAATAAAGAAATAGTCTCACCTTAAAAGATTCACTTGACAGGCATAACGGTTTCATGTACCATTCCTGTATAGAATGGGGAGATGCTTCACAAAGTTTATTTAGCGGCTGTCAAAGGAAAAATTGCACCAAAGTTAAACAGAGAAGGAAGACTTTATTTATTCAAGGCTACTGCAATAGGGAAGAGAGGCCAGAACTCAGTCTGACCTCAGCTCCACTGAAACAAAGGGCTGGAGAGCTTTTAAGAACCGGTGTGGATGGGGAGGTTGAGAGATAGAAGGCCATCTGTATTCGCTAACGGGCCCCACCTAAAGGAAAAGTAAACCTCTTATCTTCAGGACAAGAGGTAATTTTACAATTTACAGTAAGGGTGTCCACTAAAGTTGGGGTCCTCCCCTCCCACAAAGACTACAAGTTAGAGGCTGGGGGGCAGGAGTACTATTTACCCTAATGATTACAATTCAACAGGATGGTAGCTAGATCCTTGGGAAAGATAGTCCTGAGTTGTAAAACTGGCAAGAGGCTTTAATAAAGATTTACATCTCAGGACTTCCTTGGCGGTCCAGTGGTTAAGACTCTGCGCTTCCACTGCAGTGGACACAGGTTCAATCCCTGTTTGGGGAACTAGGATCTCTCATGATGGGCGGTGTGGCAAAAAAAAAGAAAAAAGAAAAGAAAAGAAAAGAAAAAAAAAAAGGTTTACATCTCAAAGGGACAGAGAAAGAATTTATAATGACATGTTTCTAAAGTAAATGCTGTAAAGAAAGGGAGAGCAGGGGCCTAAAGGCAAGAATAATCCTGTCTAGAGTTTGCTCCAGCTGAGGGAAACAGTAAGGACATCTTGGTCACATCTCACATTCAGAAAAATAAATAAATTACATAAAACAAAACCAATACGTTCACATTTTCTTAGAAACTTTCTTACAAAGAGAATGTCAAGTAGCTGGAAAGAGATGTTCAGCCCCTCCATTTTTGGTTGAATTTCTGGAATTTTACAACCAAAATTATGTTTTTTAAGGGGAAAGGCTTTGGGTTCAAAGGAGGGGCAAATGTAAAGAAGGAGACGGGCTGGCGTGAACTTGGGTGGGAAACAACAATGTTGGGTCTAGCCTTATAAGTAAGGATGGGCTGGATGAGGTCTCAGTGATGAGCGTGACACCTGGAAGATGAAGGCTCATTTTCAGGAAATCACTCTGAGGTCTGGAGAAGTACACTGAACTGCACTTGGTGTTCATTGTGTTAAAGCTTAAATCAGGAGCCATAAGATGGAAATCTAAATGAGAGCAAATAAGTAAGAGAGAAAAACGGCTAATAGCATCTTATTTTTTTCCTAAAAACTGTAGACTTCTACCTATATGTATACATTTCTTCTTATTTCCTCTTTCAAGATCAGTTATTATTTCAATAGGCAGCAACTTCTCTGGGCTTTTTCCTACTAAACAAGAGATTGAATGCTCCAGTTTTCTCAAAGAAGGATTTAGGGGTTGATAGGAACAGAGTAAAGAGGCAAAGTAGGTGGTTAAATAGTTAATCCCACTACACGGTTGTAAGTAGAGAAAAAAGTATGGGAGACCCCTGTAAGTTAATGATTAATCAAGAAAGCAAGTTTGATTAACCACAAAACCAAGCAGGCTTGCTTAGCAACAAAGCCATGCAACAGAAGCATGAGACATGTCCCAAAACAATAAAACAATGGTGGACCAAGACCCACATCCTGCCCAGTAAAGTCAGTAAGTTAATGATTCCTAGGACATGCTCCTCTGAGCACACTAGAAGCAAAAATATTCATTAAAAGGTGACATTATAATGAAAACTGAGATGATTCACCATATTTTAGTATATGTTACCGCCTTTTTGCTCATTTCCATTGCATCCCATCAGTCCCCATTTGCCCGTGTAGGGACAAGAAAACTCCCCCACCTGACGTGAAGGAGGGACTAATGATGGAAGCTTGACGTCTACTCAAGAATGAGGAAGAAGGTGGTCTTCTCCCCCTCCCCACTTTTCCTTTGTTTATAAAACAGTAGCCCACTAAATTCTCAGGGTGGCACTCTCTTGCCTGCCCCCTTGTTTCTCTTACAAGTGTCCTATACTAATAAACTCTTTCCTTACCTGTCACTGCCTCTCTCTGAATTCTTTCTGTGCCGTGATAGAAAAATCTGTGCTCCGCTAAGTACCAAGACGCATTCTGCTGGTTTCAGGATCATCAGCTTCTACACCTGAGTTGCTGGTTAGAAATGCAGTTTCCTGGTCCAACAGAAATCTACTGAGTGAGATGAAGAGAGAGAGGAAAAGAGAGGCAGGGCAAAGAAATGGAGCAGAAGGAAGCAGTGGGGAAAAACATAAAAAAATAGATAAAAGAAATAAAACAAACACTGGAGGAGACGGGAGGAATGTAAATTTTTATCAAGCTATTAACGTGATTCTTATACATAGTAAACTGTGAGAGCTGCCAAATATATTCTCTAAGATGCCATATAAAAAGTATACAAGCTCTTAGAGTTCTAGTTTAAAGTAAGCAGGAAAGAGTCTGATGCTAATAAAACACAACATTTTGCATTATTTTAAAAACACTGATGATTAATTTTTCCCCTAAACTCTATATTGATCTGGACTTTTGCAATTGTGTAGTAACTGGTTTGTAAGAACTCAAGAACTAGAAGTAAAGGAAGGATCATAAATGCGGGAATGGCAAAGGTCATTAAATATCTTTCAGCCCAATCAACTTAATTAGCTCTGAACTTCCAAAAGATTTCAGAAAAAACTAGCTTCCCATCCCATGTGTCCTATTAAATAATCTCTGAAAATATTATCTCATAACAACTACCTGAGAATGTTTGCATTGTCATTTATAACGTAAAATTACTTACTTCAGAGAGAGTCTTTTCTCCTACAAGCTTGCTAAAATCTTATAAATAAAATAATAGTGTCTATAATAAAGGAGAAATAGCGAGGAGGAAAATGCATGGAGAATTACAAGCCTGGGGCAGATTTAAATGGAATACCACAGCTGAAACATTTGCTTGCCAGGAGGTGAGAAACAGGAATTAGAAAGTCAGTGAGAAACAGAAAAGAAAAATGGGAGGGAATAAAAGCAAAAAAAATTTTTTTTTGTTTCCTCCATTACCAGCTCTTCTTCTGAGGTTTAGTTCACAAAAGATTACCTGGGAAATATTATATTCATATTCAAAATGACTCTCTATGTATACAAACATTACAGTTTCTTTATGGGGGGATAAAAGGAAAAGAATGTATTATTTTCTGCAAAAAAATAGAAGAGTCATGTAATAGCACAGTGGACATAAACAACAGTTAAAACAACTCAGTAAATTAAAAACTTTAATTCTATTTAAATTTAATCAAAAGTTTCTCTTTGCCTGACAATATACTCTAATATATTTTATAGTTAAAATTCTTTGTGTGCCACTTTTAGAATCTTGACATACTTTAGGGGCTCCATTTGTGTGTGTGTCTGTGTGTGTGTGTGTTTTCTTGAAATGTGTATTAGGAAGGTCATTTTTGGTTCCAAGTGGTAGAAATGCAACTAGACTAGTTTGAGAAGAATGAAAGGAAAAGAACACATCCACTAAGGGTGGCCATTGGTAGGGACAAAATGGTTCCCTAACGATACTGAGTTTGGGATATTTTTTTAAAGAGCTACAGTCCTTATTCTTTTTTTTAATTGAAGTATAGTTAATTTACAATGTTGTATTAGTTTCAAGTGTGCAGCAAAATGATTCAATTATACATATATATATATATACACACATATATACATATATACATGTATGTGTATATATATATACACACACATATATACATATATACATGTATGTGTATATATATACACACACATATATACATATACACATGTATGTGTATATATATATACACACATATATACATATATACATGTATGTGTATATATATACACACATATATACATATATACATGTATGTGTATATATATACACACATATATACATATATACATGTATGTGTATATATACACACATATATATACATATATACATGTATGTGTATATATATACACACATATATACATATATACATGTATGTGTATATATATACACACATATATATACATATATACATGTATGTGTATATATATACACACATATATACATATATACATGTATGTGTATATATATACACACATATATATACATATATACATGTATGTGTGTATATATATACACACATATATACATATATACATGTATGTGTATATATATATACACACATATATATACATATATACATGTATGTGTATATATATATACACACACATATATACATATATACATGTATGTGTATATATATGTGTAGGTATTCTTTTTCAGATTCTTTTTCTATATAGGTTATTACAAAATATTGAGTATAGTTCCCTGTGCTGTACAGTAGGTCCTTGCTGTTTATTTTATATATATAGTAGTGTTTATAGGTTAATCCTAAACTCCGAATTTATCTCTCTCCCCCCACCCCCATACTCACTATCCCCTTTGGGAACCATAAATTTGTTCTCTATGTCTGTGAGTCTGTTTGTGTTTTGTAAATAAGTTCATTTGTATCATTTTTTTAGATTCCACATATAAGGGATATCACAAGGCATTTGTCTTTCTCTGTCTGACTTACTTCATTTAGTATGATCATCTCTAGGTGCGTTCATGTTGCTGCAAATGGCATTATTTCATACTTTTTCATGACTGAGTTTGGGGTATTTTTATTGTATAATCTTGTTTAGTTTTCACAACGATCCTGTGAGGCAGAAATGAAAACAACCTTTATTTGTAGGTGAAAAATCTGAATAACTAGGAGCTTATCGCACTAGGTAGTGGTGGAGTGACATGAGTCTTTGGACATCAGAGCCTGTCTTTGCTCACGATTTTGTAGCACTGGCCCAATACCACCCCAATTCCTTGGGACCTGGAAGACTTTATGAACATCCTTGGGAAGGACTATATCTAAATTAGTTATCACCTAATGCTTTATCAAAATTATATAAACACCTAACTGAAGAATAATTAGGTAAATCCTTTTAGGAAGTTTGAAGAGGACCTTTGCCTAATTTCAAATTTTCTAGACTTCTCCTGGCAGGAGGTACCAGCAAAATGAAGCACAAGTCTGTCTTTTACCTCAGCACCTAGTGCAAAAAAGTCACATATCTGAGCATTGATTTAGCCTTCAACTGGCATCTTCTAAACTGGATGTTGAAGAAAAGGTTTAAATTCTTTGAGATGGCTGGCGAGACCCTAACTTCTTGCTTATTGATTTTTATGTTATTGCTCTTGGTTATGAATTGTGGATTAAAAAAAGAAAAACTATGATAGATAATAAAAGAGAAAGCCAAGAGAAAAAGCCACCCACACCCCACACTAACCCCATTAGTTTTTTTTTCTTTCTTTCTATAAATCTATAAACAGAATTTGAAAAAAAATGTAGTATATAAAAATCCAATTTGTGTCACAGAAAGGCATGAAGAAATTCCAAGATATAAGGACTCTGTATGATAAAAGAGAAAGCCTCCATTTCTTCTGGAGACAGAGGCAAGTGAGAGAGAGCATTAACCTTTTTCTTGCCAAAAGATGTACCTGATGATCAGTAATGAATTTCAGTCATCAGCCTCTAAAAAGAATGAACTAGTGGTTTTGCTTTCATATACCCAGCCCATTATAAAGCATCAAGTTTCACAATTTGTTGTATTCCATCATTGCAAGCAGCTGGAATGTGAGGTGTTGAATTGTTGCTCCTCCATAATGAATTACAGATCACGTGTTGTTTTATTATGGCTCATTGGTTATCTAGGTCAATTTTAATATATAGTTTTAGTCCCCTCAAATTCCAGTTTGACAGATGGTTTCCTGAAAAGTATGCAGGTAGGGAGAAATCAAATTCTCTATATGCATACGTTAAACAATGGATAGATTTTATGCTTCAGTGGAAGTGTTAACTTCTAAAAATATTCTCTACTAAATAAATAACATCCTCATTTAATTCAAAATCTTGGGTGGGTGCCATTAGAGGAATAAGGTCTTAAGAACAAGAAACACTGCCCCCAGGCTCAATTTATGATTGGAGGGGGAGGTCTTCTAGCCTTCTTTCTGTCAGCACATTAAAGTTCTCAGAGATGTTCTTTCTGACCTTATGGGAACAGGAATCAAGTGGAAAGCAATCCGAGGATAAAAGATTGAAAAGCACCATGAACACAAGGGATCATGGAATTACCAGCTGTATGATTTAGAAAATGAGACACTAATAATGACTACTTGCTAGTCAATATACAGGGACCATAGATTTCAGAATGAGCCTTGCCAACTTCCTCTGGGAAGGGGTCTTTGTTGCAAATAGTTTATGTGCAGAAGTTAGTACATTAAACAATTCTTCCCATTTATTTTGTAGCTCTAGAATATAAATCAGAACTCCACAATCACAGTAGGCCTTCATGGCAAGTACTGGGAAGCATTCATGGACCTTCCCCTGGTATGAGTGCTGTTGTGCTAGCACCATGCAAGCCTCTTTCCATGTGCTTATTTCATTACATTTATCCTGGAGGGAAAGTGTTATTCTCTGTGTTTTAAATACACAACTGTAATTTACAAGTATTAACTTCTCTAATACCACACAGCCACTGAGTGACAAAACTGGAATTCAAACCAGGTTTGTTGAATTCCAAAGCCCTTGCCTTTTCTCTCATGCTGCCTTTGTTCAATTTGCCAAACCTGAAAAGAAAGACAATCTCTGGCATTCTTCTATTTTTTTAAAGCATTCTTCTGCAGTTTCCCCTTCTCTACCTAGTATAAGAACCTTAGGTCATCTTTCCTTTACACTTCTATTCCCATCACAAAGTCACAACACAAACACACACACATACACAGATATATCCACACATACACACACAGCCTTTGGATCATGATCTGTGTGCATAACCTTTCCTTCCCTAGCTTGAATTTTCCTTTCAAGTTACTAGTGCTTTGATATATTCCCTCAGGTTCTCTCCCTACTGAATTACTATTCCCATGGATAGTACAAATTCCTGACCTCAATTAAATTTGTTGCGAATTCCTCCTTTATCATATTCAATAATCTTTACAATGTATCTCCAAATCGATTTATCCAGGTCATCTCCAATTACTTCCCTATGATCCAGTCAAAATACTTTTCAAATGTAATCCATTCATCCCTACTTCCATGCTTTATGCTCTGTGTCCCAAATCCTTAGAATGATTATTATTTATCAAGTTCTGTACTAAATGCACATATATCTTAATGACATTATGACAAAGCAATATAAGAAGTATTACATCATAGAATGATGGAGAATGGGTTGATCCTTTTTTTAACAAAAAGATAACATTAGTATCAGTATGGAAAATTAAGTTCCGCAAGGAGTGTATTAGGTTATCTATTGCCACATAACAACTTTTCCCAAAATATGCAGCTTAAAACAATAAATATGGATTATCTCACACAGTTTCTGAGAGACACGGAAAGCAAGAGCGCCTTAGCTGGATAGTCTGGTTCAGGGTCTTCCATGAGGTTTCAGTCAAGATGTTGGCTAAGGATATAGTCATCCAAAGTCTTGATTAAAGCTGGAGGATCCACTTCCAAGATGGTGCACTCACATGGCTATTGACAAGAGATCTCAGTTACTTACCACTTGCCCCTCTCATAGAGTGTCCTTATGACATAACCACTGGCTTACCCCAGAGTGAGTAGCATAAGGAAGAGAAAGAAAGAATAAGAGACAGAAGTTGTGTTGTCTTTTGTAAACTAATCTCAAAAGTAATTTATTGTGATGTCTGCCAATCCTGTTATAGTGTAGGAGGGCACTAAACAACAGTATCAATGAGAGGAGATGGCGATCACTGGGGGCCATTTAAAGGGGGAGACTGGAGTATGGGAGGTCAAGTTATTGAAATCTTTTAAGTATAAAACGATGAGAGCCATTTCTGAGTCGAATCCACAGAAGAGTTAGAATTCAGAAGGATGAAAAAGAGTAGAGTTAGGGCTTCCCTGGTGGCACAATGGTTGAGAGTCCGCCTGCTGATGCAGGGGACGCGGGTTCGTGCCCCGGTCCAGGAAGATCCCACATGCCGCGGAGTGGCTGGGCCCGTGAGCCATGGCCGCTGAGCCTGCGCGTCCGAAGCCTGTGCTCCACGGCAGGAGAGGCCACAACAGTGAGAGGCCTGCGTACCACAAAAAAAAAAAAAAAAAATAGAGTAGAGTTAAACATAAATCTCAATTTTGTAACCTTAGACCCTCACAAAGATGTCATTAACCACAATACGAAACACCAGAGGGGGAAGAATCTGAGTTCAGATTTGCACATGTTCTGTTCCATAGGCATTAAGATGTGCCTCCAGATGGAGATGTGCAGTAGGCATTCCTTCCTCTCAACCTCAAGACCTCCTGAAATTCAGCTCATCTTACAAAACTGACCTCAAATACTTTCTCCGTGAAAGTATTTCCATGAATGCTTTCATGGAGAAAGTATTTCTCCAACACTATAACTTTTATATCTTCCTTCCCAAGAGCTTATTTTACTCTGTCTTATATTGAACTATGCATCTATTCTTATTTAGGTATAATCTGCTCAATTCAATTGTGTTGGAAATTCTTTAAGGGCAATGAGCCTGTTCGACAGCACTGAACACCCTTTAGTCTAGTTTAGCACCTGGTGCATAGCAAACAGCATTTCAATGAATATTTATTGAACAGAATTAAAGATATCTCAATAAAGTTCATATTGGAACAATGTCAGGCAACAAAGTCAACATAAAATCAGCTAAGAAGGCATTGTTTACTGAAGTGGTAGTGGTGATGGGGGTGTAATTTGGAGAGGAGTTCCTGGGGTGCAATTTATGTCATACTAGGTGGATGGTGCCTCCTCTGGTCTACAGAAGGATACCTGTAAAGATGACCAAGGATGTATCAACAGCCCCAAAACGTTCCAGGTACAGCAATGATTTTCAATTATTCTGTGACTCTGTACCTTATACTTAACATTTCTGCATTTCAGTGTGTCAATATTTAATATCATCTTTTGGTTCACAGAGTGTTTTAATAATTTTCAATATTTTTTCTGTGATTTACCTTTTAGATGACATAATTACTATTGAGTAAATTTGAAAGATAGAGTAAAGGGAATAAATTATATTCCTGTGTATTCTGTTCATAATCCTAGATCAGTAACAAAAATGTGAGACTCTAGAAACCATCTCTGTCCTTCAGCAGCTGGGTGGTTTGGAGATCATAACTTAAGCTCAGAGGACACCCATTTCTTACCTATAAGATGATGAGAACAAGCTCATCTCTGACTTCTCCTGCAACCTTAGTCATGTTTCTTTCAAATGAATAGCAAAATATAAACTGTCTATGTTTGTTTAATTGTAAAATAAAAACTGAAAAAAAAAGTTTTTTATCTCATAAACATTTTTTTTTTTTTGCGGTACACGGGCCTCTCACTGCTGTGGCTTCTCCCGTTGCAGAGCACAGGCTCCGGACGCGCAGGCTCAGCGGCCATGGCTCACGGGCCCAGCCGCTCCGCGGCATGTGGGATCCTCCTGGACCGGGGCACAAACCCACGTCCCCTGCATGGGCATGCGGACTCTCAACCACTGCGCCACCAAGGAAGCCCTCTCATAAACATTTTAAACCTGAAGAGCATAAAGCAAATGTCATCTAACTGGTAAAAAAAAAAAAAAGTCTTCACTTCCTTTCTTCTGAATAGTTCCTTTCATTTAAAAATACTAAACACCACTTTCGTATCACTTAATCATTTTAAATGTACTAGAAGCAGATTTGAGCCATTTGATTCATCATTAACCAGGATTTCCATGATCTTATTTGAACTTCATGACAACTCTATGAGATATTATTAGCTCCATTTTTTCAGATCGGGTACTGAGTCTCACTGACTTAACCAAAGTCACAAAGTCTGCATCCAAACTAAGGACTCAGCTCTTCTAACTCCAAATCCACATTATATAAGATGTATAGCAAGGCTCAACCAGAATGCTCTGGCTTATACTGACTGCTGATTAGACTCATGTACCTTCTTCGAAACTTTCTCCAACCGAACTCTTGTTCATTGTGTTTAACAGGAAAAATATTTGGCTTATTGCCTCCCCAGGAATTCACCGATATTAACACATACCTTCCCAAGTGCCCCCTCATCCCTCCTAGATAGTGCTCTGCTGCTGGCCACTTTCAGCCAACAGGTTTCATGACCTGAGCTATACTCGGCTTTCCCAAGGAACACATCCCTCAGATAATTAAGTTTCTGCACCTTCACTTTGAGGTAATCTTTCATACTAAATAGCACAAGGCAATAGGGGAAAATATTTTAACTCTTTAAGAATGTATTTGAGTCTATTTTTAAAATAAAAAGAGAAAAGTTTCAAAATAGTGCATTTGAACATAGGAAAAAAAAGAAGTTTCAAAGTGATATTTTAACACTGGAAGATTGCTTGAGTTCTTAGGGTGAGATCTTCCAATCCCAACAGATTTGGCTGTTGACAAAAGTGTTTAAGCATCCTTGAAATATTTTCCAGATTCCAGTTATTACTACTCTGTAAAGATGACAGTATAGCTAAATCTGCCACGTGATTGAAACATGCTAATATCATATCATTTGATCATGAGAGAACTTTCCTCAATATTCAAATGACATAGAACAGAATAGAAAAGTCCAGAAACTCACCCATATTTGTATGGTCAATTGACTCTAACAAAGTTTCCAAGGCAATACAATAGGGAGAAGGTAGTATTTCAACACACTGTACTAGGACAACTTGCTATCAATTTAAAAGAAAAAAAAAAAGAAAAAAACCTTGACCTTTATCTCATCCATGCCAAAAATAATCAACTTGAAATGCATGATAGTAATGTAAGAGCTAAAACTACTAAGCTTCTGGAAGAATAGATAGGAGAAATTGTTATGATACTGAGAAAGGAAAAGGTTTCTAAAATAAGGCACAAACTATAGAAGGAGAAATGATAACATGGACTTCAATTTTTCAAAATTTTGTTTTTCATAAGACAGCTAAGAGACCAAAAATCAAGCCATAAATTAGAAGAAAATATTGATAATGCATATGTTTCACAAAAGACTTGACCCAGAATCTGTAATGACCTCTTTCAACTTAATCATAAGAAAAAGAACCCAATTAAAATATGGGCCACATATTTGAAAAGATATTTCACAAAATAAGATATGCAAGTGTCCAGTAAGCACATGGAAAGATATTCAACACCATTAGTTGTATAAATTTCTTGAATTATTGTAGCAAATTACCACAAACTGGATGGCTTAAAATAGAAATTTATTGTCTCTCAGTTCTTGAGGCTTGAAGTCCAAAATCAAGGTGTTGGTACAGCCCTGTGGGCCTATTCCTTCTGAAACTTGTATGGGACTCTTTCCTTGTCTCTTAGCTTCTGGTGGTTAGCTGCCAGTTTTCGGGGTCCCTTAGCTTGCTGCATAATTCCAATCTCTGTCTTCATTGTCATATTGCATTCTCTCTGTGTGTCTCTGTCTTCACATGGCCTTATTCTTATAAGGACACCTGCTATATTGCATTAAAGGGCCACTCTAATCTGGTATAAAATCTTCTGAACTAAGTACATGTTTAATAACCTTATTTCCAAATAGTCACATTCTGAGGTTCTGGGTCTTAGGACTTCAATATATCATTGGGGAGACATAATCCAATCCAGAAAATTACTTATCAGGGAACTGGAAATTAAAACCACAATTGAAGGGCTTCCCTGGTGGCACAGTAGTTGAGAATCTGCCTGCTAATGCAGGGGACACGGGTTCGAGCCCTGGTCTGGGAGGATCCCACATGCCACAGAGCAACTAGGCCTATGAGCCACAACTACTGAACCTGCGCGTCTGGAGCCTGTGCTCCACAACAAGAGAGGCCGCGACAGTGAGAGGCCCGCGCGCCGCGATGAAGAGTGGCCCCCGCTTGCCACAACTAGAGAAAGCCCTGGCACAGAAACGAAGACCCAACACAGCAAAAATAAATAAATAAATTACTAAACTCCTACTCCCAACATAAAAAAAAAAAAAAAAAGAAAAACCCACAATTGAGATACCCTTTAGATCAATGGGGATGACTAAGTTTAAAAGACTGACAATACCAGGTATTTGCATGGAGCCCTCATACATTGCTGGTGGGAATGCAAAATGGTACAACAACTTTAGGAAATAGTAAAGCAGATTTATTTTGTGTCTTTTGGTTTTTTTGTTTTTATTTTTACAAAATTAAGCATATGTTAATGATACAACCTAGCAATCTCACTCCTAGTTATTTGCCCAATAAAAATGAAAACACAATTACTTGCAAACAAATGTTCAATAGTCATAATAACAAAAATCTAGAAATAATTCAATATCCATCAACTGGTGGATGATGTGACTATCCATATAACATCAACAGTGAAAAGGTGTAAAATATTAATACATATAACAACAGAGATGAATTTCAAAAAAAATCATACTAAGTGAAAAATTCAGTAGATAAGTGGTTACTTATGGCTAAGGACTGGGAGAGGGGGTCTACTATGATGATTAACAAGAAAAAAAAATGTTTAGGACACTGACAACTTTTCTGTATCTTGATTTTGGTGGTTATTCCAAGACTGTATTCAATTATCAAAATTTATTAAAGTTTACACTTAAATAAGTATCTTTTATTGCATGTAAATTATATCTCAATACAGCCAGGGGGAAGTGAAGTGGTAAAAATAAATATTAAAGCTGTGGACTCATGTATGTGGCTGATTTAGTTAACACTTTCACATTTTTAGAATCAAAATTTCAAGCCTCAAACAAGGGGCATCCTCTAAGATGAATAGATGTCCTTTCCGTTGTTCAAAGAGTTGGCCGATCAGACTGGAATGTTAATGCTGTACAGAGAAAGCACCAGATAAAGTCATCTGATTTATTTTTTCACTTCATGTGTGAAGAAAGACTCTTTTCTTTCTCTCATTGCTTCTCTGTGGGACCAGAAAGGTATCACCTTGGTAAGAGGGTAATATCTGCTTCCTTATGAGTGGTAGGCACAGTGGCTGATCTCTGAAGGTCACCTTCTGTTTGGACGCAGGTGCCTGTACCAGTAGGTGTCATCCTCTGATTCGATCAGACATCTACCTTGCCTGTGGTTCAGAGCCTATGCAACTGCCTTATCCCTCTGTAATCTAAATTTTGTTTTATTAGTTGGGGCCAAGCTTCTTTTCCCAGCATCTTTATCCTCGAGATCGAGTGTACCGTCTTTTAGGCTACCATCTCCTAGGGTGTCTTTGTCTATGTGATGCTTCTGGATGAGGGCATAGAGATTTCTGTTCCTAATTCTCAGTGAAATCAGAAATTTGTAAAGAGTACATTAAAAGTAAAGAAAGTGACTTTGGAGGGCAACTTGGCCTCCAATTTTCACTTCTCATAATCCTCTCAATCACAGACTTCCCAATCTTCTGGAGGTCATCTGCCATAGTGGACATTTACATAAAAGTTATACCATTTTTATGTTTTATAAGCAGAGTTGAAATGTCCTATATTCCCTCAGTTCACCTTCTTATATAATATTTGAAATATAAATGAAAAAATATTGAGGATGAGGTTAAAAGGAAGTTGTTTCTTAAATATTTTGTTAATGTTCTTTATCATCAAATCTAATAGAGTCATTCTGCATATAATTACTAAAGAAAGCAGATGGCTTGATAAATATTTTCTTTACAAAAGTAAGTCAAATGGCTAAGTCTGCTTCTAGAATTTGCTTTTGTGTTTTACTAAGTAATAGAGAAAATGGTCATTTTACTTAGTTTATTTAAAAATATATTTAGGTGTATACTGGGACAATTATCTGGAAATGAAGAAAGTTTACATCTTTAAGCTAAAAGAAAAATATATTTGAAATATATATATGTACATATAAGCACATACACAAATATATGAACACACACACATCAGACTTTCTTCATTTTTATACTTTCAGGTCCTTTAATCTTCTATTCTATACTTAGGTCCATATGATTTTCTTTCCTCCCTCTCTTCCTCATAACTGTTGAGGAATTTCAACAAAAAAAACGCTTTTGCCACCGCTAGAAATTTTCTTCAATGAATTCATGGACACGTCAAAAAATTTCTAGAGCCAGCTTACTTCAGACTTTCATCAATTAATTTTAAAATAATAATAATGGCTACCAAAATCAAGCAATCTTCTTCAAATAAAACATTGACACCTCCTTTCTTAGTATCAACAATTTCAAATCATAGAGGCAAAAATTGTCAATAATGGTGTTGTGTTGGATGCAAATACCTTTTACTAACAACCATTACCTGTTCTTAGGAAATCTTGAGACCCTAAAGGCCTCAATATTTATTATTTATTTTTACAGATAAAAGATAAAACCAATTAATGAGAGATCAAGAATAAGGTGGGAGAGGAAATGGTAATTAAATCAGGTTTTAAAATATATTGCTTATTCCTTATCCCTGTAATAATTCAACATCCAGGTGGAGGCAGATAGTTTGGTTAGATTTCTATAGCACAGACGAACCTATTTGCAGGGCAGGGAGACGCAGACGTAGAGAATGGACGTGTGGACACAGGGTGGGCGGGAAGGGTAGGGTGGGATGAGTTGAGGGACTGGAATTGACATATATACACTACCATGTATAAAATAGACAGCTAGTGGGAACCTGCTGTATAGCACAAGGAGCTCAGCTCAGTGTTCTGTGGTGACCTAGGTCCAAGGGAAGGAGGTCCAAGAGGGAGGGCGGATATATGTATACCTATAGCTGTTTCACTTCATTGCACAGCAGAAACTAACACAAATTGTAAAGCAACTGTACCCCAATAAAAGAAAGATTTCTATAGCACCCTTAAATGGTGCAGATTTTTTTAACACATGAGTTTGCATTATATAATGTATATTTTACAGATTATAGGATACAAGGTCACTATCCAAGCCAGTCATATTCCTATACACCAGTAATAGAAAATTGGAATTTGAAATTAAAAAGAAAATTTGCTATAGCAGCAAAAATAAAGTACTTAGATATATATTTAACAAAATCAGAGCATTATCTATCTGATGAACACTGCACACCAGTGAAGGGAGTCAACATAGATCTAAATAAAGAAACAGCTATATTGTATTCAAGGATGGAAAGACCCAGTGTTTTAAAGTGTTCATTCTCCACAATTTTCTTTCTAGATTCAATGCAATCCCAGCAGATATTTTTTATTTTGTCCCTTTGAGTGCTTGAGGGAAAATAACAATCAATGTAAATTCAATTTTCCTAAATGTTTGCTAAAGTTCATAGAATTATTATACATGGTTTAAATTTAACTCTCCAAAAGTTTCACTCAAACGATTAAGCTTGAGTTTTAGCTGACCCATGAGGGCTGTCAAATAAAAAACTAATCTGGATTTAGTTAAGGAGAGGCTTGATTCAAAAAGACTATTGCAACACGGGAGGGGGACTATTATAACAAAGGAAAGGGGACTACTGAAATAGGGGAAAGGGGATATTTCAGTACAGGAAGGAGAACTATTTCAATTAATGGAGAAAGACTATTACAGTGGGAGAACACTCCAGCCCTAAGATCTAGAATTGCCTCAAAGATCAGGTAGAAAGGGCTTTTCTTTTCTAGGTGGGGCAGTAAACCAGGCTAGAAAGAACCATGTGTGGAGGAATAAGATGAGCAGGTGGCATGAACAGACAGTTGAACAGAAAAGGTTTTCTTTTCAGAAGGGGCCATTCCTTAATGGATCATCCCACAGTGCTTGCTTATGCTTAAGATTGGGCCAAAGTTCAGAGGCCTCGAGTGAGGAGAGATGCCTCTTTAAAGTTTGGTTAAGTGAGAGGGCATTTTGTCAAGGCTACACAGTAGGTACAGTGAAGTTCAGCACTCGTGAGACAAATAATGGGAATATGCAGGGTCTGATCTTGTCATAGGTAACAAAGGCTCCTCCCTGCATCTTATCTAAGTCAGATAGAGAAGGGTGATTCTTAGCAATGAGCCATTTACCAGAACACAAAATGTTGGAGGATTTCTTAACTATCACTTTTCCAGGAGCGTGATGCTCAGGTAAAGTTCAGCATTGTCAGGGCCCACTCAAGATTTGCAAAATGAAGATGCTGTTTTTCACAGAACTAGAACAAAAAATTTCGCAATTTGTATGGAAACACAAAAGACCCCGAATAGCCAAAGCAATCTTGAGAACGAAAAAAGGAGCTGGAGGAATCAGGCTCCCTGACTTCAGACTATACTACAAAGCTACAGTAATCAAGACAGTATGGTACTGGCACAAAAACAGAAAGATAGATCAATGGAACAGGATAGAAAACCCAGAGATAAACCCACGCACATATGGACACCTTATCTTTGATAAAGGTGGCAGGAATGTACAGTGGAGAAAGGACAGCCTCTTCAATAAGTGGTGCTGGGAAAACTGGACAGGTACATGTAAAAGTATGAGATTAGATCACTCCCTAACACCATACACAAAAATAAGCTCAAAATGGATTAAAGACCTAAATGTAAAGCCAGAAACTATCAAACTCTTAGAGAAAAACATAGACAGAACACTCTATGACATAAATCACAGCAAGATCCTTTCTGACCCACCTCCTAGAGTAATGGAAATAAAAACAAAAATAAACAAATGGGACCTAATGAAACTTCAAAGCTTTTGCACAGCAAAGGAAACCATAAACAAGACCAAAAGACAACCCTCAGAATGGGAGAAAATATTTGCAAATGAAGCCACTGACAAAGGATTAATCTCCAAAATTTACAAGCAGCTCATGCAGCTCAATAATAAAAAAACAACCCAATCCAAAAATCGGCAGAAGACCTAAATAGACATTTCTCCAAAGAAGATATACAGACTGCCAACAAACACATGAAAGAATGCTCAACATCATTAATCACTAGAGAAATGAAAATCAAAACTACAATGAGATATCATCTCACACCAGTCAGAATGGCCATCATCAAAAAAATCTAGAAACAATAAATGCTGGAGAGGGTGTGGAGAAAAAGGAACACTGCTGCAAGATGCACTGCTGGTGGGAATGTGAATTGGTTCAGCCACTATGGAGAACAGTATGGAGGTTCCTTAAAAAACTACAAATAGAACTACAATATGACCCAGCAATTCCACTACTGGGCATATACCCCGAGAAAACCAAAATTCAAAGAGAGTCATGTAGCAAAATGTTCGTTGCAGCTCTATTTACAATAGCCCAGAGATGGAAACAACCTAAGTGCCCATCATCGGATGAATGGATAAAGAAGATGTGGCACATATATACAATGGAATATTACTCAGCCATAAAAAGAAACGAAATTGAGCTATTTGTAATGAGGTGGATAGACCTAGAGTCTGTCATACAGAGTGAAGTAAGTCAGAAAGAAAAAGACAAATACCGTATGCTAACACATATATATGGAATTTAAGAAGAAAAAAAAGTGTCATGAAGAACCTAAGAGTAAGACAGGAATAAAGACACAGACCTACTGGAGAACGGACTTGAGGATATGGGGAGGGGGAAGGGTGAGCTGTGACAGGGCGAGAGAGAGTCATGGATATGTACACACTAATAAACGTAAGGTAGATAGCTAGTGGGAAGCAGCCGCATGGCACAGGGATATTGGCTCGGTGCTTTGTGACCGCCTGGAGGGGTGGGATAGGAAGGGTGGGAGGGAGGGAGACGCAAGAGGGAAGAGATATGGGAATATATGTATATGTATAACTGATTCACTTTGTTATAAAGCAGAAATTAACACACCATTGTAAAGTAATTATACCCCAATAAAGATGTTAAAAAAAAAAATGAAGATGCTGTCTTCTTCATTCAAGAAATTAACTTGATGCATTGTTCAGAACTACAAAAAAATAAATTCCCCATAAGTGGTCAATCTGACTGTGTATGTTGGAAATTTCTTATTTTTCTCTTTTTTCTTTTATAGTCTCAGCTACTAATGAGAAAACATTAGATCATTTGAGTATGCCTTTGTTCATTCATTTATTTGCTTAACAAATGAATCTAGGCTAGTGATGTAGGAAAAAGATTGGATATGGATCATATCAGGTTCACTGTAAACAGGAGATGGAAAGATTTTCAAAGGAGACCTGAGGTTTTATTAATGAAAGCCTGTTTTGACTTCCCTACTGTCCTTGCAATCACTTTTTAAGCCTCAGTGGCTAAAGGACCCTGCTTTAGTGCCTTCCACCCCCTACTGGTGTGAGCTTTGGTCTAAGTAAAGAGAAGAAGGTCAAAGAAAAGCCTGAAAAGCACTCACTGCCTTTTCTCCACCTTCTAGGACAACACATGCTGCTCTTCCCTGGGGTACAGCTACTCTTTATGAGAAGTAATATCGAGAAACTGATGGGCCCAGGTTCACCTTGAATTTTATCATTCTAATAAAGACATCATTAGTATTGCTTTTTTATTGAGTATGATAATCCAAAGTTTTATTATACAATGGTACAATTTCTTTAAAAACTGCTGTATACACATAGTGATTTCCCCCTCCAGTATTAGAGGGGTTTATTTTTTATGAGGGTTTACTATAATATTCTATATACACTTGAAACAGTAAGTGTGGTTGCAGTTGGAGAGGATCACTGCAGCGCTCGCTGGGGTTGCCTTTTTCATAGACCATCTCATTCAAAAATGATTTTACCTTGTGCAATTGTAATTTAGAATAATTGCAGTAGTGGTAGTTGCATTTTTGGATTAAAGAACCCCCATGTGAAGGTTTCTAAATGGTGATTTAATTTGTTAGGTATGGTGGAGTTTTGGTTTGTTTTGTTGTCCACTCTCCCAGTCTTCTTCTCTGTCCTTTATAGAGATGGAAGACAGAGAAGAAAATATTTGGTGTGGAGAAACATTTTTTTTAATGTACGTATCATGAATTTTTTTTCTTCTCCAGATGTAATAAAGATATATCAGCACCAGTTTCAGAGACTTTATGAACAAAGCATTCAGAATACAGGATGCCAGGCACACACTTTGGAGGGAATAGAAAGCTGAGTTCCTTGCCAGCCTTGGAGGCAGTAACATAATACGGTGCTTATGAATTTGCAGCTACACGTACAGGGATGTGAGAAAGTCTATGGTGCTTTATTCCTTTCACTTAAACTGAATCTGACTCCATGTCTGCTTCATGCTGCCCTGAAGGTAAATTTTACATCAGTCTTACTGGAAGATTCCAAATGACTAGATGGCTTATGCAGAGCAAAATATTCATGAATGACCACTCCAGCTTCAATCCACGCTGGTGACCCTCATAGGCTCATTACTGAAACCCACCCGGTTCTGTGATGCTCAGTGGCTCTCTTACTTCTCTGCCGTTATTGGATGAGGGGAACATTGTCAAGAGCAGAAGCCTCAGTCCAGCCTCCCTAAGTGACTTGTGCATCCATTCTTCTTAGAAATTTGCCACTGTCCCAAGCCCCTGTGAGGATCTTGTGATCTCCAAACACTGCGCCTTTCCTAGCCTCAAATGTTCACCCCAACTGTCTCGCTCTAATTAAAAGAGCAATCCCTCTGTCTCCTTACCAGAAAACTTCCATTTTTTTAGACTTTCACGAAAGCTAAGAAGGTGGTTCTGTACAAAAGCCCTTGAGACAAGAAAACAAAGGCACTACCTCTGGAATGGCAGAGGAGAGAATACAGAAAACAAACTAAAAATAGCTCATATTCTCTCTCATTCTTCTATGGCAAAGAACACAAAATACAGACTACCATCTGAATACATCTTTCTGCCACCTTGGGTACTCGAATGTTGAAAGGGGATCACCTGAATAAGGCCCCAGAGGAGATTCAGTGCAGAAATCATTATCATGCTCTTCCTTTATCCACTCTGAGGGAGGCAGATGAATGAGGGGAAAGAATCATGTAATTGAATTCCCAGTTGGGCCACTGACAATGTTATGTATATATGTATAGATTTATGTATCACTTAATGTTACGTCTGTACTCCAGGTTTCCTCATATGTATATGGGTGTGGGTATTTTTTTAACTTGATTAGAGTTATCTCCAGGAAATATAGAAAAGAGCAGGATATACCACCTCAGTGTCATGGAGATTCCAAGGTAGACTGAGTGGAACATGGCAGCAGGTCTGGAGTGAGTGCTGAGGAAGAGTAAACTCGTCCATAGGGTTAAACAAGTATCTGGCTTGGTGTTAGAATATAATCCAATCAAATGTTAAATATCTTGTTTTAAGGAATGAAAGCATTGCATAAAATACGGTATAATTTCATATTTCTTAATGTCTTGAAGATATGCTTTATGTTGGGAAGTATATTTAATATTAGAGTCTTAGGGCTTCCCTGGTGGTGCAGTGGTTGAGAGTCCGCCTGCCGATGCAGGGGACACGGGTTCGTGCCCTGGTCCGGGAAGATCCCACATGCCGCGGAGCGGCTGGGCCAATGAGCCATGGCCGCTGAGCCTGCGTGTCCGGAGCCTGTGCTCCACAACAGAAAAATATTAGAGTCTTAAAACTTTCAGTTCCTTTCAGAAGGCAGATAAGAATTTTCTTACAGAGATAAGACAAAGGTGATATATTTCCTGTGGGAGGCTTCAGGTATGAGTCTAGAGTCCACAAATGTGTACACAATACTTTAACCTTGGGGATGCAACCATATGAGTTTAAGATTTTGGTGTTTACACTTTAAGCTTTAAGTTAAAGGCCAGCTCACTTGTTTATGAAGCTTTCTGTATGTCTTTCTTTCATAGGTTGAACCTTCAAGGTGTCAGGAAAAAATGGCTTATACCAGGCTAATTCCTGTGGGGAATGTGAAGATGACAAAGAAGGACATTTGGAAGAGGCACTTGACATCCTAATCTATCAGCTGATTACCATTATTTAGTTCTTGTAGCCTTTGTGTCTCTCAGTGTCTAATAAATGGTGTTTCCTCTTTGTCTTCAGTCAAGCAAAATTTAATTGCTAGTGTCCTGACAGCTTAGCTCATTCCATTCCTCCTGCAAGTGAACCGATGGCCACTTATAGCAAGATGAGTCACAGAGGTGGAGGGGTTGCACTAGGCTCTGAAGACCCCATTCCCGTTTCTGCACCTTAATAACTTTGAGTTTGGGCAGTCATTTAAAATCTTTTCATTATACGTCTATCTTATTATAAATAGTGTTAGTAATGCTATTACTAATATTTGCATTCCATCTATTACAGGGCATTCACCGTGACCTATTGTGCTTGTAAAGGAATATGTAAATGAAAAAACTAACTATAATATTAAAATGAGACACATCTGGCTAGGTTCATTTTGGTTAATAACCCCATGCATTTGCAAAGTTCCCAGCCAAAATGATCCTGAAAAGATAAAGCTAGGACAGGCAATTCTGAGGAGAACTTTAAACGAATGTTACCATAACTGAAAGTGGGGTCTGGCTGCTCGCCACTCAAAAGCCAATGAAGAGTCCAGGTTGGTGGAAAGGAAAGTTTGCTTTATTTTGGATTCCGGCAACCAGTGGTGGGGAGGGCAGACACCTGTCCAAAGGCCGACTCCCCCTTACCCTGACAATCAGGGGTCAAGAGCTTTTACAGACAGAGGGAGGGGGCCGCATGCAGAAACAATAGTCAGCTCTGACCGTCATCTTGAAATCGGTCATCGGTGATCTGACCAGCATCACCTTCATTGTTCTAGATACAGTTAATCTTCAGTTCCAGGGTCAGTTTGTTTCCATTTCTTTGAGGTCAATTCTCAGAATTGTGGCAGCCTATGTCATGGCTACAGCCTGGTCATCATGTAGTTAACTTCTTCCACCTGGTGAGGGCTTCAGTATCTATAAGACAGCTCAGAGGATGTGGCTCAGAATATTATCTACTGCCCTTAAGGAGGAACTAAAGGTCCTTGACTATGCTTGATGACTACACTATTATTATTTGCTCTCTTTTGACTGTTTTCCTCTGTTTCTGTATTTTCTCATATCTCTGATTGAACTTATTTTTTGGCTAAAGTTTTTCCACAGACAAAGGCAGGCTGAGGACACGGGGGACAAGGACCACTGGGTCCTGCTCCGTTTCATTACCGCAGGTTTCGGGGGAAGTGACTTACTGAGTATGTACCTCCTGTAATATAATAATTTTTTTGAGATTTTAATTTACTTTTGTCTCCCAGTATTTTCCTTCTCCTCTTTAGGCAGACGAGATTCTAGGTGCCCCCCTTGCCTCAGGGGAGGGTTGTAGAAATGTGAAAAGTAGGAGTAACTTCCAATTTTACTTCCTGGTTTTTGTTTTTCAGAACCTAAACTCACTGAAAGGATTATGTGAAATTATCTGAAGAGCTAGTCCTCTGAGGGAATCATTAGTATTAGTTCTAAGGGATTCCTGGAGAGCCAAGGGTCTGTGGGTTGGAAAAGCAGAAGACTGATGCTTTGATTATGACATCCACTGAGAAGTGGCAAGAATGGAGGGAAATGGCTGCCTGGTTCCCCAGCTTTGCAAAGATCCCTCTTCCTCAAGCATTTACAAAAGTTGTAGAGCCAGGGACCTGAGGTCATCATATGAACTAGACCAATAAATGCCCATCGATAAGGTGTGGGCTGTTGATTAACAGCCAAAGGGGTCTCTCTGAGGTCCAAGCCCCTGAGATCTGTCTGTCCATTCCTTCAAGTAAGGACAGCCCCACTGGTCTCATTTATCTTCTTGACCAGCATAGTTAGTAATTATTGTCAATATTAGATAGACTTTACAAAACGTGTTCATTCTGCCACCTCAATTACAAAGTGTCTTAATAACTAAGTGAAAGAAAAAAAGGAGGGGCTTCCCTGGTGGCTCAGTGGTTGAGAGTCCACCTGCTGATGCAGGGGACACGGGTTCGTGCCCGGGTCCAGGAGGATCTCACGTGCCACAGAGCGGCTGTGCCCGTGAGCCATGGCCGCTGAGCCTGCGCGTCCGGAGCCTGTGCTCCGCAAAGCAACGGGAGAGGCCACAGCGGTAACAGGCCTGCGTACTGCAAAAAAAAAAAAAGAAAAAAAGGAAGTCAATTGAATTGAAAAATACACCTTTTCTTTCTTGCCAAAACTAAGCTACACCCAATCTGACTGTTTTAACAGATTTAACTGTTACTCATTGATCAACCAAATCTACTTAAGACATCACACCAGTCATTCAGTTAATATTTATTGAATACCCTCTATTAATATAGCACTGAGAATGGGAATAATTTAGTTATTACATGGGAATTGAATTAATTTTATAATATAAATAGTTCTTGGTCTGTGTGCATCCCTCCCTTCTTGACAATTAAGTGCCCAGATAAATCAAAGCTCGAAATCATGCCTGAATCAATCATTATTCCCCAAATAAATGTTAATTGTATTTGTTAATACATAACAGTACGAATTTTAAAAATCTGCTCTTTCGATGTAAAATCATGAAATTTTAAAGCTGAAAGTGACCTTCGATAGTATCTAACTCTGACTCCCCCTCCAACTCTCCTAATTTACAAATATGAAAACTGGACCAGAAACTTAACTAACCTGTCTAAAATCACAAAGCTAATTAGTGACAGGAGAAGGATTAGAAACTACAGTTTCTGATTTGTGGCCTTTATTCTTTCTTTTACATTGCAAACTTTTGTTCCCTATCTCTATTAAGATTATCTTATCCAGGGTAATTATAGCTGAAGAAAAACTAGCATTGAATGATAAAGTATCATAATAACCAACATTTACTGAGTTTTTACAATATGCCAGGCACAGTTCTGCATGGATTTTCTAATCGCATTTCTGAAACAGTCTTACTTTACTTCATAAGGTAACATTAGTGTTCTGAGTTTACATGTTAAACTAAACTGAAATAAACCCCAGAGAGAAGGAATCAGGTCATAAGTCTAGTAAGTGGAGGATCTCCTATTTAAACATAGGCAGTCAGACACCAGAGCTCAACTTAATAGGACTCCATTCTGAGATTATAGAATATTGGCTAAATTAATGTGTTATTTACTCATTTGGCAAATATTTAAGTCAAAGTGTTAAGTGTTCTATGTACCAGGCAGTGATCTAGGCACTGGAGGTAGCTTGTCAATGAGAGGAATAAAAGCTTCAACCTTATGGATTTTGTATGCAAATATTTGTTAGGTGTTTTTAGAGTGCAAGGAACACAGGCACATAAAGTACTATGTTTAGTTATCTCATTTGATAGGAGGTTTAATCAAAAGAAAAGTGGAAGGTAAGAAACACTGGAAGCAGGTCCCCTGTTGTGTAACCACACTTCCTGAGTGTGTAGGTCACAGCAACAGCTCTGGAATCCTCAGGGATTCTAGCAATCTGATGTGGTATCCCCTAAACTAGTGGTCTGCAATTTTGAGGATTCAACATAGTCCCCTTTCTGATTTACTTACTCAGTCTCTGGGTGATTCTCCAAATTCCCAGGAGAGTATCTGACTAGATCACCTGTCACTGTGTAACACTCAGTAGGCCCTATTAAGCAGAGCTGCCATGCCAGGTAGCATCATGGCTGGTGGCCAGCTTCTAAATGGCTGCGTCCTAGCCAGGTGCCAACTCTTATTCAGCCAGCTCTGGCAAGGGTGCAGAATCATGATAGGGCATAAAGTGGGTTATGGGGTGATGGGGCTTAGAGAGCTATGTGTAGCATAATTGCAATATTTCAATTCTATAAACTACAAAGACTCATGATTACTTTGGCTACATAAAGCCTTTATTTTTTTTTTTTTTGCGGTACACGAGCCTCTTACTGTGTGGTCTCTCCTGTCGCAGAGCACAGGCTCCGGACGCACAGGCCCAGCGGCCATGGCTCACGGGCCCAGCCGCTCCGTGGCATGTGGGATCTTCCCAGACCAGGGCACCAACCCGTGTCCCCTGCATCGGCAGGTGGACTTTCAACCACTGCACCACCAGGGAAGCCCTACATAAAGCCATTTACTCGTTCTTTAAAATAAACATTTGTTGAGAATTTGATGAGACCTGGTAAGGTGGAGTTGTGCAAAACCCACCTTCTTTGCATTCAAATTAGACTTCTTTTGACCAGATTCATTAGGTTGAGAGATAAAATATAAAGTTTCACACAGATTCACAGTTTTTATTACTTTAACAGAATCTTTTCTGATAGTATCTCTTTTCATTTATATATATATATATATACAAAGAGTACATTTTTTAGTATTGAAAGAAGAGGATTCAAAGATAAAAGGGACATAGTCCTTATCCTAAAAGTGCCTGAGGGAGTCAGATGAGAAGATAAACAAGGATAATATGTAAGATAAAGATGTACTCTAGAAACCTTGGATTTAAAAAGGAAATGCACAGCCTAAAATTTGAAAATTACATTTTATTTTGTAGACATACTGAGGACTAAAGCCTGGGAGACAGATTCTCAAATAGCTTTCAGGGATTGTTCCAAAGAGGCAAGGGAGGAACCAGGATATAAAGAAGGTTTTGAAAAACAAACAAACAAAGCCAGATCATTGGAATATCAAAAGATTACTGTTAATTAAAGAAAACCAGACATCTCAAATTAATGAATTGAGTGCTTTTCTATGGGAAGATGCAAGAGTCTGGACTCACAGAAATCACTCCTCTGATATGCATCTTAACTATCTAGGACCAATATCCTGCTTTCCTCCATCCTGACTCCCTTCAGGGTGCATAGTTGGGGGCAGCTGCAGTGGCTGATGGTTTGATGGCTGCAACATCCTTTGTTTACTGGTAAGGCAGGTGACACTCTGTGCCCACAATACTGTGGGAGTACTTGGTAGGGGTATCTCCTGGGGCCAGAGCTGGGAGCAGGGAGAGGTTAGAAGAGGCTTCCCACAGAAAGTGACAACTAAACTGTACTCTGACATATAAAATAAGGAAGAGGACAGGAGCTTTCTAAGCAGAGAAAGTACATACATCATCAGGGAGGCGAAAGAAAGCAAAGCACCTTTGGAGAACACGAAATAATTCAGAATATCTAGTATGAAGAGTTTGTGGACAGTGATAGCAAGATCACAATAGACCAGAAAGCTCTGGAAAGGTGAAAAGAGAGAGTAGGAATAAGGCTGCTGAGTGTTGTCAAGAGAAAAATAAAGACTATAAACTTTGAAACGAACAGGGAAGGAAATAAGGAAAAGGAACTAATAGATTGGGAGAAAATGGGGGTATGGAGATACAGTGATGCTGGTTGATATCAGGGAACAAATTTATTGGGCAAAATGGAATAGGCGAGCTGGAGGGTTGGGACTGGATGAGCAATATTGAAGTGGACATTTTCAAATGTGGAGTCAGTTCCAGGTGAAGCCAAGGTTTGGGATGTGGTTTGTAGCAGTGAGAAATTGAGGTTGAAAAACTGAGAGAAAAACACTAAGACTGGGTCGTTGTTGGGTATACCATACAAACATAAAATTAAGCTAATATGAGGGCAGACATAGAAACAGAAAAAAACTGTGAACCAGCGCTAGAATCTTCAAAGCAAAGTGACACAGAAGTTACAAAGATGGGTAGCGTGTGTTTTGGTTAGGATGCATGAATCTTGAAGGAGGAGACAATTTTTGCATATAAATAGAGGGAGTTATTGTGTGGAAATAGCACAGAAGGACAAGGAGAGTGAGGGAGGGCTGTTAGATAAAGAGGGCAAGATTTGTTTACATCCACCAGGTACCATCCGCAGAGAAAAAAGAACAAAAAAGGTGAGGAATAACATCCACAATTCCTCATCTGAAATCCTTGGTGCCAGATGTGTTGCAGGAAGGGGGACCCCTTCCAGGGCCCGAGAGTGGGCTCTTGTCTAACCCTCGGAAATGAATTGTCCTAGGAGACACACGTGCTGACAAAACAAGAGACTTAATTGGGAAGGGGCACCTGGATGGAGAGCAGGAGGGTAAGGGAACCCAGGAGGACTGCTCTGCCACGTGGCTCAGTCTCGGGTTTTATGGTGATGGGATTAGTTTCTGGGTTGTCTCTGGCCAATCATTCTGACTCAGGGTCCTGCCTGGTGGTGCATGCATAACATCACTCAGCCAAGATGGATTCCAGCGAGGAGGATTCTGGGAGGTTGGTAGAACATATGAACTGGTGTCTCCTCTCTCCTTTTGACCTTTCCCAAGTTCTTCGGGTTGGTGGTGGCTTGTTAGTTCCGGATTCCTTCCCAGGACCTCCTGTTGCAAGATAACTCATGCAATGGTTATTATGTTGCCTGACCAGGGTGGGCAGTTTCAGTCAGTGGTTCCCCTAAGAGATGTATTTTGGAAATCACACATTTTTGGATCTTAGTAAGATAGTACCAGGCAGATGACACCCCAGCAGGATCAGGACAAATAACTCTCTAATCAAATAGTATCTCTGTAACAAATATATGGCTTTTTACGCCAAATAAGATTTTAAAAAGCAAGCATAATAATAATCTGTTATCAGTTCAGGCCAAGTTTTCCTGCCTAGTGATTTCCTAAAAACTTACAAAAAGTGTCTGACTTTTAGAGTTTTGGAGGTTTGGGAATATGGGGAATTTTGGAATTATGGGTAAGGCCTTGTGGATTAGGGTTAAAAGCTGCTATAGACAACTCTCTCAATAGAAAGCCTACTACATACCGCAATACTAATTGATTAACAGTTTTGACTTTTAGCATCTTTCATAATCTTTCTGTAGAATGAATATAATCTTATTAGTAAAGAAGATGTAATAATAGGACCTATATTATTCAATTTGGGGGAGCTTCAACTCTGCAATACATGTAAACCACTTATCTTAGTGTCTAACACATACTATGTCCTCAGGAAATTATTATTAATTATTATCTTATTGATAAAAGTTGTTCCAAGAAGCCAGATTCCTGCTTCCTGTTTTCTGAAATCTTCCCTGGTCCTACTCATTTTGCAAAGTACACCTGTCATCCCCCCCAAAAAAGGCAACTCCACTATGTACTCACTTTCCCCAAAGTAAAGGAAGACCACTCCAAAAATAATCTCAAATTAACTGCCGTCCTCCATCTAGAAAAGATCCCCAGCCATGACCCTGTCCTCCAACTCAAGTATTTAATAACCTCTTCATACCTTCTATCCAAAGTGCTGTTTTTCACCTAAGAGGGAGAGAAAAGAAGGAAAGGGAAAGTCTTTTATTTATCACAAATTATATTGACTCTTATTTTGAGAAGTTTTGCTACATTTTCTTTTCTTTGCTTTGGACCCCCTTTACCACTTTACAAATGGTGTTGACTCTTGATTGACTTGTTAATTCAACAACAAGTTCTTGTTAATTTCTTTATTAGGCATTGAGTTAGATGTTGAGACTTTAAAGATGAACAGAATAGATAGTCCTTGGTCTTAAGTAATATATCACAGTACAAAGAGGTAGAAATGTAAATAAATAATTCCAGAGGAAGGAGTACTTGTTCCAAGTGTTAAATAGGATGTGGAAAAGGAATCCTGGGAACTAAGGCCAATGATGTAGGTTTAGCTCATACAGAGGAGTTTAGATCTTATTCTGTAGGCAATGGCTAGTACTGAGCAGAAAAACAAGTAGAGTACCTTGCAGTCTCATCATTTCTTTGAAACCTCTTTAAGGCCATAAATGCTATGGACTCCTGTGTCTGGCTACCTGGTGTTATTAATCATAATTGAACGTTTTCTCTCTTTCTCATTCACACACACACACACACACACACACACATACACACACCATGTACCATGAATGTTCATTGAACATACTGCAAATATTCCCCAGCATGAGGCCTAAGAATTAGTTGGGAAGTTTATTATCCATGTGATTTAAAATGTGATGTCTTCAGCTCATCCTAGGTAAACGCTGAGATCCGCCCTCCCTAAACCAGGCACGTGGGTGTATCCAGAAAATAAGATGACAGCCTTGGACTTGATAATTTTAGCAGCTTTGAATTTAGAAAGACATTTGTCATCAATAGTTCTGGTTGATGGTGAAAATTACCATCTTCTGAGGACCTAAGTGAAATCAGGCATAGCCTAACATAATGAGCAAGGCCTTTAGGAAGATTTTTACTTTTAAAAATGAATTTTCGAGAAGATTAGAATTTTTTCCCCTGGATAGTAAAAAAATACATAAACCTTAAAGTCAAAATAATCTGGGTTAAACTCCCAGCTTCGGGCCTCCCTGGTGGTGCAGTGGTTGAGAGTCTGCCTGCCGATGCAGGGGACACGGGTTCGTGCCCTGGTCCGGGAGGATCCCACATGCCGCGGAGCAGCTGGGCCCGTGAGCCATGGCCGCTGGGCCTGCGCGTCCAGAGCCTGTGCTCCGCAATGGGAGAGGCCACAGCAGTGAGAGGCCCATGTACTGCAAAAAAAAAAAAAAAAAAAAAAAAAATCCCAGTTTCACAATTGACTTGTTGATTCCCTTGTAAAATGTATTTTACTACCTTAACAGTCTCTCCACTGGTAAATTGAGTATTGTAATAAAAGCCTCAAAATATTGTGATGGACATGTAATAAGTGAATTAAGTATATAGTAACTGTTGTGGTTATCCATAACTGTGTAATAAATAATCCCAAACCTTAGTGGCTTAAAACAACACTCATGCTCCTGGACGCTGTGGGTCAGGGGTTTGAAAGTGGTCAGTGGAGATGGCTTGTATGTGCTCCACCGACTACAACCTCAGATGGGAGAACTTAAAGATGGGGGTGACAGGCAGGGAGCATCAGGAAGCATCTTCATGTAAGTCACATAAGTCAGACTCTCATGTTTAACAGTTGATCTGACAGTTGGCAGGAACCTTAGCTGGGACTGTCAGCCAGAAGACTCTGGTGGCCCCTCCATGTGGCTGGGTTTTCTTATAGCATAGTGACCTCAGACATCTTCCCTGGTGGCTCAGGGCTCCAAAGATGAGTGTCCCAAGAGAACCAGATAGAAGCATTTGTCACCATCTATGCCCCACCTAGGAAGTCACATTCTGCTTGAGTCACAAACCCATCCAGATGCCTAGGACCCATCTCGCCATGGAAAGAGTACCAAAGTCAAGTTGTCAGAACACATAAGATAGGAGCTATCCTGGCTAATTAGAGAAAATACAAGTTGCCATAATGACAGATATTCCCCAATAAATATGGTGTTTCCCTTTTCCTACTTCTCAGAACCATTTGGCCAGATTTCTGATCAAATATCATATATTTTGTTTTTCTTAATTTATCCAACAAACATTTATTTAATACCAACTATGATCATTATTATAAGGAATCAGTGTTTATTGAGTATATAGTATGTACCAAGCACTATCTGAAGTACTTTACCTGCATTTCTTATTTGATTCTTATAACACACTTATGAGGTTGTTATTATAAATGACTGCATCTTCGAGAAGAGCAAACTGAAGTTTAGAGAAATTCAGTAACTTCCCTATGTGAGTCACTAGGCCAGGATTGGAATCAGTAGTGCGGCTCTGGAGAGTGTTTTTCAACTACTCACTGGACTGTGTCCTGTGACATCAATGTCCACAACAAATATTATAATGCATGAATTTATTATAACATTATAATAACAATTAATAAGTATAATAATTAGTAATGATAAAAGTAGAAAATTTGTATCACATGTTAATACATTGATTTTGTTTAAAAGAACAAAACTACTTTAAAATCTAGTTCTGGAAATTCTTGGGAGTATGGGTATCTTATTCATACATTATTACTGTAGAAATATAACTAGTGCTTGTTGGATGCCTTTAACATGCCCAAAACTGTGTTAGATTTTTTTCTTGGAAATAATGTTGTATGGTAGGTACTGTTATTCCCATTTCATTGGATGCAATATTTTCTCTCATCTTTCATTTTCTTTGTATTCAATCATATTTATTGTGTTCCTTCTCTGTATTAAGCATCTCTGAGTCACAGACAAAATATTGTTAAGTCCTAGCATTTATATGGCCCCTGCCCTCAGAGATCTTACAGTTTATCTATCAAAGAAGATAAAAAGATGGACAATTAAAGAAGTAATTACAATAAAGTTTGTAAAAAATACTGAAATGAGGGACTCACTGGGAACCATGGATCCCGCTGCAAGAGACCTACTGTCACCTAGGGGTGATCAGAAAACAACCCAGTGGAAGCGACATTGAAGTTTGATTAAGAATAAGAGAAAGAAGCTAATGAATAACAAACAGGAGCTTTATGTACATTTTCATTTATTTCTTTCCCAAATCCTAATTTTACGGGTGAAGAAGTAAGAATGGAAAGAAGAAGTAACTGTTCCAAGGGTATCCTGATACAGCATAAGAAACTGGAGATTCCCATCCAGGTTTTTCTGAACATAAATCCAAAAGTTTACCTCACAGTAGTGCTTCACAAAGGGCAATCCTTTAACCAATAGCATTCTCAGAAAGGCTAGATTGTAGAAATGCAAATTCATTGGCCCCACCTGACCAACAGAATCAGAACCTCTGGGGTAAGGCCTAGCAATCTGTGTTTTACTTAACCTTAGATGACTCTGATGCTTCTGAAGCCTGAGAACCATTGCTCTAAACACAATGAAGTAGAATGAATAACAGTGGGTTGGATGGATAACAATCTCCAAGGAGTTTAAAATTAAACAGAGAGGTGAGACAAGCTCAAACATACACACAAAAAAATCAAAGTGAAAGCAGGAAAGTTGCCATGGAAGTGATTTCTTATGACTTCATTAGAGTTCACTCTGAAGGAATTAGATGCGTTGTTTAGATAATTGAGAAAGCGAGCAGGAAAGACCTAATGAAGAAGGTGACATTGATCTGGGACTTGAAGCCTAGGGAGGATCTTGATAGACAGTAGAAGGTCTTCCAGAAAGGAGCAGCCCTGAGCAAGCATGCTTGGCAATAAACAAGTAGATCGTCTAGAGTTTAAGTGCAGTCTGTGCACTAGAACAATGGCAGGATGCTTGCTAGAAATGCAGAATCCCAGGTCTCACCCTGACCTTCATGAACAAGAATCTGCATTCCAACAAGATACCTGAGCCATGCACACACACATTGATGCTTGAGAAGAACTGATCTTGTCCAGACTGACAGCTCAGCTGGGACTAGTGTTGGGACTAGTGTGGGAAATAGGATGAAAAGTAGTGATCTAGTTAGTAAGTCTCATTGCCTTTCTACGTCAAAGTCAGGGAAACAATTTTGCAGGCTGTATCACTACAGGTCAACTCTTTAGATCAGAGTTATTAAGAAGGACAGAATTAGGAATGGAAAGGAGGGATGGATGGGAATGACTTAGGATTTATAGAATTTATTAGAAAATAAATTCTCCATAGGCCTTCAGGCAGACAAGAAACGAATAAAAAATTTATATTTAAGGATTTTCCTACAAAAAAGGATCCTCCACCTGAATAAACATCATTATTGTTTGGAAGAGAAAAATCATTCAGTAGGCTAAGACTGTCTTGAGATGAATCATACTCCAAAATTGCAGGTTACAGTATGGATTGCAGAGGCTCTCTTTCTCCTATAAACTAAAGAGATTCAATATTAATGACTGCCTATTTGAAAAGAAGTTTTCTATCTGGAAATGTGAAGCAGAAAGTGGTACTACTGAAAAAACAAGGGCAGTGGCAATGCCCCAGGCAGCCCAGATTCTCAAATGCTCTGGCTGTACTGCACCCTTGACAACCATTACCAAAGGGCCCAAGACGAAAGTCAGGTTAGCCTAAGGGGCAGTAAAGGGAGGACCCCAGGGGAGATGGGCCAGAAAGGCAGCAGGGAAAACAATAAATCTTCAGACTGCAAAGTTCAAACTAAGGAGAAAGAGGGTGCAAAAGAAAAAGAGGCAGCAGTGGCTAACCAAGAACCTTAATAAGATGGGCTCGCAAGAAAATAGTCACTAAACCTAAGGAGAAACCAGCCTCTTGTGAAGCAAGAGGGAAAGAAGCCACATCTGATTCCCACCTTGCTGCCTCTACCTCTCTTCCTGTGCATTCCAAAGGAAAATTTTTATCAACTGTTTTGTAAATACATGTTTTTAATCGCTATAGAAAGGCATTTTAAAGAAGGGTTAATTTCATCTCATTTTTTAAAAACATATTTTAAAAAACAATGTAGATGTTTTAATAAGTGAAATCTTGTGTTGATGTGTTTTTATGTGTGTGCATCCAAAAAATATTGGGATATGAAATTAATGGAGGTTTTGTCTTGTGTGTCTATGTAACATTTCAGTGTTCAGTAATGAAAGAAACAAAGTTGGAAAACCAGTGTTTGACAGAAGTGAAGCATAAAGACATGGAAAAGCAGGTATGAATTTCATCCAACATACAGCTCAAGGCTGTGAACTTTGTGTAAGTTAGCACACACATCTAATTCTGGCATGTTACAGGTAAGTTAACATATCTCATATTCCAAATAAACAATGAGAAACATGGACATTTTCAGTTTAAAAGAATTAAATTTCTAGGAAATGACCTTTCCAGGCTAGTGAATGTAAAATACCGATGTCGTTCAAGAAACAAATAGTTGGCACCTAGGGAAACTGGAATATTTAAAAACATGCCTTGAAGAGCTAAATGACCTTTACTTTTTCTCACTAATATAAAATGCTCACCTGCGTCCAGATTACACATTTATAGAGAGTTTGATTTGAGATGTTTAAGCATTTAGACTTAGGGCATTTGACTTGCCAAAATTCATAGCATTGAAATGAAGGGGAGTTTGCCTGGGAAGATTTTTATCTATACAGCTAATGCCCTAGGAGAAAAACAAATGGAAATTCACTGTGATCTAATACACTTAGCTAAAACACAGAGCAACTGCCACCTTCACTTGCAAAGCTTGCAGTTAAAGGATGTAGTTTCCCCTTTTCTCTAATTTGGCCAGGGGATTAGGGGGTTGTATCAGGCTTAGGAGCTACTGTGGTCTTTCTGTCTTATTAACATCATATTTTGATAAGCAGGTAATTAGAGGCACTTCTCTAGTTCTTCCATCTGTGGGTTGCAGATTGTTTTTCAAGCATTTCCTCTCCAGTGTCATCAAATTATTATTCCTCATTTCAATGCTAAAACTAAATAATGCCTACTTAGTAACTATAAAGAAAATTTTTTAAAATTAAATCATTATAAAAACAAGATTTCTCTCTTTCCCTATGGGAAAAGGGTCCCAATAGATTTTGAGTAGCTACCCTATTACACAGGGTCTTATTTCCCCTCAGGTTTCATTTCAAAGCCCTTTTCGTACAGACCATTAATGGAAATGCCCATATTATTTAGATAATTTTGAGGTTTCTCATCTTCTTCAACTGATGCTTCCTTTATTGCATTCAGAGCATGGTTATCAATGTGAAAAAATAAATATCAGCAATAGCAACTTTGGCTACTATGGGAAAAGGGTAGGTAATGGAGTGGAAGCAGTCAGTGATAGCTTGAAAGGCTGGCAAGTTCAATTCCAGCTCCTTTCATATGAATATTAGGGTCTTATTGGTATTTGGAATATGTTATAATTTTTCATGTGGGCTTGATCTTCTGTTGGGAATGAGTGATGTTACTTCTCAGAGAACTCTAAGCAACTAAAACTATTAGAGGGAAAATGAAGATATTTGTATAATCTGTATAGTTTCATTTAAAAAATATATTAAGTAAATGTAAGGACCTGGCCTTCAAAGTGCAGCTATTAAATCCTCATGCTTTTAAAAATAGAAAGCTAGGTATAGTCTGTTATTTTTTCTGACTTGTCACAGCAACAGTGATATCCTCCCGGGGGAAAAATTGAAAATAAAGGAATAGATCCCAGGACAAAGTAGCAACAATGCCAGCTGGCTTACTTAAGACATATCAGGAGAATGCTGAAGGAATGTGTTTCAAATCCCCCAAGAAAAAATCACAATGTCCTAACAAAAAACTAATGCAATTCTGGAGCTACAATTTGTGGTTGAGGGTGAAATAATACAAATGAAGAAAAGACATTTCAATATCTTCACAATCTGTCTCTCTCCTCAATGAGCTCCTGTGTTAAAGACAACATTATGTGGAAGAGCATCTTGGCCTCAGATCTCAGATCAATTTTCTCTTGCCTAATAATCCATCCTTTGCTCAATTCTCTATTATTAAACAATAAAATAAAATAAAATAGTGTCACTAGGATAAAATGTTGCCAGTGAGGATGAGGAAGTTTCCTGTCACAGAGAAATCCTCCAGGTCCCATTTTATGTCAAGACATTGTCTTTGAGGAGTTTGACCATTTTTTCTAAGGCGGGAGCAGAGCGCTGGGGCTTAGCTGTTGAGAAAGGTGGCTGCAGTTACCAAGAGAACAGGGTGAAGACACCTGGAAAGAAGTTGTCATCACTAAGAGTGTCTTCTGAAAGGCTGCTGTTCTGCAATAATAAACAAATATACAGTATTAAAGGATTGTATTTAAGGGAGGACGTTCAAGATGGCCAAGGAGTAAGACGTGGAAATCAGCTTCCTCCCCACAAATACATCAAAAATACATCTACATGTGGAACAACTCCTACACAAAACCTACTGAGCACTGGCAGAAGACCTCAGACTTCTCAAAAGGCAAAAAAAACCCCCACATACCTGGCCATGTGTCTGACAGGGTCTTGGTGCTCAAGCTGGGTGTCAGGCCTGAGCCTCTGAGGTGGGAAAGCCAAGTTCAGGACATTGGATGACCAGAGACCTTCTGACCCCACATAATATCAATTGGCGAGAGCTCTCCCAGAGATCTCCATTTCAATGCTAAGACCCAACTCCACTCAATGCCAAACAACTAGCAAGACAGGAACACAACCCCACCCATTAGCATAGAGGCTGCCTAAAATGAAACTAAGTTCACAGACACCCCAAAACACACCACCAGATGCAGTCCTGACCACCAGAAAAATAATATCCAGCTTCATCCACCAGAACAGGAGCAGGAGTCCCCTCCACCAGGAAGCCTACACAACCCACTGAACCACGTTACCACTGAGGGCAGACACCAAAAACAATGCAAACTACAAACCTGCAGTCTGTAAAAAGGAGACCCCAAACACAGTAAGTTAAGCAAAATGAGAAGACAGAGAAATACTCAGCAGATGAAGGAGCAAGGAAAGAACCCAACAGACCATACAAATGAACAAGAAATAGGCAGTCTACCTGAAAAAGAATTCAGAGTAATGATAGTAAAGATGATCCAAAATCTTGGAAATAGACAGAGAAAATAAAAGAAACATTTAACAAGGACCTCGAAGAGCTAAAGAGCAAATAAACAATGATGAACAACACAATAAACAAAATTAAAAATTCTCCAGAAGGAATCAATAGCAGAATAACTGAGGCAGAGAAATGGATAAGTGACCTGGAAGACAAAATAGTGGAAATAAATACTGCAGAGCAGAATAAAGAAAAAAGTATGAAAAGACTTGAGGACAGTCTCAGAGACATCTGGGACAACATTAAGCACACCAACATTCACATTATAGGAGTCCCAGAAGAAGAAGAGAAAAAGAAAGGGACTGAGAAAATATTTGAAGAGATTATAGTTGAAAACTTCCCTAATAAGGGAAATGAAATAGTCAATCAAGTCCAGGAAGTGCAGAGAGTCCCATACAGGATAAATCCAAGTAGAAACACACCAAGACATATATTAATCAAACTATCAAAAATTAAATACAAAGAAAAAATATTAAAAGCAGCAAGGGAAAAGCAACAAATAACATACAAGGGATTCCCCATAAGGTTAAGCTCTGTTCTTTCAGCAGAAACGTTGAAGGCCAGAAGGGAGTGGGAGGACATATTTAAAGTTATGAAAGGAAAAACCGACAACCAAGATGACTCTATCTAGCAAGGATCTCATTCAGATTCGATGGAGAAATTAAAACCTTTACAGACAAACAAAAACTAAGGGGATTCAGCACCACCAAACCAGCTTTACAACAAAGGCTAAAGGAACTTCTCTAGGCAGGAAACAGAAGAGAAGGAAAAGACCTACAATAACAAACCCCAAACAATTAAGAAAATGGTAATAGAAACATACATATTGATAATTACCTTAAATGTAAATGGATCAAATGCTCCAACCAAAAGACATAGATTGGATGAATGAATACAAAAACAAGACCTGTATGCATGCTGTCTACAAGAGACCCACTTCAGACCTAGGAAAACATACAGACTGAAAGTGAGGGGATGGTAAAAGATATTCCATGCAAATGGAAATTAAAAGAAAGCTGGAGTAGCAATTCTCATATCAGACAAAATAGACTTTAAATTGAAGACTATTACAAGAGACAAACAAGGACAATATAATGATCAAGGGATCAGTCAAAGAAGAAGATATAACAATTGTAAATATTTATGCACCAAACATAGGAGCACCTCAATACATAAGGCAAATGCTAACAGCCATAAAAGGGGAAATCGAAAGTAACACAAAAATAGTAGGGGACTTGAACAACCCACTTTCATCAATGGACAGATTATCCAAAATGAAAATAAATAAAGAAACACAAGCTCTAAATGATACATTAAACATGATGGACTTAATTGATATTTATAGGACAGCAGTCCATCCAAAAACAAGAGAATACACTTTCTTCTCAAATACTCACAGAACATTCTCCAAGATAGGTCATATCTTGGGTCACAAATCAAGCCTTGGTAAAATTAAGAATATTGCAATTCAAGTATCTTTCCCAACCACAATGCTATGAGACTAGATATCAATTACAGGAAAAAAAACTGTAAAAAATACAAACACAGGGAGGCTAAAGAATACATTACTAAATAACCAAGTGATCACTGAAGAAATCAAAAAATATCTAGAAACAAATGACAATGAAAGCATGATGGTCCAAAACCTATGGGATGCAACAAAGGCAGTTTTAAGATCAATGTTTATAGCAATTTATCCTACCAGAAGAAACAAGAAAAATCTCAAATAAACAACCTAACCTTATACCTAAAGCAATTAGAGAAAGAAGAACAAAAACTCCAAAGATAGGAGAAGGAAAGAAATCATAAAGATCAGATCAGAAATAAATGAAAAAACTGAAGGAAACGATAACAAAGATCAAAGAAAACTAAAACCTGGTTCTTTGAGAAGATAAACAAAATTGATAAACCATTATTCAGACTCATCAAGAAAAAAAAGGAGAAGGCTCAGATCTACAGAATTAGAAATGAAAAAGGAGAAGTAACAACTAACACTGCTGAAATACAAAGGATAATGAGAGAACATTGCAAGCAACTATATGCCAATGAAATGGACAACCTTGGAGAAATGGACAAATTCTTAGAAAAGCACAACCTTCTGAGACAAACCAGGAAGAAAGAGGAAATATAAACAGAACAGACAAAAGCACTAAAATTGAAACTGTGCTTAAAAATCTTCCAACAAACAAAAGCCCAGGACCAGATTGATTCACAAGTGAATTCTATCAAACATTTAGAGACGAGTTAAAACCTATCCTTCTCAAACTCTTCCAAAATATAGCAGAGGGAGGAACACTCTCAAACAATTCTATGAGGCCACCATCACCCTAATACCAAAACCAGAAAATGATGTTACAAAACAAGAAAACTACAGGCCAATAACACTGATGAACATAGATGCAAAAATCCTCAACAAAATACCAGCAAACAGAATCCAACAGCACATTAAAAGGATCATACACCATGATCAAGTGAGCTTTACCCAGGAATGCAAGGATTCTTCAATATAGGCAAATCAAACAATGTGATACACCATATTAACAAACAGAAGGAGAAAAACCATATGATCATCTCAATAGATGCAGAAAAAACCTTTCGACAAAATTCAACACCCATTTAAGATAAAAACCCTCCAGAAAGTAAGCACAGAGGGAACTTACCTCAACATGATAAAGGCCATATATGAGAAACCCACAGCCAACATCGTTCTCAATGGTGAAAAACTGAAACCTTTTCCACTAAGACCAGGAACAAGACATGGTTGCCCACTCTCACCTCTATTATTCAACATGTTTTAGGAAATTTTAGTCACAGCAATCAGAGATGAAAAAGAAATAAAAGGAATCCAAATTGGAAAAGAAGAAGTAAAACTGTCACTGTTTACAGATGACATGATACTATACATAGAGAATCCTAAAGATGCTACCAGAAAACTACTAGAGTTAATCAATGAATTTGGTAAAGTAGCAAGATACAAATTTAATGCACAGAAATCTCTTGCATTCCTATACACTAATGATGAAAAATCTGAAAGAGAAATTAAGGAAACACTCCCATTTACCATTGCAACAAAAAGAATAAAATACCTAGGAATAAACCTACCTAAGGGGACAAAAGACCTGTATGCAGAAAACTATAAGACACTGATGAAAGAAATTAAAGATGATACAAAGAGTTGGAGAGGTATACCATGTTATTGGATTGGAATCAACATTGTGAAAATGACTATACTATCCAAAGCAATCTACAGATTCAATGCAATGCTTATCAAACTACCACTGGCATTTTTCCCAGAACTAGAACAAAAAATTTCACAATTTGTATAGAAACACAAAAGACCCCGAATAGCCAAAGCAATCTTGAGAAAGAAAAACAAAGCTGGAGGAATCAGGCTCCCAGACTTCAAACTCTACTACAAAACTACAGTAATCAAGACAGTACGGTACTGGCACAAAAACAGATATATAGATCAATGGAACAGGATAGAAAGCCCAGAGATAAACCCACACACTTATGGTCACCTTATCTTTTTTTTTTTTTTTTTTTTTTGCGGTACGCAGGCCTCTCACTGCTGTGGCCTCTCCCGTTGCGGAGCGCAGGCTCTGGCTGCGCAGGCTTGGTGGCCATGGCTCATGGGCCTAGCCGCTCTGCAGCATGTGGGATGTTCCCAGACCGGGGCACGAACCCATGTCCCCTGCATCAGCAGGTGGACTCTCAACCACTGTGCCACCAGGGAAGCCCCACCTTATCTTTGATAAAGGAGGCAAGAATACACAATGGAGAAGACAGCCTCTTCAATAAGCAGTGCTGGGAAAACTGGACAGCTACATGTAAAAGAATGAAATTAGAACACTCCCTAACACCATAGCAAAAATCAACTCAAAATGGATTAAAGAGCTAAATGTAAAGCTAAACACTATAAAACTCTTAGAGGAAAACATAGGCAGAACACTCTGTGACATAAATCACAGCAATATCCTTTTTGACCCACCTCCTAGAGAAATGGAAATAAAAACAAAAATAAACAAATGGGACCTAATAGAACTTATTAGCTTTTGCACAGCAAAGGAAACCATAAACAAGACAAAATGACAGCCCTCAGAATGGGAGACAATATTTGCAAACGAAGCAACAGACAAAGGATTAATCTCCAAATTATACAAGCATCTTATGCAGCTCAATATCAAAAAAACAAAGGACCAATTCCATAAATGGGCAGAACACCTACACAGACATTTCTCCAAAGAAGATATACAGATTGACAACAATACATCAAAGGATGCTCAACATCACTAATCATTAGAGAAATGCAAATCAAAACTACAATGAGATATCACCTCACACCATTCAGAATGGCCATGATCAAAAAATCTACAAGCAAGAAATGCTGGGGAGGGTGTGGAGAAAAAGATACCCTCTTGCACTGTTGGTGGGAATGCAAATTGATACACCACTATGGAGCACAGCAAAGAGGTTCCTTAAAAAACTAAGAATAGAGCTACCATATGACCCAGCAGTCCTACTACTGAGCATATACCTAGAGAAAACCATAATTCAAAAAGAGTCATGTACCACAATGTTCAGTGCAGCTCTTTTTATAATAGCCAGGTCATGGAAGCAACCTAAGTGTCCATAGACAGATGAATGGATAAAGAAGATGTGGCACATATATACAATGGAATATTACTCAGCCATATAAAGGAATGAAATTGAGTTATTTGTAGTGAGGTGGATGTACCTAGGGTCTGTCATACAGAGTGAAGTAAGTCAGAAAGAGAAAAACAAATACCGTATGCTAACACATATATATGGAACCTAAAAAAAAAAAAGTTTCTGAAGAACTTAGGGGCAGGAGGGGAATAAAGACGTAGATGTAGAGAATGGACTTGAGGACACGGGGAGAGGAAAGGGTAAATTGAGTCGAATTGCCAGAGTGGAATTGACATATATACACTACCAAATATAAAATAGATAGCTAGTGGGAAGCAGCCGTATAGCACAGGGAGGTCAGCTCGGTGCTTTGTGATCACCTAGAGGGGTGGGATGGGGGCTGAGAGGGAGATGCAAAAGGGAGGGGATAAGGTGATATATGTATACATATAGCTGATTCACTTTGTTATACAGCAGCAACTAACCCAACAATGTAAAGCAATTATACTCCAACAAAGATGTTAAAAAATTAAAAAGAAAGACATTGTCTTTGTGAGTAGGGAGCTCAAAGTCAACATCCTTAGCAACACCTGCACACAGAGATCTAAGAACTGAACTGGCAAAACTGGTCCCCTATGGGTTTTCATTTTATCTTAAATGTTCTGAGTTTGTCCATAAAGATTCCCCAAAGCCAGACATGTAAATCATGGCAAATTAAAACATTCTTTCATAGTCCCTTAAAAATGTGCCCCCAGATTCACTCCAAAATGCTACTTCTAGGAATTTGTCCTAAGAAAATAATGTATGATATATATGAAAGATCAGAGCAATGTATCAGTAGATGTCAATAATAAAGAATTTGGTTAAAGATATAGCATTTCCAGATGATAGAAGAATGCACAATTACAAACTTTTAAAGAATATTTATGGATGTGGAAAATGATTGTGATACATTTTAAACAGTGAAAGGGAGTTGATAAAATATTTATAGCATATAGTCACATATTTAGAAAATAATCTGTGGATTTCAGGATATGTTTATAATATGATGTTATGTGATTATTTTTAATTTTTATTCTCTGCTTCTGTATCTTCTCATTTTCTCCAATAAATATGTATTATTTGTGCAATTAAAATTAAAACACTTAGGGCTTCCCTGGTGGCGCAGTTGTTGAGAGTCCGCCTGCCGATGCAGGGGACACGGGTTCGTGCCCCGGTCTGGGAAGATCCCACATGCCGCGGAGAGGCTGGGCCCGTGAGCCATGGTCGCTGAGCCTGCGCATCTGGAGCCTGTGCTCCGCAACGGGAGAGGCCACAGCAGTGGCCTGTGTGAGAGGCCTGCGTACCGCAAAAAAAAAAAAAAAAAAAAAAACTAAAAATAATTTGTCTAAGATAGGTAAAGTATTAAGTTCCTGCCATCCCTGCTGATATATTTTCTGGGCATCCCCAAGGTGCCTGGAAGGAACAACCTGGCTGGGTCATCCTTGCTTAAGGACTTCAAGATAAGCTTGGTCTTTGTTTCATCCACTCACTGAGAAAAAGGCAAAGCCTCTCTCAATAGCACCTTCCTCCAGTTTACTGTCTCCAAACAGCAGGAGAAAGATTTCTTAGGTGTCAGACCTGACATGTTTTAGAACATCAAAGGCTAATGCTCGCTGCCCTCTCTTTCAGTCCTTGGGTTGGGGTGAAGAGCAAGCAGGGGAGGCAATCATTGTGCTGCATTCCCATCCTCCTCCCAGACATGTCAACAGAGATGTAAAGGAAGAGCCCATCAGGTCTGGTTACTCAATCCTTGTATGTTTCCAGAGGAGTCTGGAACTTTGATTGACCCTTGGTGATGACCCTTGGGAATGTAGCCCTCAGGATGCTTTTTATGTTACTAATTGATGATGTTGTCATGGATGTCTGGAGCCATGGGGCATGCTGTATCAACTCATCAGGACTTGTCAAGATTGATTTATGCAAACATCAAGATTGATGATGTTCCTGGTTTCACTGCTGGGATTCTGAATTTCAGTTACATTTCAGGTTGGTTGCATAGCAGGACTGACCATACATGGTCAGTCCTTCTTAAAACTTTGTTCCTGAGCCTTGAGCAGGCTTCTCTGGGCAAAAACACTTTGAATGCATTTCAACAGTTCCCAGCTAGAGAGGAAAGTTCATTTTGTGTGATCAAAGAAGGGGAAAGACTCAGAATCCTGTGCCTGACATCTCTGGACTCCTTTCAATGAGTATCTTTTTTCTCTTGCTTGTGCTACTTTTACTCTAATAAACCTTAGCTGTGCATATAACCTTCTATTGGGTTTTGTGAGTCCTTCTAGCAAATCAGAAAAGTTCAGGGTGGTTATCAGACCCCTGAAACATAACCTCTCCATTCCACCTGCAACTCCCCAAGCTACACATTCTGCTTTGCCATTTCTATTCCCGATGAAGATGATATTTCATATTTATCGGAATTCATCTATGTAACAATCTTTCTGAGTATCTGAATCTAAGAGGCTCTCTTCAATGGATTTCTCTTTTTGCAATTCTACACCCCCAGTTGAGGAACTTACCAAGACACTTGTGAAGCAAGACACCACTATTTTGAGCTAGAGGGCAATATAAACAGTGGTGAGATTGCCTTTCTGACTAAAGAAAACAATGCCAGAGAGGGGCCCAGGCAGGAGACTGTGAACATGATGGCTGCAGAGAAAACCGACAGAAAAGAAGCCAAAGTGCCTAGGCTCCTAGCGGCCGCTTCCATTCTTTTAGTTCTTTGGTGTCTATTGATTTGAGGCAATTATTCAGGAGACATAGTCACTGATGCTCACTGTCATTTATCTGATGACTTCTCCAATCTGAAGGGTTATTAATTCCCTGCTCAGTCTTTGTTTCTGACACTATATACTTTGTTCCTTCAGTTTTTTCTCCTAGGAAACAATTTTAAATCATTAATCACTTGTTGAGCGTCTCTAAGATGTTTTGAAATTTTATGTACTATGCATCAGGTGTAAAGTTCCATTGGTAACATAACATTTTAGCTCTTGCTATGGATCTGTCTACTGGAAAATCAATAACTTCCATCTATATATGCTTCTTTTTTGCAATAAAGGCCAGTCTCATGTCCCCTAACTAGGAGTATACCTATAGTTGAGAGAATTGACACATTTTCCCAAGTATTTGGGTTTCTGAGAGTTTCCTGAAATGGGATAATGGGGGCGGGTGACTGCACAGTGGTAGTTTTGCTTTTTAGTCACTTGAAATTTAAAAACTATGAGTCAGATTATAGTAATTGGCAAGAGCATATACATGCCCACAAGTGCTTACTTTGATTAGTAATCATCCTTAAATAAATTTAACATTTTTTCAGGAGAAGAACATTTTTAAAAAAAACAAAAGCAGATGATTGAAAAAGAAAATCTTCAAGCATATGAGTTCATTTGGAACTATTTTAATTTATTTCAACATTTTCAGATGACCTATCATTCTTCTTCTAAGAAATTTTAAATTGTCTATATCTTATTCCTCTTATTGATACTGCCAGACCTATCTTCCAATATTTTCTCTTCTTCCTTCACTTTAAAACACAAGCTGAGCATCTGACTAGAAAGGAAGCAGCAGAGCTTCTGATTAATACTTTATCTGTTTTTCAACAACAATGGCTGGACTGTTAATAAATTTAGTGAGAATTCCAATTCAATCCAGATCAATGTTAAAATCTTTTCTGCAATGTCCCTTCTATTCTGAAAGGAAGATATCAATATTTTTCATTATATAATTCTTCAATCTATACAATCTTTGAATTAACTCATACAATTAGATAACATTGGAAGAGAAATTTATATTTGTCACACAATAATAAAGTTGACCCATCTGACTACTGGAGTATTATGTATAAGCCTTCAGGATAATCACTGCTTGATCTGTCATTCGTTGAGAGTTAGGAAGAATCTAGCATGTAACAGGAGCGAGGCCAATCACTTTCTCTAGAATGTTAAGCAATTATATTCCTATTGTCAACAGTAAAATGTTTTTTAAATTTCCCTACAAAGTAGCGCAGTATATCTAACTCATTGGATACTGAAATGTTCTTTTGCCAGAATTACAGTGTCAAACACAATGCTTCTATTGTCAATATAAAGAGTTTTTTTTTTTTAAGTTTCAAATTTGTTTTTAAAATAACATTAAGGACAGTTTTTCTCCTTCCTCCCCAGTTTTTTTCTTCCTCACCCTTGAAACTCCAGGAGACAAGTGGGTACCAAACACTGAGAGATTGAAAAGCAGAAAGAGCCAAGATAAAGTAGATGTGGGTCTGGAGAGGTGAATGCACAGAAGCTCCATACATGGTAGCTCCTAGCGGTCATACGCACTACACAGTGTGCAAGACAGGAGAGAGAAAAGATCTAAACTGAAGAGTGAATAGAAAACATAATAAAGCCCTACTAAAGAAAGTAGATAAGAGAACAGGTCCATTTAGGGAGGCGGTATAGCCAAGATCTAGGTGGACCTTGATTGGAATCCCAGCCTCATGATCTCCTAATTGTGTGACTTTGGTTAAATAACTTAACACTTCTACATTTCAGCTACTTTAACCGTAAAGGAGGAACTATGATGGCTTGTAATATAGTATTTCACAAGTGCTGTCTTGACCCAATTTTGAGATCATGGCTAAAAACTCTCAATTCCCCATGATGGGGTGTTTGCTAAGCCTACACTCCACACCCTTCCCTGTTGGGCTCTAACACTCTGGGTTATAGCACACAGAGCCAGCTTCCAGAGGCCCCAGATACCAAATATCCAGGACATCCTCTTCTTCCTTAGGCCTGTAGAATTATTCAAAATAATCTATAAGGAGCCCTCGACACCTAGCTAACTCCACCTGGCTTTCCACGTATTAGCTGCCTCCTACAGTTCCAGTTGCTGTTACCCTTTCCCCAGGTGCAATCTCCTGTGTTGCCCTGCATTGGCAGTCTTCTGTAAGTAATAAAGATCTTTGCCTTTCATCTATCTGGAGGTCATTTGTCATGTCAGACCATCATCAGAACACAACAATGTTAAAATACAGCTCTTACCTTATAATTTGTAAAGACTGAGATAATGCATGTGAGTTGCTTAGCACACTACCTAGTACATAATTGTTGTTTTTTTCCCCTTCCTTCCACAATTTCTTTGACCCAATAAGGAACTCTGTTTCAGGCCACAAGATAGGAGACCTCCATGGTACCATGGAGAACAGATTCAGAAAATCAATAGAATTTTGGCTTTTAAAGTCCCTATCTATTCCACTTTTCAATCTATAAAACTTTTCTGACCTGGAAAGGAAGAATTAAGATGAAGAGGAAAATAACAGATTCTGGTAAATGCCCATCAATAGAATCTGATTCTATTCATAGAAATATGAGTTTGTTTTGTACCTTCCCTTAGGTCAAGTTTGGAAATGCAAATGATTACCCGGAACCTTGAGAAAAGGGTCTCACAGGATTTCACTCGCCCTTGGATTGGGAGTCACAGGGTAGATGTGTCAGCATGGGGAGCCTCAGGTAGCAGAACCAACTTTCCAGATCTTCCAAGTAGTGTAAACAAACACACTTTTACTGTTTTCTCTACAAAGGTCCAGGAATTTGTAAGAGAATGCAAGGACCATGGTCACATTAAAGGCATATGACTGTGGACTATGCATTAGACCAAATGGCCAGATACCAGATGGAAATGTAGACATCACAGTGGAGGACAGAGTAAAAAAATGATTATTAACAACAATCAGAGCTATAGTGTATATTCTAACAGATGCCATCATCAGATATTGGCCAAGGGCTAGACATTACCCACCATCGTCATAAAGCTACATCAGCCATGTAGCAGAAAAAATTATGTTCACTCAATATCTATATATTCCCACAGCTCTCTTGACCCTGAGTGGGACCAGATGACTAGTTTTAAGCAATTGACTATGATCTGTCACCCCTGGGCTGTGGCAGTGTAAGGTTCCTGTTTGACTGTCCAACAGTCTTTTCTCTATTGTGGAGATCACGGAGGTAGAATGTTGAGATAGATAAGCCACAAGATGAAGCCAGTCTGGTCTTTCAAGGCATCATTTAGAAGAAAACTGTCAGGGGAATTCCCTGGTGGTCCGGTGGTTAGGACTCTGCGCTTTCACTGCCTTGCAGGTTCAATCCCTGGTTGGGGAATTAAAATACCACAAGCCAAAAAAAAAGAAAAGAAAAAAGAAAGCTGTCAGACCCACAGCAGAAATAAGCATTTATATGATAAGTCAGTGATATTTGTGTTATTTATCATGGGTGATAGAGAATCTTGCAAATTCTTAATAATATAGGCCCCAGAATTTAGATGTCACACCTGAGAGCAAGCAATGGGGAAAAACCTTAAATTGGTTGACTATTTTTCAAATTAATTCTGAAAAAATTTTAAGTGGTCAGTTTATGTTTTCTGCCTCTAAATAAACTGGAGATTTGGGAAAGGAAATAAGTTTTGTAACAGAAAAAATATGCATTTGTCACACATCTGAGTTTAAATGTTTGAGGAAAAACAACACTTGCTACAGCATTATGAATATTATAAGATAAATACAATTTAGTATGAGGGATAAGGTATTTTGATGTCAAGTGGGTTTATGTCCCAGCAACGGCCACTTTTTGTGCAACCTTGGAAAAGCTTTTTAACCTTACTAAAATTTTACTTTCCTCATTTATGAAAAGGGGAAAATAATAATAACTTGTAAGTTTGTAGTGAACGTTAAATGAGACAATGAGCACAGAGGTCTTAACAGAGGGCCAGGCATATGGGATTATTTTTATTATTATTTTAATGTTGTTGTTGTATGGCTGGAAATCCACACAAATATAATAACTTTACAGAGTAAAGGCAAGATGATTGAATAAGTCCCCATAATACATGGAAGAAGATGGTATAAGAGGACGTTTAAGATAATGCCTCTTGCAATAGGAATTGGTGGGCAGCTGATACAATGTGTTTTTAAAGCTAGGAATTTTTGTTTTTCTTTGTTTCTAAAAGAGGCAGAAAACCTTGGATTTATATCATTTTGTAGAACATTCTACTTATCTTCGAAACGTAAGTAAGTAGAAACAGGTTCGTGAGATGGGTATTTCTCTTTTAAGAATCTATGGGTAACTTGCAAGAGCAGGTATTTCAATATTCACATGTCCCACGTGTACTATTTGGTTTACAGTCTCCTGACTGCTATCCTGTGGTGAATTGTTCTGTTTATAGCTTTAAAATTGCTATCTGGGTGACAGTCAGTCTTCTGTTTCTAATCTTAAGATGGTTGTCTAGTGGCTTTTTTCCCTATGGTTCATATTGCAGCTTGATAATACTGTGGAGGGAAATACAATTAGCTAAGTATGCACCTGCTCAGTTTACAGTTTTATGAGTGTAACTTGTTCTATGATATACATCTTGGAGCTTGTGATGAAATTGCTTGAAAATAGAGGTTCTGTGTGAAATTTTGCAATGTATAAATATATCTTTAAACATTTTGTTTAATATGTTCTCTCTCCATATGTATACATACATCTATATAAATATAGATATCAATAAATAGATAAATATAGATAGATATCTTCCTACAGGGCTTATAAAGCTAAACAATTGCGAATTGAGGAAGCTTGGAGTATAAAGCCATAGAAAATAGCTGGTCTGAATTTTGACATTTATTTTAGCTTCTAACCTATTACTCCCTTAAATACATCACAGCTTCTCCATGGTATTTTTCGTCTTACCATGATTATTTTAATTGAATTTTTTTTTCCACATTGCGTGGCTTGCAGGATCTTAGGTCCCCAACCAGGGATGGAACCCGGGGCTCCGGCGGTGGAAGCGCTGCGTCCTAACCACTGGACCACCAGGGAATTCCCTAATTGAAGTTTTGAAATGGAGTATAAACAGGTTCGTGAGATGGGTATTTCTCTTTTAAGAATCTATGGGTAACTTGCAAGAGCAGGTATTTCAATATTCACATGTCCCACGTGTACTATTTGGTTTACAGTCTCCTGACTGCTATCCTGTGGTGAATTGTTCTGTTTATAGCTTTAAAATTGCTATCTGGGTGACAGTCAGTCTTCTGTTTCTAATCTTAAGATGGTTGGTTCAGGATCAGATTCTATGCTGTATTACAGAAGTTGTTTCCAGTGGCCGTTTAGCATATAGTAAACCCTAGAAAATTTATCAACTTATTTATAAATTAGGTGTTTCATGTGAGGTTTTATTTCTAGAAATATTATTGCATGTAATAACATTGCTAGAGCTAGGGATAGTTATATGCCATATTCTCTGATATATGTGGGGGGACTAGTGGTGTCTTTACCGAGCAGATTTATAAGACCCTGAAAAAGGGGACACTACCAGTAGGCTCCCCACGTGGTCATTTTTTAAAATCCTTTTACTTGTGATTATGTTGTGTTTATCTCTCTTGAGTGAAAGGAACCTGATTCTCCATCATAGATGACTTGCTACCGGGTAGTCTGAGGAGGCCGAGTGAAGTTTTCAGGGCAGTTATCAAAGGACTAATGAAGACCACTGGTGGTTTTGAATAGAGACAATTTGTCAACGTAAATTATTTTCCAATCAGAATGAGATTCCTCTGCAGCAGGAGGAGAAAGAGTAGCATTTACCTAAGTGTAGTAAAGAAAGATATTTAAATCAGAAGACGCAGCTTTGAGGGTGAGTACCACCATTTGGTACTTGTCGCATGACGCTAGATTTGTTATTTTAGTCTTATTTTCCTTATCTGCATGACTGTGGCTATTTCAATAATACTTATCTCAAAATAGTGTAGTGAGCCAAAAACCAACATACACAGAATAAGTTTATACATGGTCAAGCACTATACAATTAGTAGGTATTACAATTACTATGAATGAACTCACATGGTGCCACTGGAAATGTCAACTGTATCTTTTAAGGTAGTAAAGCAATAGAAACACAAGTTGTTTCTCCCTCTTCCTCAGCCTATCAGTGGGTTAAATGCATGCAGCCTTGATGTATTTCACCCTGAACACAATAAAATGACAATGATCTCAAATAAATAGGTCAAAATATTCAAGGGAGAGAATGTATGCATTTTCATGCAAATAGCAGGAGGTCCAATCAACAGGATTTTTTTTTTTTTTTTTTGCGGTACGCGGCCCTCTCACTGTTGTGGCCTCTCCCACTGCGGAGCACAGGCTCCAGACGTGCCGGCTCAGTGGCCATGGCTCACGGGCCCAGCTGCTCTGCAGCATGCGGGATCCTCCCGGACCGGGGCACGAACCCGTGCCCCCTGCATCAGCAGGTGGACTCTCAACCACTGCGCCACCAGGGAAGCCCCAACGGGATCTTTAAAGATCTATAACTGAACGAATTTAAGAGAACTTACTCCAATATATTATATTGAAAAAAAATATGTTTTTGTGCACCGATGTAGTTGACATCATATGTATTCAAATGACTAAAGTAGCTTGAAAGAGTAATAGGATGTTGAATGAGAAGTTACTGGAATCTTAAAGTTCTTACACTTTGGAAGTATGAAGGAGTAAGAAACAATATTTAAAATAGAAAAATTAGAATAAAAAACATGTTGGGAGAGGATCTTGCTCACGTCACCAATGTGTCTGTAACACTCTCCCACCTTACCGTGGGCTTGTCCCAAATCACGTGAGTTGATTGACTGCTTATGGTCCCATTCTCTCTCCCTTACTTCAAGCAGGGTACTAGCATTTGATATTCTTTATAACAAAAGATTTGCCAGCACCATTTTTGTAAACTGAAATGAGGGCAGAAAGAAAAAATAGTATAAAAATATTAATGTTATTTGGATACAACTTACCAAATATTTCAAAAACTTTTTAAATCCCAAAGCAACAAACCAACCACAGTGAATTACGCATAGTCTGCACAGATGAGTAAGTCTGAACACATCAATAGGCTTTTGTGCTAGATGCTAAAAACATATGGAATGTATTACATTCCAAACAACCAAAGGGTTCTGAAGAATAATGAATGAGATTCATAAACGTGGACTAAAATAAGCCCATTTTCACATCTTCAGATTATTAAATCTAGAACAAATCTTCTTCCCCAACTGGTTTTTCTTATGACAAATTTCTGACACAGAAGAGAACATTTGTTTCATATTTTATTGAATTTCATTTATATTAAATTAAAAATATATTTCTGACAGATTCATGTAACAAAAAGGCAGAACAGTTTTCAAATTGTTCAGCTGGGATGATCAGTGTGGAATGAGGCAAAGCAGGTCGCATTCTATAATTGCCTTGTACAGGTACAATTCTTTCCCAAGAGCCAAGAGAGGATCCTTGAGAACTAACAGAAAAGCCTAATTACAGAAATTTAAAATACTGTTTGTCCCTCATTCTCAAATGACAACAGAAAATGGGAGAAGGGAGGAGAATGGAGTGAAGGGTTGGAGGGGAAGAAAGAATAAGGGAAATTATACTAAAAATATACCTAACATTAAAAAAGTTAGTATGTGTTAAGTGCATAATCCTTCATAGATAAAATAGAAAAAAATCAAAGTAACATTACACCACACACAATTGGCATATCCTATTGTGTAAGCGAGTGCAGAGGTTGAACACATCACCATAGTGCTGAACACAGAATCACAAGTAATGTCAAAATGATAACTTCCAACCCAAAAGAAACAATCACAAGCCAATTACTTATATACAAATTAACCCTAAAGACAATTATGTTCCAAATAAAGATGGCCACAGAAGAAAATCAGAGCAACATTATCCCTATTTACAAATGCAACTAGCCATGTCTTTAACAAGCTATAAAAATACTATTCACATTTTCAAACATACAGTAGTATTTTTTGTTTGTTTATTTCAAAAAGGCAGCTAACTTTGAACACTGGGATTTAAATGAAACATCAGTGGCTAACCAGCTAGTTATTTTTGCACCCCTGTCCTTTGAAGATACTTCAGAAGAGAGAGGGCTTGCTTTCTCTTTACAAGTTAAGAACATGAGGAAATGAATACAAATGTATATAATACCTTAAGCCTTTGCCTTTTTGGTAGTGTCTCCCTTTGTCACCTGAACTGATCTTTGTCAACTAGTCAACTACTTTGATGCATGTATGAGATGAGTGTTTAAGAGAAGATTTCACATGACATTTTGTGCTCTGAATTGTCTTGCAGATCGATCTCATTTTCATTTGATCTTGTTATAATGGTGCTCAGGAAAGATGAACACCTAGTCATGTCATGTGAAAATGCAGTTTTGACCTGCAGCAATGCAAGTCCCTGGTGCTCACGACAGGAGATGTAGACACACCAGCCAGTGAGGTGTGCATTCAAAGTTAGCTGCCCTTGCACAGCTGCTCAGTTTAATAATCGACCCATTTAACAGCAGTACCAATTTATGCTACAATATTCCAAAGTACCTTACTTTAAAAGAACAGCTTACATATCTACACTTAGAAAATAACTTTCATAGTTGACTACTGGAGTAATCCCAAAGGATTCTTGGAGTGCTATGGTGTAGCCCCCTCACGCCCCCCTCCCAGCCCCTGAGAGATCCAGAAATATACAGGAAAATGACTCTCACATTAGGGAAAAGGTACACCCCCCCACTAATTGAAAAATCTGCAAATGGTACTCAAGAATCAGGTTATGTCAATACTTAGGAGGTATGATTTGCTTTCCTTCATAACAGCTACAGGCCTAGGGGAAAAAGCTACATATCAGGGATAAAAATAGCAGTAAAGGCAAAGTGGTTTGGACAAGTTAGACTATTACCTACAGGTATGGAACTTTTTTTTTATATTTGTACAAATGTAACCACTTATTGTGATATGGGTAAAACACTTAGAGCATTGAAAGAAAAATATCCTTAAAAAGCAAAAGTAGAGAAAAAATGGCAACCTATTAGACAACATGGATTTTCCTTTCAGTGAAACTGCACTCATTATATATTTGTCAGAGGGATGAATGATCCAGTAAAGAGCTACAGGTGGCTCTCAGAGCTGAATAGCCTTTACCTTTATGATAATAAGACTCTTCATTTATCGAAAAAAAAAATATATATACAGCAGCTGTAAAATATTTGCAATCAGGAGCAAAGTAAGATAAATAAAGTAAATAAGTTAATTTGCTGGCAAAAATAACTTATTATAATGTAAAGTCTTCATGAAAAGATTAAATCTAAAACCTACCACGGGTATGTGCACATATGTGAGTTTCAAGATTCATCACAGGGCTGACTCGACTTAAATTCCTACAGAGAAGGACATAGTAAGAGAATCGATCTTCATGGAAAAGCATAATTTTAACATCATAAAGTATGCTCTGTGCAGTCATTTATCTGAGAAATAATTTAAACAATGTCCAAATTGCTACTATCTTTTATGGAAAAGTCAGACATTTGAGGGCAGAGGCTAAATCAATGTTTTACAAAGCAGCATGTGGGACCTCAGAGTTCCACTATGGCTTAAGACAGGCACAGCATCAAGAGGGCCGCCTTGAACTAGGGTGGCAGAAAAGTAAGGAACATGGAGTAGTTGTGCCAATGGTAAAAGAAGTAAAGGCAGCATTTTCCTTAAGGTCCAGAAAGAAATGAATTGTTTCTGTGATTCCTAACAAGATAATCACTTACTTGCAAAGCTGACTGTCAGGGAGTATTTTCCAGGGGAAGCATGTGAAAACCTCCATGAAACTGGGGCTTGGAGTCTTTTCAGCTCATGACTAGAGAAGCATTTCTTCTGCCCAAAAGATCACCTGGCTGTGAAGAGGTGAGGCAGGGGTCTGCAAAAGTGACACATCCTACATTTTTTCACCTTTACAAAATCAGTGGGGCTTGAACCAAGTCTGAAAATTTTATTTCATAGAGACTTTGTTTAATGAAAAGAACAAAATAGCCCATGGTACTAAAGCGATGTGTCCATATAAACTGAAGGACTCCTGATCCAACACTGTGCCCATAACAGCTTAATGTTTGCAATTGTGGAAAGAACTACTTTTGCAAAGGCTCTCTGGTATTAGAAAAAAATGTATTAATTCTACCCAGAAGTATAAAAGCTGGCCCCTTTGTAATATCAGTAATATCAAGGTCTCTACTGATAGTGTTATTTTAAAATGATGCCCAGTCTACATCTGTATACTCTTATTCGTTCTTAAGCAAATGGCAATCAGCAGATATAAGTCTGCCTTTAGGTGTCTGCATGGGTACCAGGCTGTCCTTCAAAACCATATGGATAAAGAGAGGCCCAGCAGAATTCTCTGCCCATAGGATATACAGTAGATTTAGTTTTCTGGCTTTTCAATAACTAGAAGCTTATCCACCTGAATTTCTCATTTGCCTTATTAAAAATCATCTGGCTATCAACTATTGTCCAAAACAATGGAAATACGGCAGTTTGAAATGCTTGCTTTAGCATTTATTTCTCAGAATATTGTTAATTAATTCCTTGGGTTCTTTTTGGAGATGGGAGGGTATCATAGAAAAAAGAAAGGATATGTCACAAATTAAATGCATTTTGTTTGTTTACTAAATGACACCACTCATTTTTTGTCTCTGCATAAGGTAATAGAACATTTATATTTCCTTCACTTCATTCTGAAACCTCTTACTTAAAGTCATCTGTAACATATTTGCCTGTTAAACTCTACAAGGTGGTATTTGCAAAACAAATTTGAAAAATTCCTCTTTACACGTAATACATTTTACAAATGGTAAAGGAATAAGAGAATGAGAAAAAAAATAATTGTAATGTTTTAAAGCAAGTTTTCATAAGTGGAACCTGCTTTTTATATGCCCACTTTCAGCTCAACCTAACAAACAACAATTTTAAATGGCAAACATTTTTTACTATGCAAAATCCATCCTACATTTTCATATCCTGCATTTTATTTTGCTACATTATATTTTGTGGTTAGTTTTCTAGTGTGATTTATTTAATAGTATTAAAATCATTTAACATCTGTTAACCTAACTAAATCTACATCTTACAGCATTATCATGGTTCTGTCCAGATATATACATGCTTTCATAATCACCTTTTCTATTACCTTATGAACTACATATACTAGTTAAATAACCAACATTTATAGATGGATGAATAATTCAAGTTTTGAAATAAAGTTTAGATAGCTCTAGAAAAACATGTATTTACATCCTTCCCTGTCGGGCTTAACCAATTTCCTTTTTTTTTTTTTTTTTAGTTTTTGACACTTCAAAAAGCATGTTGATAACCCTTTCAACTTCATGTAGGGGCAGCATCTCACAGTCCTACTGGTTTGTCCTAGGCATTGGAAATATACATGATCTTCATGCCAAGTCTTGATTTTACAAGGTATTAACACATACATTATATACACTTAGAAGAACACTGTTTCTCCTCTCCAGCTACAAATATTGTCATTCTTCCTGATCTACTAAGAAAACAATCTCAAATTTTTAGTTTATACATTTTAATCTGATTTGAGTTTTACATTGTTTTTCATTTCATTTCAAGAATATTACCCGAGAAAAAACTTTCATCCTAACCTGTGCCACTAATATTTGGAAAATCAATTTCTACTCAGTAGTTCAAGCATCTCTTTGTGGTTCAGGATGCTTTGAGGTTCTGGGTCTACCTTGGTTTAGAAAACTTCTTTTCTCACCTGCCTAAGAACCACTGCCCTAAACAACCATTTAATTATACAGTTTTTCTTACCTGGAAATAAGATTCCCCAAGATAGGTATAAGCTACAAGATTTGGTGATTTAAAAAATACAGTCTGTGTAATTTGACTATTAATTTTCTTCAAATTTACTTAATTGATTCTGCATATTTGCACTGATATAACTAGCCTACAATAAGCTGATATTCTGATGCACTTCACAGGCTTTAATTGGCATTTCAAAATTTCACTCTACTGAGTTGAATAAGTTATTCTTTGGAACAAATGAAACCTTTTTTTTCTCCCTCTCATACACTCTGAAATATGTTTTCCTAGGGGGACAAAAATAAATCAAAAGAGAAACCCTAAAACAACTGAAATCAAGTATGTGCTACAGAAATCATTCAAAAGGAACAATAAAGTTCTTGTGAAGCATTTTGGGTCATTTTGGATTATACTTGCGTCTATCTCCAGTTATTAGTACCTTATGTGTAAGGGTTTTATGTTCCTAGGATGACAGAGACACTACCTTCACTGAATACATTTCTATTACCTTAACAGTAAAATAATTATTTTTCTTTCCTTCTTCAATATGTGATTCTGCTTTTCATATCCCCATAGAAACCATATGAATATTGTAAATCAGGAGAAAAAATCAAGTTCTAGTATCCAACAAGGATGCTGTCAGTGATGAGTTGGTACAGATTTATTTAGAAAGAGAGGTTTATATCTAAACTTTCATAAACACTGATGTGAGGATCCCTTTTCCTGGATACTCCTCTGACTGGGTGAAAGAGCTCTAAGCTATTAGGCTGTGGCCCCTGAGTCATTCTGTGTCTTCAACCCTGGGTAGTTCATGTTTGAATTTCACTGGAAGAGCTCTCACAAACCCCACGCTTGCTCTACCTCAGCCTTTAAGCTTCCCTCACTTTTCATAACTCAGGAAGAAACCAATCCCAATTTCTCCAATGTTCCTGGCCAAAGACCAACATCTATTGTTGATTTAATGGTTAAGTTAGAATCCATATAGGACAATTAGCCAGTGATACAATATCCTTCTAGAACAGTTTGTGTTTGAATGATAACACTGAAAGTATCCTATTTGCTAACTTCAGGAGCTTGTAGGGTGTTTCACTCATGTCCCACATGAGTTCACAGGAGATCTTTTAACAAAGAGTTGATTTTATATGACTATTCATAAAATAGTCCATGCAATTGTATTCCTTGAATTATATAAAAAAATTAAATGTCATACCAAATAAATCTGGATTGTAAAATTTTAAAGTTAGGGATAGTATTGCATTTATCTTGGTGTTCCCCACATAACACAGTGCTTTTAGTAGACTATAAATAAATATGAGTTGAAAAAATAAGGGAGCTGAATGGATAGATAGATCTACTTTTCAAAATAGGCAGAAACCTAGATTTCTTTTCATCCTTTTTCTCTAAACTCTCCTCTTTGCCAATAGAGATTTTTAGTCTAATTGCTTTCAATTAGGTTATACATTCAAATTTGATCCCAATACTTTAACATTGGAAAGAAATATTTTTTAAATTTCCAAATGAATTGGGCCAGATTTTCCTAAAAGAGAGAGATTTCTATCTAATTTTTCTAATTACTGACCTGAGGCCCCCTTTTCCTGAAAACTCATTCCTACCATTTGTTCCCATTGCTCATTTTAACTCAGTAGGTATTCTTTAAAGTGATACACAAGAAAGGTGGCTCTAGAACTAGGATGCTGTGCTTGAAGAAAAAGAGTTATTATATAAAGTATCAAAAGAGTAGTATGTTGGATATTAAAATAATTACATGAGAAGTTTTTTCACATTTATTTACAACTTTTGACCCAAGGACCTATCTATAAGCAGTGAATGTTTGTATTTCTTTTTATTATACCAACTTATGTGCAAAGAGTTACCTTCCACTTAATATAGAGTCTTATACTAGGAATTCCATGGAATTCAAGCCAATCCTTACTTGCATTCCTTCAAGTGGAGTATACAAACTGGACAAATTTCCTTGTTTAGGAAATGTGATATCACATGTTGATCATGTGCTGACCCTCTCACCATAATCCCAAAGTGTTCCAAAGTCCTAATTTGCTTGGTTTGGCATTTCCACAGTCTTTTTTTATCTTAGCTCTTTTTTTTTTAAAAAAAAAGTACTTAAATGAATTATTTTGCTGGTTGCTTCCATATTGCTTCATTCAAAATCCAAAATGGAGTTCAGAAAGAGAACAAATAAAATTATAGCTTAAGTGCAAACTACATTTCTGAGTATCTGCCAAGTAGACATACCCAATCCAGTGTGTTTCTTCCAGTTCAATGGATTCCCCATTGGATCACCCCTGAAAGTGTCAGTAGTTTTCATGAACCACACAGAACTGTCTCTTAGTTTCCCTTCTACTCTTAACATTACCAACTGCCTATCAAGTACTGTCATTCATAGAAGGGAAGAAAATGTTGAAGAATGTAAAGGATTGGGGCGGGGATACATATTCAATAGTGTAAAACACAAAAGTAAGATTTGATGTTACATTTGACTAATATCTTGGCTTCCCCTTCTAATTCTAAAGACTGCATATTTAAAACAGTGGCCATTTCACCATATTAAAATATTTCTTTTTAAAATTCTTTCAATTTATAGCAACACCTAAGAAGGTTTGATGGAAAAATGTTTGCAATTATAAATTAAAGCTGAAAAGAGGGGAGAAAGTAATATGAAGAGACAGATCAAAGCAAAACAAAATTAAGAAAAAACAAAAGAGCTCTCCAAACATAATTACTAGTTATAACTTTGATGAAGATTCAAAACTTATGAAAGCTGAGTTGGTCATTCTTGCTTGTCAAGATTGAAACTGTCTGAGAAAGAGATTGGATTTTCAATCTTAGTTACTATCATACATTATAAAAAAGGTTATCATTTTGTTCTTCTGGAAACATCATTAGGATTTCCAGGGATGCTGAAAATGTACACATCGGCTCCTGCAGCTTGGGTCTTTCAAGCATGTGCATTGAAATACAGGAAGGAAGGAAGGAAGGAAGGAAGGAAGGAAGGAAGGCAGGCAAAGAAAACAATGTAAAAAAAAAGTTGGGAACTAGTTTGACAGCAGGCAGTATTGTCTCATATTTGCTGGTCCTTCTCTAGCTGTTCCAGTCTCCTGACCAACCCATGCAGAGAAATGAAGAAACAGTGTGATTCCTCCTGTCTTTCTCTTTCAGTCCTTCCTTCTAATGTTCAAGTTAGATAAGCACATAACTATCATTGCATCTTGATATCTTCCACTGGGAAGTGTCAGAACTACTGGCCTTGAGAGTAGAGGGAAGACCACAAGAGAAAGAGAGGCAGCGGGGAAACTGGAGCGGGCGTCTCTCTCCACCTGAAAACCACTGCTGAGCTTACACCACAGTATTCCGGTGTCTGTAGGGTGGAGGAGGCAGCACAGTGCCTGGCTTCAGTGAGAACTCAGAGAGGTATTCAGGATTCTCTGCCACAATAGGCCGGATCCTTCCATTTTGTTTATAAAAATATTTTGTGCTGTACTCCTGCAGGTAGTCTGGGTGCTGAAGGGTGCTCCGAGGTGGCAGGCTGTGGTTCCAGTAGTCAGGGTTGTCGAATGCTTTCTTGGCCTTTTCTGGCACAGACAGTACGTTGTTCTTCAGGTATTCAGCGTTCCCCAAGGTGTTGGCAAAGGTGTTGAGGTACAGTGGCTCATTCACATACTCATCCTCTGCCTTGGGTGGACCATGGGAAGCACTGTGATATTCAGGATTATCCAAAGCTTGAAGGTCTCCATTTTTCCTCCGAGAAACAAAAGGGTTCTCCTCCACAGGGTTCAGGTATTCTGATGTAATACAAAAGTATCAGTTAACATCTACTTTCTGGAAAATGTTAATCAGACCATGGTTATACAGAATGGTTAGCTTCTTTTTCCAGGACAATAAAGCCACATATTTCAGGAATTTTCACAATAATTTTTTGTTGATTACTACTATCATATGAAAGAGGAGTAAGTGGGCAAAAAACGTTAGTGACAAAACAAGGCACCAACAAGGCCAGGGTCAGAGTCCCTGTCCCCTAGATTGTTTTTCTTTCTTTCTGCTTGCATTTGTCTCTCCTACTTATGGGGCCAGTTGTTTAAATGCTTCTATTTTCTAAAAGTTGGTAATTTATGTTGGAAGATAAGACAAACTATCAAGGTTAAATAGATTTTAAATATGGAGAAATGAGAATTTTAAAGAATATTGGAAGATCAAAATGTCTACAGATTAACTCCATGTCAAGATAAATGGATGAAGTGAAATAAAAGTAGTTTTTAGTCTACATAATTTGCTTAGAATGTCTGCATAGGTAACAAGGATTTGATTACAGATGTTCCCTCAGAAAGATTTACACACAGGAAAGAAAACATCTAAGGAAAAGACTCAACTAATCAAATAATATAGACATCTAACATGCCTCTATATTGACTTGCTTGACAAAATATATGCTTAACAATAAATATAATTGTAACATTTATTTCCAATAGCTAATCATAATCATAAAATAGCAAATTATTAGTTTGAATCATATGAAATTGCTATTTTGTAGGTTGAAGCTAGTCATATAGCAGCTATTTTGCATGATTCAGTCTAATAAATAGGTATTGGGCTAGAATAGATACTGGGCTAGAATTTTCAAAAATACTGCTAATTAATGCTGCTCTCCTCATGTTTAATTCTATTCCTATGTTTATAGTATAGCATATATATAGACATATATACACATATATAGTAGACCCTCTTTTTAAATATATGCACAAAAATGACACTTTAGCTATTCCTACTTTGGTGTTGGGGTAGGGAGAGGGCATAACTGTTTGTTGAGATGCTACCATCCTGAAACAAACTTTCTATCCCCTATAATAAACCCGACATGTAGAGAGAAAAATCTCATCAACCCAGGGTTATTTTTTCCTGGATATAGGCCTACTGGATATAGTTAACTATTTAGTGTCATGTGCAAGTTAAAAGACAGTAATGAATATCCCACCATCATACACACAGATTACAGTTCAATAATTTACAAGTCACTATTATTTCATCCCTTTTTACAATCCTGTGAAAAAAGGAAGTGCAAGGTGTATTCTTCCAGCATTATAGACAGAAAATTGAGATTAAATGATGTATGAAGGATATAATTTGTTTTGAACTAGAATTCAAATTCCCTAACTCCTGTTGAATAATCTTGTTCTACTGCACTGTTTTCACTATTGCCCCTACAGGAGGAGGCTGAACTTTACACTTCATCATAAGTTTTAATTTGAATGGTTCTCAAAGCTACTGTCATTTTAAGAAAAATATATGAAAAATACCTATAAGGGAGTCAGAATTGGATTTTTCTTATCAGAGTCCTGAAACTTCTTAATGGAAAGTATAGGAATGTCTATACTAAAAGTCTCTACTGAGAACTGGGCTAGAGTTCTACATAAATGTGGGTCTCTTAGTTTAGTACTCAGAAATAAAATCTGGGGATGGTCTACAGTGAGTCTACACAGACTGACTTGCCTTTCTCTTAGAAGGTTCAAGTTACCTTTTCTCAAAGCAATCTGCTTATCTATTGTCCTGATGCAAATTTGTATAGCCATGTAGTTCTGTAGATAGGAATAATTTTATGGTTGAGTTGAGAATCTTCCCAGAGAGGATTTCACTTTTAGGCATCTGTCAAATCTTCTCAAAACCTACATTTGTGTCACTATTGGGCTACTGTCAACATCCAATTCTTCGTTACAGTAATACTTTCATACATATAGAGGTGGATATATTTTAATAGGTTATTGACAATATGTATTTAGGCATCCCTTAATTGCATACTATAAAAGTGAATATAACTGCATATTAAGTGAGACAATGGGCCTTTATTCAGAGTCTTAAAATACAGTTTACTGTGACACTTAGAAGATTCTAAGAAACAGTCACCGGTTTTTAATAACAATCATCCATCTTCTTTTTCTGATGCTGTTAACATAAAAGGAAAGAGGCTTTCTCAAACTGAAATGTTATCTGATTTGGGTATTTAACATTTCTACTACTAACTTTGTAAAGTTACTTCTGTTCTTTGTAAAGGCACAAGCTATGAATATTTTCAAGATGTGATGGTATACATATAAGTATATGCAGGGTCAGAACTTTAATTTTTGAAATGTATCATACAAAAAGTCATAATTTCTTATAATAAACTAGGTCATTAAATGACACCATTTTAATGCATCAATCAAGTCTTTTATTGGTGCCATTGAAAGCTTTGGACATTTTTACCAACAACATCAGTCTTTATGATCTCCACAATAAGTCCAATGGAGTAAGGGTTCTGAAATCTTGTGATATGCTACCTCATTCAAATATTCCAATAAAGATATGTTTAGCTCAGTGCTTCTCAAGCTTGATTATGCATAAAAATCACCTGGGGATCTTGTTAAAATGCAGATTCCTATTCAAGTGGGGCCTGAGATTCTGGTTTCTAAAAAAGCCCCTAGATGATGTGGACGCTTTTGATTCAGAAAGCTTACTAGGAATAGCAGCAGCCTAAGCCTTTTGTGGATCACACATTTTACATAGGCAGATAGTTTGGCAATTTCCCTTCCATACTTTGCTTATTTTGATAGAGACAAATGTCGAGTGGCAATCATTTCTGAACATTCTGCTTGTACCTTGTTTGGGTTTGTCTCGCATAGGGGTCATGTAACCTTCTTCATCCAGCTCTCCTCGTGGGCTCCGTTCTGGGGCGAACACTGTGGGGTCAGCGCTGTACCTCTGCGTGCTGCTGTCCTCTTGGACGTGGGGTGCCACGGACTTGCGTAAGGTGCCGTTACAGCAGGAGTCATCAAAAATCTCGGCGGTAGCCCCCTGAGCAACTGGGGCTTCTGGGATCGTGCTGGTGGTGGCCCTATAGGGCATGGGCACTCCTTGTTCTGCAGCAAAACCCCCATCTCGGTACACAAACTGGTTCTGTCAATAGTAGAAACACATTTGGACCAAAGGTATTGTTAGGAATAGCTGTCAAAAATATGGATGTTAATAACCAAAAGAATATGGAAGTTTGTCTTTCAGAGTAAAGTCAGAGTTTCTTAATTGAGTTTTCCCCCCTAATAGTCAATGAGTTTGAATTAGACTAGAAACACCTAAAATTCCAATTTTTCTTATAAAATAAATCAATTGTGGGAAAACATTTTGGAAATATATATTTTAATTTTACTAACCACCTAACACATGATCTAATAAAAAGTATTTCATGTTCCTATCCCACAACTGCCTATTTTTAATGTAAAAATCCAAAGTGAATCTTCAAGACAAATGGCAATGTCATTAACTATAGGCAGTTGCCATTAAGGACAGAAGTACAGTGATGCAGCTTGAATGGTGATGTTTCCTTATTGCCTTCTAGTCTGTGGTTACTGTGACTCTGAGTCTCTAGTATCTAACTAGAGAATCACCACTGAGATTCTGACTTTTTAGCCCAAGACCTATAATCGTGGAAGTAAAGATAACCTCTTTACCCAGAAGCATGATGTATGAGCCCAGGTAAATTCTTCAGATAAAAATCAAAAGCTACTGTTGATGCATGATATCTCAACTCTGGATTATCTACTGAGATAAAACATATCTACATAGGCAGGTACACAATCTACAGTAAATTCTTAACTCACTGTTGGCAAAGGCAAAATGAGGAAATTATGGAGAGGCAAGAGAGGAAACATGATAAGCAAAGACCAAAAATCCTAAAAGATGAAGGTTGATTGTGAAATACTTACTCCTGACATGGGGGTGTAGGCAGGAGGAGGGCTGTGTCCAATTTCACTCTAATAGGAAAGAAAAATGGAATGATGGATGTAATAAGAGGTAACATGAATGAAAAAAAACCAAAAAAGAACAGAAAAAAAAAAAAAAGAAAAGCCACATGAGTTGTATGAACCAAAGGGGAAAACATGCACAACAGTGACGTTTGCTAAACAGTAAAATTTTATGCACTCTGACGACAAGCAAGTTTATTTATATTTTCTGAGGATGTTGAATATTTTAATTCAATCCCTGTAAAGGAGAATTATATAGAAAAAGTAAAATTTTAAATGGATTAAAAATAAAGTTGACAATAAATGTTCTTCTGATTAACCCTGGAAGAAAGGGAAAAACAGTAAATTAACTTGAGCTGTAAATGCGGAACCCTTTCCTTTGTTACACGTTAAATAACTGGAATGGCCACATACCAGAGCATTAACTTTCCTCTCATAGGAAGAAACTTATCTAAAAGGAGATAGAGGTGGACTTCAACTTGCCTGGAATAATTTTTGCTATCAAGTTACATTTATTTTTCACCATTTCAGCAAAGGGTCCACTTCTTAGCCTCTTTTATAAAAAGGTACATAATATTTTCTCATCAGTCTTTTTTTTTTTTAAGTGAACAAAAAGCAGAAAATCTTGGAAAATCGTTTCTTTACTGGAAACATGCTTTGCATACATTAATTTTATGTATTTAGAATCAGTTGAAATTAGATTGCAATTAATAAAAAAAGACAGTCTTATGGCTTAAAACTCTAGCCTATGGGCTAAATAAAAGTCAATATAAAAATATGATAAAATATTAAGGACAACGTTCCTTATGGTACGTACAGGGGATGTATGAACACAACCTCTGTTTCCTAGCTAAAAATTATATATATATATAATATCAATCATTTATTAAACACATTTCTTGAGAAACCATGGTCTATGTATGCGCCAGGCACTTTTCTTAGCACTGGAAATAATGAATAATGCAAATAAAAACAGTTGATTTTATGAACTTTGCATTCTCTACTTTCTGGATTTAACTGAACAGAGATGACTAAAATAAACCTGAAAGACAACATCTTGAAACATCTGTGAAACAGGGCTAAATCTTATTCCAGATCAACATTTTTATAATTTAGAGATTCATAGACTAATCTAAGAACATGGTCCCATGGAGATTAACCGTTTAATACAAATTAATAACAACTAGATAATATAGTTTTCCTTAATTCACTTAGCCTGCTGGACGAATCAAGGGACAAGCTCTGAACCCCTACACTGAATTTACATTTAAACTCTGTCCATAACTGAGTCACTTACATGATGGCATAGAAAATATTTATCTCTTTTCTTCTCTAATAACATAACTAACAACACACTGAAGACTATGACATGGAAAGTTAGATATATTTAATATGCACTGCATAGGAGGTGCTTTTGTACAATAGACAGATTGTTGTATGGTATGTTAGAAGCTCCAAGCTCCAGTCCCAATTACAAGTGATATGGTCAATCGTGAAATATCTCGGACCCTCATTTTCATCCTTGGCCTCTCTTATTCTTAATGAAGATAAAGTACAATATTATATATAGATGAACTTTTTAAGCTCTGCACTATTATACAAATGTAGAGAATATATGAAATTTAAATGTTCACACCTGCTAAGTCAAATGTTTAAAGTCAAGCAATCAAATTGCCAAGGCTTCTCATCAAAGAAGCATTTTAAAATGCCTACTTGTCTTCCATAGCACCTTAAATATAGGTACATTTTGCTACCTTTTAGACTGTCATAAAATAAAATTCATTTGTTCATAAAATTTGAGAAATAAATTTTCCATACAGTCCAGTGATATGTAAAACAGAGGGCTGGTACAAAAATATGACACCTGCCTGCTGGAACTTTATCATATTACAACCTTGGCCTTACCCTATCATTAAACCTGGATTATTTGGCAAGCATTTAGCAAATATTTATTAAATTGCTACAGTGAAAGCACAGGAATTACGGTAGATGCTGGAGATACCATGATACACTAGGAGAGGCATGTCCAGTGGCCTTTTGTAATTTACATTGTACTATCAAACATTACCTGAGATTATTAAAAGAAAAGGTAAGAGAAAGGTGAGGCTGGAGTGAATTTATTTCAATTTCATGATTAGATATTAAAAGGCAAGGCATTCCAAAATATTCATAATCACCAGTGTTCCTTTGACATCTTCTTTTGCAAGAGTTGCTATACTGGGTAATGTTCGATTAGAATTACGGCTGAGGAAACAGCACTGCCTGATGCACAATTAACATTTTATAAAACTTGAGAGATAAATGATCAAAAGAATAACTCACAAGTCATTCTTCATCAGGAAATACTTTATTATCTATATTCATTATCTGGGCTAGACCGCCTTCAATTGTAAAGGTGTTGTATTAAAAATAACTAGATCTCTTGCAGTCAGTCTGTTCCAAGACACAAAGTGCAGCCATGCTTTATTAGAATGGATCCGCCATCCTTGCTTTGACAAGTCTTTCAGTCAGCAACCTGCCAACTCTGTATCTAGACACACTGCCAGACCATCACAGTAATAGGAGTGTCTTCATGCTTTTTCTAGTTTTCAGCATTAAAATGGAAAAAAAGCTAAACAAAATTCCCTTAGCATTCATTGTTTTTAGGGTTACTGGCTGCTTTTTATGTTTCTGTTTCCATTTTTTCCATTTGCCTTTTTTCCGTTTTCCATGATAAAAAGCACCTCATTCATATCTCCCTGGAAGGGCAATGCAGCTACAAGGGAACATCTGTGAGGCCAATTAGCTGGGCTGGAAATGTGATATAATTGTTGTTTAAATATATTTAAATTACATGTTAATCACTATGTCATAATTTATAGGCTTTGAAAATAACTTTTTGTACTTGAGAGCCAAGCCAGATTTTACTTGTTTCTGCTGTTTTTAGTTTGTAACAAGCTCTTCTCTTTCCCCACACAACCATCCCCCAGTTCCCCACACTTGAAAAGCTGAACTTTTAATATTGGAAAGAATGACAGCTGCAAGTAAATTGGTTGAGTAAAAATTAAGATCCTCACAATCAGAATGAGCTGCAGTGACCTTAACGTTCTAAGCAGAACAAAGCAGTGCTCTCAGTTAAAAGGCTTTCATTTTTTTTTTTTTTATTGTGCCACTTTCTGCTGTCTGTCAAAGCCCAGCTTTGACGATCTTCAGGAAGCAGCACTGGGTACATCTGTTCAATTAACTGGTGAAGGGATTTACTGTCAGCAGGACAATGATAGAAAGAGGTGGGCTATGAACTGGCAGGTGATCTGGAGCTTGCTCCTGGTGGGGAAATATGTAAGGGTGATGAAGAGAGTCAAGTTTAATTTGTGGCCACAATCACTGGGACACTGTATGATTAACTCGGACCCAAATGCCAGGGGTTATAGAGAAGACAAATGTCAACAAATACATCAAATACAGTATTAAGTGCACTTTTAGATACATCACGTCCTAAAATTTACTTTTCAATTGAATGATAAACATTTGAACCTTTGTCTTACTACATGTATTGCATTTCTCATATTTATTGTATTAATTAAAACATATTTATTTTATATTATTCCTGGGAAATTTTTAATTGTTAACTAGATGAATTGTGTCCTGTGATATTTTTCTAAATATTATACAAATGTATCTTCTTAGGAGACAAACAAAAATACATGCTTAATGCCTAACTTCTACCTAAATTAAACATGTGCTTAATGAGAGAGAGTTGTTTTTAATCTTCAGATAATTGTTACTTGTAATATTAACTATAGGATTAAAGTTTCTAGGGCCAAGAATCACTCTAAATCCTTTTAACTAAAATGGCACATGTCTCTATAAGACGGTGCTAATCCACCAGCACTGATATATTACCTAGACACTTCCACATAGTAATTATTAAGGGTTCTCAATTTTTTATCCTCCTTGGAATATATCCTTAACACTCTGATGGGCATTTTCACATTTCACAGGTCAGGTAGCAGATAGATAAATTTTTTTTTCATTTTCTTTCGTTATGTACAATTCCTGATGTATGGTTATACCTCTATATCTTTTTTACAACTAAGTTCAATATACCAGCGTTTGAGACATCTGGATTTTGAATCTTCATTTTCCATAAGGCAACCAGAAGAAAACAAGCAAAATGTGTTCATATTCCCCAAACCAGTAAGAACTGGGGAAGCCTATTGCATCTAGGCAGCTGGCTCACACACACACGCATATGTGTGAACACATATGTTACACAAAACGCCTTTTGTCTCTTTAGATATGTGTTTATTTATTAATGTACTCATTTATTTATTTAGTTTGATTACGTGAGATGCTACTTTAAAAAAAGCTTTGTTTTTACACACACAAAAAAGGTTAATAATGATAATGTAATAATAAATAAAAATATATTATAATGATATAAAATTATAATAAATAAATAAAATAATAATAATGACCCTATGCCCCACCTGAAGTAGTATTAACTTGTGCTTTCATTCTTTGTTCACTTTTCACTAACCCTAGAACTTAATTATAAAGTCTACTCTTTCACAGATGAATATATTACTTCTCTTAGGAAAATTGAGAAATAGCAAGGGAAACCAACATGCATTGTATACCTACCATATACCACAGACTAGAATATTTTAGGTTTTATTTATTCATATGACCTTTCAAGGTAAATATGATTATTAAAAATTATGACTCCCATTTTGAAGATAAGAAAACTGAGCCTCAAGGAAGTTAAAAGTCTTTCCCACGCACACACACAGCCACTGGCAGCTCTCTGAATCCTACATCTTTTTATTATGCCACATGTAGATTTTGACTTTAGCATTTCTATTTTGTTTGCCCTCCCTCTGTCCCTGCATAATGCCTCAACTCTTCTCTCAAATAAGATTTCATGGTTTCCCTTTCTTATGAGAAACGAATCTGAAGGAGAAATTTGAGAAATTAACTAGCCTTAGTTATAAAATACTGAAAATGCCTTACAATGTTGCCCCTCCCATCTTACTTACATTTTAATTTACTACAAGGACTTAAACAGAAAAGGAACTAAAAGTAGAATGTTAAGTGCTAATAGAAGATATATATATATATATATACATACACACATTATGGTTTTAGATCAACAAAAAATGACTGTTAGGGAAGAATACACACACACACACACACACATATATATATATATATATATATATATATATATATATATATATATATATATATATATATATATGTATCTCTTACCTGGACAAGAGCAAAAACCAACCCTGAAGCAGGAGGAGATGGTTTGACATAATGGGAGAGCACAAAGATCTTCCATGACAGCACTCTTGCTTATGGATTTATTTTTCCTAGTCCAGGACTTAGTCAATAAATTCCTCTTCTTACTCCACTAAGGGTAAGTAAGCTATTGTAACCCCAGGCAGCAGTTCCTATAGCCTTTCCAAATATTAGTAGAACAAGAAGATATTCCTTCTTAAAATATTCATGGCTAGATGAGTCAACAAAATGGGAGCTGAAAACTCCTCACTTCATACCTTTCGGTTTTAAGTGTGTTCGTATTACATGATGAAGTTGAAGAACATTATTAGCACAGTCAAAAAAGAAAGGATATAAAGAAATGTGATTTTACATTAGTGCCAACATTCCTTAGCTTCATTCAAGATAAGCAATAAGAATTCTGTCACCTTTCTTGAGGTTAGTAATCATGTAGAATTTATATCTCTTCATCCTGGGTGCAAGTTCTAAGTGTATTTTTGTTTTTAGTTCTGGCAACTTTCTTTTGCATTTCTTTTGCCTCTTTACTTTGTTTACATTTCTTTTCACAAGCATGTTGTAATATCTGAACATTTTCCTAATTATCACTTAGCTACTAGTTGACATATGTAGCTAGAAATCTAAAAAGGAGAACTTCCAGGGGGTTCCTTAAACATATTGCGACAGTTCTTTTCAGTTACAGAGTACACAGCTATTTTTCCTAATTTTTAAACTCATCCTTGAGAACATCTAGTTCAATTGCACTATCTCTGTTTGAGTCTAAATGAAATCATTAAGCCTTTACTGTGTCCAAATTCTTAGGTACTCTAATTCTTCAAGTACATCCAAAAGTTATCTGTCTCTGTGCTTGATTGTTTTTTATCCCAATATCATGAGGATTATTTAGTGAAGACTTCTTAGTACATGAAAAATGCATTGAGGTCAGGCAAGTTTTGAAGACGAAAATACCATAGACATGGAGCAAGCAGCCACATGAGGTCCTTCTACCTCTAGGGTTACATTCTTGAACTTTTTGTCATTAAACCATGTGACTTTTAACAAATTCCTTAATCTCTTGAACCCTCAGTTTATTTAGCTCTGAAAAGAAGAATGGGGCTATAAAACAGGTAATGGGAAAGATCCCTTCCAACTATCAAATTATATGTATGTAAAATGAATATTCTGCATGAAGCCCATACCATTGATTGCTAAATATTGTAAAATGTGATTAGCATTAAAGCAAAGGCATCTTATAAACTTTTCTCACATAAATTTTTTTAAAGTATATTAATTATTTTTTTCTTTTGTCCCTTTTCTCTAAATGGAGTATCTGTGAAATACCTTAGACTATATGCAATATATGATTATGCTCTTGGGAGGCAAGACCACATTTGGATGTGACCAATGAAGATAAAATTTTGAATTGAAGTTTCATAATTTAAATTTTCCATTCTACTGATGGATACACTGATGCTCTAAGACGTTAGGTTAATTTTTCAAATCACACAACTAGTTAGCAACAGTACTAGAAACAAGATTCCCTGAGTCTCCCCTTAATGTACATCCCATTATACTTACAGCCTCAAATTGGCATTAATAAATGATAAAAAGTCAGTTTTAGAGTTTTGGAGGTAAATTTGATGTTTTTCAGAAAAAAATATTTTCCTCAATAGAGTCAAAAGCATTTGCCTTAAACCGTGATGGCATTTATTTACAGTTGAAATATATACTGATATATTCTTAAAGTGAATTTAATGAAGCTTTGGTTATAAGACAAATATATACATCATTTTTTTTCTTATTGAATAGGCTATATGTTTATTAGACAAAAGGGATACCCTAATATTAAGTACTATAAATAAAAGCTGTCCTTATATCATTTGATTAAAAGCAGTGTTGATTAAAATGATACTTTACTTACAAAACAGATTAGCCTCCATGTAGAGAGAAAATATTATTTAAACATTCTAGCTATAAAAGCCAGTAATTATACATATGCTTATTGTCAGTTGACATATTTTCACTTTCATAGTATTTATCTCTATCTGTGTAATTAGATAATGTTTGGGAAATACAGAAATAGTTTAAAAATTAAGTAATCTATAGCCGGGGTCCTCAACCCCCGGGCCGCGGACCGGTACCGGTCTGTGGCCTGTTAGAAATCAGGCCGCACAGCAAGAGATGAGCGGCGGACGAGTGAGTGAAGCTTCATCTGCCTGCCCATGGTTCCCCGTGGCTCGAATTACCGCCTAAACCATCGCCCCCGTACCCGGTCCGTGGAAGAATTATCTTCCACAAAACCGGTCCCTGGTGCCGAAAAGGTTGGGGACTGCTGATCTATAGGGCAAAATGAAAACAAACAAACAAACAAAGTTACAGACACTCTGAATGTCATGAATGCCATTACTTTAGAATTTGAAATGCTAAGTCTTGGCCTGGGTATAATAGGTTTCCTTTTATACTATTAGTAAAGACTTACTTAAATCACAATTTGTGTGTTTGTGTGTGTGTGTGTCTGCACACATGTGCACATGTGTATATATGTATTCATGTACACATTAAGAAAATTAATTGCTTAAAACAAGATAACAAAGTTTTATTTAACTCATTCAAACTAACACATTTTCTTTTACAGGTTGTTAGCCCATTTGTGGGCTTGTCTTTGCTTTGTTTCCACTGTTTTTCACATGTGGATATTATTTATCAGCAAATGAATCGTGTTCACTGAAATACCGTTTACAAAAGTTCTACTTGGAAATGTTTGTTTAGTGGTTATTCGGAGTTATTCTATTTACTTGCAAATAATAAGCAACAGTGAAATACTTTATATTTCAACCTCCTCTTTAGCAATAATCCAAGCTCTGGAAGTTTTATTATACATTCAAAATAACAATGACAGTATTTAGAGCAATCTGTGTGTGAGAATGTAAAAAATATGAAGGGCATAGTTTGTGTGTTAGGAGATGGAAAACAAATAATATAGAAAACAGAAATGCAAATTTTATAAATCTAATTTTGGTATGTAGATTTTATTCAGTGTCTTAAATGATAGGTGTTGGTAACAAGCAAACAATTTACCAAAATACAGATAACACTTTCAGTGTTCCTATCATTTCAGTGTGGATTAGGTTGGATATATCTTGTTATGCTAGTTTATGCAAACTGTTCACCAGACAAAAAGTGATTGGTTATAATGGTTGATTTGTCCAACTACTGCTCTTTAAGCTAGCAGGTGGCACAGCTGTTGCTGTACATAAAAAGATTTCTAACAGTCCACCTGGAATTAGGACATCTGGTTTGTACGAGCTGATCTGAATAATGTACTGTGCATACTTGGGTACAGCTACTAACAGAGCAAACAGCACATGGCTCTCCCATCAGCCCAGAGCAAACACCAGTTACATTTCACAGAAGCTGGCTGCTATTTACAATTGTTCTGAGCCAAAATGAATATCAGATTAAAGGCAGTACCCCAACAAAAAAAACCTCTCCCCGAGAGCTACTTGTTGCCCATAGTCTAAGGAGTTTTTACCATTTTCAAAAATCCCCCAAATTTGATTTTCCTGCATATAAAAAGAAAGAAGAAAAATATATAAAGAATTCCTGCATCTATTTGTGAACCACTTTGGAATTTCCTAAAATAAAAAATGACCAATACTTCTTAGTTTCCTATTTAAACCGTTTGCTGTCAAAGTCAACCTAGATTAGCCAGAACCATGGTCATAATAGTTTCCTTTCAAGTTCTAAAATGGCTAACAGTTTAATAAAAAAATATGAAGAAGGAAAATAAATATAATAGACCAGAAACTGGACAGTCTAATTTAAATCTGACATGGATGCCAGAGATCACCCAATCACTTTCTCCCTATTTTCAGCTATAGTAATAGAGATGGCAAGCGACTTTCCTCAAGGTCACGCAGCTAGTTACTAACAAGCAAAAATCAATGGGCCCAATTAGAAAAATATTTTTATGGTTTACTATGAAACAAAAATCAATCTGCTTGGTATCCTTAGATTATGTCTGCACAGCTTAGTCAGGGGCAAGCCAGGTGAAACTCTAGAGCAATGAAGTCTGATTTCTACATTTCCTTTTCAATTTCAAGCCAATGATTTTTTACTCCTCCCTGACAGACTCCAGAGACCACTGATTCTTGTCCTGGTTCTATAAGAAATGGGACCATAACATCCTCCCATAGAAGATGCAACATTCTGAGTCAGTAACTTACACACCAAAACCTCCTCTCTTATCTACAGCCTTATCCTCTTCTGGGGGACTGGGCTGTAGTTAGGCCAGAGGGCATCCATGTAGTCTGATTAATTTGGGGAAATTTTCTCAAATTGGTGGTAGTAGATCATAATAGCCCCACCTCAAGTAACACTGAACTATTGAGTACCAGTGTGTACTCACATAATTAACTGCTGACCTGACATCTCTACTGGAATGTTCCATGGTTTTTCAAAAGTCACATTTTCAAAACTGAAATGAACATCTCCTCTCCTGACACTAAATGGAATTCTCTTATATTTTTTGTTTGGTGAATGGTATCAACAATTTATCTACTTGTGTAAGTTAAATAACTCAGTGTCATCTTTGACTTCACCTCTATCTCACCCTTCATAAGCATCCAAAGTCTACCCATTTAAACATCTTAATACCTCAAGAATCCAACCATTTTCTCCATCCTCATTGATACTATTTTAGTTGTGGTTTTAAGGTGCCATATAATTTATCATTCTAAATGGAGATTTTGAGGATAAAAGAAAGCGCTATTAATAATTAAGCCAGGATAATAGACGTATACCAGGACTCTCTAGGGAAAACAGGCACAGCACACGTGATGAACTTAATGATGACCTAATTTCTTGACTAGACTACTGTAATAGTTTTCTAGTTGATCTCCTTGATCTTTGTCTTTCCTTTTACTCCAATCTAATATTCACATTTCATCCCCCTGCTTAAAAACCTACAAGACCCCTTCTTGCCTCAAGTCAAAACAAGTCTCAATTTCTTGTGGCACTGAAAGCTTTTGGTAGCTATGGTTCCTGCCAATTTCTCCAGTTTCACCTCTCTGCTCTCTTCTCCTATGCCTCCAGTCAAACAAAGTGCTGGCAGTTCCTCCCATGGTCCATTACCTTTGTCACCTCCAGTCTCTGCCCAGGCTCCAGCTGTTTCCTCAATGCTCTTTCTAGCTTTTTTGCCTTGATTACATATTAATTCCTTGGAATGTTATCATTGCCCTGATTACATTTAGTTTTTGATTCAAAAATATCATCCAGAACCTATTCTGTGCCCCATATGAATAATTTAGCAACCATATTATAATTGTTTATTTACTTCATTGCTATGTCTTCTTTCTTAGACTGTGAGCCTATTTAGAAGAGGACTTACTTAAATTTACCATTATATCCTTGATACTTAGCACAGGCAGGGACATGGACATGGTGAATGTTCAGTAAAAGTATATTGAATCAAAGGATGGTTAGATGGAAAAGATATTTAAACCCAAAGTTTGGCTTTATTAATGAGACTCTCAGGGCCTTCAGCCAGGAAGTGGGATATGTTTTAAAGAATAAAGGATTTTAGCATTCCTTAAATTATATATTACACACATCTTATTCTGCAGATACTCAGGGTGAGTCCTAAGTTGAAATTGAATCCCAATACAATTATCTGAATATTATATCTTATCTAGTACACTCATTCTTCCTGTCAATTAGGTACTATTTCTGGAGGCATTGTTTAAAATCTTAATTCTAATGGCAAAAAAAAAGGTATTTTTACAAATAATGAATGGTTACAGATGAAATGGATATTTCACATCTAGTTATAAAGCTTCAGCATTCTATCACTAGTATGACAACACTCACTTGAGACATCTATGTTGAGACATCTATGTATTTCCTAATGCTTTGTAGGTCTAGGAAGCTCAGCCTTCTGCTTTATCCTGAAGAATATAAATTGTTAAGTAAGAACAACAGGAAAGACAAACCCTGAGGATAAATTGCCTGTAGGCGGATGGAGAATGTAGTTTTGACCCATAAGATCAAACACAAATCACTACAAGTATCCATTTTAAGTGGTACATACCACCCACCTATATTTCTGTGCATATCACAGACACCTATAGGGAAGAGTCATTTTAAATGTTTCAAAAAGGCTTTTTAGAATAATAATGGCTAAATAGTATAGAAGATCAAAGTTATAAATGGATTAAATTCTAAATGTCTAGGAAAGGAAGAAGCTACATGAGAAGAGCACTTGATTAGGGAAGAGAACTGCCACCCAATAGCTCTGCCACTGTAGATAAATTTTCCTCAAAGCTTAGTGTCCATATTTGTAAAATGGAAATAATAATGTCTGTCTGCCCGCTTTATGAGTTTTATAAGTTCATGTTCATGGTAAATATCTTTGAAAAAAATGTGTTATATAAATGTGCAACATGATATTTTTTTCTAGTAATCAAAAAGAAAATACAGCTGAATGCTGCCTTGTCCAAGTAACACTCATACAACACCATACCAAATGCTGCAAACCAAGCAAGCATATGTTTCTTGTATACTAGAATAAAAGTATGCAAACATCTACCTATTTTTTATCTGTGTGATGATAGAGTTCATTTCGCAAATTTAGTATCACATGTCATTTGAAACAACTGTCAAAAGGAACTGGTGTTACTGATACAAATAAAAAATAATTTATAAGTTTCAGTTGAATATATATATGTATATATATATATATATATATATATAGAGAGAGAGAGAGAGAGAGATTAGTACATCATTTAAAGTAATCATAGAACATTTCTTTGAAAATAAAAAATAATGATATGCTTTTCTTAGTACAGCAGTAAATCAAAGCAAGACCCTTCAGAGATCTTTCAGCGCTTAGACACAGAAAGGTGCATATTAAATGTTCAATAATAAATTCCTTAAGCTGCTAAAATGAATTAACTGAATGACCTAACAGTAGAGATTATGATGAATTGAAATAAAAACTTCATTACTTTTGTTTTCTTTAGATGATGAGGGTGCTAGAGTCAAGGGAAGTCAAACGTTAGAAATTCCCATCTCTAGAGAACATGGGTTGGCCTTGATTTTCTTGAACATTTCTACACATCCAGACAGACTCCTCATAATAAATGTCTCAGAATTCATGCTGAGGCATTGTCAACAGGCCAAGAAGTCCTCAGTCCAGAATGTGCACTTAGATTAAATTTTTTCTTCCCTGCTATCGCTGATGTTTTCAGGGAAAGCTGGCACATTAAGAGAAGCACATAGTAATATAAGAAATGTTTGAACTCTCCTACTCTGTTTGGTGGAGAGAGAATTCCTATGTGTCACCTCTTTAATAAGTTAAGATTTGAAGCATTTTATAGATATTAAATGTATGCTAAACACTTTTAAGAAAGACATGTCTTGGAAAGAGAGTAGCTAAGTTACAGAAAAGTGCTTAGATTTGCAATCTGAAATAATTTGATAAATGACTTGGAGTTGGGGAAAATAAAATAGATTAGATTTTTCCACATATTGTATACTCCAGGCTTTTTCCCAAGGTCTACCAAACAAACAACAAAAAAAGTACTAGACAGACAAGAAAAGCCCCTAGTTTATTTTCCAGGCCACTTTGTCCTTTATTATATACTAGCACAATTATTATTTATCATTTCTAAAGAAGGTATTAAGACAAGGTGCAGCTATGTTCTGACAAAATAAAATATTAATACTTGATCTTATGAACATAATCAAAAAGTAGACTGTGGTTGGTTGTCTTTCATGCCATAAGTCTTAAACGCTAAACATCCCAGGCTCTCATAGGAACCTTTACTCTTTTTATTTGTAAGTATATATCCAAGAGTTTTACAAACTGTATCTATTTCATATGTGTTATCCTTTAGGATGCAAGCTCCTTAAATAATTGTATTAGTATCTCTCTTCTTTCTCCCAAATTTACTTATCTAAATATTAAAAATATACCTAGCAGCTCAGATTTTGCCAAAAACAATGCATGAGAAGAGGATGTTTGGATCATTCTTATGACTGATCTCTTAAATTCTTATTGAAAGATAGGTAACCAAAAGCTCAGGTGAGAGCAATTAGAAATAAAATCAGCACACTGACAGCACTTTTAGGATTTTAATCCAGTCTGTTGCCATACAGAAGCATACTGAATGTCAATTATGCAGGAGGAGAAGATACTTCCAAGAGAGCTTGATGTAACCTCAGGTTGTGAATTATTTGTTTTGAAATGCCTTCATATTTTCCTGCTTGGAAATTCTGGTCAAGAGAAGAGCAAAAACAAGTAGCAAGCTCATCCTAAGCATATGGTCAGGTGAACATTCATAAAATATTTAGCAGCCTACAAATAAAATTTTTAAAAATGCTACATCATCCGCCTCCAGAAGGGAGGAAGGAAGCACAATAAATAAAGGGTTGTTTGTTATTATATTAAATTTCCAGGGTCCACCCCATCCAACTTGAGTTTCTAAATACCAGAAGCCCCAAAGGAAGTTTTCACTAAAGTGCTATTTGGAACTAGGAACACAGACATAGGAATTCTTTCTCCACCAAACAGGGTAGTAGAGTTCAAACACTACTTTACTATCGCTGATGTTTTCAGGGAAAGCTGGCACGTTAAGAGAAGCACATAGTAATGTAAGACATGTTTGAACCATCACTTATGCCAAACTTCTCATGCAGTCTCCTTTGACTCAGGAGAGAATCAGTCTTTGTTATAGTTCACATTTTAAAAAGCAGTCACAATTTTCTCACTAGAAGCAAAGCTGGCCTTGTCACTTCCCTCTTAAAAAAACCAACTTGTTCAGATGACCCCAGATGCATTCTGTTTGCCCCTATTGTAACATTTTTCTCATTGCATTTTATTGCCTAGCTACTTATCTGCAAATTTCTTGAGGGCAGGACTGGATGTGCCTCTAATGGGCAACCATGGGATTAGATACATAGTAGACACCTTAATAAGTGTTTGATCAATGAATAAATGATTGAATAAATAGATGCTCTTCGATACATGCCTGAAATAATCAGCTATTTGAGTGAGGTAAGTGAAAATTTTTGAGTCTGAATTAGTGAATAAGCAGCTACTAGTAAGACTATTCAGATAGTTCCTTAAAGATCGAAATTAACAGTTATGAGGAATTTAATGATAAATTAAAAAGTTAAAATGATTTACTAATGTATTCATCTCTTTTTTTTTTTTTTGCGTTACGCGGGCCTCTCACTGTTTTGGCCTCTCCCATTGCGGAGCACAGGCTCCAGACGCGCAGGTTCAGCGGCCATGGCTCACGGACCCAGCCGCTCCGCATGTGGGATCTTCCCGGACCTGGGCACGAACCCGTGTCCCCAGCATCGGCAGGCGGACTCTCAACCACTGCGCCACCAGGGAAGCCCTATTCATCTCATTTTTAAAGAACTGAGTACTGAACTTATGGCAATGATAAAACAGCAAAAACAAACAAAAAAAAGTGGTCAGCAGCAGAATGAGAAGCAATGCATCATTGTGGTGAAGAGTATGGCCTCTAGGAATACAGAGCCAGGTTACCTGTTCTGTCATTTAATATCCATGGCTCAATTGCGCCATGTACAAAACGTGATAATAATAGTAAATATCTCATAGGGTTTTCATGAGATTAAATAAACTAATAAATATTATACGGTTAATATGTTACCTGGCACATAATAAGTGATAATAGTTGTCACTTATTATTATGTATTCTGTGAGTCATCTCATATTCTTAAAAATATATGTGATCATTAGGAGTAAAAGAATGAGTTTAGTCATTTAAACTCAGGAGTAGCCAATAGCTTGGTCTCTGTAACACAGAACTACAGTACCTGGCTCTAAATAAGAAGAAATTATACCAAACTCCAAATGAATCTGAATAACGTACATTTCAATGTCTCCAATATGCAAAGAATTTTAAACATTATTATTGTCTTCCAGAGAGGGAAAACAATTAAGTATGGATGTTACTACAACCCAGGAATCCCACTACTGGGCATATACCCTGACAAAATCATAATTCAAAAAGAGTCATGTACCACAATGTTCATTGCAGTTCTATTTACAATAGCCAGGGCATGGAAGCAACCTAAGTGTCCATCGACAGATGAATGGGTAAAGAAGATGTGGCACATATATACAATGGAATATTATTCAACCATAAAAAGAAATGAAATTGAGTTATTTGTAGTGAGTTGGATGGACCTAGAGTCTGTCATACAGAGTGAAGTAAGTCAGAAAGAGAAAAACAAATACCATATGCTAGCACATATATGTGGAATCTAAAAAAGAAAAAAGGGTTCTGAAGAACGTAGGGGCAGGACAGGAATAAAGATGGAGACGTAGAGAAGGGACCTGAGGACACAGGGAGGGGGAAGGGTAAGCTGGGACAAAGTGAGAGAGTGGCATGGACATGTATACACTACCAAATGTAACATAGATAGCTAGTGGGAAGCAGCCACATAGCACAGGGAGATCAGCTCTGTGCTCTGTGACCACCTAGAGAAGTGGGATAGGGAGGGTGGGAGGGAGGGAGACCCAAGAGGGAGGAGATATGAGGATATATGTACATGTATAGCTGATTCACTTTGTTATACAGCAGAAATTAACACACCATTGTAAAACAATTGTACCCCAATAAAGATGTTAAAAAAAATGAAGTACTGATACAACAACAACAAAAGTATGGATTTTACTAAACTATGTCTATAATTCTCGTTGGACAAAGCAAATGAAATTGCTTGTGAATTAAACTTCTAATTTCTTCCCCTCTCTGATTTACAGTACTTCTTTCATCACAACATAGAAAATATTTTACAGCAAGAGATACCGTCACAGTATTTGCAACTTTTTCCACAGTGGTCTACTCCTCTCTCAATTCAGCCTTTGCTCAAGTGTAATGAGAGGCTGGTCCATAGTCATTCATTTACAGTGTCTGAGTGAAAACTACAGAGCACACATTACCCTCTCTTGAGAACACTCCGATGTGTCAGAATTCCAAAGGGAAAAATGGAACTTTTCATCTGGGCAGGTGAATGGCAAAAGGGACCAAAACACAAGATGCTTGTGATGAGGGTGTGTCAAAGGCAGAAAGTGCACAAAGGAAAGCTGATGAGCGAGCCCACTCCCCGCTACCCACGACCATCTTCTCCAATCCGTTTTACGGAGCAATCAAAGGATATTCTGAACCTCCCCAAATGCCATTAATCCTTATTGAGAAGGAAATAGAACATCTCTCTCTTAAGCCTTTGCAGGAGTAATCATCAGAGCAAGCTGGCCTGAACAGGGAGATTTGGCAGACAAAGATGGATTTGTCAAAATAAATAAATAAATACAGACATACATAAGTTAAATAACCTTCACAAAATATGAATAGAAAGTTGATGATAATCTCCCCATTCTATTGTGTAAAGGGTAAAGAAACTCACAGTTGTGCTCTCCAGGTCTAATACAGTAAAGAATAGGCTTCTTGATGAGATGTTTCCCATAATGTACAGCAGAGCTGGGAATCTTGTGGCAATAATACTAAAAAATAACCATCTAAATGATTTAGATAAAACATTCATTAACATTCCAGATCTAAGTCTCTAAGTGGCCCCTCCCTCCTCTTTGTTTCCTTCCCTAGCTCTGATTTTCTTCTTTAGCACTTTTGAACAAAGAAGGGAAGAAGCCTCTTTTGATTGTTTAAAAAGGCTTCTTAAGCTAGCTGACAATTGCTCAAGTGTAAAATAACTTCATAAAGATCACTGAAATGTTCTTTAACACTAGACTCTCCTTAAACAAGCCATATTTCTGTGGTCCCTGTTGTCTCTGTGTTGCACGGCCTGTTTGGCAGCGTCCAATTCTAGTACCCATGAAGAAGCAGCAAACAATGATGTCAACAAGCTCTTTCAGATGAATCATTATTTAATAGATGAGTCACTCATTTTGGAGTCAGAGGGCCTGATACTGGTTTGGTTCTTGAGTTACCAAGTTCTCAACCAAGTTACCAAGTCAGGGATTTCAATTACTGTGTCCTTGGGATTCTGCTGTGAAAATAAAATGCCTCCTATGTCAAAGTTCTTTGTAAACTTTAAAGCATTATTCTGCTATCTCTTATTTTTGTGAATATTCCAGGAATGAAAGTGACTCTGTTTTTATAATGTATTGCTTGTAGTGGACTTTGAATCCTCAGAGGGTAAGAAGGGGTGAGGGTACTTTTCAAAATAGTAGGCTAAAGTAAAAAAAGGTTTCATAAAGATTGTCCCAAATATTTTTTTTTAAAAATTAAAGAAATAAGAAATCTGTACTAACTGTGTTTTAATAGTTTGAGTAATTATTAGGCTTTTTTTTGAATGGTCAATTTACAAAATTTAATTGTTTCTTTTAACAATTTATTTTTTACAAGCACTACATTCATATTTTAGAAAAATCATAGAATACATATTAACAGAAAGTAGGAAATAAAAGCCATGCAGCCATAAATAATCACTGTTAATATTTAGATGCATAATATTTGATGTTAGATCATATTGTATATACTACCTTGAAGCATTTTCATTAAAACTATATATTATTGGCATCTTTTCATGTCAATAAATAACTTCAATAGCATTGTTCTTAATGGCTTTATAGGCTTTTATTTATATGTTGTTTATTAGTTTTCAGAGATGATATATTGATTTTCCATGTTCTTTTACCAAGTGAAGGGTGGGTGTTAAAAGTTTAGACTGTAGACAAGACAGGTCTGTGTTCAAATCTCCCTTTTTACCATACACGCTGGAAGTCTCAGCAAAAAGGCCTTGCCTCTCTGTTTGTTTCTGCCTCTGTAAAATGTAAACAGTAAATTCAGCTTACCCTTGTTGTGAAGATTTAGGGTAATAAATGCAAAAGCTCAGAGCAGAACCTAACACACAAATATGTGATCAATAAGTGATAGTTATATTTAAGTTTGTGTTTGAAAACTTTGAAACATTTGTAAAACTTGTAAGGATCCTTTTATCTTCAAGCATGTAATTACTGAGTCCCAACACTGACGTTGTTCTCCCTGTTTTTCGTTTCGATTTTGGCTCTATCAGTTCCATTTGATCCTCCAAAACCATTAACTCTTGATTACAGGGAGTCTCACAGGAGAATAAACAGAGGAGGCAAAACAGCAGCAGGCCTCTCATTGCACTCCCAGCAGGAGCCTTTTAAACCAATTGATGTTAAATCTCATTAGACTTGAAGTCAAAATCAAGATGTCCAGGGTTTGGACCAGTAAAAAAGCAGATAGAACCAATAGAGGGTTAAATGTTAGATGTGAGAGATCAGAGCATGGCTTCCCACCTCTCCCTTCAAAGTAAAGGACACAGAGCTCTGGCTTTTACCTTTCCTAGTATCAGTTTACAAAGTGTAAGATGAAAGTGTTTGTACTAGAAGGTCTTTAAGACCCCAGCTCTGGCCCTCTATGAATATATAACTACTTACATGTCACCTCATACTACAGTGGGGCAGCTCAGTGGTACAAATTACTAAGAGTGATCTATATACTTGGATCAAGGGCAAACCACACTGGTTATATTTGTATTTGGGGAAAATCTAGTTGAAATGAGTGACTAGAGAAGGACATAAATACCAAGGGAAAGGAAGGAAAAGAAAATGGAAAATAAGAGAGAAGAAGATTATGTTGTTGGTATGGTAAGAAGAGTCAGGTGTCTGTGTGTAAATGGAAGCATGGAATTTTATGTACAGGAAATAACATATTATTATTATTTTGTATTTACTGCCAACCTCCTCTCCTTCCTTAGCTTTGAAGATGGGAATTTCTAAATATCTTGTCACCACTTCAGCCAGGGTCAGTGGATCACTCTGATTCACCATGCTCTAGGAAACATACCACCTCTATTGTATCTGCAAGCATGCATTTATAGGCAGTGGTATTTAGTTTTAATCTTTCATTTTCCAACAGAAAGAACAGATTTTCTAAAGAATAAACAACTGTAGAGGAAATCACAATGTACTACAGCAAGGAGGTGCTACCCCAAGTCCAAATCTGCTAGAAGTGATTTCTATGAAACCTGGAGATACAATTTGAGAAAGAAGTCCAAAAATGATATCTTTCTTAAGAAATTGAAAAATAATTTAATTTTGTGTGTAATTCTTAAACATAGGGTTACTATAAAAGATTTATCATTACATCTAACATGATGTCATGACCTGAACTCTATCTAAAACCCTGAGGAGTCAGGGAGAAATAAAAGAATAATAACAATGGAAAAAAGTACTTTGTTAAAGAAAAGTAAAGCTTACAAAGAGTAGTATAACTAAAACAATATAACCAGACTTTAAGAAAGTCACTGGTGGAGAAGACACTGCACAAAAAGGCATAGACATTTTGCTGATAAATTAATCATTTGACAGAATGCGGGATACCCCCAAATTAGTGGCAAATCAGAGAGGTGAGAGTTATTTTTGATATCCCAATAATGTCCAAGAACTTGGGAGATTAAACAAATGCAATCTGATGTTATGTTCTTATTTAGGGGAAAAAAGAAAATAAACAAATTTACCATGCATAAGGAGAAATAGTTCTTTGTTAAAATATATAAACTACCCACCCATGCCTCCAAACTAAAACAGAAAGCACCAACATGATCTGTATTTTGAAAGAGATCAAAGTAGGGATAAAGCTTGCAGCTCTGGGCAATTTTATGTGTGTGAGTAGACAGCAGTGGAAAATAAATTGCAGTGACTGGTCAACTGGAATGGCCAAGGCATTTCCTAGGATAAATGTTCAAAATCCCTTCAACTGTTAGTGACAATAAAACTATATATCATATAAAGCAAAATCTAATATAATATATATCATTCAAGTTTATCCCATTGATGAAAATGAAAGGAGTACTCTCAATAGATGAGGACAAAATAAAGGAGTTAGTGCTAATAAGTGATCAGGTGCTTGAAATATTCACAGTATTGTCTTTTATTTGGTAAACCTTATATGTAGAAATTGAGCCTGTCTGAAGAAATTTTAAAAAATGTAGCTGTCAGTTAGAATGATTTTGTAGTAATTCCTGTGAAGTGATGAGGCCCTGAATTAGAGTCATGGCAGGAGAAACATAAGACAGGAATTTGAGAGCTGTTTTATAGGAAGACCAAAAAGGATTTTGCTTTTAATTGGATGATTTTAATGAAAAGCAAAAGATTTTAAAACCACATTTCAAGCCTTCATAACACTGACAAAAAATAGGAAAATTGGGAGAGAATCCATCATATCTCTTCATAACATAAAAGAGTTCTCAAACATGTGTAGTATAGAAATATTATAAAAACAAGAATTTTTTTAAAGTATAGTTAAAAACACATCTCCTTGTCTTTGTTCATACTGGGGTTTTTGTTTGGTTTTGATTTTTGCTTTCCTTTTGATCCATTTCAGTCCCACTCTACCAAAATTCTACTTCTATTCCAAGCTAAATCCAATAATGATAGAGCCACAAATGACACTCCATAGCCTCTTTAACTGATTTGGTCTTTTTCCTACAATACCTGGCATATTGCTCTCAGAATATTATCTCCTCAAACGGAATGTGAAGTCTTTGAGGGAAGAAGATTTGTCTTTCAACTCTGTACCCTCATTGCCCAACACAGTGCCTGGCCCAAGATAAACATTCAATGTATTAATTCATTTACTCTTTCACCATAATAAACTAACAAGTTAAAAGATTACTACTTAGATAGGTAACACTTTGGGGCAAAAACTACCTAGTGATATGGAGTGTCTTAGTAAGAAGAGCTCCTTCTCCTGTCTTGATCGATAAAATTTAAAAACACAATACCCAAGTATCATATCAAGGATACTGGGAATCCTTGACATATTTTAGAAGAAATGTAAAACCAATAACCTGAGACTACAATCATTTATCATCAAGTAGCAGCTGTTGTTAGAATTAATATTGATCCTTGGTAAATTGCAACCAGAGTAACCTTGTTATATCATCACAAAATCTTCCCACTACATCATTTAGCTATGAGATACTTCCTTAACATGTGTCCTTAGGTTTTTCTCTTCTATAATCAATCACAAAAGGAAAAAAAAGTTGTGTATAGAGGTAACCCAAAATGTTTTGGGGCATTTTTCAATTAAATATTTTCTAGAAGAAAATCTAATATGAATGCATAAAATAAATGATTATTTTGAAAAGTCATCCTATGAAAAGATAGTTAAAATTACAAGGAGCTCTTAAGTGATCTAGTTCAATCTTCTCAACATTGAAGTAAAGAAACTGAATCTGATTAAGGAATATGACCAAGGCTGAAGTGTCAAAGAGTTAGTTCTAAAACGTGAGATTTCTGACATCCAACTTAGTTTCTTTTATCCAATTATCATTAAGGAAATGAAAAGTGTTAGTTCCATAAGTTGTAAGAAGTTTAATAGCAACTTGAAATAAGGAACTACCTTCCCGCAGTCTCTCTGTTATTTTAGGAATATGGCTCCCTTGTGGGACTACTAAAAGCTAGACTTTATTAATTAATAGCTCTGCCTCTTATCATTTGTAAATTATCTAACCTCTCCACATATTAATTTCCTTAACTCTTAAAATGGGACATATATTATTACCTACCTCATAGAGCTTTGTGAAATTAAAGTGAAATAGTTAATTTAAAACACTTCATATAGTATTTAGGTTATAGTAAGAACTCAAGTTTCAGCTGATATTACTATTTTTTAAATTTCATAAAATAAATCAAGGTTTTGATTTACTAAATTGTAAAGACAAACCCAATTGAAACTTTCATAGCTTCAAATGTCATTATTGAGAGTGACATCATTGTTTCTGCATTCTCATTTTGCTTGAATTTCTACTAGTTTATGCATCATTAGGAAGCATACATAGCACAAGATCATAAATCCTACAGGGGAGGCCAAAAGTGTCTTATATTTCTCTTTCCATCTTCCTTCCTTCCTTCCTTCCTTCCTTCCTTCCTTCCTTCCTTCCTTCCTCCCTTTCTTCCTTCCTTCCTTTCTTTTTCTTTCTCTCTTTCTTTCTCTCTTTCTTTCTTTCTTTCTTTCTTTCTTTCTTTCTTTCTTTCTTTCTTTCTTTCTTTCTTTCTCCCTTTCTCTCTTTCTTTCTTTCTTTCCTATAGATTAGTAAAAATCTCAAAGATCATTACAATATATGTTAAAACCCTTGCTAAAATACCTTTATCAAAGTTATGAAATCTTAACTGATGGCAAAGTGATAGAGGTATAAAATAAAGTATATAGAATTATATTCTCTGAGCAGTCAAATATTCAGCCTATATTCAATTATTTAGAAGCTGATCAAATTTGTGAAATACCAAACCCCTTTTTCTTTCTTCACCCTTCACTTTTCCTGCCTATACTTTGTCCAGTTTTTCAATTCATTTATATACCCATCCTAGAAGAGAAAGGACAAAGAGGAGGAAAAATGCAAATCTGTAAATAGAGTTATTTCTTAGCAGATTGGAAAGAAGTGGAGAAAACTTTAAATTGTAATGATAGATCCATTGTAGATCACCCGCTCTACCAATGTGGAGCAGCTACAGAGGAAGACAGTTCCTCTGTCTTCCCCTGGCCTGGATACTTCATGTGTTTGTTGATGTTTTCTGAAAGAGGTAGGACACTTAATCTTTAAAACTACTCACCACAAATGACTGAATGATCCCGCAACAATTGAATCATGTCCTCCTCTATAAAAATGCACTGAAGCTTTTACATTAAATTCAACTTTCTAATATCATTAAAGCTAAAATATCTTTAGCTGCATCAATGTATTAGCCATTCTTATTCATTGCTGTTGCATTTAATTACAGCTCATTATACTAAACAAACATAAATCTGGGTAACTCAAAAGAAAGAGACAAAACATATCCATATTAACAGAAAAATAATCCGTGCAGAAATTCCAAAATCGTACTGAACACTTAGTTGAAAATGTAAGGCAGTATGCATTTAAATAAATATGTCAAGAGAAAAGAAAGGCAGCAGGGAACCTAAAACCTCTTGATAGACTGAATATACAAACAGACAATGGCTGGATCATATATGAAATCAGTAACCTAATTCACACTTAACAGCAACCTGCCCAGAAAACCATAGCTAAAATAAACAGCCCAGGAATGCAGTTGACTTATAAATCGGACTTGCAGGAAGCCTGATTGTTACCTTTAGTAGCAATCCAGGAAGCTAAACAATAACTTCTGTTAACAATTGGCCCTAAATGACCAGGATTTGATTCATAACTAGCAGCTTCCCTAATTTTTGTCACCACTTTCAACTTAGAGCCAACCAGAGAAAGCCAAATATGTACACCTAACCCATAGGATGCTCTGCTTCTAGTTAGCCCTCTTTTAGATTCCCTATGCCAATAGCCTCCAATCAGGCCATTCCTGAAGCCTTCCTTTTTCTCCACTATAAATGTTTCCCATTCCTCCATCTGCCCTTGAGTCTCTCCCAAAACACAAGTGACAGTGGTTGACTCCCTTGTTATAGTAAGCTCTGAATAAATAGCCCTGAATAAATAGCTCTGAATAAATAGATGGTCTTATTTATTTCAACACGATCAAACACCCACTGTACATCCATCACTGGACAACACGCTTAGATATATTAGAAAGTCAACCATCACAATATTCTGTGAGGATTTTTTTCGTCCCCATTTTACAGATACAGAGAACTGAAGTTTGCAGAAGTTTAGATAGCTTCTCACATTTTCCTATTCTACATCATGTTACAGTAAGTGCTTTTGGTATATTATTTTGGTAAAGTTTTTGAGATAATATTAAAAGGATATCTAACAATAATAACAACAATAGATATAAATTAGATGAATGTTTTCTAGCATTACTTGCTTTTGTACCTGGCAAGTTGCTGGATAAAAGTCCACATTGTATTTTTAGTTGACTCACTGCTTTAAGGTTATTTAGAATCACTTTAAGGGTGATTCTAAAAGAACAGAATAAGTATCGATTTGCCTAGCATTTCAGATACTCTGCAATTTTTTAAGTTAATTGCCTAACAATCATATATGTACTATTGTGTTTATTTTACAAATAAAGAAGCAAAGTTGTAAAGATATTCAGAACTTTAAGACTTTCAGCTAGTGAGCAGGGGAGTCTATATATAAAAACTGAATTACTTTTTGGTTTCAAAGTCCAACAAACATGCTCAAAACTCCTTTGATTAAAATTCACTTTAAAACATTCCCTTACCACATAAGTTGGTCACAGAAACTAAAATTGAAGTAATATTTTCTAACTATAAAATAATGCAAATTAGCTTTATAGGAAAGAAGGGGGGAAAACAGCATTTGCACATATTAGAAATTACCATACAAGTTACATAAAGCCAGACAGAAAAAATAGAAAAATATAGATGAATAATAAGGCTTTTTAATGCCTGAAAATAAAATGATATTTAAGAAAAATTCCTTTAACAAAGACCTGAAAAAGTAAAAGGAAATATACAGATAACATTGTTTAAATAATAACTGGAATAAGAAATGATGACTAAAGGCCAAATAATTCCTCATGCGGTTTCTACTTTCTTACTAATTCCCTCCAGTTAACTCAAACTTTTACTATGAATTCTTGGCACTGAGCATAAATTAAGATGAACAGAAAAGTTAGAATTTGAGAATCCTTATAAAAAGGAAAAGATTCAAGCCCTTGGCCTTTATAACATTTCCTGTTAAGGAAGGAAACTATTTTCTTGAAATTTCCCTGTTTTAATAAAGGTAATGAATTTGTCACATAAAATTATAAATATCAAAGTCATGATTTGACCATTTTCCTAAGTGTACAGAGAAGAAAATGGTGCCTCTTTTACACACCTTAAAGGTGTTTTTCCTTGCCATAAACAAAACACTGGGGCTTCCCTGGTGGCGCAGTAGTTGAGAGTCCGCCTGCCGATGCAGGGGACATGGGTTTGTGCCCCGGTCCGGGAAGATCCCACATGTCGCGGAGCGGCTGGGTCCATGAGCCATGGCCGCTGAGCCTGCGTGTCCGGAGCCTGTGCTCCGCAACGGGAGAGGCCACAACAGTGAGAGCCCCGCGTACCACAAAAAAAAAAAAAAAAAGAAAAAAAACATTGATGTTCAATATCTATCAGTTGATATAATTTAAAAAATTTTTAGTTCTATCTCCCTATCTCCTCTCCACTGAGCTACAAGACAAATTTTTCATATGAATGAGAAATGACTTGAGGTCTCTATCTTTGCCTCTATCTATACCAGACCTTCTAAATGGGGGAAGGTGGGCAAGAAGTATAGGGCAGGTTGGGAGATGCATTTTACAAGAAAAAACCTAGGGAGTTTCCCAAACAACATGTATCTCAGAGGTTGAGGTTGATGCCAAGAAAAACAACCATATTGAAAATAACATTTTCTAATCACTGTGAAGCAATAGTGTGTGTAGTACAGGCAGACTGATCCGGCTCTTCCATTGGCCGTGTGAGTCACCTTTGGCCATTCAAGTCACTTAACTTTGTGACAAATAATGATAATAGAACCTCACGGGATTTTTGTAAGTATTAAGAGACAATATATATGTGTTGACACATAGTAAACACTAGGTTTATCATTGCTGTCAGTTTGAAACAAAGCAAATTACTTTGTTTTAGAGAATGAGCAGCAAATTGAAAGTTTTCTTATGCCGATGGTCAAGACAAAGAGGATGCTGTTTGTTCCATGAGCTACGACAATGTTCTTAGAGGGAGGAGGAGACCAAGAGAAAAGAATTGCTTTCTAGAAAAAATTAAGCATCACGTTTATGTCTTTTCAATTGAAGAAATTGATTACAGGCTTCTCTATGCTCCATAATGGCTAATGAATACTTGATTATAACACTATCATGCTACACTCTGTCTTTGTATCTGCGTGAGTCTTTTGTTAAACTTGGTACGTCTTGAAAGTAGTAGTTATGTCAAAATATTTAAATCTCATGTCTAATAATGGCTTACATGCAGAGGTACTCAATACATGTTGAATGTTTATGGTTTCCTTTGCTGTGCAAAAGGTTTTAAGTTTAATTAGGTCTCATTTGTTTACTTTTGTTTTTATTTTCATTATTCTAGGAGGCGGGTCAAAAAAGATCTTGCTGGGGTTTATGTCAAAGAGTGTTTTTCCTATGTTTTCCTCTAAGAGTTTTATAGTGTCTGATCTTACATTTAGGTCTTTAATCCATTTGGAGGTTATTTTTGTGTATGGTGTTAGGTAGTGCTCTAATTTCATTCTTTTCCATGTACCTGTCCAGGTTTCCCAGCACCACTTATTGAAGAGGCTGGGAATAAGTGAAACAACTTATTGTTACAAATGAAACAACGGACAAAGGATTAATCTCCAAAATATACAAACAGCTCACGAAGCTCAATATTAAAAAAATAAACAATTCAATTAAAAAATGGGCAGAAGACCTAAATAGACATTTCACCAAAGAAGACATATACATGGCCAAGAGGCACATGAAAAGATGCTCAACATCACTAGCCATTAGAGAAATGCAAATCAAAACTACAATGAGGTATCACCTCACACTGGTCAGAATGGCCATTACCAAAAAATCTAGAAACAATAAATTCTGGAAAAGGTGTGGTGAAAAAGGAACCCTCCTGCACTGTTGGTGGGAATGTAAATTGATACAACCACTATGGAGAAGAGTATGGAGGTTCCTTAAAAAACTAAAAATAGAACTACCATATGACCCAGCAATCCCACTACTGGGCATATAGCCTGAGAAAACCATAATTCAAAAAGAGACATGCACCCCAATGTTCACTGAAGCACTATTTACATTAGCCAGGACATGGAACCAACCTAAATGTCCATCGACAGATGATGAATGGATAAAGAAGATGTGGCACATATATACAATGGAATATTACTCAGCCATAAAAAGAAACGAAATTGAGTTATTTGTAGTGAGGGGGATGGACCTAGAGTCTGTCATACAGAGTGAAGTAAGTCAGAAAGAGAAAAACAAATACCATACACTAACACATATATATGGAATCTAAAAAAAAAAAAAAAAAAAAAGTGGTACTGATGAATCTAGTTGCAGGGCAGGAATAAAGACATAGACATAGAGTGTGGACTTGAGGATGTGGTAGGGGAGGGCAAAGCTAGGGCAAAGTGAGAGTAGTATCAACACATATACACTAACCGAATATAAAATAGTTACCTAGTGGGAAGCAGCCCCATAGCACAGGGAGATCAGCTTGGTGCTTTGTGATGACCTAGAGATGTTTGATAGGGAGGGTGGGAGGGAGGCTCAAGAGGGAGGGGATATGTGGATATATGTATGCATATGGCTGATTCACTTTGTTGTACAACAGATACTAACATGGTATTGTGAAGCAATTATATTCCAATAAGGATCTATTTAAAAAAAAAAAGAAAGGCCTGGAATATGTTAGGCACTTAATAAATGCTGACTCTATCAAAAAGTAAATAAATAAATGTCGAATGAAGAATGAATTTTCAAAAATAAACAAGTGAATGAATACATGGATTGACAGTTTTCAGAGAAAGAATGGTGTTCATATAGCGTGGGCTTAATATTTAAAATGAAATGGAAACTCCTTTCAGAAGCTGCTTTCAAAAGTTAAATCTGCATCTTAGAAATGATTCAGAAGCCCTCCCAATATGATTGATTTAGTCCAAAGGATTACATACTTTCTGTTTCTACTTCAACTTGACAGAAGATATTTAATGTCTCCTAAATGAGTAATAACGAGTTGTACTTGTATTGTCTCTTGACTAATAAGTCATATCATTTTATTGAGAAAAAAAGTAGAGAGCCTATCTTGGGAAGAATTTTCATTTATATACAAACACATACAGATTTATTAGTTTGAATTGGTTGTAGATTTTCAAAAATTAAGTTTTTTTTTAACTGACTTAAGATGAAGAAAAGTTTCTCCTTTTGAAATCTTGAAGATATTTCAGAGTGCATGTTGTATTGCCCATGCTTACCTTCCAAAATTAACTATGTATGGCAAGCTTGGCATATCTTTTGTTGGTATAACTTACTTTTAATTTAGGAATCACACTTTTTTGAGCTACATAATTTATTTGGTAATTTTAGTACTTACACTGTTTTTCCATGACTTTGTTTCTCAGAAATAATATGAGAGGTGGTATATAATTACTTCTTACCCTATTTGAGTCGATTCTTGCTCTGGAAGTATAGATGGGAGGTGGGATGTTGAAAGCCTGAGGGACCAGATATTCCTCAGCATCCATCATATCTTCTAAATCCTCTTCATCCAAGAGATTCTGAAAGAACTTGCTGTCGTTTGGACTGGGAAGCTTCATACGATCATCACCCTAAAAAGTTTCCCATCAGATATACACACAGAAATGATTCTTTCCTTCATTTTAAATATGTGAACTTTGTAGCAAATTTATGTAATATCAAAATGGTTGCAAATTCATGCACTCATTAAACAAAATAATTATTTAGCACAAATACCAGCCATATAGAAGCCTATAACATACTTAGATATGACACGGTAAGATAAAAACATTTAATACAAGAAGAATGTGATAAATGCCATTAGAGATAAATAAAGCAGAATGCTATGGCTATTTTGAGAGAGGCATAAACCATTTCAGATCTGATAATAATGGTGGGTTTCATTGTCAAGATGGCGTTTGAGCTGTGACTTTAAGAGTATAAAATAAAGAAAGAGCAATTGACTTATCAATCTTTATTATACTTGGTTGGTTTGATAGTGTAGAGCTATCATGATACATTGAATCCATGGTTTGCTCTATAGCATAATATTGTTAAAGTGATAACATTCAAAATCACAGCACTGGTGGCAAATAACATAAAGGGGGTGGGAGAAACACCACAACAATAGTTACACTCCTACCTCATCTATTTCTTTTTTTTTTTTTTTTTTTTTTTTTTGCGGTACGCGGACCCCTCACTGTTGTGGCCTCTCCCGTCGCGGAGCATAGGCTCCGGACGCACAGGCCCAGCGGCCATGGCTCACGGGCCCAGCCGCTCCGCGGCATGTGGGATCTTCCCGGACCGGGGCAGGAACCCCTGTCCCCTGCATCGGCAGGCGGACTCCCAACCGCTGCACCACCAGGGAAGCCCTCATCTATTTCTTAAGTAGAATTTTAAAATTTGTTTTGTGATATTTTTGTAAACTTTTTAAAATTAATTAGGGAAAAAGTTAGCTAGAAATCATTATCTGCTAAAATCTGACTTTTATCTTCATGTCAGACTACTGATATGAAGATAAACACTACCTTGTTTTATTGAGGAATCTTAACTCAGTGTTATCCAAGGTCCACTTGTTTATGGTTTAGGTAAAATAATCATAAAGAAATATATTACAACTTTTAAATTATTAAATCCATTTTTTCTAGTGTTACATATAAAATGTTCTTTTGGTCTATTATTTTTGTATATTAATTCATCTGAATCTGAGTTATTACTTGAATATTGCATACCTCCCAAAAGAAAAAATACATATTTTAAAATATTTTTCTAGGAAATTAAATGTCAATTTATTGAAACTTTTAGTTCACTGCCTTCAAACATGGACACGATTAAAACAAAAATCCATCTTCCTTTTATTCCAAGAAGAGATGATTATAACAATGAACATGACTAGCAGAGTACTACAAGGCTTGTCTGAGGATAAAGGCCTTTTTATGTACATGAATAATCATAATTATCTGGCAGTTCAACAGTAGAGGCACTTGAGTACTAAGGGAAGATGCTTAGAAGTGGTTCTGACATCAAGTAAAAGTCATTTCACATGGTATTTTGCTTAGCTAATTAATTAATTTGTGAATGATGATATCCATAGTTCCAAAGTCCAGATATTACTACTGTTTTGTAGTGGGTTTGTCATTGGGATATTCTCAAAAATCTAAGTCAAATGTACAAACCTGAATAACTAGGTATCTTTGAGGGTCTCGAGCCATCCTCGAAAATTCAGCAGCCAGTTCCTTAAATTTAGGTCTACTGTCAGCATCAATCATCCAACCTAGAAATTCACATGCAATAAAAGAGTCACTATACCCATAATTTTATGAAAATAAAGACTAAGTTTGAAACATATCATTTAAATAAAAATGATCTGACAAAGAAAGCTAATGAAAGAAACAATCCAATAGGTGAGATTCTATCTCAATCAGTTTGCTGACATTCATAACTAAATGTAACATATTATAGAACAACACAAGCTTTTTATTTTGTTGATATAATTTAAAATTAATTTTTCATCATAGAAAATATAACCTAGGCTAACCATGGGAATTTACAGAATCTCAGATCTTTTTTCCATAGGTGTGAAGAGAATTTAAAAATAAAAAAAATATTTTTCTTTGATGGGTATAGAAAAGGTGATTGGAATCTAATTTATCATTTTATATCAGGAGTGACATGGAATAAAAACTTTCATTGCAATGCTGTATACTGGCAAAAAGGTGAAAAAAGGAATTGAAAGCAACTTTCTTATGCTACTTTTTTCCCGGTGGGAAAAAAATTAATGCAAAGTGATTGGTAATGTTTGTTCAGAAATAGTCACTAGCTTATCTTAGTGCTAGGCTTTCCAGCATAAAATACTATCAGCAATTTATCAAGTTATGTATCAAGAACCTTAACTCCCCAGGCTCTGTTTAACTGTTGAAATGACAAGAATAAAGGCACCAAGCTTTCCTTGATTTTATTGCCAAATGACCCTTTTCTTAGATATTAAAACTCCTAAAAGCGAGGTAAGAGTTGCTATTAGGCAAGATGTTTTCCTGAATTTTTATTATTCATCAGAGTATCTAAATGAAGTATATAAATCATCTCATGCTAGTTATGGGATCAAATTATGTAATACATGTATGTTTTTAAACTTTCTTCCATAGCTGACTACCGAAAAATGTTTGACCCAATAAAGCTATAAAACTTGTTTCCTCTTTTCTGCAAGTTCAATTTTTATTCTTGTTATGGGAAGTGTTTGGGTGTCATTTTATGTATCATTAAAATTATTTGATTTTTTTCTCTCCTAACAAAGCTCAAATGCTCTATATTTTATATGTAACCACTAAAAAAAAAATGCTGTTGATACCAAGATGTTAATGAGAAAAATCAATGTTTCTGGAACTCTATTGGAACCAGAAAAGGTTAAATTCTCAGTGAGGTATCAGTTTCTTTCTAACTAAATATTGAGTAAACAGAACTACACTTAGAGAAAAGGGCATGCTGACCTGAAGTGAAAAGCACATTTTTTGTTTCTTCCCTCACTGTCAGAATGTATCACACATGTCATGAGTATAAATCTGAGTAGACCTGTCCAAAGTCTCTTATTAATAAGATGCTTATTCACCTTCACCAGTTTGTTTCTTTGCTAACCCTGTGTAAATCAAAAGGGGAAAACCTCTCATTACACAAGAAAGATTGCTGAATGCGAATCTCATTTAAATTAAGTCAGAAACTCCAGAGACTTCCCTAATTCTATTTAAATTAAGAGTCTAGGCTTCCAAAATACATTTATAACACATATGTGTCTGGGGCATAGAAGGGAGAAAGAAAAGTAAGAGAGTTAGATGTAAACAAATGATCAAATTGAAAGAAAGTAAACTTTCATAATCTTTGTAGTTCAATGTAGATTCATGTCTTTCCACTTCCCATTTTGCCTTGCTAATTTTCTGTTGACTGAAACTGGTAAATCTATTTCCATTTAATTCATTTTTTTAAACTATTAGTTTCAAGCTTTTTTCTTTTTGTGTAGATCATTGATCTAGTCTGCTTTTTTCCTCTAAAGAGTATTAACATTATTGTGATTAATTACATCTCTTTATGAGAAAGTTTCATTGCCATGGAAATGATAAGAATCAAAGTGAAATAAATAAGAAGTGTAAGAATCATACAATGTTGACTTCATAGCATGAAAGCATGATATTGCTTCATATTAACAAGAATCACAACAAACACGGGTTTACATGCTCCTTTTCACAATTATCTGCAAACTTTTATATTTTTTAATATACAGAAAAATTGTGCAGGTTGATTAATTACTAAGAATGATGATGAGGATGATAACATAATTTTGCAATCTTACATTTGACCATGACCATATAAACATCAATAGTGCAGATGGGAGGCTGGGGCAAACGTTCTCCTTTCTCTAACAAATCGGGGATTTCTCTGGTTGGAATTCCATCATAGGGTTTTCCTCCAAAGGTCATCAGTTCCCATATAGTGACTCCTAAAAGGGAGATCAAATTCTTACATAAGGATGTTAACAATATACTTTGAAGAAACCAGCAATATGCCTGTGGCAAAAGAATGCTTCTTAGAGGGCAATTAGAAATAGTCTAAAGAAAGGCTCTTCAGATTCCTATGTCCACATGAGAAGCCCAATGACAAAATCTTTGTGGGAAATTTGATTTTCTTATCATTGTCTTGAAATTTTTAATGGGTAGCGGAGACAATTTCAGAGTGGACAGAATCTGTTCCCCATTTCTACTTATAAGTAATGCTAATGATTGTTGACCCAATTTGTTTCACCACATTAGAGCCTATAAAACAATTTATTTACTATACACATGTGTACTCAGTACCAAATAAATATGATTAGGTAAAATCTGATATTGACTAATTTTGAGATTAGCATCTTTACTATTAAAAGCCCAAAAGGCCAAACTGGGGTTCCAGAATGATTACTTATGTTATAGTAAATAATTGTGCTTTTCTTTTTAACTAACACAAAGAGAACAAGTGGATAAAACACATTCATTTCTCTAACACATATGAGAGACTGACTGAAGAATAATCCATATGTAAGATAAAGTACATGTAAAGTGAGCTTTCCAAAATTGAAGTGAATCAATAATAGTCTATTCCTTAGACAATAAGAATGGTTTCTTGAATCACTAGAACACTGATTTCCTCAGTAAAAGCAAATACTCTAAATACTAGCATGCAAATAGCCACCTTTGACAAGAATAATGACTCTGATCTGAGCAATAACATACACAATACAGATCTCTTCTTTATAATCTAATAATTATATAATTTAAAAGTTATAGTTTTCTTAAGGATAAAGGTTGTTAGTTCAGAAATAGCTATGTGGGCACAATAGTATTAGCAAGTGAATTTTGATTGATGCATATACAAGTATCTTTTAATATAAAATCTAATTATGGCTATGTTTTCTTTTCTACTGCCATCTGTAATGAATTATTTATTCAAACTGAAGTAATTTTTAGCTCATAAGAGTTACCATTGACTGATAATAAAAATGCAAAGCTTAAACTATAAAAGTATATGTAAACTTCAAATTATTCTTCATAATAGTATCATTAATGATTATCTGATTTTTTTAGTTAATATTTACATCTTATGATTCTTAGGTATAATATAAACGTGTAACTCGTGACACAATTTCACTGTCTGATCTTTATAAAACCCTACTTGATGTTGCATACTAAAGAATGATTCATAGAACTGATGATTAAAACTCGGTGTCCATGAGGCAGGCTGGAACAAGTTAAGAAGTAGATTACTGTCTATTTATGTTCAGTCAGTCATATTTATAGAATAGGTATTTAATGAGAACATTTTATTAACTTATGTTTGCAGTTATAAAAGAATAGATGCTCTCACATATCTATCAGAACTTCTAATATAAGCAAGATACAAAGCAACTACAAATTAATAGAAAATACAATAAACAGAAACACATATATACAAAAACCGAAGCAGAAAAATCAAACCCCCCACTTCTGCCAATAATATTCCAATTATATCTTTGCAGAGGTGATGATAAGTAGAGTCAAACAGAGATGGCTTCATATAGAAGAACAATCTCAAGAAAGCTAAATTAGAAACATCTTCGAAACTTACAATTCTATCATTTGAAGATATAAACCATATTCAATGCATATTTATTTTTATAAAAATAAAGACACACCCAGTGGCAATGTTCCACAAAGATTCACTGTAAACAAGATTAAATATCTTTCTCTGCCTTTTATGCCTTTGCAACCAACTATGATATATCATAAAAATCTTAAAATGCCTTATGGATATGGGTTGATGAACTGGGCTATGTTTCAAAACAGAGTTCACTCTATCATTCTATCTATCTATCATCTATTTATCTATCTATCTATCTATCTATCTATCTATCTATCTATTTTTACTAAACTGCTTCTGAGATGTTGCAATTCAACATGAACATTATAGCCTTAAAACAGGATTTTCTCTAAAAGATAAATTTTACCATTAAAAATGTGATTGCCCTGCCAACGTTTACTTTAATGTGTATATATAGTTACTTATTCTAGAGGTCATTTAAAATTTTCAGATTGCCATGTTTAGTTCAGGGAAATATAAGTAGGAAAAAAAAGGGAAAGAAAAGAAAAGGAAAAAAATATATGATATTATTTAAATCTATCTTATAAAATATGTAAATCTATATCATAATATATATGCTAATCTATACCATATAATATATAAATGATTATGTACATGCTAATGTATATCATATTCTATAAACATCTATCTCATATTTATAATGTATATGATATATATAATAAAAATAATAATATATATGATATATTTGTTTTTTATTTAGTCCTGACAGTTGAACTATGCTTTGTCAAGTATTCCTCTATACTTGCCTATATCTCAAACACACAACACTCTACTGCTAAACTGAGCAGAATAAATGAGGTCTTTGTGGAAATTTTAACACCTCCTATGGTTTACATGTGTGGAAGGAAAAACTATCCTATAGAAATGTCTTATTATTTTAAAGATAATTTATACTGTTCTAGATAAGAAGTATAAGTTCTTTAGTGACTTAATGATTTAATTTTCTTGCTAAAAAAAAGTAAATAAACTTAAATTTGAGCAAAATAAATCGTATCATGCTTTCAAGTCTCACCACCACCATATTATTTAAAGAAGCATAGTGCTTTTTATTTGTAAGAAGTGCTAGCTTTATATGGTATATTTAAACTTAGAAAAGGTGTTGATTTGTTCTTACTAATACTTAGATGGACATAAGTTATAAATAGCCAGACAGAGGCTAAGAAGCTCATCTCAAAAACTGAGTTAAATGCAATTAAATAAATTTTCTAAATTTTCAAATCTCTATTTCCAGTTCATATTATAATTCTCTAATATATCTGTTTACTCCAAAAGTAGTTTGTAAATTAAAATTAAAGCTGTAATTAGAAATCATCTCTCTTACCTCTCCCCTCACATTTACTACTCTCATCCTACTGATTTCAATAACTGTTCTTTGTTCTAACAATAATCTCTATTTTTTTTTACTATTGAACATAGATTCCCATATGAAAAAAAATTTTTTTAAACATTCATTGCATTTAGAGTTATTTTTTTTTGTTTATTTGTTTGTTTTGCAGTATGCGGGCCTCTCACTGTTGTGGCCTCTCCCATTGTGGAGCACAGGCTCCAGACACGCAGGCTCAGTGGCCGTGGCTCACGGGCCTAGCAGCTCCACAGCATGTGGGATCTTCCCGGACCAGGGATTGAACCAGTGTCCCCTGCATCGGCAGGTGGACTCTCAACCACTGCGCCACCAGGGAAGCCCTAGAGTTATGTTTTAAAAGAGTTGTTGAAATGAAGGCCATGAGATTCTATGAAAATGTCCCCAATCTAAAACTGCTGGGGTTTTTTTTGTTCTGTTTTTTTGTTTTTTGTCAAAATGATCAGACAAGTTGCTACCAAAATAAAAGGTTATGGTAGACAACTCAACCAAGACGTTAATGTATTACATTTTAGAGACCCAAGAAACATAATATGTTTATTTTTGTTTTAAAAGCCTTATGTCACAAGGAAGAATTATTTACCATAGCTCCAAACGTCACTCTGATGGGTGAATTTTCTATAGTGTATACACTCCAAAGCCATCCATTTAATTGGCATCTATAGAGAAGTAAGAAATGAAAGGTTTATAGTCATATAAAAAGTCATTTCTATATTTCCTCAATATGAGTCTCAATTATATTTTTTGATTGTATGCCTAGAAAATAGAAATAGAAATTGTTATTTTCAATACAGGGAACAAATGAAATGAAATTTAAGCTTCAAATGAATTAACATGAAGATATATTTATTTTTTAAAGTTTCATAAACAATGAAAAGTAAAATAATAAGTATCACTTTCTATAGTTTTTTTGTTTTGTTTTGTTTTTGCGGTACGCGGGCCTCTCACTGTTGTGGCCTCTCGCGTTGCGGAGCACAGGCTCCGGACGCGCAGGCTCAGCGGCCATGGCTCACAGGCCCAGCCGCTCCGTGGCAGGTAGGATCTTCCCGGACCGGGGCACAAACCCATGTCCGCTGCATGGGCAGGCAGACTCTCAACCACTGCGTCACCAGGGAAGCCCCACTTTCTATAGTTTTAATTAACTTTCAGTAATTAAGTTACTATTTAACATTATGACTTACAATATCAATTCTAAACATCTAATACATGTACTTCTAAAAATGTGGTCATATTATGTTTTTTCCCCCAAAATGAGATTCTCTACATTTTCAGTAAATGCTTTTTCACCCTCAGACAAATTTCCAGCCACTGGTAAAAAGGACTTTTTCTACACTTGGCCCCTCCCTTCTCCTCTCAGATAATTTGGTCACTAAAACACCTAAAATAATAAATTCCAAAGTTAGCCTTGCTTTGTTCCCCAGCCACAAATGATCTTCCTTGTCTTAGTTAGCCAGTATTGAAAATATGTACCATTTTCAAAATAGGAATTATATAAAAGGATATGAGAAGATCAGTACAAATCCATCATCTCTGCAAGAAAAGCAACTCAACTCACCCGGCTGCTGATGGTTCAGCAGAACGATTTTCAACTAAGAAGGGCAGCATTATATAGCTGGGAATATAATTAGATTCTATGGAATAAAGATAAACATTTCTACTTAGCAGCTGAAACATTAAAACTAAATAGGCCTTTGAAATCATGAGGTTGGCTGCTCACCAAGGTGACACCAAGGTAACTCTGTGACAGAATCACGGTATTCAGTGAAAGGGAACAGAAGACACATTGAAAGTAATTTCCCTACGGGCAAGGAGTTAGCACACTTTATGGACTACGGACACTGTTAAAGAAGTAAGTTTAAATCACAGGTGGCTCAATAAAGACTTAATTGTTACTAGACGTTTAAAGCTCTAATGATTCTTGCTTTAGACAAATCTTACAGCTGTATGTTCTCAAGACAAGTGAAGTCATGTGATTTATAGACTTCTACTTCTGCACAATCCTGTAGTGAATTTCAAAGCCATGGTCTCAAACTGCTGCAATTTGTAGTAAACAAGCAAAATAGGCTAATAAAATCAAGGAAAAGCCATAGAATACTACAAAACCGAAGTTTTTTAAAAAATAAATTTTGTGTTCTTTTGTGATAAGACTTGAATATATATAGTTTTATAAGAGTTTAGTATAAAAATCAACGTGAAATATTTGGAACACTATCATTGAAAAATATTCATAATGTGTATTTGGATGGCCCTTGATGAATAAGGCACATAATAAATATATTGATACGATATATGAATTAATTTTTTTTTTTTTTGGTTAGCACAAGCTTATAGGTCACTACAGGTTAAGGCTGCATTTGCTTATTTCATTTGGCCTCTCCTGACTGAAATTTCTCCAGACCAAGCTAGAAGGACCTCCACATGAAGAGGAGATATCCTCGACAGTTACCAAAAACAGCAAGTTAACAGCGGGTTAATGAAGAAAGACAAGAGCTGGAACTAAGGCATGGATTGAGACCACATGGTGGGTGAGGGAGGGAGGAACACAGTTATCAGACAGGGCCTGAGGATGGAGAGTCAGAAAAGTTAGAAAAGGCAGTGGCACTGCACAGATCCCTGGGATATAGCAGCTTACATTCTAGTGGAGGGAGTCAGATAATAAATAAATTGGTGGGGGACCTTCAAGATGGCGGAGGAGTAAGACATGGAGATCACCTTCCTCCCCACAAATACATCAGAAATACTTCTACATATGGAACAACTCCTACAGAACACCTACTGAACGCTGAAAGAAGATCTCAGACTTCCCAAAAGGCAAGAAACTCCTCATGTACCTGGGTAGGGCAAAAGAAAAAAGAAAAAACAGAGACAAAAGAATAGGGATGGGACCTGCACCTCGGGGAGGGAGCTGTGAAGGAGGAAAAGTTTCCACACGCTAGGCAGTCCCTTCACTGGCAGAGACAGGGGTTGGTGGGGGGAAGCTTCAGAGCCACAGAGGAGAGAGCAGCAACAGGAGTGCAGAGGACAAAGCAGAGAGATTCCTGCACACAGGATCAGTGCTGACCAGCACATGAGTGCTGGTGACAGCCGGAGAGGCTTATCTGCTCACCTGCTGGGGTGGGTGAGGCCTGGGAGCTGAGGCATGGGCTTCGGAGGTCAGATCCCTGGGAGAGGACTGGGGTTGGCTGCATGAACACAGCCTGAAGGAGGCTAGTGCACCACAACTAGCCGGGGAAAAAAGTCTGGAACTGCCTAAAAGGCAAGAGACCATTGTTTCGGGGTGCACGAGGAGAGGGAATTCAGAGCACCGCCTAAACAAGCTCCAGAAAGGGGCATGAACTGCGGTTATCAGTTCAGACACCAGAGACGGGCATGAGATGCTCGGGCTGCTGGTGCAGCCACCAAGGAGCCTGTGTGCAAGCACAGGTCACTCTCCACACCTCCCCTCCCGGGAGCCTGTGCAGCCCGCCACTGCCAGGGTCCCACGATCCAGAGACAACTTGCCTGGGAGAACAGAGAACACATGGCATACCTCAGGCTGGGGTAACATCATGCAGGCCTCTGTCACCTTAGGCTCACCCCACATTCCATACCCGTCCCGCTCCCCCCTTAGCCTGAGTGAGCCAGAGCCCCCTTATCAACTACTCCTTTAACCCCCTCCTGCCTGGGTGGGGAACTGATGCCCTCAGGTGACCTACATGCAGAGGCGGGCCAAATCCAAAGCTGAACCCTGGGAGCTGTGTGAACAAAGAAGAGAAAGGGAAATCTCTCCCAGCAGCCTCAGGAGCAGCAGATTAAATCTCCACAACCAACTTGATGTACCCTGCATCTGTGGAATGCCTGAATAGACAATGATCACACCAAAATTTAGGCAGTGGATTTTGGGAGCAACTGTAGACTTGAGATTAGCTTTTTGCATATAATTTGTTTCTGGTTTTATGTTTATCTTGGTTTAGTATTTAGAGCTTATTATCACTGGTAGATTTGTTTACTGACTTGGTTGCTCTTTCCCTTTATTTTTTTGTATATATATATATTTTTTCCTATTTCTCTTTTTGTGAGTGTGTATGTGTATGCTTCTTTGTGTGATTTTGTCTATACAGCTTTGCTTTTACCATTTATCCAGGATTCTGTCTGACAATTTTTTTTTTTTGCATAGTTTTTAGTGGTTGTTATCATTAATAGATTTGTTTATTGGTTTGGTTGCTCTCTTCTTTCTTTCCTTTTTTTATTACTTTTTAATTTTTATATTTTTTAATAAGTTTATTTCATTTTATTTTTTTCTTTTCTTTCTTTTTTGTCTCTCTTTTCTTCTGAACAGTGTGGCTGACAGGGTCTTGGTGCTCCAGCCAGGTGCAAGACCTGAGCCTCTTAGGTGGGAGAGCCGAGTTCAGGACATTGGTCCACCAGAGATCTCCTGGCCCCATGTAATGTCAAATGGCGAAAGCTCTCCCAGAGATCTCCATCTCAATGCTAACACCCAGCTCAACTCAACAACCAGAAAGCTGCAGTGCTGGACACCCATGCCAAACAACTAGCAAGACAGGAACACAACCCCACCCATTAGCAGAGAGGCTCCCTAAAATCATACTAAGTTCACAGACACCCCAAAACACATGACCAAACACGGTCCTGCCCCATGGAAAGAAAAGATCCAGCCTCATCCACCAGAACATAGGCACCAGTCATCTCCACCAGGAAGCTCACACAACCCACTGAACCAACCTTACCAGTGGGGGGCAGACAGCAAAAACAATGGGAACTACGAAGATGCAGCCTGTGAAAAGGAGACTCCAAATGCAGTAAGTTAAGCAAAATGAGAAGACAGAGAAATACGCAGCAGATGAAGGAGCAAGGTTAAAACCAGCCAGACCAAACAAATGAAGAGGAAATAGGCAGTCTACCTGAAAAAGAATTCAGAGTAATGATTGTAAAGATGAACATAAATCTTGGAAATAGAATGGAGAAAATACAAGAAACGTTTAACAAGGACCTAGAAGAACTAAAGAGCAAACAAACAATGATGAATAGCACAATAAATGAAATTAAAAATTCTCTAGAAGGAATCAATAGCAGAATAATTGAGGCAGAAGAAGGGATAAGTGACTTGGAAGATAAAATAATGAAAATAACTACCACAGAGCAGAATAAAGAGAAAAGAATGAAAAGAATTGAGGACAGTCTCAGAGACCTCTGGGACAATACTAAATGCACCAACATTTGAATTATAGGGGTCCCAGAAGAAGAAGAGAAAAAAAATATGGGAATGAGAAAATTTTCAAGAGATTACAGTTGAAAACTTCCCTAATGTAGGAAAGGAAATAGTCAGTCAAGTACAGGAAGCACAGACAGTCCCATACAGGATAAATCCAAGGAGAAACAAGCCAAGACACATATTAATCAAACTATCAAAAATTAAATACAAAGAAAAAATATTAAAAGCAGCAAGGGAAAAGCAACAAATAACATGCAAGGGAATCCCCATAAGGTTAACAGCTGATCTTTCAGCAAAAACTCTGCAAGCCAGAAGGGAGTGGCAGGACATATTTAAAGTGATGAAAGGGAAAAAACTACAACAAAGATTACTCTACCCAGCACAAATCTAATTCATATTCGATGAAGAAATTAAAACCTTAACAGACAAGCAAAAGCTAAGAGAATACAGCACCATCAAACCAGCTTTACAACAAATGCTAAAGGAACTTTTCTAGGCAGGAAACACAAGAGAAGGAAAAGACGTACAATAACAAACCCAAAACAACTAAGAAAATGGTAATAGGAGCATACATATTGATAACTATCTTAAATGTGAATGGATTAAATGCTCCAACCAAAAGAAATAGACTGGCTGAATGGATACAAAAACAAGACTCATATATATGCTGTCTACAAGAGAACCACTTCAGACCTAGGGACACATACAGACTGAAAGTTAGGGGATGGAAAAAGATATTCCATACAAACAGAAATCATAAGAAAGCTGGAGTAGCAATTCTCATATAAAACAGAATAGACTTTAAAATAAAGACTATTACAAGAGACAAAGAAGGACGTTACATAATGATCATGGGACCAAACCAAGAAGATATAACAGTTGTAAATATTTATGCACCCAACATAGGAGCACCTCAATACATAAGGTAAAAGCTAACAGTCATAAAAGGGGAAATCAACAGTAACACAATCATAGAAAGGGAGTTTAACACCCCATTTTCACCAATGGACTGATCATCCAAAACGAAAATAAATAAGGAGACACAAGCTTTAAATGATAAATTAAATAAGATGGACTTAATTGATATTTATAGGACATTCCATCCAAACACAACAGAATATACTTTCTTCTCAAGTGTTCATGGAACATTCTTCAGGATAGATCATATCTTGTGTCACAAGTCAAGCCTTGGTAAATTTAAGAAAATTGAAATTTTATCTAGTATCTTTTCTGACCACAATGCTATGAGACTAGATATCAATTACAGGAAAAAATATGTAAAAAATACAAACACATGGAGGCTAACCAATACACTACAAAATAATCAAGAGATCACTGAAGAAATCAAAGAGGAAATCAAAAAATACTTACAAACAAATGACAATGAAAACATGATGACCCAAAACCTATGGGATGCAGCAAAAGCAGTTCTAAGCAGAAAGTTTATAGCAATACAATCCTACCTTAAAAAACAAGAAACAGCTCAAATAAACAACCTAACCTTACACTGAAAGCAATTAGAGAAAGAAGAATAAACAAAATCCAATGTTAGCCAAAGGAAAGAAATCAGAAAGATCAGATCAGAAATAAATGAAAAGGTAATGAAGGAAATGATAGTAAAGATCAATAAAACTAAAAGCTGATTCTTTGAGAAGATAAACAAAGTTGATAAACCATTAGCCAGACTCATCAAGAAAAAAAGAGAGAAGACACAAATCAACAGAGTTAGAAATGAAAAACAAGAAGTAACAACTGACACTGCAGAAATATAAAGGGTCATGAGAGATTACTACAAGCAACCATATGCCAATAAAATGGAGGACCTGGAAGAAATGGACAAATTATTAGAAAAGCACAACTTTCTGAGACAGAACCAGGAAGAGATAGAAAATATAAACAGACCATTCAGAAGCACTGAAATTAAAACTGTGATTAAAAATCATCAAACAGGGCTTCCCTGGTGGGGCAGGTGGTTGAGAGTCCGCCTGCTAATGCAGGGGACACAGGTTCGTGCCCCGGTCTGGGAAGATCCCACATGCTGCAGAGCAGCTGGGCCCATGAGCCATGGCCACTGAGCCTGCGCGTCTGGAGCCTGTGCTCTGCAATGAGAGAGGCCACAACAGTGAGAGGCCCGCATACCGCAAAAAAAAAAAAAAACGAACAAAAAAAGCCCAGGACCAGATGGCTTCACAGGTGAATTCTATGAAACATTTAGAGAAGAGCTAACACCTATCCTTCTCAAACTCTTCCAAAATATAGCAAAGGGAGGAACAATCCAAAACTCATTCTACAAGGCTACTATCACCCTGCTACCAAATCAGACAAAGATTTCACAAAAAAAGGAAACTACAGACCAATATCACTGATGAACATAGATGCAAAAATCCTCAACAAAATACTGGCAAACAGAATCCAGCAGCACATTAAAAGGATCACACACCATCATCAAGTGGGGTTTATCCCAGGAATGCAAGGATTCTTCAATATAGGCAAATCAATCAATGTGATACACAATATTAACAAATTGAAAGAGAAAAACTATATGATCCTCTGAATAGATACAGGAAAAGCTTTCAACAAATTCAACACCCATTTATGATAAAAACCCTACAGAAAGCAGGGATAGAGGGAAATTACCTCAACATAATAAAGGCCATATATGGCCAACTCACAGCCAACACCATTCTCAATGGTGAAAAACTGAAACCATTTCCACTAAGATCAGGAACAAGACAAGGTTGCCCACTCTCACCATTATCATTCACATAGCTTTAGAAATTTTAGGCACAGCAGAGAAGAAAAAGAAATAAGAGGAATCCAAAATGGAAAAGAAGAAGTAAAACTGTCACTGTTTTCAGATGATACTATACATGATACTATACATAGAGAAGCCTAAAGATGCTACCAAAAGACTACTAGAGCTAATCAATGAATTTGGTAAAGTAGCAGGATACAAAATTAATGCAGAGAAGTCTCTTTCACTCCTCTACACTAATGATGAAAAATCTGGAAGAGAAATTAAGGAAAGACTCTCATTTTAAACTGCAACCCAAAGAATAAAATACCTAGGAATAAACCTACCCAAGGAGACAAAATACCTGTATACAGAAAGCTATAAGACACTGATGAAAGAAATTAAAGATGATACAAACTGATGGAGAGATATACCATGTTCTTGAATTGGAAGAATCAACACTGTGAAAATGACTATACTACCTAAAGTAATCTACAGATTCAATGCAATCCCTATCAAACTACCAATGGCATTTTTCACAGAACTAGAACAAAAATTTTCACAATTTGTATGGAAACACAAAGATCCTGAATAGCCAAAGCAAACTTGAGAAAGAAAAACAGAACTGGAGGAATCAAGCTCCCTTACTTCAGACTATACTACAAAGCTACATTAATCAAGACAGTATGGTACTTGTGCAAAAACAGAAATAGAGATCAGTGGAACAGGATAGAAAGCCCAGAGGTAAACCCACACACATATGGTCACCTTATCTTTGATAAAGGAGGAAGAAATATACAATGGAGAAAAGATACACAAAAATAAACTCAAAATGGATTAAAGACCTAAATGTAAGGACAGACACTATAAAACTCTTAGAGGAAAATATAGACAGAACACTCTATGACAGAAATCACAGCAAGATCGTTTTGACCCACCTCCTAGAGAAGCAGAAATAAAAATAAACAAATTGGACCTAATGAAACTTAAAAGCTCTTGCACAGCAAAGGAAACTATAACCAAGATGAAAAGACAACCTTCAGAATGGGAGAAAATATTTGCAAATGAAGTAACTGACAAAGGATTAATCTCCAAAATATACAAGCAGCTTATGCAGCTCAATAACAAAAAAAAAAAACCCAATCAAAACATGGGCAGAAGACCTAAATAGACATTTCTCCAAAGAAGATATACAGATTGCCAACAAACACATGAAAGGATGCTCAACATCACTAATCATTAGAGAAATGCCGATCAAAACTACAATAAGGTGTCACCTCACACTGGTCAGAATGGCCATCATCAAAAAGTCTACAAACAAGAAATGCTGGAGAGGCTATGGAATAAAGGGAATCCTCTTCCACTGTTGGTGGCAATATAAATTGATACAGCCACTATAGAGAACACTAGTGAGGTTCCTTAAAAAACTAAAAATAGAACTACCATACAACCCAGGAATCCCAGTACTGGGCATATAGCCTGAGAAAACCATAATTGAAAAAGAGACATGTACCCCAATGTTCATTGCAGCTCTATTTACAATAGCCAGGACATGGAAGCACGCTAAGTGTCCATAGACAGATGAATGAATAAAGAAGATGTGGCACATGTATATACAATGGAATATTACTGAGCCATAAAAGGAAACGAAATTGAGTTATTTGTCATGAGGTGGATGGACCTAGTGACTGTCATACAGAGTGAAGTAAGTCAGAAAGAGAAAAACAAATACCATATGCTGACACATATTTGGAATCTAAAAACAACAAAAAAAATTGGTTCTGAAGAACCCAGGGGCATAACAGGAATAAAGATGCAGAAGTAGAGAGTGGATTTGAGAACACGAGGGAGGGGGGAATGGCAAGATGGGATGAAGTGATAGAGTGGCATGGACATATATACAGTACCAAATGTAAAATAGATAGCTAGTGAGAAGCAGCCACATAGCAAAGGGAGATCAGCTCAGGGCTCTGTGTCCACCTAGAGGGGTGGGATGGGGAGGGTGGAAGGGAGACACAAGAGGGAGGAGTTATGGGGATATATGTATACGTATAGCTAATTTGTTATACAGCAGAAATTAACACACCATTGTAAAACAATTATACTCCAATAAAGATGTTAAAATAAATAAAGAAATTGGTAAGTCATATGCTACAATGAAAACTAAAAAAAAAAAAAAAAAAAATAGAGCCAGATAAGAGGAATCTGTTTCTTTTGGTGTAGGAGGATTGGACGTTAAATAGGATGACCAACTTTCCAATAGTTATGGTTCTTGGTCACATTGAAACTTCTCTCTAGTCTATGAGAAAGAAGTTGTATCTCTCTGATCTCTCTGTAATAGTCTTAAATTATTAGGATTAATGAAACAATTTCTATGGCCCTGGATCAAAGTGCAATCTCTAGAGTTCCTAGGGAGCCACCAACTCTCTAACACTGGAACTGACATAAAGATAACTTGGGTCCAGATACACATTGTCTTATTTTAGCTACTTTTGAGAAATGGAAGTAGGTAATACATCCTATATATTATATATTGTATATATATGTATGTGTATATATGTATATATATATGTGTGTGTGTATATATATATATATATTTTAACCTTGGGATTTTATAATCTCTTAAACCTTAGGTTTATTGATTTCTTCCTATAACATATAAGGAGATAAAAGGGTATTATACTATATTTTCAAGTAATATTGCTCTCAAAAAGACACCCACCTTTCCACCATCAGCATTATACTCTTTTTCATCACCTTCCAAGAGCCTGGCTAGTCCAAAATCCGTAATTTTTACATGGTTTGGAGATTTCACTAAGACATTACGGGCTGCCAAATCCCGATGAACAAGCCGTCTTTCTTCCAGGTACATCATTCCCTGAAAAACACCAAATTCCCCAGAGAGTCAGTTAATGCCTATGCTTTTGTGTTGTCAAAAAAGGCGTTTCCTAGCGTTCAGTTGCAAGTGCTTGATTTCTCTAAGTAATGGCAGAATCTGAGAATATTTTCAAAATTATGGAAAATGTGGAATTAAAAAAGCAAACCACAAATAGGTTTTGGCCTTTTTCCCACTAAAGCTCTGTAAAGCAGAATGAATTACCTGCATATGAGCTAAATGTTTGATCATTTTTTCCCAGATACTTTATATTCTTACATTCTTACATTACAACTGCAGGACTTTGAAGGATTAACGGTTTCTGATATCAAAACAAAAGCTGTGGTAAACAGAGACATAAATCACAGAGGTCCAAAAATTATGAACCGTCTACCAGGTGTAGTGGAAAGAGAATATTGCTTCAAACAGCATCATGAGCCAAGCACTATATAAATGCCCATTAAACACAACCGGTGGAGATACTGCCTGATATGGCGCAATCAGTCAGCAGTTGGGTGACATCATACGTATTAGTGTTTTCTGATATCAACCCACAACTGGGATTTATGGGGTTCTTTCACTCTTTCCTAAACAGTGCTTTGTCTTTGATTACGCCAAATTGGAAATTTTTAGAATAAAGTGAAAACAAATAGCCCTTGCCTGCTTTAAAAGATAAAAAAAAATAGACTTATTGCCTTGGAGGTAAAGTATGTCCAATAATTTTGTCCCTGTAGGAAGTGTCCACAAAAAACAGTCATCATTATCTTTCTTACCATCTTCATAACAGAATATGTAAAGAGTATTGGCAACAAATTAATATTCAGATCCACACATACTTACAGAACACATACTGTATGCCAATCACTGTGCTAGATATCAGAAAGACAGAATAGAGTCAGAGAAGGTCTGTGCATTAAAGGAGGACAGAAGCTCATTAGTAAAGTGGGCACATATGGAGTATAAACTTGAATGGATCAGTGATGCATGTAAGGCATTTAAGGAGAGCTGTATTTTGAGGACCATCTGTAGTATAGCTTAGCAAGTATGCATGAGAGGGGAGGCTTCAGAGAGGTACTGAGGCCTAAGTATGGTTTGAAGGATGGATGTCCATCAGTTGGACAAGATGAGGGAAAAATTGCAGTTAGAGAGAAGAAGCACAGGGTCATCAATAGCATAGTGTACTTGGACAAAGGTATATAATTCTGTATTTCTAAGCATTATGTATATGGTGAGTGGTGAGCCTGAAAAGGTAAGGAGAGGCTAGATCCATGAGGGGCCCCTTATATGTCATGATAGAGAATCTGAACTTCACATTTTATGCAGCATTCAATGTGGTGATGCAGGAGTTTTTTTAAAATGGAGAGTGACACAATTATCATTGGAGCCTTGAAAACATCACCAGGTGCCAGTAGAGAGGATGGACTGCACACAAATATAGCTAGAGTCAGGAGTCTGCCACATTACAGAAGAAAACTGATGAGAGTGAAATAAAGGTTGTAAATTGACCATCCATGAGTTGTATCCATTTTTCCCTGTTTTTTGTTCCCACACTGAGAAAGTTTCACACATCCTCTTTGGCTGGTTACTGGCTATACTCCATTAAAGGCATCTGGTCCCCAGTTTGCCAGGGTCCTACCACTTACTATCACTTTTCAGGAATTCTGCTTTTATTATTTATGATAATCATCCAGCTCCTACATGCATGAATGTCTGAATCTTCAACTAAACTAGGCCAGAAGGAACTAGGGAGAGAAAAATTTCAAGGTACATTTATAAAATAAAATAACCATCCTTGGTAAATGACTGAACAATGAAGAAGAGACTAAACTGAGAATAAGTCTATGCTTTTGACTTTTGTAATTTAGATAATGTAATTTAGATAATCATTTGGATAATGATTCCCTTAACTAGATATTATCCTAATGTAAATATATTTAAGAAATATATACTCTACCAGTAAGGAACTAATATTCACCAAGGAACTTAAGACTCTAAAGTCACATTCTACAGTATAAGCAAAGCCTCAAAAACTCCAAAAGATCTTTGACAGTCTATACACAAAGCCTCAGGAGGTGATAGACTATCCTGAACCTCAATACTATTTGTCCGTAAAAAAGTATTTTCTTCAAAATAATGAGAAATAAACTCAGGAAACCAGATGATAAGCTCTATTGTTTCTCCTAGCCACCTGACCATGATCAAAAGAAATAAAAACAGAAGGATCCACCTCCTTACCAAAACATCAAAATACATTTGTATGGTTGCTTTGTAACTATGAAACATCATCGTACAAATGCACACTTTCAAATCATTAATTATGACTGTCATCTTAGTCCTACTCTCACACCCTGAATTAGAGTGTTGAATTCTATGTATTGCTCACAATAGGTTTCTCCACATCACAGTCATTGAAATAGGATTTTCTTACCAGAAGATCTCATTAGAATCACATTCTCTGGTAAATTCCTTCAAAATAAAATCACTCCTTAAATCAGAGTGTGATGAGATTAAGGAGGAAGACAGTTATTAGAACAAAAATAAACTGGATGAAGTCCCATGAAGTCTGAAGATGATAGAGGGATACTGCATTGGTTGAAAAGGATCCTCTTACTCTGCCCTGTAGCGATTCCCATGTCCTTGCCATGCCAGCTCAGGTGGAGTACATGATGGGAATACGAACACTGACAACCTCAGCTAACATTGACTGATTCTTAGAATGCGGCAGGCACTAAACTAAACACATCTACATTGGTAGGTTAACTTAATCCTATAGACGCATACTACTTTCATCTCATTTTAAATATGAAAAAACCAAGGCTAAGAGAGGTCAAGTTACTTGCTCCAAGTCATCTATTTAATGAGTGGTAGAACCGGGATTTGGTCCCTTGGTGTGGGACTTAAAGTCTGCATATTTAAGCTTATCTCATCTCTTGATGGGTCACCAGGTAGTGTGGGTATATAGAAATTAATGTACACAGTGAAGTCATATAGCTTCAAAAGATCCTAGTACTTTTGCAGAAAAAAAATTAAAAATTATCAAATGCTTCTATGAACTCAGGGCATAATGAAGGTGACTGACATGTTTGTATTTATATTTAAAACTCAGCTAACTTATAGAATCTTTTATAATTTAGCAGGAGTTTAAATTGTGTAAATTGGAAACTCAGTTCTTGCTTTGACCACAGGGTATGCAGGATGGTGGAGTGGGTTTGAGAATAGATTCTGGAGTTGATTGCTTGGCTAGAACCCCAGCTCTGCCATGCTCTTGCTGTGTGACTCTAGCAAGTTAATAAACCTCTCTGTCACTCATCTTCTTCCTCTCTAAAACAGCCATAATAGCACTTATCACAAAGGTTGTTTTGATGATTAAATAGTATGTAAAGCACTTAAGGAGTAAGTGGCATGTAATAAGCACAGAACATGCAATGCTGTTCCACGGATATATATCAACAGTCCTAGTGCATAAGAATCACTTACCCTCATTAACTTGAATTGCCTATTTCAGAAAATCTGTGAACCTCAACTAATAGATCACAGTGGGTGTTCAATAAATTTTTGCAAATGGTGATACATATACCCATTACCTGCCCATCATTATTAATGTGTGGCTACAAATTTCGGAATAATTACTGTTCGAAATATTATTTTAATAACAATGTACCTGAGGGTGCTGTCATATAAGGAGAAGGAAAAATTAAAGAATCTAATAAAAGATTTGGTGCTTTCCATAAACATATCACATATTCAGGAATTTAGTGAAGATAAAGGTCATAAACAAGATAGGTCAAAAAATTTTCAATGCTGCAGGATGTTTTCCATGGGTGAATAAAATAGTAAATTTTCTGTACCAAAGAATCTGCCTTTTTTATCACTCAGCGCTGAGGGGCATTCTGGGTGGAGGTGTTTTCGGGGCATTTTGTCTACTTCTTGATCCAAGTGCTGCAATTCTGATTTTACTCAAACTACTCAGAATTTACTATCACCACACCACTCAGAACTTTACCATTTTCATACTTGCTCTAAATGCCTTAATGAGTTTTCAAGACTGCTTACTTACTGTTTTGCTCATACCTCTTACAATATGCATCAATAAACACAAACTCGCTAGGTAAAGTCAAATTTTACTCTTGACCTTCAGGAATGCACTTTAATACAAAATCCAAGGATAATTTTATTACAACTGAATTTAAAGTTTTAATCTCTGGTTAGAATTGACTCATATAAACTGCTCTATGGAAAAAACATCAGTGACTGACAATTTTAAAATATTGGTATCGATGAACACCTAGCAATGACCTTCTTTTCAATCTTATGATATTGACTCACAGCTGTCTAGCAAAAATGCTTCATGATTATGCTTTAATCCAACATTAAAATGCATTCTGCCCAGCTGCAGGAAGCTAACGGAAGTCAAGAGAGACCAGACTATTTCTGACAATAAATATTTGCTTCCCATATATAGGCCAGGCGACATTTTCATCAAACACGTGTGTGGAGCTAAAAATTTCAAGTTGTAGTCAGTTCTCATAGGCATTAATCTCTGGAATTAGCAAGAGTACATTTTTTTTCTGTTTTCATTCTAATAACCTGAAGCTTTCTGAATAACAGGAAGCTTCAGGAAAACTACCTTCAGATGAAAATCGCTCCTCTTTTCTACCTTTCCTTCTGAAAGCAATTGTACCCGTGAGGGGAAAAAAAAAAAATCTAACTCTAATGCTCTCTACTATTAGGGCTGAAGATATGAGCATGTTCAAGGGAAGAAAAAGACCTTTTTGGATGAAGTGACTGACTTTATCCAAATAGTGCATGGAGAGAAACTAAGGGGGCTCTGTAATTGAATCAACTGTGAAGTCTTTTCAACCAGCCAAAGCTGGTTCATGGCACAGAAGAAAGAACACAGAACTTAGTGTTGCAAGAGAGAAGAAGTCCCAGACAGGCTGCTCACAAGATTTATGACCTCAGGTACTCAATTCGCCTCTTCTATAAAAGTCACAAATTGGCCTAAATGATCTCTGAGGTGTTCTCTAGCTTTAAATCTTTATTCCATGATGGAACTGGAAAATATATCTATCTAAAATATTAAGTGGTGGCCAATAATAAACACAGATAACAGTAAAGAAAGAGGTAGAGTAGATGTCTCCCTTCAAATGTTTAGGAAGAACAGTGAACACATTTTACTAAAAGTCAGTTTAGTGCATCTGATGTTTAAACCCTGGCTACTTACTATCTGTGTGATCGTGGTCAATTTATTTGTGTTTCCTTTTCTTTATTCGTTAAATGGGGATAATAATAGTATCCACCCTGAGGATTGTCTTCAGGATTCAATGCCTTAATGTTTGTAAAACACCTAGAACATTCAATATTCTAAGATACCATGTGTTAAATAAATGATCTCAAATTCATCCTTCTGATGAAAAATACAATTCAACCGCTATAAGAGAAAGAAAAGGCAGCCAACTAAAACACCTACTGATTACTCAGCACTGTTCGGTGTGGTGACTTCTGTTTCTCATTCTATTTGTCCCTGAATGTTCTTCCTCTTATGCTGCTCAGGAAGAAAAGCAGATTCACATGGTTGTCCCAGACTGGCTTGCCATTAATACTGCAGTTTAATTCTCACATTTTCCAACTGCACCTATGATCTTCAAGAGTTGCAGTTCTTAAGGTTGCAGTTCTTAAGAAGATTTTGCAATATTGAGGACAACTGAATTTCCATCATTTTAATAGCATGTAGTGAAAACATTATTGGTTGCTATTTGAAATACATCTTTCAAATTTAGTTCCAATAATATATTTGTGTGTGTGTGTATGTGCGTGTGTATCCATACATGCATGTAGTAGATACTATGGTGTGCCACCCAGAAATCTCTTCAGGCCCAAGTTCTCCTAATCTCAGCTTCTGGGAGTGTTGACTGCTGAGGGCTCTCATCTTGGCTGCTTTTGTTTTGAGGCAGTGACACCCGCCAACCCAACTACAAGGGGAGCTGCTTTGCCAGGGGTTCATCCTCTCACCGGAGGCAGCCCACATCCAATAATTTGTTGATGTTGAGTTACAAAGGCCATACTTCTCTTGACAACTATGAAGAGCTCTTCTAATTCTGGGACACCCCATGGGATTGAATGATTCCTTTGTTGCAGTTTTATCATAGCTGAACTTTTCCTTCTACCTAATACTGCTTTTTCACTGTCTGATAGGTGTTGTTCTTGAGAACACTTAAGAAAAACTTCCTACATGCAAACTTTTCTCAGAGATTGTTTTCTAGGAGCCAACCTAAGGCAATGTGTGTAACTTGTTTTCTTTTAGGATCTCAAGTACTCAGGATTTTAAGCTAACCCCATGCTATAATTCATGCACACTATGATCATGGTTTCCCTCTATCCTCTACATCAACCCCATTCTTTATGCATCATAAATACCAACAATAATGTTTTTAATACATATCCTTTCAATCTACCATCCGTATGTTTATTTCTTTTTATCCATATTTTCTAACAAGTGCTTTGTGTTATTTCTAATATATAAATAGTATTGTGTATTAAATAGGATCATGTTTTACTCATTAGGCTTTTTTAGATTCAAACATGTTGCTATATGTAATCCAGTTCTCATAGCTGCACTGAATTATACATATGAATTCACAGACATATACACTTGTATAACACAGGCATGCACTGTCAGTTGTCTATTCCCCTATTGAAGGGTACCAAACTTAACTCCATCTCTTTGACACTGCAAACAAGACTGAATTGAACATTAATACTATTTGTAAAATGCTATAAATTGGCTTCACAACATAAATTATCTGCTATTTAGTACTAATTTCAGTGTAGGAGAATCTAAACAAACAATAATAGTAATAGTCACTGTGGAAGATACAACATGGAGCGATTTCTTGTTAATTGAGAACACTGAAACCACATGGGAAAGACAAAACATAACTGTGTATATTATCATTATATATGTTTGTACCTATTAAATAGTTGACCTTTATTTACACACTCGGTGCCAGAGGACTGTTTTAAGTGTTATATATACAGGAATTTACAAGAACTCGATGAGACCTCTGCTACTATTATTCCCATTTTAAGATGAGGACGCTGACACACAGAGAAGTAAAATAACTTGCCCAAGAGTGATAGCTAGTACATGGCAAAGCCCAGAAGGACCAAGATTTGAGTGCAAGCAGCTTAACTCCAAAGGCAACAATCTTAACCATTACTCTATATGACCGTAGGTATCAATAGACTATATAAAACCATATATAAAACTAAAAAAAGACAGTATATACAAGTGAATTGTTGTTATATAGACAATAAATGCTCTAAGAGTTCAACCAAGAGAAAACTCTTGTACATAATACTCATTTAAAACTTATAAACAAATTTTGGTTTTTCTGGGTTTCCTAGGACAGTACCTCTGGAAGCACTTTATAAACCAACATTTGTGAATTCAACTATGTACTTTCAACAATTTGAAGATTCCCTGGCATTTACCTGGCACTCAGTACATGTTTGTGGTTGGATTAAATAAACAATAAGACCAAAAGTTTAAAAGGCTGTCCAGACAGTAGCTTTTACTTTGCAATGTAAATAGAACAAATGTAAAATCTGTGATATTTATGATAGGAAGGAGGAAAACAAACCCTGCAACAGTTAGGCCAAACCCCAGATGGTAATATTAGAGTACCAAGGAATGTGAATGAGGACACTATTTAAAGATTCCTGAGGTTGGCAGAGGTAACAGAATTTTTTTCTTCTTGTTTCCTACAATTTCTTCAAATATTTCTTCAGAAATTTTATTTACCACCTTTCGCAAGCTTTTGAAAATTTCCATTGGAAGAATTTGCAGAACAGCCTCCTTGAGACTCAAAATTTCTCTTAAAGAAACAACAAAATGAAAACAATAAAATTAATAAACAAAAAGAGTAAGTTAAAACGTATATGTGAGAAGCCACTGCTTTCCTACTAAATAAATTACAGGTGAAAAGCTCATCTGCCTAGATCAAGAGAATACTAAACATGCTACTGTTCTCCCCTCTCACTGACCTCTTGTCAATATGATTACAGATGGGAGGAGTGAATCGTATAGTGTCCATACTCTCTTAGAGAAGTAAACCTAAAATGGATTACTTCTACTCCTTAGGCAGCTGATCAATAAAGATGTGGATTGTAATGAGAATAGATATGTCTGTGGGTTGTAGTAGTTATCCTCTGTGTCTCTTTAGAAATTAATTAAAAATAAATGAAGTGTGCAACCTATTAACACAGCTACCTCTAGATCAACAGAGAGAAACTGAGCCTTTCTCTGAGCATACATATTATGTAAATACATTCAAACACTATAAGGAGGGCTTAGTTACAACCAAACAGAAACAGATCATTTCTAATATTCTCTAATTTCACAGAATTGCATGCTACTGGCTGGAAACCATAAAGTTCAGTGGGTGGGAATACGTATGCCATAGTTTCCTTCTTAGGACAATTATATCAACTTTTATGAGGTATTCTCTTTACAAAGCAAAACTTTTGCCATAATACAAAACTAAAGAATCTCAATAACTATTTTCCTGTGTGGTATATTCACATATGAGCCTTGGCAGTTGAGTTTATTGATAACTACTGAATATTTTTAAATAAGTATCTTCCCATGGAAAAAAATGTAAAATTCCTAGAACACTAAAAGCTCTCATGTGATTTGAGCCAATTTAGTGTCTACATGTAATATGTGTCATTCAATCCAATTCTGCCTCTATCTTATTTGGATGTCAATGGACTTGGTCCATCTATGCAAATGCTTACCCAGCACATGTAAAACTTGAAATGGTGTACCATACGTTCCCTCTGAAAGTCACCTAGCTACTTCCCAACACTTCCTCTGATCCCTGCTCCTCTTACTCAGGGGCCTTCCTTCTCAAACTCCTCAGAAGGATCTGAACCACAGCTTCCAGTTTACAACTCAATCCATTGTTGATTTGGAAGCCCATGTCCTTGTTTCAACCTTTGTACTCTCCCTCTGACAGAATGCTAGGACTTTATCTCTAGTCCTAGCATAAGGACATAAGAGAAAGCGTATACCCTGAGAAAACCATAATTCAAAAAGAGTCATGTACCAAAATGTTCATTGCAGCTCTATTTACAATAGCCAGGACATGGAAGTAACCTAAGTGTCCATCAACAGATGAATGGATAAAGAAGATGTGGCACATATATACAATGGAATATTACTCAGCCATAAAAAGGAACAAAACTGAGTTATTTGTAGTGAGGTGGGTGGACCTAGAGACTGTCATACAGAGTGAAGTAAGTCAGAAAGAGAGAAACAAATGCCATATGCTAACACATATATATGGAATCTAAAAATAAAAGGTCAGAAGAACCTAGGGGCAAGACAGGAATAAAGATGCAGACCTACTAGAGAATGGACTTGAGGATATGGGGAGGGGGAAGGGTAAGCTGGGACAAAGTGAGAGAGTGGCATGGACCTATATACACTACCAAACGTAAAATAGATAGCTAATGGAAAGCTGCTGCATAGCACAGAGAGATCAACTCGGTGCTTTGTGACCACCTAGAGAGGTGGGATAGGGAGTGTGGGAGGGAGACACAAGAGGGAGGAGACATGGGGACATACATATATGTACAACTGATTCACTTTGTTACAAAGCAGAAACTAACACACCATTGTAAAGCAATTATACTCTAATAAAGATGTTAAAAAAATTAAAATAAAAAAATAAAAACAAAAACTAAAAAAAAAGAAATACCTGCTTTATACCTTGGCTCATTTTCTATCCCAACATTACCATAGAAGGAGAAGATATCATTGCATACCTATAACATGAGGATGGTTTAGCTCTATTTAAACTGATAAGTTGTATTCTGAGTTTCTGCTGTCTTCATAGGCTTGGGGATACATATGGTGTCACAGTAATGACACAAATTTCACTGTTTCTTGGACCAACCTGCTGGCAGAGCACTTATTGCTACTTGCCCCTTTGAAGCCTTTTTCCAGATATTTCTGGGGTTCCCAAGGGAGCCTGCAGATGTTCATAAATACTGTCTTGCTTCTTTTTCTCAGAGCTCTTCAATGATATATTCAGTCATTAAACCTTAAGCTGGAGCTGCTGTGGAAATGCTATCTTTGCTGAGGCTGCTATCTCTTTGTTCTTCAGAAGTTGCAGCTTATGATAATTCAAAAGGGTGAATGATGCCTTTCCATCCTCTCCTCCTCACCATGTCAGAGCACCACTGTCTTGTGCACAGCCTTGGTGAAGTGCTCTACCTGCTTCTGAACTCTGCACCATATTTTGCCCCCAGCTCTACCAGTAGATATTGTTGAGACCCTAGCCTCAAAGTCCCCTTCAGAACTTCTTCAGTAACTTCAGCTCCATACTCCTTAAAGAGTCAGACCTAGTCCAAGAGGTAGGCATGGAAAACGGTTACATCCCTCTTTGCTTAACTCTCCTCTCTTTGACCTCATGCACTTTCCATAATTTCATCATCTTCCATTACTCTTCAACACATGCACACATACGCACAAGTTGTCATGTGCATGTCCTGAACCATCTCTCTCCCTTACAGCTGAAAAAAGTCCTCAAGTAACTTGACTCAGCATGTCACTCTTGCTTTTCTTGGAATTCCTCACCTGGAACTCTATGGTCCAAGCCAACCTGAAAATTCTCTTGGCTCTTTTGTCTTTGCACTCACTGTTCCCTTTACCTGTAACACCCTTTCACCACACACTGATACACTCTTCCTACCATGCTTCAGACACAGACTTGGTTAAATCTTAACACTCTGTTAGATCGCAAATTAGATGTTATTTCCTCCACAAAGCCTTCCCTCACTCCCAAGTAGATTGTGTCCTTCAATGATATGACCTCAGAAGGTCCAATTTTCCCTATCGACCTCAATCTGTCTGTTTATCTTAAACTAAACCCTGAGATCGTCAATCTTGATAAAATAACTTTCTATGTACGGCTAAATCAAAGTCCTTTTATAACGCAGAAAGAACATGCACTTATATTTATGTTAGTCTGCGACTTGTATGCTAAAGCTTTAGAAATACTACACAGCATATTACACAGTGTTATCAATTTCATGTGAAAGGTAGGAAAAAACCTCAAATATGTCTGATTCCCAATTAAACACTCATGTACTGACATGATTAGTTTGTAAAACTATTTTTAAGATAATTAAGCACCACAGAGAGGAATGGAAGTAGAGAGCTATGTTCTGCCTTGTTCAAAACCCTAAAGATTTAATCTGATCACCTTTCATTCTTTTGCTGTAAACCCTTATGGATTGTGAACTGCTTGGCGTTGTGATGGTGTGCTCCTGCTGAGATGACATAAATCAATTTGACCCTCCTCACATTTACCAATTCCATCACCTTTTAGTCAGTCAGTAAATAGTAGTCAATTGATTGATTTCCTCTTCTCCCTTCTGCATCTATTTATCCATACTCCTTCTATTGCCTCTGAATCACCAGGTTAGGAGAGAAGGAACTCAAAACAATAATAAATATACTCACATACATACAGTTTCATAACAATTAAAAGAAGAAGAAAAAGGATAATAAATGTTTAATATTATTGGAAGTAAATTTGTATTGTTAAGGATGATTTTTATTATATTGTCCCTTGCTTTCTTTCTTTTTTATTTTTAGATGTTACATATCTGCAACTTTTCCAGCTTACTTGGATGTGCTGCATATTGCTTAGTGAATATTTTTACTTCCAGGAATCTTGGGGGTTTTGTGCTAAAAACTATCTGTTTTTCTACGAAGGTAGGGAAATCAGGGTGTTGTTCATGCTCACTGTCAAAATGGAATTTGAATGCTGCCCTCTTTATCTGTGCTTCTTTCTACTTCACAGATTTATGCAGTTAATACCTCACATGGAAGAAAGTTGAAACATACATCCCACAAACCATGTTCTAAAACATCATCCACAGCCCATTCCTGTTCATCTTTGACAATTAGAGAGTGGAATATAATGATGAGTGTTAGGTCTAGAACAAAAATCCCCAGGCTTCAATATTAGCTCAATCACTGACTAAATGCAGCTGTGTGACCTTAACCATGTTAGTGAGCTTCTCAGTTTGCCAGTCTCTTCGTCTATTAAATGGGGAGGGAGACGGAAGAGGGAAGAGATATGGGAACATATGTATATGTATAACTGATTCACTTTGTTATAAAGCAGAAACTAACACACCATTGTAAAGCAATTATACCCCAATAAAGATGTTAAAAAAATGGGGATAGTAACAGCACCTTTTTCATTAGGTTGTTATGAGAATTAAATGATCTAGTCCTTATAAAACTCTTAGAATGGTGTCTCATCAAAACACTCAACGTTGTTGGTTATTATTATTGTCCCCTTTGTCCAGCACCTTGCATTATAGATGATTCTTATTTTTCAGAATTTCACCTTTCAATCAACTAGCAATTTTTTCAGATGTTTTCAAGCACACTTTTATTCTTAGAATCTCAAAGATCGTCTATCACCCAACAACCACATGTCTTGGTATTGCTGTCTTTCATAGAGTAGTTTAATTTCAGCAAAATTTTATTTTGTGTTTATACACTTTTGTTTCTTTGTACAATTATCTGAATGACACTTCATCTTGATGTTCAAAATAAAATAGGGTAAAAAAATTAAAAATTTTCTCATGAAATTAATAAAATTAAGACATATAGAGAAATCATTAAAGATGCTGAAATTAGTATATCTTTAGCCTCTGCTGTGTACTCATTGAACTTAAGCTAATTGACTATATATGAAGTTTTAAAAGAGCAAAACTGAAGCACACGAAGGAAAAGCTCTACATCCATCACTGTAGATGAGGAGTAAGCGTAATGGAAAATTAGAGATTTTATGATACTCTTATCTATTAATCTCACTTATAACATGTAGATCTATTGTTCACATTTAAGATTTTTACTCTTGCTTCTTTTATGAATACATTATATATAAAAATTGGGGCCATCTCATATTTGTATATATGTATACATATTCCACTGGGTTATCAGCTATTAAAAAGAACTGGAAGTAAGACATTATTTATCTCCTCTTGATCTATTTCTAGCTTATTATATATATAATAGTCATTGTGTATAAAATTCATTCTACATATAGTTGAAAAAGATAAAGTTTTCTTGTTTCAACAGTTATCTATTGAGTAGCTATTATGTGCTGCTGGGCACTCTGCAAATGGTTTTACGTATAAAGATAATATAGTGTTTCCTTCAAGTTATTCATTGCCTGGTGTGAGAGATATACATGGGCACAATAGAAAATGTAAAGGAAGTGTTCTGAAAGTACAGAAAAAGGGGAATGTAACACTTCTTGTGTTGATTACAGAAGGTCTCTCAGAAAAGGTGAAATTTAAGCTTAAGATTGAATGAAACATAGATATTTAAATTTTTTGCTATAATACAGTAAGAGTATTCTAGACAGGATAAAAAGCATGTAAAAAACCATAGAGTCCTAAAAGGTAATAATATGTTTGGAAAAAAAATTCAAGAAGTTCTTTGAGGATGGGACAGAAGTTGACAAGGGCTAGAAGTGCCACAAGTAAGTGTCTAACTTAATTGTTACTATCTAATAAGACATGCAAAGGAGTCACTGGAAGTTTGATAAACGAATTGACATGATCATACTTGGTAATTGTGCGAAGAGTAGACAAAGACAAAAGAGATTAGAACGAATCAAGGAGATTGATTAAGATGTATAATACTAGCTCAGATAGCAATGGTTTAGCATTTGACTAATGCAGTAACTTGGAGAATTAATTCTAGGTTGAGAACAGCAGATAAAGACGGAAGCTCATCAGTGATAATAAAGTCAAAAGAGAGGTGAGAGAATGTAAATTTTTCCAGGGAAAAGTATTATTGTTAAGTGAGTGGGTAACACAAAAGGAAACTAACAAAAGTGACTGAACGTACTAGTGGTCAGATTCACAGAAGAACATGATGGAGTGGTATTGTGGAATTGGAGAGAAAACACGAGAGAATTTCAGGAAGGTGAAACTAATGGCAGTGTTAGGTGCAATAGAGAGATTAAAATAAAAAAGATAATTGAATGGAGACTCTTGAGTTTGTAAATGGGAACATTGGTGTGTTAGTCATCTCAGACTACCACAAAAATGCCATTCTGTCTGTAGCCCCTCAAAGTTCATGTTCTTCTGACATGCAACATATATATATTCTATTCTAAGAGCCCCAAAGTCTTAACTTGTTCCAGCATCAACTCTAAAGTCTAAAGTCTCATCTAAATATCATTTAAATCAGATATGGATGAGACTTGAGGTATGATTCATCCTGAGGCAAAATTCCTCTCCATCTGTTAACCTGTGAAACCAGACAAGTTATGTGCTACCAAAATACAATGGGCAATAAGCATAGGATAGATAGTCCCATTCCAAAATGGAGAAACAGGAAAGAAGAAAGGGTGATGTGTCCCAAGCATATCCAAAACCTAACAAGGTAAATTCCGTCAGATCTTAAGGCTCAAGAATAATCATTTTTGGTTCAATGTTCTGCCTTCAGGACCTACTGGGGTGGCAGCCCTGCCTCTGCAGAAGAGCTGGGCAGGGGTCCCATCCCTTCCTCCATCGCTCCATAGGGCAGTCCCAGCTCCATGGGTTTGGGTAGAGGCTGTCTGGCCTGTGTAAACCAAGGCACTGGCCTTATTCATTTCTTTTTTTTTTTTTCTTTGCGGTACGCGGGCCTCTCACTGTTGTGGCCTCTCCCTTTGCGGAGCACAGGCTCCGGACGCGCAGGCTCAGCGGCCATGGCTCACGGGCCCAGCCGCTCCGCGGCATGTGGGATCTTCCCGGACCGGGGCACGAACCCATGTCCCCTGCATCGGCAGGCGGACTCCCAACCACTGCGCCACCAGGGAAGCCCCCTTATTCATTTCTGAATTGCCTTTGAGACATTTTTCCCTCTTCTTAAAGAAGAGTGTGCATTCACAGCCAAATAGCTCCATTTTCTGAAGAGCTACTCAAGGAATTTAACAGCCTTCCTTCATTTTGTCCTGTTTCCATCCCCTCCAGTTCAAACTGGCAGTGTTTCTGCTTATATAATCTCATAAACTCTTTATTGATTGATATTCCAGCCATATCCTTGGTGTTCTCTTTAGAACATGCTTTCTAAATTTTTGCAATATGGATAGGCTGATAATTTTTCAAATCCTTAAGTTTTGGTTCCTTTTCACTTAACAATTCCTTCTTCAATTCATTTCTCTCCTTTTATATTTTATTAGAAGTAATCAGGAGGAACCAAAGCCCTCCTTCAACACTTTGCTTAGAAATCTTCTCAGTGAAATATCCAATTTTATTGTTCTCAAGTTCTAACTTCCACAAAGCACTAGAATGCAAACACAATTCAGCCAAGTTTGTTGCCACTTTATAACAAGGATCACCTTCCTTCCAGTTTTCCATATGTTCCTCATTTCCATCTGAGACTTCACCAGAATCACCTTTAACATTGATATTTCTGGCATTCACCTCAAAACTCTTCCAAACTCTACCCACTTCACAGTTCCAAAGCTGCTTTCCTATGTTTAGGTATTTGCTACAACAGCAACCCAAAGTGTATATTAGTTATCACAGGCTGCCGTAACAAAATACCATAGACTGAGTGGATTAAACGGCAGCAACTTATTTCTCACAGTTCTCGAGGCTGGTTAAGTCCAAGATCAAGGTGCCAGCCAATTCAGTTCCGTGGGGAGGGGTCTCTTCCCAGCTGGTAGGTGGCCACTTTCTCACGTCTCCTCACTTCTTGTAGGGGCATTAAACCCACCCTCATGACCTTATCTAAACCTAATTCCTTCCCACCTCTAAATACCATTGAATTGGGAGTTAGGGCTTCAACAAATGAATTTGGTGGGGGGGGACACAATTCAGTCCATAACAACAAGGTCTAGTGACCTTGTTGAAGCCACTAGATTGCAGTGGACTCGGGGGAAAGCAAGGATTTGAGAACGGATGGTCAACAAAAAATTGTGTTCCTTTTAAAAAGTAAATAAATAAATAGGCAGTCACTTTAGGAAGAAGAGATAAGTTTGGGGTTGTTCATTCACCAGTCCTAGAGAACTGATATAAAGGATGCATGAGAGGAGCCAGTGAGTCAGAAGAAACTAATGATCTAGGAATAAGAAGAAATCATGGAGAAATGCTGCAGCTGGGATGAGAGCAAGAGTGAAGGTAAAAAAGGTAAGCTATGTAAAGGAAGAAAGACAATGCTTTCTCTGGATCAACAGTGAAAGAAACGCTGGCAGCTGGAAAAGAGCAACAGTGCAGAAATTCATGCCCCTCTATCATTATTTTGCTTGGTAAATTAGGAAACAGTAACACATTCTCAGAATGAGAGAAAATATGAGACAGAGAGAAGAGGTTCAAAGTGGCTCAAAGGAGGGACATTGTTCAGGTTTCACTGTGTGCACCAGCAAAACAGGTGTCCATGGAGAGGGGAAAGGAAGCTCACAGGAGCCTCTTCACAAGGTAAAGATAGTCAGAGAATACTGAAGGCCAGTATAAGACAGAAATCATAAGCTTGTAATTGCATCAAGTGGTGTGAGTATTTTATTGTCCTCAGAGGCACAGAAACAGAGTAACTGGATATTTGGGTTCATCCAGGGAAAAGTATTAGCAGCTAAGCAAGATAGGAAGACAGAGAACAGAACAAACAAAAACAATTTTGTAAAAATACACAAATGTTAGAAAAAATACACAAATCTTTGAAACTCAGAATGATTGTAGACATTAGCGTGAATTTTGAAGTTGGTTTATTCTTCAAGGGCTTTCTTACTACACACACACAGAGGTCACAAAATATGTCTTCCCATCTAAATATTTAAAAAATACAATCACTTTTTCCTAGAATTCTATTTAAAAAACTTTATTTTAAGCTTAATATCAAAACTTGGAAGTATCAGACAACGATTGTAGAGCAACCGGTAAAGATGTATATTCTAAAACAATGAGACAAGAAAAGTAACTTTTTAATCATATTACAAGGCATTTTTCACTATTTGACATTTTAACAATTGGCTTCCAATAATTCCCTCTACATTTGTAGTTACAAATGATCCATGTCTCCTACAGAATTTAATTTTTAATCATCACATATTTTTAAATGAGGATTTTTTTCACATGTCACAATATACAACATTTAGCTAAAAGGCCCTACATTAGGAAAACTACAGACCCTCTATAAACCACTGAAAGAGTAGTACGATGAAGTAACACAGACAAGCCAAGGAAGTGAATATATAGATTTAATGAAACCAGTGACCTTAGGTTCAAAAATCAGTGGGTTTATTTTGCTGTCAGAGTGAATTTATTTGAATCATAACTTCTATATTCCTTTTCAATTGTAATAATGTTTGGCAAAGTTGAACTACCTTTATATGGGTTCACAGTATTCAATTTCATTTTTAAAACATCTAATGCAAATTTAATACTTTTACTTTTTATGACAAGACTTAGCTCAGTCTGAAATAATCACTGTACTAACATTTTTTACTCATTCAAATAGTCCAATTCATTATTACAAAAACAGCAAGCTTCCCCAGCCTGTCATTAATTCCTACTGTTTTAATTACAAGAAAAAAATACTTTATGGAAAGCTTTTGTGGATAATGCCACTGTAAACACAATCTTGTGTAAAGATATGAAAATAAAAGAGTTGTTTTTTCTACATCAATATTCTAGTAGAAATAGCATGTTTTGGGCCAAAAATTTAAAGTCCTAAAACATCATGGAGCTTTCTTTGAATTTAGTCACAAAGAGGCTGCTTAGAACTACATATTAATTTTGACTCTTTGGAAACACTAAGGCTACATTCAAGACCAACATTTTTATAAAACAGCTCTATATCCACTAGGATTGAACAGATTTTTTTTTACTGCCCTCCAACCAAACTTAGTTTCTGCTCCTATATATTGTGATTACATGTAAATGATTGTCAGTATCAGGAGATTCAAGTTACTCAAATTTTAAAATTAAGTGCTACATAAGATTTACCCAGAAACAAAATCCAACTTTTGAGATAAGTAATTAGTAAAATGTTTAAATCAGTCTTTACAAAACTGACTACTTCCTTTAGAATGTATGTTATGAGGAACATGGCTGGGGTTGTAGAGTGAGGAGAAACCTCATAGTGTATATTTCTTAGCTTTAATTTTTATTATTATTATTTTTAACCTAAATCAAAGTATATCACTGAGGGACATGCTTCTGAATTTTCCACCCCAAAGAAGGTGGGTTTAAATTCAAACACTGTTGGAGGATAAGGAACTTGGGCAAAAAACTTTAGCAACCACTCACAATCTTCCAGAAGTGACAGGCAATTGTATATGTGCATTTCCACCCAACAACAAAAACAACACACACACATATAATGCAATGAAGACTGTGATAAATGCTATAATGGAAGTACAAAGACCTATGCACACATGGGGGTTAAAGAGGAATTCTGAATGGAGAAATTAACGATGTTTACTAACAAAAATAAGACTAGTTATATTTTAAAGGACCAATAATGTTTGGAATTATTTTAGTAAAGCTCCACTCTATTTAAATAAAAAGTACCCATTTACTCTTTTAAGATTAAACACAAGAATAGGTAAAATATTTTCTGTAACAAGGAATTACTTTAATAAAATGTTTAAAATATGTATGTAGATCTGTGTTAGATTTCTGTTAGCATTGAGGTCATGTATCATATATCTTCTTCTGAGTATGAGAGAGAGGATAGTTTACTAAAAAATGTGCAGAACTAAGAACTGCTAGAGGTTAAAAAAAATTAAAGGTACCTTCCTACTCTCACGATATTTAAAATCTCTTTGGGCAAACTATGTTCAAATAAACTTATTCAATATATTTCAGCGCTCCCAAATAAAAAGACCAGTCAATAAATTTATTAACCACTATTCTATTTAGCATAAACTTTAATCATCTTTATGAACTAAAATTATTTATATCTAGCTATTAATACACATTAGTACTTAATAGCATACTTCATAATATAATTTGATAAATCATGTTTAATTAAATTTATTGGCGATAACATTTCTGAATTTCTTTCAGAATTATTAGGCAGAACTAGACAGAATTTAACTTGAAAACAAGTTGCATTTATATGTTACTACAGTACTGTCCTGAAATGCTTTGGATGGTATAATATTACTAGCAGAATATTGAAACTGGTATGAAAATAAGATGTTTCCTCATGGGTTTAAATGTTTTAAAAAATCTAACATTTTATATTTTACAGTCAGTCCAAAGTTCAGCTACTATTTTCATTTATTAACATTTGAGTTAAGGCATTGAGTTTATTAAATTAGCAAATGATTATTCATTATAATATAACCATAAATTGAGCCCTGACTCATGTATGTGTTAATTGTTCTTTTCTGTTGAGGACAGGAGCTTATATCTACTTTTTAAACTGAATAGACATAGTTCATACACAATTTAGATTAAATCTGAGAAGGAAATAGCACACACACCATCTGTGAAGAAATATCCTCATCCCTAATTAATATGTATCATGTATCATTGCCCATTTCATTACTATAGACAAGTTATAAAATATAAAGTTGGATTTAATAAAAGAAAGTTAATTTAATGGAAATGAGGAATTACCTATAGGGATATTGTAGATGTTGGCTACCAATATTCTATGGCTAGGGAAGGATAACTTATTCTCATGTAAGTCAGAGACCTGCTTGTTAGCGTACTTAGAAGAAGACAGGAAGGAGCCTCTAGTGGCTGACTAAGGAATAGATTATCATTCAACAAGTATTTATTGAGAATCTACTATATTCTAGGCACTGTGATATAACAGGAAGGATTTATATAGTGGTAAACTCTCATATAGCACTTGTTAAGTGATAAGCATGGTTGTAAGCACTTTACACAACAACCCCATGAATAATAGTAATAATTATTAATTAATATTTATTAATAATATTAATTATACTAATTAATTATTGTTATTATTTTCATTTTACAGATAAACTGAGGCATGGTAATAGTAAGTGACTTTCCTAAAAACACACAGTGAATAACAGAGCTGTCGACAATTTGACTTCAGGTCTATGGAATTTGACAAGTCTATAAGAAAGCCAATGTGCCTGGGCAGAAATAATGAGATGGGAACTTGGTGTGAGATAAGGCTAGAAGGGTATATAGGGGTTAACACTTGGATCCATGTTCAGGACCTTGACTTTCATCCTATGGGCAATGAAAGTCACTGGGGTGTTTTAACAGAGAAGGCTGGGAAGAAACATACCTGGAATACATTTTGAGAAAATTCTACTGGCTACAGTGTGCAAGACTGATCAGAGAGGGAAGATAAAGTGAAAATTAGAGCTAAGAGGTTATTTTATAGTTCAAGTGAGAGATGATGGCAGACCGCACTAGGGTGGTGGTAGTAATGGTGGTAGAGAAGAAAAGAAGTAGATTGACTTGTAAGATAAGAGCTAATATCAACAGTACTTAATATCAGATAGAACTGGAGCATGAGAAAGACAAAGTGTCAAGGGCAACTTCAAATTTTTAGGTAGTGCTACTTACTGGATGATGATATATGCAGGACTAGCTTTTACATTATTCTGGTTTCTGCTTAAATATCCCCTCAGAGAAGTCTTCTCCAAATGTTTGAACTAAAATATCATTCTCCCCTCTGTAAGCCTCTAAATCCTTATCTTGCTTTATTTTTCTTCATAGCACTTATGACTACCTGACATAGAAGCACATTGCTTATTCCCCTTATTTGTTGTCTGCTTCATCAACTATACTGAAAGCACCATGAGGGCAATTTGTCATTTATACTTATGTTGTAATCTCTATCCTTTAGAACACATGCATATCACAGATGCACAATCAATACCTATTGAATGAATAAATGAATGAATGTGAGTCACCAGAAGATGCAGAATGGCTGAAGTTGTGGATATGGGTTAGATTCCTCCACAGAGACTGAGAGAACACATATGTAAGCGATAAGCAAAACGAAGAAATGCAGGGAAAGAAAACTGAGATGACAAAGTTAGAGGGAAAGGAGAAAGTCCAACAAAGAGCAATGCAGTGAAAATCCAGAAAAATATATCATTTTAAAAATTGAATGATTGATGATGTCAAAAGTTAGAATATCACCAAAGGAAGAGGACAGAAAGACACTATTAAAATTGCATTTAGGAGGTCATTAGCAGTCCTATTGATAAAAGTTTTACTTAAGTGTTAGGGACAGAAGACATACTGTAGTGGTTAGGAGAAAGAATTAGAGACAAAAACAGGGAGACCACAAGTTCAGACTAATTTTTCAAGAGGTATTGCTATGAAATAATGAGTGGACAGAGGGCACTGGTGAGGGATGAAGAGAAAAGGATTGTGAAAAGAAATGTTATATAGGAGTTGATGCAGAACTCAGAGATGTTTCTTGATGATGACGGTCAATAAGAATTTGGTCAAGAACCTAACAAGGTAGAGGGACATATAGAACCTAGCATATACAAAGCTAGTTTAAACAATAAGATCAAACTAAATGCAACATCCTGCAAAGCTTCCCAGTCAGCAAAATTGTTCATTCCCTTCAGCTAATTGAAAGAATGTGTTCTAGACTCACACACACTACTTAAGGCTAGATAACAGTATCCTGTCACAAAACAAAATTTGGAAAAAAATATTTTTCAATAGTTTCAAACAGTAGTTAGAGCCTAACTTAAGTGCCGGGCATATAGTGAGTACTCGAAAGGTATTAGATATTGGAAAAGTCAAGTTATCAGGAGAAAACTTCTATCACCAGTAGACTTGGCTTGTTCTATCATACTATAGCCATCATATTTCATTGGAAGTAAGAATCTTAGGAAATTTATTTTTCATTTTTACTTCCTTTTAAGTGACATTCATCCCAAGAAACAGCTTTACTCCCATATACTCAGAACTCAAGCACACATAATTATTTTTATTATATATAATTTACTTTTATCTATATTTAATATATTGGCCAAATTAAGTCATGGTAGGTAAATATTACCAGATATTTCTTTTGAAAATTTCCTTCATGTACTGTATATTTCATCATATAAAACCTTAATTACATTTCAAAGACATCACACTGATACAGAACTTCATTGAGTTTTACCTAAAATGATGTTAGCAGTAATGTTAAATAATTTGATATTTCTAATAATAATTTATGAATAAAAAATAATTGAATTGACATAAATTTGTATTGTACAGTATGATTTCATCTCAAAAATAAATGATTAAATATGTCTATCAGAATGATTTAATTTAGTTAGAAGGAAGACATTGAAAATTGAATTCACAGGACTTTCTCCTTCCCTTTTATGAATAGTACGTTAAATTCATGTACACCATCTTTCATTTCTTTTCCCTAATACCAGACTGCAAGAGAAAATTTGTTACCTAGCTTACCAGTGATTTGGTATTTCTTTATTAATGATCATATATGCCTTTTAATTCAAAGTGCCAGGTAATGGTTTCAACAATGAAACGGTAACACTTCCAAAGAGGGGCAAATGAACATTTGATTAAATTTAAAAAAGTATACAGCTCTCATTTAGTAGAAATATAATTAAATTCATATCTTTAAAGTTTAAGATTTCTGAAGTCCTGAGCTCATCTTAAAAGAATGTTAAATATACCAAAATAGTAGATATTACATAGGGCCACTACATAGCACAATTCCAGAGAGTACTATTCACATGAAAATGTTTGGTTTATTTAATTTCACCATGTTTGTACCTCCTCTTTAAACTTCCCTGACATTCCTCTTATACTCTAGCACTTAATCTTCACTAATTAATTATCATTTAAAAGAGAGAAGAAAACTAGGAAAATCGAAAGGCATGTGAAAATTGATAGTGAACAATGTGTTTTGACTGCATCCACTAGGCATATTTTCAAATGGAAAGTTCCAAGGTTTTCCTAAATTCATTTCATGGCAGTAGAGAGTTTCGGATCTTAACTTCATAGATGTGTGTTATAAATCAATACTATTATCTCAGTCACCAGGAAATAGCAGAGAAGCAGACATGGGTCCCAGGACAGTACCTGTATTTTGTGTTGCATCAGGCTAACTAATATTGGAAATGTGTCTGTGGCAACTAAACCATTTGTTCACTTGCTATTTTGTAGAGTTGTTTATCTGCTTTAATGTACCTGTATGTCCCATTTCACAACTGTCTAGGAAAAAAATAGTAAACCACTGAATTTCATAGTAGTTGTAGGAACAGTGAAAATACAGAAACTGTACATATTCTCATAAGTGGAAAAAGTCCAGTAGTCAACTATATAAATTCTAATTTTATTTAGAGTACAAATCTCTAAATATCTTTTTTAAAAGATTGTAAGTAAATCTCCATACATGTATCTTTAATTATACTGTATAGATTTCCCACCATTTTCAACTAGTAAAATACATGCTATCAGCTTTTTAAAAATGGGGTTAGTACTATAGAATAGTATAGTATTAGAATAAACCTAGCTTTTTCTTGTTGCACTGATGTATTTTTATTAAAAATGATGTATTGACTACATATATGCAATACCTTCCTTTAAGCATATTTGGAACCTGACCTGAGAATACTTATATAGAGAATATAATTATGACCTATTAATACTTAAGAGTGTATGACTAAAAGCTCAGAAGGCATCAAAGTAGAATATTTTAGTTATATTTAAGACATTACAAAGTTGAAAATTCAGGTTATTCTAAATCCATGTATTTGTTCGCTTCATGATTCACACCTCTTGGATCATAGTTTGGATATAGTATTTAGAAAAGCATGTACCCAATTCCACTGATGCTAGAAGATCTCAACATTGATTACCAAAAAACTAGAGCAGATGCATTTCTATCCTTTTTTTTCAATTTAAGTATTTTTAAGGTGAAGTGAGTTAATGCAAGACACCAGGATTTTAAAGAGTACATGTGACAAGAGAAAGTTACAAAGGATGTCAGTCAAGGGGTTTTTGGTTTAATTTTGAACTTCACATTTCCTACTCCCTGTTTTAATTGGGATCTTTGTAATTGATGATATTTAGTGTATGGAAAGAGAGACCCACGAGAGCTCCATTAGCCTTCTTGGGATAACAAGCAAAGGTAATAACTTTTCCTGTTAATCAAACAAAGACCGTGGCCAACTCTCATTTGGCTTGTCTGTGAGCCTTCCCGCCAGGATGGTTCTGCCTCCTCACTTGTTCAAGGACCTGGCTCACTAGCTAGCACACAGGATGTGCTGTCAATATTGCCTGGTGAGTTTTAAAACAGATGCCTAAATAAAACCCTCTTTACAGTTCTGTGAGCCTTTCTTCTGCTGAATGTATCAGTCTTTGCTACTTACAGCAAACAATGTGCTTTATCCTCAATGAGGCTCCTTCGGTGTCCATTTTATTTCTGTCTCCAAAAAACCTCATTAGTACAATGGAACAGAAATTACTCTGTTTAGTATGGTCATCTATTTCAATAGAAACTACTCTCATACACACAGATTTCACTTTTTGAGTGTGTGAAACAAAATTCAGCATTGCCTAATCTGCTACTATTCACTATTGACTGTAAACTGCAATTCTCTGATGGACTTACAATGATCATTTCCAACCAGGTAATTTGAGAAGCTATTACTGTAGGTAATCCAATAGACTTGTTATTTGGATGCCATCAACACTTAACTGTTCATATTTCATGCATTGCGGGGGACAATGTATTCATAGGAGTGCTTGACAGCTCTCTGAGCAGCAGATGCCGGCACTGTTCAACTGTCTTGTTTTTGGTTTTGGTTTGATTTGGGTTTTTTGCCAACTGAAATCAGTTTTTTCACCATCAGAAAAAAATAAATAAAGCTTCAAATGTCCATATGTTTACATATAGAGCCCATATACATTTCTAATAATTTGGGAATACAAGTTAAAATGATTACCTCAGAATCAAAATCACAAAACCAATTCATATCATCATGCTTTTTTTCCTAGATTGCTTATATGTGATCACTTACTTTTCATTTTTCCTTTTTTAATTTTACTATTTGAAGTAAAATATGACAAAAGTGAAATGTCTACAAGTGAAATTAGTGGTTCTATATATTTAGTTATTGCCAGTTTCAACAGTTTTTTTGTGTCTTCTCAAATCTTCACAATTTATACATGTCTAATTTTACCAATTCCACTAGTAATGAACTGGCTTTGAGTGACTTTTTTTTTTTTTTGGAATCTATAATTCTTTATTGACTTTCCCCACTAGGCAGGATGAGTCTCTTCAGCACAACTTCGCTTCTCTGAACCTTCCCCTGCTCTTCCCAGTACTTGTTTGGAGTTTTAAAACTTTTGGACTAGTTTTTTAAACAAATTATAATTCCTTTAGATAATCATCTCATAAAAGAATTCTTAATGCCATTTTCATGCTTTGGGGGACTGTACTGAGAAATTTTTTTTTAACATCTTTATTGGAGTATAATTGCTTTACAATGGTGTGTTAGTTTCTGCTTTATAACAAAGTGAATCAGCTATACATATACATATGTTCCCATATCTCTTCCCTCTTGCATCTCCCTCCCCCTCCCACCCTCCCTATCCCACCCCTCTTGGTGGTCACAAAGCACCGAGCTGATCTCCCTGTGCTATGCAGCTGTTTCCCACTATGAGTGACGTTTTAAAGAGTAGCTGAAAGCGCCAGCCAGTTCTCAGAAAAAAATTTCAGTTTCTTGAAATTTCAGCCATTTAAACAAATGGTGATTTGCTTGTTTGTTTTACTCAGCATCGCGCGCACACACACACACCAGACCACACACCACACACTCTGATGCATGTGCAATTCAAATGTACAAACTTATTGTGGTAACTTCATAAGGAGTATGTATTTGTGAAACCACCTGTGATTACTGAGAAATTTGAGGTAAGACTCTTTTAAGTCTAATAGTCTAATATTTTTTTTATTTAAGTGAGTGATACCAATAGCTACCCCAAAGGTTTGATATGAGAACTAAAATGAAGTACAGTATATAAAGCATTCTGTCATCAGAATAACTCTCTCATTTTATTAGTTTATTCTTGTCTTTTCACTAGGCAGTAACTTAGTCAAACAATATAAGGATAAATGATCTGATTTTGTATTCCCAGCACTTTGCATAGTGCCATACACACTTTAGGCATTCAGTAAATATATATTTGAATCAATGAGCAATTGAGTTTATAATGTAAATAAAGCTGGTCAATCTATTAAAGTAAATCCAAATATCCATTCATTCATACAACGTTCAATAAGGTCCTCATGACTGAGCTCAAATTCTAGCATGTAAGGCGGGTATACTAAATACATGTATATAAGATTTATATAAACATTTTCCAGTAGTTTGGTAGATATGTAAAATATTCATATAATCTCACAAAGGTGATGATTCACGCATGATAGTTTATTGTTTATGGAGTTCTTACAAACATACACATTTTCTCATTTAATCTTTGTGATAACTACTGAGTTAAAAATATTTAATACTGAGGAACCTGAGACTTAGGGAATTTAAGAGGCTTAATAGAGCCAGGCATTGTTCTAAATCATCATCTCTTCATACTACATCATGTGAAAAGAACCCATAGAAGCAATCAGTTCTTGTACCAGTTGGCCAATACATTATTTTTATATTAAGCCTATACATTTGTCCTATACAATATACTTAGATTAAACGGTTTGAAATTGTCCATTTAAAGAGAATTCCTTATTAGTTTTCCCTTGATGCTATAGATACAATTGTATTTCATAGACTGAATATCTCTACCTACCTTGCCTTCTATATTTGACTGAGTGTCGTATGTGTTAATCATTGTAGTGACAGGCAGAGGAAGCAGTCATAGTTGCTATCATTCTCATTAAGACTCTCACTGAGGAACAATACAATAACTCTAACTGCCACTTATCTGGAGAGGTAGGAATATGTAACATCAATCATTCCAGGTTAGAGCTGAACCTTGAATATGAACTAATGGGCTAATTGTTGTCACTGTGTCAACAGTTGGTCTTGAATTCTTCACAGGAAGATGGAGGTCATGGAAAAACACTTGAATTATACAGACCTAATCCACAACATTAAGTTAAGGTTAAACTCACAAGGAACGTAATATAGCTTTTTCTTGCTCACAATACTCAACTATTCAAGAGTTAGATACATTCAAGGATGATTGGATTTTTATGATTTGGGTTTTACTCTTAACCTTCTTTTGTCTTCCTTATTGAAGTATAGTTGATTTACAATATTATATTAGTTTCAGGCATATAGCATAGTGATTAAATATTTTTACATATTATGCTCCATTATAAGTTATTACAAGATAATGGCTATAATTTTCTGTGCTATACAATACATACTTGTTGCTCACTTATTTTATACATAGTAGTTTATATCTGTTAATCTCATACCCTTTATTTGTTCCTCCCTCATTCCCTCTCTCCTTTGGTTATCGTAAGTTTGTTTTCCATATCTGTGAGTCTATTTCTGTTTTGCATAGACATTCATTTGTGTTATTTTTTAGATTCCACATATAAGTGATGTCATACAGTATTTGTCTTTTTATGTCTGACTTATTTCACTAAGCATAATATCCTCTAGGCCCATCCATATTACCATAAATAGCAGAATTTTGTTATTTTTATGGCTAATATTCCATATATATACATATGCATCTATATAATATCTTCTCTATCCATTCATCTGTTAAAGGGCACTTGGGTTGCTTCAATGTCTTGGCTATTGTAAATAGTGCTGCTATGAACATTGGGGTGCATTCTCCTAACGTTTTTAAATCAAGATTATAGCAACCACTATCACAGCCTTTCCTGCCATTGCTGGAGATCAAATCACCAGTTAGAGGAGCCACTGGTTCAGTGTGGGTCTCATGTTAACCAACTAAATCTCACACCACTAATGTGCTACTTCAGATCCTTTTGCCTCTTTGTCTTCTGGGCCTTTGGCACGTTTTGATTCTGGCTCCCACTAAGTGACCTGCTCCGTGTGGACTCTAGTCAATTTCATGTGAAACAACCAGAAAGTGCTTCGCTTCATTCTCACACTATGTACCTCTCACTAGTCACCTCCCACCCCGGGAATTCCCTGTTGACACAGGCTGTAAGTCTTGCTTAGCTACCCAGCTTATACAATCAAAGAGCAGGGTAGCTAGCCCACTGAAGGGAGGCTTTGACCAGTGAGAGACAGGATACTGTGAATAAACTCCTCTGCCCTTTCCCCCTCAGAGGGTCTTTCCCGAGATACAATCACTCAGATGGCAGAAAGATTACACCAGAGATAAGCAAAATATTTCCTTGACTTCAGCTTTCCTGAGATCGTATTCCCTAAAAAGGACATAAGCTTCTGCTTCAAAATTTGCTCTCAGAAGAACCCAGGCTAAAATACACAGTACTAACAAAATAGAAAATCCAAACCAAACACACAGTGAAATCCCTCAACCATCACCAATACTTGCATAATATCCTGCAAACACTGAAATGAGCAAAGTCATGGTTTTCTACCACTCTAAGAAAGGCATAAAGAGGTGTTATTGATTCAATCAAATGTTCTGAAATATTAGGGTTTTCTCTCTTTTTCTCCTACATAGTAATAAAAGTATAATCTTCTGAATTTAATTGAGAATTTGATTTTACTTAGCATCTTTCATAAAAAAACAAACTATAATTTAGAAAAAAACACCTAAATCATGTTTTTCCAAATATTACTAAAATGGTTTGCCTCTTACTGAAGTTTCACATCTTCCCAAATAATTGATTATTAACATGTACATCCTAAACGAGCATGTGCCAGCTTTCAGAAAATGTTGAAATAAGAGATATTTATTTCTTTAGTAATTTACAGCCCAAATTATTCCAAGAAAAGATTTAGGACAACTACGTAGGAAACTGCAATTGTGGTCAATGAACTACCTCCTTGCACTTCCTCTATTTAAACAGCCTATGTTTTTGTTAATATTTTTCTATCAAGAATGGTAATCACACACTACTTTCATTCTAAGAAAATGGAAAAAAATGTCAAAAGAAATAAACCAGGTACATTTATCTCTGGGAAGAAAAACTTTATAATATTTAGCTTATCTCATGGTTGTTCCTATCTATAGAACGAACATTGAGTTGAACCACTATGAATTAGCCAACTTTTGAATTTCCATTTATTACCCTCTGCATTACACTCTTTAATATATACACACATGTATACACTTTTGGTATACAGTTAATAGTCAATGTCAGGTAACTAAGGTTGGAAGAGACAAACAAAAGAAATATAAAGTTTAGTTACAGCCATAGTGGAAACTGAAAAAAAATAAATACAAAGTGCTCCACTTTTTCTAGAAGTCCCCAGCTCCTGAAATCTCCATAATAAGTACATTTTTCATGACCTCTTCATCCAATTCCTATCAGACTTCTAGGAATGCTTGAAAATTCCAACTCCACTATTACAAATAATTTTTGCAATTTTGAATTATTTTTTATTATTAGCAATCAAAATGAATAGTGTAAGCCTCACCATCTCCTTCCTCAGGCTATACATCTTCTAAGTCAAATGTTTTTTCTATTGCTGATAATGATCTAATTTCTACTGAAGTGTAATTAACTCAAAAGAACTGTCTAACAGATTTATCTTTGTAAAATTTTAAGTGTTCCACTTAGTCTCTTCCATAAAAGAGGTCAATAAATATTTTCTGGATAAATGAATGCATTTTAGTTGAATCTTAACCAGCCTCTGCATTGTTAGAACATTAATTTCTTAGAGAGTGTTAATACCATTATTAACTCAAAATTGAACATCTCCATAATATATTCACTATAAAACAACTAGGAATAGACCATGCAAAATTTAAGCATAATCGTTGTTTAAAAACCAGGTTAATACAGTTTCCAAATATGCATAATTTGTCAGTGGAATCTTTGTCCTGGCAAATATCTGATAAAACAAATTCTAGTCATTTGCCTGTATTATGTTTTGTAAATGATTTCTTATATTTCAAGTTGCCATGTTGAAAAATACTATGAGGGCCAGGCTTTCTATATAACTGATACAATTACAGATTCAAGGGAATAATTCTGCCTTTTCGTTTTACATTTTCTTGCATTTCTTTTTCATTTCAATGTTACTTGAATTCTTACAAAGTTTTAGTATAAAATAAAATGTTATACCTAGAATGCATTTTAGAGGCTGTGTAGTCTAGACCCAATTTGAAGACTGTAAAACTTTCTTTAAAAAAAAAAAAGGAAACATTGTTTCTTAATTTATGTTATTGAAACTCTCCACTGATGTCCTTAATCAGGTGTATTGCTCATCTCTTCCTTAACTCCTTCCCTTCTCCATTCCATCTTAGAAAGTAAAAAAATGAAGTACAGGAAAACTCTGATCCAATAATATGGTTTATATTAGAGAGCTAGCACTCATTTTGTGTCCTTGTACTACTTTTAGAGGTTGTAGGATGTCCCTGCTCTTGATTATGTCATTTTGCTTCAGGGTTAATTTAAAAAGATATTTGACAAACTATCTGCATCATTTTAAGAGATGAAAATTTTATTATTGTATGTTTTGAAGATCATTTTAAGACAAAATAAGTTACTTTTTAAAAAAAAATCAGAAAAATAAGGAAATGCTTCCATTAGTGAGTTTTTGTATTATCAATACTAATGAGATGAATGAAATCAGAGAGAGATGTCAGATGAACTCATTGAAGTAATTTCTTTTTCCCTTTGCTTTTCCTTTTCCATAGTATTCCATCTTTTCAATATTTGGCCTGTAGGAAAATATTTTTTCCTAACTACTTTTAATTGAGAATAAAGACACAGGTACTGATCAAATAAACCACCATTTATATTTGATTTGGGAAACTGTGTTTATGGTTGGGAATGGGGAAAGGGACAAGAAAAAGTAACCATGAAATTCTGGATTAAGAGAAAGACATGCAGTACAAAATTGTGGGCAGGCAGGCTGAACAATAAAGAAACCAACTAAGCAGAGGTTATTTAGGGGGAGAGTTTATTAAAAATGAAAAGATTAAATAAATGGAGAATTTTGAAGATGAGAAAAAGGGAAATGCTATTTTTTTTAAAATTAGGGTATAGTTGCTTTACAGTGTTGTGTTAGTTTCTGCTGTACAATGAAGTGAATCAGTTATATGTATACGTATATCCCCTCCTTCTTGGACCTCCCTCCTACCCATCCCACCCATCTAGGTCAACACAGAGCACTGAGCTGAGCTCCCTGTGCTATACAGGAGGTTCCCACTAGCTATCTGTTTTTCACAATCTCCCAATTCATCCCACCCCCCTTCCCTCAAGTCATGTCCACACATCTGTTCTCTATGCCTGCATCTCTATTCCTGCCCTGAAAATAGGTTCATCTGTACCATTTTTCTAGATTCCATATATATGCATTAATATATGATACTTGTTTTTCTCTTTCAGACTTCACTCTGTATGACAGACTCTAGAGAAAAGGGAACCCTCTTGCACTGTTGGTGGGAATGTAAATTGATACAGCCACTATGGAGAACAGTATGGATGTTCCTTAAAAAGCTAAAAATACAACTACCATATGACCCAGCAATCCCACTACTGGGCATACACCCTGAGAAAACCATAATTCAAAAAGACACATGCACCCCAATGTTCACTGCAGCACTATTTACAATAGCCGGGACATGGAAGCAACCTAAATGTCCATCAACAGAGGAATGGATAAAGATGTGGTACATATACACAGTGGAATATTACTCAGCCATAAAAAGGAATGAAATTGGCTCATTTGTAGAGATGTGGATGGACCCAGAGACTGTCATACAGAGTGAGTTTTAAGGTATTCTGAGACAACCATTTTACAAATGATTTTATATTATTTCTGGACTTGGAAGTGGAAATACAATGAAGATATAAAGCAACTGGAGGTACATTTTAATAAGGGAGTGGGGGTTATCTATGACAATCAGTAGGAAAGACCAGCAAATAGCAGGTCACAGAAAGCATGTTTCATGGGGTCCAGAAAGTAGAAGAAGAAACAGATATTTTAAAGGAAATGATTGGTGCATGAAGACCCAAAAGAGACAGCTTATTGTTTAATCTAGCTTGTTCCAGCTCTTACTTTGTAATGGCTTCTCAGCATTCTTAAAAAAAATTGGCATTCCCAGAGTATGCAATTGCCTTAGTATCCTCTTCTAAAAGTCAAGATTTTGGAATAAGCTATTAATTTGAGGGAAAAATATTTTATCAAATTTCCAAGCATTTCATTTTAGTCTATAATTATGTAGTTTGGATTTTTAACCTGAAATTACAATTTAAAACTTCAAAACCAATAATTTTTTTTTCTCTTCAATCCAACCCCAAATTATATTTTCTAGTTTCCTTTTTCTATTTAACATGAAAAAGATAATGCATCTAAGATCTCACCAAAATTAAATCTGATAGAAAACAATTTGTTGCTCCTTGGGGATAAACTACTGTAGAATTATTCTGTTACTACATGGCTAGTTTCAGGAGTAATTTACCCATTCTAAAATTATCCTAGGAAAAAGAGCTTCTGGGGGCTCAAGGGCTCAGATGGAATCTGCTCCTCAGCTACATGCTGTGATACCCTTGATTGAAAATGATTCCAGACCTGAGAAAGAAACAAGGAAGGAACTAGGAAGCCGAGTGCTTCTCTGTATCATTGGTAATTCTCCTTCATCTACAAAAAGCAGAAGTACAGTTGTTTTTGGTTTTTTTTTGGGGGGGGCGTGTTTTGTTTTTGTTTTTTGAGCCAAGGATTCCTGGCTGAAATTTCAGCAGAGGTTGTTCATGTACAAATTGCAAAGCTACTCATTTGATTAAGAAGGCTAATTTAATGCTGTTGTGTTGGTTCCAAACGTGCACCTCAGAGATTTTGCACATACGTCTTTCTGGGGTCTTATGGGGAGCTTCTAAGATGCTAGATCAGCCTTAGTTTGCATAAACACGAAGTCTCTTCATAGCTTTATTAACCCAACTGGAAGGAGGCCTCATTTAGCATTACCCAGATGGTAAAATTGAGGTTGATTATCTGCTTTTGAAAGCTGAATTGTGCTAATGGGTCAGGCAGTACTTCACAAAGTTTAGTGGACCTAGGATGCAGCTGGGAGCAATTTAAAATGCATATTACATGACCCCACTCCCAAAGATTTTCACTCTCCAGATCTGGGTTAGAATCAGCATTTTTAACAAGCATCCTCCCACCTCCTCTGTCAGCCTTTTCTGGAAGTTGAATAGGTTAGATGGCCCCTCTCTCAAATGGTGGCTTCCCCTCTCATTCAAAGCAAAAGTGAAAAGTCATCCAGTGACATCCGGGACCCTACCTGATCTAGTCCTCAGTACCTCTCTGACCTCATCTCCATGATCCCCCATCACTCTCTTTGCTCCAGCCACACTGGCCTCTTTGATGTTCCCCAAACATACCAGGCATGCCCCCAACTCAGGGATTTTGCATTTGTTCTTCTTTCTGTTTATAGTGCTGTTTCCCCAGATATCTGCATATCTATCTTCCTTGTTTCCTTTAAGTCTTATTGCATATGTCACTTTCTCAGTGAGAGCTACCCTGACCGCCCAATTTAAAATTGCAAACCCCCCTCCACACTCCTTCCCCTCTTTCTTTGCTTTATTTTCTCCTGAGCAGTTATCATGTTATTTTCTGATTTCTCTAACAAAAGATAAGCTCCACAAAAGCAGGAAAAGTTTGGTTTGTTTAGTTCACATATATAACTCCAGCACCCAAGCCAGTGCCGGGGGAAACATATACAACAGGCACTCACCAAATATTTGTTGGGCATATGAATTAATGATGAGACACTGCATGGAGTCATGGACTACTGTGGCCTTACAAGCAACTGGGGAATATCCACATAAGCTCTTTTGTCAGAAAAAGATTTTTACCGGTCTAACTAGAGTTCTTAAATTTCCACGATCTCAACAGTACCTAATCAAAAGCTCAAAAGACAGTATACAAATGACACTATGCATTTTAGAGAACTGGTTAGGTATGGTAGGCCGATATTTTGCCAATTTGTGCTGAGGGCTAAATATACTGTGTTTAATGCAGAATAGCGGCACCGAAACCATCCTTAAAGTCAGAAATGCTAGGTTCAAGTCACAGCTCTGTCATTTATTATCTGTGTTGTCTTGGTCAAACCATTTAAGGACTCCATTTAACTAGTATATTACCAACCTCACTGACTCATATTCTCTTCATCTATAAAAAGGCAACAATAGCAAATGATCCTCCCACTCTACAGAATCATGAGAATTAACATAAGAAAATCATTTTTTATACAATAAAAAATAAGTATAAGGGGGTTTATACTTGTCTTTCACATTTAACATTTTAACCTGATGTGACATATTGTTACGGTGGGAGCTCTCCATGAACTCACTATATCCAGGTAGTCCCACATTGACTCTGGGCTTGGCAGGAGATGTGCTTTAGCCAATGGGGTATTAGCAAGCATGATGCAAGCACAGCCATGACAAGCACTTGTACCTTGGAGCTTACACTCTTGAAAGCCAGATATCATGCTATAGAGAAGCTCGAGCTAGACTCCCCAACCAGTAGAAACCCAGGATACACTGGGAGGATACACTGGTGGGTGAGAGGCTCTCTTGGATATTCAGGACCCAACTGAGTTCCCAGTTGAATGCATGAGGGGCCTTAGATACACCACGTGGAGTGGAGGCACTTCCCAGCTGAGCCCAGGAAATCAATGAATCAATAAAAATAATGACCTGCTGTTTTAAGCTATTAAATTTTGGGATGAGTTATAATGTAGTAACAGATATTGAAATCCTGAGGGTTTTTTTTTTTTAATTTATTTATTTTTGCTGTGTTGGGTCTTCGTTTCTGTGCGAGGGCTTTCTCTAGTTGTGGCAAGCGGGGGCCACTCTTCGTCGTGGTTAGGTTTTTGAAAATAACATCATGGCCCCCAAATTGATTTCAATGGCAGGAATTCTAGACACTATATGAAGCTATTGGGAAGAGGAATGGAGAGGCCTTCAAAATATCCTGAAAATCAAATCAGACATTCACCTATTTCACTTACTTTTGAAGCCAAAATGACAGCTAGCTAACATGTAAGTTATTATTTATTCCTATGAGAAAAGAGCCCTAAATGGAGCCATTTGTATAAGTCACTATAAATTGGAATCTACGTTGAGCCAACAACAATAATATATAGTACATAGAAACTTCCTGATTTTTCTAAGACTTGCCGATTGAGAGTAGCCAACCCACTACCAGAGCAATTTTGAATTTTTCTTCTGTAACCTAGAGTGATTACTTCTTGGCAGGAGTCTATTGTTAATGATTAGCACTTCTCAAAGGGAGCAAATCCCCAAGCAACTTCCAGTTTACCAGTGGGGATCTGCACCCTGGTGAATAAGCCACATTGCTGGAATGTCAACTGGGGTCTTAATCGCTTCTGAAGCTAAGTTCAGATAATCAAAGGTCAGACCCTTTTTGCTGTGATTCTTACTTTGTGTTAGTAGGGTCCTGTTTAGAGGCACTTTTGTCTAGCGATTGGCAAAAGGGTGGAAGCGAGGCAGCGAAGTCGCGATGAGAGTACAGGCAGTCACAGGGCATTTTATTATCATTCTGTGAGAAATGTTCTTCACTGAGAAAGAGCTCTGGCATTTTTAAAAGAGATCTTGCTAACCCTTCACTTAAAATCTGTGTCCTAAGAGTCGGCATTGTCGTTCAGCACAATAACTTTCACTTTCCAAGGTTCAGAAGCTTTTCATTGTGAGGTAAAAGGTGTCTTCCTACTACAAGGAAGTAACATGTTTTCATGTTTTGGTATTTTTTTTTAAACCAAGGAACACATTCGATGATGGAGTGAAATATGAATGCGTTTTCTTTTCCAAATTTGTGGTTAACATCCTTGTTATTGTCAAGGAACTCAAGACTCAGAGGACTACATTTTTGTTGAATCTAGGACAGCTTGCTAGACTAGTTCCTTTGGTACTGGCTTATATGTGACAGATCTGCTCTCCAACAAAATTTCAAACGTATCAGAAAACCAAATGCTCTATTTCTAAAATATTCCTTGGTTTGGGAAAAAAGAAAGCATTCCTGTGACTATCTAGTACTTTTAATTTCTTATGGAATCTTAGTGAATTCAGTGAACAGAAGAAAAAAGTGATGGAAAAATACTAGGGTTTAGAGGCTTTGGTGGTTAACTGAAGGGTAGCAGAATGAGACGCCCCCAAATATGTCACTTTGGCATTTGCTTATTTTGAGCTGTAAGCACTTGAAAGACAGCAAATGCAGGGAGAGGTTTTCTCTGAACTCCCTTTTATCTACTAAAGACAAATCCCTCAAAAGAAACTCAATTGTCATCAAGCCCCTCCTCAGGAGTTTCATCAACCAGGGAAGATTGACTATTGTCACAGGAAAGGAGGCTAGACATCAATACCACACACGGACAAACTTTGTCACAATCATATTTCCCATCTATTCTCCCATAGGGCCCACTCATCCTTCCTAAAAATCACTTACTCTCCCCTAAGAGGCCTATGCCCCCTTCCCTATCCCTTTTAAAATGGTATTTACTCTTGAATGCTAAGCCACCTTGGGCAGCTACTTAACATTTTCCTGGGTATCTCCCATGTATACATGAGTTATACATGTGGGTTAACCTCTATTTGATTTTCTGTTGTTAATTTGTCTTACTACAGGGGTCTCAGATAATATCTCAGAAAGGGAGAAAAATTATTTCTTTCTCCTCTACAAACTCATTCTACACAAAGTTACCAAATAAAAGAACGTCAATTATCTGAAATCTATGGGCACCTCCAAATGATAATGCTCAAATAGAAGTGCTGTGTTGTACTGAAGTACAACTTCCTCATTATAAATGGTGATATATCACTTTTCCCCTTTCTCACTCTCTCTCTCAGCAGCATTTAATTACATATAGATTGTTTTCCTTTATGAAATATGTAATAAGAGTCAATATTATAACATACCTCAGGACTTCTTTTTTGAACTAAAAATAGTGCTTTTTCATAACGTATGATACAATATATATGACTGGGATCTGTGGATATGCCACTTCACTGGACTCTGATGTCCATGTTAGTAATCATCCTAAAAATCCTTCCTTTAGAGTGACAGAACCCCTAAATATTTCCTATGTGCTTACTTGAAGAATTCATTAGAAGGACCTAGTTTAAATTTTATAGCAGCATACCTCTTCCAAAGCAAGTGAAAACAATTCTGGGAAGACTAAAATTTTCTATAGCAGAATGAGTATTGGATTGGGAATCTACAGAACTGCTTTTTTGTTCTCACTTCATCTTGACCGAACCTCCACTCTCCAGTTTCCTCATCTAAAAAATGAGCGTGTTGGTATCTATTCTATCTACTTCAGTGGGTTTCCTGTGAGGCTTAAGTTAGATGATGTTTACAGACATGATTTGCAAAAGTACAAAGTAACATACAAATGTGCAGGCTTACTATTAGAAGTGTTGTTTTTAGGAAGAGTCAATCTAATTATTTTTGTTTTCTACCTTAAGCCATGTCCACTTGTCTACATGCTCATAATGCCTCTACCTGTCCATGAAGTGAACTTTATCGTTGGGGAGACCCTATGGAAAAACCTTCCCAGGAAAGTATAAACCACAAAGAAAGCATTCTAAACAGAATGAATTTCATGTCTAATAGAGAGTACCTGGAGGTAGTGGAGGGACCCTCATTATCACACTAAATATCCTCATAGCTCACATGACTAAAAGCAGCAGAGGAAAGGCAAGGTCATACTGGGGGAGAGAGGCTAAATTCCTGTGGAATCTATAAGCCCACCCTCTTTCACCTTCAAGATACTAAAGGTTGATCTCTGGATAAAAAAATAACTTTAACCCTCCATCCCAGTCAGGAGGTATAGTGATTCCCCATATACCCGTGAACGCTGCTCTAATCTGGCTCTTAGCTTGTGTGAAAAGTCATAAATTATTTCCTTTAGGGGAAACCTGAAGGAATAATCTAAGGCCACTTCTACACTCAAATTTTAAGCAGCTGCTGACAAAGGCCCAGAATGGGGTAAAGAACACAGCCTTAAGTGGATGGATCATAGCCTGGAAAAGATGTGTATTTTTTTTTTTTTTTTTTTGTGGTACGCGGGCCTCTCACTGTTGTGGCCTCTCCCATTGCGGAGCACAGGCTCCGGACGCGCAGGCTCAGTGGCCATGGCTCACGGGTCCAGTCGCTCCGCAGCATGTGGGATCTTCCCGGACCGGGGCACGAACCCGTGCCCCCTGCATCGGCAGGCAGACTCTCAACCACTGTGCCGCCAGGGAAGCCCAAGATGTGTATTTTTTGCAAGTAGATTTTTGTACATCTACAGCAATATCATCTTTAGTCTTCGTGTAAACCATTTTGGGGATACTAAAGAGGAAGGAGGAAGAGTCAAAAGAGACAAAAAGAAAGAGCAAATGTCTAGTAATGAAAAACTGTATATAGGCAAGGATTGCTAACACACCTCTGTGAACCTGCACAAACCATAAGACTTCTGCGGGGAAAGGGAAGGGAAGGGAAAGACAGCACGGCCGGGGAATAGATTCTTCTCAGGGATCAGATCAAATGCTCGCCTTCACGAAGGGCAGACAGCACAGCGAGGTGGCTGAGTGTAAGGGGCCATGTGGAGTTTATCGGCGGGTGTGTGAAACAGACAAGAGTGTGTTCGAAGGGCGGAGGCAGTTGACAGAGAACAGCACTGTGCTTGTAGGAAACCTATATGAAAACCTGGAAGTTATAGATACAGATGAGTCTGGTTTCCGGAAAGTATACTTCTTGTGACATAAGGGTGCGGGAGACATGCCCCCCCCCCCACACAAACCTACACATGTAATCTCCAGTGAGATCATTAAGTCTCTGGACTTTGAGCAAATACAGGTGACAAAGAAGAGCATCCGTGTTTGATGTTTAGGAAGAAAAAATTATAAATAGGGAAAAATTAAAGTGGGATTAATATTTACCCCCCTCCACTATAAAATAAGAATAACACAGTGGTGCTTTTATTATTAGCCTGGGAAAATATCTGCCTCTGGGTAATTTGGCTCCTGTACAAGAATAACAACAAAACAACAACAAAAATCCAGCATACTCTTTTACAAAATACATATGTATATTTTCTAATGTTAAAAAGAAAAAATAAAACCTTCAAGATGGTGAATCCAGTGTTTCATGTACAGCGTTGTCAACTCATCTGGCAGAGATAAGAAAGCTGACAGCCCTCTGGAGGGCTTGAGCTGAGGCTGTGTGCAGAAGTCTGGAACAGCAGAGACCTGATCCTGCATGTAATGAGACCAAACAGAGCTGGGAAAGAAACTGCTGGCAAGCCCCCTCAGACAAAGAATCAAGCAGCCAGCTGCCTGCCTGTCGTGCTTTACCTTCCTCTTCAGAGGCCTCCTTTTTCTGCAATAGTCAGGGCATGAGAAGGCTGCAGTATCTTACAGTTAGGTCAGCGGCCGTGTAGGTCACGGTGTAAATATATTCATTCATTTATCCATTTATTCAACATTTATCAAAAGCTTGCCATGTGTCTGGTGCTGTGCAGTGTTTGGGATGCAGGGATAAATAGAACACACTCTCCACTAGGGAACTTTCATAGCTTGGAAGGGGAAGTGGAGATGTATATGTACCAACCACCATGTATACATGAGTTATGCATGTACTTTTCAAGCCAGCTAAAATCTCTTTCTGCAAACATTTCAATGCAAACATAAAACTGTTCAATTAAAAATATGTATCTTTACTAGTTTCTTTATCTTTAAAGATTGAGGAAGACCTCAAGGGAAAGATTTGAACCATACGCATAAGATTGGTTAGGAACTAAAATCTTTTTAAATTAAAAGGGAATAAAAATTAGTTTGACTAACTGGGTGTTAATTGGAGTTTTGTCATATCTAAATCACATCTTAGTCATATATAAATCTTTCTCATGCAGATATAACTGGGGTACCTAGCTTTGCATTCTGGAGAAGTATAATTGCATATCTACTCCCTTCTTTTTAAAAACAGGAAAAGGTTTAGTAGAACAAAGACATTGATTGCTCTGGCAGCTTCCCAGAGGGAAACAGTCAACCTTAAGTGTGTTTAAGTAGGCTTGGGAGGGAGGCTCAAGTGTTAAATCATATAATTTTATTAAGGGAGATACCTGAGGAACTGGGGAGTTCTAGCTATAACCATATACTTGAAAAGGCAAGGAACAAAGCACAATACTTTCCCTCCTCTTATTTAAAATATAACACATTTATAATTAACAATTAATCCCTCCTAAAGGCACTTAGTGGTTTCTTAAAAAAGAAAAATCTTCATTGTGGTTTTCTGCAGCAATCAAAAAGTTCATATTCAAATGGAAAGAAGTACTTATTTCACTAATGTAGATGGAATTTGAAAATTGAGTTCTTAATCAACATTGCTATTTTTAAGAGACCTGCTAAATTCTTGAGGGGAAAAAGAGGACAGTGTTAGTGGCACTAGCTCTCCAGGACCTTGATTGTGTCCATATTGGCCCCTCTTCAGCTCTCTGACTCCGTACACGTTAGACCTTAAGATACAAAACTGTACAATATTACAGAACGGTTGTTCTCTTATAAAATCTGAAAGCAGATATCTTCTCATGGGAAGAAAATGACTAGTCTCACAAGTTGGCTTAAGGTAGAAAAAACTATGAATTAGCAATTGGTTGCTTTTCTACTTTCATTTACTTATTTAATTTTTTGATGCTTCAGTTTCCTAATCAGTAAAATGAACATCAACATTTTTTACAGGGACGCTTTAAAATGAATTGAAAATTTATGGATGATCTCTATAACACTGCAGATTTGCAAGGTTTAAGCACCTGGAAAAGTGCTTCTCAAACTTTGATGTATATGTGAATCACAAGTGAATACTGTTACAATGCAGAATATGATTTAGTAGGTCTGAGATGAGGCCCAGTATTCTGTATTTCTAGGTAATGCCAATGTTGTGCTGATCTATGCATCCCCCTCGGAGTAGCAGGGCTATAAAAAACACGTTGCCCAATAGTAATTTCCAAGCACTACTACAACAAAAATTTCCCATGCCACATGATCTATGGGCATGTAAATGTGCTATTACTGAATCAGGAAGTAAAGTAAAGAAACTTTATTTCTCTATCTCCTTTAATCAGAGGGGGTCCTATGACCACTTGGACAAATAGACTACAGTGAAAGTAATGTGTGACATTTGTGGGTATAGCCCTTAACTGGCTTAGAAGCTTCAACTTCCAGGCTTTGGAAACCAGATGCCATGAAGGAGTATGACTACCTTAAGTCAAAATACACCGTGAGAAGCTCAAGCAATGTTGGGAGGCTTGAGAAGATGGGACTGCCATGTAGGAAGGAGAAAGAGGGAGAAGGAGAGAAAAAGAGAGAGAAAAAAAGAATGAGGGAGATTGAGATAGAGAAGGATCAAAGAGCATGGAGGCATCAGTCATGAAAGTGAAGGAACCATATTAAAAGTGGATCTTTCAGCTCCAGTTGATACCACATGGATGAGAAAACCCAGTGTTTGAGACTTTCATGAATTCGCAAGACACAACTCTGAGCAAAAATTAAACGGTCGTTTAAGAACCTAAATTGTGTAGTATATTGCTACTCAGGGATAAATATATCAAAATTTATAAGCAAGGCAAGTATTAAACAGGCTTAAAAATGAAGGCCAGCATTTTAAAGCTATTTATATTCAATAAATGTGCTAGTTAGACATTTACCAAAAAAAAATCTTGGAATGAACTATCTTCTTTCCCACTCCTGGAAAAAACAGATATTGCATCAACATTTAACTGAAAAAAATTATAGTTGCATTTATGCAAATTTTCAGTAGCATTCTCTAAAACAGTAATGATAATCAATGCTCTTAGTTTTAAAAATACCATTTACTTGTATAAATTAAGTGGTAAAATTTGATATTTTTCTACTTAATATACATATGTAGAGAAAGCTTTCGACAAAATTCAACACCCATTTATGATAAAAACCCTCCAGAAAGTAGGCATAGAGGGAACTTTCCTAAACATAATAAAAGCCATATATGACAAGCCCACAGCAAACATCATCCTCAATGGTGAAAAACTGAAAGCATTTCCACTAAGATCAGGAACAAGACAAGGTTGCCCACTCTCACCACTCTTATTCAACATAGTTTTGGAAGTTTTAGCCACAGCAATCAGAGAAGAAAAGGAAATAAAAGGAATCCAAATCGGAAAAGAAGAAGTAAAGCTGTCACTGTTTGCAGATGACATGATACTATACATAGAGAATCCTAAAGATGCTACCAGAAAACTACTAGAGCTAATCAATGAATTTGGTAAAGTAGCAGGATACAAAATTAATGCACAGAAATCTCTGGCATTCCTATATACTAATGATGAAAAATCTGAAAGTGAAATCAAGAAAACACTCCCATTTACCATTGCAACAAAAAGAATAAAATATCTAGGAATAAACCTACCTAAGGATACGAAAGACCTGTATGCAGAAAATTATAAGACACTGATGAAAGAAATTAAAGATGATACAAATAGATGGAGAGATATACCATGTTCTTGGATGGGAAGAATCAACATTGTGAAAATGACTCTACTACCCAAAGCAATCTACAGATTCAATGCAATCCCTATCAAACTACCACTGGCATTTTTCACAGAACTAGAACAAAAAATTTCCCAATTTGTATGGAAACACAAAAGACCCCGAATAACCAAAGCAATCTTTAGAACGAAAAAAGGAGCTGGAGGAATAAGGCTCCCTGACTTCAGACTATATTACAAAGCAACAGTAATCAAGACAGTATGGTACTGGCACAAAAACAGAAAGATGGATCAGTGGAACAGGATAGAAAGCCCAGAGATAAACCCACGCACATATGGACACCTTATCTTTGATAAAGGAGGCAGGAATGTACAGTGGAGAAAGGACAGCCTCTTCAATAAATGGTGCTGGGAAAACTGGACAGGTACATGTAAAAGTATGAGATTAGATCACTCCCTAACACCATACACAAAAATAAGCTCAAAATGGATTAAAGACCTAAATGTAAGGCCAGAAACTATCAAACTCTTAGAAGAAAACATAGGAAGAACACTCTATGACATAAATCACAGCAAGATCCTTTCTGACCCACCTCCTAGAGTAATGGAAATAAAAACAAAAATAAACAAATGGGACCTAATGAAACTTCAAAGCTTTTGCACAGCAAAGGAAACCATAACCAAGACCAAAAGACAACCCTCAGAATGGGAGAAAACATTTGCAAATGAAGCAACTGACAAAGGATTAATCTCCAAAATTTACAAGCAGCTCATGCAGCTCAATAACAAAAAAACAAACAACCCCATCCAAAAATGGACAGAAGACCTAAATAGACATTTCTCCAAAGAAGATATACAGAATGCCAACAAACACATGAAAGAATGCTCAACATCATTAATCATTAGAGAAATGCAAATCAAAACTACAATGAGATATCATCTCACACCAGTCAGAATGGCCATCATCAAAAAATCTAGAAACAATAAATGCTGGAGAGGGTGTGGAGAAAAGGGGACACTCTTGAACTGCTGGTGGGAATGTGAATTGGTTCAGCCACTGTGGAGAACAGTATGGAGGTTCCTTAAAAAACTACAAATAGAATTACCATATGACCCAGCAATCCCACTACTTGGCATATACCCTGAGAAAACCAAAATTCAAAGAGAGTCATGTACCAAAATGTTCATTGCAGCTCTATTTGCAATAGCCCGGAGATGGAAACAACCTAAGCGCCCATCATCGGATGAATGGATAAAGAAGATGTGGCATATATACACAATGGAATATTACTCAGCCTTAAAAAGAAATGAAATTGAGCTATTTGTAATGAGATGGATAGACCTAGAATCTGTCATACAGAGTGAAGTAAGTCAGAAAGAAAAAGACAAATACCGTATGCTAACACATATATATGGAATTTAAGGGAAAAAAATGTCATGAAGAACCTAGGGGTAAGATAGGAATAAAGACGCAGACCTACTGGAGAACGGACTTAAAGATATGGGGAGGGGGAAGGGTGAGTTTTGACAGGGCGAGAGAGAGTCATGGACATATACACACTAACAAACGTAGGAAGGTAGATAGCTGGGGGGAAGCAGCCGCAAGGCACAGGGATATTAGCTCGGTGCTTTGTGACAGCCTGGAAGGGTGGGATGGGGAGAGTGGGAGGGAGGGAGACGCAAGAGGGAAGACATATGGGAACATATGTATATGTATAGCTGATTCACTTTGTTGTAAAGCAGAAACTAACACACCATTGTAAAGCAATTATACCCCAATAAAGATGTTTAAAAAAAATAAATAAATAAATAAAAATAAAAATACCATTTACTTGTATAAATTAAGTGGTAAAATTTGATATTTTTCTACTTAATATACATTTTCTCTTCATTGCAACAAAGGGAAGTAAATATCATGGTTTTCTTCTCTTGATCATAATTTATTGGGGAAATTGTCATTTAGTCATTCATTTAACAAATTTAATGAATTCCTACTATGTACCAGACACTATATATAGCAGGCCCTAGAACTGTAGTAATGAAAGGAAGAGTTCTTGTTTTTATAAAACCATAACAGTTGAGAAATGTTATAATAGATGATAGATAGATAGATAGATAGGGTCATGTATTATATTATTATGTCATATATTCTACCAAATGCTTTACCTACACTATCTCCTTCTATCCTTAAAGCATCTTGTGAGGTAGATACTATAATTAACCACATTTTTCAGATAAGGTATAGAGGATTAGAGAATTTCAATGACTTGTCCATGATCTCACAGTTAATAAGAGGTGGTATATGAAGCCAAAAGTGGCTAATTCCAAGGAAAGCATATAAGTAGAGAATCTACCTGAGAATGATACGTTATAAGAAGCTTCCTACATGAGAAAATACCTAAACTCAGTCTTGACAGAGAAGTCAGAGAGGTGAACTTTAGAGCGGGAGAGGAATCAGGTAAGAAGGACAACAGATACAACAGTTGAATTACATGCAAGAATGGCACACTGATGAGTAGAATAGGAGGGCTGAAATAACAGAAGATAATTCTGAAGGGGAAGGCTTTGTGCTGTGCATTGCAAGCTTTTAAGATGACAAAGTATATCTAATCAAAACGTTTTAAAAGATTACTAGTCTTGTTGATAATATAATAGAGGAGTTTAAGGCTAGAGGTGGAAGTCAAGTTTGAAGATTGTTGGAGTAATATAGGCAAAATATAATTCTGTTCTAAACTAAAAAATGGTAACAAGGAGGGAAAACACTGGTTCTAAAAATATTTTGATGACAGTAACAAGTGTCATGATAATCACAACACTAATAATAACAGGTAATATTGATTATTTCCTATAGTATGATTTGGTAGGCTAAAAAATTCCCCCTGACCTCACAAAAATATACATGTCCTAATCCCTGAAGCCTATGAATATTACCTTATATAGATGAAAAGAGGTATTTACAGATGCGATTAAGTGAAAGATTTTGACATGGTTAGATTCTCCTAGATTATCTGGGTGGGCCCTAAATACAATCACATGTATCCTCATAAGAGTGAGGCAAAAGGAGATTTTACACACACACACACACACACACACACACACACACACACAGAAGAAAAGACGATGTGAAGATGCAGGCAGAGAATCGAAGTGATGCAGTCATAAGCCAAAAAATGCTTGCAGCTGCCAGAAGATGGAAGGGAAACTAAGGATGGAACATTTTTTTTTTCTTTCTTTCTTTTGCGGTACACGGGCCTCTCACTGTTGTGGCCTCTCCCGTTGCGGAGCGCAGGCTCAGTGGCCATGGCTCACGGGCCTAGCCGCTCTGTGGCATGTGGGATCTTCCCAGATTGGGGCACGAACCTGTGTCCCCTGCATCAGCAGGCGGACTCTCAACCACTGCGCCACCAGAGAAGCCCAAGGATGGAACATTTAATGCATGGATTGAAGAAGAGTTGGTGTGAAGGAGCCAGAGATGGTGAAATGACAAAAAGAAACAGTACCAAGGAGTTCAAAGGGAACATTCAAGGAGAAGAAAGTAATAAAAGAACAAGGAAGAAAGAAATAGGAAGCTGGGTCACGCATATGGAAAGGCAAAACAGTATGGTGAGGAGAATTTGCGACAGGGGAGCTGACTGGCAAGAATCACAATTGAGATGCATTATCATATATATTTCTTGAGAATATTTTCCAAAGACCCTTTTATTATTAATGACACAAGCACATGAATAGCAAAATAAATTTTATGTCATTCTAATATATTACTTGAAATAATTTGACCTGGTAATACAACTACCATTTGTAATTTAGAGGAAAAAGGAAGTTCTAACTAGAGGAGTAATTTCTATAACTAAAAGAGACCCATGTTCAAATTTCTGTTTACCAGTCAGTATCATTATAAATTTGCGAAAGGTATTTGTGTTCTCTGAAACTCACTGTCTGCATTTATATGATGCATATAGTATATATATATATATATATATATATATATATATATATGTATAGAGAGAGAGAGAGAGAGAGAGAGAGACAGAGACAGAGACAGAGACAGAGAGACAGAGAGAGACAGAGAGAGACAGAGAGACAGAGACAGAGAGACAGAGACAGAGAGACAGGGAGAGACAGACAGAGACGGAGAGACAGAGAGACACACAGAGAGAGAGACAGATTTACTACTGGTTTTCTATGAAAAAAGATTTAAAATATATATTAGAGGAAAAAAAGGCAAACATAAATTGTAGTGTTTAGGGATGCTCACTTGTGCTGTAAAACTGTAAAGGAAGCAAAGTGATTATCATAAACGTCAAGTGGCTGGTTACCTATGGGGTGAAGAGGACAGCTGTGTTTGGGATGGGGCAACTGAAAGGGGCTTCCAGGGTGTCTGGCAAAATTTTATTTCTTGACCTGGGTGATAATAACAAGAGTATTCATTCTATAAAAATGTATTAAGCTGTGCATATGTTTTGCATAGTTTTTTTCTATATTCGTTTTAGATTTTATAATAAAAAGCAAAAGAGACCAGAGGAGAAGCTAACTCAAATCACAGAATAATTGCCTTGGAAACCATAAATTCACTAAGGGTTTTAAGTATTAAAGTTCAAAAGCAACATTTATTGTATAACATTTCCCTTCGCCTCTATGGAACAACTGACTTATTATTTATTGGAATAAAAGAATGATACTACAACAGCTAAATAACTTTGCATAATAGTTGTCACTGAATAAGTTCAAAAGACTATTTGGAGGTATGAGAAAGCAGCTCATCATTGGTAGGTTAGAAGCAGTAAATCAGCTAAGGAACGGTCCCTTGAGCAGTCCAAGCTACAACACCCCTTGGCTGGTAAATTCTTGGCACTTAAGCCAACAGGAAGACAGATCTGCTGTCCAGTTTCTGCAGATGCACCCTTAGCCAAATAAAGAGATGCCAACCACATTCATGGGATCACTGAAAAACACTGATATTGGGAAATGACATTATCTGCACTAAAATGACTATCTATACCAGCATTTGCCAATAGCTTAAGGTTAAGAAAAATAACTTACTGAACCACTAAGGATTCTTAAATTAATATTGAATAGCTGGAGCAGGGGGTTGGTATCAAGGAAAGAATGAGCTTAATGTTCCAATATTAAACAACAAAACTGAATTTCCAGATATACGTTGGCTATTTCTACTTGAATGTGTCATGGGCACCTAAAATATATAGGCTCAAAAGGAATCTCATATTCCTGCTCAAAAACAGTATCTCTTTCTAACATCCCTATCTCTATTCATGGCACAATCTCCATGTGAATTTTCAGAAACAAAGTCATCTTTCTTCCTCCTCACCCTTTGTCTCCAATCAGTGGCCAACTACATTTGATTCTGTAGCCTGTGAAATACCTCTTGCATCTTTTCACTTAAGTGAAGGAAACACCACTTGAATCTTTTTCACTTCCCTTTACTCTTGCTTTCAACCTCCTAATTCAAGCTCTTATACTTCTTGTGCGGACTAACTCTTCTCAACACTATTTTATTTTCTTTATGTATAAAATGGCATTATATTTTTCTCATGTGTACTAATGATAGCATCTCTCTCCTTCACAAACAAAACTAAAACAAAGGAAAAACACCTTCATATGTGCATTATCCACAGCATAATGTAAAAACTCCTTAAGCCTCCTTCATGCTTCCCTACCTACATGTCTGTTTTTGTCTGTCTGACCTCCTTTCCATACCCTTCAATCAGGCACTTGTGCTTCCTCCTGGGTATATTCCATATTATATCACCTTGGCCCTTTGCTCTAGTTGCCTCCTCTAACTCAGTGCTTCTCAAACTTGAGCATGCATCAGAATTACTGTTAAAATATGGAGTGCTAGGTGCCAGCCTCAGAGTTTCTGATTCAGTAGGTCTGGGGTGGGGTCTAAAAATTTACTTTTCTAACACTTTTCCAGGGGGTGTGGATGCTGCTGGTTTGTGGATCACACTTCGAGAATCACTGAACTAAATATGTTTCCCTCTATCTTTATTTCTGCAATAAACCTATCACTTAAGGCTTCATTTATTATCATTTCCTCCTATCTCTGGACAATTGTCCCCAATCCAAAGACATCAGGACACTTGTCTTTTCTTTGACTGTCCATAGTGTCAAATTTCTATCTTTCTTATAACACTTAAGATAGCCAATTTTTCATATAGTCCTGTGTTAGAATTCAATTTTCCCTGTAGACTGTACACTTTTTGAGGGCAGTATCCATGTTTACAATTTCTAAATCACAGTTCCACGATGCAAAGAATGATGTCTTATGTATGACACAGAAAATAAATGTTTTCTGATTAGTAAATAAATACATCTGAAAGAGGACATATGATGCTACCATAAATATCTACTGGCAGATAAACTGGCAAAGGTGATATAAAGTCGCCTGTTGGTGCAAAGCTTGGTTTTCACTTTGCATGTGTCTATACCTTGCCAATGATATGGGACTCCTGCTGTATTTCCATCCATTGGAACAAATCACAATATTTGGGGGCAAAATACTGGGGCAAAATATTTAAGCACTTCAATTAAAATACTTTATCATATGATGACAAAATAAAAGAAGGCAGCATTTGCTTTTCAAATATCACATATTTCATTCTGTTTTCTCCTTTTCTTCAGAGGCAGGGTAAATTTCTGAGCAAAGTGATCTTGAATAAGAAGTCTCATGGTCTCAGGGGAAATGCAGAACAAGGTGGCAGGTGATGGGCATGCTGAAGTGTGGCATAACTGGTTGTCTCTGCCAAAGAACACTTGAACAGATAGCTGATCCATCTGCCATCAGTGGAACTGACTTAATCCTTTCTTTATTTCTCCTTTTTTTTTTAAGTCACACTCAATCACTATGCAAGGCATTCTATCTTCATGTTTTTCTTCTTGCTGTCTTTAGGGAAGTGGCATGTTATCCTAGAAGACTGGTCTCGGAATGAGGAGTCCCATGTTCAAGTTTTGCTGCTGCCCCTATATAGCTGATGAAATATTTTATCTCATTAGGCTTTGCATTCCTTATCTATCAAATGACAGGGAAGGATATATTCCACTTATTTCTGGAACTTCATAAATCTATTCCTTTTCTCGTGAGAGAAGTAGTATATCATAGAGAAGTATCTCTATGATACTCTAAGGTAGCATATCATTGTCCTGAAAGGTTTACTGAAGGCTTTGAAAACTAGTTTTTATTTGAGTGGGGAATAGCATGTTCATTATTTACATTATGACTTAATATATTTAGTTCATAAACTGCCATTTCTGTTTTTCAGTCAGCTCTGTCTATCAGCATGACATTAACTCCTCAATGCAGTTAAGTGGGATTCACAACTTCCAGTCAATTGGTTCACCAATTACATACCTACAGAAATTACACCTCTTTTATTCTAAATAGCATTACTTTTTGTTGTCAGTATTCCATTAAGAGGTCATAGGAACATGGGTGAAAAGTGATTGAACACCACTTCGAACTTAGAACAAAGCTTAATAGCAAATTTCAAATGTAATGCTAAAGTAATAAAGAGAAAATTGATATGAAATGATGAAACTACAAGATGGAAAAAAGCCACATCATGAACATACATGTAGGGATGATAAAAGAGCAATACTATTCTATTAGTTTCAACGTCTAATTGAGACTTCCATACATTCCTCCACTCTGTTGCATTCATTTCCTAATCTTTTACAGCATTCTGTAGGTAGGATAGAGTTAATACTATCCTAGTGCTTCAAATATTTCTAGATGAGGAAACTGAAGTTCAGAAATGCTGAAGAAATTGTTTAAGGTCATTTATAAGGTGACAGAACAGGGGCTGGAAATCATTTTTTCCCTTACAAACCAACACCTACTTCCTTAACGTGTTGGGATGCTTGTGAGCCAAGGAGATATATAATCATGGCTACATATTCCATGAGAAGAGGTGTTTATTAAGTAACTTTGTGTCTCCCACAATCTTTATTATAGCACCTTTCACAATATATTTAGGGAAAATTTGTTGAATAAACATTACTTCAGGATTTCATTTACTTAATCGTCACATCATTGTTGATGGCCTCCTATCAAGTTGTGAAACTTGGATATTATTAATTATTGAAATTCACCTCAGTTTAAAATGTATGGTCAAGATGGAGGAACAGTGACAAGATTTATCCTCCCACTTGAAACAACTAATAAACTGAACAAAATATATCAAGCAGTAGTACTCAGGATATTGAATACCAGACAATGAAGGAAAATGATCCCTAAGAGATGAGTAACAAATGAAGTGAGCCTTGAGATTGTTCCAGCCTACTGTTTGGAGTAAGTTTCCAGGCCATGGTGCAGGGAGAGAAAAGCCAGGTAGAGATAAGCAGTCTCCACGGGTTGAGAAGATGAAGCTGGGAGCCGTGGGATGACAAGGCAGCAAGGGTTCCCAGGGCAGTGTAGACAGAGAGAAGAGAGATGCATAGAGCTAATCCTGAGAACTGCAGAGTGCTCCTCTTTGAAAATTCATTGGCATACTGATCAGCACATGGATGTGAAGAAACTACAGAAAGTCAGGTAAAGAACCATCCAAAACAACTATAAGGAATAGTGACTGAATTTCACATTAGCCCTGAATAGTTCCTGTTCCCAACAGCAAGAGCAGAAAACTTGACAATTCAGGAAGGATTAAAGAACTAAGAAGGATCATGCCTTAGTAATGGGGAAAAATTAATCCTAGGTTAAAAGTAGCTCTGGTCAGGTCTAACAAAGCTGAAAGCAAGACCTGAAAAGATTAAACTGTTTCCAAGTAATTTAGCTCCAGTATATATGTATGGGAATAAAAATAATTTAGTTCTTAACAAGTTAAAATTCCTATTTTGTCATTCAATCAAAGATCACACATACACAAAGGAAGCAGACAAATAAAATTTATACTGAGGAAAAAATAAATCAATCAAAACTAACCCAGAAATAATTCAAATGATTTTATTTATAGATATTGATATTTAAACAGTTATTCTGACTGTATTCCATACGTTTAAGAAGCACGAAACATAGAAAATATTAAAAAAAACACACAAATTGACTTTTAGAGAGAAAGATAAAGTATCTGGGATAAAAATCTATTGGATGAAATTAAAAGCAGATTAATATTGAAGAAGAAAAAAATAATGGACTTGAAGACATAGAAATAGAAACTATGAAAAATGAAGACTGAAAAGAAATTAACAGAGCACAGTGAATCGATGGACAAGCTGAACTAGCCAAATCATGTTCTGTTTGAGTCCCTGAAGGAAGTGAAAGAAAAAGGGGTAGCTGAAACATTTTAAAGAAATAATGACCAAAATTCTCCAAATTTGAAGAAAACTTTAAACCCACAAATCTAAGACTTGCAATGAACCCCAAGACCAAGAAACACAAACTAAACTATTCCAAGTTCACAATCATACTAAAGTGCTTAAAAAATATTAAGGAGAAAATAATAACAGCCAGAAAAAAGATATATTACACATACATATACATGCACATATACATATACATAGATAGATAAATAGAGACAAGGATAACAATGTAAGTGAGAAGGCAGAGGGCAACATCTTTGAAAAAAAAATCTGTTGAGGTAGAATTCTTTACTCAGAAATAAAACTCTCAAAAACAAAGGTGAAGCAAAGATTTTTTAAAAAAATACAAAAGCTGAAAGAATTTAAAACCAATAGATCTGCCCTACAAGAAATGTTAAAGGATGTCCTTCAAGCATAAAGAAAATGACACCAGATGAAAATACGGATTTATACAAAGGAATTAATAAAACTGGGAATATAACTACATTAAGTAGTACACATGCTTTTTTTGCTTATTATTAATAACTCTTTAAAAAGGTAATATTTAAAGCAAAATATAAGAACTGTATTGTGGAGTTTACACAGAAGTAAAATAAATAACAATAGCACAAACAGCAGGTTGGGGAAAGGAAGTATATTATTCTAAGGTTCTCATACTGCATGAAGTAGTAACAATATCACTTGAAGGTAAATTATTATAAATTGATGATATATGCTAAAAACCCTAGAGATACCACTAAAATAAAACAACAAAGAGTTATACCAACAAATGAGCCAACAAAGAAGACAAGTAGAGTCATAAAACATTCAGTTAATCAAAAAAAAAGAGAAAAAGAACAAAAAGAAACGAAGACTATATGGGGCAAATAGAAGACAAATAGCAAGATGATATTCTAAATTCAATCACACCAATGATCACATTAAATGGTCTAAACACCCTGATAAAAAGGCAGAGATTGTCAGGTAGTAAAAGGATGGAAAAAGTTGTAGCTTGCTAACAATAAGGATACAATGTCTACATTAATATGAGACAGAGTAGATTTTAGAGCAAAGAATATTATTATGGATAAATAGTATCATTTTATAACTATAAACAGGTCAATTCTTCAAGAAGATATAACAATCAGAAATATTTATGTAATAAATTACAGAGCTTCAAAATATTTAAAGCAAAAACCAATAAAAATATAAGAACTGAAAAACAAATCTACAAGTATAGCTGGGGATTTCAAAATATATCTCTTAATAATTGATAGAATAAGTAAAAAGAAAATCAATAAGAATACAGAAGACAAACATTATCAATCAACTTGACCTAATACCTAGGAAGAGCCTCCTTATTAGTGCATATATCCTTACCATCTGGACAAGTCGATCAGTCCAGTAGTGCATACTGTATCTTGCTCAAAATGACATAATCAGAGTTTTCAAGTATTTTGAAATTTTTACTGAGAAAAAACACAGTCTCTCTCATGACTGACTGATTGAAAATATAAAACTCAGGAGCAGTCAGCACTCATCTTTTTGCCACAGACCAGAGTATTGGGGAAATGGGGGCATTATGAAAAGAGATAAATAAGGAGAGATAAGTGACTGAATAGATGCTCTTTAATACTCTAGGTGCTGATTCTTCTTCTGATACATACCTGCATCTCTCTTCTTTTTGTGTTTTAGTTTTTCAACTCTCAATTGACTATGTGAAATATCCCAGAACCCGCCTCTGCTTCAAGATCCCAGAGCAACACGGAAAGACATACACAATGCAAACATAAAATCCAAATTTATTGGCCTGGTTTGCAAGATCCTGTCCTGCTTACCTATCATTGTTCTTTCCCACACACTCTTCCTCCTTATGAAAATTGCAGACCCAGCAGATAATATTACTCTCATAAGTCACCCTACTTGGAATACACATCTCAGTTTTTTCTACTTCCTGTTTCTGGATCATTTCAAATTCTATCTCTTCAAAAAAGATTTCCCAGATCAAACCAACTCTCAGGGATAATTTTCTTTTCTTAAGTTCTATAAGCCATATTGTCTTTACCACAATTTTGACAGCCAATTTTCCCTTTTTTGTTATATACCATCTTATATGTATGCCTTGTCCCCTAATTTAGGCTATTAACTCTATAAGGTGATTGGGCTTTGTCTCAAATATCTTGGGACACCGCCCCCCTCCTCAAGCTCAGAAAAGTCCTGCAAATAATAGATATTACATAATTATTCTTTAATGATGATAAACATCAGTGATTGGTGGGTTGGTTTAGGGACCTGAGAATCAGCTTATAATTCCACGTTTTATGACAGAATTTATTCTGATTTCAAACTGGTTTACAAATCATCAATTGCAACTCAATTCATTCTTACATGCGTATTTTTCTGCACCAATATGTAAGTATATTCACACATAAGAAGCTTGTATTTATGGTTTTATCCATAACAAGTTATAATAACTAGGCACATTAATTATTAAAAGTTTATAGCTATTAGCAAAAATTAGTTCATTTTTGTTGAAACTTTGTATCTGATGATAACTGTATATTCAAAGAAAAAGAATACCTTGTTTTTTTTTCCACCTTAATTAATGCTGCTTGATGCCTTTTCATTCCCAGATGCAAAAAGAGACAGTTAATGAATGCTATTAATAAATGAGAAAATATTAAATATTAATTTTACCACTTTTTGTCCTCAATAGCATAGAGGACTTTCCCTAAGCCATTCCTTTTACTGACTTCATTGTAAATTGACTCTTTAACACACTTAAAACGTAAAAAGCCATTGTAAATATCCTCAGTTCTAGAGCAAACTCAGCCCAGAGGTAATCTCAAACAGAAGGGAAAGGGCAGTCGCAAAGTGACTAAGATAGACAGTTTTGCATTAAAAATATGGAAATGAGTCTAACCATCCCAGAGTTACCTCACTTCTAACATGTAAGAGGTGATGTGTGTAGGTTAGAAGCTCCAGCTTTGATTTTTAACAGATTTGTGGTCAAATCCCATCTCTGTCATTTACTATAACCCTGTGTGACCCTGTGCAAGTCACACAATATCTCTGAACCTCAGTTTTCCTCCTATGAAAAGTGAGGATGATGTTAGTGCCCAAATCACAGATGAAGGTTAATTAAATTAACATAAGTAACTTGCCCACTACATGGTAATTGCTCAATAATCTTTAGATTGATATGTCTGCAAGAAAAAGTAACAGTTCTATTTTATTGATTGATGAGCAGATTTAGTTCAGTCTTTATATGGAATATAACAGCTTCATCAAAGAATATATTTCCAAAACAATCAAATTATTTGTATCTAAAATATATTTAAAGAAATCATTTTTCTCTATCTTCAAAAAGTACAGTTTATGTTATTCAACTTTGAGATGGCTTATATACTGTGTTAACATAACTGAAACTAAAATTTCTAAATAAAAATGAATTTAATCACTGTATCATTGCTTTACTTCCATGGTACCAAACTGTTTTGGCTAATTTTTTTTAAACTGAATTGACTAAATACTTTGGCATTATGTAAACATACACTCAAAATATCTCCTTCAGCATAGGAACTTTACATTAAAAATTATTTTCCTATTTCATTATAAAGGTCAGAATTCTTGGGAAACCAGGTGCCCCACCGCCTTTCTTTTTTCCAGAATGAGTGTCATTCAAATGTTTCCATTAGTCTAGAGCTTGAATATCACCTACTGCTAAAGTACTTCATATGCTGAATATGATAAAAGGAGGCTGTGCCTTTAAATAGTAAAAAAGCATGGCAACAAGAGAATATTATGCTATTACAGTAAATTACACTGACAGTAGAAGGCAGTGGGGGTTATAGAAAGGAAAAGGAGTTACACAATAACCACTGGCCAGAGTAATTAGCTGGGGTAATGAAGAGAGAGAAGCGTGTTGGACATTGAAACCCTGTCCTGTCAGCATTATTGTTCTCCAAGGCTTTGGAAGAACAATGCTTTGCTGAGCCTTCAGTAATTGCTATACATGACTACTCATGAAGAGAGTAATTAAGAAATGTCAGTGCTTCTCTGGAAAAAAATCTGTTCTCATACCACACAGAGTGTTTTCCTGGAAGAAGGACAGTGTTTCCTTGTTGTTGGTCTAAAATATTAACAGAGCAGAATTTGTACTCCATGCAGTTCAAAACAGTGAGCTATGAATAACTAAACAAACCCAACAATGTAATTGTTCCCTCCCCCTGCACGCCCACCTCCCACACTCAGAGGTATCACTGGCCATACCTGAGCTAGACAGTAACTATTCTGAGCACTGTATTGTCTCCCACATTCCCCAAGCCCCTAAGTTACTCTATGTCACATCACCCTATTTTATTTTTGTCATGACACTTATCACTATTGGAAATTCTCTTTATTTATATATTCATGTATGTATCACTTCACTAGATTTTAAGCTCCACGAGGGTAGAGTCATTGACAATGACTGAAAGGGTACCTGGCAGTAATAAATTATGAATAAATATTTCTTAAATTAAAATAATTTAAGAATAACATTGTGTTTAGGGGAAGTATAACACGACACCTCACATGTGCTTTAAGAGGTCAAACTCTCAGTTAAAACAACCATTTTTATGGAAAAATAAAAATTGTCAGGCTAAGCAACACAATAAAGTACCACAAAAAATTACAAACTTTTTTTTGTTTTTTCCTTGTTTTTAGCCAACTGAATTTAAGGTTAAAAAAAGAACTTACTTGAAAGTTACTGCTAAAAAGAAGTAAATTTATGTAAATGACTCAAAATTTCTATCAAAAAAAGTCTGTCTTTATCTTGCAAATGATGAAATGTCAGCAATTTTCCTTACAGAAGTAGATTATTAGGGAAATGAAACCACAGAGACTGCAGAGTGAAAAGGTGAGAGCACTAAACCTGTACTAATGAGGCTAATCAAATCAAACACTCTTCTATTCCATTCCGTCTTATTCACTCTGCTCTTTGAATTAAGCAGTCCTGTCTATATGACTAATTGTAGCTTTGATTCTCCAATTTGCTTTTTAATCAGATTGCTTTAGAGGTAAATATTTATCTCCCCAAAGTAGTAGACTTTATCTCCCCAAAGTAGTAGACTTTATGGTTGGAAAGAAAATGTTTAGCATTTTCCAGGTAGAACATATTTTGGTTCAGGAAGGAAATAAGTTGAGCCCCAAGAATGAACAAGATATTTCATCAATTTGAGCGAGCTTTAGCTGAAACCAGAATTGATAATGGTTTCTGAATACAATTCTTTCCATCACAGCTGCCTGCTTATTGTTTCATTAATTCTATAACAAGAATAAGTGGATAATAAAAATGTTTTCTAACTGCAACATCTCATTATGTCTACCATAAAAGAGTTTAACATGGTGGTAATGAGCTGAATTTGGGGAGCCAGAGTGTCTGGGTTTGAATCCTAGCTCTGTTAAGTTACATGACTCTGGGCAGTTGATTTAAACTCTTTGTGACTCAGCTTCTTCAACTGCAAATTTAGGATAATAATAATACAACCTCAAAGCACTGCTGAGAGGATTATATTAATTAAACACGTAGAACACCTTGAACAATACTCAATGTTGGCTATTACTGATGTTATTTTACAAAATCCTTGTTACTTGTAAAATTGAAGAGAAACATGAATATGCATAATTATTGATTTATATTTCAACACATGTATTCACAATATCAGGAGCTGTGCTGGTCACTGAAGGTACACTGGAAAACAAAAGCAGCCCAGGACTCATGGAACATACTGGCTAGGCAATTACAATTTAAAAATATATACACAAATACAGTATGACAAATGGCATATGAAAGAAAACTATACAGTACTAATTTATTCATCCATTCATTACTTTGTTCAGCAAATATTTTTTATTTTTTTTTAGCAAATATATTTTAAATACCAGCTATATGTCACATCCGGGATACACAAATAGTGATTAAGATATATAAGGTTTTGACTTTTAAAGAACTGTGACTGGTAAAACCATGTAATAAGTGCCATTGAGAACACAGAGGTTATCTGGCATACTTTCTTCCCACACCTTAAAGAAATTAAATTTTGTCTGGTCTTTCATGTCATTTCTGTTTTAAAATCCTGGAAAACCATTATCGTCTCTTTTATGTACAAATCTTTTCTTTAGTTACACAACTCTGGAGAGCTTATAAACTAACAGTTTTTAAATCCTTAAATATTGTCAGAATCTCAATGACACTTAGTAAAATGCCCTCCATATAATATTAATAAATAAATAAATAAATAACTCTGTCTAATCATGTCAGCAATATGATACCTTCCGTGTCATGTCAGAAATAGGGTATTGATTCCTCCTTTCCATTATTGCTCATATCAAATTTGTCAATTTTAACTCAACGACCTGTTTCCATATTCTGAATCCCTTTACTCCAATCCAGCTCCCCTTGCCACCAGTTCAGTCTAAGCTACTCTCATCTCTTTTATGGAGTTCTTACTCCTTTTAATTCATTCTCCATAGAGTTACTAGAGCAGCCACTTTTTAAAAATGTGAGTTTAATTAGCTTAAGTCTGTACTTGAAACCATTCCAACAAGGTTTAAGTTTAGTCCTTCAGTTCCCTGATAGCCTGTCTCCTCCACTAGATCATGAGATCCATGAAGACAAGGGTGGTTGTTTGTTGTTGAAACCCAGTACCTATTAAGGCATTTCACCTCTAGTAGAAACTCAGAAAAATGAATGCTTAATGAATGAATGATTGAGTTAAAAGTAAATTGGTAATTAGTTTATCTAATTGACCTGCTGTAAATCACGGGCAGCCTAGAGAAAGACCTTCAGGAGGTATGAAGGGATGAAGAGGTGGGCCCAGGTTGGAGGATGTATACAACGCAAGGAAGTGAATAAGCTGTGGTGACTATGGTTTGTGACATGACAGTGTATAGAACTGAAAGGAGACAGAAAAGTGTGCTGAAGGCAATCTGCACTTTCTCTTACCCCCACCCCCTTCCCGTTTTACCCCTAACTGACACTCAGCTCTGCAAAACACAGGGCAAGAAAGAAACATTTTTTATGTTAGTTGTTTGTCCTCTAGAAAGCAATTATATAATCACATATGAGAACGTATATTTGCCACAGTTGTGTATAGATTTAAGAATAAAAAACTGTACAGTATTTCAGGAATTGTTCATTTAATGTGTGCTATTGGAAAGATGAGGCTCCACATTGTTAAATCCATATTCACCACAGTCTCTGCTGGTATTCTAATGTGATGCTGTCTATTTTAGGATCTCCTGTGGAATTTGTGAAGTCTCTTAAATCATCAGGTAATAATGTTTATACTTCTCGGACATAAAGTGTTCACATGAAAGAGAAAATTTATCAAAGACTGATTCTGCAGAAGTGATATTAACGGTTTAGTGGTAATTTGTGCTGGAGAATTTTTCCTTTCAAATCTTTTAAAATAAAACCAAAGTTTAGAACTAGACCAAGTCTTGAAGAGGATTAAATTTGATTCTTTTATTTTATAGATGAAGAAAGGAGGTCTGGAGAGACAAACTGGAAGAATCAGGGCAGAATCAGGATAGGAATCAATATTTCCTGCCTGAAGTTGAGGATTGTTCAATTGTAATAGGATGCCAAAAAGGACATCACCACAATTCATTTCAATAAAATCAACATTCCTTGAAACTGCTCATGAGAGGTTAATTCATTTAAAAAATATGTAGGCTATCAATTTATTATGTTTTAGAACTCCACTCTAATTATAAAAATATATATCATTAAATATTTATTAAACACCTACTATGCTTAAGAAATTGTGCAAGGTTTAGTAATTATATCACATTATAAATAATAAATTATAAGAGTCCTAGGAATGGTGATTATACTGTAAATTAAAAATAAATCTTTAGAAAGTAAAATAGGCTTTCAAATTATTTTTGAGTTTTTAAAATAAATCATAAATGAGATCAATGAATACATTTTAAATGTTAATTGGTTGTAGAAACATCTTTTTTGTTTTGTTTTGTTTTCATCCCCCTGCATCATTTCTAACTCTTTTAGTAATGCCTCATTTGGATCATGTACACAGTAGGAACTTGATAAATATTTAATGATAATGATAATATTAAAGCCTGAGGATTCAGCCCTTGAGGCAGGGAGAATTGCAGAGTATTTGTACAAATACATTGTTATTGTTGTGTTGGTACTGAGGATCCTCCAAAATGTATTCCATCAAGAGCATGAAGAAGACTGTCATTCAGTGGCTAATTCAGGGCGTAATACATCACAGCAAAGATGTGTAAATTCGTCTTAAGGAAGTAAATAAGACTTGTTTGTAAGTGAATAAGATATACAATAATAGTTAAAGAGAGTGTCATTCAGAGGGTTGGATTGGCTTGGGAGCCTAGAAAAAGTAGAGTTCCAATGAAACATTGACAATATCCATGTAAGCACCTTTGAGAGAAGATGTCTTAGCTAATAAATTCAGTTATTTTGACTCTATTGGTAATGCTCAGGCTTCAGATTTATACAGAGCAAAATTCAAACGCTGGCTCTACCACTTCCACTATAACCTTGTACAATACTGTATTCATGAGTTTCATCCTCTTACCTGTAAAATTGAGCTAATAATTGCTATAGTAATAAAGTTTGTTGTGAGGATTAAATGAGATAATAGTCTACCTACTACTAAGGATTTATTATGTTCCTGGCACTATTCTAAGCACTTTACATGTGTACTGTCATTTAATCACTATAAAAACCCTATGAGGAAAAAAAAAACCCTATGAGATGGATTCTACTAAACTAGGTTAAAAAAAAAATGGTGTTCAACAACTTTGCAGCCTGCTCCTCTAAGTAGCAAAACACACACACACACTCACACACACACACACACACACACACACACACACACACACACAAAACAGATTATTGGACATCAGAGCCCACTCTCTTAATGTGTGTTCATACTGCTACCTGTATCTTGAGTCACAGTAACTGACACATGGATCATATTCAATAACTAGTAACTAATAATAATCATGATGTTAGAAATAAAAAAAGAAAAACAAGCTGTTCTAATCCAATACACTACTTATTCTACACATCCAACTGGTTTCTTTTGTTCTGATACCTGTTTGATAAAGATGATTTAATGACTAAGATCTGACTTTCCAAATAATCTATCTCCGGCAAGAGAATTACTAATCATTCAGACACTAGCTCTCCAAGCTACCTGATGTGAGGTTTTGTAAATTAATAATTGGCACTCAAGCTTTATATATCATTAATGACTTTGGTTAATTTAAGTCTGCCCAGAGAGGTGGAGTCACAGGCTAGATTCTGAGTAATCGTAGCCAAACCACAAGGTCATCTGAGAGTTTATCAACCAGCTCTCCCTAGTGTTCACTTTGAATACTTTTCTTCAAATTTCTACAGTAATCTAAATTCCTCCCTCAATTATTCATATTTTTCATATCTTTATACTCCCAACATCTTTAAAGCAAATGCTTAATTTATTTTCTCTTTTAGATAGAAAGCTAATTGAGGGCAACAGAACGCCCAATTTAATATATTGAATGGACACAATAATAAAATATATTTTTTCCACTACCCCATTCCTTTGCTTAAACTTGAAATGTTACATTTAACATTTGGCCTGGCTAAATTTACTACTCATGTATCAGGAGAAAAATCTTATTAAAAATTTCTTAAGAAATAACTTTTCCATAGCATAAAATGAAAAAAAAAGTCATTTGTAATTCTGAGCAACTAAAACAAAATGAAATATCAAGTTAAAAACATAACTTTGTATAGCAGTTTATGATTATATTATCTTATTCAATTTAAGCTATATAATCATGGAAAGTCAATATTCTATGGGTGATAGTCCTATGAGATATGCATTTTATATACCTCTCAACATTACAGTTAAATCTTAAGATATAATCACATTTTGGAGAAGCTCTACTGTTCAAAACCTTAAGATTGTTAACTGGCTTAAGAAATCAGAAGTGTTTCAAGCTATATAAAATGTTCCCCTAATCTGATGGTTTTTAAAATGTGGTCTCCAATGGCATTAGTATTTTCTGGGAATTTGCTAAAAATGTAAATTCTCAGGCCTCACTCTGACCTGTGATGTGTTGGTAAACCAGCTTTCTGAAAATAAAGGCCTAATTTAGAGCATTTGCTGATTTCCATAATGCAAACATTCCCAACATGGTCCATTTCAAGCTAACAACCCTACTTCTTCCAACATGGTGTCGGGAAGGGATGCATAATCAGAGTTTGAAAGCTCATAACGAGCTGGCTTCAACACACAAGTGCCCCAGACATACTGAATCAGAAACTCTGGAGATGAGACCAAACCCAACACAAGCGCTCTAGATGATTCCAATGTATGCTAAAGTTTGAGAACCACTGCCTTAATCCATATTCACTATTTTTTTCAACATTCACTCCCCAGATGATCGCGTTTACTCATAAAGCTTTATTTTCCATCTATATACCAAAGACCCATAACTTTTAATCTCCAGCCCAGAAGGATACATCCTCCTTCACTTTGATGTCCCACTGACACCTCAAACATCACATGTCGAATGTGGAACCCCCTGTGATCCCCCATAAACCTGCTGCTACTCTATTGTCCCTGTATTGGTAAATGGCGTCATCATTCATCTAGCTGCTTATGCCAGAACCCGGAACTCATCCTTTACATGCCCCTCTCTTTACCCCTAAAAGTCATTCAGTCTCCAAGAACTCAAGTGTATAGAAGCTTCTTAATGTGTGACTTCAACAAGTTCATTACCTCTTTTATTAAAGTTCAATTTTATCATCTCAGTTCTGTTTCTAAATACTGCCTAAACCTATCAACTTCTCTCCACCTCCATACCCATCTTCATCCAAGCCACCATAACTTTTTGCGAGAAGCACTGAAAGCTTTTCTAACTTGTCTTCCAACAAAAAAGCAATTTCTATGAAATTGCTCATTATGGTTCAGCTATTAAGTACCTCTGAAAAATAACCAGTGGTTGGAATGTGTGTATGCTTGGGTGGAGGGTGGTAGTTAAGACGGAGCCGAAGATGGGGCAGGAGGTTATGGTGCTGTGTCCCCCGGAAGGGAGGAGGTTGTTTGTAGGAAGTCCTGGCATTAGGAAGAGCTTCCTTTACTTCTCACCAATTAAGTGTCATTTCTACAATGAAGCCCACAGTTGTCCCAGACGAGTAGAGTTCCCTAGATAGCCCGCAGTACCCTATATATTTCCAATGCAGCACTTTCCCAGTGGTAATTAATTATTTGTGGAAAAACTTGGTTAATGCATTTCCCACCACTGTTCTGTTCCCTAGCTGTTCCATTTTCCCTGAAACTACACATATGCCCAGTATATAATAGGGGCTCAATAAATATTTGTTCAACATCATGTTTAGCATAGCAAAATCTTAATTATACAAAAATTGATATTAGAAAATGCTATACATTTTATATTGTAATATGTAATATACTAAGCACAGAGCCACAGTTATTCTGTTTACAGTTAACGTAATTGTTTTAATACATTCTAAAGCAATTTGGGAATATTTTGGTTCAATTTCAAGAAAGCATGTGTTTAGAATGAACATAACCTCACTTTGCATATTTTTTTAGGCCACTTTAGATAGAAATGTATTATACATATACTCTTTGGAATATTAAAAAGTCAATTTCTGTTAAAGAAAACTCACAAATTTATAGCATATAAATGAAATTAATTCAATTTGCATTCAAATTTATTTATTCATGTGCCTAGCTGGATAAAATACTTTTAGGTATACCTTAATGTCAAAAAAAAAATTTATGTAATTCACAGTATTTAATGACTTTATTACTGAGTAACAAGAAAGGTAATTTGCATATATATGTGTGTATGTACGTGTGTTTGTGCATCTGTTTATGTGTATGTATACAGCATGCATATATAAATGCATGCATATTTGTATATGTATATACAAAAAGGTATTATGTATATGCAGACATATATACACATGTTATTATTGGGAAAGTAGGAAAACAATAATAAATTTCATGCTGCATTTGTGACAACCCTGTTTTGAGTACTACTAGAAATGCTGCTAACAAAATCACTAGAAGGTGTTTGCTTGGTTCTGGAACAAGTCAGAATGCAGTTCTAAGACTACAAAATGTTGGAGCAGTGAACAAGCCTACCAAAGAAAGTTTCACTATTTTTTTAATTTGCAAGATTAAAAAATATAGCATCATCATTTCCCCTTGACTTGACACTGTTTTGATAGTACATACCCAGCCCATAACCTCAGTTCCGTAGGCAGCTGCCCTTCTCTTTAAAATGTGTTTTGAGGAATCTACATTAGGAAGAAGACTTTTCAGAATAATTATGTACTTGCCACTTATTGATTTTCTGAAATTTTGAAAGACGCTTGCATGACTCCCATTTGAAAGGTGTTTGTTATGTCTTCAATCATTTACTAGTTTAGATAAGCAAGCGATATTTTCAAGTAACAGCTCCAAACCTGTGTGTTATTTAATTGGCTGCTTTCAGAGGGCAACTGTTCATCTGACAGTCATCTCACGTACACCAGGATTCACTACGCATATCACTGGAAACTGCTTTAGGAAACAAACCTTGTTTTCTAATAGGGCACATGGCCAAAATTTATGGGATTCTATAAAACAAGAGAAAAAAATCTCAAAGCATTGGGACATACCTGGTTTTACAGAAATTTTAAATATCATCTTTCTTTAAGCAATTGAATAATCATATTGGTTAGAATACAATCTTGAACAAGTTAGAATACCCGAGTACTTGATTTGAGAGACTTAGGCTATGAAATATATCAGCAAAAATGGGAAGGAAATGGTAATCAAAGAGAATATGATTTAATTTCTTGACAGAAACAATATGTATTGACCTAGGATTAATAAGCACTATGGAATCTATTCTTGACAAAAGGATATATGTAAAAATAAATTAGAAATTGTACTTAACACAACAATTTTTCTTTAGATTCAATGCTTATGCCATTGATGCCTTGAAAAAATATATCAAAATAATTGTTAAAGATATACTGAATATAACTAAAATATTGGTCTGTGTAATGACTGATGAATGAGAATGTAAAAATCAGTCTTTTGTGAAGAATAACTACTTCTACTATGAGAGAGCTGTTAATAACCAATTTGTGGATATATATGTGAAAGAGAGCTCTATTTCATTTTTCTCCTATTTGCATCACCAAAGTTTCTTCACATATTCACTATTGTGACAAGAGGTTGAATTTTCAATTCACCACCTGCCTAAATAGCATTAACCTTCCCATAACCTCCGAATTTCACTGTTACACTTTGTCTGATATTTGAATCTCTCTAATATAAACTAGAAACAAAATACATTGTCCTTTCAATTAGGCACAGGATAGTGCATTCCAGGAGCCAATGAAAATAAAGTATCACATGGAGATGGACATTAACATTTGAAATCATTTTTATTAAAATACACTAAATTCTAAAAATAATCAGAAAAAACTAGTTTGTGAATAATTTAAGCTGGAACAGATTTTAATTAATATACTGTAATAATAATAATAATAATAAATTTGAACAGCACCTTACAGTTTACAAAATTATATTCACAAACATCATTTATATCTTAAAGGGAAACCTATATATCATGCTAAAGATATAGGCTTGTCATCTTCCATTCCCATGGCCAAAATAATTTCCATACTGATACATCTATTGGTTGCTTCTTAGTTCTCATCGTATTTGTCCCATCAGCAGCACTGACAAAGTTTATTGTTTTCTCCCTCTTGAAAATTTTAACTAGAACAGTTTTCCTTTTACCTTTCAGACAGCTCCTGCTTAGTCTGTTTTGCTGGTTCTTCCTTCTCTCTCCAACCTCCTAATTTGGAATTCCCTGGTGCTGAGGATTTGGACTTTTTGCTTATATTCATTCCCTAGGTTATTTTATTCTGTCTCATGGTTTTAAACACCACAACTAATGATCCCCAAATTTGTAGCCCCAGTTTGGACCACTCTCATGAATCTAGATCCCTTTATCCAACTGCCTACCTAACATTTCTACTTGTAAGTCGAATGGGTCTCTCAAATGTTATGTGCCCAAATCTGGACTCCTGATGACCTCCTCCAAACCAGGTGATGCACCAATTCTTTGCATGTGTTAATAGTAACACCATTCTTCTGGTTTCTCAGGTCATAATCATTTGTATCATACTTGAAAACTGTCTTTCTCTAACACAGCATATCCTTTTGTTGAATTCACCTTCAAAAAATAATCTAAGTGATAACTACTTATCAACCCCTCTATTACTACCACCCTGATCCAAGCTATCATGTCATCTCTCACCTAGATTATTTGATTAATGGTGTCCCTGCTTTAGTCCTACCCTCTTCATCTGTAGTCCAATGTCAACATAGAAGTCAGAGAAATCCTATCAAGATGGCGGCTGTCTCATTTAATTTCTCTGTATATCACACTGCAATGGCTGTTCTTTTAAGTCAGAGTAAAATCCGAAGTCCTCACTAATACCTAGAAAGCCCTACATGAACAGGCTTCTCTTACCTTCTGATTTCATCTCTTGCTACTCTGTTCCTCATCATTCTGTACCTGTCACATAGGACTCTGGTGTTCCTCCAATCTGCCAGGAATGTTTCTACCTCAGGAAATTTGTTAGCACTTGTTCCCTTTGCCTGGGTTATCTTCCAGAAAATTTTATGTCTAACTTCCTTATTTCCTTCATGTCTTTTCTCAAATGTTCTTCTCAGTGATGTCATCATGGTCTAATCAATCTAAAACTACACACATACATACACAGATCCCTGACATTTCATATTCTATTATCCTCTTTACTTGCTTATGGTTTGCCCCACTCCCTGGAACATCAGATGCACGAAGACAGTATTCATTTGGCTATTGTGTACCCTAATATGTCCCTAGCACCTAGAATCTTCCCGGTACACAATAGGTACTTAACAATATTTACTGAATGCATACATGAGCAGAATTAGATTCATTTACATAATGAACATTTTGTTTCAAAAAATGGCAAAACCAAAGTTATAATGAAATATATACTGATCAATTAACTAGCATGAAATATTCTAAAAGCCTACCTTTATATTTCAGTAACTCTTAAGGAATGCAGAAAAGTTTTAGAAAAGAGGAAGATGCAATCCTGATTTTTAAAATATTGAAGATGAGCATGAGACAGTGGTGAAGTGCAATATTTTGCTTATATTTGCTTTTACAGTCTCTTTCTTTACGTTTCTATGTACTTTCAAGAAGGCAGAATGAACACTATGGTCTCAGTGCCTCAGACAGTTCCTGACATGATAGGCATTTAAGATTTGTTGAATTACATATATGCCAGTCTATATATATATTCATACTAGCAACCCATATAAAAGCCACTGATAAGAAAATGAGATATGTGAGAAGAAGTGAGGGCATCCCCTGTTTCAATAGGAACACCCAGAGGAGTGAAGTACACTATGGAAAAGTTTTCTATCACTACCATATCAAGGAAGGAGGGTCATATATTTAACTTAAGGAAAGATAGAACTTGCTATAAGTCATTGAATACAATATGAGGAATAAAAGGATGAAAAATAAATAGCTTATTTAAAGAAGGGATAAGGCTCTTATGAGAGATATTTATTTCATGGAAAGTCCATATACTTGAAAAAGTAAATAAAACTTGCCATGCTACCTACACTATACAAATGTCTGGGCCTGAAAGCAGAACAGTGTAAAGTTGCTCAATTTTTCACATGACATCTAGTTTTGCCTACCCCCAAAAGGGAGGCAGGAAGAAACTTCAAAAGCCAGTATGTTCAAAATATGCAGCAGCAGGCTGAAATACACATGATGAAAGAAATCTTGCGGGCACGGTTCTGTCAGTGGTTCACCCATGGGTGGCTGCATCGTGTACCACTGAGACACCTGCATACTTTAACAAAAGACAATGTTGGTACCCACTGTAGAGCACAACACAAAATGCTTCTTATTCTGTTAGTGGGAGACTTGTGTGTATCTTATCAGTTTCCATAGTTTTCCAAGTCTACAGTGGTCCCTCACAATACAGTGGTTGGCTCTGGCAACCCAGGAACTTCCTTAGCTCTTTGTGCTCTGACTGGTGGTACGGTCTTCAGCATGCCTCTTCATCATGTAGAAATTGTAACCCATTCTTGGTATTTGACTACCCTGACATGGGATTGGAAATATTACACAAAGAATCGCTTGTTTATTTCTCTGCCATAAGACTAATTCTTAGTTCATTTGAATTTTATATGTTAATATTAATGTATATGTATATAATATTAATGTATAAAGATGATATTAATAAACATTATTATCAGAACAGTTTGCTTGTAGTTATTTCTAAATACTGTCACTACCAGCATATTGTGCATATTTCACGTTCACCAAAATTCTAAGCTGTTCTTAAATGTGCATTATGTTATATACATGCTTTCCTAATGGACTGTTCTTTTTAAGAATCACAAAGAGTATCAGTTTGATGCCATAATAGAAATTTCAAATGCTTTATCAAATGGCAATTATCATATTCTCCAAATTTCTCAGCAGGAAACTGAAAAAGTGATCTTTCTGGCAATAATTTTCATTTAGTCATACTGACATCACACTTGATAAAGAGGCCTTGCATATAGGGCAGTTTTGAAAGAAACTGGTCCTGAGACATTTACAAGTTAGAAAGCTCTGTAAGATGAGCAAAAGTTCCATCTCCATTAAAAATATAAACACAGAACATTGTTAGTGTCAAAATACTAAGTAAGAATGCAACTGGTGACACAGCATAACTGCTGATGCCTCCATCAGGAACACAGATGCTGAAACCCAATGGAATTGACCAGCAATAGGTTATAATGCAGGTCTGCCATATGTAGGCTCCATGAGGACAGTGGCTGCTTCATCTGTTACATTCTCCTTTGTACCTCCAGCACCAGCGCAGAGCCTGGCCCTGAGTGAGTATGCAACGGATGTTTGCTGAGTTGAGGAATGAACAAACAGTTCCCTCCACCTTTTCACCATCTCCCTCCCACCCCCTGCATTTATTAAGCATCTATTATGTGCCAGGATCTGGACCTTATATACTTGAACTCCCCTTTTTATGGATGTGGTACCACTTTAGAGATGAGGAAATTGTGACTCAGAGAACTTAAATATTGTGCACACATCTTAAACAGCAGAGCTGGATGAATTGGTTATTTCATGAATGGAAAGGATGTATCAGGGTTCTGGAATCACCAAAATATGTAAATACGGGAGGGAACACACCTATGAAGATTAATATTTTCCCAGTAATTTCAAGGTATTTTTCTTTGCTCTTTGTATATAAACACGTCAAAAATAAGTTCTAGTTCTGAGACTCTGTATAAGCTTTCCCAAACTTCTGAGGCAATCAGAAATTTGGTTTTGAGAAAACCTTTGTTGGTTTCAACTTCAATATCTCATCTCAAGAAATGTTGTAGGAGTAGGTGATATTTCTGAAATGTAAGCACTTGGACAAGGGAACACTAAAATAATGCATAATGATATATCCTACAAGTAAGGGGTGTTTAATTTCTACCTTCTTTAGACAGTAGCATCTTCACTCCATGGAACAGCTCAACATATGAAAGTGTAAAGTGAGACTGATGGAAGTGAATTGAGTCTCTGAAGATATTTAGGGTTTATTTTTCTGTATCTGCTCACGGTACAGTCTGCCCTGGCCTTTTATAAGTTCTGTAATAACAGAATCATAATTTTATTCATAGTATCTTTTTCATTTATAGACATTTAAAAGGGTATAATTTAAGTCATGTTACTTATTCAAATATCTGACACAATATTTCCTCCGATATATGAATAGCAACAGATATTTTTATAACTCTCACTGCTTTATACCTAGAATAGAAATTTATCAGAAATCTAGATAATAGTCTGAAGCTTATTTACCAAAAAAAAACCTTTAAAAATAGATCATTAGGATGTAATGCACAATATGACGACCATAGTTAACATTGCTGTATGATACATAGAGACGTTGTTAAGAGCATAAATCCTAAGCGTTCTCATCACAAGAATTTTTTTTTCTTCTTCATCATTTTTTCTCTTCTTTTTACTGTGTCTATATGAGATGACAGATGCTAGCTATTGTGGTAATCATTCTATAATATACGTAAATCAAACCATTATGCTGCACTTACACTTAAAAAGGAAACTTAAAAAATAGATCACTTGGGGCTTCCCTGGTGGCGCAGTGGTTGGGAGTCTGCCTGCTAGTGCAGGGGACACGGGTTTGAGCCCTGGTCTGGGAGGATCCCACATGCCGCGGAGCAACTAAGCCCGTGAGGCACAACTACTGAGCCTGTGCGTCTGGAGCCTGGGCTCTGCAACGGGAGAGGCCGCGACAGTGGGAGGCCTGCACACCGCGATAAGGAGTGGCCCCCGCTCGCCGCAACTGGAGGGGGCCCGTGCACAGAGACGGGGACCCAACACAGGCAAATAAATAAGTAAATAAATAAATTTAAAAACAAGATCACTTGATTGAAAACTGACTTATTTACACAGTAAAGATAATTAAATTTTCATTTATTAATAGGCATGATTCCATAAAAATATGGATCCAGTTCATTAAAAATATAACCTCAAGTCGCTTTTAATTCCAGCCAAATAACCAAACTGCTTCTTCACTACTATTGGTTCATCATTGAATTATTGAGTCCATGCTTCTCTTAGGTCACTTTAAAGAAATGGAACTAAACATCCAGAGTCATATTTGTGGGAATAATAAAAGATAAGAATCTTTTCTGTTTTAATATTCTCTAAGCATATTATGGTTAACATTTCTAAATTAGCTTCTTGTGGGGGTTTTTTCCAGAGTTTTTTGAAAGCTAAATTTTGGGAACAGTGTTTGTACATATCTCCCACTCTGAACACATTTGCTGGGTCATTCTAATTATTTCATTTTTGAAAGAGTGACTCCTTCAGTATAATAGGTATGGCATTAGTGAAATGAAAGGTTGTGACTGAATAACTATAATGGTCTAACATTTGAAAAATAAACATTTATCTTTTGTCTCCAATTTTATTTTCTCTCATTACTTTAGCTAAGATTTGACATGCATATGTCACTGAAAGACCATTATCTGTTCTTAATATGAAATTTCATTAGGACATTACCTAGTTAATTTACAGGAGGCCACCTATAAAAAATAAATAAAAGGATAAGCATTCAGTAGAACGTAGAAGGTAAGGAAACACATATATCTCATCTGAAAATGAGTTTATTAAAAAAAAATTTCCTGAAAGATTTATTAAATAAACAGCACAGGTCAAGACACTTGACTTGTTTTGCTTTTTAGAAAACATATTAGTGTTTTATAATTCTCTTTCTACTTCTATTTCTGTGCATATATACAGAGGTGTTTAAGTACGTATGTACATATATAGCAATACTATATTTGTCTAATGATATCGAGCCATGATACAATTCATATAACTATAGTTTTCTTAAAAAGAACCATTTAGCTTGGTTTTATTTTAATCATGCTCCTAAAATTTCTCTAAAATGTATTCTACTTCTTTGATCATTAAATAGGATATACAGTATATGACTTAACATTGTATGTTGCTAACTCAGGGCCATCTTAATGGCCATCAGTTTCTCTACTCTGCTGTAATAAAGTAATGCCTCTAGGGGTATAAGTAGCATGGGGCCACATTTAATGTCTTGGAGCATTCATTAACTATTTGCCTTCAATTCTTGTTCTTCCATAATTTCCCTTTGCCTGAAATTATCATTTTTCAGTACAACTGCCTTTCTACATTATTTTATCTGCAAATATCTAGGTGAGTCAGCTCTCAAATATGAAATAACATGCATGAGCTTGTACAGACTTTTTCTTCACTGCTGCCAAGATTTTAATTTCTGAGTTTAGAGTAAGACACTGCTACTTAAATGAAATATAAAAGAATGTTTATACAATTTTATCTTTATTTAATAGTAGGCTCGATCAAGCCAAGAGCAGGCTCTATCCTGCAGCAGCATCTTGTCCATGTCTGGCAGTCCCTGTTTTGAGAAGATGGACACAGACTCAAGGTGGAGCTATATTAAAAATGGATCCACATCTCAGACCTGTCTTTTTTTTTTTTGCGGTACTTGGGCCTCTCACTGTTGTGGCCTCTCCCGTTGCGGAGCACAGGCTCCGGACGCGCAGGCTCAGAGGCCATGGCTCACGGGCCCAGCCGCTCCGCGGCATGTGGGATCTTCCCGGACCGGGGCACGAACCCGTGTCCCCTACATCGGCAGGCGGACTGTCAACCACTTGCACCACCAGGGAAGACCCAGACCTGTCTTTAATTATATAGGTCTTTGTTCTGTGAATGAATTTTTCATTCATCCAATTAACCAACAAATATCTATTAAACTTCAATTATTTTGAGGTACCATAATTGAAACTGGGGTAGATAAAAAAGTGAATTACAGATGAGCCTTGAACTGCTCTTACATATTACAGAAAATGAGCGGTTGAAGGTATTCCTTGCAGACAGATGTATCACATAATGGCTGAAAATAATTATTTTAAAAGCATATGTTTACTCAGTTTAACAAATATAATGTTAGATTGTAATATTAGTTGAAATCATCATGATGTATAAAACTCTTAAATATAATTATTTTATTGGTATAAGGGTAAGAGTTTTCTGAAGGGCCACACCACTACCATCACATTTCTTTCATTTACGGATTTTAAAATGTTCTTTATTGAGGAAAGGAATAACTTGTGCCTTACATAAGATTGAATAAACATACCTTAATAATAGAGAATACGTAATATTTCCTGAGAAGACAACTTTTGTTCAAAGAACTGAAGCCGTGCAAAATAAAAATGTGTTAAAGAACATGTTCATTTAAATCATCATTTCCTCTCCAAGATTTTCTGGTTTCCAGCCATTGACACACATGCATTTGTCAGAACTGGGTTGGATCATAACTCAGGTGAATTGACTAGAACATATAACCATGAGCCTTTGTGGATAATATTCTATTTAGATAGAAAAGAAAGAGATAGAAAAGTAGCTTTATAAGTCTAATAAATGTATGTTTTCATTCTCTCAAATAGCATATATATAGACAGTATATACATATTTAGGTACATATTTATGAGATAATTCATTTCTATTCAAAGTAAGGTGTTTTTTTCCCTACAATTTAATTTATCCATAGAAATGTTTAGGAATTGGAAGTGTAAACCACTTCTATTTGGCCGTACTCTGTCAACTAAATTATCTGTGCTCAACAAAGGGACAAAATATAAGTCTATATGGCATGGGGTGAGAATTGGAAGACTGATAAAATGAGTAATAAGGTTCATTTCAAACAACAGTCATGTAATTTTGTACAAACATACAGAATGTGTATACATATACATTCTAAAACTATAGCTATAATATAAGGTTATATACTTATGTTTTGTTTTGAAATGAAAATTATATTTCAATGTGAAAAAGAATAATATTCTATAAGGCTTTTACTCTCTCTCTCTCTCTCTCTCTCTCTCTCTCTCTATATATATATATATATATATATATATATTTTTTTTTTTTTTTTTTTAAGAAAACCAGGTTGTGTTGGGCTTCTCTGGTGGCGCAGTGGTTGAGAGTCAGCCTGCCGAGGCAGGGGACATGGGTTCGTGTCCCGTTTCCGGGAAGATCCCACATGCCGCGGAGCAGCTGGGCCCATGAGCCATGGCCGCTGAGGCTGCGCGTCCGGAGCCTGTGCTCCACAACGGGAGAGGCCACGGCAGTGAGAGGCCAGCGTACCGCAAAAAAAAGAGAAAAAAAACAGAAAACCAGGTTGTGAAAGGAATTGGAAAGTTGCTATATACTAATTTTCCTTCCTTGGTTAGAACAATTTAATGCTCTTTTTCTCATGTAAAGAAAGACAGTATCACTTTTCAGAATTTTGTGAAGAAGCTGCCTTGACAAGCTATTGTCTGGATCTTTCTATGATTAACCCCTTTGCAGAATATGGCTAAACAATACATTTTTTCCTTCCTCCCAATGAGAATTTAGCTGCAGTAAGGCAGAAACATTGTTTTCATCACAGCTGTACCATTAGTGACTAAGGAAAAGTATCTGGCTCTTAATAGGCACCCAAGAAGTATTTGTAAAACAAATCAAACTATTGCTACTACTGACAATTGCTAGATAAGTTATTTGTAAAATTTGTTTTGGCTCCCTGATTAAAGCCAAATAAATGAGCTGCAGTGGTGAAACTTTGTAGTATTGGTGCAAGCTGATTTTAATGACTTGGGGGGACAGTGAAGTAAGTTCTGTGTTCTTTACACCAGCTTTCATAGCTTCAAATTGACCTGTGTTTGAGGCCTGTAAGGCCAAGAGTCTTGAGAATTTGCATATGCTCATGACATACTTTGATGACTTCTGACAAAAAAATTTGCTTGTGAAGATGATACCATTCAACAGTGCAAAGGAAAACTGTTTGACATTTTGTATACTTAAATTAGGGTGATGTAACAGAAAACTGATGTGCTGAGTGGAAAATAGTTTCTGTAACTGCCTCCAAATTATTTATTACATAATGAGTATCTTTAACTTCACCTAAAGTAGAAATCGATCAGTTTGTTATAAGCCCACCTAATTAATAAAATCATATTATAAGGCAACTCACAAGGATGCATTCCAATGGAACCAAGCAAGACCACCATAAGCATGAGTACACTATAGAGCTCCTATCTCTCACTATAACATAGAAAGTTGAAATCTTACAGACATAAAACAGAGTTCTACTGTATTTTCTAAGAGAGCTTATAACTAGAACCCACAATTAGATATTCATGAAAAACTTGAAAGGGTAGAATATGATGTTGTGATATTGATGGGAGAAATGTTTGATGGCTCACTGAAGAATCTGTAATCTACAGAATCTTAAGCCTTATAACGTGCCTATTGGTGCCTTACCTACAACTTCTTGCATTTCCCAGGCATATTTCTGAGATTCTTACTACATTAGAGTTGTAAAGGTGTATCTATAGTCCCATTGGTCATTGACTCCTTGGATAGTTTATACTAAAATGCTGCATTAGAATGAACTCTGATTCTATAATTACTTCTCCTGAAATTATTCAAAATACCTAGAATTCATGGATTTCTTTCATATGTAATGTTTTTTTTTTGTTTGTTTTTGTTTTTTTTTATGCGTTACGCGGGCCTCTCACTGTTGTGGCCTCTCCCGTTGCGGAGGACAGGCTCCGGACGCGCAGGCTCAGCGGCCATTGGTCACAGGCCCAGCCGCTCCGCGGCATGTGGGATCTTCCCAGACCGGGGCACGAACCCGTGTCCCCTGCATCGGCAGGCGGACTCTCAACCACTGCGCCACCAGGGAAGCCCTTTCATATGTAATGTTATCTTGAAATTGGAAAATGTTTTTAGTTATATCTCTGCCAATCTCTGTGGCTAACAAAGGTCATTTCGTAGTTTTCTACTCATTTCATTATTTCAGTATTATGTTATTGCTTTGGTAAATGTCCATTGTTTCAGTGGCTTGTTATTTTTTATGAGAAATTTCCAAGATCAGAAATACTAACAACATCTTCTCATTCTTTAAGAGAAAATGATAATCTAGTTTATTTACCCTTTTGTCCTGATATAGTGTATTTATTGCTACACTACACTTACATCTTGAACCAATATTCAAGAATTATCTTAAGGTAACATATTGTAAAATATTTTAAAAATCCATGCTTTAAATTTTAAACCTTAATTTTAAAGTACCAAGACATTATGAAAAAAAACCCAAACAAAACAAACAGAAGGATCAAAATTCTTATTGGACTAGTTACCACCAATTTAATAAGCTCCAAGTTAATTATCAGATCAATGTATTATTAGATTAAAACTGCCTAGTTGAGGCCATGCCAAAATAGAATACACTAAAATTTAAATGAGACATTTAAAAAACTCTTAAGTACTGGGCATTGTCTAGCATTGTATTTTGTACATGGTAAGAGCCTGAAAAAAATATGTAAGCTAATTATAGGTGATGTGATCTAATAGCAATGTCAAAGTCTTTACTTATTATGATCGTGTTATATAGCATAATTATATATATGTTCTTGAATAAATACAGATAGAAATATTACACAAAATCAATACTGATATTCTAAGAAATGATACAAAAGTGAAAATGGACCAGGAGTATTACTGAAAGAGAATAATTTGATGGAAAATTCCTGTGATGTTATACCCTGAGAAAGCAAAACCTGAGCCATACTGACCCTAATAAGAAATGACAAACCTTGAAAAACTATCTATAAAATTTCTTTAAAGCAGTATGCTTTTCAGATAAGCAAAATTGTTTTACATTGTTACCAACTTCTATAAATGCCAGTTCAATTTCAGAATCCATTGTTTAATTGCGATCATATCAAAGAAGAATCCTTTCTAGAGAGCAAAAGCATGAAAAAAAAAAGAAAAGATTATGTTAATAAAGCAAACGTACCTTGTTACCATGGAAACTTTGAAACTAAAATATTCAGAGAATTTTTTTTTCCCCTGTACCACTGTTTTGTGAGGAACTGGTTAGTTGATTACCAGCTCATGGAACCATAATCCTTTAAAATGGTGTCATTTGAAAGGCAGACTACAAGACTTACATGGAACAATAAGATCTTTTTCCTATGCTTCTGAAAATAAATTATGGAGACAGCATGCCAGAGGGGACTCAAAACTATTGAGTAGACATGGAGAAGCTTCATAAAGCACTTGTTTAATTTTTAAATTACTACAGAAAGTTATTATTTTATTATAAAACATATTATTGACTTGAAATATAAAATTCAATGATATTCTTTGCAAAATATTGAAGCATCCCATTTGGAATGTTGACTGGGTCTTGTGTTCTATAAGCCCAGGTACAAGAATGTACTCATTTCTCTTCTATATTAACATAGAAGTTTAGGAACTCTCTGAGTATGAACTCAATGCCACCTGTCCTATTTGTAAATCCTAAACTTAGGGTTCTTCCTTCCACTGTTCATGCCATCTTAAATCTTATTCCATCATTCTTGGAGATCTGTTGTAATCAGAACAAATTTCAAAGGTTTGGTCCTTTCAACACAGCACTAACTTCAGAGCTAAAGGGTTCTCCTGGTTTATCCTCCCCCCAAAATTTTTCCTGAACAAACATTTTTCTACAGAAGAAGAAAACTTGGTCACAACATTCAGACATTTACAAGTATATTAAAAGTCACTATTGCCTCTGAGAAGTGAAAAAAACAAACAAAAATTTAAAAGGTAGTTCCTACTTTTAGAATGACCTCCAAACATACATGAATGTTTCCCTTCTAATCAATAAAAATTTGTCATTTTCTTAATAGTGGGCAAAACAGGTTTGCTGCTTATTTCCAAAGAATGTTATGCCTTTAAATTTTAACAAAAACACTTAACCTCAAAGTATATTTCTTTAAAAGTGAATTTTGTTCTGGGCAAGAACATTCCCAGCAGGTCACCCACTGCCACGTTTGGAGATTTGCATAATAACACAACTAAACACCTGACACATCTCTGCATGTAGAAATTAATAACAAAGACCTCTCTGCCTTCTAGGTGTCCATTGCCATAGTTACTTCATAAGTTCCTGAAAATATGCTTAAATAAAGGAAGTCAAAAGCACTGGGGTAGAAATTAATCATTGACTGGAAAATAAGTTTTCATGATGAGGTCAGGCTTTTGTTTCTGGGTCAGACTGAAAAATTAGACAGTATTCTGATTTGAGCAGAACTGATTGCCACTGGTTGGAGATCTGGCTCTTAGTGTCTCACACAAAACACTGACATACTTGAATGTGCAGGAACAGTTGCTTTATGCATTTATTCTCTCAAGCCCTGAAAAAGAAAAATTTTCAACCATTCCCTTTAGAATGGTCAACCCTGCCAACGAGCGCAGTAAAAACATCAAACAAGGGGCTGGTCTCATGGGAACAAATGACTGGCCTAAAGTCTGTAGTGATGGACCATCCACCATCCCTTCACAAAGCCAACTAATAAATGCAGGACTTTGGAATATTTATTTGGAGACGAGAGGCGTTCAAGCTATGAACCTTAATATTAGGAAAAAATCAAGAACAGGGAGGGCAAAATTCAGAACTATCCAGTGAGAAGGAGACCTCAGAGAAGAATAGGCAACAGGACTAGCTTTACATGTTTTGTGAAAGAAATGAATAAGTAAAGTCTTAGTTCTGTAGTGTGCAGAGATAGGCCTTCTCACACATGCCTGGCAGGAATGCAAAATGATGCAACTTTCTGTTAAATAATTTTGTGGTATGTTATCAAAAACTTTCAAATCTTAAAATCTTTTGATCCAATAATCCAATTTAGAAAAATCTTTCCCAAGGAAATAACCAGAAATTTGTATAAAGAATTATGCTTGTCCCAGCATTATTCATGATAGTAAAAAATTAGGTTTTGATAGATAAGTAAATTATGCCATATCCACATGTGGAATGTTAAAATTATGTAAAATAATTTAAACTGAGAATTATAATATTTAGTGAAAAAGCATGAATATGTATATGATGTGTATATATGTACACATATATGTATATATAAACTTTTATGATATAACTGAATGCCTATCTAAGGCTATTCTTACTTTATATCAAGACAAGTTGTGAGTCTTACAGAAGTTTCTTAGAAATTTTCTCTCAGGCATCTTGAATTCCCAGGAAACCAATTATGCAAAATTTTCTGTTCATGAAATTAAAGAATATCAGTGTTATAGCACTATTCCTGAAAGAGATTAACTACAGGTTAACTATACATTTTTTTTAGGGGAAATAGTTGTAAATTCCATCCCCAGACATTTTGTTTAGGGATCTTTTCCCCTTCTGTTTATTAAATTCCTACGATTCAGGTCTCTTAAGAATCCCTGAGGAGAACTCTTCCTCACAACATCTAACAGCATTTAGCTTGGAGAAGAGGAAGAGAATGGGAAAATATTTTTTTATCAAAACTTCCCATTTCAAACCCCAGGAATAGAAACTTGGCAGCCCTTTCAGTTGCTAGAGCAATAGGTCTTTGGCAGTTCCTTCCATTCCCATCTTTGCCTTGCTAGCCCCTAACAGGAGTGAGCGGTACAATACCGCTCAAGACCACTGAAACAAGTGATGAGGCTAAGAGCTGAGTTTAGTTGAGTGTTGCATCTAAATATGAAACCTATCTCAGTTTCTTGGAGTCCTGAAACAGAAGTCATGACTCATTACAGTGGAAAGAATAAAAGTATGGTCAGCTGAGCAGAGTGACTCACCTCTAATACTGCCTAAAGCCATGGCTTTATGGGGTTTAATGAATGATTAGTGCTTTATGCTTTTCAGCATTTTCTAACTTTTTTATAATGAGCATATAATAGGAAAAAAAAGTCTGAGTATATTCAGAAACATAAAAGTTTTAAAAAGTTGCTAATTCCCAGATAAATCAATGACTTACAGAAATCTACTACTTGGAGGCTCCATATTGAGTAATTCAGTCACTTATTTACTCATTCGGCAAACATTTATTACACATCTCATATGTTCTAAGCCTTGCTGTAAGGGGCCTAGAACATTTTTGACTCCAATGAGCTTACAGTCTAGTGACAAAAGACAAGCATAGGAATTAGTGGAATAAAGTGTTTACAGATGCTTTGAGCTGTGACAGAAATATGCAAAAGATCTACCAGGGACTGAAGAGGGAAAGATTACTGGCTGGTAGGGAGCAGGAAAGGCTTCGTATGACAGGTGAGCTTTAACTGATTCTTAAGCAATTGGAAAGCCTGCTGTATCATGGGAGCAAAAGTCTGTGGGGATTTCAGGCAAAAAGAGCAATACTCAACATAGAAACAAGAAACACCTTGACATTTCTCAAGAACTGCAAATTGGAGGATTTGGCAGAAGCTGGGTCACAAAGCTGAACTGAGAGTCAGGAAGATTGTGAGGGGCTCTGCCCACCACACTAGGGATTTTGGGCTTTTTATTAAAGGGTGTGAGCCTGAAATGTCGGGACCCAATCATGTGAGTTCTAGTGAGAGGTTGTTGGTTTAGAAGTGCTAAAGAAAAGAAGCTACAGGATATTAAAACTTCCCAAACACAGGATGAAGGGGAAGTCTATAATAAATCCAAGATTTCTGATTTGCATGTCTGGGTGAATGAGGGTGCTATCTGTTCAGTAGGAGAACATATGAATTAGATTAGATTGGACATCAGTAATGAGACTAAAAGATTAGAAAGAGCAGTCAGTGAGCTCAGTTTAGACACATTGCATAGAAGTGCTTGGAGACTGTTAGGTATTTAGAATTGAAGAAGACTGGGCTGGGAATTCCTTGGCTGGACTCAGCAGTTAGGACTCAGTGGTTAGAACTCAGCACTTTCACTGCTGAGGGCCCGGGTTCAATCCCTGGTCAGGAACTAAGATCCTGCAAGCTGTGCGGCAGGGCCCCCCAAAAAAAGATTGGGTTGCAAACACACTCTGTGAAGACATCCATTTCTCTACAATTGTGCAAGGGCAATATTGAGCAAATTAATCCAGTATGGCAGGGCAAAGAAGGATAGGAATGGATGCTGGGCACTGCACTGGAATGTGATCCTGGCTGCCCGCTACCGTCCCACTCATTTCCCTTTAATTGGTAGATTGGGGAATACACAGAAGTAGGGGCCAGGCAGCTATGGCAGGACAGAAGTGAAGATATTTGAGGTCTTTGAGGCAGTAACCATTTACTAACTGGTATGAAATATACAACCATATCTGCGTGTAACACATTAATTTTTAGCTCTGCTCTTCAAATTTCTTGTTTTTGTTTTCGACTTTATTTCCCGCTTATTTACTTAGCAAAACTTACTAAGAGGAAATTAAACTAAATAAGGAGACATGAGACTTTCCTGCATTGTAGTCAGAGTGTATAGAAGGATTATTGCATCTCTAGGGGACAGATCTAACAGTAGAAGCAAGAACTATTGGCTCCAAAGCGAATTGCGTAGGGAATCCTAAAGAAACAGGAGAGTGGTCAGCTCTGATCATTCTTTCCTATTTCGTTTATTACTTCTCAAGTACAGGTGGAGAGACTGAATTTGCTCTTTCAATGTAGCCAACTCTTCCATCATCAAGTTCTAGATCTCATCACTTTCCTTACTGTGCTTCTGAGGGAAAGCACTTTAAACTGATGCTCCTATGCTGGAAAAAGCCATTCACTTATGAATAGGAAAGCACCAAATACATCAGAATTTCTCTGCATTTCTCATTTAAAACTCTGTTGAAATTTTCTATAACTTATTGAAGAGGCAATGCATTAGAATGAAAGCATGTTGTACTGGGAGCCAATAAGCTTGGGTTCTAGTATCAAATTTATATTTTCTAATCATAAAAATAAGACTAAATATTTGTATCTGTGAAATGGGTATAATGATACCTGCTCAGATGATTTTTATAAGATTTCTCATGAAATGATAAGGGATATCTTTCAGTTTTCCACTTCAATGACCTGATTATATTGAGTTAGTCATTTGGCTACTTTGGGTTATCATTTTATCATCTGAAAAGAAAAGGGTTTTCCAAGTTTCCAAGATAGCTTCTTGTATTTTTCCTATATCTAACATTCCATAATGTTATAAACTGGATAGAACATTTTATGGATGATTGCTGATGGCTAGATAGCCTTTTATAATTTTTTTATTATTATTATTATTTTCATTTTTCCCCCATGGTCCTTGCAAAATGTGGGCATACCTTGCCTAAATGAAGAGAGCTTTGTCTCAGACATTTAAGTTATTTCCTGGATAGTAAAACAGTAAATTGGTGTAAATGACAAGAAAGCAAATTACTGTGCTTACATAAATTACATAAAAATCCAAGACATGCATTATAGAGACATTTGCAAGCTGTTTGTACTTTTGAAATCTAGAAAATTAATTGCGATTCTACCAAGGTAAATAATGATACAAAATAGAGGAGGTGGATTTTATTTTTAATGTTTCCTCTATTGATAATCACAGAGAAATGTGAGATGACAGTTTCCTTTTATATTCAGGCAGCCTCTCAAAGCCTACCTTCTCTAAATAGTTTTCCTTTAGATACTCACAATTTTGCCACCACCCCTTCCTTCATTTTTGTTTGGTCTGGTTGTACAAGTCCAATTATTTGCCTTCGCTAATAATTATACCATGAATGGTATCTATTTTTATTCTCTGTAATTCTTGTGTTTCTCTTATGACTTATTGCATAGTATATATTTTAATATGGGCTAATGGCATAAGGTTTAGAATGAAATTACATAATTTCTAAGCGTCAGTTTTCCCCACCTATAAAAAAGGCATAAAAATTCTACCTACCTCACAAGACTGGTAGAAGAATTAATATAAATTTGTCCACAGAAAGTCTTATACTCAATAAGAGCTCAATAAGTGTTAGCTATTATTCTACAATAGAGATAAGACCAATACATTAAGTTTTTAATTGAATGTGTGTCCCTTTGAAAACACCACCATGTCAAGGAATTTAGGGAAGAGCTATTGTGACTCTATGTAAAGAGGTTTAGTTTACCAGCTAACTTGCCTACCTATCTTAGGTCACAGAGGGTTTTCAAGTGAATTCTTTGTTTGAGTTCATTGATATAATAGCAACTCTGAAAGATATAAAATGGCCCAAATAATGGAATTAATATTTTAAAGTTTTTGTCAGGCTTATATTTTTTTTAATACAAGTAGAGTGTTTATCATCGGTTCACTAAATATTAGTTAATCTGGTTGCTTATTTTGTTATTAATTTACCCTTGGGAGACTCTCATTATCCCTATATGGTTAGTCTTTAGCAAGCTCTCCTTTCCTCCACTTTAAAAGAAGGTTTTGCTTTTCTCCTATCCAACTTCCAGTCCTGATGATATCAGTAGGGATTTGGAAATAGGTAAGGACCTTGGCAGGCATCTTCTCACTTCCCTAAACTGTCTCACTGAGTGGAACTGAACTTCTTTGAATTAGTGAAGTTATATCTCAGGGGCTCTGTCTAAACATTTTGTTGGTGAAGAATGCCAGGTTATGTGGAAGAATGCTGTACACTCTAGACCCTGGAATGCAGAAAAGTATGCCAATTATATGAGTGTAGATTTAGAAAGTTTTAATATGCTGATAATCTTTGTTTAGTACATAAATATTTTTGCATTACTTTTATGTAATTTTAACACATTACCTTGGAAACGTGGGCCTATTTTCATCATATATAGTCATCTTCCTTGTTAGTTGTATGGCTTAGATTATATGACTTATTTAGTGTGCACTAATTTAATTAATATTAAATTAAGCAAGTTTCCAATCTTCCTTTTTAATCTGGTTGGATGCATTACAATACCTTTTCAAAACAAGGAGGATACCTCACAAAAGGAACATAACATGAAAGACAAGAGTCAAATCTGACCCTTGTTATCAAGCTGAATGAGAACACTTAATCAATCAACAACACAAAAAAGGAATTTAGAAGCCATATACACTGAACATAGAAAGCACAAAAGAGTAATGCAGTACAGCCTCATGAAAAATGTGAGAGAACAAAAATTTGGCCAGAAACGAAATCTAATAAACAAAATTATTTCTCGAAAGCAAACTTTGAAACAAGGCATTTCTTTCCCTTTAAAACAATCTTTTTTTTCTTCTTTCAAAAGAAGAGTAAAATAAATACGGGGGGTATGGTTTCCATCCAAAACTGACCACGCAACCTTTTGTCTTCCTGAATATTACCACATCTAAGATGGGTGCCAGGAAAACATATTCTGAATTAAGAAAGGGTCAATTTCAAGTTGTCTTATTTGAAATTCTCTCCTTGCATATCATAATAATTCCACTTAAGAGAAATGAAGCCCTGTTCAAGGTAAGTTATGGGAAGTTCAATAAATAAGGAAATCATTGGAAAATGAATAAAACATTAGATAAAGAATGATACCCATGTGCAAAAATCAGACAGTCATTGGGAAAAGATGAGATCAAAGTTGGAATGTTATCAAATGAAAACCCCCACCTCTCTTTTCCTCAACTAACCACATCTGCTTCTAACCACTCTACTATCCATATTCATAATTCAGAATATCAAATACTTGAGCTAGTTGATTGGCTACATTCAGTTAATACAGACAATTGGCTTTGGATTTCTCTTTTCTGTGTAAACTGTAGATCCAATTGTCCTTTCCCATCTCCTCCACTGCCATGGGTACCAAAGACTTTCCATTTTGGAGCATATGACTACTGAAGTTACACTGCTGCTATTGTACTATGGATCCAGAAAAGTTTCTGAATAATAGTTTAAATTTTCTCAGAAATTAAACCTGAAAAAATGTTATATTCCAAATTTCAGACAAATAGGACTAAAAGAAGTATAGAAAAGAGTCACTAAATCTAGAAGTTACAAATTCACCTAAACAAAAAAGTTGACCAATTAAAATGATGCTAAGGATTAGGAAAATAAAGGCAATAGAAGCCACTTATGCATGCATTTGCACTACATTTCTAACTGTATCTTGAAAAGACAAGTAGGAATCCTTTACATAAATATTTTATGTTTATCAACTATCTTTTAAATCCTGGTTTAGTTGTACCAGAAATACACAAATACTCTTATCCAAGAGAGTTGTATCGACCACCTGAGCACTGAAGAACACTTACTTGCTCCAGGCCTGTGTATATCACAGTCTTGTGCTGATAAAAGGAAATGAAAGTGATTCTCCTAAGGCCCTGATGGATCAGCCATACATCTTCCACTCAAAGGTAAATGAAGTGTTTAATACACTGCTGCCTCAGGTCATATCTACTCTTTTATTTGTTTGAATTAATTTCCAATTGAATTATGTTTAGAGAATATGTGAGAATCAACCAGAAAGATTAGCAGTTAGCTTTAGAAATTTTATTTTGAAAGGTTATGAAATGTGCTTCAGTGATACATTGGTTGGTAAAGCCCATCCTTAGAAATCAAAAGAAATGAATTTTGGTTTTATTTCAATAGTATTTGTTTTTCAGGGCTTTATCCAAAGGTACCACTTTTAACGGTAGAGAGTAATTCCCCTGAAAATTGCCTTAAGTCCAAGAAACAATATTTTAAGGAATATTTATAGATTTAAATATATAAAAATATTTTTGCATACTGTTATGCAGAATGTCTATAAGAAGGAGAAGGGAAAAGGGATATTGAATAAATAAAAGATTATCTACTAAATATGTTGGCAGAATATGATCCTTAGGTCAAATCTAGCCTGTGGCCTGTTTTCATAGTGCCTACAAGCTAATTATATATGTATGTATATATATATATATATATATATATATATAAATTTTATATTTTACATTTTTAAAAGGATGTTAAAAAAAGAATAAGATGTGACAGAGACTAGAGACCATATATGGACTACAAAGCCCAAGATATTTAAATACATGGCCCTTTAGCAAAAGTTTGCCAACTCTTGGTCTAAAAGGATATAGTGATAAGGAATGGATTTTGGTGGTAAGATGTATTAATTATCTTAGTGTAGTAAAGTGAGAAATTGTGGATATGTGTAAGAAAAGCAAGAGAATAATAAACAACACTGGACGTTATAAATCATGGTTTTGGTTAAAAGGAAACTGTAATGAATACAGCATTTAGAGATAATCTAGGAGGGAAAAGGAGCCATGCTGAACATTCCACTGTCATTACTATAATGTCATTACATTATATTAATGGTGATATTCAAAGACAAAATGTGATACCCACAATCAAATGGTGATTTCCACAGATTGCAAGTGAGACAGTTTTATGTACCAAACTGAACAAAAAGATCAGGAAATTGCAATTTTAAAAAAATGGGAAGAGAAAAGATATCTAAGCTCCAAAAGTTTCAATGACTGCCATGTCCGTTACTCAAAATCCTTTAGAGTATTTAATCTTACATTTTAAAATAAGAAATTATACACATAAAACAGTGCATAGAGAAGAAAGTTCCTTCCCAAATATATGCCACTCTTTAGAAGTAGCACCGCTAATAGCTTTTAGGTTATACAGCCTTCCATGTATTTTTCTATGCATTTATTTATTTATGCAAATATACATATAACATTGGCTTCTATTTGTTTATTTTACACAAATGGAAATATATCATATGGATTTCTTAGTACCTTCCTTTTAAAATTTTGTATGTTAAATGATTCCAAGGTCTTACAGATCTTTCCATGTTAGTATCATATAGGAGTACTTCATTATTTACAATTATGTCACAAATTACTGAATACATACATATGCGTATGTAACAGAATTAATTTCCTCTCTTTTAGATAATTCCTCTTTTATACATATAGATAGTTCTCTATTTTGATATTATGACTAATGTACAACATTTTGCTCATGTCTTTTGTACCTTTTTTACTTCCTCTTAGTGTACCTCAGGCTCAGTTGTCACTTTCAAATTCCTGTTTGCATAGATATTTCCTTACTATTCTTAAGCACTCTTCCTAAAAGGGCTCTTATTTCTTTAAATAATTGGATAACCATAATTCTTACATTATTTTAAAGTTGGATTTTTGAAAGAAAGAACCATTTGGCAAATATTGAGTGATCTGTTTGAATATAGATATGGGTATTGATAGATAAAGATCCAGAATTATCCAAATATGTGACCTTCTGCCTCAGAAAATGGTGAGCTCCTTGTAATTAGAAATATCTAAATATGGACTGGACAACCTATTACAGGGTCATTTCAGAAGAGATTAAAGAACTCAGTGAGTGGTAAGTCTAGATCCTAACCTTGAGATACTTTAAAAAAAAAGTTAGGACTAATTATATGCAGCACATGACCACTTGCATTTTATTTAAATTAATCCATATATATAAAATAACACTGGGCTAAAAAAAAAAACATGGACTGAAATCTTTGGTCAAATATGCAATAAAAACTACTTAACTTGACAAATGTAGTAAGTCTGCCTAATAACTTTGTACTCATAATTAGTAAAGAGAAAAAATTTCCCAAAAGATTGACTTTGTATGATTTCATGTAAACTGTAACTAGATATCAATAGTGCACTCTCATAACTATTGCTGCAACATGACTAATTATTCATGATTCTTGAAAATGCTGCTGCAGAAATATTTACTATGATTTATTCCTATCTGCCCTTAGCAAATGATCCTTTCAGTTTTGTATTCTTTTCAAAGCAGGGATTCCTTGTCATCATACAGATAATTATTTACCCTTAAGTATTTTTGTGCAGTAAGTGTACTGGTTGAGTCATGCAGGCTGAGCCTCCTACCTTTCCTCCTAGCACTGTGACATAACTCAGAGGTATACTTAGGACTTGGGACAACAGAGAAGTATGTATCAGCATGCTAGTAAATGGCAGGTTCAGCTCAGAAGACAGCGGATTTTATTTTCCCATCCTCTCTAAAAGGTCTTGCTATTCCTTCAGTAGGAACAGCACGCTCTTTAAGATCTCCTATGGAAATTAACTTTGGAAACTCTCCATCCTCTTACAGGGCATCATTACATTTTGCCCTCTGATGATAATCATCATAATTTGAAATGGCCAGTGGCAACTATGTCTTTGACATTTATTATATTATCTTTAGTGCTCTTTTTACCATAGTCATAAGGGATTTGTAACAGTAGTGATATTAATTGCGACCATTATCTTGCCTCTCATGCTAAATTTTGGGTCAAATGATTGGTATAAGTCTAAATGAGCAGTCAGGGATGAAAAGGACAAAGGAGTAGGAGGAAAATACATGACTACTTTGAGTCCTGCTGCATACTGAGAGGTAATTCACACAAATCAGCTAGACAAAAACAGATGGGATGAGGGAGAGAGGGAGAGAGTTGACTAATGACACCTGACTGCCAAATGACCCTGTGGGTTTGAATGCTGGCAGGACACCTAAAGCCCTGCCAGCAGCCACTTGGAACTGCCCAGTTCTCACATTTCATTTAACAGGCTAACCTTGGTCTTTCTATTGTTATCATCACTAGGGAAACTTATACAGTATCAAATCATGATCCCGGAAATACACATTCTAACTGGGCTCTCTTCTTTTAGAAGCTATGTGTTACCAAACTCTTAAGGAGTTTATTGTCATAACTTTGTTTCCAACAGGGAAAATTTGATACATTTGTTCTTTTAAGAGGCTCTTTTGTAAACTTATAGTATGTGGCACTGTTTGTGGCTTAATAAGAGCTGTGGTGAAAAAGAAGAAATTATTCTGAGAATATGACTATATTATTAGATACTTTTCTCATGGTAAAATATCTTTGATTCTGATGAGTGAGGAGTTTCTAACACTTATATAATGGACTCCTACCTATCTCCTATTCTCTCGCTCACTTTTAACTTTAATCTCTTTTCAACTACAAAATTAATGTTCATGGATGTATATTGAAATACAGCCTGGGCTTGGAATCAAGAATGTTAGGTGCCCCTATTGGCTATTACTACAAACTGGCTAAGTAATCTAAAAACTAACTTGGTGTCCCTGTGCTTAAGTTTTCCTATATCTAAAAAGGGAATAATATATTCTTTCTAGTGCTGCTATGAACAATAATGAGAAAAAATATGTGTGTATAAAAAGTATAAAATCTAGATTATTAAGCTTATGTGGATAGTTTGCTTCCAGTGAAAGTGCAAAAGTTCTTAGCCAATTAAAAAATTAATAAAAACACTTTAAAATCTTTCTATATTAGCCAAGAAGCCTTAGAATGCTGATAGTAATTATCACATGCATGTATAAGCAGAATTTATGGATCTTTAAAAACCTATACATGTTCTTGAAGAACCTTATCCCTCATTTTTTGTCTTTAAGGAACAGTAAGATTATTTTGGAAGTGTGAACTGGGAATACAGACTGAGGTCTAGGCCATATTTCATATTTCTAAACTATATAATGTGAAATGATCATTACTATTGCCATTTGAAAAGTGATTCTCCTCCCTTACCCTCTTCTGCCCCTAGTAACTTGGAGAAGAGATTGAAATGAATACCAAGGGGAAGATGACCTGCATTCTAGAATTTTAAAAATTTCAAGCTGAAACAAAATGTTTAGGAACCAATCTGTTCAACTTGATAATGAAATTACTCCCTCTTTCATACCCCCATCATTTCCCATGTTTGAATCTAAAATGGACTCTAAGCTTATTACAATTTATTTAGTTAACTGATGAATAAAGGCAATTGGGTATGGAAACAAACAAACTACAAACCCTAGATTGTGAGAGCTGAGGTCCCCTGGAATCAGGCAGTGGATATTCCATATGCTAGCAGTTGGGGAAGAGGCAAGTCCTCAGCCATAACAAACATAACTTGGAAGGTAAGCCTTGGAAAAGTTGCAATCTCTAGGCCCTGGAGTTCAGAGACAGATGAGAGAATGCTTGCGTAGTGTGGGAAGAGGGTAGGTACCAGGGACAGCCATCCAGAACAAAAGGGAGAAAAATATATGATCAATGAAGATGGTTGTAGAATTCTTAAATTTAAGGAAGAAGCAAGGGAGAAGGAAATCAAAGAGAAGTAAGCCATCAAAGAATGGTAGAAATAAAGAACTAAATCGCTGAGACATGTGCCCTCATAATATGACTGCAACTCACTCTGAATTCTTAGGACTCAAGGTAGCTTTCTGGAGAACCAATGAACTCTAATTAGGGTGCTTTGGCTCACAAAGCAACATATTATCAATCACCCTCTCTCTTTCCACCCTTCTCCCAACCAAGGTAGAGCAGAAAGATCTCTTGTTATAACAGTTTTATTATTAAGGACAAAGCTTTTCTTTATTCCTTAATTGTAGTAATGCTAATTTAATTAAATTATAAAGATAAAATACTGTAAAATGTATACACGTAAAGTAAGACTGGAACTTTTTCTTTAGTTTTTTTTTTAATTACACTGAAAATTAGTGTAAAAATTAAAATTAAAGATATATCAATTTTCCTAATGGTTTTCACCCACCTCTGTGGGTGAGCCTGACATTCTCAAGGGTCTTACCATTTTCTCAACTAGTCTAATAGTAAAGATACTGTATATTTTTCCATCTACTACAATGGTTTATGATGATGTTTATAAACAGAACAAAGAATATATAATTTCTTTAACATATCAGGCTCAATTTGTTTGCAAATATATTTAACTAGTTGAAAAATCTCAAAAGACTAAAAAACACTTTTAAGAAATACTAAGAAGAGTATCTTAAAACCATGTAATTTTGTAATGAGAGAGGTAGGAACATAAGACAATTTGGAAAGCATTTCTCAGAGGTATAAAATTTTAAATTGTCCACTTTCATAAGTCAATACCTCATTTTTAAAAACATTTTCCTGGGAATTCCCTGGTGGTCCAGTGGTTAGGACTTGGCGCTTTCACAGCAGAGGCCTGGGTTCGATCCCGGGTTGAGGAATTAAGATCCCTCAAGCCACTCCATGCAGCCAAAAAACAAACAAACAAAAAAACATTTTCTTTCAAAAGGAAAACTTTAGATCTCCAAGTGCTTTTATGTTACTGTAACTTCTATTCAGGAAAAAAGAGAAGATGGTTGAAGAAAGTATGTTTCCTTAAAGTGCATTCTTTGTTATCAAGATAAATATAGCTTCCAAATATAACATTAAAGTCCAACTCAACATTAAAAATACTTTAGTGAATTTAAAATTTATCCCTGTACCACATAAATACAGACAGAATTGAGTTACAGCCTTAATAAAAGTAATGAAACAGAAGTCAAAATTGAAGTTCATTTAGTATTTTATCAATGTGTAATGTTATAATACAAAGGCAACTTCTCTGTAACTTTCCCTAACTTCCTTTTTCTCCAATCATTGTCAAGGACAGTTTTTTAAAAATCTTTTTTAAAATGTGAGATGTTATATGTGCACTTACATTAGGAAATGACCATCATCTTTCAAAATATAATTTGAGAAATTTAAATGAAAATAGACTCCCTCTGCAAGAGCACTGGAATCACAGCTAACTGCTGAACAATCATCAAGAGGAAGACACTGGAACTCACCAAAAAAGGTACCCCACATCCAAAGACAAAGGAGAAGCCACAGTGAGACAGTAGGAAGGGCACAATCACAATAAAATCAAATCCCATAACTGCTGGGTAGGAGATGCACAAACTGAAGAACAATTATACCAAAGAACTCCACCCACTGGAGTGAAGGTCCTGAGCCCCATGTTAGGCTTCCAACCTGGGGGGCGCAGAAACAGGAAGAGGAATTCCAGGAGAATCAGACTTTGAAGGCTAGCGGGATTTGATTGCAAGACTTCAACAGGATGGGGGGAAACAGAGACTCCACCCTTGGAGGGCACACACAAAGTAGTTTACACACCAGGACCCAGGGGGAAGAAGCAGTGACCCCATAGGAAACTGAACCAGGCCTATCTGCTAGTGCTGGAGGGTCTCCTGCGGAGGCGGAGGTGGCTATGGCTCACTGTGTGGACAAGGACACTGGCAACAGAATTTCTGGGAAGTACTCCTTGACACGAGACCCCCCAGAGACCACCATGAGCCCCACCAAAGAGCCTGTAGGCTCCAGTGTTGGGTCACATCAGGCCAAACAACCAACAGGGAGGGAACTCAGCCCCGTCCATCAGCAGACAAGCAGATTAAAGTTTTACTGAGCTCTGCCCACCAGAGCAATACCCAGCTCTACCAACCACCAGTCCCTCCCATCAGGAAGCTTGAACAAGCCTCTAAGATAGCCTCATCCACCACAGGGCAGACAGCAGAAGCAAGAGGAACTACAATTCTGCAGCCTGTGGAATGAAAACCACGTTCACAGACAGATAGACAAAATGAAAAGGCAGAGGACTATGTACCAGATGAAGGAACAAGAAAAACAACTGAATGAAAATGGAGATAGGCAAACTTCCAGAAAAAAGAATTCAAAATAATGATACTGAAGATGATCCAGGACCTCAGAAAAAGAATGGAGGCAAAGATCAAGAAGATGCAAGAAATGTTTAACAAAGACCTAGAAGAATTAAAGACAAACACCTAGAAGAATTAAAGAACAAACAAACAGAGACGAACAATACAATAACTGAAATGAAAACTACACTAGAAGGAATCAATAGCAGAATAACTGAGGCAGAAGAACGGATAAGTGACCTGGAAGACTGAATGGTGGAACTCACTGCCACCACTGGAACAGAATAAAGAAAAAAGAATGAAAAGAAATGAAGGCAGCCTAAGACACCTCCGTACAACATTAAACGCACCAATATTCACATTATAGGTGTCCCAGAAGGAGAAGAGAGAGAGAAAAGAACTGAGAAAATATTTGATGAGATTATAGTCAAAATTTCCCTAACATGGGAAAGGAAATAGCCACCCAAGTCCAGGAAGCACAGAGAGTCCCAGGCAGGATAAACCCAAGGAGAAACACGCCGAGATACATAGTAATCAAATTGACAAAAATTAAAGGCAAAGAAAAATTACTGAAATCAACAAGGGAAAAACGACAAATAACATACAAGGGAACTCCCATAAGGTTAAGAGCTGATTTCTCAGTAGAAACTCTACAAGCCAGAAGGGATTGGCACAATATATTTAAAGTGATGAAAGGGAAAAACTTACAACCAAGATTACTCTACTCGGCAAGGATCTCATTCAGATTTGATGGAGAAATCAAAAGCTTTACAGACAAGAAAAAGCTAAGAATATTCAGCACCACCATACCAGCTCTACAACAAATGCTAAAGGAACTTCTCTAAGTGAGAAACACAAGAGAAGAAAAGGACCTATAAAAACAAAACAAAAATAATTAAGAAAACGGTAATAGGAAAATTTATATTGATAATTACCTTAAACGTGAATGGATTAAATGCTCCAACCAAAAAGACATAGGCTCACTGAATGGATACAAAAACAAGACCCATATATATGCTGTCTACAAGAGACCCACTTCAGACCTAGGGACTGAAAGTGAGGGGATGGAAAAAAGATATTCCATGCAAATAGAAATCAAAAGAAAGCTGGAGTAGCAATACTCATATCAGATAAAATAGACTTTAAAATAAAGAATGTTACAAGAGACAAGGAAGGACACTACATAATGGTGAAGGGAACAATCTAAGAAGATGATATAACAATTATAAATATATATGTACCCAACATAGGAGAACCTCAGGACATAAGGCAAAGGCTAACAGTTATAAAAGAGGAAATTGACATTAACAGAGTAATAGTGTGGGACTTTAACATTTCACTTACACCAATGGACAGATGACCCAAACAGAAAATTAATAAGGAAACACAAGCTTTAAATGACACAATAGAGCAGATAGATTTAATTGATATTTATAGGACATTCCATCCAAAAATAGCAGATTACACTTTCTTCTCAAGTGCACACAGACCATTCTCCAGGATAGATCACATCTTGCGGCACAAATCAAGCCTCAGTAAATTTAAGAAAATTGAAATCATATCAAGTATCTTTTCCAACCACAATGCTATGAGATTAGAAATCAATTACAGGGGAAAAAAATGTAAAAACACAAACACATGGAGGCTAAACAATACGTTACTAAATACCCAAGAGATCACTGAAGAAATCAAAGAGGAAATCAAAATTACCTACTAGAGACAAATGACAACGAAAACATGATGATCCAAACCTATGCAAAAGCAGTTCTAAGAGGGAAGTTTATAGCAATACAATCCTACCTCAATAAACAAGAAACACCTCAAATAAACAATCTAACCTTACACCTAAACGAACTACAGAAAGAAGAACAAACAAAATCCAAAGTTAGTACAAGGAAAGAAATAATAAAGTTCAGAGCAGAAATAAATAGAGACAAAGAAAATGAGAGCAAAGGTCAATAAAATTAAAAGCTGGTTCTTTGAGAAGATAAACAAAATTGATAAACCCTTAGCCAGACTCATCAAGAAAAAGAGGTAGAGGACTCAAATCAATAAGATTAGAAATGAAAAAGGAGAAGTTACAACAGACACCGCAGAAATACAAAACATCCTAAGAGACTACTACAAGCAACACTATGTCAATAAAATGGACAACCTGGAAGTAATGGACAAATTCTTAGAAAGGTATAACCTTCCAAGACAGAACCAGGAAGAAATAGAAAATATGAACAGACCAATCACAAGTAATGAAATTGAAACTGTGATTAAAAATCTGCCAAGAAACAAAAGCCCAGGACCGGATGGCTTCACAGGTGAATTCTATCAAAAATTTAGAGAAGAGCTAACACCCATCCTTCTCAAACTCTTCAAAGAAATTGCAGAGGAAGGAACACTCCCAAACTCATTCTATGTGGTCACTATCACCCTGATACCAAAAACAGACAAAGATACTACAAAAAAAGAAAACTACAGACCAATATCACTGATGAATATAGATTCAAAAAATCCTCAACAAAATACTAGCAAACAGAATCCAATAACACATTAAAAGTATCATACACCATGATCAAGTGGGATTTATCCCTGGGATGCAAGGATTCTTCAACATACGCAAATCAATCAATGTAATACACCATATTAACAAATTGAAGAATAAAAATCATATGATCATCTCAATAGATGCAGAAAAAGCTTTTGACAAAATTCAACACACATTTATGATAAAAACTCTCCAGAAAGTGGGCATAGAGGGAACCTACCTACTCACAATAAAGGTCATATATGACAAACCCACAGACAACATCATTCTCAATGGTGAAAAACTGAAAGAATTTTCTCTAAGATCAGGAACAAGATAAGGATGTCCACTCTTGACACTCTTATTCAATATAGTTTTGGAAGTCCTAGCCATGGCAATCAGAGAAGAAAAAGAAATAAGAGGAATAGAAATTGGAAGAGAAGAAGTAAAACATTCCCTGTTTGTAGATGCCATGATACCATACATAGATAATCCTAAGGATGCCACCAGAAAACTCCTAGAGCTAATCAATGCATTTGGTAAAGTCGCAGGATACAATATTAATGCACAGAAATCTCTTGCATTCCTATACACTAACAATGAAAGATCAGAAAGAGAAATTAAGGAAACAATCCCATTCACCATTACAACAAAAAGAATAAAATACCTAGGAATAAACCTACCTAAGGAGGTAAAAGACCTGTACTCAGAAAACTATAAGACACTGATGAAAGAAATCAAAATGACACAAACAGATGGACAGATATACCATGTTCTTGGATTGGAAGAATCAATATTGTGAAAATGACTATACTACCTAAAGCAATCTACAGATTCAATGCAATCCCTATCAAATTACCAATGGCAGTTTTTACAGAACTAGAACCAAAAATCTTAAAACTTGTATGGAGACACAAAAGACCCCGAATAGTCAAAGCAAACTTGAGGGAATAAAACAGAGCTGGAAGAATCAGACTCCCTGACTTCAGACTATATTACAAAGCTACAGTAATCAAGACAATATTGTACTGGCACAAAAACAGAAATATAGATCAATGGAACAAGGTAGAAAGCCCAGAGATAAACCCACACACCTATGGTCAACTAATCTATGCCAAAGAGGCAAGGATACACAATGGAGAAAAGATAGTCTCTTTAATAAGTGGTGCTGGGAAACTGCACAGCTACATGTAAAAGAATGAAATTAGAACACTCCCTAATACCATACACAAAAATAAACTCAAAATTGATTAGAGACCTAAATGTAAGACTGGACACTATAAACCTCTTAGAGGAAAATAGGAAGAACACTCTTTGACATAAATCACAGCAAGATCTTTTCTGACCACCTTCTAGAGTAATGGAAATAAAAATAAAAGTAAACAAATGGGATCTAATGAAACTTTAAAGCTTTTGCACAGCAAAGTATAAACAAGACAAAAAGACAACACTCAAAATGAGAGAAAATATTTGCGAACGAATCAACAGACAATGGATTAATCTCCAAAATATATAAACAGCTCAGGCAACTCAATATTAAAAAAAACAAACCACCCAATCCAAAAATGGGCAGAAGACCTAAATAGACATTTCTCCAAAGAAGACATACAGATGGCCAAGAGGCACATGGAAAGATGCTCAACATCACTAATTATTAGAGAAATGCAAATCAAAACTACAATGAGGTATTACTTCACACCGTTTACAATGGGCATCATGAGAAAATCTACAAACAACAAATGCTGAAAAGGGTGTGTAGAAAAGGGTATCATCTTGCACTGTTGGTGGGAATGTAAATTGATACAGCCACTGTGGAGAACAGTACAGAGGTTCCTTAGAAAACTAAAAATAGAATTACCATATGACCCAACAATCCCACTACTGGGCATATACCTAGAGAGATTCAATATTAATGAGTGCCTATTTATAATATACATATTGTAATATACATACACATACATATTGTATTGTATACATATACAATAGCCAGGTCATGAAAGCAACCTAAATGCCCATCAACAGATGAATGGATAAAGAAGAAGTGGTACATATATTCAATGGTATATTACTCAGCCATAAAAAAGGTACGAAATTGGGTCATCTGTAGAGACATGGATGGACCTAGAGACTGTCATACAGAGTGAAGTAAGTCAGAAAGAGAAAAACAAATATTGTATATTAACACATACATGTGGAATCTAGAAAAATGGTACAGATGAACCGGTTTGCAAGGCAGAAATAGAGACACAGATGTAGAGAACATACGTATGGACACCAAGGGGGGAAAATGGGGTGGGGGCCGATGAATTGGGAGATTGGGATTGACATATATACACTAATATGTATAAAATGGATAACTAATAAAAAAAGTAAAGTAAACAGTAGCACTGAAAAAGAAATTAAATGAAAATAAATTAACTCTGTGTAACAGATATAAATTAAGGCAAACTCAGAAACATCCAATAATAGGTGTCCATACTGGTTTCTTCCTTAATGTCCACTATAACAAAAAAAAGTACAAACTTTTTGTCATTTAGTATTCTTTAAAACATATAAGTGGATCATAGAATCTTCAACTTGAAGGCTTGAGCATAATCTTAGTACTCCCTTCTCCCACTATAGGCATTCCTTTCACAACACCTCAGGCATGAGAAAATCTATACTTTACCTGAATACTTCCATTGACAGAGAGATAATAACTTTATGAAGCATCCCATTCTAGTTTTATATAAATCCAGATGTTAAGTGTATCTTCCTTGTATAGTAAAGAGTCAAATCTACCTTCCTATAATCTCCACACTTGGTGTTTTTTCTACCAAATTTTAGATAACAAAATAATTTTACTCTTTTTCCAAGTTATAACTCTTTGAAAATTTAAAGACAATTAATGGATCTCTTACTAAGGTCTGTTTCCTAGACATAAAATTCTCCAGATGTTTCTCATACCGTGTTATTCCCTGACCATTCACTAGTCTAGTTTCTCTTTTCTTAATTTCATTATACCTAAAATTGACCCAGAAAGCAGCATAATATTCTCTATATAACCTGTACAGGATCAGCAAACCTTTTTATTCTGGACATTGTATATTTGCTAAGGAAGGTCAAGGTGAAATAATGTGTTAGCGTACCACAACAAAGCACTCCTATCTAAGGTTCTTGTCTGGATTCTTAGAACTTATGGCGTGCATATATGTGATATCCAGGGAATCTGAGAGCCCCATGTGTTTGATGTGAATATGAACATGTGTATGTTGTAGGGTAGAAAGCATATAACTTCATTGGATTTTTTTAATGAGTTCATTTCATTATTTAATGACTTCTTGCAGTTCAGAACCAGAGTCCCTTTAATATGCAGTACCGTTTAACCAGTTTTCCCTGTCTTAACTGTGTGCACTGACTATATAAAACAAAGTAGTATAGGAATCTGAATTTTACTCATCTTTATCACAGTATTAACTCCAGATACATGAAATATTTGATTTTTTCATTTTAAAAATGTTATCAATTCCTGCCAGCTTTATCTAAGTTAAAGCAAAGCATACCTTCATCCATGCAATCAATAAAACATACGACCTAACAGGGCTAGGAATAAAAGTCTCTAATATACTACTAGAATCACCAAGGTTGCTGTTGGTATATTAATCAAAGCTATTTGGTAAGATTATTTCTACCAAATCAGCACTGAAAAATCTTTTTTTTTTTTTTTTTTTGTGGTACGCGGGCCTCTCACTGTTGTGGCTTCTCCTGTTGCGGAGCACAGGCTCCGGACACGCAAGCTCAGCGGCCATGGCTCACGGGCCCAGCCGCTCCGCAGCATGTGGGATCTTCCTGGACCGGGGCACGAACCCGTATCCCCTGCAACGGCAGGCGGACTCTCAACCACTGCGCCACCAGGGAAGCCCAAAAAAATCTGAGTTGCCCCTTAATGTTTCATGTCCTCATCAATGGTGAAAAATTTACAAATACCTTGCCAAAATGAGATACCTTGTCTGTAGAATTTTTCTGACCCATCCATCTAATAAACCTGTGGATTTCATTTGTTTTAAGTGAGTATACCTCAATCTCTGTGGGATCCTCCCTTACCTAAGAATTCAGAATCATCTGTATAATAACTAGTGACTCAGATACAGTTTTCCATAGTCTGCACTTTTTTTTGTTTTTTTTTTTTTTTTTTTGCAGTACGCGGGCCTCTCACTGATGTGGCCTCTCCCGTTGCAAAGCACAGGCTCCGGACGCGCTGGCTCAGCGGCCATGGCACACGGGCCCAGCTGCTCCGCGGCATGTGGGATCTTCCCGGACCGGAGCACAAACCCGTGTCCCCTGCATCGGCAGGCGGACTCTCAACCACTCGCCACCAGGGAAGCCCAAAGTCTGCACTTTTAAATAAATAAATAAAATCTTTCATACACTTAAAGCTTTCTGGTCCTCTTCCTGGTTTCCATAATGCTTCAGGAATTCTAGTTAGGGTCCCAGGAGCTAGCTACACATCATTGGAATATAATTCATTTCAAGTCATTTAAAGGACAGAGTCAGTTTCTCTCTTCATCTGTCTGATGTTTTAGTACCATACTCATATGCCTCCTCTAACCCTGCCAGTGTCAAGATGATTCTCCCTAAGACAGAAGGCAGAAATAAGAGAGGTTTTTTTTTTTTTAATTTTGTTTGTTTTGTTTTGGTTTGGTTTTAATGTTCTCTTTATCATGACTTAATGTTCCCCAAGCAGTGGAACAATTCTTTCTTATGCTGAGAACTTAAATTTTTGAAATCCTTTCCATTGCTAGTTGTACTTTACATAGCCTCAACTCACTCTGTACTGTAGCCTTCATGATAATGTTATTTTCAAGTTTGTACCAGACTTCATCACGTCCTTGATTTTATAAGCTGTTTTCTTGTGTACGTCTTTGATATATCCATAAGTCATGCAAAATGCCTACTAAGTCCCAGTCTAGTAAGTCTTGGTGATACTGCTGATACCAAATTTATTGCCTTGAGAAAACAACTCAAGATTGTTTTGCTTATTATTCATTCTCTAAGTATTATTATAAAGATATCTGCACTCATATTGTCCATGACCCACCTGCTGATATGTGAGTTTGTGTAACAAATATACATATATATTTATATTTGATTTTTTAACATATATTTACCATATATTTATTTTGAGCACCCACTCTGCAGTAAACATTGTGCTGACTGGTAGAATCACAAACGCAAAGAATACGTAGTATTCAAGAATCACTGTCCAGTAGGGGAGAGAAATCTGTACAAATAATTACAATTCAGTGTAATATATTAAAGAGATGTTTTAAGTCCTAGGACTACATCCAGGAGGGGGCAAACACCTAGTAGGAGCAGAGAAAAAGCTGGATAGTGTTTAAGGAGAAGATGGCATTTGAGTTTTGAATCCTGAATAGGGACACTAGAGAATTAGTTTTTTTCCCCAAACGATACTAAGCAAAGTGAATTGCAAAATGTCAGACTGATAATGTTTCAGAGAGGTGAAGACAAGAACTGGAAAATTATCTTTGGCTTGGTCACTGATTATTTCTAAGAGAGCAGTTTCACTGTCTGGGTAGATAAATAAAAAAGGACATTAAAAAAATTTGCTTTGTTTTCTCACTGATGAGTTACTGGGACATGAGAAATTGGATATAGTTAGTGTTATAGTACACAACACTACTAGTGTTACAATGTGGCGAGATAGTGTAGTTAATTTTGAATCCTGGGTAGGGTCACCAGAGAATGATTATTATTTTTTCCTCCCAAAAGATAAGCAACCCTTTCATGGTTATTCTTTTAAATTCATACATGGTAAATTACACACACACACACACACACACACACACACACACACACACTATTTGTTTCTGGATGGAGAAGTCAATTTTCTCCATCTTTTTCTTTGTGATTATGTATAAGAAACTATTACACTTGCTCTTGCACTTCCCTCTTTTGGGGGGAATATTGGGTGCAATGTGATACTTCTCTATTTCTTTAAAGCCTCTTTGATCAAATATAGGAATCTCTGGTCAAATATATTTTGCTCAGATCTCAGGAGATGCATGCTATTTCCTTATCAACAGCCCAGAGTTTTGATGAGCCATGAAATTTAAAAAAATGAAATAAAATTCTGCTCTTAGATTCCATCTATATAGTTAATTGTTCACTCCCAATGTCCTTTATTTTCAAAGAAATAAGAAGAAATCAACCTGTCCCTTGTGTCTCCATAGACTGTATTTTAATTTCTTATTCAAGACCTCAAAGTCCAAATCCTGGAGATACAGCTTGGTTATTATAATAGTATTATTTGTTTCACCACGATGTGTAACTAAATTTGGTTGGTTTGACTAGCCTTGTCTTATACACCCAGACAAAGAGCCTGCCACTGAATATTCTTGTCAGATCATGTAGCTGCCTCCCTTTTCCTTAGCAAGGGTTAACTAAGCCGCAAAGCTCAATCTCAGGGGAGACATCTTTGTAATTGGTTCTGGGAATCCTTTTATTTCTCTATGGCACAGATGTTCTTCATCAGGCCTTTATCCAATGGAATAAGTGCAGATGCTTACAGCTGTTATAATTTTCATTGATACATATTTTCCTCTTCTTTTTGACACTCTATGTTCTAATTGTTTAATATATCATTTTTATCAGTATTATCATTGTGAAGTTCAACAAGTTCTCACTAAGTATGAGGCATTATTAAACTCTTACAATCCAGTAGGTTTGTACTAAATTAAGTTCTTTACATACATTAACTGGTCTGTGTTATGTTCACAACTCTACCAGGTAAGTACTTCTGTTATCACCATTTTGCATGGGAAGAGTCTGAGTTTTGAAGGATTAATTGAACCAAAGCCAAAGATGTGATACATGGTGGAGGGATTTTTTTATATTGATACTGATCCCATTACCTAGATGCTTTGGATTTTCTGGATTACTTCTTAGATTTATTACTTTCCTTCTACCTAGGAACTCTTCATCCTCTTTAATAAACTGAAGCATAGAAAGCATTCCTCAAGTCCTTTAGTCTCACCTCTGGAAGGGAGATCAGCTTACATTTATAGCTTACATAATTGGTGAGTGCCTTAGGCAGAAAGACAAACATAGCGCATGGCCTGCAGGTTGCTAGAAGAGCTCCCTCAGTGCCAGACTGTTTGGGCATCAGATTGAAGCAGCCTTTTGTGGCTTCCCCAAACAGTCTTGGAAACTACTCTAAAACCGTCCAGGAAAACTACCTCTCTGCTCTGGTTTGCTGGCTGTTGACACTGTAAAATGGAAAAGAAGCGAGAAGGTACTTCTTGAATCCTAACTTCACCCTAATCTTTGCATTCTCCTCTCATTTCCCTGTTAATCTGACGGCATCCCCTGTAACTGTGATTCACAGGACTTGCGGAAACTCTTTTCTATGGCACTGTCATACTTCTATGTCTTTAGGGACAAATACTAGCTAGAAGTTTTGTGCTATTTGGGTGACTATACTTCTAAATATTCAAATATTTATGTTTGAATATGATAAATATTCAAATATTTATCATTCAAATATGATATGTGAGCCAAGGTCAAAGACTATCAGATAAATAAGCTCTGAATTGGAAGCCTCAAATAAAGAGAGAGAGGCAGAGGCAGAGGTAGACAGAGAACTAGAGGCATTATTATGCCAAGGAAAATAGTTCACCAAAGAGGACCAAGTCAAAACTGTTTATATAGGAAGGAAAGACCAAATAAATTTGTCAGAGCTTTCTATTTTGGAAGTCTACTAAACTCTGAAAATTAGACGTAAGCTAGCATATCTGCCATTTATTTTAGGATTGGTAATTTATAAAACATTTTACCAAACATAATGATTCATCCATCATCCAGTAATTATAGGAGCCCCCTTGTCTTCCTGCTCTTAATGCCCATAAATATTGCTTTTGTTGAGATCACCATTTATCTCTCATTCAAAATGTTAATAGCCTCCTAAGGGTTCCGCATACCTCCCTGTACTCAGATGTTTACAGTTTGGGCTCCTGGCTAGAAAGAAGCCAGTAAAAAATCTTAAGTGTCCATATCTCATGGGCAACTCCCTTCTGACTTCTGCGTGTATTTTGAATAACATCTTTAATCTGCATTCATAATTTTAATTTATGAAGAACTTAAATTCAGCTTTTAGGCCTGTCAGTGATGTACATGCAAATTCACTCTGTTATGACCAGTATAAGCAGTCTTATGATCCATACCTATCTCCCCTATCCTCCAGGTCATGTTCATGCTAAGCTACCTAAAAACCTTAATAGAATACCATCTGCTACATATATAACTTAGTGAAAATAGGAGGCAAGTCAGAGGTTGTCCTGAAAATTCGTATTTTAAATCATATTCCACCCACTTTAGGGAATTGGGAATGTTATTTGATAGCTTTGATTAAGCATGGCCAAGGTAGTAAAATTTCTTCCATCTATTTTCCCTCCATTATGCTGAAATACAGATTCCCCTTTATATACCCAAGAACGCACTGCCAAGTGCTTTAGAATTATTAATGACCATAACTCCCTCAGGAGTGACTCCTTTTAAGTCCTGAAATCACAATTCTTCGAGGATATAAAGTGTAACCAATTTACCCACCTTATCTGAACCAAAGTAGAGGTTTTAGAATTCATTCAGACGTAACAGGGAAGAGCACACCCAGGCAGTATTTTCCTGTTAAATACCTATTATTTAGAGAGGTGTAAGAGTTAGCTGGAGAATAAAGAATCCATATTTTTCCTGTCTATGTTATATGGGTTTTGGAGATAGAATAATTTAGAACTTCCAATGTAGTCATTTCTGTTGACAAGAAATTCAATTAAGTCGCAGCGGGGGTTGTTTTCCTGATAAAATCCCTGATTTTAGTAGTCCATCTGATGTTTTAACACTTTATAAACTGTTTATCAGCCTTTCTTAGGCTTACCAGTAGGGAGAAAAAACAAAACAAAATACACAACATTATCTCAGATGGCAGCAACATCAGTAGCTTGAGAATATTATTTCTGTGGGTTGCATGTTCAGTCTTTATTGTAATTCTCCTTTGCCTACCATCCAATTTCTTTTAGACCCATTTGGCGCCAATTTCTTGAAAGCTTATTGTAGTAATATTAAAAATCTCAATCTAAATAGCAAATTAGCCCCCCCGAATCATAAGCAAATAAGTCTGTGTGGGCTCACAGAATTTCCCCTTCAGGCCTTGAGATTCTACTTATCTAGTTCTTTGTTTTTATGAGAAATAAATTACTTTTAATGTTGCATTTTATAAAGGGCTTAAAATGTGTGTGTGTCCCCCAAAGTGTTTGACTTTTGTGGCATTTTTAGAAACAATCATGACTTGAAAAATCTCAATATTTGAGTGATGATAATAAAAATTGCTTTGGGCTGAAATTCTTTATTTTGTATCAGAGTCCACAGGAAAATTTTACAACTAAGTAATAAACCTGGAAAATAAGGGTTTATCGTGGAAATGTTGACAGACTCTAGCAGGTGCTACTGTAATATCTTGAATCTGATTTAAAAGAAGTTTTCAATAATGTTTTTCCAAGCCAGTCTTTAGGGGAATGCACGTTAAAAAAAAAAAAGTTTCCACTACCTCGGTGATTGATGAAAATGTGAGGAATTTGTGGCCAGATACCTTGGAGTACCTGTGAATAAGATCAAAAGCATGGAGAGATTACTGTCCTGTGAGAAGCCACCTATTAAAGTCTCACTGCATAGAGACTTTTCGATAAAATGATAGTCCATAGGTGCCATATGGATTATACTGGTATGTTCTCAGATAAAGGTAGTAGCGAAATAAACTGTCACCCCACTTAATTATGTTTTAATAAAAAAAAAGGAAGATAATAACAAGAGTAGTTGTGACTAAGACTGTGATTCTAGAAGAAATCAAGTCTATGTATTTATATATATAGTGCGTGCTCTCCCATATTCTCCACAAAATTATGGTACAAGTTACCTGGCTTGGATGAGTTTTATACTTTAAATTTTACAGATTATGACAGGAAATAAGAAATAGCTCCTTCAATTATCTAATTAAGATGCAGAACTAGTTAGGCAGGAGTACTATCAATTTGAGGTCACTGTTTTGCCCTGTCCTTAGATCATATAATGTAGTGGTCCTGAGAGAGGCAACATGTGGAAATGCTTAAATCTGTTTGTGCAAGTATCACATGTTCATGCTTATTAGTTATGTGACTTTGGACAAATTACCTAACCTCTATGAGTCTTAGTGTTTTCATGTAAAATGGGAATAATATAAGCAATAACAACAGGAGTAATAATATCTAACGTTATTGAATGTTAGTATGTATCAGGCATTGTGCAAGATAGTTTACACATATTAACTCATTTAAACATATAATTGTGTCTATCCTATAGTTCTTTGTAAGAATTGTAGGCTGGATAAACAACAATATCCTACTGTATAGCACAGGGAAACTATATTCAATATCCTGTGATAAACTATAATGGAAAAGAACATGAAAAATAATGTATATATATGTATAACTGAATCACTTTGCTGTACAGTAGAAATTAACACAACATTGTAAGTCAACTATACTTCAGTAAAATAAACTTTGAAAAAGAGGTATTCCATATAAAGTCCTTTGCCCAATATTAAGCATAGCCTCAATGCAAGTGTTAGCTGATTTGGCTACAGGATTGATCTTGCTTCATGAACACTTGGGTTAAAGACATAGGGGTCATTACTTTCCAGTATTGTTACTGCCATGCACTGTCATCGCTGGTCTACATGAAACCAAACTATTATAAGACAACCTGTTCCACAAAAGCTCTGATCAGCACCAGTCAGGACTGACTGATTGTATACCAGGGACTGGGAAGAATTCATGAAATTGTCTCAACCCTACCATGAAAGATCTTTACCTGTACGCTCTTGGTTTAGGCATTGCCAGACATTTTTCCAACCAATAGTAGAAACCAAGTCATTTCAGTTTGGTGTTCTGACTTGATGTGCCAAAGCTTTAAAGAAATAACCATCTAAAATTTTTAAAGCAAAATGTAAACAACTAGACTCAAAAATTTTTTTCAAGATATATATATTTCACAAATGGAGTACTAGCACCCAGATTAAGAACAGTATCTTGGGCTTTCCTGGTGGCGCAGTGGTCGAGAGTCCGCCTGCCAACTCAGGGGACACGGGTTCGTGCCCCGGTCTGGGAAGATCCCACATGCCGCGGAGTGGCTGGGCCCGTGAGCCATGGCCGCTGAGCCTGCGTGTCCAGAGCCTGTGCTCCGCAACGGGAGAGGCCACAACAGTGAGAGGCCTGCATACCGCAAGCCACTCTAACCCATATTAGCTATATTTTTATGGAATTATTTAACCTTGTATAGAAATTAACTTAAGGATATTCTTTTATTTAGCACTTATGCATTCTTGAGAAAGCTTTATAAATTCTATTTCATTCTAGCAGAATAACTGGTAATTCTTAATACATACTAGAAAGAATTTGAAAATACAGGAGAATCATTCATTTTGTCTTAAAAAATACAATATTTTAAATTTTAAAGCTCTAACTCAATCTGACATTTAATCTACAGGGGTCTTCATTTAAAAAATCCTTGGTTTAAATCTTATACTACAATTTCTAATAGAGCAGCCCCATTAGTAAACTATATTCATGCTAATGTGCTTGCTTGGGGCAATAATCATCAGAGTCCCTAGTTCTAGTCCTTGCCAGTGAAAGTGCACTAGGAGTGGGTGATGTAGTATCGTAATTATACAATCAGCCTTGTCAAGGCACAGAGCATTGGGAATAGCAGAATCCTGAAGCTGAAAATGAGGCTAGCTGATAGATGACTGTCATTAAGCTCTTTTTTTGTTCACATGAAGGATAAAATCTTTGACCCATAGCCACTCTTTATATGCTCATAGCCGCTCCCCTTCCTTTCCACAACTACACAAATATTCTGTTCATCTCTCACCTTCGCCTGATGAAAAATAATGAATATCTGCCAACAACCTCCTTTTAATCAATCAAATTTAGATAATGAAAAGTCAAATTTTGCACACTGTTTAGCCTAATATTTCTAATCATGACGATAAATGACTCTTCCCATCCTGTGCTCCTTTCCATATTTAATTGAATATTGTCCAATTTTGGCTACATAGAACTATTCTATATTTAAAACATAAATTCATCTTACTAATATATTTATATTCAAGATATAGAAAAAAGCACATATGTGCATATATGTATATGTGTATATGTTTGTAGGCACATACACATACATATGTATCATACAAGCTGTGTACATTTTATTTTATCACATATGGTACTAAATATAATTATTCTAATTTTTTTTTTTTTTTTTTGCAGTACGCGGGCCTCTCCCTTTTGTGGCCTCTCCCGTTGCAGAGCACAGGCTCCAGACACGCAGGCTCAGTGGCCATGGCTCACGGGCCTAGCCGCTCTGCGGCATGTGGGATCTTCCCGGACCAGGGCATGAATCCGTGTCCCCTGCATCGGCAGGCGGACCCTCAACCACTGCACCACCAGAGAAGCCCTAATTATTCTAAATTTTTTAACATTCTCAGAATGTAGAAGATTGGCATAAAGCCTTAACTGCTTTCTCTCATTCACCTTCAGCCTGTCTTCATTATTAACCTTATTTTCCTCTCTTCTGGCTCCATGCCCTTTCGGGTTTGATTGGGCTATCTCTCTTCTGCAGCCAGTGACCTGCTAAACCACTTTCCTATGGTAATTAGAAGGTGCAGAAGTAGGAGGGTAGATGTTCCCACTAAGTAATTGTAAGAGGACCTAATACTACATTTTGACTGTTGCATCCCTCCTAGGTCACATAGCTACACAGAACCAAGTTTGTCTTCTTCAAAGTCACTGTTTTAGAGTATTTTTTGTGCAAATCTATAGAGGATATCTTTTGAAGTAAGATTCTTCTAAATTATTAATGATAGAATCAAACAGTGTATATATATATATATATATATATATATATATATATATATATATCTCAGAGTATTATATATCTACTGTAATGTGAGAAACAATAAATTTTAAAAAATATTTTAAAAAATAAGTCATTTTACAAATATAGATCATGGCAAGACGAGTACAATTAAAAACAAAGAACTAGGAGGTTTTGTGTAGTTATAAAGTGATGATATGAGGTCATGAAATACTTCTATATCTTGATGTGGTGGTAGGTATATAAATCAACATGTGATAAAATTGCATAGAACTATACACACACAGACACACACAAAAGTTTATGTAAAACTGGTGAAATCAGAATAAGCTCTGTGGATTGCACCAATGTCAAATTCCTGGTTGCAATATTTGTACTATAGTTACACAAAATATTATCAGTGGGGAAATTGGTGAGGAACAAATGGAAACACTCTTACAATTTTTTGTAACTGCCTATGAATCTAAACTTATTTCAAAATAAGAGTTAGAAAAAAAAACTATCTGGAGAAGAATTTGGGCAGGTGTAGAGGAAGCAAATCTGTGTCTTGCCTTCATTCCCAACATGGTTTTTCTGTTTCCAGTCAAATTGCTTGATCTCCTCATCCTTTGTTTCTCCTACATGCAGCAAAATACAAGTCCTAACTCTCTGAATTACTATAAACATCTTGAAATCAGTAGGAAGAATGACATTGTATGCATACATCTGAAGGATCATGATTATATATCACAACTTCTTGACAGCAATATTATAACATCCATCTACCTACACAGTTTTAGAAACAAAAGCCACAGGGGAGCCATAAACTAGACATGCAGGTCCTGCTACTTTGATTCTGCATTTAAGAAAATCACTGTGCTCCTGAAACCTGCTACAATACCAAACTTCATTCACATAATCATGACTAATAGATGTAATTGTGAACACTTTACACACATAAAGTACAATTTAATCCATTCGGATTGTAAAGCTTTCAGATTTGTGTCAAAATAAGAAGTACATTAAAAGTACTAGCTATACATTTACAGTAAAGAAATTAAGTTCTTTCCTTCCTGGATTTGTACGGTAGCTGAATGAAAACCTTTGCCATTATAGAATGGAGTAACTTCCTGGCTGAATTAGAGTCGCTCAGCATGTCAAACAAAGCCACAGGCAAAGCAAGGCAAAAGGGAAGCTTGCTATTTTATAGGTTAGACAAGAAACAACCTAAATGACTCCTCTAAGGGAGAGACCTTCATATTTCATGCAAACCTCAGGAAATAATTACAGCTTCAGTGCAATTCTGGGACCTGTGCTCTAGAAACTGACTCAATAAACTTCATTTTCAATCTGGTAAAATCGAGATGCTCTCTTATCCCTTACTACCTCTTTTATATCATCCTCCTTTAAGGCAATGAGAATTTAGCACATAAATAAAAAGCAGGAGGTTGTTTCAGGGAGGGGATAAACATGATTCAAATGCAGTCAGGTGCTTTATCACCAATTTGGGAGGTTGCAATGTTATTAGACATTCTGATATAAAGATGGAGAGGAAAAACTATTGGTAGCAAAGAGAGATAAAAAATAAAAAGCCCTTGGAAGGTAAACCGAAAACACAAAAGTACTTCAGAGTAAAAATAAACTAGCTGCTTCTATTCCAGAAGGGGAAAAAGTTCATTAGACCCTTAAAAATTATCATGAGATAATTAAAGGTAGACGATCTTTTAGACTAAATCTCTGTAATACTGTAGTAGTTATTTCACCTAAATTACAAATGAGAAGTCCACAAATCTTATGGAGTCAGGGTAAGGGGTACTGGCTGTCAGTTGGTCTAGGCTGGGGTGACTGGGTGAGAAATGAATTCAGATTGTGGCTTTGTCACTATGACCTGTGGCCTTAAATGGATTCTGTTACCTGTTTAGTCTTCATTTTCCCCATCTTCAATACAGGTACATCTATGGTCTTAAAGCTGGTCTCTGTGAGGATGTAGGGATCCCTCAGGGTACCATGAAGCCCTTTCAACGCCTTCTATTGCTATAGGTATGGCTCAGTTTTATTTGTTTAGATTTTCAAGTAAAATTTCACTTGACAAAACAATTTCACGTTTTAAAATTTTTAAATCAGTGAAATAGATAATCTTCTGGAGCTCCTTGCTGTGCCAAAGTTTCAGTAAGTTCTGGTATTCATTGTTTTAAAGATTTACCATCTCCATAAAGGAACTTTGGGCTGGTCCCTTCTGTGTGATTTTTCTGTTATTTTTCTTTCCTTTTTGTACACAGCAAATTACTTTAAGATATTGATTTGATTTGTGTTTTGTGCTTGCTTCTTTAGAATAAATAGGAAAAGCAGTATGTTTCTAGTTTGGGCGCTTCATCTTGAAAGGGATTTTACACTGTAGTACCTAAAATTATAATTCCAAGGCAACAGCACCCAGGCGATAAGCCTCTCATAGGTTTTGTGGTTTGAGAAATTGACTTATTTCTATCTAGCCCTGGTGGTGAGGGTGGAACATAAAAGAGGCTGAACCCAACAACCTAGAGAAAAAAGATTAGTTTCTCTAAGACCAAAGAGGGAAGAGGGAATCACTGGTGGCAGTTCCAGAAAGGGACTGGGAATGGGGTGGGGTAGGGGGAACCTAGCCTCCTACTCTCACTCTGTCCCCAGAGAAGTGCTAAGCCTCTCCCAGGATGGTGTGTATATGGATGCCCAGGCCCTGGAGGACTGAACACCATGAGACAAGGATTTATAGGAACATGTCCCAGCTAGCTTGATGGAGAGAAGAGTCATGTGAAGTACAACCCAATCCTCCAGTCACCCCAGTCAGTCCAGTCTAGATCAGCTGACACCCAGCCAACCCCACAACATGTGAATGAGCTCAGTCGAGATCCCAGAGCCACCCAGCACACCCAAACTCATGAGCAATAAATACTCATGTTATATGCCAAAATAAAAAGGAAAGATGAAAAATTATTTGGGAGCTATAAGGATTGTGCATACTTGACAGAAAGATTGGAGAACTCTGCTTCTGTAGAGCCGAACAAGAGCACCTTCATGTATGAATTATGAAGGCTGGAAAAATGGAGACTCTGCTCCTGTTTACCAAGCATCTGATATTCCTCATCAGATTCTTTGATATCTCTAGAAAAATCCTTATAGGGATCTCCCAATACACAATTAAAATGGAATTTCTGACCAACTCTGATAGGTGAGTACCAAGCTGGAATCATTTTAATTTAGAAAAAAATAAAAACTAATGTGATGCTCCTCCAATCTAGTATTTCAGACCAAATTTATTTCTGTTTAATATGAGGAAATGATGAAAAGACTTCCCTTGGACAGATTTGTGTTTTGTCCTGGAAAAAAAATTTCAAGTGAACCCTCTATTATGCAAACATATAGAGATCCTCTTCTGAAATGGATGGCCTTGAGAGCACTGTTCTATGTGATTACAAAAAAAGGTCAGTATTTCCTGAGCAATACTATGTGTTAGACAACATGTTAAGATATTGACACATTTTGTTTTATTTAGCTGTTACAATAACCCTATTTGGTAAATATTATTATCCTGATGTTTAGATAAGGAAGTTCACAGAGTTTACGGAACTTGTGCAAAATTTCACAGCTAATGACTGGTAGTGTTGGGATTCAAAGCCAGATCTAATTGCAAAATCCACTTGTTTTCATCATTATAATTATAGTAGGTTCTCAATGGAAGTTTGCTATATTCATGAGTACAATAATAAATGAGTACATGAATAAAAACAAAAGAAAAAAGGAATATAATAAATGAGTGCAAATTAATAAAGAAATATATGTATCTGTGTTCTGTAGAAACTATTATCTAAATTTTCAGATTAATATCAGTTGTTTCTATTTATTTGTTAATTCAAATTTGATAAACATAGCTTTGATTCCTTTTATGCAGGCCCAAGTATTTTCATTTGGCAAAAGGGAAAATGACTCTCAAAGCTCTTATTAACTATGATTCAAAATTCAAACCCAGGTTGTATTTCTCTGTGGTTCATACTTTTTCTGCTACACTACACTATCTTTCTGTAAAAGTCACGTTTAAATTAATTTTCATGATAATAAATATTAAACAATATGTTGTAATTTTACTCGCTATTATAACAACATATACTAAGCCCTGAAGTTTTGGTAGCAAATGTGTAAAGCTGATGCATGATCTCATTTAACCATCACAGGAGGTGGACAAATGGAGGCTGCTGCCCATTGTATAGATGAGAAAACAAATTTAGAGACAGTAAGGAATTTGCCTAAGTCATACAGATGATAAGTGATAGAGCTAAAACTGGAACACAGTGCTGCTTCCTCCTAAATTCTGCCCTAAAATACTGCTGTGTGATACCATACCTCATCACTCACTCCATGAGGTAATGCTTTTTGTTTACTTAGCTTTTGTGTCTCTCTTCCCCAGTGGAATATAAAAACTGTGATAGAGGGACTTGTTCTTTCTTAAAATCCCAGATCTTGGGATAGTACCTGCTACATCATAACTTAATATTTTTTTTAATGAATAAATAAATGATTTTTCCTGGTTAAGCAAAGACTGTAGATATTTTCCTTTGTGATTCAAATCTCAAAAGTCTAATTTAGAAATAGGTCTAACAATGGACAGAGACCCTGCAAAAATTCACTCATTTGGCTGCTTCTTTAGGGTAAAAAAAATTGAACATTGTATCTTCATGATATAATCAATGACTTGTCCGTGATTCTGAGTGCAGTTCTTCATCCATCTACTATTTAATAGCAGGACCTTGGGAAAGTCACTGAATGCATTTATTCTGAATAAAATTTTACCATTGAGTCATATTTATGCTACTGAATTTCTCTAAAGATCTAATGACAATTCATTAGAATATATAATGCTTTCAAAGATAAATAGTAGCAGTAAAAATGATAAATAATAAGCTAACTTTCATCCTTGTCTCTTCCAAACAGTGGCTGTGACTAAAAAATAATAAAGCTCTCTATTTTAATTTAAATTGTGAAATGTCATTAATTGGAGTCTGTCTATGCCACTAACACTATGGCTTCTAATTCCAATATATCTCTTCTATTCCACTGTTATAAAATATAATAATTTTTCTGTATCACAACATACCCCCCAAACCCATTCAATTAGTATTCACAAACTTCTAAACAGTATTAAAAGTCATTATCATATTATTAAATGTATTTAATAAATGACAATTTTATCTTTTCTAGAATGTTAGAAGTATTCTGTCTCTTCTGTAGAATATGTATTTATTATTTTTTAAATTATATATATGTGCATAAGACTGAGGTCATATTTAAATATAGAATTTGGTCTTGACCACAAACAAACCAGAAGTTTCAGCACCCAGTTCATGCATTTAACTGACATCAGACATTCAGATTTGAGTCCAATTTTATTCATGTAGAAGGAAATGGCTGAGTCAAACGAGAAATTACTATTTCCTGTCACTCTGTGTCGCTACTGCTAGAGAACAATGGAAAAGAGGAAAGAAAGAAAGTAAATGAAGGTTCTGCTCATGTTATACATTTAAACCTTAAGGAAGACTTCATATCTGTGTACAGAAGAAAAGTTTATTTCTTAACACAGAAATCTGCTCTCCTTCCAATCATGGTGAACTATGTTTCTGAACTGAGAAAGAGAAATTCTTTTCTCCTCTTTGCCCCTCACACTAACTGCCACTCTGCCATCAAGAAAAAAGAAAATTAAGATCCACAGACACCTCCCAATAGCTACAACAATTAGATTTCACAATAGAATTCCCGTTAGCTCCAACTGGGAATATTATATGGGCAAGAAAAGTAATCTGGAGGACAGACAACTTAAGAGTGTAAAATTTTTTTTAAAAGTTTAATTGAGAGAATCTATTAAACTGGGCTAAAATTCATGTTGACCTTTGAGCAATACAAGTTTTCTTAGAAATCATAAATGTTGGAATCAATCTATTTGCAAAAATATAACTGAAAGAGTCTTTATATATAGGCAGGTCTAAATTATTTTGGTTAAACATATTAGGTCATTTTTACTCTTTGAAATATCAAATTATCTTTATTTCCATTTCTTTTCAGAGGAATTTTAAGGATGGATCAATTTATAACTTAGTCAGACAATGAATCATCTTGAAGTGTACAATGGACCACTGAAAAATGTTTTTAGAATCATCTCTTTAACTAGTTCCAATTGTAAACCACTAAAAAAGAAAGCCCTGGTAACATTACATCTGAATTAAACTGCAAATCATTAGAGCTCCAGAAGAAAATCTAACAGTAAAGAAAAATAGGCCAGCAAAGCTCCGAGGAAGGTTTCAAGATTTTGAAAAATAATGGTGGCAGATACTCAGTACTCAGGCTTTAAAAATGCAGTAACAACAACAACAAAGTCTCAAATAATCTCCTTAGAAAGAAGTCAGAAGATAAAATCTATGCAGTAAAAGGAAGTTAAACCCACTTTAACCTTTCTACCTTGAGATTGAAAAGTTAGAATTTTCTCTTTGCTTCTCCCCGGTAATAGATTATCTATTCAAAAATTACCCTGACCTCAGCTCTTTGCCAATTCACTGCTGGTTTCACATGTTCAACATTACAAACAATTCGATTTCCTAACATGAAAATTAGAGGACACGATAATAGCACATGTAGAACAGCAGCTTAGGTACCTGTGTAGGAAAGCATGTGAAGACAGGAGACAAGTTCCTTCTTCCAAAAAGTAGAAATATTAAACATGAGATGACCTCCTCCTACCCTCAGTGTGGTGTAAGAACAAATGTTAAATCTTTCATACTTGAGATTTTAAAATTGAGTAGTTTTGAAATGACATCATGAGGGTGTTCTAACTATGAATGTATGTGTCTTTCCTTATTGTTTTCACCTCAGATATTATCCAAAATTATAACACGTGGTGGACACTCTTACTCTATGCTAAGCATCATTTTTAGCACAAGTATTACCTTATTCTCATCACTGCTCTATGAAGTGAGTACTATTATTATGCTCATTTTCAGGGGGCACAGAGAGATTAAATAACTTGTCAAGGGCCACACAGCTGATAACTGAGGCAGCTGGGATTTGGACCCATACAGTCTGGTTCTAGAATCTGTATGCTTAACACAAACTAGCACCAAACTATACATTTTAAATTCTTAATTTATAGTGTCACTTGTGAACAGTATCAATACTGCATGGTAGCTCACAGAATAGTTTTGAGCTTGCTTTATCATAATATTTTATATGTAAAACATCAATTTAAAAAAATTCTCCCATAATTAAATGAATATCTAGCACTTGATCCTGAAAATATGACATAGACCTTCACGATAAAGCAATAAAAATTTTCCATGAAGACAATAAAAAGTATTATTCATGATGGAATCTTCTCTTTTATGGGCATGATGATGAGACACAACTACAGATAAAATGTCACACTCCTCCACTCCTCAAATTCAGGAGGAGTGCAAGTGACTATAAGCTGCAGTGGTGCATATATTTGGAGAGGAAAGGGTGAAGAATGGTTTAGAGACCTGGCTCAGGAGGCATCAGAGTTACTGATACAGAATCCAGGCATTTCAACCTACTGCTGTGTCCTTTAGGACTTAAGTTCCTCCATTTTCCTGATCTATAAACTGGGAGAATAATGGGTCATACCTGCTAGAGTTTCAGTAAAGATTACATAATACAAAATATATAAAGCACCAAGCAGATGCCTGTTGTGTAAGACACGCTTTACCTACATGGACTCACCATGAAATTCCTTCACTAAACTCACATGCACTTTTCAGAATCTGCCAAGTTGCCTTTTCAAAACTGCTTGCCCAACTTGTTAGCAACAACTCTGAAAGAAGGAATTCTCACAATTACCTTCTATCCTGGATTCATAAAGCCCCAGGAAGGCATATGGTATTATACAAACATTAAATAATAATACGCTCTGCTCTGCTTACCAAATTAAATCAAGTTCTAAATGCAGCACATGCAGAGTGAAAATGGCTGCTGATAAGAAGAAATTTTGGTGTTGAAATTTGTGTTTCTGTTACATAAAATGTTGTAGAATGATGTATCAATGGAAGAATGGAAGGAAGACTTGGAATATGGATGAAATTTTAAAAAAATACTTTCTCCTTTATATATAAAAACATAGATTAGTGGCTATAATATTTATTTACTCGCTGTGTGAATTTAATCATGTAACAGATTCTCTGTGACTGACTTTATCTATGAAATGGACATACTAATGATACATACCTTATAGGTTTGTGATGAGAAAAATTAACTAATGAATAAAACATACAGAGTAGTGGCTTACACAGAGTAAGTGCTTGATGTTAGCCATAATTATTATTTCTTCTACTTATGTTACACTTTCCACAGGTATTTTATAACGCAAGTATAAGCTGGTTATTTTATAGCATCATATCTCCCCTTCTACCGGTTTTGTCAATAAATAAAAGGGATGCAGCCAAAATGAAAGTGGGTATTGGAGTAATTATGATGGTGATATCTCACTTTCATAAATTGTCTCAGTGAGAATTGGAAGTAAAGAAAAAGAAGCCTCTAACTTACTGAAATAGTTATTTGCAAAATACTTGTGTTGACTCAGACCAAATTACTCATATTCTACAGACATTTCTGAAACTCTCTACTGAAATTCTCTACTTTGAGGCTTTTGACCTATAGCTAATAAAAGAAGATTGTTTTTAAATACTCCATGATCTAGGAGCTGAGCCAGGGATTTTACATGAGCTATTTTATTTAATCTTTGCAAATCACTATGAGGAAGTTTATTAGTTTTCTACTGCTATAACTCATTACCACAAATGCAGTGGCTTAAAACAATACAAATTAATTTTCTTGCAGGTCTGGACATCAGAAGTCAAAAATCAGTTTCTAAACTGGACTAAAATCAAGGTGTTGGCAGGCCTGCTTTCCTTCTGGAGATTCTAGGGGAGAACTTGTTTCCCTGTCTTTTCTAGCTTCTAGAGGTCGACTGTATTCTTCAGCTTGTGTCCCCCTTTCTCCATCTTCAAGGCATATCACTCCAACTCTGCTTCCGTTTTTATATCTTCTCTCTCTTACTTTGATTCTTCTGCTTCCCACTTATGTGGATCCTCGGATTACACTGGCCCACTTGGATGATCCAGGATAATATCATCTCCCCATCTCAAGATCTTTAATTTAATCACATCCTCACGATGCCTTTTAACATGTAAATTAACATGTTCACAGAAGATGGGGATAGGACATAACATCTTTGAAGGCAGAGGATTATTTTTCAGCCTACTGCAGGTAGATAGTATTATACTCATTTTGTGAATGAAGAAAAATGTAATAATTATTAACTCCATTAATACACTGAGAAACAAAAATTCAAAGAGGTTGAATAATTTACTCAAATTCACAAAACCAAAACGTGGGCACCGGCATACTAATGTAGGTCCTTTTGACCCTAAAGCTGTTTCCACTACACAATTCTGCCCCCAAAGTAGGAAAACAAGATAAAGGAAGGACTCCCTCCTTAAGGGTAAAAATTTTTTTCATTTTCTTTATGAGTTAAATATATTTATTAAATATATATTGAATAGCTACCTACATGTAAGACCCAATTTTAAGTGCTGGGAAAAAATATGAATCAGACCAAATCAGTAACTACTAGGTAATCTCATATCTTCCCATATATTTGAATACTTATAACCCTTAAATCTATATCTACAATCCTGACCAAATTCAACTACCTAATTGATAGCTCCATTTTTGTGTTCAATAAACCCTGTCCATTTGCCATGTCTGGAACTGAACTAGCCTTCTCCACCTCAGGCAACAGCACCACCATATTTCCCTCCCTCAGCATGCTCTAATCGATAATCAAATACCTAAACTGTCTCAAAAATGTTTCATAATTTCATTAACTTCTTATTTTCATTACCCCCAGACTTCTAACTGGTATCTTCATTTCCATTCTTGCATGGCCTCAATCTAATTTCCATACATAAATTGGCATGATCTCTTTAGAAAATAAATTAGATTATATCATGTCCAGGGCAAAATACTTCAATATCCACTGCATTTATAATAAAATCCAAATTTTTCATGCTACACAGTGTTACCACATACCTTGCTCTGTTTAGGACATTTGTGTGCCTGTTGTCCCGGCATAACTAGTAATAGAGCCTCCTTTCACTCTTAAACTTGTTCATTTGGATGACAAATTACATGGTCACCATATATATAGGGCTCTGTGTTATCTTTCCTCTGCCTAAATTTCTTCCCATAGCCAAAGTCTCTCTCGGGACTCAGTGGGGTCTGTCCTTAAGTCTCCCCTGTAATTATTTTTCTTCAAAATCTAAACCAAAGTGTTTAATCCTATATCTAGTTGTTTTATTTGTTGAATGTTTATTCTTACCATTAGACACCTCAGTCTACATAGTACCTGGCACATGGTAGGTGTCCACACATATTTATTAAAAGATTAATGACTAAACAAATGTGCCATATAGTCAGAGAGTTATATAAACACGCAGTATAACATTTAAATAATACAATACAAACTAACACAGAAGAGAAGGAAGTTACTTCTCTTTAGAGAGAAAAGAGTTTTTGACTTCACAAGGGGAGCAAGCCTAATCAGCGTTGATGGATCAAAAACATGCTACGTGAATCAAGAAGCTATGAGAAAAGATTTCTAAGCAGAAGGAATGTCATTTACAAAGGCAAAAAGATTTTAAAACAGTGTGATTATTCAGGGAACTCAAAGTAGCTTCTATTATTAGAGTGTACAGTCTTGCATAAATGATATATTAATGCCATGAATCCCTAAGGACAAAACCTAAATTATGGAGAAGACTGCAGGAAATATAGAGAAGAACTAAGAAATTCAAAACTTAGTTTTGTTTTCATTTATAGTGCTAGGATGATTTGAGAATGTCTATTGCACATTCACATTTAGCTCACCTTATAAATTATAGAAGTTCTTAGATAATTAAATCACTTTTTGAAGAGTGATATTTCAAACTTCATTACTGTAAAGAATCCTCTCAGTTGTGAGTTTGCCATGTGATCTTCACAAAATTGTAATACACGGTCCATAAGGAGACTATATCAAGATTTACGGTACAGAAAACTCAACTGGGCTTTTCCCTCAAATAATTTTTTGGGTTTGCATTTTAAGAATTTTCTCCAATTTCTTCTTTGGGTGATGTATTTTTATTCACTCTCAGATTGCAAAAAGAAATAGGCTAAAACTACTGGATTAACATTTTGGCATTTATATTATACAAATGCTAAAATGATCAGATCTGTAGAATTTATAGAACATCAGGTCATATTTTGATGTGAATAAGAGTGGGAATAGTGAATTAAAACTCATCTCAGACCTATTTATCTTGGTATAGAAAATTGTAATGCTTCTTTGAACTTAAAATATGCACTCCAAAGTTGCACACTGGTGGACTACAGGATGTGAAAGCTTTGCTTGGCTCCCAGGGTGTTTCAAAAGTTTGAGCCAAGGTTTAAATTTAGAGAAAAATCCAGAATTCTGGCCCTTCCTGAAAGTTTTGAAGATCCACTAACTCTGGTGGAAAAAAAACATAGTCCCCAAAAGGCAAGTAAATGTTTTCTACTTCACATAGAACCATCTCCTTCCATCACCCCAGGTACTGAAATCCACATCACTCTCCTAACATACGTTATATGACTGGGACCTTGTGCCAGACAAAAAAACAAAACAAAACCAGGAACAACAACAAAAAACAACTACTAAAGATCAATCGAGAGTTATCAAAATGTCTAGAAAAATGTTTAGAATTTGATCATTTGTAATTCTGAGAATTGAACATACATGCTATGCTAACAAAATCATCTAAAAATGGAACAACTCAAACCTTCAATCTTTTCCTTCTTGAATTTTGTTAACTAAACTATTCCTAAACAACAACAAAAACAACAAAGCCAAACAAATCCAGTATAACAATTTTTCCTCCTGACCAACAAGTTATTTGTTTTGGTATCTGGTCAATATAACACAAACATCACAGTACAATAATCCCAAAATGTATAAATAGATTATGAGATTGATCTGTGGTTTGAATGAAAATACCTCCCTATATCTTTCAATATAGCAAATATAATTTATTTTATTTAAATAGATTGAATACCCAAACTGTTCTAGATTAGGAAATATAAAGGCAGAAGTGATGGGCACTTACCTTAGCTATCTGGACACACCAATTAAGCAATAGCTGGGATCCAATGTTATCCTTGTGTTCATGGACATAATCCAACAGGCAGCCATGGGGCATAAGCTGTGTAACCAGCTGAATGGTTGGGCTTAGACACACACCCAATAACCGGACTAAGTGTGGATGGTCCATACTTGCCATGATCAGAGCTTCCTAAGAGAAAAAAATATAACACCATTGTTTAAACTCAAAGTTGTTTACCATTATAGTTATTTGCCCTGTACTAATAGTGTTGATAATGATTTTGAAAATGTACTCTCACTCAGTGGAATCAATTAAAAGTGAAAAGACATTATTGTAGCTATTATATTTCTAAAGTGGTTTAATTCAAGTGAAATTAAATGAAAATAGACTATACAAAATGGGAAATATTATAGAATAACTGCATATAAAATTAATAGCAGTATTTTCCCTTTTGTGATATGAATAATAATAGATTTTATTTACTGCCAAGTAAGTTGAAATTGAATCCTAATTTATACTGTAGATTTTTAACCTTTGATCTTTGGTTCTAGAGTCCAATAATCTGTACAAATGCACTTATTTGTATAAGGTGGCTCAGTTACAAATAAGGCGATTCAAAGTTAACTCATTCATTATTGGCGTGGATTCAGAGAGCATACACAGGTATAATTTATAAATTATAAATATCATTATAAACAATTACAAACAATATGCCTATTGTGAATTTATGTAGAAAAATAAACATTTTAATATGACATTTTGCTCCATAACTTTGCTTTCACTCAAATTTATTTCATTTTCAAAATTATAAGTGATGTTTATTCATAGAACCATAAAATTTGAGAGCTAGAGGCGAGATTGTACAAAGTTGTATACTCCAATTTTCTCGTTTCATGAAGTGAGAAAACAGTTCTAAATTCTTTTTCATAATCATAAAGGCAGCTTTGCTTAATGGAGATAGAGTGTGGACATATTATGGTTATTTAGCACATCCTAAAGTTAGCCTTCAATCAACAGTTATTTTAAGTAACTTCAGTCCAATTTGAAATTGATATGACCTTATACACACACAGAGTTGGTGACACATCCATGGCAATTTATTATCAATCAGTTACCTATATGCAGGTATGAGATTGTTCATTGTACTATTCTTGAATATTTTTTGTAGCTTTGAAAAGTTTCAAACAAATACTTGAAGACAGAAAGCTATATTGAGCTTCTCTTTAAGACAGCATGGCGGATTGGTATACACATTTACCTCCATTTCCTTTCAATTCTACCATTTTAACAACAGAGTAATTAATAAAAAGCCAGAAACCAATAATCACAAGAAGAAATGAGGATGGAATGCTAAAAGTAGCAAGTGGCTTACTAGTAGTAACTGACTTAGCAAACGTAAGAAATCTGAAGCCTAACTTAGTAGGGGGAAAACTGAAAAGAAATCCAACTTACCCCACTTGTTTACACACCAAAGGCTCAGTAGTGTTACACCACAAACCACTATACATAAATGGAGCAGGAGGGACTGACTTCATCAGGATTTTTTCAAAGTCCATTTAGGATGCACTTAGACTACAGATCTCCTTCTCCCCTTCATCCTTAGGAGAGGCTAAACCAAAGGGATTGTGGACTGAATATCAGGCAATGGAAAGAGAAATACTCTGGTGAAAATAGTAGGATCATGTAAATTTATATATGGTGAAAGATGGGGCCACGCTCCAGTTTCTTCTCCCAAATGGAGCTGTGACTTCAAACTTCTGGAAGTTTTGTTTAAACCTCAAATTCTACATCCAGCGAAATTTGAACCAAGTGAGTAAATGTACAGATATATCTGTTCTTAAAAGTGATTATTGGGGTTTCCCTGGTGGCGCAGTGGTTGAGAGTCCGCCTGCCGATGCAGGGGACACGGGTTCGTGCCCCGGTCCGGGAAGATCCCACATGCCGTGGAGCGGCTGGGCCCGTGAGCCGTGGCCGCTGAGCCTGCGCATCCAGAGCCTGTGCTCCGCAACAGGAGAGGCCACAACAGTGAGAGGCCTGCGTACCGCAAAAAAAAAATAAATTAAAAAAAATGATTATCTCACATTTCCTTTCTCTGTTAGATGTGCTCACTTAATAAAAGGTGGAAGGCAGTTTAAAAAGTACATTTAATTGAGGAAACAAGGAAACGACAGAAGGGATACTCCAGAATAAAGGCTATACAGAAGCCTGAGATAGTAGCCAGTCCAGACTGGAGGAGGACATATTGCTCTGGAAAAGATGATGCAAGAAGATGGAATTGATAGAAAACCTAATGAGTTTAAAATGCATTAAGAGTATACATATTTTCCTAGCCGAATCTGACCATCAAATTAGTGATAGATACACAGAAAACTAAGCAAAAGTAAAATAAAGAAATGAATTTGAGGTAAAACACAAGATACACACAAGAAAAGAAAGTCATCATAATTACTATAAAGCAGTGGTCCCTAACATTTTTAGCACCAGGGATGGTTTTCATGGAAGACAATTTTTCCATGGACCAGGGGTGGGCAGGGGGATGGCTCACGATGATTGAAGTGCATTACATTTATTGTGCACTGTATTATTATTACATTGTAATATCTAATGAAATAATTATACAACTCACCATAATGCAGAATCAGTGGGAGCCCTGAGCTTGTTCTCACTTGCCACTCACTGGTAGGGTTTTGATATGGGTCTGCAAGCAATTGATTTATTATGGTCTCTGTGCAGTCAAACCTCTCTGCTAATGATAATCTGTATTTGCAGCCGCTCCCCAGCGCTAGCATCACTGCCTCAGCCCCACCTCAGATCATCAGGCACTAGATTCTCATAAGGAGCGGGCAACCCGGATCACTCACACACGCAGTTCACAGTAGGGTTTGCACTCCTGTGAGAATCTAATGCAGCCACTGACCTGTCAGGAGGCGGAGCTCGGGCAGTTATGCGAGCGATGGGGAGCAGCTGTAAATACAGATGAAGCTTCACTCACTCACCCGCTGCTCACTTCGTGCTGTGTGGCCTGGTTCCTAACAGGCCACGGACCACTACAGGTCTGTGGCCTGGGGGTTGGGGAAATCTGCTATAAAGCACAGCTGCAGCTGGGAGTCGTTATATAAGCATAACAACATAAACATGAAACATTAATATAAGCAACTATCATATGACTATATTGGAAAATGAAGAAAAGGAAGATATATTTCTGCAAGGTGGTGATGGGAAGGAAGTGAAGTACATTCCTGTTGTTCACAATGAAAAGTTAGTATATGATGCATAAAACTGAAAAATCAAGAGTTGACAGTATAAGCATATTATTTAGATAGAGAGTTAAGTAAAAGAAGAAATTGCTGAAAATTGAAAGTGATTACTTGGGCAGTGTAAAATGGGGGCAGGGAAGGAAAAGAGGGTCGCTAGTGACTGCTGTCTTTCACCATTATTAGCCTTGTAAGACATTATTCACGTTTAACCTCCACTACTATTTGAGTAATGAGTTCAGCTGAGTCTAAAGATTATTCATAATTATGGGGTAAGTCTGACAGAGTATATAGATTTTACTGGATACAGCCAGGGTCTTACGTGAAATATAACATTTTATTTCTTGAAGAAGGAAGGGTGGGGCAGTATGAATACGTGTCCAGAGAAGGGATAGATATAAGGCTAAACAGAAGAAATAAGCTGGTAAGGGGGTTTCAGCCTAACTCAAGGCACATTATTTTTGAGGCTTTTGTGGGCAGAAGCTGAAACTGTTGTTTTTCAGGTGTTATCCTCAGGTGGTACCAGTCAAACGGTCCCGAGGTAGGACTTCTCAGTGGCTCAGAGAAAAGAGACGCTCCACATGGAGACCAGAGCTGGTGAGAAAAAACACTGTAGATACTACAGGGTGACTGCAACTGGGAGACTGTTGTGTAAGATCATATGAGACACGCAGCCCTTCCCAAACTATTTGGGAAGGCTTCCACTGAAGTTGGGAGTTTCTGCACAATTAGCAAAGCCAGAAATTTGAGTTATTGCTACTAATATGGCTCTATTTGGATCCAGGAGGTGGACACATTTTGGTTTTGCTTCCTGTATATTTCAGTCAACATTTGAAATAAAGCAGACTAATGTAATTATAAGGAGAGTACAAATAGAAATGTTAGCCAAGTTGCATTATCTATTATTTAATGTAGTATTTTTATTAACTAATTAAATAGTAATTAACATTAATATTAAAAGCATAAACCAGAGGATTCCTTCACTGAATTATGACATGCACACATAAAAATATACACATAGACACCAACAAATAAGCAAAACATAATTAAATTAAATATCTAACTCAATCAAGTATCAAATTAGATATTTAATTAGATATTAAATATTAGATATCTGATTAAATTAAATGTATGCTAATTGCATTCTATTTCTCTTCTGGTGGCTCTAGTTTTTCATGTCCATCAAATCGACCTAGGTTTATCACTATAAGGGTAGCTTTTCAAGCCCCACTCCCAGATAATCAGGTCTAGAAGTAAATCAGAATCTACATGTGTAGCAAGATCCCTAGGAGAAATTACTGTAGGAAACATAGAACTTTGAGAACCCCTGGAACATCTCCATCAAATGTATGTCTCTATCATCCATTGCAAAGGAAGTAACATGCAACAGTTGTTTGATCATCATTGTAACTCTAGGAAGCAAAGGAGGCAGCCATTCTCAGCTGTAACATAAGGAAACCAAGGCTGAGCAGAATTACCGCCCCAGGTCATATGATGTGTAGGCAGCAGGATCAGTGTTAAGACTCGGGTTTTCTGATTCTTAGTACACAGTGCTATTTCTTAGGACAGTAAACATACTGTAATTTTAAAATTTCCATTCTATCGGCACTTCGAACTGTAGATGCTTATCTTATTAACAAGAAGACAGCACCAAACACCTGACTTTAGCCATACCTGAGTGAATTGGGTCAAATTATATTGATACTTTAGCTCCTGAGGAGCAACTCAAGCAACAGATTTGCACCTACAGGTAAACTGCCGTCACTTACAATATGTTTTCAGAAAAAGCCGAAGAAAATATATTTCTCTGATTTCCTGTGAGCATTATTTGGTACAGGCTATTTCCTATGATATAGAACACGGTGAAATTTAAGGTAAAAGAAAGATTTTAAGGTTATTTCAGGCCTTCTTTTTCACGACGAAATACATAAACACATTTTTTTATTTTACAACTCAAGGAGTAATGATATTTCCATTCTAAATATGCATGTGAAAAGTTTACATCAGAAGAGTGTAAAAAAGTCCCATGAAAGTTCTCTTTTAAAAAATCTATTTGTAAGTCCTGGCAAAAAAGCTGGGGTTGTATTAAGGAAAATTGCTCATCACACTACAAAGAGTATTTGAAACCAAATTGCAGAGTATTTGCATAACAGTTCTCGTTTTTTTGAGAAAGAAAAGATGAACACGACGATACTAATTGTAGGTTTTATTTTTTCATAAAGGAAATAGCAGATGGCTTTTTTGGGGGATAGGGGAAGAAATAAAGAGAAGAGAATGTGGATTCATTTAGAGTGATGAGTAGGATGGAAAGGGAAAAAATCAATATTTTAATAATGGAGTGTTAGGTTTCAATAAATTACTCTATGTTAAAATTAATAACGTCCTTTGTTACCTATCTCTGTGTGGGGCCTATGGAAGCAATTTTGGAATTTTTGCTGCTGTCACTAGAAAATGTGACCAAAGGCCACTGGAATACATACAAGTTGACAGGTATATTATCTATTTTTCCAGAAATGAAATTATTTTCTGTCTTTGTTTTCCCTTTTGCTTTACAAAAATTTTCTTGTAGGTGAATTAAATAGTTTCCTCATTGGACAGAGAGGAAGGCTGTAACAGGTGCTACACTGAAAACTCTAAAGCAGAAACATTTTTCTTTACAATGAGTTCTCGTTTCAATAAGGACATTTTTTTTTAACTATCAAGGGATGATCAGGGCATAGATAAAAAGCTCTGAAGCATGTGTGCCATTATCCTCTAGCCTATGCTATTTGTACCTCTATTTCATTCTGAAGGAAAGACATTTCTGTACAATAATAAAAGTGAGCAATACCATTTGTCACACAAAGGCATCATTTTGCCCAGCCTTCAGATGTTAAACCTTGCCACTTAAGCTTGTTTTCTCACTCATGGTGTTAGTAGTTTCACAAAAAGGAAACAAAAAACAAAAAACATATGGTCATTGAAAACTTATGGGCTACTCTGTTTTTGAAAAATGTTAACTTCAGCCCAACTTTCACTGTTTCATTATGTCTATGGACCATTAATTCAATACCCTCCAGCTGAAAATGGGGAAAATCTCATTGCATCAGGGATAAGGAAGATAAAAAAAGGGGGATAGAGAAAAAGAAAGGATAAACAATTAACACAGGCATATAAAATTGTGCTTAATGAAACTGTCAGCAGACTTGTGAATGCTTAAAACAAATGCCTCTCCTAAAGATAGTGGGGGTGATGATGATGAAGAGAACAAAGAAGATATTAGATGGCAGTGATGAAAAATGAGATAAAATTATTGGTCCATAATAATGTTTTACAAATGTGTTTTGCTGCAGATGGTATCCAGATAATAAAATAAATGAAATCTGCATCTGTTCCCTCATGTCTAGAATAAATAATAATTTACTAGTGCAAGTAGGTGAGCAGTAATTAGACTGAATTAATATGCCATCAGTTTAAGTGTGTCTACATTGCTTAGTGGCACTCCTTTCCAATCCCTGGTATCATTTTTGTGAACTTGAACAAACATATTAGGATCCTTCTAACTTTTGGAGTCAGCAGTTTTCCATCTCTGTTCTCCATCATTCACCCATTTGCTGGCTGAATTTTAGATCTACATATTACTTAACAATGCTACACAATTAAGATCTTTGTGAATAATTTTATACAAGGTAGAATTTTACTTTCTGACTGTGTTTTCTATCTTCCCCCTACCCCTAGTTATACTGAATTTCCCTCTATCCTTATTATATTTTCCTATCCTCTGGTATACATGTATTCACTTAAAATATTTATTGAGGACCTGCTATGTGCCTAGCACTGTGATTGAAGCTTTTCTATCCTCATGAAGCTTTCATTCTCCTGGGAGAGGCAACACAATATACAGGAAAACCAAATAAATATAAAACAGATGTATAAATAAGTATAAATTGCATTAAGGGTTATGAAGAAAATAGAGTATTGCAATAGATAATAAAATGGTGGTGGCAGAGCTATTTTAGATAAGGGTAGTCAAAAAATGTGCCCTGAGATCAGAATTATGAGAAGTCAGATAGACAAATATGAAGAAAGAGACTGAGAGCTTGGCAAATTCTGGAAGCTCTGAGAATACCCATGTCTGGAATTTAGGAAGGGTTGCAATGGCATGAGATAAGATTGGAAATGTAAGTAGGGGCCAGACCATGAAAGGCCTTTAAGTCATGGAAAGAAGACTGGATTTATTTTTAATAATTTAATTTTTTAATGCCTGTTTCTGTTCTGCTTCACTTATCTCTCTCTTAGCCTAAACGCCACTGTTAACTATTATAATAAAGCATTTACCACATCCTATAATTTTTCCCCCCGATATTCCCATTTTGACACCCCTTGGCCAAAGACAACTCCCACCATTTGAATTCTCAAACTTTCCAGTGTTGTTAGAGAAAAGCATAGATGCATGGAGGTTTGTCAAATCTCCTGACTTGATCCTCCAAAAATAGCCCTTGGTTTTAGTTTTTAATTTCTTATTGACTCTTTATTACATTTATTATGACCTGTATCTCTGAGCAGGAAAAATAAAAACAAAAACAAAACAAAACAACACTTTCTACCTTTCACAATATTTACTCTGTAAAATGTGCTCTTGACATCTTTCCATTGTGTTCCTTTGGATAATTTTACCTTTGTTTATCTCTAGTATGACTTTATTTTCACTCCATATTGGCACATTCACTGTACCCACAAATATATTTAGATGTCTTATATTCTAAAAATGAAAGTTCCTTCAATTTTTCCACTTCTCTACTCTGAGAATATTTGCTGTTCTCATTGGCTATTTCTTCATTTTATAGTCCTTCGCTCCTTAGGGGTCTAGTTTTTCTGCAACTTTCCTACATTCTAACTATTCAAAGAACTCTTGAAAAAGTCACCAGTAACCTCCTTATCACTAGTCAATGAGTTATCCCTTCATTCTTAACATTTTCCTGAGATTCTGCATGCTGATACCTCACTGACCACCATCCTCTTTTGAAAATCTGTGATTGATGATAGTATTTTATTCTATCCTGAAACTCCGGTCTCTCTGAGTATTCTTATTACAGGTATTGGCACCTGCTTTTCCCTCCCATACCTTAAATGTGGAAATGCCATCATAGCTTTGTCCCTAATATTCTTTGCTTTCATCTGTAACCTCTTGCATCCTTATATCTTATAACTAAGAAATATGACAGAGTTATCAGAAACACATGGAGTCAACTGCAGAATTCTGTGGTTTCTCAGGTTTAATAACATGGCTATTTAAAAGATGGAAAGCAAAATGCATCATGACCATATCCAAAATATCTGTGCAAAATACCTGTCAAAATATCCAGATATGAGAATTATGCTGTGCCCATATTCCAACCATGCTTTTCAACTCCTGCAATTTCAACCGTCATCTCTGAGCAGAAACTAATAGGACTTTATATAGGTATAGCTCCCCTATCGTGGTATCTATTCCATTTTTATTTGACTTATTTGTTAAATGTCCACCACCATCTCTAATGATTTCTCTGAGAGTAGTAATATTAGCTGATAATGTTATCAAACTCTTGTAGAGTGTATGGCTCTTAGTAAGGGGTCAATGCAGTTTTATTAATAAATAAACAGAATCTGTATCATATTCCCCCCTCCCATCCTACCTCATCTCAGGAATCAACTCATATTTCAAGTGCCTTCTGGTCATCCTTATACAGATAAACTACTGGATATCAAATTTAAGACACAAAGTAAATTTCTCGATAAAAGCTTGTCTGCTAACTTTGACAATTTTGTAGATGTCAGAAACATTTTCTAATTTGGGTTTTAAACCTTGGATTCATATTTGGCATTGTCTTTTCTAATGTTTTGCATTCCACTCCATATCTAACATTGTGCCACGTCCCATTTATTATTTATCCCACTGTAGCTCAAATCTGTATCCTTCCATGTATTTTTTTCTTTTTTATACAGCAGGTTCTTATTAGTCATCAATTTTACACACATCAGTGTATGCATGTCAATCTCAATCACCCAATTCATCACACCACCAGCACCACCCACCCTGAGGCTTCCCCCCTTTGGTGGCCATACATTTCTTCTCTACATCTGTGTCTCAATTTCTGACCTGCAAACCAGTTCATCTGTACCATTTTTCTAGGTTCCACATATGCATTAATATACGATATTTGGTTTTCTCTTTCTGACTTACTTCACTCTGTCTGACAGTCTCTAGATCCATCCACATCTCAACAAATGACCCAGTTTCATTTCTTTTTATGGCTGAGTAATATTCCATTGTATATATGTACCACTTCTTTATCCATTCGTCTGTTGATGGGCATTTAGGTTGCTTCCATGACTTGGCTATTGTAAACAGTGCTGCAATGAACATTGGGGTGCATGTGTCTTTTTGAATTATGGTTTTCTCTGGGTATATGCCCAGGAGTGGGATTGCTGCATCATATGGTAATTCTATTTTCAGTTTTTCAAGTACCCTCCATACTGTTCTCCATAGTGGCTGTACCAATTTACATTAACACCAACAGTGCAAGAGGGTTCCCTTTTCTTCACACCCTCTCCAGCGTTTGTAGATTTTCCAATGATGCCCATTCAAGCAGGTGTGAGGTGATACCTCATTGTAGTTTTGATTTGCATTTCTCTAATAATTAGTGATGTTGCGCATCTTTCCATGTGCCTCTTGGCCATCTGTATGTCTTCTTTGGAGAAATGTCTATTTAGGTCTTCTGCCCTGGATTGGGTTGTTTGGTATTTTAATATTGAGCTGCATGAGCTGTTTATATACTTTGGAGATTACTCCTTTGTCCGCTGATTCATTTACAAATATTTTCTCCCATTCTGAGGGTTGTCTTTTCGTCTTCTTTATGGTTTCCTTTGCTGTGCAAAAGCTTTGAAGTTTCATTAGGTCCCATTTGTTTATTTTTGTTTTTATTTCCATTACTCTAGGAGGTGGATCAAAAAAGATCTTGCTGTGATTTATGTCACAGAGTGTTCTACCTATGTTTTCCTCTAAGACTTTTATATTATCCAGTCTTACATTTAGGTCTCTAATCCATTTTGAGTTTATTTTTGTGTATGGTGTTAGGGAGTATTCTAATTTCATTTTACATGTAGCTGTCCAGTTTTCCCAGCACCACTTATTGAAGAGACTGTCTTTTCTCCATTGTATATGCTTGCCTCCTTTGTCATAGATTAGTTGACCATAGGTGCGTGGGTTTATCTCTGGGCTTTCTATCTTGTTCCATTGATCTATATTTCTGTTTTTGTGCCAGTACCATATTGTCTTGATTACTGTAGCTTTGTAGTATAGTCTGAAGTCAGGGGGTCTGATTCCTCCAGCTCCGATGTTTTCCCTCAAGACTGCTTTGGCTATTCAGGGTCTTTTTTGTTTCCATGCAAATTTTAAGATGTTTGGTTCCAGTTCCATAAAAAATGCCATTGGTAATTTGATAGGGATGGCATTGAATCTGTAGATTGCTTTGGATAGTATAGTCATTTTCACAATATTGATTCTTCCAATCCAAGAACATGGTATATCTCTCCATCTGTTGGTATCAGCTTTAATTACTTTCATCAGTGTCTTATAGTGTTCCGCATACAGGTCTTTTGTCTCCCTAGGTAGGTTTATTCCTAGGTATTTTATTCTTTTTGTTGCAATGGTAAATGGGAGTGTTCCCTTAATTTCTCTTTCTGATCTTTCGTTGTTAGTGTATAGGAATGCAATAGATTTCTGGGCATTAATTTTGTATCTTGCAACTTTACCAAAATCATTGATTAGCTCCAGTAGTTTTCTGGTGGCATCTTTAGGATTCTGTATGTATAGTATCCTGTCATCTGCAAACAGTGACAGTTTTACTTCTTATTTTCCAATTTGTATTCCTTTTATTTCTTTTTCTTCTCTGATTGCCATGGTTGGGACTACCAAAGCTATGTTGAATAACAGTAGTGAGAGTGGACATCCTTGTCTTGTTCCTGATCATAGAGGAAATGCTTTCAGTTTTTCTCCATTGAGAATGATGTTTGCTGTGGGTTTGTTGTATGTGGCCTTTATTGTGTTGAGGAAGGTTCACTCTATGCCCACTTTCTGGAGAGTTTTTATCATAAATGGGCATTGAATTTTGTCAAAAGTTTTTCTGCATCTATTGAGATGATCGTATGGTTTTTATTCTTCAATTTATTAATATGGTGTATCACATTGATTGATATGCGTATTTTGAAGAATCCTTACATCCCTGGGATAAATCCCACTTGATCATAGTGTATGATCCTTTTAATGTGTTGTTGGATTCCGTCTGCTAGTATTTTGTTAAGGATTTTTGCATCTATGTTCATCAGTGATATTGGTCTGTAGTTTTCTTTTTTTGTAGTATCTTTGCCTGGTTTTGGTATCAGGGTGATGGTGGCCTCATAGAATGAGTTTGGGAGTGTTCCTTCCTGTACAATTTTTTGGAAGAATTTGAGAAGGATGGGTGTTAGCTCTTCTCTAAATTTTTGATAGAATTCACCTGTGAAGCCATCTGGTCCTGGACTTTTGTTTGTTGGAAGATTTTTTTTTTTTTTTTTTTTTTTTTTGTGGTACAGGGGCCTCTCACTGTTGTGGCCTCTCCCGTTGTGGAGCACAGGCCCCAGACGCGCAGGCTCAGCAGCCATGACTCACAGGCCTAGCCGCTCCACGGCATGTGGGATCTTCCCGGACCAGGGCACGAACCCGCGTCCCCTGCATTGGTAGGTGGACTCTCAACCACTGCGCCACCAGGGAAGCTCTGTTGGAAGATTTTTAATCAGTTTCAATTTCATTACTTGTGATTGGTCTGTTCATATTTTCTCTTTCTTCCTGTTCAGTCTTGGAAGGTTATACCTTTCTACGAACTTGTCCTTTTCTTCCAGGTTGTCCATTTTATTGGCATAGTGTTGCTTGTAGTAGTCTCTTAGGATACTTTGTATTTCTGTTGTGTCTGCTGTAACTTCTCCTTTTTCATTTCTAATTTTATTGATTTGAGTCCTCTCCCTCTTTTTCTTGATGAGTCTGGCTAATGGTTTATCAATTTTGTTTACCTTCTCAAAGAACCAGCTTTGAGTTTTATTGATCTTTGCTATTGTTTTCTTTGTTTCTATTTCATTTATTTCTGTTCTGATCTTTATGATTTCTTTCCTTCTGTTAACTTCTTTGGGTTTTGTTTGTTCTTCTTTCTCAAGTTCTTTTAGGTGTAATGTTACATTGTTTATGTGAGATTTTTCTTGTTTCTTGATGTATGCTTGTATAGCTATAACCTTCCCTCTTAGAACTGCTTTTGCTGCATCCCATACATTTTGGATCATTGTGTTTTCATTGCCATTTCTCTCAAGGTATTTTTTGATATCCTCTTTGATTTCTTCAGTGATCTCTTGGTTATTTCATAACATATTGTTTAGCCTCTATGTGTTTGTGTTTTTTACGGTTTTTTTTCCCTGTAATTCATTTCTAATCTCATAGCGTTGTTGTCAGAAGAGATGCTTGTTATGATTTCAATATTCTTAAATTTACTGAGGCTTGATTTGTGACCCAAGATGTGATCTATCCTGGTGAATGTTCCATGTACACTTGAAAAGAAGGTATAATCTGCTGGTTTTGGATGGAATGTCCTATACATATCAATTAACTCTATCTGGTCTATTGTGTAATTTAAAGTTTCTGCTTCCTTATTTATTTTCATTTTGGATGATCTGTCCATTGGTGTAAGTGAGGTGTTAAAGTCCCCCACTATTATTATATTACTGTCAATTTCCTCTTATAGCTGTTAGCAGTTGCCTTATGTATTGAGGTGCTGCTATGCTGGGTCCATATATATTTAGAATTGTTTTATCTTATTCTTGGATTGATCCCTTGATTATTATGTAGTGTCTTTCCTTGTCTCTTGCAACATTATTTATTTTAAAGTCTATTTTATCTAATATGAGTATTGCTACTCCAGCTTTCTTTTGATTTCCATTTGCATGGACTATCTTTTTCCATCCCCTCACTTTCAGTCTGTATGTGTCCCTAGGTCTGAAGTGGGTCTCTTGTGGACAGCATATATATGGGTCTTGTTTTCTATCTATTTAGCAAGCCTGTGTCTTTTGTTTGGAGCATTTGATCCATTCACTTTTAAGGTAATTATCGATATGTATGTTCCTATGACCATTTTCTTAATTGTTTTGGGTTTGTTTTTGTAGGTCCTTTTCTTCTCTTGTGTTTCCCACTTAGAGAAGTTCCTTTAGCATTTGGTGTAGAGCTGGTTTGGTGGTGCTGAATTCTCTTAGCTTTTGCTTGTCTGTAAAGCTTTTGATTTCTCCATCAAATCTGAATGAGATCCTTGCTGGGTAGAGTAATCTTGGTTGTAGGTTCTTCCTTTTCATTATTTTAAGTATATCATGCCACTCCCTTCTGGCTTGTAGAGTTTGTGCTGAGAAATCAGCTGTTAACCTTATGGGAGTTCCCTTGTACGTTATTTGTCATTTTTCCCTTGCTGCTTTCAATAACTTTTCTATGTCTTTAATTTTGCCAGTTTGATTACTTTGTGTCTCAGCGTGTTTCTCTTGGGTTTATCCTGCATGGGACTGTCTGTGCTTCCTGCACTTGGGTGGTTAATTCCTTTCCCATGTTAGGGAAATTTTCAACTATAATCTCTTCAAATATTTTCTCAGGTCCTTTCTCTCTTCTCCTTCTGGGACCCCTATAATGTGAATGTTGTTGCATTTAATGTTGTCCCAGAGGTCTCTTAGGCTGTCTTCAATTCTTTTCATTCTTTTTTCTTTATTCTGTTCTGCAGCAGTTTATTCCACCATTCTGTCTTCCAGGTCATTTATCCGTTCTTCTGCCTCAGTTATTCTGCTCTTGGTTCCTTCTAGTGTAGTTTTCATTTCAGTTATTGTATTGTTCATCTCTGTTTGTTTGTTCTTTAATTCTTCTAGTTCTTTGTTAAACATTTCTTGCATCTTCTCAATCGTTGCCTCCATTCTTTTTCCGAGGTCCTGGATCTTCTTCACTATCATTATTCTGAATTCTTTTTCTGGAAGGTTGCCTATCTCCACTTCATTTAGTTGTTTTTTTGGGATTTTATCTTGTTCCTTCATCTGGTACATAGCCCTCTGCCTTTTCATCTTGTCTATATTTCTGTGAATGTCGTTTCTGTTCCACAGGCTGCAGGATTGTAATTCTTCTTGCTTCTGCTGTCTGCCCTCTGCTAGTGTTGGGGAGGTCTCCTGCAGAGGCAGAAGGTGGCTGTGGCTCACTGTGGGAACAAGGACACTGGCAGCAGAAGTTCTGGGAAGTACTCTCTGGCGTGAGCCCTCCACTCTGCCATTAGCCCCACCAAAGAGCCTGTCCCTTCCATGTATTTTTAACCTGACTCCTAGTTACGTTCAGACTCACATTGCTGCTGTAAAAAGAATGCTGATTTTTCCATTAATTCCAGTGTGTTTTTGCTATAACTTACAAAAAAAAAAATCCTTGGCATTTTTTGGAGTCCTACATAGATACACTTAATCTTCTTGCATGTACTCAATAAACATTTGTTGAGTTAAATTTGATATGTCGAAAAATGCAACACATTCTGTAATAAAGAAGGTTAGATTATACTCCCAGCTATGATGCTAGTGATCTGTGGGATTAACCTGCATATTTCTCTTTGCCCCTCCAGAGCCATTCTCCATCCTTCTCCACTTTGCCATGTGCCCAGCAAAACTGACCCAAATGGATGACAACAGGCTACCTTTTCTCTGTATTGGCTTCATTTGTGTTCAGCCAATAAAAAGAAGCAGCAGAAGACTAAAGAGAGAAGAAAGTGAGGTTGGTATTTATCCCTCATCCCCCAATTCCCTGCAGCCTTCTAAAAGTCACAGTGGTAATCTTTCTCTTGCTCCTTCAGGCCTAGCAGTTCTGTTACTAGTCTCCAGACACTTCAACAGTCTATGGCTGGTGTTCCTCAACCCTGCCTATACCTTTATAAAAACCCCTTTGCTAAACTCTCTTCCATTATTCCAACTTAATATACCATGTGTTTCTTTTTTTTTTTTTTTTTGTGGTACGCGGGCCTCTCACTGCTGTGGCCTCTCCCGTTGTGGAGCACAGGCTCCGGACGCGCAGGCTCAGCGGCCATGGCTCACAGGTCTAGCTGCTCCGTGGTATGTGGGATCTTCCCGGACTGGGGCACGAACCCGTGTCCCCTGCATCGGCAGGCAGACTCTCAACCACTGCGCCACCAGGGAAGCCCTACCATCTGTTTCTTGTTGGGGTTCGTCTGATTAGGTAAATTTGGGCAAGTCACATAACCTAAAACTTATTTATTAAATGACAGATTTAAGTCACTGTTGGGCAAAAAATGGCACGTGTGCAACCCCAGCACTCCCTCCCCTTGCCCTTGGCAGAGACTGCTGAGCAATCATTGTGATGGGCTGATAATGAATCCCCAAATATGCCCACATCTTAATCCCAGGATCCTGTGAATCTTACTGTATTTGGAAAAAGGGTCTGTACAGATATGATTAAGTTAGGGATTTCAAGATGAGATCATCTTGGATTATCTGGGTGGGCCCTCAATGCCCTCACAACTATCCTTATAAGAGAAAGTCATAAGGAGATTAGATACAGATACCAGAGGAGTCAGAGGTGAGAGTGATGCTTCCACAAGCTACAGAACATATGCAGCCACCAGACACTGGATGGACAAGAAACAGATTTTCCTTTAGAGCTTCTGAAAAGCATGCAGCCCTACCAACGCCTTGACTTCAGAAGTCTGGCTTCCAGAAATGTGCTATAATGTTTCTGTGAAGTCAACGTGTCTGTGGTAGTTTGTTACAGCAGCCAAGGAAAACTAGTACAACTACTGTATTCCTGCAAGGACTGGATGAGGACTCAAAATCCTTCTCCATCCAATGCTTTAGACAACAAAAAACAACTTATTGGAAAGTAAAGGTGAGATTTAAACATTGTTGCCTTGATTTTATACATAGTTTTACAATTAATGTTGCTGCCAAACCTTTTTTTAGTTTGGCTGTACTATATTGGTCTAATCTAAATGATGCAGATACTTTCAATTCATTTAAAAATTAACACATATATATGTAATAGCCAAATGATATAGTATAGGCAAAGAGCTTAGCAGTGCCTAGTAGACTCTTAAAAATGTTAGTTACATTTACATTTGTATTAAACTAATTATATTTGAAGGGAGTGAAATCATTGAGTAGTAAAGGCATAGCCAGGAGTCTGTAAAAAAACTGCAGCCCCAGGGTAAATGGGCACTTTGATCTTTTTTCAAGTCTAGTAGGGCCATTTGGAATAAAAGGTAGGTAAATCGACCAAAAAATATTTTTTCTGTCAGCCCTTTATAAGCTATTCTTTTCCTATTTAAGCCCATGGAGAGCTGGAAACATCTCTTCCTACTTTCAACATAAAGGTAATCATGAAACATTAGGAGAAGGCCAAAGGTAGCTTATGGAGTTGCAAGAGAACTTCAAGGACAGCACAAATTTGTTCTGTAACAAATAGTAACCACAATAACAGTAATAACAGTAAATAGCAATTTGGGTTAAAGTAGATGATAAAGACTAAGAGGTACTGGTGCATGCTTATATCTAGGGCAGAGACAATCACTTACTGATTAATCTTAGCAAAGTTACAGAAAGAGATGCACAAAGGTGTCTGCAATTAACCATTCAGGACTGATATAGAACAAGCTCAGCAAGGTCCAACATGGATCTTCTGAGAGGACACTGCAATCTTCTGTAAAGAATGAAAACATCAACTTCCTAGAATCAGAATAAATCATCTGAGGCTATAGAGTCTACAGCTAGGGAGGAAGGAATAATTATTAGCTCCCAAATAGTGTCTACTGCTTTCATTTTTTTCTCTCTATAAATGAAAATCAATTTTTATAAGGTTATTTGACCTGTTGGGTAAGCGCTGTCTTTAGTTCCCCTACAGCTTTCTAGTTTTTAGTAAACATAGTCCCTCTAAAGTCATCTATTCAAGAATTTCATCAGATCATAACTGCTGCTTGTTGTTGAATTGTACCTGGCACAATGCTATTGATTTTCCATATGAACATAATTAGTTCTCAGGACAAACTTGTCCAACAGGTATTATTATATCAACTAACTGATAAGGAGAGTAGTTTGAAAAGGAGAAGCAATTGGCCAAGATCTTAAAGTTAGTAAGTAACCAAGTTGAGATTTGAACCTGGTTCCCATTGTATCCGCAGCCAAGACTATCTCTACCATGATGTCTCCTCATGAGTTGTTGATGTCAGGTAACCAGGGGGACTCAGCTGATTTTGTAGTCATTATCTTAGTATCCTAGCAGGAACTATCACTGATAAGATCAACCTATTAATGGCAACTTTATGAAGTGATATTCTAACAGGTACTTTTTTTTTTTTTTGATAAATCACCTGAGCACAATTTATCCTCAACTGCCTAAAATTACTCCTCCTATTATAAAATGCTGAATAACCTTTGCAGGAAGAGACAAAGACTAACTCACGACTTTATTCTCATTTCTGCACAGGAGAACTTGATTCTAGGAGTCTCAATCAATATATTTAAAAATTAAATTTGACTTAAAATAGATCAGAATCTAGTAATTTTGGTAATAGCTCTTATTTAATTGCTTAGGACTTCATGATTTGCTATTTTGTATAATTTGGGGAATTAATTCTGTTTTCCTATAGATACTGCACATTCTCCAAAGGAAGACACCTATTGTGTTTCTAATTTACAAAAAGAATCTGTTAATTAATCCCAATTATATTAAAGTCATATAACAACAAACAACCAAATAAAATTAGGAAAACCCTCCCTTAAAAACTAATAAAATATCTTAAATATACTTCTGGTAAAAGAGCAGGCTGAATTGTGTTCTTTATGATTCATTCCAGATAAAATACTGAGTGACTTTAATTAAGTCTCCATTTTTCAGTTACTAGTCTCATGCTCATATAGGATAATTCACACATAGAAATCATTTGTCCTATCATTTATTTCTTTCTTATCTCCTCTACTTTTTATAATGAACTTAATTATTGCCATCAGATATATTAAATTTTGAAACCATGATTTATATGCAAGTTCTTATATTAAATATTCATGTCAATGTTATTTTAATATTCTACACTGATCTTGATGTCAAGAGTATTCAGTTAGAGGCAATCACTAGTAAAAATCTGCATTAATGTTATTGATGTTTCTATGTTTTTAATATAGTAGCAGTAAACGATATTACCACCTGACACAAAAGGAGTTATAATAAACCCTGAAAGAAAATATATGGTGTTACAAAAGACCCCTATTGCTAATGTCTTTGCTTCAGGAGGCTCTGAGTCAAAGGAATGTGTGGTTTTGTGGCAAGACACACACTGTGTAAGGGTTAGAAAAGTGGCAGTGGAAAAAGGAATACCTCATAAAGAATCTCTGCAAGAAGGCCTCCAATCCTGACCTGGCATTTGAAACCAGCCACTGAAAATTAACCAATATTTTAGAAATGGAATGGTAACTGAGATTTCTATAATGACTGCCCTCGGAAAAGTCAATTCATGGCCATTATATTCATCATCAGAAAACTCAAACAGTAGTGCAGAGCACTATAAGGGTTATTTTGTTAAATATTACCTTATTAATAACGGTATGGAGTTTAGGAGCATTCATAGGAAATAGCTAGCCATTCTTTCATTCATTCATTAACTCATGCCCAATATTGATTGAAGTTTATCTATACATTCCACTAGGATGCAAAAATTAAAAAGACATATATTCTACTCATAAATAGAGGATATCCTAGAAGTCTTTAAATTTTAGTAAAAATAAGTTATGAACATTAATAACAGTTATGATGAATATTTATGATCTAAGATTCCTATAACAATGTATGGAAGACAGAGATTATCTTCTAACTGAATGCAGGAAAAAAAAATAAAAGCTTTGTTGAGAAGAAAAACCTGAGTGTGGATATCACTATGCAGGAAGAACATGTTATAAAAGAATAAATAACATGGGTTGGACGGTGTTTTGAGGAGAAAGAGGTATGAACCCTGATTCATGCAAAACTTCTTTCCAGAGTGTGCTCTTTTACTAGTTAACATCATAAGAAGCAAGTCAGTCACCCTGTCAAAACCTCAGTTTCCTCTGCTGTATACAGCTGAGGATCAATAATACTCATCTTGTGTAACAACAGTTTCACATAATATATAGGAAAGAATCTAGCACAGGATCTGGTACATATCAGTTATCCAATATAACTATTTCCTTTCCTTCTAAAATTAAGAAAGTGGGAAAGTGTCATATGCATGGGGAATACAACTAGATCTGCTTATAGGGAGCATCTGGCACATGACAAAACAGTAAGGAATAAAACTGGAAAGGGAGGCTGGTACTAGGGCTTGTAGGAGTTTAAATGATAGGCTGACATTTGGATTTTATTCTGTCAAAATCCTTGACAGAATCCACATATTCTGGCAGCACTGTCCCCAGGATAAATCATAGGGAAATGGTCTGAAAGCCAAGAGATGAGGAAGCTGCTGTCCATGAATAAGGTAATGAGATTTTAGCACACTGCATCCTTAGGAATCTGAAATAAATACCTAGCTTGCCAAACACCTTTTTAAAAAGGGTCTTCAGGTTTTGTAGTTTGTGATCTGGGCTGGGGTTTCCTACTTCACATTAAAAAAAAAATCCTTCAGTAAGTTACAGAGAATATTGAGGAGTTTGTCCTGTGGATGATAAAAACCTGATATATAAGTCAAGATAAAAAACCTTCCCCTGCTTCTTTCTGGAAGGAGAGATTCTCTTTTACTTCTCCTTCCCTGCAGTAGGAAAGGATTTTCATCCAATATGAATACAATTTTGCTTCTCAGCATCTCTGTTTCTTCTTTTCATTCCCACAACTCATTGTACTTTCCTCATAATCCACTTTACCCCATGGCATCATTTTTTTTCCACCAAATTTCATGACAGTATTGGTCAGTCTGGTTCATTGCCATGGTCACACAATTTCTCTGCCTAATACAGGCATTAACAATTACTCTTTGACTTTCTACCAAACAATTCTGAAAAGGACAAAAGAAATTACAGTATTCAGTAGTCAGTGGAATGTCTAACAATCTCTCAGTTCTTTATAGATATATATGGGGACAGCTTTTTTGAGGGAAGGTGCAGTGACTTTTGTCTGTAGTCTCTATTAATTGTTGCTATGTTGTTTTCCTATCCCCTATGTGGGGATGTAACAAACTCTGAGGCTATTCTACTAATCTTTTCTCCTCTTGATCCTTTACATTATTATAGCTTCCAGAATTTCTGAAGCCCCCTTTATTATCTAAATTTTAAAGTTCTGATGGCTATGACATCAGTCCTTCCACTAAGAACCAGACTGAACTGAGATGGAACTGGTACTAGGAGCTAAATATCATTTTTGAGAGTTAAAAAATCAAAATTTAAAGTCACCAGTCATGATTATGAAACTTTTGTATTATTAGAAAATGCCTCTGTGGCACTTAAACTCTCAAGAATTATTTGCTTCAGTCTGTTTCATCAGAGGAACCAGAAAATTATTATTTATGATAATACTTATATAGGTTATTTAGATTTAAAGTAAAGGAATTCATATATGCAGAGTAATTATTCATCAAATCTTCAAATGGTATGTAAAACCCACTCAAAAAATAAATTCTTCATTTTTTAGGTATTTTAATTTATATAAATTAAAATTCACAGATGTGTTAAAACATGTACTGGAACATCATAACCTGATATTTATTTCAATTTTTAAAATCATAGTACAGAGAAAGCAAGTTTTATAAGGTTCTTCTAAACCAATTTCAGTGATTTTTAAGTGCAAACTATGCAATTAAATGTTAAGTGTGATTAAAGAAGCAATACACTTGAGGATATCTGCAATATCAGTACAGAGTTATGGTGCTTTATAGCATTAAAGCATTTTTGCACATCTAATATATTTTCTTTGAAAATGTGATGGAAATATTTAAATACTTCATTTAGTAGTCATCAGATGACTTTAGATGTCTTTGAAAATAAATACAGATATTGTGGTTATGAGCTAAGAGTTTTTAATGGTACAGTGTGCTTCTCAGAAGAAAAACGTCAAATAATGGAAAAAATTTGATCAACAAGCAAAGATTTACTTAGCACTCAATATGTATCCAAGTCAAATTCTAAAAATAAGAATGAATTGCATATAACATGACATGCATAAATAGTTTCATTTCATAAAGTTTCATGTTTTCAGTGACATTGCAGATTTAAAAAAAAATTGTTATTATTCCTTACAATGTGACAAGTATTTTTCAAACCGTACCATTGGGAGATGGAATGATTGAGAGGAATGAATTTCAATAATTTATTTTTATTTTTTTAATTTTATAACAAGCTCTGGTAAATAGAAGCCAGAGCCAAACACATAAAAAAAGAAATCACAAGTATTTATTGAAATATCATTTAGGAATTATTTATATTCCCAAGATTTTGAGAGGAGAGTATAATAAATTATATTTTGAGATAAATTATGTTTCTGTATTTTTAATAGTTATATTTTCTAAAATAAAAATAAACTGTATTCAACAATGTATCCATCATAAAAAGTTAGAATATAGTGATTATTTGCAACAAATGAATATCTGTAGAACTATATTCTATCTCTTAAACTTTAAAAAATATAAGAGAAATATAATCTTAAAAAATATTTCTGTAGATATGACATGGTAATATAAACAATGTAATTGATGAGCAGAGAGATTAGAGAGGGGTCACAGTGGTAATTTTTCATCAACTAATTAAAAATATTTTCTATTTGTTTCTGAATTCTAAAAATGTTCACTAGAAACAAGAAGGAAATTATTCTTTTGAATTTGCCCCCCAGGTTTTCTTTAACAGTGGAATTCAAACAATTTAAAAGGCAATTTGAACTTCTATTTTTCATTTGACTATGCGTTTTCTTGAGAAGAGTAAAAAAATGTATTATGAAAAGAAAGATACTATACTAGATATTTTCCTTTCCCCATTAATTTAAAAGTAATTGCAAGAGCAAAAGCCATGCCTATTGTGTGTGTCTGAATGGCCTCAAGGAAAATTCAATTACAAACTGATATGTTTCAACACACATAGCTTGCATACTTAATTCAGATGTACCTCCAAAAGGAAACATCTCTTTGGTTTTGTTAAATGCACAACAGGTTTCAGCTGAGCCAGTAATTTTCAAATATATTTGTATTATTTCTTGGCATTTGGTGCTTTTTTGCTTGTAATTCCTAGGTGCACATGTAAAATACTTGATGTTAAAGATGAGCAACTCACTGAGTAGATGGTCATTTGTACTTTTAAAAATAAAATGTTCATTAAGAACATGAGAGTGGAGTACCAATATGGCTAATAGAATAACATATACTCTAAATGGTAGGACTAATCTGTTTAATATTTATCAACCCAAATGTGTAAGTCTAGCACTCCTTTCTAGATCCCTGGAAAGTGTGTGATATATTTTGATTAAAATCATAGGTCAAAATGGAACACTGGACTAGTTTTCTGTACTACTGAATTTTAAACTTTTGCCCAGAAATTTGGCATATAAAGATTAAAATTACATAATATATGTGAATAAGAAACACAAAATCATACTTCATGTTTAAGTACTCATAAAGAAAAATGTGGATACATGTCCTGATGTTAAGTGTATATATATATATATATATATATATATATATATATATATATATATATATATATAAAGCATGTGTATATTTTATATATGTGTGTATATATAATATAGAAATTAAATCCACTTATTTCACTCTCTTCCTCCTAACATTATACATACACAGATCCATTTATGTTTTTTTCCTAAATATTTTAGCTGTACTTTAATTATTTGTGGGATTTAGAGCTTGTTTTACTAAATGAAATGAAATTCTTTCATCATTATATTTCACATTAATATAATGCATCTCTAAAAAAATTGTAATGATGAGGCAGTAAGCCAAGCCTATAAACTTACTTATGAAATAGGAAAAAAATAAAAGGACGTAGGTGTAGAAAGACATTCAATTTCATGAAAATGTGTTATTTCTAAGGCTATGTGTACTGTTCTCATAATTAAATAAAATTAATTAAAAAATTAAATCAATATTAATTTATTCACAATTGACAGCAAAAACAAGGAAAAAATGCCTTTGAGGATTTACAACTTTAAAAAATCAGAGTATTTAAATATTAAATTAGATATGTTTAAGTATTAAATCATTTTATTAATTTCACCATGATTTAAAAATTTTTCAATGCAATTTACAATTATTCACAAAGAGCCTGAATGTATATAATGACATGAACAGGTAAACTGAGAAATTAAACATTTGAAGAAATATGTTTTTGAGAAAATGTTTTCTAAAAATATATAGTACATTAGAATCAAGTAAAGCATAAGCATGTGCCTAACTGTCATTATTCAGGCTCAGACTCTATTCTCAAATGCTTAATAAATATAAATATGTGTGCTTATAAATATTATAGAAGAATAATTCCAAAATCAAGAGAAGATTATTAAAGTCAACTCTCAGCTTCTGTGTCAATGAAAAGTTATCCTTGGTGAAAATAATCAAAGTTGTGGATTTTCAGTCTACTGGGGCTGGGATTATTTTAAGCATCAAAATACTTAAGTTTCTGTAGCTTATCTTTGTCATAATTAGTCAAAGTTCAAGAAATTTACATCAAAATATGTCCCGCCTAGGGCTTCCCTGATGGCGCAGTGGTTGGGAGTCCGCCTGCCGATGCAGGGGACTCGGGTTCGTGCCCCGGTCCGGGAGGATCCCACATGCCGCGGAGCGGCTAGGCCTGTGAGCCATGGCCGCTGGGCCTGCGCGTCCGGAGCCTGTGCTCTGCTATGGGAAAGGCCGCAACAGTGAGAGGTCTGCGTACCGCAAACAAAAAAAAATGCCCCACCTTGCTTCTAATATCTCTTAACCCCATCAAATGTGGTGAAACAGAATTTCATGAGTGAAATTTTGAAAGCAATAAACCTATGCAAAATTAAAATGTTGGGAATTGCTTTCTAGCCAACACACAACATTCAGCAGACAAAAAAGAATATATTAATAAATTTGACTTTAAAATAATTATGTACATTATGATATATCATAAAGGCATTAAAAGCCAAATAACAAAGAGGAAAAATATTTGCAACACTTATCATAGGTGCTAATCTCTCTAATATATGAAGAGTTTATAGAAATTAAGAAGCAAAAGACAACTGACTGAATTAAGAAAAAGCAAAGTCATGAAAAGATAATGCATAGAAAAAGAAATATAGAATTGTGCTGTCTAATTCACAGTAAAAGAAATGCAGGTTAAATGTACACTGGAAGTACTAAAAAATACTGATATTGTTCTGGACAGCATTTTTTTTTTTTTTTTTTTTTTTGGTGCTCACCATATTTTGTAGTGAGAAAAAATTTACTGTTCCTTCCAGAATATTTCTTTTTATTTCTCCTCATATTTGGTCCTAGAGAATCCATGTATGAGCTCTATTCCTTCTACATACATTCCCCAGACAACACATAATTCCTAGAGAATTGTGTTTGAGTATATTATAGTTTCTTTTTAATTGCTGAGTCAAGGATCTCTATCAATTCAAAACTATAGCAAAACTTAAGGATGTATAGATATACATTTTGTCTTGACTTTAGCTTTTCATCTCTCATATAGAATACACCATAGTCAGTCCCACTTATACTGATGAAAATCATCAGTTCAAGATTGATCTTTTTTATCCATTCAGCTAATACTTACTGGATGCTGTTAGGAGCTGAATTGTTTCTCACCCCCCTTACCCCCTCAAAAAAAAGATATATTGAAGTCCTAAACCCAAGTATCTCAGAGTGTGACTTTATTTGATAATAGAGTTGTTGAAGATATAACTAGTTAAGATGAGGTCATACTGGAGTAGGGTGTGCCTCTAATCCAACGTGACCTGTGTCTTTGTAAGAAGATGGCCATGTGAAGACAGAGATACAGGAAGAATGCCATGTGAAGACAAGGACTAGAGTGATCCATCTACAAGCCAAGAATTGCCTGGGTTACCAGAAGCTGGGAGAGGTAGGAAAGATCCACCCCTAGAGACTTCCAAGGGAGCATGACTCTTGCCAATACCTTGATTTTGGACTTCCAGCTTCAAGAATTGTGAGAAGATAAATTTTTGTTGTTTTATACAAACAAACAAAAGAAAGCATCATGCAATATCATTTGCTACTTTTCAATTTGGAAAAACATCCAAAGATTTGATAAAACTCTGTCCTCTATTACATAGGCCATGGGACACATAGTCTTGGAGCCAACAATTGTTGGCATACATCACTGGTGGAAATGCCAAATGGAACAACCTGTATGGAGGATCATTTGATTTTAACTATAAAATGACAGATGTATTTACCTTTTGAACTGGGAATTGCACTCTTGGAAATTCATCCTGCAGATATACATTCACACATATATAACACAGGTTCTTCATTGTGGCATTGTTTGTGGTAGCAAAAATCTGGAAATCACCCTCTAGCGATAAGGACAATTTAAATAAACTGTTGTATAGCCTCAGAGTGTAATGATCTGCAGATGTTACAAAGAATTTGAAAGTTCTATATGTTCTGAGGAAGTGATCTTTATTTCTTTAGGTTTACTTTTTAATTAAAATGCAATATCTAGATCCAAAAAAATGTCTCAGTCTGAAGATAATTTTCTAGGGTCAATTTGAAAAAAACATAAGAATGACAGCAAGTCTAAAACCATAAATCTAGTTAACATTTCTAGGACTTAAAAGTGAATGCCCACATATTTTCTTAAATCAACTTAGATCTCATTCAAAACAAATTTGTAGTCCTTCTGAGTAGCTCTTATGACTTAACTATCCATGTATTCTTCCCTATTCATACTGTACACTTCTACACAAAAATATGTACCCTCAGATCCAACTTTTAAGCCCCAGGAGCAATGATCTAATTAAGTATTGATAGTACAGAATGATTTGTAACTGAGACTATATATCAAAATGACTAGGTAGATGTTTAATTATGTCAGTCCAAAAATTTTTTAAATATATTGTCCAAACTAAATTCCAAATTTATCACTAAGTGAAATACCCATCATAAAGCTGATTACTATTGTATAGTTATGTTCAAAATGTCAGTTTTAAGTTTAGCCCTATTAAAGTTACCAAAGTTCAATCATCAGAACAGAACATCTGATCAATTTGTGACCACAGTGGTTAGCATTCATTTCTGAATTATCATTGTAAAAACGAATAATTGAGTCAATAGGTATAATTCCAAATTATTGACCTACAATTATGAGATGTTAATGATGTTATCCATTTTTTAATACACACATATATTCTGTTTCTAGGATAGAAATTTTAGTAGAAAAATGGTGTACTCAGAACAAAGAAGAGTTCTTATGCTAAGGATAAACACATTTTCCAAGTAATTTACATTAAAAATATCCATAGGGAGAGGTTACTCATCTAAAGTGAAAACTTGCTGTCTTGTCATGGGGAAGGAGGAGAAGCAACTTAAGCACTTTTTGAAACTTTCTCTATAATCATGATAATAATCTTAAACAATATAATTCTTTTCACCAAACATGATCCTAAAATACTTAAACAGAGTAAATGACTACACTTTCCCTATAAAAATCACTCATGGGGTCTGTTATCATGGTATTAGCACCAAAATGATAAAACTACAAAAAATTCGAGGCTATTCAGCAGATGAATACAGATATTGGTTCTTCCTGTACATAATTGCAACCCTTGGGGTACTTGGAGCATTATTATTTAATTATTTAAATAAGCTCCTTGATTTTGATCAGAATTACATGAAAAGTCACTATTTTAGTTTCCAAAGTATGCATTATGAACATCCATTTATCTGCCAAAGAGGGGAAGTAGGATAGGGAAGGGAGGACACATTCATTGAATATGTAAGGTTCTTTAAAAGTTTTTCCTGGTTTATTGTTCTGGTTTTATCACTTCACCCAATTAACTACGTTTCCAGACAGCCATTCTGATGCTACCTTAAACATGCCAGGCTTTTCTATTTCTCCACGCTGATGATACAAGGTAAAACAGATACAATCTACTTTACCTAAGGACATGAAAAATGCAGCGAATTCACTGTCCCCTAAACCTATCCAAACCAAATCCATATCAAAAGAATGAGCTTGAATCTTATCTTTTTTACAACTCTCTAAAGTACCAGTATATACGAAGTTTATTCTCTGAAGCACAAAATATAGCATTTTATATTATTCTATATTGCATTCTTCAAAGTATATTAACTTTCCCCATCACATACAGAGTTAGTTAGCCATGTTAAGACAGATTTGTGTCTTGTGTCGTACAAAGATAATCTGACAGTTAACATTCTTGGTTACACAGTTGATGTTGCCAAGAAATAGGCTGATTTGTTGATATAAGGTGATATAAAAGGACCACTGTCCAGATCCCCCTTCAAGGAAGAACTTATTGTCTTAGCATCTGAGAGTGCCGCTGGGAGAATACCTTCTGCCAACCCATCTTTCAAAGATTTCCTCAGCTGCAGAAAGCCACTTCACCCAAGTTTACACCCCTTCCCAAGGCGACCCACTTCTAATGACTGCTACATGCCAACTTAGGGCAACTTTGATGGTTCATTTTAGCTCCAGAGCTATCAAAGGAGGTCAGGGCTTCCCTGGTGGCGCAGTGGTTGAGAGTCTGCCTGCCGATGCAGGGGACACGGATTCGTGCCCCGGCCCAGGAGGATCCCACATGCCGCAGAGCAGCTGGGCCCATGAGCCATGGCTGCTGAGCCTGCGCGTCCGGAGCCTGTGCTCCGCGGTGGGAGGGGCCACAGCAGTGAGAGGCCCGCGTACCGCAAAAAAAAAACCAAAAAAAACTCTTAGCTAACTATTTCCAATATTTAAAAAATTTAACCTATGGGGAAAGTCAAAAAAGAATTTCACTTTTAACTGAAATCCAGGGGCTAGATATTTTCTTAGATATTTCTTTCCACAGTGACTAGCTCATGTAGAGTTGTAAACTACCATTTCTCAATATAGATGCTTCTGGCCCTTCTTGTTTCCATGGGTGGAAGACAATGTCATATGCTTAAGGAGCCCACTAATTCTCAGTAAGCAATCATTTATTTCCCAAAAAGCATATCTAATGCTGTTCCTTATGAGGGAAACATTCTCCAATAGCATGAGATTATTACATGGATTAAATTAAAGGGTACATATTTTTTAGTTTTACTTTAATAAAAACTATTGACAAAAAGCAAGGTTAGAGGGAGCTCTTCTAGGATTTCTAGATTTAAATTCCTTACAGGACTTCCAGTTTAATAGATAAAGTGCATGCATTTTCTCTGCTCCTTCCCAAGATTCCACTAAAATTACACTGAAGACAGTAAAAAGATACAAATCCAAAAGACCAGGAGAATGGGAGAGGGAATAACAACAAATGAAAAAAAAAAAAAACTTAACAAATTTCAGGGAAATGGAGGTAGTAAAACTAAGAAAGCAAAATGGCAAATACCTACAAAGGGGGATGCCAGGGATATAAAAGCCAATTCATTCAGCAGAAACTGGCAGGGGTTGGGGGGTAGTATAAAAACTGGAGACATCTAGATGGTGAAGGTGGAAAATGGAAATGAAAACAGAAGTAATATTTAAAATTTGTATAAAGAACAATTAGACTCTCTGGTCTCCTTATTTGGAGTAGCAGGTTATTGCTTCTCTCCATTCTGGCAAGAAACTAGACGTTTTTAAATGGAGAAACTGAACCAAACACATTACCTTTAGGTACACCAGGCACAGTGGAGATTGGAAAAGAGCCTTACTAATGGAAGGTCTCTTTTTTCCTGTTTGTGTTAAATCTATGTAGTGAACAAAACTACTTGTAATCATCTCCAAAAATGTGCAGCCAGGTGTATAATTTTGCTAGAAAAAATTGGTAGATTTTCTCTGCAAAAATAAATGGCCCTTTAGTGGGTAATTTAAACAAATGGTCATATTCTTGCTCACAAGAGAACTCAAATCACCAGATGCTACAGACTGAATGTTTGTGTCCCTCAGTATTCCTATCTTGAACTCTTAACCCCAATGCAACATATTAGGAGGTGGGGCTTTTGGTAGGTGATTATGTCATGAAGGCAGAGCTCTCATGAATGAGATTAGTGCCCTTGTAGAAGAGACTTTGGAGAGCTCCCTCATCCTTTCTGTCTATGAAGACACAAGAAGAAGAGAATAGCTGTTTATAAATCAGGCAGTGGGATCTCATCAAATACCAAATCTGTCTGTGCCCTGATCTTGCACTTTTCAGCCTGAGGAAAAAAATTCTGTTGCTTATAAGACTCCTAGTCTATGGTATTCCATTATACCAGAAAAAGAAACAGAAAGAACTCACAGGAAGAGATAATTCAGGGAACAGACAAAAACATTTCAAAAACTAACACCCTAAGACACATGAGAACATATATTGTATTTATAATTTGGAAAATCTGAGAAAAAAGATTTTAAAATTAAATAATCAATCCAGAAGGTCCAGCAACTGACTAAAAAGAATACCAGAAGAAAGTGCAGGAAAAAAAAAAAAAAGATAATATTATCAAAGAGGCCATGGAGGAAAAATATGCCAAACTGACAGATATAAGTTTCTAGGTCCAAAGAGTCCTTCAAGAGCTCAGCACAATGAATTAAAAAAAAAAAAAAAAAGTTTCAAGGTTCATCATTTGAAAACTTTGGAATTAGCAGAAAAAAGAGTCAAATATTGACAAGAGGAAAACAGGAATTAGGGATCAGAATGGCATTAGATTTTACAATAGCAAAATAGGAAGTTAAACAACAATTAGAAAAACGTTTGCAAAATGCTGAGGGAAAAGGATTATCAACAGAATGTTATACCCAGGAAAAGTATCAATCAAGTAGAGAGGTAGAAAAAGTTTTTCCAATGTACCAATTATCAAAAAAAGAAAGAAAAAAAAAACACTTATCCCTACAATGCACCCTTTTTCAGGAAGCTATTAGTATGAGGATGTTGTGTCAATTATCAGTTTATTGCCTCTCAGCTACAAATGTGATAAAGAACTGAATTTCTTTAAGTATTTCTCCTTCAAAGTGAACATAATGTTAAACTTTTAAGTTGAGGGCTCTGGAGGAACGTTGAAAGAGGAGGAGGCTTCCTGCAATTTCTGGCACAGGTTAGGAGGCGTGGGGTGTGCAGATGCTGGGGTATTGATATGTGAGTCAGTCATGTAGGTATGAGGACATTTGATAGAGCCTTCCCCAGCCTTGGGCCCAGGACATAGTTGGTTCTCCATGACTTTAAATCCTTGGGTGTGGTAATAAATTTTCCATAGCCCCCGTGACATGAAAACCAGAGTCCTGAATTGCCTGCCTGCTCTGTAGATCTCCTGTTTGCTCAGGTGCCTAGACTCACCCAGCAAGTTCCCATACAGCTTGCACTCATTGGCCTGCTTGGACTCCATTTCAAGCCCCCCCACTCAGTGTGCATGAAACCATCAATCTGTTTTCTCAGCACACAGATGCCTACATCACACACCGAGAAGTCATTCCTACTGAAAGTCTTTCCTCGACCTCTGTCCACACCCAGACTCCCACTTCAAGTCCACCCATACCACCACTTGTTGGTCACCTGCCCCTCAGCCTGCACTCCAGTGGATTCCTGTTGCCTATTGATGGCGCAACAAATCTAGATCAGCTTCAGCCTGGATAAACCAGGGACTTCTCTGCTATCTGGTGGTCCAACCACATCTGCTGGAACAAAGTTGAACCCCTTCAAGTTTATCCTTCATTGGGTACACTTCCTCCCCCTAGGGTACCATATAGAGTTTCCTCATGTCTTATATTTACTCTTTTTTATCATAGTTAATAATTCATAAGATGAAATACTAAATAGAGAAGGAGGAAGGTATGGTATCAAGGAATTAAAGCATCTTACTGAGCTGCAAAGAAAAGGGAGATTATAGATGATGAGGAAGGGCCGAGAATTGCAGCTGGGTCTTAAACCTAGATAATGCCAGTCATGATTGGAACATGAGAGTGGAATTCTTAAGGAAGAATTTCTCTCAGGAAAAGAGAAAAGAAAAAAGAGAAAAAAGTAACATAGATTTCCTGGAGCATATAACCTTGTGGAACAGAGAATTCTGTTCATAAGTTTGAGACGTATTAGATATTGGGATATAAAACACTTAGGAAAAAGTATTTCTTAGTGAAATGCTTATCAGCAGTGAGCAACATCTTTATAGCAATAATTCTGAAAAAACTAAATTATCAATATAATTTGAAATTATGACACAAATACAAAACAGAGAACAGTATTTGTAATATCTATAATATCTATATTATATTATAATATTATATATATAATATTATATAATAATATAATAGTATTTGTAATATCTATAATATAGATATTATATATCTATTTCTCTCTGTCTATATCCACCTTCCTTAACTAAGAAACTGAAAAAAATTTTCTATTACAGAGAGAAAAGTGAATTGCAAAAAAAAAAAAAAAAGGGAAGCAAAAAGAAAATATAGGCTATATAGCTTGGAATAACAATTTCTTCTGGAGCCTCATCCACCAAAGGGCAGACAGCAGAAGCAAGAAGAACTACAATTCTGCAGCCTGTGGAATGAAAACCACATTCACAGAAAGATAGACAACATAAAAGGCAGAGGACTATGTACCAGATAAAGGAACAAGATAAAAACCCAGAAAAACAACTAAATGAAGTGGAGATAGGCAACCCTCCAGAAAAAGAATTCAGAATAATGGTAGTGAAGATGATTCAAGACCTTGGAAAAAGAATGGAGGCAAAGATTGAGAGGATGCAAGAAATGTTTAACAAAGACCTAGAAGAATTAAAAAACAAACGTCTAGAAGATTTAAAGAACAAACAAACAGAGATGAACAATACAATAACTGAAATGAAAAATACACTAGAAGGAATCAATAGCAGAATAACTGAGGCATAAGAACGGATAAGTGACCCGGAAGACAGAATGGTGGAATTCACTGCCAAGGAACAGAATAAAGAAAAAACAATGAAAAGAAATGAAGACAACCTCAGGTAAGAGGTTGAAGAGACCTCTGGGAGAGCATTAAATGAAACAACATTCGAATTATAGGGGTCCCAGAAGGAGAAGAGAAAGAGAAAGGACCAGAGAAAATATTTGAAGAAATTATAGTCAAACAATTCCCTAACATGGGAAAGGAAATAGCCACCCAAGTCCAGGAAGCACAGAGATTCCCAGGCAGGATAAACCCAAGGAGAAACATGCTGAGACATATAGTAATCAAACTGACAAAAATTAAAGACAAAGAAAAATTATTGAAAGCAACAAGGGAAAAATGTCAAATAACATACAAGGGAACTCCCATAAGGTTAACAGCTGATTTCTCAGCATAAACTCTACAAGGCAGAAGGGAGTGGCACAATAAAATTGAAGTGATGAAAGGGAAGAACCTACAACCAGGATTACACTACACAGCAAGGATCTCATTCACATTTGATGAAGAAATCAAAAGCTTTACAGACAAGCTAAAGCTAAGAATATTCAGCACCACCAAACAAACTCTACAACAAATGCTAAAGGAACTTCTCTAAGTGGGAAACACAAGAGAAGAAAAGGACGTACAAAAACAAACCCCTAACAACTAAGAAAATGGTCATAGGAACATACATATTGATAATTACCTTAAACATGAATGGATTAAATGCTCCAACCAAAAGACATAGGCTCACTGAATGGATACAAAAACAAGACCGACATATGTGCTGTCTACAAGAGACCCACTTCAAACCTGGGGACACATACAGACTGAAAGTGAGGGGATGGAAGAAGATATTCCATGCAAATGGAAATTAAAAGAAAGCTGGAGTAGCAATACTCATATCAGATAAAATAGATGTTAAAATAAACAATGTTACAAGAGACAAGGAAGGACACTACATAATGATCAAGGGATCAATCCAAGAAGATATAACAATTATAAATATATATGCACCCAACATAGGAGAACCTCAATACATAAGGCAACTGCTAACAGCTATAAAAGAGGAAATTGACAGTAACACAGTAATAGTGGGGGACTTTAACACCTTACTTACACCAATGGACAGATCATCCAGACAAAAATTAATAAGGAAACACAAGCTTTAAATGACACAATAGACCAGACAGATTTAATTGATATGTATTGGACATGCCATCCAAAAACAGCAGATTACACTTTCATCTCAAGTGAACACAGAACATTCTCCAGGATAGGTCACATCTTGGGTCACAAATCAAGCCTCAGAAAATTTAAGAAAATTGAAATCATATCACGTATCTTTTCTGAGCACAGTGCTATGAGATTAGAAGTCAATTACAGGGAAACTAATGTAAAAAACACAAACACATGGAAGCTAAACCATACATACTAAATAACCAAGAGATTACTGAAGAAATCAAAGAGGAAATCGGAAAATACCTAGAGACAAATTACAATGAAAACACGATGACCAAAACTGATGGGATGCAGAAAAAGCAGTTCTAAGAGGGAAGTTTATAGCAATACAAGCCTACCTCAGGAAACAAGAAAAATCTCAAATAAACAATCTAACCTTACACCTAAAGGAACTAGAGAAAGAAGAACAAACAAAACCAAAAGTTAGTAGAAGGAAAGAAATCATAAAGATCAGAGCAGAAATAAATGAAATAGAAAGAAAGAAAACAGTAGCAAAGATCAATAAAACTAACAGCTGGTTCTTTGAGAAGATAAAATTGATAAACCATTTGCCAGACTCATTAAGAAAAAGAGGGAGAGGACTCAGTAAAAGTAGAAATGAAAGAGGAGAAGGTACAACAGACACCACAGAAATACAAAGCATCCTAAGAGACTACTAAAAGAAACTCTATGTCAAAAAAATGGACAACCTGGAAGAAATGGACAAATTCTTAGAAAGGTATAATCTTCCAAGACTGAACCAGGAAGAAATAGAAAATATGAACAGCCCAATCACAAGTAAGGAAATTGAAACTGTGATTAAAAATCTTCCAACATGGCTTCCCTGGTGGTACAGTGGTCAAGAATCCACCTGCCAATGAAGGGGACATGGGTTCGATCCCTGATCCAGGAAGATCCTACATGCCATGGAGCAATTAAGCCTGTGTGCCACAACAACTGAGCCTGTGCTCTAGAACCCACGAGCCACAACCACTGAGCCCACGTGCCCCATTTATTGAAGTCCACGTACCTAGAGCCCATGCTCTGCAACAAGAGAAGGCACTGCAATGAGAAGCCCACACACTGAAACGAAGAGTAACCCCCACTTGCCACAACTAGAGAAAGCCCATGCTCAGCAACAAAGACCCAACACAGCCAAAAATAAAAATAAATAAAATAAATAAATTAAAGAAAAAAAATCTTCCAACAAACAAAAGTCCAGGACCAGATGGCTTCACAGGTGAATTCTATCAAACATTTAGAGAAGAGCTAACACCCATTCTTCTCAAACTCTTCCAAAAAATTGCAGAGGAAGGAACACCCCCAAACTCATTCTATGAGGCCACCATCACACAGATATCAAAACCAGACACAGATACTACAAGAAAATAAAATTACCAACCAATTTCACTGATGAATATTGATGCAAAAATCCTCAGCAAAATACTAGCAAACAGAATCCAATAACACATTAAAAGGATCATACACCATGATCAAGTGAGATTTATCCCTGGGATGCAAGGATTCTTCAACATATGCAAATCAATCAATGTGATACACCATATTAACAAATTAAAGAATAAAATCCATATGATCATCTCAATAGATGCAGATAAAGCTTTCGACAAAATTCAACACCCATTTATCATAAAAACTCTCCAGAAAATGGGCATAGAGGGAACCTACCTCAACATAATAAAGGGCATATACGACAAACCACAGTAAACATTACGCTCAATGGTGGAAAATTGAAAGCATTTCCTCTAATATCAGGAACAAGACAAGGATGTCCACTCTCACCCCTATTACTCAACATAGATTTGGAAGTTTTAGCCACAGCAATCAAAGAAGTAAAAGAAAAAAAGGAATACAAATTGGAAAAGGAGTAAAACTGTTCACTGTTCGCAGATGACATGATACTATACATTGAGAATCCTAAAGATGCCACCAGAAAACTACTAGAGCTAATCAATGAATTTGGTAAAGTTTCAGGTTACAAAATTAATGCACAGAAATCTCTTGCATTCCTATATACTAATGACGATACAAACTGATGGAGAGATATACCATGTTCTTGGATTGGAGAAATCAATATTGTGAAAATGACTGTACTACCCAAAGCAATCTACAGATCCAATGCAAGCCCTGTCAAAATACCAAAGTCATTTTTTACAGAACTAGATCAAAAAATCTTAAAATTTGTATGGAGATACAAAAGACCCTGAATAGCCAAAGCAATCTTGAGGGAAATAAACGGAGCTGGAAGAATCAGACTCCCTGACTTCAGACTCTACTACAAAGCTACAGTAATCAAGACAGTATAGTACTGGCACAAAAACAGAAATATAGATCAATGAAACAGGATAGAAAGCCCAGAGATAAAGCCACACACCTATGATCAACTAATCTATGACAAAGGGGGCAAGGATATACAATGGAGAAAAGACGGTCTCTTCAATAAGTGGTGCTGGGAAAACTGGAGCTACATGTAAAATGAAATTAGAATACTCCCTAACACCATACACAACAATAAACTCAAAATGGATTAGAGCCCTAAATGTAAGGGCTTGGATATTACACCTGATATTATAAAATTCTTAGAGGAAAACAGAGGAAGAACATGCTTTGACATAAATCACAGCAAGATATTTTTTGATCCACCTCCTAGAGTAATGGAAATGGAAACAAAAATAAACAAATAGGACCTAATGAAACTTAAAAGCTTTTTCAAAGCAAAGGAAACTGCAAACAAGTTGAAAAGACAACCCTTAGAATGGGAGAAAATATTTGCAAATGAAGCAACTGACAAAGATTAATCTCCAAAATATATAAACAGCTCATGCAGCTCAATATTAAAAAAACAAACAACCCAATCCTAAAATGGGCAGAAGATCTAAATAGACATTTCTCCAAAGAAGACATTCAGATGATCAAGAAGCATATGAAAAGGTGCCCAGCATCACTAATTATTAGAGAAATGGAAATCGAAACCACAATGAGGTATCACCTCACACCAGTTAGAATGGGCATCATCAGAAAATCTACAAACAATAAATGCTGGAGAGGGTGTGGAGAAAAGGGAACCCTCTTGCACTGTTGGTGGGAATGTAAATTGATACAGCCACTATGGAGAATAGTGTGGAGGTTCCTTACAAAACTAAAAATAGAATTACCATATGACCCAGCAATCCCACTACTGGGCATATACCAAGAGAAACCCATAATTAAAAAAGACACATGCACCCCAGTGTTCATTGCAGCACTATTTACAATAGCCAGGTCATGGAAGCAACCTAAATGCCCATCAACAGATGAATGGATAAAGAAGATGAGGTACATATATACAATGGAATATTACTCAGCCATAAAAAGGAATGAAATTGGGTCATTTGTAGAGACGTGGGTAGATCTAGAGACTGTCATACAGAGTGAAGTAAGTCAGAAAGAGAAAAACAAATATCGTATATTAATGCATATATGTGGAACCTAGAAAAATGGTACAGATGAACCCATTTGCAGGGCAGAAATAGAGACACAGATGTACAGAACAAATGTATGGACACCAAGGGCGGAAAGCAGCACCAGGTGGGGGTGGTGGGATGAATTGGGCGATTGGGATTGACATACATACACTAATATGTATAAAACAGATAACTAATAAGAACCTGCTGTATAAAAAAATAAATAAAATTAAAAAAAAACAACAAATAAAAAATAAAAATTTCTTCCGGTTTCCTTGATTGAACCAAAAGTGTTAACCACTTTTAGCAGTCACCTATTGGGTTGCCTCTCCGGGACCTCTTCTCCCTGTTAGGAGTCTTAGTGTTTATGCAGCATATATGGTAAAACTGCTGGGCCATCAGCAGCCATCTTTAACAAGGGTGCTCCACCCTCTCATTTGATCCCTGCATAGGCATACTCCCAACACAGGCCAGTGAGAATCTTTTCCCTAAACCCTGCTCTCTAGACTAGAGGTTAGTGGGACACTTTCCACAAGCTGGGTAGAAACTGAGGTGAAAGAATTCTCTGTGGATCCTTAGGGATTGTAGTTTCCTTTAATTTCCTAGTTCCAGCTCATTACTGAGGCACACCTGTATTCCTGCCATTTGGGTTCCACCAGACTGCCGTTATTTTTCAAGTGGGTTAATTTAGTTTACTTTTTTGATTGAACTAACTATTACAGAATACCATATTTAAAAAGAAACAATTTCTGCTTTCTCCAGTTATCTATTAGTTTATAACATTTTTGTTTTCTCCTTGACAAACTGCAGATGGAGCCTCATAGTCTAATACATAGGTCATTTGATGTTGCAATGGCAAATTAAAAATGCCAGTTATCAGAAATGAAATGAAATATATAATTACTCTCTGTAAAGTGTTATATAGTAATCAACACCCTGAGAGACAGAAACATGATTTGAGAGTCAGCTTATATAAATATAGTGGGTCACAGAATTTCTCCAAATCTTAATTGAGCTTCTACCTATTTTTGTTTGTTTGTTTCATACGTTTCTTTTTTGTTTCATATGAGACTGATTTTGTTCTTACTTACAGGTAAATTTTACCTTGAAATTATGCCACTCTTCCCTATCAAATGCCAAAATGTTCCTAAATTTAAGCACTTGAGAAGGAGAAATCCAAATGATAAATATCACTTAGTAATTCACCAAGGCCCCTTGTACCTGAATACTTTATGCTCTAATGATGATTTGTAAGTCAAATAGTTTAGGTGTATGCCAGTGTTCACATTCAGCCTTATCAACCTCATGGCACAAAGAGACCTTATAATGTAATATCTCATCACCAAAAGGACAGTTAGATAACATAGGATCATGCTTCAAAAATGGCTTAGCTGGCAAATACATATTTTAAACAGACTGCTTGGTTGACTTAAGTATCAGAACTGTCTTTCAACAAGTCTTGATTAGCTGACTGTTAACCTTGAACCAACAGTGACTTGCTTGGAATGCATTTCATTTAAGGTGATGAAAATAATATCTTGTATTACTAACAGAGACTCCTGAAAACCTTCATTTACTATCCACATAATAACAATCTGGCATATACATTACTCTTCAGAAACTGAAACATCACTGTATCTATTTGAATTGCTAAGGGGAAGAAGAAGAGCCATGTTAAGAAAATCCCTAAATAATAGTAAGTTCCTAAACATAGGCTTTCACTTTCTTACTGTGAAAAGTTGGCATTAATTATGCAAGTCTCTGTGCTAAAGTACACTTTAAAGTTTGGTGGTCTTTGTTGCTTTATTACCATGATGAATGAAAGAAAAATTATCCAGGTGTGTGGACACCTGGATCACACTTAACAGATTTTACATAAATTGTTTCTTTTTTGTTTTTCTGACATTGTTTTAAGAAGTTCAAGCTAATCAAAGTCTAAATCTAAAAGGGATAAAATAATTTATTGATTTAAAATGGGCAATGATGGACTTCCCTGGTGGTGCAGTGGTTAAGAATCTGCTTGCCAATGCAGGGGACACAGGTTCGAGACCTGGTCCGGGAAGATCCACATGCCATGGAGCAACTAAGCCCGTGTGCCACGACGACTGAGCCTGTGCTCTAGAACTTGCTAGCCACAACTACTGAGCCCGCGTGCTGCAACTACTAAAGCCTGCACGCCTAGAGCCTGTGCACTGCAACAAAGAGTAGCCCCGCTGACGCAACCAGAGAAAACCCACGTGCAGCAACAAAGACCCAACACAGCCATAAATAAATAAATAAATAAATAAATTTAAAACAAAAATGGGCAATGACACATAAGCCCCATAAGAAGATAAGTATTAAATTTACTGGAGGAACAGTCTGTACTTCATCTTTGTTCATACTAGAACATGGTATGTTGTTCTACATACAGAGGAACGACTTTGGAAGGATACCTTGAGCTTATGGGTCTTTTCAGACTTAATAGTAATTTTAGACAGAACATCTGAAATTGGGAAATATAAGAATTCTCACCCACTACCCATCTCACTGCAACATCTGCCCTGCTGCAGTTCTAACCTATCAGTTTAAATTGGATACTTTTAGATGCAGATGGTGATGGTTAATTTCCTCTGGACAGCTGATGAAGCATTAAAGGGATGACAGTCTGTTAGTAACAAATCTGTTTACTTCAGGCGCACTGCAAAGACTTTATGCCTTATTAGGAAAGTCCTTTACTCATTTTCCATTAGAAAATTCTGCCAGCACAATTATATTCGTACTGTTTACAAACATCTTAACACACAGTTGTAAACAGTAACATTTCTTTAACAGTTACAAATGTCTGAGAAGTACATAAATAAAAATTTACTGTACCAAAAAAGAAAAGATTACTAAAGAGATATGGAGATATTATAAGAATATAACCTGATTGAGGAGAAAAAGAGAATTTTGTTTTGAAATAGCACTATTTTTTTTCTATAGGTGGTTATGTTCAATGACAATTAGATTATCAAGTAGTAGAGTTGGTTTGTTTCTAATGAGCCTGTTGATATTACTCATAGCTATCAAAAGCAAACTAGAAAATATTGTCATGAACATTGAGAGTTTACTGTGAATAAAAGTGGAAAAAAGAACAGACTTTTCAAAATATGTTCATACCAATAACTCAATAAAATAGGGGATAATTTGTGGCATTCTTTTGGGTGAGCATTTACAGCCAGAAATTCTTAATAAATTAACTTCCACAAGTAATAATTCCATTAGGAAGGAAACTGAAAAAAATCTTGTTTTTAAGTAAAATATATATATATAATATTTATAAATATTTTTAAAATAAACATTTGAAATGAGAAATTTCAGGGTTTAAAATAAGGAAACATGCACCTATATCTGAGAACTATATTAAACTCTAATATCATACTGTGAGGGAGTTAGTGTTAAATAAATTATAAGAAAATATTTGTACATTAATTTATCCTCTCCTTACTTAAAACAGAATTCAAAAAACAAACAAAACCACACATACTCAATATGGTTAAAGGAAACCCCCCCATATATATATATTTTTATATGGCATAAAATATATCAAAATAAATATATATAGTATATAATATATAAGGATAGAAAAAATAAGTTGAAACAGTGTTAGTTTATTTCAGAAAATGCATGCATTTTAGACAAATGCAACTAAATGAATTGTAATGCCAAAAAACTTTGGTATTCCTGTACTGGTGAAAAGTTTAAAAGATCCCTAAACTCACCATTAATGATAATATTTTCTTATACTAATCTCCTATCATACTTTCTTTGTTTCAACCTGATGAAACATTCTGTTTTATCGAGTTACTGTATTACTAGACAAATCTCACTAAGGTTAAGGTTATGCCATGCTAGTTATCTTTATAATCTTTGGAGTACATAGATACGGGACATTGCACATGGTAGGCATTCCATAAAAGTCTATTAAAAAACAAATGAAGTAAATATATTTTACCCATCCTTCCAAACTAATAATAAAAATCTACCGAAAACTTACTACTCAGTAAATGGCTATTGTGGGAGTTACAAAGTTTAAAGTAGCTTTTAACCAAAGACATTAACAATTTTGCTGAGGATACAAAAATAACACACAGCTTCAGGTGTTATACCTTAGCACATGCATTATAAACTTAGTAGAAAATAAGAGAACAGAGAGTAATGTAGGTTGAGATTTACTCTTTTTTAAATCCATGTTATATGAAAAATAGAAAATATTGTATTTTGAAGCATCTAGCTGCAAAAGAAAAAAATACTTTTTTGTCAGAATATAGTAACACACTCATTAAGTGAATGAGTGTTCCATTTTGAAATTAATTTTTCATTTTAAAGGAACTTGGCTTATTGCTTTAAACACCAGAGAAAAAACCTTTTCTGCCTTTATACTCAAACCTCTTGTGTTTGCAGCCTTCCCAAAAAGCTTACACAGGCTTCCTACCGTTAATTTACCACATGCTGCTAGAGCTGACAGTTTTTAATTTACTGGTCAGATTCACCTATTATTTGTACGCATTATACCAAACATATTCCCGATTCACTAAAATTTCTTTGTGGGAATACAAGGAAATTATAGTGAATATGGTTGAGATCAAGTGGGCCCTTAGATCTTAATTATAAGTTATCAAAAAAAAAAAAAGAAAAGAAAAGAAAAAAAGAACTAGCTCCCTTGGCTATTTTCTTACCAGGAAACAAATGAAAAAGGGAAATTTATTTCCAACCGTAAATCCCAAATGTTTCATTTTCATTTTCCCCAAGTTAACTTTCTCACCTAGCTAAGCAGCATTTCCTGCCATTATTAGCCGCCGGCCCAATATCAGCTGACCAGTATCTGTCAAACTCCTTGCTTCAATGAGCTTAGGGACTCTTGAGGAATTCCACGTATGCAGACTTCTGCTTACAGCTTCTAATTATTTTCTAACAGATAATGGAACATTTAAGTTCAGAGAGGTTAGATTAAATCTGTTAAGTGGATCAAAACCCTAGATAAAATTCCAGTGGCAAAGATCACTGTAGAAAACCCTAAGCTTTTTAGTTTTGAGATAAAGAGCCCTCGCTGACTGCTTGTTTTCTGGGACAAACTGGTCTCACAATGTTATACTACCTCAGAGGTATTCATTCTTATTTCTAATCACACTGTGCCAAGCTCTATGTAAACTATAAGCTGTGAGTGCCAAAAACATGGCTTCTTAGGAACTGCAGCAGCATTTAGAAAGTTCAAAAGAATATATGGATATCTTTTTCCTTACTGGAAAAACAAAAACGATCGAGCTATTTATGTAGTAAGTATAGTACAACTTATTGTTGTAACGGGGTCAAAGGAGTATAGACTCTATGGTTATAATTTTATGCGAAGTGGTCATGATGAGGTTAAAATGCTTAGGCAATACATCAGAATTTTTTAATTTGTATAATTCAGAGGATTTGTCTGTAGTTTTTGTAGAAATTCATAACAGTTTGATTTTCTAATTTGAGGGTAAGAATGAGTGACATAAAATGTCATATGGAGGAATAGTAAATAAAAAGAAAATGATGAGGTCATCAACAGAGCTTTGAGGAGCAAGAATACCTCTTGAGCAAAACTTGGATTCAATGAATGCAATGGGCCACTTCAGGAGCTCAGAAGAAAAAACTCAGAAGAAATAAAACTCTGTGAAGGAACTGCCACTTGTTTTACTACTTATGGCCACCATCTCTCTCTAAGATAGGGTGATCTTTTGGTGGAGACAGAGTAATGGTATGAGAAGTCAGTAGACTTTGAAACCAGAGAGCTGTCAGTTCAAATCCAGGCTCTGCCTTCCCTTATTGGATTCAGAATAAGAGAAATGATTTAAATCCTATCTGAAAGCTTAATTCTCCTTACAAATAGGCATATTAATACCCATCTGTAGGCTTTCCTTTGGCTCAATCTAGATGCAAAGAATCATTCTTTCTTTACTTCATAATTTATAATTTTGGTCTTAATTTTATACATTAGGTTCTAGAATATACGTTTTAAAAATATGTCTACTATTAATAGTTGATCCATGGTGGAACATGATTAAGCCTTCTTGCTAGACCAATCCCTTTTCACTCTGGCTTTGCTGTCATTGAGTTAAAGTTTTTGTACAAATCCACCATACTCCATTGTACAGATTAACTCTTGCAGTTTAGTACAAATAAAACAGTACCCAAGCTTGTCCTTGTTAATATAATATCTTCATTTAATCTGGATGGGAATCACCCATATGTGACCCAGGATTACCGATACCTGTTGCTGAATGTAGGGTTAATCTTGAAACTTGAAGATCTCAAGCAATCTGGGGATGCTCTCTGTCTACTTCTACTTTTACTATGACATTAACAATAACCATTAACTAGGATGATGATGGAGGTGAGGCCAACAGAGTTTCTATTACAAATTCTTTGGGTGCAACCAGACACCCTGCCAATCTGTTTAGTTTCTGATAGTCTATGCTTTGCAAACAAACCTGTGACACAAACACGTGACTAATACAGCAGTGGTGGGAGGTAGAATGAGGAATTCTTTTGATCATTGTGAGAAAACGATCATAAAAGAGTTCAAGATATCCTTGTGAGTAGTAACTTCTGTATAACCATTTTAGCAATACCAAGCATGTGGTCATTCATAGATGATTACCCAGTGTTGTAATAAATTTACAAAAGCACATTGAAAAAATATGATGGAGTATATTTACCATTTATCCATATACCACAGTGGAGTGAATATATATAAGTATATAAAATTTATAATAACATTTATATTAATGAAATTGTAATATATATATATAATATATAATAATATATAATATTAATATATAAGTTAACACATTTATATTTATTTACTCCACTATGTAGATACACATATATGTGTGTGTATGCTATTGCAAATATCACAGCATATTAAGCCTTCATTTCCTGAACAAAATCACTGCTGTATGAATAAAACCACTTTATGCCACATAATATAAACCAGGATTTTATTCAGATGGTCCTTTCCTCTTACAGAAACAATATTTTATATCTTTGAATCTACAAACAGAGAATTAAGCATTAACAAAATCATCTATGTCAAGGTTTGATATATTTCAAATTTGCTGATTTTCTGGAAGTTCTATTTCCTGGTCTATGTTTGCCCTGTGGGCAAACGCTTTCTACCTGAATTTTATGAGCAATCTTCATATTGTAAACAGCTCTTCCTACTGATGCAGTCAAAACGAGTGGGGATTTTTCCTAAACCATCATAATTAGCAAATACCGCTTGGATTGGAGTCAGGAACTGCACGTGATCAGCGTCATTCTCTCCCAGCTGTATGGTGGCACAGCAATACATCCTCTAATCATGTATGAAACTCCCCAAATTGTGGAGTTTAGAGAGCTGGAAAACGCCTACAATACGGAAAGCAATGCCTTTAACAGACTACTGATTTCCATTCACTGAATTTAAATATTGGTACAGTAGACAATGTGCCTCCCATATATAATGGAAACATTCACAGGGAAGCGTTCAGAAGATCTCCATTAGGGGTGGTTACTGGCCTCTTGCACACATAGAAAGTCTATAAGGGGTTTTCTTTCTCAAAGGGCTTTCAGAGGGTACACTGAGACCTACTTCAGAGTCAATATAAAGGACTATTCTCCAGCGACATGTTGATGCTCTGGTTTCAAAACATTTAATAAACTTATTTTGTAGAAATAAATCAGAGATGAACAATATAAATATGTAAGGAAAATTAAAGTATAATTTAAGTATGATTTAAAGTAAATAGAGACAGGACTGTTGGAGGGAAATATTAAGTCAATTAGTCTGGAGTAGAGAGGCTTCAGGGAGGAATATTAACAACCTTTAAAAATAGAAAAATCATTCAGTCAATTAACCACGTACTTATTGCTTTCTAACCAGATGCTTGTATTGCGCTTGCCATTAGAGATGCAGACGAGACGTGGGGTCAACAGACAGTCCCTGTCATCAAAGATGCTGTAGTCTAGTGATGGAGAGTGGGATTCTACAATGATTACTAGGACAAATAAATCTATAATAATCACAATAAATGCATAATTTTTTCCTGAATGTTATTAGTAGGTTATAATTTAGATTAAGGGGTCAGGAAAGGTATCTTTGAGGAAGTCTACTTAAGCTGAGAAAATAATGATAACCAAAAGTTCATTAGGTGTAACCGGGAGAAGGAAACTGGGGAAAAGCACTGACTGGTTTGCTTGGCTTGTAAGAGGAGTTGAAAGAGAGTCAGTGAAGAGAAAGAAGACTGGGAGAAGAGTTAGGAGCCCTGGAAGCCAAGGGTCTAATATTTTATTTTGCTTTAGTGAAAACACTGGAAGGTTTTATTTTGCTTTAGTGAAAACACTGTATTAAAAAACAGGGAGATCAAACTGGAAGCTCTTTTTATAATTCAAGCTGGAGAAGTTGATGGCTTGGATTAAGGGGGTGGCAATAGGATATAAAAAGAAGATGATGCTCTCTAAATGTGTTTTTGGCATAGAATCAAAGCATTTTCTCTTGAATTTGTAATGAGTAGTTTGAGGGGTTGTGACATTTAAGGATAAATCCCAAATTTCTGATGGGTACAAAAAAGTAAATAAATATACACATTCTTTAAATGGGTAAGATTAAGTGCAGAAGAGATTAAGAAAAGAAGATGAAAAGGTACATTCTGAGTGTGTTAAACTTGAGATTCCTCTGAGATTTCAGTGTGGTGATATCAAGGATGGAGATGAGGTCAGATTCATAAAACAGACTTAGAGATGAAATTTGAGAATCTAGTGAGATGTTCTACAAAACATGTATATTAAAAAGAGGTCTAGAACATAGCACTGAGAAATTTTAGTATTTCTAGGATTGTTTGCTAGCATGATTCTGAGAAGCAAGAAAGCTGAAGATTTTTAAGAATGTGATTATGGGATAAGGTGGGGGGGGGATAAATTGGGACTGACATATATACACTACTATTTATAAAATAGATAACTAATAAGAACCTGCTGTGTAGCACAGGGAATGTTACCCAATGCTCTGTAATGGCCTATATGGGAAAAGAATCTAAAAGAAAAGAAAAAATAGACTGGATATATGTATATGTATAAATGATTTACTTTGCTGTACACCTGAAGCTAACACAACATTGTAAATCAACTATACTCCAATAAAAAATTTTTAAAAAAGAATGTGATTATAAGATGGTCCACAAATTCAAGATTGTTATGAAGGGATGCGAGGACAGGTGGCCGCTGAGGGATAGTGAGAAACAGCGAAGAGTCAATGAATGGGAGACATCAAAAAGGGTTACATGTTTCTCAAGTAGTTACTATAGGAAAAGAACTGGAGGGAAAGGAAAATATGGTTGGAGAATCAGGTGTTTGACTGAGTGATTTCAGATGTGATGCCATTTCAGACAGAGTTCTCTACAACTAACAGGACATGAACCAGGGCCAATGAAATAACTATAACAAAAGTGATTTACTCTAGTTACTGGTACTTTTTTTCTTTTCTTTTTAGTAGAGTTTTGGAAGACTAAATTCTGTTTCTAATGGAGGTTGGAATCTCTTTCTGAAGTTATTACTTTATTTTTAAAAGCAAAACAACTATCCAAAACTTTTCTTAATTACTTTAGCAATAATTTTTCTTAACGTAAAAAGGATTGGTTGGGCTTCCCTGGTGGCGCAGCGGTTGGGTGTCCGCCTGCCGATGTAGGGGACACGGGTTTGTGTCCCGGTCCGGGAAGATCCCACATGCCGCGGAGCGGCTGGGCCCCTGAGCCATGGCCGCTGAGCCTGCACGTCCGGAGCCTGTACTCCACAATGGGAGAGGCCACAACAGTGAGAGGCCCGCGTACCGCAAAAAAAAAATCATGCAAGCAGTATAGAATCCTGTGACATCTAAGTAGTGGGCTTTTAATAAAAAGGAATTTTGTTTTTCACCTCTGAAATGAATGAATTGTATTCATATATGCAAATTAGAAAAATCTATTAGGCCTAAAGATATAATTAAATTATATGCATTTTTAAAAATCCACTATTAGTATAATACAGGATCTAGCTAAGAGTTATTGTTAACTATGTGAAGCCATATGTATGAAAATATTGTAATGTGAAAATAATGTTATATAACAAAATATCTTTTCCAATAGTTTTGTAAATCTGCTATAATCTAGGAGAAAATGTAAATCTTACCAAAAAATTGTTTGTCTCACCCCACTAATATGGCAACAATAAGAGTTGAAACAGCTCTCACTAAGACACTGAGTATCATAAAGACAATACAGAGAAGAGTAACAGAAACAATGGATACATCTTCAGAAAACAATAAAACAACTGTTGTGTAAGATAAAAGTTCCTATTGTATAGGAAGAAGGAAACTAGTTATTTTTCTTTTAATAAGAAAATTACCATTTACACAATAAGGTTGGCTGATCTGAAACACCTTTCCTTGCAGCACCTTTTCATGAACTATGTGGTTGATTTGGTGGCAAAGCTGACACTGAAGCCAAGAAGATTCAAGTTATCTCTAACCTGAAGTATTATTGATCAGTCACTGGAACTTAGAATAATTATGGCATTTCTTTTATCCTAGATTAGTTCTTTCTAAGAAAACATAAATTAAGTAAAACATTTAAAGATATATGCACTTCCTAGGCAAATAAAATAATGTCAAACAGTAGTGGGCTTAAATATCAGGGGAAACAAACAAGCAAACAAAAAACAGAGTAGTGGAAGCTCAGATAAACTCAAGAGCCTGTCTGATTTGACCAGACCAGGGTCCCAAATTCCAGGGATCTTGCTCAATAGCATCATTTTTTAGGTATCTGGTGTGCATCATTTGATGAATTTAAAAACAAAAAAAGGAGACAAAAAACACCCGTGTTTTCCCAATGAAATGGTGCCATTTGAAGCAAGAACTAGGAGAGCGCATAAATGTAGGCATTCTTCTTAAGAAGGTGGACCTTTAGAGTCATTTTCTTAATGTTCAATGTGATCTTCCTTTATGTGAATGAAGAATGTACTGGCCATTCACTAGCAGTGTGTTATTATCATCATTATGAATCCATTAGACATACTTAGGTGAGCTGAGTAACAGCCTTGTGACCAAATCCTCCTTCTCTTGCTTTTAGTGTAGCATTTAATAGAACACAAATTGCTCCTTATTTATTTTTGCCTATGGTAAAAATTCTAAGGAAATATAAAAGTCCTCTCCTTTGCCCTTGGATATCAATAGAAGTAGTAGATGTAGTGAGTTTTGAGTATTAAAACTAGTAGTAGTAGTTATTAAATCTGGAATATCCTACCCTAAGTGTAAAGTTGCAGGGAGAGAGGGCAGCAAAAAGGTCTAATGCTTAATAAAAGTATGCAGTTTCCATTGTCTTTGGAAGCTGTATTTTCCTCCTACACAATGATATGAAACACAGGCACACACATGCATATTAATACTAATACACGCATAACCAGTCTGCAAAGGAGACATGTGGCATGGTTGCAGTTATTTTAGTTTGAAAGTTATCCTTGGAACACTCTACCATAGTACTGTACCTTAGCTGATTTCCTCCTGCCTTTCTTTGCCTAATGGCTTTCTCTTGCTACTGAAGCCTGTTTTGCCACACTCTGCAGGTAGCATATGCAGGAGAATAAATGTCTTTCTCTCCCAGTTGCCCTCAACCAATGACTGACAGCTGGAGTTCTTTCATCATCTCCCTTACATTTTAAGGTGTACATTTTAAGGTGTAACTCTGAGGTGTACGTCCTACACTGGCTGCCAGAGTCTCTCCAATGGAAAGAAGCTCCAGTCACTCATGAAGGCAGATGACTTAACTGATTCTCCTGTCTCATTTCCATATTCCCTTACTGATGAGTCCCTCACCTCCAAAAGAAACTATCAATACTTTCACTCAAATCCTTGTCTCAGGGTCAGCTTCTGCTTCTGGAAGAGCCCAAACTAAGACGTATGTCAAACATGACTTTTAACTTAATAACCCTGAGAATATTTGCAATTTCAACTCAATTCTTAGGTCCAAATTGCAAATAATTTTGCTAACATAGACCTTTTGTGGTTTGATATGTTATTTAAGCACTTATAATGATCTTCACACATAATAGATGAGGTAAAAATGTAGGTATGAAAAGTAGGTATATGTTTGTATCAAAGTTATACCAGCCTACTTAAAATACTGAATTCACCATTAATTTTTCCAGTTCAGCAGTATTTTAATTGTTGTGAAGCTATCCTAATGTTTTAAAAGTTGAGAAAATAGTAAGAAGTGTTTCTGCTTGATATTTATTGAAACTCTGCCAATAGCAGTTCATCAATCTGTTAATCTTCTAGCAGTTATTCACCAGGTAGGAATGGTGCAGTCAAAATATTTTCCTTAATTTTTTTTTTCATTTTTAAGATCAGACTCTTTAGAGTCTGTTGGTCACCAGATCCATCAACCATCTAGGAAAATGATGCCTTTCATGGCTCAATCAGAGCCTCATCTAAATTTCAGCAGAAATCTGTAACTTCAAGCTGCCACCCCTACTCCTGTTTCCATGGGAATAGACTTCAGATGAGGGAAAAGAAAAAATGGATGGGGTTAGGAGCTTTCAAATAGTCATTCAAAATCATGATGAGGTTTTCAAAGCTTCTTTCCTAGGGGATTATTTTGTAGCCTCTTAACCCCTTTTTGCCAGTCTGTTTCCATGGAAATATGACAAAAATGGCTGTCCAAGCCTCCAGCAGAGATTATTAGCATTCTTATGAATTTCAGCTTTGGCTGCTGTCTAGACTAGGCAAGATCTTTTACTATCAGTTTTACATATTAACTACACTGTTTCTACTCATTGTCTTTTTTCTTTATCATTTTTATTTCTTTGAAAGTTCCCTTCACAAATTTATACTTATGATCAAGATCAAATTGATCATGACATCACTTAAAAAAGCTTGTTTTACATTTTAATATTTGAACCGGCTGTAGAGAGCGTCGGAAATTTTAGAGACCGGCAGAAGGAACATTATTTAGTTATTGGACTCAATGTCTGTTAGATAGGTGTTGATAGATATGCAGCAAGAATCGTATTTAAAATATTTAGCAACTGTTAAGACACAGCACTGAAACCAAGTGGGACACTGTGGACTCCTGGGATCTGGAGCCTTTCTGTTCAGCCTCAGTGACCTTCCCTGCGTTCCAAAGGGCAGGTTCAAACAGTTGTTAATCAGGGAAGGGAGGGGGTTCAGAGACAAGGAAGGAGCAGCCAAGAAACAATAGGGTCCCGAGATACAAATAACAATATCTTTGTGCTCTTTACAGAAAGAAAACCCCCAACAAATGGAAATTGTTAGCATTCTTCATTCCAGATTAAAGGAACCAGAAAAACTCTTCAAGACACCAACTGAGGCCAGATTAAAGGAATGGAGGCCCTGCACACACCCTAATCTTATCAGCAATATCACCCTTGAACCACTGCTATAGAACTCCTCACTAACCTCACTAAACCCTCGGGGTTGGGACACACAGTTCTGAGGGCAAGAGCCTGCTTTGTCCCCTTCTGCCAGGCACAGCAATAAAGCTATTCTTCACCCAAACTCTGTCTCCGAGGTTCGATTCGGCACTGGTGTACAGAGACAGAGCTTTCGGCATCCGCACCAACCAATCAGAGCAACAGGTTGGTCCCACTTAAATTATCAGCCCTATTGTATAACAACCAATAAGTTGTTAAACTAAAAGTAGCCCTATATAAGATGAGTATAGCATTAGACCCAAATAAATTATCCAGCGCCACAAACTGAGCTCCTATAAAACTTACAAAAGAGCGTACAAGAGAAAAGGATAGAAAAACATAGCAATTTGTCTTTTTAAAAATCAAAGTGCATATTCTTTTATATGAAGGTCATTTGAAAATCAAAATCATTCTTATTACTGAAGACATTATGTTAAAAGATAGAGAAAGAATACATATGGGTCTTTGACAGCACCTCTGGCGAGATATCTTGTGTTGAATGTGAAAAAATAACAGCACGCTACATACATAGTTTCATCTGTTGTACCTTCTGAAATTTGCTGAGCAGCTCAATCTACAATTATTGCTAGGGGAAATCTTAAAGTTCTGGTTGACCTTATAAAGTACTTTCATTCTTCAGAACTCTTATTATTCTATAGTTGGAGCATTTTACCTATAAGGTCTTGTCTTATGAATTTGAATTGAAAAAAACAGGTTTCAATGTGTAATTATCTGAGTTAGTGGGTTCCTAATTTAAATTTAACAGCAACTAACTCACTATCAAAACTAATATTGATTGATGTTTTCAAGTAATATATCATAACAACAATAAAATAAAGCAGTCTGATTTTCCAAATCATCGTCACTACTCTCAAATGCAGTCTGGCATAGTAGTTAAACACATGGCCGTTGAGGGCAGGATTTGGTCAGCAAGCCAAAATGGCTGCTTATCTACTAAAAGGAGAGAGTTGAGTAGTTGTCACAAAAACCACATTGCAGGAAAAGCCTGATTATTTATTCTCTGGTCTTTTAAGCAAAAGTTTGCTGACCCTTGCTCAAGCCTTTAATTATAAGATTATACCATTTCCAGAGAAGACACTTTGAAGTCGGAGTCATTTTTTTTTTTTGAATTCTAAAAGCAGTCTATTAATAATGGATAAAAATGTGATTGCCTGCTGTCTGTACTTACATCCATAAACTCCACATTGGCTTTGGGACCAGTTGTTTCATTAAGAATCTTAATAGCCACAGGAATCTTCACTGTTTCTCCTTCAGGGACCCAAATACCCTTGGGAGGAAAAAAATCACATTAAATCTATGTTAAGACATACAACATTTAGACCAGAAACAAAATTTGATTAAACACTTGACCTATTAATACCTTAAAAAATAATTTAGAAGTTCCATATTTTGTTATTCAATCAACAAATGTTTTTCAAGCACCTGTTATATGTTACAAATTACTCAGCAACTTTGTTTTCTGCTTTCATTACCTGAAGGTGGATCATATGTATATACGCTATTATCAAGTTCAATTTGTGTACATGAAAAAGGCTTTGAATAATAAAAAAAAAAAAAAAAGAAGAAGAAAAAGAAAAAACGTTGAAATAATAATAATATTTGACTTGGATGATATCATCAACTTCTCACAACTTTGAGAAAGCTGTTTTGATTTTTGAACTTCAATTGTCTTATTTGTAGTTTAGAAGACTGGGGTAATTAATGTTGGAGGTTCTTTTCAGCTTTAATATTATCTAATTATTCTGCAACTAAAAATAAAATGAAATAAAAAAGCATATTCTTATGTATCAAAATTCAGATTGATTTAAGAATTAATTTTCTAAGGTTGATTGTTTAAGAATTAGTTTTCAGGGCTTCCCTGGTGGTGCAATGGTTGAGAGTCTGCCTGCTGATGCAGGGGACACGGGTTCATGCCCTGGTCCGGGAAGAGCCCACATGCTGCGGAGCGGCTGGGCCCGTGAGCCATGGCCGCTGAGCCTGCACGTCCGGAGCCTGTGCTCCGCAATGGGAGAGGCCACAACAGTGAGAGGCCCACGTACCACAAAAAAAAAAAAAAAAAAAAAAAAAGAATTAATAGTTTTCAAAGGCAAGTACTAGGGAGTATTGAGCACATATTGTCTATATTATTTAATATTCAAGGATTTTTATTATTTCTGAAGTAATATAAAATATTTATATTAGTCACTGAAAGTTCTCTCTTCCTCTAGAGACATAATTATATTCAAACAGGACCTGTGCATTGTGGGAAAGTATAAGGTTGGCAGGGTTTGGGTAAAGTACAACTTTAGCTAAATAACAGCATTTCTGAGTAAACAATTCAATCATCTGAATGAGGATAATGATACTGATAATACAGGGATGCATAGAATATACAAGAATATTTTTTTTAAGTGTATCGTCCCAAAGGAACACAGAAGCAGATATGAGGTTACATGTAAAAAAAAAATCTCAAATTTTAATTTATTAGCCTTGACATCAAAAATGTCTTCTAAGGACAGTTTTAACATTAAAATGAAAGGAAGAAAAAAAAAATAGTCTACTATTCCTGAGCAGAACACCTCCACTTCCTGTTTTTCTTAATATCAGCTCGTTGTAGTTATAAAGAAAATATTTTTAAAAGTTTTTCACTTAGTACTTCTATGCTAAGATATATGTATTTGTGTTATCCAAAGTGGTAATAATATAAGAGAAGACCTAAACACAAGAATTATTAAAAAGTCAAAATAATAAAGAAAAAAAGACTTTAACCATTAGAAGGTGAATTTAAGGGTTATGTTCTTAGAGTGAATAGGGAAATCTATATGTCAAATGCAAAATAATAAGCCAAGTTCCCTGCAGTATACTTTTTTTGTAAATTATTAATGTAAAAATGAGAAAAAAAAAAGCCCAAGACCCATTTTCTTTTTGATGGTACTAGGGTGGAGAACAGGCTTACCGTTATTTAAAAAGTAACAACAGAGGGGGTTACCTTATAAAGATATAGCATCAATATTAAAATATTCCTAAAGTATACTTTTGAAATAAGAATATACATTCAGTGTGAATTAATTTGCATTGCTTTTTAAATTAGTATAGTCATTATTTTCCAGGCTCCATCAGACCACAGTTCAACTATGCTGATACCATGATATTGGTTCAAATCTTTTATGTTTAAACACAGTGTATCTTCAACCAGAAGGAAGCATTAACCAAGTAATTGTCTAAGCCAACTTGAATTTCTGTGGTCAAGAATAATTCTTTAAAGTTTAAGACAGTATGTCCTTGTAAGAACTAATATATTAATTAAAACTTAGGGTCAACAATATACACTGTAGGCATAAATTTAAACATACTTATGGAACTTTCAATAAGCTTTTAATAGAGGTAATTTCAATACATGTGCAACACTCTTGGACAATGGGCAAATAAGTGTTGTTAAAAATATTAATAAAGCTTTATTATTAAATAATAATAAAATATTATTAATATTTTACCTTCTGAGGTCACTAGATAATATTTAGTCTTGAGTTATATGGTATTCATGATTTAAAATAAAATTCAATTTCCAGACCGTATCATCTTTAAAAATACAACCATGACTATATGCAAGGTACATGCCAAGATTGAGTTACTTTTAAAATGGAAGTTCATTTTTTTCCTAGCACAATATAAATAGAGAAACAGATAGGATACATTGTGTCTCTTTAAACATAAAAAGGATTTGAAGACTAGAAGGTATCAAGTCAGCCTAGAATAGTTTATATTCAAATTAGGTACTCAGCTAATATATATTTTTAAAATTTTTATTGGAGTATAGTTGCTTTACAATGTTGTGTTAGTTTCTACCATACAGCAAAGTTAATCAGCTATACATATACATATATCCTCTCTTTTTTGGACTTTCTTCCCATTTAGGTCACCACAGAGCATTGAGTAGTGTTCCCTGCGCTATACAGTAGGTTCTCATTAGTTATCTATTTTACACATAATATCAATAGTGTATATATGTCAATTCCAATCTCCCAGTACATCCCACTCTCCTTTCCCCCTTGGTATTCATATGTTTATTCTCTACATCTGTGTCTTGTCTGTCTCTATCTCTGCTTTGTAAATAAGATTGTCTACACCAATATTTTTAGATTCCATATATATGCATTAATATACAATATGTTTTTCTCTTTTTGACTTACTTCATTCTGTATGACAGTCTCTAGGTCCATCTACGTCTCTACAAATGACCCAATTTCATTCCTTTTTAAGGCTGAGTAATTCTCCATTGTATATGTACCACATCTTCCTTATCCATTTCTCTGTTGACGGACATTTAGGTTATTTCCATGTCCTGGCTACTGTAAATAGTGCTGCAATGAACACTGGGGTGCATGTGTCTTTTTGAATTATAGTTTTCTCTGGGTATATGCCCAGTAGTGGGATTGCTGGGTCACATGATAGTTCTATTTTTAGTTTTTAAAGGAACCTCCATACTGTTCTCCACAGTGGCTGTATCAATTTACATTCCCAACAACAGGGCATGAGGGTTCCCTTTTCTCCACACCCTCTCCAGCATTTGTTGTTTGTAGATTTTTTGATGATGGCCATTCTGACCTGTGTGAGGTGATATCACATTGTAGTTTTGATCTGCATTCCTCTAATAATTAGTGATGTTGAGCATTTTTTCATGTGCTAGTTGGACATCTGTATGTCTTCTTTGGAGAAATGTCTATTTAGGTTTTCTGCCCATTTTTGGATTGGGCTGTTTGCTTTTTTGTTATTGAGCTGCATGAGATGTTTGTATATTTTGGAGATTAATCCTTTGTCAGTTGCTTCATTTGCAAATATTTTCTCCCATTCTGAGGGTTGCCTTTTTCATCTTGTTTATGGCTTCTTTTGCCATGCAAAAGTTTTTAAGTTTAATGAGGTCCCATGTATTTTTGTTTTTATTCTCATTACTCTAGGAGGTGGGTCAAAAAACATCAGCTAATAATTCTGAATTTAATTGAACAAAATATGCAGAACAAGAGATTAAGAAACTTTTGCATTTTGACCATAGAATAAAAGTTTTATTTTAAAGAGATTACATTATTTTTGGAAAATTCAAGAGAGAAAATTAAGGTTTATATTCCAATTGTTAATAATTTCCATTAAATAAATCTGTCTGAAATATAAAAAAATAACATTTTAAGATGTAAAGTTCTTAAGATCTGACATATTTTAGCCAACGTATTTGTAAAAATGTAGGCTTGCATATAGCTTTGAGAAACTTGTTAAAGCAAATTTTGGGAATTGAAGTAATGGACATTACAAGAAGGATTTAGTACTATCCCAACAGAGCTTCTTATTCTTGTTGTTTACCATTAAAAATAAATTTCACCACAATTAACCTTTGGCCTGGCCTTTGAATTGGTTTTGTAATTAAGTTAAATAAGTAAACATGCAAATGCTATCATTCAAGCTCTCCCTTTCCAGAAATATCTCTCTTATTAAAAACCCATGTTGTCACCCTCTCCTTCTAGCTAACCTGAACTTAGAGAAAAGAAAGAAAAGCACATTGCCCAGGTCTCTCGGGGATCTCCTCCTGTGTAGGGGTAAAGGTAAATGGGTTGGATCTGGGTATTTTGGAAAAGAACAAATTTGCCAAAGGGAGATGATATCAAAAGGAGCTCAGAAGGCATTCAGAGAATGAACAATATTTTGGCTTTGCATCATTGTTTCCTGCTTTCTCATAACTGTATCCAACCCAGTTTAGTCAATAAAAATTAATGAATTCATTTGTTCAGCAACTTCTCAATACTATAAAGATTTCTCCTCTCTGAATATTAAAGAGGAAGTTAGGTTGGCTAGAACAATAACTTTGGCTATTATTTAAAACAAGTCTGAAACAAAACTGAAAATAACTGATGGTATGTGTTATTTTCTACTTACTTTATAAACAGTTCCAAAAGCACCTGAACCAAGTACTTTTACTCTTTTGAGCTCAGTTTCTTTCAAAATACGTAGTTGAGCTTGATTAGGCGCCGTACCACTGGGTGTTAAGGGTTCTACCAACTACAAAGCAAAAAGAGTACAGGTTACACAACTTTTGATCCAACAATCAGTGTTCCTCTCTTTTTCTCTCTGGTTCACTTTCTCACACATAGAAAACACACACAAGACCACTTTTCCTTGACAAACAATGTGTTTGTAAAATGGATCACTCACAATTCCTTCTGACCCTACCCTTTCTCTTCTCATGCTATTCACCTGGGTGAACACAAGTAACAAATGTGTACCTACCTTGAGGCATACTAGTCTAGGGGATTTTTTTCCCACTTTTTATGGAAATTTAGAGACTGATTAGGGGCTCTTAATTCTACTTTTTCATGCTCCTTCCTTTTGGAAAACTTCATCTAAGACTTAAGAGATTTTACTTATGCCAGTGTACTCTATCAAAGTTTTTTCTCATTTCAGGAAATTCGATACATAAAAATTAAATAAATACAATTTTTAAAAATTAAAAAAAGCTACCTTCTTATCATTTAATACCTAGCAGGGAAGTCAGGACAGACATGTCAGAAGAGAAGAAAACAAGTTAGCACAATGTCAATACCCCAAGACAGTGTTTCTAAATCTTTCATGTACATATGAATTACCAGAGTTCTTTGTTAAAATGCAGATTCTGGTTCAGTAGATATGGATTTGTGGCTGAAATCTGCATTTTTACAGAACTCCAGGAGATTCCTCTTTATGATGATGGTCCTTGAACACATTTTAAGTAGCAAGGCCCTAGAGCACCTTCTAGGTTAAAAATTCTAAAATGCTATAAATTGATTCTAGATCATAAATGAATTCTATGAAATGCAGAGGAATAAAATAACCACTGGGGAGTGAGGTTTGCTTTTTGTGGCTCCTAAAAGGAGGAACACTTTAAAATTGGCCTTGAGATAATAAAAATGGATGGACATGGGGGATGACACTGCCACCAGGAAGAACCGTTTGGACACAGCATCAGGGAGAAGGACAGGTCTGAAGGGTGAGATTAGGGTGGGAAATACCAGTTCCTAAAGTGGGCTGGGTAGCCAAAAGGTAGCCAAAAGGGGTAAATTGGCTGATAATTTTAGATGTCATAGTTTAGATGCCATTTCCAGAGAGGATGGGTAAGCAGGAGAAAGGTATGTAAATGTGCCAATTTCTTGACTATGTGAACACAAAAATGTAGATGAAGAGAGACTCTGGGTACCAAAAAGTTTAAACTGTATGTTAAAATTTTAGAGTTTCATCTATGCTTGAGGAGAAAGGCAAGTCAGAGAAACAAGAGCTTTTTTAAAATTTATTTTTAAGTTAAATAAAAGAACTAAACTTTAAACACAGACAAATAGCTTGTTCTCCCTCAGCATAAGGAAATAATTAAGGCCTACTCCTACTCACATTGTCTTGAAAACCACCACAGTATTTCAAAATGTCTGCTTATAAGGCTAACTGCACTGCAGTCCTCAGCTTGGTTATTATTATCATGCTTCTGTGAACATCGTGGTCTACTTAATTAGCTAAACAGAATCTTGAATGTAGGTAAAGTTTAGGGATGTTAGCAAGAATTTGGGAAAGGTGATAAGAATTATAATATTCTTAAGCTATTTTTTAACAGTCTGGCAACTAATACACTTTTATTTCAATTTCAAATTTATCCTGTAATAATGCATATAACTGCATTCAAGTCCCATAAATCTCAGAAAGAGTCACACAATTCTTTAACAAATCTGAAAAAAATCTCCTGCAGAGGATCCCATTCATTTGAATCCTGCTGTGCAGAATTTCTTTCATAGATTTTGATACACATACTATGTACACAGTAAGAAACCTTTAGAAAAGTTTAAAAGTTATAAAACTTTACAATCATATACAAAAGTCATACAAAAATCATATGCAAGATTGGGGACTGGATTTTAGCAGTTTAGGCTAGATAGACTTAAAAATATATATACATGTATTATATATAGGCATATACTGTGCAATAATTTCATATTTTGAAAACTTTACAATTCTACCTGCAATTTTATTAAGTATCATTCAATTTATTTCTACAAACACATTTTTCCCCCCAGGAATTTGAGTATTATACCATTAAAAGAGCACAGTTTTATTTTATGACCCAGTATGGTAGAAAGACAATTGAGTTTAAATTTGTGGGTTTGTATATCATTGTTGCCACTTACAGGCTTAGAACGCAATTTGCCTTTCCTGGCCCTTCATTTCACATCTGTGAAATTGGTATACCAATAATTATCTTAGAAGATTGTTAAAGGATGAAATGGTATATACATAGGTGGAAAACTCTGGAACATTACCTGCCATAATATAGGCACCAAATCTGTCACTCTTCAAGGGATAGGATTATATCTCATTAATACATTTCTAAATCACAGCATCTATCAAAGCATCAAGCTTACAGTGCATCTCAATAAGTGTATATTGAAAAAGAGATTTTCTACTTTTATGCATGCAACAGAAAAAAGACAATCTGGGTCAACATGATTTTGTGAAGCGTATCAATTTTAAAAATCTTCCAACAACATATCATGTTTTAACAAAGTTTTCACATCTGAGGCAGATTTCTAGCTTCAGTATTTAAGAATTTAAGTTGAACCTGTTAAAAATTCCTCTTCTATTTAGATGGTAGAAAATCACAGTTATTTACTTTTACTGAGAGAAAGATGAGAATTCAACAATTAGCTAATTTAGTCCTAAGCTACAACTTTCTATAAAAAATAGAATATGCTTATAAAACCAATCAGTATGTGTTTATTTAGTAATGAAATGCCAATTTGGAGGGCATTATTAGAAAGCACCATATTAACAGCACAAAACAAAACAACTATTTTCATAGCAATGAGCTTTTCCTACACATAGTTAAGAGACAGAATTTGTCTTCTATTTATTCAATCACCTAAATATCCACTGCTATTCCAAACCTTTAATTCCTTTCCAACTCTAGTTTATTTACTTCACTTTTCAGAATTCTTTCAGTGACTGCTCCAAGCTGTCCATAAGGGAGAATTCTACCTGTCTGCATCATCCTAGCTAACCTGAAAATATGCACAGCACATGGGCTGTGCCCAAACTTTTATTCATGTTCACATGTACAAGGCTGAAAGTGATCAAGTTGATCTTTTGTAACATCCAGCTCAAGTCAGAATCATTACTATGTTCACTCTGTGTATATAACTACCATTTTTATGCTTGAACGTGTCTACTGATAAGACAGCCCATTTAATTTCAGATAACTTCAATCATTAGAAGTATCTTCTTATATGTAATTGTATAGTAGCTTTCTGAAACTTTCAAATAATTCTATCCAGATTTAACTTTTGGGGGAAAAGAGCTAAAATTTAATTCATTATCAGTGTGAGAAACATATGAATGAATGAATATTCCCATTCCTTTCAGTGTTAAGAGGAAAAGTCAAAATGTCACACTGACAGTGAGACAGAAAACAAATGCAAAGAAGGCAGACTGTCTCAGTACAGATTTGCTCTGAAATGTTCAGATAGGCATGGATACGTGTATCAGGAGAAAGAGGTAGGATTCGAGTTGAGAAGGATATGGTAACACATGGTCTTCTGCAATCGTTTTTCCCCTATAACCTTTATGGTGAAAACGATCATCTTGCATGCTAGAGAATTCAGTGTGGCAATACAAAAGAAATTATAGTATTTTATGGATAATTTACACATTCACAATAACTAACATGCATAATATTAAATGCACCTCATAAATAGTGTGATAAGGCCTATGTGATTACAAAACTAAGCTTTATCCTGAAGCTCATCTTTTCACTGCTGCTATAATGAGATCAGTGGCTACCAATTTAATGGCCCTAATTAAAGCATAAATTGCTTGCCAATCTGGCTTTATTTTAAACCAAAAAAATTCTATTGTTTTCTAACATTTTTCTAGTTCTGCTACTGAGATATTCTCTGACTCAGATATTTTCTAGTTCTGTTACTTGTATATCCTAGAGCTTGTTAATGGACCCTTGTCTCCAAAAGAAACAGATCTGGCCCAATATGATAATTTCCTTGACCCCTGCTATTTGCCCTCTTCAAGCCATGAGCCTGCCTTGACTACACTTATTATATACTCTGATTTTCCATCAACTTTGTATACCATACTATAAAATATAAACCTTCAGCAGGAAATTGAATAGAATTTTCTCTTGGATTAAAAAACTAAGTATCTAAACCTTCTAAACCTAATGAAAATCCCTAAACACTTGAAGAGAAGAAATGAACACCTCACCTCTGTTTCCAGGAATCTTCTTAAGGCTCTTTTCTTTTTGATGCTCTTCCTTCTAACATAAACTGCAAATGTTAGACCCACGATGACCATGATGAAGAGCCCACCAATGACTCCGGCTGCAATTAGAGGAGTCCTGCCAACCAGAATGGAAAAGTAAAGAAAAAAGTATGAAGAGAGAAAAGACAGAGGAAGAGGAAAAAGCAGTTGGACAAGCCATTATCCACATATCACAAGTCTAGTCAATTAGAAGAAATGCAAATTAAAAATGCATTAAAGCTTTCACAAAACTTTTCTCATGGTAAAAACTGTACCTGTTTTTTGTTTTGCTTTGTTTTTTAGTAATAAACCATGCACAGACAACTAATCTTTGGGGATGAGCAGCCACAACATGCCATTTGATGAAAAAATGTAAAATTTGATGACAAAATGAAGAATGTATGCCAAATTTTTGATATAGGATAATTTTAAATCATTTTAATTTTACTTTTATCTATAAAGAAGTAGAAATGCATTTAAATAGTATTGTTGTGGTTTATAATATTATTTTCAACGTCTTCTCTGAAGCAGGCTTTCTCAACAGTGGCACTATTGACATTTGGGGCTGGATACTTGTTCATTCTGGGGACTGTCTTTCGTATTTTAGGATGCTTAGCAGCATCCTTGGTCTCCATCCACTAGAAGCCAGCAACACCTCCATCCTCTAGTCATGACTGTCTCCAGACATTGTCAAACGTCTGTCAAAATCACTGCCAGTTGAGAACTACTGTTCTAAACCAAAAATGAGTGGTCTGAGGACCTATGAACCCCACACTTCTGGTATATAGAGATATCAACAGAGAGATGCATTGACAAAAGTGCTATTTCAAACTCTGGCAAGGGCAACTTTGCTGGGACAAAGGGTACGAGAAAGATGAAGACTGGGTCAGATGGGTTTTCAGAGTTATGATGACTGGAGTAAGCATTGTTATTAAAAGTATGAATAAGCATCATATACCCATGAAAGATGTCTACACACTAAGTATTAAATAAAAATATGTAAATAGTATTAAAAAGGGATTAGGAAGAAATTGGAGATTTTTATTCTTAAAATGTTTATCTAATATATTGTTAGCTAATGTATAATTTTGAAACTGATCACTTTTTGTTTTCCCAGATAAATTTTTGCTTGCTTGAAAAGTAATGTTTATGGTCTTAACTTCTTGTTCTAGAGTAGAGTAGTATCTATAAGCTTTCTGTAGTCAGAGCCCTGAAATATATTAATTTCATATGCCATAGCAAGCCGTTCAGAGTAAAACACATAGGTGTTGACTATGAAGTCATGATAGATATCAAAACTAAAAAGTAACTCCCTGAATGCTCATGCTTTCCATAGTAAAGTGTCTTATATTTTATATTCCTATTTATAGAAGAACCTACTCTATACAGCTACCCTCCTTCAGAAAAAAAAAAAAAAATTACTTGTTCTTGAAACGTAAACTTCTGCTCAAAGACAGATCGGAAATAACGAAGGCAGATGATCCTAAATAGAATTTTTAAATTTTAAAGAGCTCTGGGAAAAAATCTGGGTAACTTCTTCTATAAATTAAGTCATGTCTTTTAAACATTATAACTGTTATATTATTGTCATATAAAACTGCAAAGAAAGCTTAAAATGTAGTTCATCCTAAAGGTTGTTTCCTGACAGCTCAAAGTCCTACAGCATACTGAAATGTTGCTATAATTCAACTAGATTTTCCTAAATGGAATTTTCTTAAGACTTAAAAATCTATGCTGAGAAAATTAAAGTATGGAAACAAACTCATCATTGTGATGTGTTTTGGTGTGTGTAAGATCACATTTTTGGTATGCCAGTTATATGTATTTCAGAAAATATTTTAGTTTTCAACCCAAGGCATAATTTTCAGCTCAACTGCCTAACACATCCCTGAAAAGCCACTACTATAAAAAGAACTGTATTTTTATTTCCTGAGCCCAATTTTTTATTGCAAAGGATTTATGTATGATTGAGAATAGTCCCCAGTATTTTTTTAATTGTGGATTTGAACTAAACTCTAAACTTCCTCTGCTTATCTATTTTTCAAAAGAATAAATGGTATGTATTTATGACAATATTTGTCAATGTCACTGTAAATTAAAAGAAAATTCTTTTTTTTTTTCATTTTAGGAATGATCACTTCCAATAGAACAAAACAAGATCCCTGACTCTATTTTTTTTTCATCTAATTTGGATGGATATCAGTTATCATATCATTACTACTTAGTTTAGTCATGGCAATGAAAATAAAACATTCAAAAACTCAATAGACAGTAATTTCTATGATTTTTCTAGTTAGCTTTTAGTTTTGATATTTTCCCTCAGCAGTTCCTTGGTTGACTTGCATTCCTCTAGCTTCTTTCTTTTACCATTCTACATGAATGATAAAGGTACAACCAACCTGAAGAAATAAAGAACCAGAGTTTCTGCATCTAAAACTAATAAATAAATGATTTTTTGGATATTTTAAGAGGCCAAACTCTTCTTATTCCAGAGAAAGTTACTCTTGAAAAAGAACATCAACCACAAGGAAGCAACCAATTAATCTGAAAAGGGACAATGTTCTATAAGAAAACTTGCTTGTTCTCTTTAATGAGTATCATGAAAAAAGGTACTGATCTTGATCAAGAAGACTTAAAGTTCACAAAACCAGACATGAAATGAAACCCTGGCCTGGACTCTAGCATGGACAAGCCAACTGTACAGAAATTTTTTAGACAACTTGAGAAATTAGAATATGGATTAGATAGTAGATGAAATAAAAATGTGTTGGCATGTAAAGACATGGACCAGAAATTGAAAAGACTGAGTTACAAAACAGTAGGATTTAATCAGAAAAAAGTTCATATACACATACACGTATATGTGTGTAAAAAGATCTGGAAGAATGTACAATAAGACACTATGACTCTAGTGTTCTTATTTTTGTATTTTTACTTTTGGGCATTCTCTAATATTCTACAATATATTTATTTTCCCTTTGAAATAAAAGTTAATTAAATTTAAGAAAAATACAGAAAAAATAAATCATTGTCTAAAAGCTTAGTTTTACAATAATGGCCTTGTTTTCTTTCTTTATTTTTTTTTTGAGTGTTTATTTTGCATCTTTTCAATTAAGAATTCATTTTGCTATTCCCTGTCCACTTTTCTGATCTAAGTGCTTCTGCAGATATTTTCTATTCATTATAGCTTAATGTGTCTGAGACATTTAATTACCACTATGTTTCTTATAATTAACATTATGCTTTATAAGACCACTCTAATCTGAAGTTATACTACTTACACATTTCCTATGCCCCCTGCAGTTTTGATGATTCCTAGATATTTGTAGGTGTAGGATAGATGCCCATTTTTTTTTTTTTTTCCTGAGAGTTAATGCTTCACTCTTTATGAGGATCCTTTGGATGAAAGGGATATAGCTACTTAAGTTGCTTTTTTAAATTACTGTATATCCCTCCTAGGTCTCATGCTGACTATTTCCAACTAGGCTATATTCCTGAAAGAGTGTGTTCCTCTTATATGTTAGTCAGAGTAGCCTCCAAGAGGCTGAAATGTGACACTATTAATGAAATCAAAACCAAGAGACCTCGAGTACTCTGTAATCCCTTATCTGTAACAGGATTATTATTTGTTTCCTATCTTTTACCTGTCCATTAAAAATCGCTGGGATCCCCTAAAGTATACAAGATAGGACATGACAAGTGATAAGTGCAAGCTTTTTCTAAAAGGATGCTATCAAGTGATATTTTACCTTATTCTGTGATTTAGAAATAGTATAATGAAACTGATATTGTCTACTCATAGAAACTGATATAATAAGGATTCTGAATCACAAATGAGCTTGACTAATTTATATAAAAGCATGTAACTTGGTTTTCACAATTTCATTCAGAAGTTCAGAGACAACACAATGCATTATACTCTACTGCCTTGAATGTAGTTACCTATTTTAAACAGTTATATATAGAAGAGTAGTGTCTTCCCAAACCATACTACTCATATAATAAGATGTATTCTTATTACTCATTACTCTGTTGAACCATGCTTTTCCTCACTGGAGAATATAAAATGTGAGAGAATCATGGAAGCTGATTTTATAAACATCCAAATATTTTCTTTCATTGATCTGTTTCCTTCCAGATAACAGATCACAAATAAAATATAGTACAGTCAATATAATTTATGATTAAAACTCAAATGGTTTTAAAACTATTCCATTATACCAGTTTTCATTTAAAGTCAAGGGCAGGCTATTCTACAAAAAAATGTGCAGTGGTATTTTCTTTAAAATTGTAAACGGTAAAACTGGTAGTTTGATTAATATAGTCACCAAATCTAAATCTATAGGATTCCTTTATATAAATTTCACCAAATAAAATGATTTTAAATTTGTAATACAGGTATATTTTTCTTCATTTCTTAAATACAGAATAATTTTCGGTTACAGATAAAGGAATCAATCAGCAGCCCTATAACACACTGACAGTATAGTTTGTAACTCACTGTATTGACTTTAAATCAGAGACCTCCATTTTTAGAAGCTTCTAAAGTAAGTAGTTTGAAGATGGGTCATCAGAAGTTGCTGGATCAGACTTAGGGCTGCTTCACTGCTTATCTATGGGCACTAAAGGTTAAGCTGATTTTTAAAAAATTTACACAGAAGTAAAAACAAAAAAGAAAAGCTGCAGGCTAGTCAGATAATTTTAACCAGACATTTTTGTATAAGAAAGTTTAAATAAAATTATAAAATAGTGCCTCTAACATTATTATTTTGTGTTTATCTTCAAATCTGCATGCTTTTTCCTTATAGTGCTGTATCATGCTGGAAAGATGTTTTCACATCAGACCAGTCCGAGCTTCATTTATGTTGTGCCTCCACTGGTTGTGAGCAGTGCCTCTATCAGATGACTCAGCTGAGATGCACATAAGTACATGCTTCATGTAAGGCAATGAAAAATAAATATAGCAGGAGCCAGCTAATCTTTCTTGGATTCCTGAGATCTGATACACTTGCCTCTAGATCCTGCCTAGTAGTATTCTTAAATCAAATACCTTTAAGCACTGGCAAATCACATGCCTCCTGTAGGCCAGGACAGTCTCAGTTTGTACCACTGTTAAGTACCAGTAGAACCCAATTCACTCTCAAAAGTGCCCTGTGAGCAATTAATCAAATGTTTATCCTTAAATAAACACTTAGCCCAAGTTAGAGAGTCTAGGATACCTTAAGATAACAAGTCTTTACATATATATGTATAAATAAACAAACAAATACATACATATTCATACAGGACTATCTAAGTATTAACAAGTTTCACTTCCTGGCAAGGTAAATTAATTACTGCCTGTAATAAACCTATATATAACATAAATGGATGTTTCCTAAATTAGAGTCAGATGTGATGATTCTCTGTAATCTTATATTTTCTTTTAAAAATATAACTAGATAACATTGGCTATCATCTTGTACCCTATCTTCCCTCTGAAAATGTTACACTGACCATCAGACAAAAGCATGAGTATATCATGAACCAGAGGTTAAATGTATCCTCAGTAATATACTTCACGTTTCCTAATTTGCTCTTGCTATAAGAAAAATGTAGTTGATCAAAAACATTTTGACACTTTAGTGAAAGAAAATTCTTAGAATCAGTTGCCAACTGAGATAAATAATGCAACTTTGCAAACAGGGACATTTTCAATATTATATTAATTATGTAAGTAAGCAGTTTAAACATAGCAAAAGTGCTGTCCAAATAAGAGGAAAACAAGATTTGACTGCCATTAGGTACTCATGAGTTTTATGGCACATATAGTGTCACAAAAAAATTCATTTCATTTTCAGTGGGAAATAATCTAATTGAAATGAAAATGTCAAAGACTTTCTATCCTGATATAGAAATATCCCCTTTCATAGAGGTAAACCAGAGATTTATTTGGTCTTATATACTACACTTAAGTTCAAATAATTTAAATAGATTGACTATGGACTTTTGATTCTAATAATACTTGTATATTTTTAATTAAAATTTTCTTTTTACATATACTGCATATTTTCACAATAACTATGCAATGTTGAGCTTATAACCTCCATTTTAAAAATAAAGAAATAGACTCAGAAAAGTTAAGATACTTAGACAAGGTCAAACATAAATAGTAATGCTAACATTTTACATCTTGTAATCTCAAGTCCATCAGTTTTTCAGCTATATATGTTGTCTTTCTAAAGATGATTCATTAGTATTTTTTTAGGGTAGATAAATACAATTCATTAGATTTTTCTTTAATACCTAAAACCTATAGTAGATAATACAAAATAAATTTATTCAGGGGTTCTCATAAACTCTTTGATTTTGTATTTAGTTATATCTTAATATTGTAATTCTCATCAGACTATCATTTTAGCGGAATTGCTATGTTCACTGTGATTTAAGTCTATTAAATCTTTTATGCTCTTATTGAAGTTTATAAGTGATCTTATACTTCACTGAGTTTCATTTTATTTTTTCAGTGAGAAAAGAGTTAAGAGGATTTGGGGGGCTTAAAAAAACACTGGATTTCCTTTAAGAAAAGCAAAATTAAGCAGTATCTGTCATTCTAGTGATAGTCCCTACTGCGTTGTTACTCTGTTCAGTCTTCCCCAAAGCGGCTCAGATTTGAAACAAGAGACCCTGAAACACTAGGAAATATTGAAATTCCCCAGAAGACATTTTAAGGGTTACTGACTAGGGCAAGGAGAGCCACATTCATGTTGTTTTTTTTCCCTTGTGAAAACTGTGCTTATTCTGACCCAGAATTCCACCTGCTCTATAAATATGACACATCTTTTCTTCTTGAGCAAATGAAAGTGATGTGGGTCAGACTCTGAGGTAGACATCAGTTGACAGTTACAGGTTTTATCTGATGAGACCTAGAGTATTACAGTATGTCTCTCTCCTTCGATTAGGATTCACAATTCCTCTATTATACCTTAACTATGACCAGGAGTGTTGAGTGCTGAAACAAATGAATCAAAACATACTGCCCCTCTTCCTAACTAAATTTAAACATTTCTTGACTTGTCTTCATGTGTTTAAATAAATCTTTTTCCCCAATATTTTTTCAATATGAAAATGTTACATATTATTCAATAACACAGTGTTACGAAGTGTTTCAGAAGAGATATTACCATTAAATGAATATGTAAATATCATTTGGATTATTTTATGTCTAGAATTAGCTCTGAGAAAAATTTCTAATAGTTTCATGGTAATTCCTTCCTTCTATTTGTAAGTAATATTTACACCTATCTATGGGTTTTTGTTTGTTTGTCACAATTTTAGGGAAAGCATACAAACCTGTACATTTGATTTTTGAGGCAACTATTCTCATGATTAAATACACCATCCTGAAGATACAAATAATCCACCTATGAATTTTACACTTATGAATTTTTTTCTGCTTTACTGAGGTATAATTGACCTATGAATTTCTACAAATGAAATATTGAAAGGGAATTAGATAAGGAAGAAATTCTCTGTTAACAGCTCTTTGTAAGAGCTCAGATGAATTTTTAGTCCTCAGACTTGTGTGGTTTATACCTATTACACAATATCATTAATGTTTATATTAGTAGAGCACTTTTAACATCATCTTTATAGATTGAATATATAAGTATGTTTAATGAAACAGAAAATTGTAAATATTTAATTACAAAATATATAATCCACTAAGTACTACTCCATTTATTACTCCTTCATTACATAGACGGTAATCTGAAGCAATATGCCAAAGGATTAAAAAATTGAAGATAAAAATCTGAAAATTTCAGTTGTGACCTACCAAAATTGTTCAGCATGCTAGGAATTAATTAGTTTCACAATAGAGCAGAAAATATTACATAAATACTTCTCTATGAAGTAAAGTGGGGCACCATCCAGGCACTATTCTTTGCTCTCCTATGTTAAAAATTTTCTTCACCTCAAAATCTCCATTCATTCTAATCACTGTAATCTCACATATCTATGTTACTAACAGGTATCATAGACTATGGCAAGTTGCATTTACCTTTATCTATCAAGTCATTACACCACACATTTGTGTCATGTTTACTGGGTACAATTACATAATACAGATTTAAGCAGTCCCATTTTGAGAGGATTCACAAACTAATTTTTTAAGTAATAGTTTTTTTTTATTTTACATACAAATACATATATAAAGCATCTTTGATTGCTTTTAGTATGCTTTTAAGGCACCCCAATCCTTGCCTTAGACTAAAAACTTTTTTTTTTTTGATGAAATGTTTACACACAGGCAGTAAGAAAGTGTCCTTCTTGAAAGAAAAAAAACAACAACTCCTTTTCATTCAGATGATACGTTTTCTACTTATTTTGCCCTGTTGGTACCCTTATTTCCCTCTGAGGGCACTTCCAAGTGTTAATGGGGAGTTGGATGAAATGAGAAGGGAGGAGACTTTGAGAAGAGGTACAGCTGCAGGGAAAATGCCAGGATTTTGGACATCCATGTGGGGTCACTGAACATTTCTTCCAGGATTAAAAAACAAAAGTGACTTTTACCAGGTGTTTTATATGTCTTATGTCAAATAATTCTTCTGACATGATTATTTATGTATGATGAATCTGAGGTAGGTTATATAACTTGCCCCAGGTCATGAGCATTCTAAGTGGAGAGTCAAGATTTGAATCTTGGCATGGTTTCCTCTAAAATCTTTTTTGCTTCCATTAACATATGAATATAAGAGTATATTAGGGGGGCTTCCCTGGTGGTGCAGTGGTTGAGAGTCCACCTGCTGATGCAGGGGACACGGGTTCGTGCCCTGGTCCGGGAAGATCCCAAGTGCTGCGGAGTGGCTGGGCCCGTGAGCCATGGCCGCTGAGCCTGCGCGTCCAGAGCCTGTGCTCCGCAACGGGGGAGAGGCCACAACAGTGAGAGGCCCGCGTACGGCAAAAAAAAAAAAAAAAGAGTGATTACTCTCCTAATATACTAGATAAATAGGCCATGAAGAGAAGATATTTTCAAGACTGGTTAGCTATTTTAATAGTGCTTATTGGTGGCAGTGAGGGACATAGTAGGGAAGCATAGAGGCTGAGGCAGAAAAGTATTTCCAGCAGCAGAAATGATTCAGTGTATAAATCTGATGGTGAAGACAGACAAAAGAGGAGTCAAAGATGGCTAGGCTCCCGTGCCTGCATGAGTGGAAGGCTGATGACTCCATTCATGGACTTGAGAAATCAGGAGAAAGACATTTGGAAGGAGAAGCGTTGATTCTTTGGGGTCTATGGATTTGAGGTGCAGAACAATATACAGGTATATTGTTATCTTTTCACTATGCCTTCAAATTTCTGTGTCCCCTTGTTCCTCCTCTAATATCAAGACTTATACCTGTGTTGATTTTAATAGCTTCTCATTTTTAATTGAAGAGAGCCATGGATAACATAATGTCATTTCCTTTAAATTTTTCCAATACTTTCTTTTTTCTCTGGGAATGCTAGAAATGCAAAAGAAGAAAAAGCTTGGTTCAAGGGCTTTTTTTCATTTCTGTTTTCTTTCCTCCCCCTTTCCCTTTGTTTTCCTAAGCAACTGTTATTTTTCAGTTTGATTTCTTTCATTAAGTTGAAGTCTGCTGAATCAATCTATTTTTGTTCTGACCTTTTGAGACCATTCATTTTTAAGTGTAACACAACTCTAAAATAGCTAATATATTTAGAAATCTTATTTGTACTATTGTACATGGAGCTGCTCTTCACATTGGGTAACACATGCTGAAACCCTGTGCCTTTTTAAGTCTATATGGATCTTTGTTAATTTTGAGTCCTAATGACATCCCCTTTATGGAGAATTTAACGTTTGGCATTAAACTTAAACAAAGTTCTGTAATTGAAAAAGATAGCTAAACATAATGATTCTGAAAGAGGCCATTTCATACTTTTTATTTTATGATTTGGTAATTTTCATAGCAACAACCTTATGTTCATATATAAAGGGCTAAGTGCTAATAAACGGCCTCAATTTTATTGCCATCTCTGTGATCCAATTCATTCCATTTTGCTATCATATTTACAAGAGTATCTCCCCTTAGCACTATGCGTCTCTTTTATACACTCCCAAACTAAACTTAATTTAGTTGTTTATAATTATTCTCTCTCAGATTATTTTCTATTTCTAGGTAAATTATAAGCCCTGTAAGGTTAGGGATTATTATTTCTACTTTTATATTGCCCTATACCTCCAGTAATATTCTCTAAGAAGATTCTCAATAATTATCATTAAATAAATCAAACAGCAAATAGGGTACTTTAGGTGATAATATATTTAAGAAAGAATGCAATTATTTCACTTAAGACTTTTATAGTATTTGGAACAATTGTGAATTGCTCAATTCACTTGTGCTCTATTAAATACTGAACTAATTCCCATTACAATTTAGTTTCTCCACGAAATCAGTACTTGTCAACGTCACTAATGGTTTCTTTATTGTCAAATTAGTCATTTCTTAGATCTAATCTTAACCAATCACTTAGTAACACATCATGTGAGTGATCACTTTCCCTTTCTTAAAACACTGTCTTTCCTTGAGTTTCTCCTCTATCTGGTCAGTCCTTTTCAGTCCTGTTATTTGCTTCCTCCTTATCTCCCTGACCTCTAGAGGTAGAAGGGTCCCAGGACTTAACCATTGGATTTCTTCTCTTCTCTACTTACATTTACTCCCTAGAGATGATATCCTCCATCTCTTTATCTATGTAGTGATAAGCAAATCTATATCTTTAGTCCAGACCTCCTCTCCTCTAAATTTATATTTTAATTTCAATTTCAATTGATGTCTCCACTTAGATAGCTAATATCTCAGTCTTAGAAATTCCAAAATAAACTTTGATTCCAACAACCTTCTCCTCCCAAAAGGTATTTCCTCCTCCTCCCTAAGTCTCTTATTTTGGCAAATGGCAATTTTATCTTTCTGTGTTCTTTCACATTCCACACCTATTTAAGCTAAGAAAAAGCTTACAAACACATAATTAGATCCTTGCTCATTACTGTTCCTTTCTTCTCTACTTAAGTATAGTCTATCCCTTTGGGGGCAAATATTCTTTTATTTCTAATCTATAACATTTAGTTCTAATATATCCCATGCTATCTACTGACTTATGGTTTAATTTAGCTCATCAAGGAGTTCTACAATAGCATTGCAATTTTAAGGGTCTTATTTTCATGACCAATATGTAAATTTCAAAATAAAATTAGGGACATGTACATATTCAGAGCTTAAAGGTAAAATAATGGAATTTCTATTTTTAAAAGTACAAATATAAGCCCTTTAAGTGCTGGAATTGTGTCACAGATGTCTTCATGTTTTTTGGAGGCTAGTTTGTCTCATGAAAAGAATCATTAAATAATTATTACACAAATAAATAACTGAATGCATACTTTACTTCTGTATTTAGATACTTTTCATCTTAAATCAACCCTTAAAAGCACATGAATATTTCAACAATTTCAGAGTTTCCTATATATTTTTAAACTTAACAAAAGTATAATTGTAAAGAATTTCTAGTGAAAAGAAAATGGGAAAAGTTATTTCATGTTTCTTGAACTGAAGCTAATATGTGTTTAATATTTGCTTATTTCTGATTTTTAAGTAATAAGTAAAATAATATTTTCTCATAAAAGCAATGAAAATAATCCTTGGACCAGTTGTTATTTTTGTTTGCTTGTATTAGTTTAGTCTATCTCTCACCCTCACCATATACTGTGTCAAAGTTTCCGGTTGACTAACCCAACTGTCATTCTTAATCCCCTGCTCCCTAAAAACTCCTAATCTAGGGATTTTTAAAAAGCTCAACAACTTCCCCAGTCTCTCTACATCTTGATGTGAATATACAACAAATTTCTAGCCAATGAGAGAAAAGCAAATTTCAGCTAGAGGAATTCTGGGAAAGGAAAGGTACAGCTGATGAAATCTGTCCCTCCTCTTGTGTCCTCAGATGTAATGCTTAGAGCTGCAGCAGCCATCTTACTACCAAAACAGAAAGATAAGAAAATGACATGGATTCTGACCCCGATGTTACTGATCCATAGAATCAAAGGCAATAACAGCTCCCTCACTTCTAGACTTCTGTATTTTAAAGAATAACACATAAAACTATTTGTCGAAGCCACTAACATCAGGCTTAATTTCACTTGTAGCCCAAGTAAAGTCCTAACCGAAAAAGGAACTATGTCCAGATTTTCCAAGTTTAACTTCTTTTCTTGCATTGAACTATCATATGCATTATCTCTAGACAATCAGATTTTTAAAAACAAAAGATGAAACAGATGGCTCTTCCCTTTTTCAGGTAACAGTTAATAACCCTGGTGCTTCTATTATGTTTGCTTAATTATCACAGTCTCTTGGTTATTTAGCAGGCTTTACCTACATCAGCCTTGACTGAACACTCTTATTGGGGGTGGGGTGGGGAGGTGCCCTACACATATACAAGTAACACTAAGTAGAAGTTTGTAAAGCTTCTTCAAGAACGTAGTTTCTGAGTCGTGGAATTTAAATATGTTGTAATGGACAGCCTATTCATTGCCATCCATTTTCAAATAGTGATAAAATTCAAAAGTACTAAAATGTTTTCATAATTTACGAACCTCAAGCAAATATTGTACTGGAAAATCAATAAAGAGAACATGAAGAAAACAGAGTTCTTCATTAGCATTTAACTTGGCAAAACATGAATATCCAATTTTTCTAATTCCTGGGCCCATAGCAGATTGGAAGTAACCCAAAGGAAAAAAAAAAATGATAGGGTAAAGCTGTTTCTGTCTATCTCTTTTAAAATACTCTGCAGAGGACTCAGAGAAAAGACAAACAAACCCTCCTTGCAGAGACTTTTGGTGACTGCGCTCCACTTTAAATAATGTTTTTAGCATAGAATGGATAGCTTTTATATCCTAAGGGGAGGTCCATTGTGACCAAACTCACAAGAACACATTTTAGAGCATCTAACAATGTTTAACAATATAACTCCTTTTTGAACTTATATAAATGCCCAATCCCTAATTAGAACACATTTCTAATTATGGGGAAACCCATTTTTTTCTCAAGCAATTGCTTAGAAGATGTTATGATTCTGCAGATGTTCTGAATACAGATTTAGAGCCACCAGATAACATAAACAAAGAAAAAAAAATCAAACCTAAGTCAATTCAAATAACATTGAAATAATATAATAGCAAGACAACTTTACACTTTGCCTGAAACCATTTCATTTACATGCAAAAGAAATCATTCCTACTAAGGAAAAAAAAATCCACATCTATATGAACCAGATTCTCTTCCTTCCCAGCTAGAATATTAATTTTTCAATCTGTTGTCTATTATTTTTTTATTATTGAAATTATGTACACTATTAACATTAGGCTATATTTGATAGTATATACTGTTTTAGGCATCCAGGGATGAATATTTTAAAATCTCTTTCTCTTATAAATGATCATGAAGGAAATCTAAAAGCGTACGAAGTTGACTATTAATTCCTTTTAAATGTCTTGACTGACGCATATCTACAAAATTTCTTCTTCTCAGTCTTTTAATTTTTCAGATTACATATCTTTATTTTTCCATGTGGGAAATTATCTAAGCAAATGGATCACCTTTACGTATAATCATGCCACCTGAGTTAATGCAAAATTTCAGTTTTTCTTAGGGCAAATAGAAGAACAAGGGATAGCAGTTAATAGGACTTAACTTCACTACCCAGCAGTGAGTTGATGACTGGAAAACATTATCTCTTTGGGACCACTGATATATTAGTACTTCAGTTTTTTGGCAAAATAGTCAAAAACAAAACAATCTAATTTACAATCTATTTTAAACAATTTACAACAGTAAATTTAGGATGATATGCAACAGTCACCAACCTGTAACATCCATTCTAGTTATTCTTTATTATCAGGTAATGATGTCTTAGTAATTAAAAGAGAGCAAGAGGTAGAGAGAGAGAGGGAGGGAAAATAAAGGGAGAGGCCCTTTGAAGAAATCTAGAGTTAGTATTTTTTTAGAAAGGTTTAGGCATTGCTAGAACTAAGTTAATTTTTAAGTTTTACTAAATTATTTCAAAACTATATAGGATCAGAGTCATCTTATGAATTTTTAAACCATTAAAGATCCATTTATGTATATCTGTCCATCTAGGATTACTTAAAACCAATTTTTAAAAAATCAACAAACTTTGAAAGAAGGTTAATTAAGCTTATTTATCCATCAAGTCCTCTCTATAACATGATTGATGACACCATAAAGAAAGCAATACATTCATTAGAAGAAATTTTTAAATCAGGCAGTCCTTGGCAACTTTTGGTGAAATCTTTCAGCCATACTTTGATGGGACTCATCTAATTTTAGATAGGTATAAAAAATTATGATATCAAATTATATATAAATATAAATGAGACTGTAACTCAAATGTTTTCTAACTCAAATATTTGTAGTTTTGTAATTTTTAATATATTGTCTATTTGATTTTTTGAATAATGATTAGCAAAATGAATGATAAATTGAGTATTTTCCATGTATTTTAATTTATGCCTAGCTAAACATATTTTTTATAATGCCAGATATACACATATATGTTATTTTATAATTTGTGAAAGACACAAATTTGGAACAATCTATCTTTCAATATAGGATTGGTGGTACATTAATGGTAGGGAAAACAATGCAACCATAAAAAGAAGCTATTGATCTGGAAGGCTGTTCATAATGTACTATTAAGTTAGTAAGGTAAGTTGCTGAATAATGTGTGGTGTTCCCATATCTGTAAATAAATGAAACCCTTTGTTATTATATTTATGTATTAGTGTATGAGTAAATGTGTAGAAGGATAAACATACATATATACACACATATCTCTATATTTAATACACTGAGCATGTTTTATTTTTGTAATTTTAAATATCATTTTTAAATATATTGAAGATAATAATTAATCTTTAAAAAACAGGAATAAGAAAAGAAAAAGAAATACCTAAATCCCAGCTAGTTTGCTCTAACCATCAGGATGGTGAATTCTACCTTTACTGGCTTTAGATTTAAGAGAGGCTCATGGCACAAATTGCCAAGACAAGAACCATGGTTTGAGGATAAATTTAGTTACATCAATACAATCAGACGCAATATATTTTATTTGTAAGGGATTGTTCCTTACAACATAATTCCTTACTTAAGAGCATTTCAAGGACACTGAAATAGGAAAAAATATTCCTAATTTCCTGATATACAAATGTTCTCTACCTGCACCATTGCACACAAAAAATTGCTGATGTTTGTGATAATGGTGTAATTTGGAGTAATTGTTATATATAGCATTTTGCAATTATCACTACAGGTACTGAAATCTGTTAATTTCTCAGAACATACACAGGGTGCTGTTAGATTCTGATTAAATATTTAACAGTCTTCTAATTTAACGAGTCCGGAGGCATCGATAGCAAACCACAACCTGTTATTTTCCATACAAAAATAAAAAAGGGTGACCTTCAGTTGGATACACATAGAGTAACACATTGCAAATCATTGATGATCTGTGACTTAGCATCAGAATATTTTAAATGCAGTTTATATTGGATTTTAAAATCTCAGACCATTACTCCCTTCACACATTCACACATACTAAAACATACCCTTCCTCCTTCTTGGTAAGATGGCTTCATCTAAAACTTCAGAGAAAATACAGAACATTAAACAGAAACTCCCTCAGCCTTTATCTATTCATCTATCTGAATCTTCTCTACCCTCTATTTCTCTCTCCTGATAAAATGATGACAGGTGTCTTTTTGTCTGCAAGTCTAATCCTTTCACATTTCCTTTGCTCCCTAATTCTTCTAGATTTTTCAGGAAATTCCTATAATTGATGATCTCTCTCTCCTGTGTCTCTACCCTTTCATTCTCTATAAGGCCTTCCAAAACAGACTCAAATTTCATCTATCTTCAATATATCCTTCTCTTGATATTATTCCCTCTCCAACTATTTCCCTAACTCTCTCCTTTTCTTCAAGTGTAAATTTCTCAAAATACATCAACACTAGTTCTCTGTGTTTCACACTTCCTATTCATTTTTATTCCACCTGTATATTCCATAGCTGCACATTAAATTTCCTACTTAACATCACTTGGATCTACCAAAATCACCCCAAATTCAACCCATCCAAAAATACATTCATGAGTTTATTGCCGCCACACTGTGCCACATATAAGTTAATGTTACCAACATCCATCCAACTTTCCAAGTCAGAAACCTAGTAATAATTATGAAGTTTCTTCTCTTTACTTCATATCTAGTTAGTTATCAAGCCCTGTAAAAAATTTTAAATTCTAAATATTTGTTGAGTCTTCTCACTTCTTTCCATCTTCATCCAGCTTCCTGACTTCCAATTCCCTGCTTATTCACGTCCCATAGTTTCAACCTCCCACTCCCATTCTTTGTAATATTTATGGCACTACCTCCAGAACTTTTATTTCAAGTACACTACTTTCAGGCTAGCAGCTTCCCTTTTTTTTAGTTCACCTAGGCTGTTATCTCTACTTCAACAATATTTGATAATATTGGGAACTTCAGGCCATTGACCCTAATGTGTTTTCATTGTACATTCAGCGTCCCTTATGTGCCGACTTCCCTCATTACTCAGCTTAATTTTTATGACCTTTGTTATTATCATTTCTTTTTCATATAGCCTTAATTCATTGGTCTCTACTTCCTGGCTCTAGTAGATACCTGGCAAAACTCCAATCCTGGATAAACACAAATTTCCAAGTACCCATGCCTACATGATCTAAATAGTCATAACATGGCTGAATAAAACACGGCAAAGGGATCATTCTAATTTACACTATACATCTAGTATGAGCTCCTTCTATCTTTGGTGGACTATCAAATCTTCTCTTTCTTAAAAATTCCAATATTGCCTCCCCTACGCTAATCTAAAATGATGACCTCATCTTACATTTCATTTAAAAAGATGATAGGTTGTGAATTGCCCCATCTTCTTACCAGCAAATCCACTGTCTACTTGCCTATTTGCCTATAATCTCTAAATTCCTTCCAGTTACAATGGATGCACAGTTCCTGCTCCTTTCTATGGCCAACTTCTTCACTTGCATACTGAATTCCATCCCTTCTGATAACTAAAGAAAATTTTGCCTGCAGTTGTTCATTATCTCCTGAAATATTTTTTTGAATCATTCCCATCATCTTACAAATGTTATAATGTTTCCCAACTTAAGAAAAACAAACAAAAAAACACTTTATCTTGATTTCATATTCTCTATTTGCAGCAAACACCTTTTGAAAGCTTTCTCTGTACAAGTTGTCTCTATTTCTGTCTCCCAGCCTCTTCTTGAGCCATTTCAAGTCAATCCATTTTGTCGCCACCACTCCAATGGAAACTGCTCTAATCTTTTCAAGTTTCACCCATAACCTCCATCTTGTCAGATAAGATGGCCAATACTTCTTCTCTATCAGCATTAGTCTTAGTCTCACTGCCCTGCACCTAGTAACTTTCTTCACTTGACTTCCAGAATTCATTTTTTTCTTGGTTTTCCTCCTACCCTCAATTTCTCTCTCTTAATCTCCTTTGTTATATTATATCCTTCTCCACTCTTTTGTCCCTTAAATGATGGAATATCCTAAGGCTCATTGCTAAGTTTTCATTTCCATCTGCATAGTCTGCCTGTGCAATCTCATCCAATTTTATGGATTTAAATATTACTGATGATTCAGACCCCTCTCTTGAGCTCCAGAGTGTTACAACTATCTGCCCATTCAAAATCTTCACTCAGATTTCAAGTAAGCATCTCAAGCTTATCACACTCCAAACAGAATTTTTTATTTTCCCCATAAAATTTGTTCCACTTCTTCTTGAGTCTTTGTCTCAGTTTATGACATCACCCCTCACCCAGTTAACTCAGATAAAAAACCCAGGTGTAATCTGTAATATTTTTCTATTTTACCATCCCAACATCATCCAATCCATTTACAATTTTCCTCATAGTAAATAAAAATGCAAATAATTATAAAATGATATTAAATATTTTATATCTTTTACTGCACCGTAAATTTTATATTATGGATTGTGTTAATTTTTTTTTTCGTTCTCTCCTCAGTGCCTGATGTGTAGTAATTATAATGAATATTTACGGGCTGGTTATTGTTAAGTAGCATATATAGAAGAGTGGGTTTTTTTCGTTTTATCATTTCAAAAAAACAAATAAAATATGGTATGCTTGATTGTATCAATAGTGGGAAGACTTTTTCTTAGCAGAAATCATGTTTTACCGTATCAAACAGAATCAAATGATACACAGTCTGGGGATTTTGTACTCATTACGACTTTCAATCAACTTTGCCCCATCCCACAAATCTTACAGTATAAACTAGAGAGGAAAATCTAAAGAAAAAGCCTGCCAAAGCCCAGCACTATATTGTCTGTTATTTTATTGCTGAGTGTCCCTAAAGCTTGGATTCTTATTTCCACCTTTGATAAGTGAGTCTGGGGGTGGCAGCATTAATGGAATTAGTGTCAGGTCTGATGGAAGCAGTTCTCATATGGAACCACAGTACTTTTACCAAATCCATACAGAATTTATAAATAACTGCCACTATAGAAAAGATTAAAAAAAAAACCTTCACCTATGTTTATTCATAAATGTCTTAGATTTGTCACTAATGTATTAATATATAAAAAAGTAAAAATATATTTATATTATGTTACCATCCTACATGAGTATATGCTTAGAACATGGGAAATATTGATATATTCTCACCAAGCAGTGCCAGGTATATTGTTAGACTAAAATATGCTGTGTGAGGACAAGCATTATAAAATGCTATACATCGGAGGAAGGCTAAATAGGTAAAAGTCAGGACTAAGGGAAAGACCACTTGGGAACCAATCTAGTAGAAAGAAGGAAATGTGGTTTTTAGAATCAATCACACACAGTTGAGCTCAAATCTTTGCACTTCCACTTACAAGCCAAGTGATTTTTTGTAAATTGCTTAATTACTCTGAACCTGTTTCATTTGTTAAATGATAATGGTGATAACTATTTTATATCATGAAAGTTAAATGTGATAGTGTAGTGCACCTGATAGACATATATTAGAATTTTGTTTTTTTTAAGGATGGCAAAAAACAAGCTCTAAGTCTGAGATTTTGGAAAAAGCAACGCTATTCTAAGAAAGAAATAAGAACTGTTGTTTTGATTTTTCCGTTGTTCCTTTCTTTCTTATTGCATAGAACAATGGTGGCATTTACTCTGGGATTTGAACTTGGGATTTGAACACTAGGATTTGGGATCCAGAGGTTCAAGAAACAAACAACTTTGGAAATAGATTTTGCTTTTTTCGTTAAAAAAAATCATTGTTGTTTTTTTTCCCTTCAACAAGTAAACTTTTTATGGTAAGGGGTTTTGTTATTGCTGTTTTATTTTTAATTCTCCTAAAAGTAACTATAGTTATTCCATAAATGACTCAAGCATATGGAATGCTTCACTCGGGGCAGAGGAACAGAATGCTATGAAAACTGCAATGGCTACAGGCATTCGGTGTTTATTAGAGGTGGGTTTCCCTTTCCTGATCATTCTTTCGTTGGTTATGAGTTACTGTGAAATTACTAAAATGAAATTATATCATTTTTGGTTTGAGGGGTGATGGTAGCAAAGAATGAAATCACTGTGAGGAATTTCGTTGGTAAATCAAACTGCTCTCTGTTAATTAGCTCCCACCTACATACATAGTATAAAAAATAATTGTATGTTTATGAAGGAATAATTAGGGAATGTGCTGAGGTTAATAAGAAAAAATCATGAAGAGAGCAATTTAAGTTAATATCTACATATCATTTTATGTAACCACATCACAGGAGGGGGTCCCAGTTAATTAGATTCCTTTAGTTAAATAGGAAATGTAAAAAAAGAAAAGATACTTAGGGTTTAAATCCAATGTATGCCTGAGTTATATGGGAAAATAATTTTGACTCTTTTCTGAATAGACATATATATATATATGTCAGGCATAAAAATAGAAACTTTGACCTATACCTAAGAAATGTTTCTGCTTAAGTATTGTTCATTTATGACATATAAAATCTGAAACAATATTTTAATAGAAATATTGGCTACAAAATGCAATTTTAAGAGAGTCTTTGCAATATAATTCCATGTCTTGGAGTGATTTTCAATTTAAAAAGTAGACAATGCTCAGAATTCTGAATGCAGACCCAGATGATCATATTTTAGTCTTCTCTTGTAGAAGTTTATAAGATCTGTGGGCAAATATAAATCTACAGACATATGCAATGGGCACAGGCAAACAGATGTTTCTCCTTGGCTCTGTCTGACTCATCCCATCTGCAACCTATCAAAGATGGTAAAATAAATACCCTTTCGTGAACATGAAAAACCGTTCCCTCCATCATTCTTATTGTGCTCAAAACTGTTACCAAAATATTCATAGGAAAAGGGCCTACTATCTCTCCATCTAGATATCACATTCTAGAATCAAAATCTGTGACCTCCAAGGTGAGGAGGTAAGAAAAAAAATTAGTTTCTGTTTATATTAAATTTTTATTCTATCCCTTTAAATATCTATCATAAATTCTATTTATATAACTGCATAGATGAGTGTGTGATGAAAGGTTCTCATTGGTAAGAGTATCCCAAGTTTTATGATAACAGCTCTAGAGTAGCGTTGTGCAACAGATATCTAATGCAAGCAAATGGTTATTTAAAATATTCTAGTAGACGTATTCTTAAGAGATGAAATTAATTATGATAAAATTTTATTTAACCCATATGTCCAAAATTATTAGCATTTCAACATGTAATCAATGCAAAATTTTAATGAGATATTTTACATTCCTTTCTTCATACAATGTCTTTAAAATCTGGTGTACATTTTACAATTACAGCACATCTCAATTTGTTTTAACCATATTTAAAGTGCTCAATGAGCACATGTGGCTTATGGTTACCATATTGAATGGGGCAGGTCTAGAGCACTCTTGGGGAAGACTCACCCGTCTGACAAATAAATGGAAAGGCAATAAACCTGGAGTTAACATCAGGGCAGTTTGATCCTAATTATACTATGAGTTACTGCTCACAAATGGAGTATTGAACACCTGGAGCCAATGTGTACATTGAGACCTTACCTTATAGAAAATAATTATACAAAAGAACCCTGGTTTTAAATGTACAAAAGAACCCTGGTTTTAGTTCTAAGACAATACTTTAATTGCTTGCTTTTGGCTCTTTTTCAGACAAGCAAGCAATAAATTATTTGAAGGTAGCAAGACAAATTTCTCCCAGACTTAAAGGTGTTCTTATATGGCAAAGTTGCATAGGACACAGAAAATAAAATTCTTTTCTTGCAGGACAAGAAGAAATAAGAAAGGGAGCACTGAAAGTGCTATGGTAGTAAAGTAGGCAGAATTCAAAGATGGCCCACAGGATTCCAGCCTGTAGTGTATAAACATACATTCACTCAGTTATTCAATCAAATACTATTCTGGGTGTGCTATAAAAGGATTTTGCAGATGTAATTAAGGTCCCAAATTACTTGACCTTAAGGCTGGGAGACAATCAGGTGGGCCTGATCTAATCAAGCTGCCTTTGAATTTGGGTCTAGAGGTCAGAGAGGTAAAAATTAAAAGATTCAATAATGAGAAAACTGGCACACTGTTGCTATCTTTGAAGATGGAACAGGCTGCATGACAAGGAATGCCCAAGGCAAAGAATAAGCAATGAAACAAGAGTCACAGTCCTATAACTGCAAGGACCCAGATTCTGCCAACCACTTGAGTAAACTTGGAAAAGGACTCCAACCTCTGGGTGAGAACATAGCCTAGACAGCACCTTTATTTCAGCCTGGTGACATCCTAAGGAGAGAACCCAGCCATGTCTATACTTTTTTTTTTAACATCTTTATTGGAGTATAATTGCTTTACAGTGGTGTGTTAGTTTCTGCTTTATAACAGTGAACCAGCTATACATATACATATATCCCCATATCTCCTCCCTCTTGTGTCTCCCTCCCACCCTCCCTATCCCATCCCTCTAAGTGGTCACAGAGCACTGAGCTGATCTCCCTGTGCTATGCAGCTGCTTCCCACTAGCTATCTATATTACATTTGGTAGTGTATATATGTCCATACCACTCTCTCACTTCATCCCAGCTTACCCTTCCCCCTCTCCCTGTCCTCAAATCCATTCTCTACATCTGGGTCTTTATTTCTGTCTTACTCCTAGGTTCTTCAGAACCTTTTTTTTATTTGGATTCCATATATATGTGTTAGCATACAGTATTTGTTTTTCTCTTTCTGACTTACTTCACTCTGTATAACAGTCTCTAGGTCCATCCACCTCACTACCCTCAGAATGGGAGAAAATATTTGCAAATGAAGCAACTGACAAAGGATTAATCTCCAAAATATACAAGCAGCTCATGCAGCTCAATATCAAAAAAACAAACAACCCAATCCAAAAACGGACAGAAGACCTAAATAGACATGCCTGTACTTTTACCTATAGAACTGTGTTTTTGTTTGTATTTCTGTTTTTAAGCTGCTAAGTTTATGGTAATTTTTTATATGATAATAAAAAAACTTATATAGCAGTTGAACAATTCATTCACTTTACCTAACCACAAAGTTTTTTTTTTAATCCTTACCATTTTAGTTATCAAATATATAATCTAGATTTACAATATTTTGAATTTCAAAATAGGTTTTGAGGGCAAACTCTGATAGTTTTAGATGCTAAATTCACTAATACCTTCACACTGGAGAAGTTTAATACATTCACGATTATATAATTATTCTGATTTTTTTTCTATAAAACACTAAAATCATTTCACACACATACTAAGCATGATTTTAAGGATTAAATACCTGGAGTAGGTAAATGATCAAAGATATATGCTATATGTGGTAACCCTCATCATTCTATAGCATATTAAATTCCAAGATATTCAAACAATAGTATTTGGGTGCTGACTAGATGAGAAGGCATTACCTTAGGACTTCCAAAAATTTACTGATAACTTTTGTGTCAGATGTTAGTAAGGGACCAGGTCAAATGCCATTTTTTACAATATATACAAACATATATATATATATATATATATATATATATATATATATATATATAACTAGTTGTTTAACATATTTACGTCTTAGTCATTTGAAAACATGAAGTAATTTTTCTTTATTAGGAATTACTTGTTCATTTTGCCATCTCTAACTTTTTCACTTCCTTTGTACCTTGTCAATGTATCTCTCTATATACCAGCTACAGAAATGTTTGTAATGGGTTTATATTTTTAGTTGGTTGCAATTTAGACAGCTCTTAGTCTGAAAGATATTAGAAATAAAATATTATGAAATAAAATTTAATATTCTAGTCTACTAAAATCCCGAATAAAAATCCTGAGTGATATCGATGACATAATTATACCTCTAAATTGTACTCTATATGAAAACAATGCCAGGGGTTGAATATTGGAAAAACACATGCAAAGTACTTTTAAAACTGTAAATATCTGTCTAAAGAAAGGAGCCGAGGCTTCAGGAATATCTTTCATTTAATTGCTTCCATTTTTAATAAAACACATTGGATTGTCAGTAACGAATTTCAGTGAAGCTTGAGATATTCTGAGATAACTGACTGAAGGCAGTCCTGACATCATTCCAGTTGAGAAATTAATAATTACAAACACCATAATTTCTATGCTGTAGCAAGATGCTTATGGGAAAGAGTGAAAAAGGATTCATAATGGTTCCCTCGATCCACTGAATTTTTGCTCTGACACTTAACTAGTATAATAAACATCTTCCCAGTTCAATAATGCTATCTTTAGATTTTCTATTACAGTTCTAAAGTCAATGCTCTTAAAATCTCTTTTGACTTTCAACCTTAACTATGACTTCTGGTCACATTTTTACAGTCAGTGGTTTTGAGTTTAATATTAATGTTTCCAGGATCTGTAAAAGCTTTGTAACAATGTGTGGGCATTTTGGTATCATTATAAAAGCCACTCATGCAACCTTGTGCCACTAAATACTTTTGTTTAAAAGAACCACTTGAACTGTATGAACAGGAATTAACAACAACTGATCTGAGATGTTTTACTCTTGCCTTATGCTTCTTTGACAATTTTGGTATTTTATGCGTACTGGGAAGTGTGGGACCCAAATCAGCTGGAAAAGAAGAAATTCACACATTCTCCTTCACCTCTTCGAATGCTCTTTAATTCAAAAGTAAATTTAGTGTCTAGAACACGGTGGACTAAGGATAGACTTATAATAAAAAGCCTGTGTACTTTTATTTATTGTACTTAGGGATCATAACACAACTGTCACTCAAATAAGGTAACTATCTACAGGCAACTTTGACCGTTCGATTTGGACATAAGAATTAAGTTCCTTGGGGGCAAAACAAAGAAAACGGATTGTGCCATTTGTGAAAGTGGTGCCAACAATATCACATCATCTCTCTCATATATCACACATGGGTCACACTGCTAAAGAATAAGCCGTTATGTGACCTCTTAGGTAATAACCGCTATATCGTAAAGTAAAAGTGTGACACAGGCATTAAAATGCGACAGGAATATAAAACGTTTCAAATATCTGGCTATATGAGATTTAGGGAGTTAAACTAAGTTCAATTACCTTATTTCATATTGTGAAGCATTCAGGATAATTGAGTTGAAACAAACAGCCAGATTAAAATGCTTGAACATATATCTAGTAGTTGTTATAATTTCTGTCACAAATTCAATAAAAATTATTAGTTTACAGTCTGAATTGCTAGCTAACAAAAAAATGCTTTGCCAAATAGAGACTTTGCTTGCTGAGATGAACAAGTTTAGTCTCTAATGGAGTAAGGATTTTAAAAAAGCTTTGGATATATGTTCGACAAAGAAACTAAAATAGAATAGAATCTAATACATTGTTTATCAGAATCTATATGAAAACAGCATATATGCAAGCTAAAATAAATTGCATACAAAAAATAATAATAAACTTTTTGAAACATATTTCTTCATAAGATCCTTGATTGGGAAGGAAGAGCATCAAAGCTAAATGCTATTTTTAAGGCATTTATTTCAGATAAGGAAAGAATGGAGACGTTTCAAAATATCAAGTATTATTTTCACTATAAGTAGCATATTCTAGGAGGCTACAGGTAAAAACAAAATTCTATACTGTCCTATCCAATCTTCCTAGAAGAAATTCCAGCAGAAGCCTGTAAGGTAAATCGAGTGTGGAAAACCAATTCACAAATTGCAGGCTCGGGAAAGAATAACACTGCTTAGAAAATGAAAGTCGATCAAGATTGGAAACATTTCACCTGTTTTCATTTAAATCTTCAATTTCTTTTCCTGCTGGTTTAGGAAATAGAATATAGCATAATGGGGCAGTAGGGAGTATGAACTCTAAATATCTTGAAATGGCCACATTGACACGCTCAATGTAACTTTCTATAACTAAAAAAAAACTAGGCTTTGGATAATCTCCCAGTTAAAGCATGGTTTATGAAACTTAAAACATTATTTTATATAAAGTTTTGTCCTCCTATTATGTAACATTTATTTTAATCAATTCAGACAGAAGCTTAAAGAAAACTGTGATGGAATTTAAAAATGGAAAATGATCTGAATATTACTAGACTAGTCACCTGCTTTCAATTAAATATATACCCACCCCATTTCAGAGAGGTAAGCATTTACTGCAATACTAAGGACCTGAAAAAGGAGGTACCTGTTACTTTTACTTCTCACCCAATCCATGTCAAAATGCTCTATGGTCATAAATACTTTTCCAAAGTGTCCAAGCTAAATCTTTCATGTAAATTCCAAATTGTCTTATAAACAGCCTCTGGCAAGTCAATCAAATCTAACAAGTCAATACAATTGAAGAACAGAGTCACATTGCTTTAAATTTAAGTTCAAAACAGGTATTAATTAAAGATATCTAGAGTTTTCTGAAAGGAACAATTAGTTACCTACTACCAATTCTTTGAGATCATTATACGTAGAAGTGTGCTAAAAAAATTTAAGTACTTAAAACCTGAGAAATTTTGATATGTTAATTCCATAGCCATTGAACTATTGGATTAATGTCCTGATATAAAATACTAATAGAACACAACATCATGAGATTTTTAAAAAGATTGTTTTGCTAATATTTCAACTAGAGTCATAAATATCACCAGTGAACATATACTAGATAATGGCACCTTTGCGTTATCTCATTTAATCTTCACACCAATGTTATGAGGTATAAGGATTCTCATTTTAAATATTACCATTATTGTCCCCATTTTACAGATAAAAAATATTGTAGAGTCAACACTTGAACTCAGGCTTTCACATTCAAGAACCTCTGCTCTTTATGGTCACCTATTTATGACAAAACTCATCTGAATTAGGTGTATTAGTCTGAAACTATACGGAATGGCCTGGGAATCTATGCAAGCAAGAGGACTGAAAATTCCCAAACCACTTTTTTTTAAATGTTGCAAATATTAAATCTATAAGATACACTATGATTTTGAGTTATATAACCTCAGTTAGTATCATTGAAAACCACAAGTCACCCATCACTATGGTTTTAACTCTTTCTCTGTCTCTGCATATGCCTCTGCCTATGACCTACTGCCATTGGTACCAGTGGCCCTCGCTATGACAGTGATTCTCAAGATGAAGAAAGAAATGTCCTCCCTTCCTTCAAAGGACTATCAAAGAGGTAGTGGGACACATCAAAGCTCCCTGGGTGACTCTGAGAGACTTCCCTCCCCCTAGAGGGATATGTTCCTCCATCCTCAACGTTTAAAATATTTGATATCTACAGAAATAATAAGGAATAGCATTTAATGAGTGATTAATTTAAACCAGGCACTGTTTTATAGACTCATTCAATCTTCATAGCCAATTTATGAATGATATTAATATTCCTATTGTATAATGAAGAAAGTGAAGCTCAGATAATATAAGGAACTTGCCTAAGGTCACACATCTAAAAAATGGTAGAACCTGACTCTGAACTCAGAAAATTGAATTCCAAAGACAGCACACTTCACCACCACACTACATCGCCTCTCGTTAATTGGCTGTGATAATTATTAAAAAATCATCAAAACAAATGTGAAAACATGCTTCAAAGTGATAGTACAGTGACTCAACCAAAGGCTCAAGGAGGAAAAAATATTTCATGTATATAGGAACAATCTAAAATAGACGCTAGCTTATAAAACTGTAGTTTGGACCTTAGGTTCTCTTTCCCTCCCTCTTTCTCTCTCTGTCTCTCTCTTATTGATTTTTTTTCCCATAATTTGACCTTGCTCTGAACGACTGTACTAACTGGTCTTGATTATGCCCAAATGCCAAAGTGCCACTGTTGTATAAGTCAATTAACTCTATCACATTCTTTTTTTTTTTAGAGTTTAATTCTCTATTTACTTCATTAAAATAATTTGTTAATAAGACATATCACTCATTTGACTGTTTTAAAAACATTTAAAGGCAAAATACCATATAACTGAAAAAAAAACTACAACTAAATTACATGACAGATGAATCTCATAAATATAATATTTAGCAAAAGAAGCCAGATGTAAAGAGGACATAGTGTATGATTCAATTTATACAAGTACAAAAACAGGCAAACTGACCTATGTTGTTAGCATTCAAGGCAGTTGTTACCCTCAGAATGGAGCACAAGAAGTGTTTCTCATTCTGATACTATTCTGTTTCTTGATCTGGCTGATGATTACATAAATGTTTCATTTGGAGAAATTCACTGAGCTTTACACTTATGTTTTATGTATTTTTACACTATATATGTTATATTTCAATCAAAACTTTACATGAAAAGGCAGTGCTTTATCCAAAACAGTTGCTTTGCTAATTGTAATTTAGTACTACTTTCTCTCTTCCAAAAGATACAATTAACTTGTTTCATAAAGAAAGCTAACAATATTTCCACATAACATTGTAAAGTTACTATTTTCCTAAATATGAGATGTTTTAAAAGTCAAATTTATTGAGGTATAATTTATATACAGTACAATTCATTTTTTTAAACTGAATGACCATTTTTGACAAGCCCATACATTTGTGCAACCGTCACCACTATCAAGATACAGAACAGTTCCTTCATCTCCTCAAATTTCCTTATGACCTTTTGTTGTCCAACTCATCTCCCAACTCCCAGTTCCTGGCAATACTGATCGACTTCTGTCTCCATAGTTCTTCCTTTCCAAGAATGCCTTATAAATGGAATTCTATACTATGTATCCTTTTAAGCCTAGCGTCTTTCATTTAGCTTAATGTTTTTATTTTTAATAGATCTTTATTGGAGTATAATTGCTTCATAACACTGTGTTAGTTAATGTTGCATAACAAAGTGAATCAGCCATATGCATACACATGTCCCCATATTGCTTCCCTCTTGAGCCTCCCTCCCACCCTCCCTATCCCACCCCTCTAGGTTGTGGCAAAGCACCAAGCTGATCTCCTGTGCCATGCTGCTGCTTCCCACTAGCTAAATATTTTACATGGTAGTGTATATATGTCCCTGCTACTCTCACTTCGCCCCAGCTTTGCCCTCCCACCCCATGTCCTCATGTCCATTTTCTATGTCTACCTCTTTATTCCTGCCCTGAAACTAGGTTCATCAGTACCATTTTTTTTTTTTTTTAGATTCCATACATATGTGTTAGCATACAGTACTTGTTTTTCTCTTTCTGACTTACTTCACTCTGTATGACAGACTCTAGGTCCATCCACCTCACTACAAATAACTCAATTTCATTTCTTTTTATGGCTGAGTAATATTCCATTGTATATATGTGCCACATCTTCTTTATCCATTCATCTGTCGATGGACATTTAGGCTGGTACCATGTCCTGGCTATTGTAAATAGTGCTGCAATGAACATTGTGGTACATGTCTCTTTTTGAATTATGGTTTTCTTAGGATATATGTCCAGTAGTGGGATTGCTGGGTCATATGGTAGTTCTATTTTTAGTTTTTTAAGGACCTCCATACTTTTTCCCATAGTGGTTGTATCAATTTACATTCCCACTTATTTTTATATTCTTCCTAACCTATCTGTTAGTTTCCTAGTCTAATTTTATTTTTTACTTTGTTACTGCCTTTTGTTTTTTTTTTTCTTTTGCTGCCTCAGGCGGCTTGTGGGATATTGGTTCACGAGCCTGGGGTCAGGCTGAAGTTCCTGCACTGGAAGCTCTGAGTCTGAACGACTGGCCTCACAGAGAACCTCAGACCCCAGGGAATATTCATTGGAGTGAGGTCTCATGGATTTACTCATCTCAGCACCAAGACCCAGCTCTACCCAACAGCCTACAAACCCCAGTGTTGGAAGCCTCAGGCCAAACAACCAGTAAGACAGGAACACAATCTCACTCATTCAAAAAAAAAAATGAGATGGCAAAAAAATATGTCACAGATGAAGGAGCAAGGTAAAAACCTACAAGACCAAATAAATGAAGAGGAAATAGGCAGTCTACCTGAAAAAGAATTCAGAGTAATGATAGTAAAGAAGACCCAGAATCTTGGAAATGGAATGCAGGCATGCACTGAGAAAATACAAGAAATGTTTAACAAAAATCTAGATGAACTACAGAACAAACAAACAGAGATGAACAACACAATAACGGAAATGAAAAATACACTAGAAGGAATCAATAATAGAATAACTGAGGCAGAAGAACTAATAAGTGAGCTGGAAGACAAAATGGTGGAAATAACTGCCAAGGAGCAGAATAAAGAAAAAGGAATGAAAAGAATTGAGGACAGTCTCAGAGACCTCTGGGACAACACTAAATGCACCAACATTTGAATTATAGGGGTCCCAGGAGAAGAAGAGAAAAAGAAAGGGTCTGAGAAAATAGTTGAAGAGATTATAGTGGAAAATTTCCCTAACATGGGAAAGGAAATAGCCACCCAAGTCCAGGAAGCACAGAGAGTCCCATACAGATAAACTCTAGGAAAAACACACCGAGACACATATTAATCAAACTAACAAAAATTAAATTCAAAGAAAAAATATTAAAAGCAGTGAGGGAAAAACAAAATATAACATACAAAGGAATCCCCATAAGGTTATCAGCTGATTTTTCAGCAGAAACTCTGCAAGCCAGAAGGGAGTGGCAGGATATAATTAAAGTGATGAAAGGGAAAAAGCTACAACCAAGATTACTCTAACCAGCAAGGATCTCATTCAGATTCGATGAAGAAGTCATCAGACAAGTGAAAGCTAAGAGAATTTAGCACCACCAAACCAGCTTTACCACAAATGCTAAAGAAACTTCTCTAGGTAGGAAACACAACAGAAGAAAAAGACCCACAAAAACAAACCCAGAACAATTAAGAAAATGGTAAGAGGGACATGCATATCAATAATAACCTTAAATATAAATGGATTAAATGCCCCAACCAAAAGACACAGACCGGCTGAATGGATACAAAAACAAGACCCATATATATGCTGTCTACAAGAGACCCACTTCACACCTAGGGACACATACAGACTGAAAGTGAGGGGATGGAAAAAAGATATTCCATGCAAATGGAAATCAGAAGAAAGCTGGAGTAGCAATACTTGTATCAGGTAAAATGGACTTTAAAATAAAGACTGTTACAAGAGATAAGGAGGGACACTGCATAATGATCAAAGGATCAATCCAAGAAGAAGATATAACAATTATAAATGCTTATGCACCCAACATAGGAGCATATCAATACATAAGGCAAATGCTAACAACCATGAAAGGAGAAATCGACAGTAACACAATAATAGTAGGGGACTTTAACACACCACTTACACCAATGGACAGATCATCCAAACAGAAAATTAATAAGGAAACACAAGCTTTAAATGACACAATAGACCAGATAGATCTATTTGATATTTATAGAACATTCCACCCAAAAGTGGCAGAATATACTTTCTTCTCAAGTGCACATGGAACATTCTCCAGGATAGATCACATCTTGGGTCACAAATCAAGACTCAGTAAATTTAAGAAAATTGATACTGTATCAAGCATCTTTTCTGCCCACAACGCTATGAGATTGGAAACCAATTACAGGAAAAAAACTGTAAAAAACACAAATACATGGAAGCTAAATAGTGTGCTACTAAATAACCAAGAGATCACTGAAGAAATCAAAGAAGAAATAAAAAAATACACAGAAACAAATGACAATGAAAATACGATGGCTCAAAACCTATGGGACACAGCAAAAGCATTTCTAAGAGGGATGTTTATAGCAATACAATCTTACATCAAGAAACAAGAAAAATCTCAAATAAACAATCTAACACTACACTTAGCTTAATGTTTTTGAGATCCATACATGTTTTGTGTAAGTCAGCAGTTTGTTCCGTTCTGTTGCTGAGTAATGTTACAATGTATAGATATACCACAGTTAAAAAACATTTGAGTAATTTCCAGGTTCTGGTGATTTTGAATAAAACCACTACAAACATTTATGTATAGGTTTTTGTATAAACATTAGTGAAATATTTTGTTTTTTAATTCTAACTTGTAATTTCACCTGCACAAAATATTTTCTACACTGCCTTTAGCCTATAGTAATTCTTATGCCTAGGGAATATACCAACCAGTTCAAAATAACATAAAATCAGAAATTGAATCAAGTAACAAACACCTGCAAATTCTGCAAATTACACTCTTAAAAATATTTTTTGCAGTCATCTACATAATTAAGAACATAAATACTATTAAAGCTCTAGATTACTATTTAAAATATTGTTTAAATTTTACAAAATTAAAAATCAATGATATTACTAATTTGGATTCTACAGTCATAATGAAAAAGGAAGAAGAGGTAAGAAATGTGGCTTGAAAAGTAAAGGGTTACATGCCTCTTTCACAACTCCCTAATTTAACGTATTATAAATTTCACCCAGCTGGTTAGTACTTTTTTATCCATGATAACTGGGAAAGGATTTGAGTGACAAAATGGAAACATGGTAGATGTTACCTAGCATGTTGTGGTAAAGTGGAATGGCCCGTCCAAAGGTAGTAAATGCAGTCATGACTAGTAGGACCGCTACACCTGCAGGCAATTACAGAACAGAAAACATCATTCTCCATTCACAGTGGCATGCACACACATGCACCAGTGCTCACACATGGAGCCTTGGAGGAAGAACATGGGAAGCAAGCACACCAAGTACCTATCCATCAGGCCGATGCAGTCTTCAATACTTGAGCCTATGCACCTGCAGAAGATCCAAATTTTAAAAATACAAGGAAAGAGAAATTAGTCATTTTTAAACAGAAGATATAAGACAAATACCAATGGTGTCAAACTCTTAATTATTGTTAATAGACAATTTTTGAATATCATGAATTTAAAGCTAGTGAGAAGGTTACTGTACTTGATGGATACCCAGAAATAAATTGTAAATACTACACAAATGGAATGCAAAGAAACAAGTCCACAGTAAAGGAAACTGTACTCTGTTTCTGTGGATAATTTCCAAGCACATATTGCTCATTTCTAATACTTTACATTCATTTGAATCATTGGTGATATTATGTCTTGATGAATAACTTGATATTTCAATGGCTATAATTGGTTTCATGTATACAGTTTCTTCTAAAAGGCTTTAAGCTGAAGTGAAAAACAGAATCAATAAAAAAGAAAACATGAGCTATTCAATATAATATAATAAACTGATGCTTAATACTCATTATTAAAGATTGATTTTAGCAGAAAATGAGTTAATGTGCTTTAATGTTATTCTCATGGATACTTTACACAATCACATTGTTCCATTCCTTGGTTGTGACTGTCTTTAAAACATACTTATCTTTAAACATGAATTCATTTAACAAGCAAATTAACTGGTTTCACCATACTGCAGTTTATCTTGATACTTGCTTTTAAAAAAGCAGTGCCATAACAGTCAAGTGAAAACAGGTTTTTAAACTGCCATAATATCTAACTCAAACAATAAAAAATAAGTAAATACTCCCCAAGGAAATGAATAACTTGAGACTCAGGTAAGTAAAGAATCCACAGAGGTTAACATTTAAGTAAAATTATATAAGTACACAGAATTCTGATTTTGAAGTATTACAGAAATATTTCTTCCATCTACCAATAAATTTGAATTGTATTTCTTTCCCTTTTCTCTCATTAAACACATATAGCTGCAGTGCAGTATCAAGATTCCTTGTACAGCTGTGATTTATTGAACTGTCTAATTCTTCTGGTAATATTTTTTCCAAATTCTAATTTCTAAAACTGAAAAAGAAGTTGAAGTTAAAATCATTATGTAATGAAGTAATAAGGTGCTCTTGTATAAGGCCAGACTGTCCATTATATCTTTAGAAAACTCTGTAACACGTAAATAAATATAACTATGTATAATAATAATTAAGTCACTATTTTCCTCCTTCATCAGTATCAGTTATAATATTCCTACTAGGTGGAAAATTATTTTTCTTTTGAGGATTGGCTTTGAGCGGCTTAGAAAAATATTAATGTACAGAAATACATGAAATACACTGTGAAAAAGGCTTTTAAAAAAAAGCAAATAAGAAATGTAAATAAAAATATAGAGCACATAGCATTGAATTGGTTCCAAAATTCATAATCAAAACCATTTCTAAAAATAAAAAACAATTAGTATAAAAGTTTGCAAATTGTCTTATATGGTTTTCTTTTATTCCAAAGGACTTATTTTTTTCTAGTTTCCAGTTATACCTTCTTCAAAATGCTTTCTTAAAAATACAGTAGTGCCATTTTTGTAAAATTAATAGTCTACTTCTTACTTCCAAATGATAATCTGAAAGCTATGGTTAGTTTGTAATCTGTATTTATTATAACCTTTGTAAGATAAATGTATTTGAAAGTAAGCTTTAACTTGAGGGGAAAGTTAAAGAGTGAATAATGAAAGATCTTCATTCATCCATTAAAAAAAAAAAACTCCGTCACATGCCTACTAAGTGTTCCTACTATTCTAGGAGCTGGGGGGAGAAAAAAGATGAATTAGACATTTTCCTATTTTTAATGAGCTCAAACTTTAATGAAGGAGACAGATGCATAAACATATGTGTATTGTACAATATGATAAATATAATGAGGAACAAGAATCAGTGACTTAGGAGAGTGTGGAGGAGGGACACAGAGTTTCAGAAGGTTGGGGTCACACGCTCAGAGAAGTTAGAAAACTGAAGTTCAGAGTTCAGAGTCCTGATAACCAGGATTGGGGTGGCAATAATTTCTAAGGGGTAAGAAACAGCAGGAGCAAAAGCATCGATCTGAGGAAGGGTAGAGAGTATACAAACAGCTACAAATAATTCTGAATAGTTAGAGAACAACATATGAGGCAACAGGGAGAAGGAAAAAAAGAAGCTAGATCACTAGAAAGGAACCAGAACTGAAGACTGCCTGCTTAGGAACAAACAATGGGAAACCACTGCAGGGTTTTAAAGAAGTTGTGAAATTGCTAGATGTGTGTTATACATTGATCTCTTTGCCCACTGAAGGCTAGTCAGCTGGGAGCCAGACAGATTCCTTTGGCACAGAGACTGTTTTAGTCTCTGTAAGAGATGATGAAGGATTAAACTAGGGAAACAGTAACTAAGATAGAGGCAGAGTTGGATTTAAGGAATACCTTGAAACGTATGCGGAAAAAAAAAAAAATACAGTAGTTGGTGGCTGATTTGATGATGGAAGAGGAAAGATCAGAGGAGTTAAAGATGACTCATACTGAGAATAGTGGTACCATCAGTGAGAGAATGCAAGAGGAGGAATACCTTCCTCTGTGTGTGTGTGTGTGTTCCGGAAGCAGGGTTGATAGTTTGTTTCAGTCTTAGGTATCTAAAGTTTAGTGTGGTTTTCCTACATCCAGGTAGAAATGTTCCTCAGCATCTGGAAAGATGAGTCTGGTGGAGGGGGCGGTGTGGGGGGAGGAGAGGGAAGCAGGAGGCACAGGTACAATGATCCAGTTTTAAAACATCATACAGGAGAAGGCTGAAATCATGTAAGAGGATGTGATGGCTGAAGAAGGATCTATAAAGTGAGAAAAGCAGAGACTGAGACTGAAACTCCAATAATTAGTAAATGACATAAGATGAGCTCATAAGCCAGAAACATAGGAAAATATGTTTGAGTAAAATCAATTAATTGCAGTGTCATGGAAGCCAAATCATGAAAAAACTTCAGGAAATGGATGATCATTGATCGTTGTCAAGTGCAAGAGAGGTCTATTAAAAGAACTACTAAGAGTATGTTAGTTGTCATAGTCAAGGTCACTAGAATTTAGGTTGCTGTGAGTTGAGAAGCAAATTGCAAATAAGAGAATAGAAGCAAGGGAAAAGGGAAGAGCTACTGAGGGGGTGGGGTGTGAGGTCAAGAAAGTTTGTCTAGGAGATTTTGTAGGATATTTGAGATTTAAAGGTATTTATAAGTTGAGGATAAAACAAGAATGGAAGACAGAATAAGAGTGTGGTCCCATTTTTTCTAAATACAAATCACTGCGTATTTAAAGACGTATATTTTATTTCAACTCTTTGTACTTGACATAAGCAAATAATTAGCACATGCAATTTATGTAGATTCAGGAAAATCAAAGAATAATGGAAACATTAAACTTTTGAAGAGTCAAAATCCTAAATAAGAGACTGAATAAAGATGTGAAATAATACAATTCTCTAGATAATTAGTGTCCTCAAGTAGAAACTTTACAGAAAGTTCAGAAAGAGAAACTGTAACATGTTAATATAATATATTAAAAAAACTGGAATTCCAAATATTGAGCTGTGTTTAACATTTGCTTGTACTTACTGATTTATGAACACCTTGATATACCCATACAAGTAACATAGTTGAGATATTTTGACAAAATCTTCTCTGAATTTTGAAATTAAAATGGAAAAATATTTTAAAATTTCATTACAGAAGTTATCGACAATAATTCCACAAGCAGCCCTTCTTTTGTTCTCTCCAGCAATGGAAATTCTTTCATTACATACATTTAAAAATATAAAAAGAATTGATAAGAAAAATATTAAGGCATATAGAAATTTTAATAGTATCAAATCATGATTCTAATGTTACTAAAAACTTTTAATGAATTTTTTAAAGATGCCCTATTAAAAATAAATATCCCAGGGCTTCCCTGGTGACGCAGTGGTTGAGAGTCCGCCTGCCGATGCAGGGGACACGGGTTCGTGCCCCGGTCCGGGAGGATCCCACATGCCGTGGAGCGGCTGGGCCCATGAGCCACGGCCACTGGGCCTGCGCATCCGGAGCCTGTGCTCCGCAACGGGAGAGGCCACAGCAGTGAGAGGCCCGCTTACCGCAAAGAAGAAAAAAAAAAAAAATCCCAGTTCACGTCTCCAAACAAAAATTAAATTGACATTCATCATGGACGTAAGTGGTATTAGTAAAGAAACTATGATCTTTGCCCTTACGACTACTCAACTGCACACTAAATTTAGTTTACATGTCCTCTTTTAAAATTTCTACCTTGCTAATTTCAAATATGAGTATCATTTCTAAGTTTTAAATTCTTGCTAATCATTTCAAAATACACAGAGATCTCTGATGAAAGGATATAAATTGTAAGAATAAAAATTCACTGGACTGTGACTTCCTAGTGATCAAGAGCTGTGTTTTGCTTATTTCTGAACTTAGCTATCACTGTATCTGATACACAACAGGTGTTCAATATAACAAAGTTGAAGAATGAATGAAATGAGAAAGGCTGCTAAAATAAAAGTTCTCTAGTCAAGGCAAGAAGAGACAATGTTATTTTTTTTTCCTCTAGGAATATTAGTGAGACTCTCCTGATAGGTACTAGCTAAATGGATCACCTATTTTAAAAACATCTAAAGAACTTATTAGAGTCAATACATTTAATGTACTTTTAGAGTGGTAAAAGGGCTTTTAAGGTATTACATGATAATTTTACTTTCAGATGATCATTAAACAGTATTCAAAGTAAGAACTTCCTTCTGAAAAATGATTTGAAAGACTATTTCCATTAACTTGGTTCCTGAATTATCCAGCTGACATAATGTTGGCATATAAAAGAAAAGCTGTTTTCCAAAGTGGAGTTGGCATGGTGAGCTCACACTTACTGATAGGTCATTTATTATGTATGTTTAGGAATAAAAATAGTCACTTGTCCCATCATCCCTACTGCCCCTATGATCTTCCTAGGGAAAGATTCTATCTCTACATGCTCAATTTGAAAGGAAGGGACTGAATGCATAGAGCACCTCATTGCTTCATTAAAAGAATCTCAAAGCACAGTGTTGCACTGCAGTAGTGTACAGAGGAGGGCTTAAGCATTTAGAAATGCCCAAATCCTAAATTCCATTCTGAGGCTGAGACCACAGAACTCTTAGGAAGTGAGTGAACCTGGACAATGCGGATGCTGTTAGAAAAAGGATGGCAGGAAGATAAATGAAAACAAAGACAAGAAACTGACAGGATTAAGTCAGTCATTACAGAATCCATTTACCTTAGAAGATGCCAGGGAGTACACTAGTCAAATTCTGTCTCACCATCATTCTGCACCAGTGAATTTAAAGTCATCATTTTATTTAGTAGGGTTCCCAAGTGATCTGGTCAGGTTTGTTTCCTGTTACACCTTCATCCTCCCTTTTGGTTGACATCCAACTTTTGTTACTGTGGTAAATTGATCTATTCGTTGTCCCTCCTTCTACTTTCCCCCCACTATATATCTTTTCTTTTATTATATAATCATGATTTAAAAGGAATGAGAGGAAGACACACCAGCCACACATCCAGACTATGTACGGCTCTGTGATCTCACTTTCATTTCCCTAATGGCTTTGTTGTAATTAGATTTGCAAAAACAGCAAAAGGTCTCATTTTGAATGGCAACAGCTGTTGACATCAACATTACATTGAATAATGTTTGTTTAATTTTAGATGCAAAACAATAAAACCCTCTTGTGGATGATTATTTTAGCAGGCAACGTTTTCCCTTTCTGTTGCTGACCCTTCTGCTCCAGCAATACCAGTATCTTCATGAAATACCCTTAACTGAAGTGTGCCCAAAACTCACCAGGGGAGCAGCTTATTCTTTCTAATTTCCTTGAAGCAGAGTGTCTATTTCAGTATCCTCAAACCAGTGAGGTGGCATTAGCTCTTCCAAGCTGCATTTGAATGGCAGTATATTACTTTACCTTTTGAAGATCTGCCACTTCACAGAGTGAATTAAGCTGATTTCTTGACCTGCAGGAAATTGTAGCAGCATCTGCAAATTGATGTCCTCTTGGCAGAAAATGATGTGGCTTGCTTAACTTCTTCAATATCCCCTAACAGCCAGCCCTTACTCTGGCAGAAAATCTCTTTATGGAATCTCATACTTTCCTGCCAGATCTAAAGCACCCAAGATGATTCTCCACAAGTGTCTCTGTGGGTTTGTATGTGTGTGTGCACATGTGTATGGGCACTCACAATGGAGAAGAGGTTTTCTGGACAGAAGGAGGACAGAGCATGTGAAACTGCCCTTGATTCTAAATTTATTCTCCTTCTACAGGAAAGAGAAGGAAAAGTCCTTATTAAAAGAGAGTTGCTGTCTTTTAAAGAAATAGTTGTGGGGATTTGTTCGATGAAGTGACATTATTTCTTTTATAGTTCAGTGCTTTTCTTCTTTCTGTAATGTCTTTGTTACTCAACTGTTATCAGTATCAAAAGTAGTCTAATTATTATTCATTTTACAATGCATCCTTTTGAAAAGTAGAAAAATGTGTACCCATCCTTGAATTGTCCTATATCGGTTGAAGAAACACTAGGTTGTAGGTTAACCTATAATAGAATCACTTTCACAAAATGTACTTGTATTTTTATTAAAATACATATCACTAGGTTCTTTTTTTTTTTTTTTACCATCACTGCTTTTGCTTATATTTTGCTGAAGGAGTAATACAAGGCAGCATTTATCAAAAAGAGACCTTCACTTTAAGGTGATTGTAACAACAAAGAAACAGAAAATCTCTGTTAAAGATTTATTAAGCGTGAATCTCAAAAGTACAATTACTTGTCTTTTCTGATATCGTTAATCCTCAGTAAAATTTGGAAGAATTTCTACACTCCATACAAAGTATACCTGATACCAGCTTCATGAAGGTGTCAATAGAAGTGACAGGAAAATGTTCCAACAGAACTATTTTAGAGGGTATAAATTCGATTCCATAAAGCATTCTTATAGAAAGGAGTTCTCTTAAAATCAACACATTATATAAACACGAATAGGATTTTGCATAAGAATATTATGTATTCAGTAGACTGTGTCAGGGATAAAATGCATGTATGCACCTCTTGATTAGTAATAAACACATGTTTAAGCTTTGGACCAGTAAAGTTGCTTACCCTTGGGTGCAGTTTGGATGGCATGGGTGGCACTCCCGATCCTGATCAGCATACTTGAAAATGAAACTGTTTGCCCCCTGTAAGCCATCTGGACATTTTTCCACACAGTTCGGTCCATCCTTAAAATGGGAGCACTTTGTACAGTTGTCAGGTCCCTGAAGTGTGAAAAAAAAAAAAAAAAATAGAGGAAGAAAAATGGGTGCCATTTCCTCTGGAATGTATTTATCTGGTTTAGTTACTGAGACTTCAGTGGGTGGCCAATCTTCCTCTAGAGAACTGAAGAGCATTTTCAGAAGTACAAATGGGGACGCTGCTATTGTAGCTTTCTGATCAGCAAAATTGCCCAGTGATTTTTCCAGAAGGACATCAGCATTTTCTTTCTGTCATTTATTCCTAGTGAGATTACAGTGCAACGATATTTGATAACAACACATTATTCCTGGAAATATTTTATCACAACCACTGGGAATATGTGAAAATTCTTACTAAGTAGTTAAAGAAAATAAGGAAATGATAGGAACTAGGTAACACTGAATTTCATATACAAGTGAGACGTAAACTTTCCTTTGGTAGTACCATGACTATTTGAACAATGAATTTAAATTTTTTCTATAGTTGAGTTATCAGGAATTAGGTAGTTTAGGCAAATAAAGGTTAATTTCTAAGTTACTCTCCAACTCATATCAGCTTATGATAATGCTAAAAATCATATCATGTCTATTAATAGGGATTTTAGCAAATAACAGTACAATACTGAGAGCACAATAAAGGCACAATCTGATGAGCAAAAATCAAGAACTTGTACATACAAAAGAAAGTTATATAAAGAAACTTACTCAAGAATGAAGGTGATATAAATATGAGCATGATAAATCTAAATAAAACTAACTCACTTCATATATTTATGTTTATAATTTATAATATCTAATATGTATAATTATAGTAAGCAGTAATGTGTAAACATAGTTAAATGTCATAACAAAAGTAAAAATCTTAAATTCATATTAAACATCTAAAAATTGTACCAAAAAAATGATTTGGACTTGGTGCTGGGGATAGTAAGCATGCAAGAAATGATAAGTAGTACATTCTCAAATCAAATTGAGAACATTTTGGTGAAAAATACTATTTCCTTAAAAGATGCCCATGTATTTACACATTCAGGTCTTTTAAATAATGATATTACCTACTCAAAATTTACTTTTAGTTCTCCTTTTTGAACATCATATTGTCTTAGGATTCCTCTTTTCTTTGACTACTTCTTGGAACTTCTTACCTTGACTCTTTTCTCCCCCAAATCTGCTTATATCCACATAGTTTAACAATTAGGACAGGTCACATTGAAGATAATTTAGATAAATAAGATATACTAAGTATAGAGGGAAATATTTAATATTATTAAGTTTATAATTATAAACAATGTGTATTTGGGAGACGAGCAAGCAAACATTTTACAGAGCTATTTATTAGACAGGGCATGTGGGGATCAGTCTATTCACGACAGTGTGTTACATCTCTCTATGGATGCTAATCCAAAAGCAGCCAGACATTGCAAGTGGTGATATAAGGCATCAGGAAATCAAGAAATATAATACTTTAAAATTTAAAGATAAAGGCAGCTAAGGAAGAATAGTAGCACAAAGAAGAAAGGGTAATCAGGAAGAGATTTCTGGAAATCCTGAGACTGGTGAGGTTCAATCAAACACCTATCTTACTATTTTGAAGTGAGATTTAGAGTATCTATTATCTATCTATCTATCTAAACAGTTATAGGTATATCTAAATCTCATACTTCTAAATCTCATATATATATATTTTTTTATGTATATAAACATATGTGTATATATATGTATGTACATATATATGTGTGTATATATATACTTATTTATTCTGTGAAAGAGAATCCCTATTCAACCTGAAGAGTTTGCTGCTGGCAACTTATTTCCTACCAAAAAAGAATACTTCACGTGTTTCCAATTTTAACACCTGCTCATGGGTACTTAAGCACATAATACTGTCTATTATACAAAATCATTTACTGTGCAAGTATGCTCAGTGGTATGACATTGTACAAGACAAGAGACATGCTGATGTCTTCTTTCAGAACACAAGAATAAAACTTACTGTGAGTAAATTAGGCAGTGGTAGTCAGAATTAGGAATTATTTTTTTATAAAATACTTCTAATGTAAAATAATGTCCTGGTAAAATCAGAAGATGTAAAAAATTTATGAAACTAAAATGAAATTCACATTTAATCTTTAGGCAGACTTTAATAGGATAAATTTTTTTGTGCTTCCTTGTTTTTAAAGCATCTCTTAACTATTTAATTGTATTATCATGATATGAAATCAAATGTCCTGAGCTGACATAACTAAAAGATGTTCTGACAAATCTCAAAAGAAATGAAATGTCTGATTCTCTATCTCATTTCCATAATAAAGAGATTTAAAGAAATACATGTTGTCTAATACTTACTCTTTTATCATTATATTCCCAAAGCTTTTAAGAAGCTAGGTACAGCGAATGAACTGATAAATGCAACAACAGAAAAGAGAGATGAAGGCAACATTCTTCCTTATCTCTGATTTTAAGCTACCCTTGGACCCAGTAATCTAGACAGAAAACTAAAGGATAGGCTAAATCCTGAGGGATACATTTCATTTTTTTTTTCTCAGTGACAATTGATGTTTTTCTCTGGTAGCCGCTATAAGAGAGAAAGCCACTATTCACCAGTATCCAATTCTCTTCCACTTCCAGCCTCACAGAATATGGAAATTCCCTCCCACTAGAGGGGAGGTGTGTGTCTCGCTTTGGACAATGAAATTAAGTAAAAGCAATTTATGAGACTGCCAGTGGTAAACTCTCCAGCCTTCTCTTTCCCAGCTGCCATGATGTGGGGATCCCACGTAGATGTAGAGATGCCATAACTTCAAAGCATCCTGGAATGCCAGACCACCACAGGGAGGGGGTCCTGCCTTAGAAAGTTCCCCAGACCTGCAGTGCACTTTACATGAAAAAGATTTAAACATTTTTCTGTAAGCTACTGCAATATGGGGGTTATTTGTTGTGGCAACACAAGCTCTATTAACCTGGATTTAACAGCTATTTTAGCTTTAACAAAAATTGTGTTTCAAAAATCAGTTTCCCTTGCTCCCCAAAAATCAGTTCCCTTCTCCTAACCCCTCCCTTCTCTTGCTGTCTCTGTGGCTTATATTTTGGTCTCCTTTGACTTTTATGTCCTTTTCTTTTGTTCTTACATTCCCTCCCTTATCTTTCTTGATAGGACTATACAGTAATAGTGAAAGTGAGTCAGAAAAGATAAAATTGTAAGGAAAGAAAAGATAGAAAAGAAAAGAAAAAGAAAGAATAAAGTAAAGAAGACCAAGTGCAGACAGATGAGAATATAAAAGCAGAGGCTTGCTTTATTTCAAACCCACCCCTCTCAAGATTATCCTGAATGTCTGTCACATTTAAATAGGATAATACCATCCATTTTACATATGTATATTCCCAGAAAGCATTTTATCCTTATTACTTTATGGACATTGTTGCCTAGGGAAAAATAGTGAAATGAAAAGAGTGTGAAATTTGGAGTCAGAACTTCTACAGTTGAGTCCCAGCTCCGCATCTTACTGACTTGCTGACTTTTGGAGTAACTTTCTAATCATTACCATGGGTTCAATTTCTTTATATTTTAAATGGAGAATGTGATAGTATGCTTCAGAGGTAATAGTGTTTGACAAATATAAATATTTATCAATTCTTATCATTAGGGAAACATTAACAGTTCAAGAAAATGAGATTTCAGCAGAATAAATCATAAGACCAGGTGTGGAAATTCCAGTTAGCTTTATGACTTCTTCCTCTATCTCATCACTGTATCAGTCTCATGAAGAAGTTTCCTGAACCTCCTGGGTATCCTAAGTGATATATGCCGGTTACTTGGCACACAAAACCACTTCCGTCTTTAGTTTTGATAAACAACATGTAGACCCAGAAACAGGCATACACCTAATATAAATTGTAAAGGTTGAAAACAAGCAACCCCCTAGAGGGAGCAAAGTTTGGGCTATTGCTTGAGCTCAATCCTGGCAGTTTTTCAGATACCATAACCTAAAAGACACTGTGCTCTTACCTGGTTAGCATTTTAAGGCTTACTGATCAAGTCAGTTTTCTTGATTTCATGCTCTGATCTTCCACAAATGAGTGATTCAACTTTACGGAGTTTTTTCTACTTTTGACTTATTGCCTTCTCTAATCTCTAGACATACTCATTTACAATTTTAGCACCGAATAGTGATTTTAAGCATATGGCCCAACAATGTTGTCCTTACAGAATTAAAATGTCTTCACTAAAAACCTGTTTTTTCATTCTTTCTTGGTTATCAAGTAATTTTGAAAATTGCAAGAATATTAATTTTTAGGGCTTTTTAATGTGTATTTTTATAAACCGTCTCAATTCTTTTAAGGAACAAAGGAATGATCAAATAGACTGTAAAAACAAAGAAATCAATAAGCTAGTTATTTACTAGCATACTTTTATACCATAGGAGGCAGCATAAGGAACTGAAAAAGACGGGACTACTCTTGTGGTTTGCCTTGTTCAAAGGAGATGGCCAAATTCTTGGTTATTGTAATTGTACATTTTCAAAGTCTCTTTCTCAGAAAGAGATTTTTTGTTTTTCATTCTATGATGTATGGTTCCTAAATATGCTGGTTTTTAGAGAAGTCTCATAGAGAGAGACAGCTCAACTTACTTTAACAAACCCATTATGGAATTTTACTTTCCTGTGTTTCCTGACATTCTTTACAGAGTCCACATTTCTCATGCTGCAGATTAATTGTATTTTAAATGACTATCCTTAGTGTAAAAAGAAAATAGCTGCATATGCCCTTAGCATACTTACTTGGAGATAATTACATATTAAATTGTCTTTTAGACTTTGGTTCTTCAGGCCAAATCACACCACTTCTTTTTCTCAGAGGTCTGGTTTTCCAAGCTTAATCATCCTTTGTGGTAGTCCTCTGAACTGTCCAAGTTTTCCACATCCTTCTTTAGAAGAAGTTCCAGAACAGCTCATTGGGGCCTAATGGAAGTTTGGAGGGCTCAATGATAATTTTTTTCTAAGCTAATTAAGTGCTGAATAAGCACTCTGGTAGAAAAATTAATACTATTTAAATTTGAAATGAATTCTTATGGAGCAGTGCTGAGCTCTTGGCTACACCCAAATGTTGGTCCCCAAGTTATTTACTGAATGATGACTCAATACACAAATAAACTGGAAATTTGTCTAAAGAAGGATGAATATGACACTTTGGAATGACAAACTCATACTGACCTCATTATTAAGAAAAAGCCTCATTATTAAGAAAGATGGGAACCAAAGGAAGGTCTAGAAAATAATTATCATTTTCTCCACAAGACTAACTTCAAACTATATAAATGTCAACTTATCCATAAAGACTTTCCTGATCCCATAGCCCCTCCTTCAATCATCATAGTTCAGTTTTTCTCTCGGCCATGGTACTTAACACAGCTTTAGATTTTAGTTTATGAGTGCTTGTTTTCCTCCTTTTTTTCAATTTTCCTTCATAATGCCATTATAGTTAAATGATTAAACACAGGTATGAACATGTTACCTCAAACAACATAAACTTTCACATTTACGTATCTTTACATGCTTCCTCATTTCAGATTCTTCTTCAAAGTATAGCTGAAACATCACTTTTCTTTGGCTTTCCTTGGTCTCTCAATTTCCATCTCAAAGATTTAGTTTCTCCCTCAAATGTATTCATATAACAATTTATACATATTTTATCAATTATTTTGCTTCAATAATTATTTGTGTATCTCTCTTTTCAGCCCTGTGCAGTCTTCAAGGACAACTCCATATCTTCTTTTTAAATACATTATCTGGGACATAAATATTTAAGAAACTGAAGTTTTAAATACTTTATCTCTACTACTAAGCTGTAAGCCTCTTGAGGGGAGAATGTTGAATGTGATTCCCCATAGCATGCTGTAAATACCTATTCAATGGATGGATAAGTGATAAAGCAATGACTTGACAGACATTCATACATGAAACTAAATAAGCCAACACAACCGTACATGTCTTCAGGCTTACCGGTCCATGGCATGTGAGGATGCCATCTTCCATCTTCTCACACTGGGGGTCACACTCCACACAGATGGAGCCATTCTCAAACTCCCGAAATTCACTGTGAATACATCAGCAGTATGAGGCAGTGTAAGCAAACAAGCTGTCAACTTAACAAATGAAGTAACATCTGCTAAAAGTCCTGTTGGCAAAGTAAATTCTAGAGTTTGTTTCTCTAAGTGCCAGGAGCAACAGAATCATTTCCCTGTACATTAATGAGTAAGTTCGCCATTAAGAGAAAAGATAAACTGCAGCCAGATGGCTCTCCTGGCCCTCCATTGGGTTCAACGACAGACTCATTCAGGAAACCTCTCTCTTGTGAGAAAGATTCCAGCAGTCTCAAAAAAAAAAAAAAAAAGGATGACTCTTTTGATGACACAGCAGAACCATTTCCGCTATTTTAAGTTAAGTCTGTGCCTGTTTGTCTCTATATAAAATTTTACTCTTGGCTGAAGTCTTATTTTTTAAACTTTGACAGAACTATTGTATTTTTCTTGTTGCTAAGTTACATGAATGTCCCCCATCCTTGTCCTTCAAATCCCAAGATTCTTCCATTTATTTTTAGTGAAACTTCAAAAAACACTTTGATTTCTTTTCTTCTTTTAAAATATCTTTCTTGGAGAATTAGAAAAAATATCTTTTTTATGGTAGATTTTATTTTCTTAGATTATTGATCTAATATAACATCTTTTTCAGTTTAAATTCTTTTTGAAGAATTCTATATGATAGAAAATAAAAAATAGTTGAACGGTAACATTCTAAAACTTTCTAATTAAAATGTGGGAGGATGCTCATCACTTCCCCAAACCTTACATTTTGTGGCTATTTGAATATTAAATTTACCAGTATATAAGTTCTCCAATTAATATCTATCCTAAAAGTTTTCATTTCAATAATTGGGTATCAGTCATGTACAATATGTTTAAAACACACTATTTCCACTAACGTGTGAGAGGATGAGGTACTGGGTATAAACAATTTAGAATTTCAGTTATGAGTCATTAACAAAACGACTAAATATATATAGCTACTTCATTATTTTGTGCCTTTGTATCATGAGTGACCATTCCAAACTAACAGCATTGCAAATATGGCAATTATGGATTAACTAGGTGATAAATTCAAATTTATTTTTCCCTGGAGTGAGATAATCACTCTTTTTTCATAGTGAACTATCTTATTTGGTTATTATAAAGCCTTAACAGATGATTAAAATCCAAAGGGTGGGCTATATTTTCTGTTGGTTAGATTAAGATTACATATATTTCAAGGTAAAATAATGGTTTGGTTTTCAAAATAAATAGCATAAATCTATGGTTTATTTATGTATGAATGTACATATTTAGTTACATGGATTTTGCACTCAAAGTGAAGTGTTGGTTTGCTATGGATTAACTTTTTATGAATTTTCTTGAGTTTAACATCTTACTTACATAAAAAAGTTTTTATTTTGCATGTTTCATCAACAAGTGATATAAAGTATTCAATAGAGGAAATCTTCAGAATATGAAAGTCAAAATGACCTGGTATTGGGGTGGGGGTTGGGAATGGGGTGGTAGCTAAATTGTAAAAAGCATAAAAATCATTATGTGTAAGTGAAATTATATGATATTTACAGCACACCCTGCAATCATCAGCAAAGCACTGTTTCTGAAAACAGCTTCTTGGGTGACTAAAGAGTTAGGATACTAAATGAAGGTAATAATTTTTATGGTACTAAAACATGGGTCATGCTTTCCTTTCTCTTCTTCAAAACTCCCTTCCCCATACACAGAGTTGAGGAGTAAAATGAATATGTCATAAAAAATCATGGAGGCGGGCTTCCCTGGTGGCGCAGTGGTTGAAAGTCCACCTGCCGATGCAGGGGACACGGATTCGTGGCCCGGTCTGGGAAGATCCCACATGCCGCGGAGCGGCTGGGCCTGTGAGCCATGGCCGCTGAGCCTGCGTGTCCGGAGCCTGTGCTACACAACGGGAGAGGCCGCGACAGTGAGAGGCCCGCGTACCGCAAAAAAAAAAAAAAAAATCATGGAGGCAACCTAGCTGCCTTCTCTTTTATAGAGTAGACTTCTATCTGTGTGGTTTCTGGCTCTCTTCCTTTCTGCTCTCAGAACAGATCCTCCTTGCAATTTATTTATTGTCACTGTCTCCATCATTGCCTTTTTTCTTCTGTCCCCTAGTGATTCTGCTGTGACTTTGCCAGAGATCCCCTTTCACTTGAATCTGATACAAAAATTTACATTCTAGTGAGCATGAGCTTTGCTTACTGAGCTTTGTGTTTTTGCTGCTGTATACTTCTCACAGTTTTGTTGTGTGTGTGCTACCTTAGCCACTTTGGATTTGCTTCGTGTTCCCAGCACCAAGATTAATACTGCTGTCTTACATCCCTTAACTTCTCTAGACCTGATTCCCTAAATATCCTCTGAAAAAGGAAAAGAAGGGTGTTTCGATGAGAGCTTGTGAATATTAAACATAAAAATGCCTACAAAGATCTTAGACTGGCACTCTTTCTGATGTTTCTCTGTTGTTATTAAAGTTTCAGAAGCATTTAACCATGTTGCCAGATAAGAAAAAAAAAATGAAGATTGCATTGCAATTAGTTTTCTTGTTCATTTTGAATACTTGGGCATTGTAGTTAGGAGTTGCAAAAATATAGTGACTTATATGATCTGGATTTGAATGTAACAGCCAGGATTAACTGATTTTTTTTTCCCCCTTCAAAAAATCCTCTTTTTAGGATTTATTCTTTAATGATAGTCAAACTATTTTTATATATAAATAAGTTCCCTGATTTTGGTAAATGTCATATTTGTATTTATTTTCAGCAGCGTATAAAGTGACTGTTCTACCTATTTAATGAGCTCAGATTAATAGACACAAAAAGGAAATGATGATAATTGTTTTAACAGTAGGAATTCGAATAAGAATTTTCTCATTTGATAATCACAATCATTATTATTATTATACTATAATATGATATAATAATAATCACATCATTATTATTCCCATTTTCCATGTAAGAAAACAGAGTTTAGGACAATTAGGTTATTTATCGGTGGATGGACATTTCAAGTAGGAAGTGATTAAGTTAGAATTTGAATTCATGTTTCCTCAAAGACTGTCTTACCTGCCAGGCAAAGTTGGCAGTAATTTGGCAATGCCACAAGATTGGAGGTGGGGACATCTATCATTGGGTAGGCAAGAATTACATCAGATATTTATAAGATACTTTCATTTATTATCTTTTAAACTAAACCTTGTGCATGATTTCCTAGGACCCCATTACTGCTGCAAAACTACATTAAAAACTTTATATTTCTTTAATATGTTTGATTTAATGATTTGGAAAATGTTAAGCTTTCAAAAACAACAGGATAATCAGTGTTGTTTATTTAGGGGACCAGTATTTTTCCTTTGCTTAGCTTTCATTGTTTCACAAAAATGAGACAGAGGGTAGTGTATACATCCACATATACATCAATTTCATATTTCTGACAAGTTTAAAACTGAAATATTAAAGAAAAACAATGGCATCTGTAAAGAAAAACAATGGCATTTCATTCACAGGATGAAAATCAGACATCCTGAGTTCTAGGGTTGGTTTGGTGCTTTTACAATGTTACGACTTTGGTCAACAGTTAATTTTCCCACTTCTCACTGTTTATAAGATGCTTCTGTTTGATAAAATGATTTCTATAATCTGTTCCTTCCTTAGAAATGCACATACGTATTCAATAAACTTTTAATGTAACACAGTGGAATTAAGGTCTATCAGTTCCATTTTAGTGGCATCAATTGCCACACACACAGAGAATCATATCTGATCTGATGTATTTTATGTACAGGAAATATCTTTCTTTCATAATAATGTGAACAAGCATTAATACAGTTCAATTCAATGAGACAAGTAGCAAATAATTTGCTATTCATTATCAAATGTATGAGTTGATGTGTTTTACAAATTTTCAAGTTGAAATTTTCCTGATAAAACTATTAAACCCTTTTTTCAGTAATGCTTTTATTGAGAGATAATTCATATACCATGACATTCACCTATTCAAAGTGCACAATTTAATGCATATTTTAGTATATTCACAGAGTTGTGCAAATGGCATCACCATTTCAAACTATTAAATTCCGATTTAATATTGTTTTTATACTTAAACTTCTAATTTTAATTTCAATCTTTTTTCCCCCTAAATTCATGGAGGGAATTGGTTTGGTCATCTTTCAAAGAAGACACATATCTATATTATTAAGATCCACAGATTTTTATCCTTTAATGTAAAATACAAAAATAAAATGTTATCTGGGATCATGGAAACGGTTGTTAAAATGGGACAATTCATGAGGCAGAAGAAGAAACAACTTCAAAACTACCCTTTTACAAAAATGTTGAAAATCCTTTCAGTGAGAAATATAGGAAAATTTGACTCAGGGACAGTACTAAAAACTGCATTATCACACTAATGAAGGACAACTGTGATGCATGAAATGGTACGTTAGGATAAAGTGATTTTATGAGTATATGAAATGCCATGCAACAAGGTATATACTAAGTTTTATTGTTGTCAATTTGATTATTGTAGTACTGTAGATAAAATTTAAAATACTTGATGTAAAATACAGCTTAGGTTATTTTTAGAAAGTGACAGAACACTTTCAAAAACCTTTTCAACTAGCAACTACAAAGGTAATTTCTCTATAGGGCTAAGCAGTTGTCTGAGACATAGAAATGTGTGTTGTTCCTAATACACAATCAAATAGACACGCAACCTAAATGGAAAAAAAAAATCAAAAGTTAACACAGTCATTCCAGGTGAAGATTAATAGGAAAGCATGAGAAAAAAACCAAGATGGTTGAGACACTGAGGAGGAAATATTACTTATCACAATGTCCTTTATAAAGAAAATAGAAATACATTTTTCAATTTTGCATAAGCATAAATTGCTATAATTTATTAAGAATTATCTATTTTGGTACACATTTTTAAATATGTACATAATAGTCAATATGCATTTTGACTTATCTTGTTCATTCAAATAAAATGATTTCCCCTTAAAAGAATTCTTTTATATGTTTTCTCCTTTATGCAACAAAAACTCTCCTTAAAAATCTTGGCCAGCATAAACATTCTGAAATTTTACCCTTTTATTATCATTTTAATATCTGAACAAATCAGTACCTCAAAGCTCATGGGACAGAGACATTATAAGATGCCTTACCCGTCATAGAGGTTACAAGACTCTATGCAGGTCCTTCCCCTGCTGAAGCGACGGCACGACAGGCACTGGTCTGGCCCAGGTCCCCAACACCCATCATTTGAACAGAGATGGTTGCACACCATTCCTTCAGCAGCTGAAAAACACATCAAAATCAAGGGGAAATAAAACAGAAGCCTGCGTCCAAACTTACCATTTTAATATGAATCTTCCTAAGTAAAGCTATTTCTGAAGGAGTGAGAGAGATCTGTGGCAGATAACTTTGCTTGCCTACTTAGTCACCATGGCCCACTTTATCTTCCACTTCTTTCATATTGCAGAGCCCCAGTCACTGTGTGTGTAGCACCATTGCATTTTTCATAAAAGTGAACAAATATCAATTGCCTATATCAAAACTCTAGGGAGAAGTAGTGACAGAAATTAACCTTCCAATTAAGGTAAGGAACAAAACACACCTTTCTAAAGCCAACCCTTTGCTCCACTAACACACCACACCTTTTGACGTCAATTCCATGTGAGAACTTCATGCAGAAACAGGAACAAGTGATATTTGTCATAAAACAAAAACATCAAAAGGGGAAAAGAAAGAAAAAAGAAGAATATATGAAATGTAAGAAGGGGGAAAAGAAATGGAAATAAAATACAAGTTTCTTACAGACCTCTGGTACACTGCAACTAAGATTACCTTGATATTTGAGTCAAATTGGCGCAAGTAAGAAAAAAGTTTTGAAATAATTTTAAACAAAGTGTGGTGGTTATTTATAAGGAGGTATAGAGATTACAGTAGTAACAAAGGTCTTTAGTCTTATCTCTATATTTTTTGTTGATGGGAAAAGTGCCAAAGAATATGAGGCCATGTTTTAAAACTGCCACTTAAGGTTTACCATTTGTGTTCCCTTTTACATCAAATAATACTTATTCAGTGTATTATTATTTATACTGAAAAACATAATTTTACTGAAAGGATAGCTATTGAATAAGAAGGGCCTATAAAGACTTCAAATGTTATTCTGGGTGTCTGAAAAGTGATTTGAGATGTCTGAAACCCAATTATATGTGGTTTTCATAAAATATTAATAAGTTCTCAGAAGATGAAAACATCAAAATCCTGTTTATCTTCCCATTAGTTACCAACTGTATTTATTAAGGGATGCAAATTGTTATGATAAGAGCATTTGTGAGATGGGATGGAATAGCATTAACTATGCACTTGTAATTTAAAGAGGGATCATATCTGTGAAAGTTACCTTCTCTAACAAAGGCCTGAGAAAGTGAATTACCAGCATCCATGATGCTGATTAGTTTTAAAACAAGGAAACAAAATCTCCCAATTCATGTATTCTTTCTCCTATATTCTGGAGCCTTAAGGAGGACCCTATGTTAAACTGTATAAAATTCTTTCTCAAGGCAGACATAGACCTATCAAGATATCTTTTTAATTTATGACTACTTAATTGAATAATGTCTTCCAATATAGTTTAAGAGAGAAACCTTGTGTGTATGTGTGTGTGTGTGTGTGTACGCTTAATAGTTTTATTGAAGTATACATGACATATACTGCTCATACATAAAGTATACAATTTGATGTTTTGACAGATGCCTGAAATCATGAGCTATATGTATTCAATCCAGGCAATGAATGTATCCATTGTCTCCAAATGATTCCTCATGACCTATGTAATCCCTTCCCCCACCACCCCATTCCCCTCAGACAGCCATTGGCCAGCTTTCTGTTACTCAATACCCATTAGTTTACATTCCCTAGAATTTTATGTAAGTAGAAATATACAGTATGTACTCCCTTTTTATGTAGTTTCTTTAACTCTGCATAAATATTTTGAGATTTATACATGTTGCTGTATCAATATTCATGCATTTTTCTTACTGAGAATATTCCATTGCATGGATATGCCCCATTTTTTAAACCAATCACCTATTGCTAGACATTCAGACTGTTTCCCATTTGGGGCTATTAAAAATTAAGTTACAAAAAAAAAATAAGTTACAGTGAACATCCATTTACAAGTCTTTGTATGGACATACACTTTCATTTCCTTTGGACAGAAATGGCTGGATAATATGATAAGTACAGGGTTAACTTTTTAAGAAACTTTCAAATTGTTTTTCAAAGTAGTTGTACCATTTTACATTCCCAACAGCCATAAACTCAACTCAGGAGCTGAAGTTTCCTCGTATCTTTATCAATACTTGGTATGGTCAGCCTGTTTAATTTTAACCTTCCTAATATTATGTAGCGGTATCTCATTGTGGATTTGATTTGCATTTAAATTATTAAAGATGTTGAACATTTTTTAATGTGTTTATTTGCTATCCATATATCTTGTTTGGTGAAGTGCCACCAAATCTTCTGCCCATTTTATATTGGATTGATTGTTTTCTTACTATTAAGCATTGAGAGTTCTTTACAGATTCTGCAAGTACTGTTTCCTTGTCTTAGCCTTGCCTTTTTGTTCCTTTAACACTGTCTTTTGAAAAGTAGAAGTTTTAAATTTTGGTGAAGTCCAATTTATCAATTTTATCTTTTATAAATCGTGCTTTGGGCATCATATCTAAGAAATTTTTGTCTAACCCCAAGGTAACAAAAGTTTTGTCTGCTGTTATCTTTTAGAAGCATTATGAGTTTTGGTTCATATGGTCTATGGTCTATTTTAAGTTAGCTTGTATATTATACTGTATCAGTTAGGGTTCTCCAGAAAAACAGAATAAATAGGATATTTTTATCTATATCTACATATTTTATATACTTTGTTATAAAGAATTGGCTCACAATTATAGAGGCTGGGAATTCCCTTGTCTGCCATCTACAAACTGAAGACCCAGGGAAGTCCATGGTACAGTTTAATCTGAGTCCAAAGGCCTAAGGACCAAAAGCACAGATGGTTTAAGTCCCAGTCCAAGGGCAGAAGTAGATTGATGTACCAGTTCAGGAGTCAGGCAGAGAGAGTGAATATGTTCTATTCAGGCCTTCAATGAATTAGATGATGCCTATCCACTTTGCTTCACTCAGTCTACCAATTCCAATGTTAATCTCATCCAGAAATACCCTGCAGACATATTCACAAGTAATGTTTAACCAAATACCTGGGCTCCCCACGACCCAGTAAAGTTGACACATAAAATTCACCAACACAGGTACTAGGTAAGGATCTATTCCTTTTTTTCTTTTCTTTTTTTGCACGTAGATATCCAATTTTTCCAGGACCATTTATTGAAAATACAATCCTTGGGCTTCCCTGGTGGCACAGCGGTTGAGAGTCCGCCTGCTGATGCAGGAGACACGGGTTTGTGCCCCGGTCCAGGAAGATCTCACATGCGGCGGAGTGGCTGGGCCCGTGAGCCATGGCCACTAAGCCTGCGCATCCAGAGCCTGTGCTCCACAACAGGAGAGGCCACAACAGTGAGAGGCCCGCGTACCGCAAAAAAAAAAAAAAAAAAAAAAAAAGAAAATACAATCCTTTTGCCAGTAAATTGGCTTTGCATATTTGTTTAAAATCAGTTGTCCACATACTTGTAGGTTTATTCATAGTTCTTCACTCTTGTGTTGATCTATTTATCTCTCCAGGTATATTTTCTCACCTTTAATCTATATGTGTTTTTGTAGTTGAAGTTTGTGTCTTGTAGGCAGCATATAGTTGGGTATTGCTTTTTTAATCTAATCTGACAATCTCTGCCTTTAATTAGGGTATTTAACCACTTACATTTATTATGACAATTTTGGTTAAAATCATTGATCTTACTGTTTGTCCAATCTGTCCTCTTCCCATTTTCCTCTTTTCATGACATATTTTGGAAAACCAAATTTTTTATGACAACTACACAGTCCTTATTATTCCATCCATATTTACTTTAAAAATTCAAAGTGAAATTACTTGCTGTTTCTTGTTCATAGACAAACGTTTTCATATAAGATTTCTCAAAAATGCCCCCAAATAGCCTCCAAGAACCCCACAAAACTTTATTGAAAATTATAGTTCCTTTTATTCTGTTTTAGCTTATTTACTTTATAGTTATCATCCTAAATAACAGATAAATGTAATTTTAAAAGATAATCTGAGGGAATAGTGACTATACAGAGCATTTTCCTGTAATAAGGATTGCTGTTCTCATATTATTAATTATTCTAGGTAACTCATAAAGTTTGTGGACTTTGCTTAATTATGATTCTCTCCATGTCTTAATCATTAAATTGAAATACCATATATCATAACTATTTTTCTCTTCTTTTGTGGAAACTCTTCAAAAGTTGAATGATTTGATGTTCTACTTGGGAAAGGCTGACAGTTTATCTGTTACACCGATTTTGAACTAATAGCAAAAGTTCTTTCCTCTGATTCATTCATAATGCAGAGAAAGAGTGTTCTCTCACTGTACAAAATCAATGTCAGTAGAAATGAAATCTTAACATAGGTCTCATATCACTGATTCCTAGATGTATAAATGACTTCCCCTTAATTTATAAAGATGTAAGGAGTAAGAAGGAGAGTTCAATCAAGCTGATTGAATATAATGTGTAAAATCAAATTTTCATATGTACATTTAGTACATTTATATACAATTTTTATATATACTTGTTTATGTGATAAACAATTATCAGAAGAAAGCTTGAAGAGGGAAAAAAATCAAAAGTTATATTATTAAAAGCAACTTGTAAAGGCAAGTAGAGTATATTCAAAATCATACTACACAGTATCATGAATCTCTGACTGCTTGTATTCATCACTTTCCTGTCCTTGTAGAAAATATAATCAATGCCTCAAATTCTTTGTATATCAACTTCTGTCTAAGACCCTCACATTTGTTTTCAGTTTCTTCCTTTAGGATGTTGACAAGCCATTAGTACACCCCTGTACTGCCCATTTCATGATAGTCCCTCAACTTCTTGATCTATTTATTTCACCAACTCACATTAATTTTTTCAGGTGTGAAAGCCTCTCACTCTTGTCCCTTCTCCCTTAATTTTCTGTTATCTGCTTTGACATTATCTGCTATCTGTTATCTGCTTTGACATTAGTTGAAAAAGAGAGTATTGGCTTCACGCAAACTCCTACCTTCCTTTCTGCTGCCTACTACCTTCCTTAGTCTGTATTCAGATGCTCAATTTCAGAGCAGTTTTGCATCAGGGAAACAGTACCTATTGGAGGAAAGCAATAATACAAACAGGAAACCATAATAATTACTTTCTTCTCACTCTTTCCAAATGACTAGATGATGGTATTTAAGGCTGGTTGATCATTTTCTGCAGAGTGAAAACATGGGAAGTGTCTCCACAAAAGGCCAAGGAAAATACTTCTTTGAAGTTCTCGAGAGAAAAGAAGTTTTCAATCAGTACCAAGAATTCAACCGCTCTCTGACCTCCCAGAGTGATAGTCCCATAGGAAGGAGTAGAAGGGCCTACTCAATGGCTTACAGTTTGAAACACCATTATAAAGCTCTCTAAAGAAACTTTAGCAATGTAGTTGTTAGGCAACCTTTAACTTCTCTTTTTTTCTGGAAGCTGTAAAATTGTTTTTTCTTTATCTCATCTGAATTATACCTATTAAATTATGTCTATTAAAAATTTGGAGAGATAATAATGTGCGTAGTATTTCGACCTTTACAGAGAATATTGAACTTGCTTTCGTTAAAATAGAGGCGAGCTTAAATAATGGATCTTGCTACTTGTGCTGCATGTGTGAAAGTAAATGGATTATCTCAAAATATTGAAATGAAGTACCTGTCTACAAGCACAAAGGCAGAAAAAATATCTTCTCTTTCATTGTACAAGACTACCTACGTATGCTGTTTGCATTAGTTACCATATGTAGAGGCATAGGTTTGACTTGGAATGTATTTGGACAGATACCATTAATCTTTTTCTATAAAGCCTGAAAAATACGATTTAGTTGTAACAGTTCAGTTTTTCTGATCAGGTCAACATAGGTTCAAATCCTTACGCTATGACTAGCCATGCAGCCTTGGGCAATTATTTACATATTACTTATCTGTAAAGTAAATAATCTACCTTTCTGGGTTATGATGAAGATCAGACATCATATTAGTAGTATACAATGCAGGGTTACTCATCTAACTAAGCCCTCAATAAACATACTTAAGAGAAATGTGGAAACATACAAGTATATCCATGTGTTTACTTTTAGAAGTATTTGTTGAGAAACTACTTAGTTTATACTGGACAATGCTAAGAAATGGGGATATGATGGAAATATGAAATAAAATACATATTGTCTCTATGTAGGGATTACAGTCCAGTTAGGAAGACAGCATTATATAAATAATCATTTATATTGTGTAATATATATTTTTTTGAGAGAAAATATAACAGTTGTCCTAACCTAATGGGTAGGTAGCATTAGGTCAGTCCACAGAAAGAGGGACAACAATGTGAGATGAGAAGGATAAATAGGAATTATTAAGCAAAGATGGCTAGGGGAAATTGGGGATTACAAGTCTAATCAGGAGAGTCTGACCAGTGAATAAGATCAAGTGCTTTCACAGAACCGACTGCACATGAGCATTGAGTGGGAAAGTAATATCTGATGAACTAGTGAGGTGAAAAATGGCCAGATTATGTAGGACCTAGTGACCATTTAAAGGGTTTTCTGCTTTGTCCAAAGATTTGTGGGAAACTGATGAAGGATTTTAAGCAGGAGAGTTAGGATCTTATTCTTAAAATATCACTCCAATTGCTTTGAAGGGACTGACTTAAAAACATGTTTGAACAGTTGGTGGCAGAGAGAAAATAGTGAACTGTTCAGAGATAGGCATATGATCCAAGCAGGGTCAACTTTCCACAATACAGATGCTGGGAGAGAGAAAGTAGAGCTATTTTACCTGTACTTATAAACTTTGTGAATTCTCCAAGCCAAGGCCAAACATTTTTAATGAAGAAAGAGAGCTGGCCTAAGAAGAAAGCAGAATCGGGCAATGTCGAAGGACCGAGTCCAGGTGATGTTGTTTAACCCCTAGATCCATCTGTGCCTGAAGGAATATCCCTTGCAATTCTCAGTTCTGTGAACTGATATGCTCTCTTGTTTGCTTTTATTTTCTATTTCTTTTTTGCCTTTTAATTATGCTTATTATTTTCTTTGTTATATGAAAAGACTTAAAGCTTATACAGTTATGGCCAAGTTTTATTTTTTCCAACTTTATTGAGACAAAGTTACTTCTAACATTGTTTAAATTTAAGGTATACAATGTGATTTGAAACACATATATATTATAAAGTGTTTATCACAGTAAGTTCAGTTAATACCTCCTTCACCTCATGTAATTACCATTTTGTTATTGTGGTGGTGGTGAAAACATTAAACCTCTACGCTCATAGCAACGTTCAAGTATAAGATAGAGCTTTGTTAACTATATTTGCTATGCTGTACCTTAGATGCCCAGAACTTATTCATCCTATAACTTAAAGTTTGTACACTCTGATCTACATCACCCCATTTCCCCCACTCCTCAGACCCTGAAAACCACCATTCTACTCTCTGTTTCTACGAGTTTGATGTGTTTAGATTCCACATGAAAGTGATATCATACAGTATGTGTCATTCTCTGTCTGACTTAACTCACTTAGCATGTCTTGAAGGTCCACCTATGTTGCCGCATATGGCAGGATTTTCTTCTTTTTTATGGCTGAATAATATTCTAGTGTGTGTGTATGCATGCACACGCACATGTGTATATATGACACATATTCTTTATCCATTCATCTGTTGACAGACACATTGTTTCCATATATTGGCTATTGTGAATAATGCTGCAGTGAACATCAGGATGCAGAGAAGTGGGATTGCTAGATCATATGGTAATTCTATTTTTAATTTTTTGAGGAACCTCCATACTGTTTTCCATCATGGCTGCTTCAATTTACATTCCCACCAACAGGGCACCAGAGGTCCCTTTTCTCTATAAACTCACCAGCGCTTGCTATCTCTTCTCTTTTTGATAATAGCCATTCTAACAGATGTGAGGTGACATCTCATTGTGGTTTCATTTTGTATTTCCCTGATGGTTAGTGATGTTGAGCACCTTTTCATGTACTTGATGGCATTTGTATGTCTTCTTTAGAGAAATGTCTATTCGCATCCTCTGCCCATTTTTTAACCAGATTGTTTGTTTGTTTGTTTTGTTACTGAGTTGCATGAGTTCCTTATATAACTTGGGTATTAATGCCTTATTAGATATATGATTTGAAAATGTTTTCTCCCATTCCGTGGGTTGGCTTTCCCTTTTGTTGTTTTTGCTATGCAGAAAATTTTTACTTAATGTAGCCCCACTTGTTTTTACTTTTGTTGCTTCTGCTTTTGGTGTCATATCCATAAAGTTATTACCAAGACCAATGTCAAGGAACTCACCTTCAATGTTTCTTCTAAGAATATTGTGGTTTTGGTCTTATGTTTAAGTCCTTAATCCTTTTTTTTTTTTAACATCTTTATTGGAGTATAATTGTTTTACAATGGTGTGTTACTTTTTGCTTTGTAACAGAATCAACTATACAGATACATATATCCCCATATCTCCTCCCTCTTGCATCTCCCTCCCACCCTCCCTATCCCTTTGCATTCATTTTATGAGTGGCATAGGACAGGGGTCCACTTTCTTCCTCTTGCATGTGAATATCCATGTTTTCCCAACATCATTTTCAAGAACTATCCTTGTCCCATTGAATATTCTTGTCTCCCTTAACAAATATTAGTTGAACTTATTTGTGGATTTTTTTTCTGGGTTCTTCATTCTGCTCCACTGGCCTATGTGCCTGTTTTTATGCCAGTACCATACTGTTTTAATTACTATGGCTTCCAAACATTGGGGATATTATTCAACTTTCTGGACATCTGTATATTCATCTGCAAAATGGTAATAATTATACTTAACAGGGTGGTGGTGATGATTAAATTAAACTATACAGGTTGAGTCTGGCACTTTTTCTCTACTTAGCTAAATATTGCAGACACCTAAAATCAGTGAGAAGATATGGATTATTCAGTAAATTATGTCAATATCCTAGCCAAATTAAGATTTTTTAAAATTATGCTGTACCAAAACTTCTAGATGGATTAAAAATTTCAATATAGTTTTAAAGTACTAGAAGAAAAAAGATAGACTATGCCAAGATCATAAACATAAAAAAGAGAATGATGTATCCATTTAACTAGATAAAAACATAAAATGTTTGTCTATCAAAAGACAAAATTTAAAAAAAATTGCATATAGAAGGAAAATTATACACAACATATTTAAGACACAAAAATTTAATGGATTTAATTTATGATGAGCTTTTTCAAATCCAGAATTAAAAAATGGATAAAGCTTATAACTATGTAATATACAAAAAATAAATAGAAAGGATCAATCAACACATAAAAAGAGGCTCAATATCAACTAAAAATTATAAATTTAAAAGACTCCTTTTTCATATTTCTGATCACCAAAATTTAAATCCATGGATAATATCAAGTGTTGTAAAGAGTAGTGGAAAATATTCCTTATCAAACATTGTTTAGGACAAGTGTAAACTAATCTAGTATTTTTGAAAGATGACATAGCAATATATACCAAAATTTATTGTATATAACCTAATTTCACAGAAATTCCACTTTTAAGTGTTTAGCCCAAGGAAATGATTGCATAGTACAAAATTTTTTATGAACTAAGATTCACATTATGGCAGTGCTGATATGAAAAATAGAAAATAAATGAAATTACCATTAATATGGCACTTATTCAATAAATATTTTTATACACAGCTTACTTGAAATTATATCAAGCATCTTTTAGGACCAATCAATTACAGGAAAAATAACTGTAAAAAAACACAAATACATTGAGGCTAAACAGTGCACTACTAAATAACCAACAGACAACTGAAGAAATCAAAGAAGAAATTAAAAGAATACATAGAAAAAAATGACAATGAAAACAAAACCGCCCAATATGTATGGGACACAGCAAAAGCAGTTCTAAGAGGGAAATTTATAGCAATTCAATGTCACCTCAAGAAACATCTCAAAAAACACTTTAACCCTACACTTAAAACCACTAGAGAAAGAAGAACAAGAAAACCCAAAGTCAGTCAAAGCAAAGAAATCATAAAGATCAGAGCAGAAATAAATGAAATAGAAATGAGGAAAACAATAGCAAAGATCAATAAAACTAAAAGCTGGTTCTTTGAGAAGATAAACAAAATTGATAAATCCTTAGCCAGACTCATCAAGAAAAAAAAGGAGAGGACACAAATCAATAAAATTAGAAATGAAAAAGGAGAAATCACAACTGACACTGCAGGAATACAAAGGATTATAAGTGACTACTGCAAACCAGTATATGCCAATAAAATGGACAACCACGAAGAAATGGAAAAATTCTTGGAAAGGTAAAATTTTCCAAGACTGAACCAGAAAGAATTAGAAAAAATAAACAGACTTATCATAAGCAATGAAATTGAAACCATAAATAAAAATCTTCCAACAATCAAAAGTCTAGGACCAGATGGCTTCACAGGCAAATTCTATCAAACATTTAGAAAACAGCTAACACCCATTCTTCTCAAATTCTTCAAAAAATTGCAGAGGGAGAAACACTCCCAAATTCATTCTATGAAGGCACCATCACCCTGATACCAAAACCAGAAAAAGGATACCACAAAAAAAGAAAATTAGAGACCAATATCACTAATGAACATAGATGCAAAAATCCTGAACAAAATACTAGCAAACAGAATCCAGCAGCACATTGAAAGGATCATACATCATGATCAAGTGGGATTTATCCCAGGGATGCAAGGATTCTTCAGTATATGTAAATCAATCAATGTGATTCACCACATTAACAAATTAAGGAATAAAACCCATATGATCATCTCAATAGATGCAAAAAAAGCTTTCAACAAAATTCAACACACATTTATGATAAAAACTCTCCAGAAAATGGGCAGAGAGGGAACCTACCTCAACATAATAAAGGCCATAGGGCTTCCCTGGTGGCACAGTGGTTAAGAATCCATCTGCCAATGCAGGGGACACAGGTACAAGCCCTGGCCCATGAAGATCCCACATGCTGCGGAGCAACTAAGCCCATGAGCCACAACTACTGAGCCGGCGCTCTAGAGCCCGTGAGCCACAACTACTGAAGCCTGTGCACCTAGAGCTCATGCCCCGCAACAAGAGAAGCCACTGCAATGAGGAGCCCGCACAACAAAATGAAGAGTAGCCCCTGCTCGCCACAACTAGAGAAAGCCCGGGTGCAGCAACAAAGACCCAACACAGCCAAAAAAATAAATTAATTAATTTAATTTAAAAATAAATAAATAAAAAATAAATAAAGGCCATATATGACAAACCCACAGCAAGCATCATACTCAATGATGCAAAACTGAAAGCACTCCCTCTAAGATCAGGAACAAGACAAGGATGTCCACTCTTGCCACTCTTATTCAACACAGTTTTGGAAGTCCTAGCCATGGCAATCAGGGAAGAAAAAAGAATAAAAGGAATACAAATTGGAAAAGAAGAAGTAAAACAGTCACTCTTTGCATATGACATGATACTATACATAGAAAAACCTAAAGATGCCACCAGAAAACTACTAGAACTAATCAATAAATTTGGTAAGGTTGCAGGATACAAAATTAATGCACAGAAATCTGTTGCATTCCTCCACCAACAGTGAAAAATCAGAAAGAGAAATTAAGGAAACACTCCCATATACTATTGCAACAAAAAGAATAAAATACCTAGGAATAAACCTGCCTAAGGAGGCGAAAGACTTGTACTCAGAAAACTATAAAACACTGATGAAAGAAATCAAAGATGACAAAAACAGATGGAGAAATATACCATGTTCTTGGATTGGAAGAATCAATATTGTGAAAATGACAATATTATCCAAAGCAATCTACAGATTCAATGCAATCCCTATCAAACTACCAATGGCATTCTTCACAGAATTAGAACAAAAAAATTTTACAATTCGTCCATTGTTTTGTTTTCTAACAATGATAAAAGCACTATTATAATTAAAAAATAAAATTATTTCAATTTGAAAGGTAATTATGAATATAGTTTCTCTCATTTTTATGGTGGTTTTAAGTGTATATGTGCAAATATTTTAAAAATAAAGATGTCTGAGTTCAAATGTAATTCAGATTACGAAGGTTTGTTGTTGTATTTATCTCTTCACTGTTTATATTCTGGTGTTAAAAATTTATGCTTAACTATTTAAAGAAACTTCAAATACTTTTATAAACCTACTATAAAACTCCTTCCAACCAGCACTGTTTTGTCCCTACCACAACCATACAAATAAAGGAGGTAGAAAATGTTCCAGCTTTTCATGTCCTAGAGTTTCTCTCAATCTCAGTCTCTTCAAACCATAAAGACATCTGTATGTCTGCTTTGAAAATTTTGACTTAAAAGAGTAAGATTGCTCAAGCTATGGTCACACTTTATAGACGAGGTGAGGTTTTTCTTTTATTGTCATTGCTGTTTTAAATCATGTTGAACTCCAAAAAACACTTAAAAATCAAGGTTGATTTTTCTTTTAAGCTACCAAGCCAATATACAGATTTAGAGGAGAGTATTTTATGGTGACTGTGTGTTTGTGTTTATGTGTGTGAATGCATGTGTAAGTGTCCGAGGGTTGTGTACATGTGTATGTGTTGTGTGAGCATATGAATACACACCTTATGCTGTACGTCTGTGTATCCATATGTCTTGTAATGAATATGTGTGTGTGCTCATATATGTCTTGTGTGTGGTATATTAAGAAAGAATGTCTAAAAATGCAATATTTAAGTACATTTAAAATGAAGCAAATATTTGTTTTCCTCTTTGCAGATAATACTATGGATGATAAAATGGCCTTAATCACATGTGGGCGGCCATTGTAGGTTCAGTGTAAACATCAGCAGCACATCTGAAGTCAAGTTTATAGGATAATTACATTTCTGAAAATGCAGGATCCAGTGTACTATGAGACCGAAACCCAAATTTTGATAAATGGATTTCATGCAAAAATTGTTTACTCTAAGACGTTAAAAATGAAAAATTATATGCTTAATATTAAATTATAGCACCACAAAACTGCTTTCTTCTAATTGCTTCATTTCTTCCTGAAACTGTAAAGTCAATTATAAAATATGTCATGGTTTGAAAAGTGGATAAACCTCCAAGAGACCTAACACTGAAAGTTGAAGAAAATGTTAGATTTTTAATTTATTAATATTATTTATCTTCTTTTGTTTTTTTCAAAATTTTAGAAGTCTTAAAGAGATATGGAATAATTACATAAATTTTTCCTATCTTGCTTTTTCACAGTTAATTTCTTTCCACATTTTCTTTTCCCATTTGCTTTTTATTCAGGTTTACAAAAGGTAAAAGAAGGGATTTGTGAAATGATTAAATGAGTTAAAGAAAAAGAATGTTTTTCTCTCATTCTTTTATTGTTTCTTAGTTTTGTTTTGTTTTTTTTGTCTTCATACCTAAATCTTACCTTTAAAAGGTAGAGGTACTATTGTTTTATTTTCATTTTGTTTCATTTTTTGAAGTAAGTGAAAGAAAAGGAGAGTATAACCCTAACTTAGGGAAATATTTATAAGTTAGTGTTGAAAAAGTTTCTATTTTATTTCCATGAGTAATCTACTTTGTCTGGGGCATGTACAAACACAAATATAGTATTGTGGGATAAGAAGCTTAAGTAGAAAAAAAAAAAAGCAAGCTTTCTGTCAGGTTTCAGAAATGTTTAAAACCAAGGAAACAATCTAGGCTCAATGAAAGGATAAATCTCATTCAATGTGGACATGTATATTTTGATATATAACAATATTTTATATTTCTTGATTCTATGAAGAACAGAAGAATATATAAGAACTTAAGTTCACTCAAAACAGGAATCTCATGTTGCAATAGGTCTCTTTTCTCTGGAAAATACTTTTCAGGATCCAAAAGAGCTAAAATGTGAATTCCTCACAAATTATAAGCTATATTTTATAAAAATTGCTAGCCTGAGCTGCCTTAAACCCTTTCTGGTACAAGGTGGGGTATAAATTAATTAATTAGTTCATGGACTACTTGGTAAATTTAAATCATGTTGGCCTCTTAAGAGTTTACATTTTTTAAGAAGTCCTATACTATTCATTCACGTACTTAATGAACTTAATCATTATGTATGTATACCCTTGTGATTGTTCCAATGGTGAGATTAAAGAAGCAAGAAGACTTCCTAAGAGCAAAATGTTTCTTAAGAAATGTGACTTTTAAAAGGACTGACTTATCATGACCACAACAAGAATATACATTTGTAAACAGATTCTTTGAATTCTAAGTCATTTTATTTTGTATTTATTATAAGTAAGTCACTACTATATGCATAGTAGTAGCACTTATAGGGTGCAGAATAAAGTAATACCCAGGAGAAAAACAGGGAAGAATTAAGTATTAATCATTGGAGTATCAAAGTATAAGATGGGAATGACTTAGTTATATCCTCATGAAAACATTATTTGCTTCTGTGTAACAAAGAAGTGATGGAATGGATTAAAAAGTAGTAAAATACATGAAAAAAGAGATCACTCCATGCCTACAAAAACACATTTATGAAATGAAGTTTAGCAAACTACTGGAACAGCATTTTTACACATTTCAGAAGAACACGTCTTTTTTTTTTTTTCACCACTCCTAAATGGCAAATACTTTGTTATTCTATGTTATCAAATTCTCTGAAGCAAAAAATAAACAGAAAATTTAATAGAGTGGATTTCCATAAATTGATTGGATCCAAGGAATTACCCAGGATGCTTATTAAACATTTAGATTCCCAGGCTCCACTTACACCTATTGAATCTAAATCTCCACAGGAGGGTTCTTATGATTAGGCAAGATTTGAGAATATGAAATACATTATAAAAACATGCAATGTATTATAAAAAGTTACCCATTTGATTATTTTATACCAACCTTTTTTAAGGGTTGAGTAACAGACGACAACAATTCTGACCCACCACTATGTTTGTTTGGTCCAATGAGAAAAATAATGTTTAAAGTTTCTAGATTTTTAATGTTTGGGTAATGTACTTACTACAGTTTTCAGCTTTCCTGTTGTCCCGGATCACTATTCTCTGGTTGATTGTGCTAAAGAGCGTTGTCCAGTTAATGGTATGATAATAACACAGGTTGCTGTTGTCAGTGATATAGATGTTTCCTGCACTGATTTCCTTCAGGGATTGGAATTGCAGAGAAGTGATTCCCTGTTGCTTGAGGATAAGCAAGGAAAGGCCACTAAAGAGAGGGTAGAGGAAAAAAATGGAACAGTAATAATTGTTTTCTGGCCATGACATGCATTCTTGAAGTAAAATAAGGATGTCATATCTTACTCCAAAAAGAATGTTAATAGAGTGTAAAAAAGATTGAATTAAAAAACCTGAGATACAAATACTATTTTTTTTTTTTTCGGTACACGGGCCTCTCACTGCTGTGGCCTCTCCCGTCGTGGAGCACAGGCTCCGGACGTGCAGGCCCAGCGGCCATGGCTCACGGGCCCAGCCGCTCTGCAGCATGTCGGATCCTCCCGGACCAGGGCACGAACCCGTGTCCCCTGCATCAGCAGGCGGACTCTCAACCACTGTGCCACCAGGGAAGCCCACAAATACTATTTCTTTACATGCTATATGCTGACTGTTTTAAAAGTAATCACTTGAACCCCCCCAAAAAAGCCCATCTTTTATAATTATGAATATCAATGATATCTCTGTCTCTGTCTATATATGTACCACTGACGTATCTGCTCACTGCCTTCCCTCCTAACCCCTGAATCTTAAGGTCCTCAAGAATTAAATCCTCAAGAATTAAATTAAGACTAAATAATTAAATAAATGTTTATGGGGTGACTGTTCATCTACCCAAAGTAAGACATTAATTCAACTCTAACTATTTAATAGATTTAGACACACTTTCAGAAGTAAATATCTCAGAGAATGACCATATTTAGCTTTAATTTATACCTCAGAAACCAAAGCGTTAATTGTAATACTTGAAAAATGTATAAGGATAGGAGATGTTAAAAATTAAAGAGAAGAATAAAATTAAACTAAAATAAAAAAAAATACTCAGAAGGCTTGGACAAGTGAGAAAGCATCTCTAAAAGTTAAATAACAACTACACTGTAGAAACAAATTATCATTTCAAGGATGTTGTTTTCTCAACATAGTCCACTTTGTAATTAAATTATTTGTCCATTTTCTAAAGACTAAATGTGTTTCCCACATTTCAATCAACTTATGAACATTATTTTATATTTTGGAAATCAAAACTGTACTCTAAATTTGCTTTGCTTTTAGTACTCAGATTTTTTTTCATGTTTTATATATACACATGCATGGAGAACTATAATATACAGATATATAACGTGTATGTGTACCCAAATGGGATGTAATTCACTCTCTCAAATCTTTGTTCCCATCATAACCATCCTTAGTTGTTGATTACAATGTGAGCATAATAATGCCTTTACTTAGATTTATAACACTTTATTCAATTGGCTCCATATAGCACTTGAATAGATTATATCTCTCAACTATCCTTTTTTATTAAGCACTTTTCCCCTTTACATTTTAGAACCTCTTACAGATATACCTGTTTTAATAGCAAAATTCAATGGACTTCCTGTGAACCATTATTATAGAATATTTAATGACAGTATTGACTTTAGGCATCTTTCAGATTTAAGTAGAAAAATTATCAAGGTCTCCTTATATAAATAGACTTTTAACAGTTCATAAACAATAATTTTGTGCAGATGAAATCTGAAGTAAAATAAAAACAGTGGCTTAATAAATATTAAAACATATATTTTTCTTATGTGAATAAAAATATTGACATTAGAACTTTGGAACAGTATCCTTCTGAGCCCTGATTATCTGTCCATTATTAACCAGCACTGCATGTAGCATAGTGGACCAAATTCTAAAATATCAGCGCTGTGATGCTTTGTTCAAATGATAGCTCCAGAGACAAAACGAGAACCTCCTGGAAAAACAGCATTTGTATCCCATACACTGAAGTCATTACAAAGTCATTCAAGTCTATCTTTTAATTATGATAACATATGATCAAAAAGAAGGTTCGGTTTTATGGTTCACATCATGTACTCCACAACTGCCAAACACTAATATTACTTTAAGTGACAGGCAGTTGAAACACTAAAATTACTTTAAGTGACAGGCAGTTGATAAATCAAGTTGTATACTTTAAAGCACAATCAGGGGTATTTTTCATTGAGTTTTCCTTTAAAATTTAAAGTGGAAAATCAATATTTCTAGAATCAGTAAATCAATGAGTCTGATGGCTATGACATAATGGACACATGATTCAGAGACCTGTAACTTTGAATATATACACCTACCTATAGAGTACTCTTCCACCAATGGTCACCAGGTTAGAAAAAACACTAAAGTCAGTCATGTTTGGGGGCCATGATTGTATGTTCAAGAAACCTACAAAAGATAAGGGCAGTAAAATAATTCAGAATATCATTGTCTCAGTAACAGTGTTTAATACCAATTATTCTTAAAATATGATGAAAATGGGAGGTAAGGAAAAGGCAGCAAATATTCCTATTTTTGAACCATTCTGTATCATATTTCTTCTTCCAATATTCAGTGTCTTACCCCAAGTTTCTGGGCTACAATACTCAATAGATGATGAATGTCAAAATAATGAACACCAAGAATATATACATACAGAATCATATAAGTGTATGGTTTAAAGATTTAAATGATTCTTAACTTGATTTATTCTTCTAAATGGAAAAATTATTTAGTCTAACTAGACAAAGAGTTTAATTTCTCTGAAATCTTTTCCCACCTTATCTGTACATTTACAACATCAGCTGTCTGTCTTGCATTCTAAGACATTTATGTATATAACTAAGCCTCCTTATTTGATTTTACATTCTTTGATAGCAAACCCATGTCTGATTCATGTCTATGGGCCCCATATCATCTACCACGACAGCTCTGAACATATCAGGTCCTCAATAAACATGTGCTAAATGAATCCTACCTGCTACCCATCCTCAATAGTACTTGTGAAAAGTAAATAGAAACACATTGATTCAAAGATCCACTGACATTTGCAAAAACAGTAACATCAAAATTTCAAGGATTTTTTTTTTTAATTCCACAGATTTCAAAATGTGCACAGATGCTAAGGAACTAAGACACCCATCATTTAAAATAATACGTGTTTTCAAAACTAGAATTTGCTTTGAAAATTCCAATACTATGTAATATTTTTAACAAAAGACTAAAATTCACATAGTTCATAGCACAACAAACTCACTTTAAAAATTACCTGTTATCTCTCGGACTGTCCGAAACACGTTCAGTTTCTCTGGGTCTATGGCTTCAATTGCATTGTAAGGGTCCCTAGGGGGAAAAAAAAAAAAAATGAAGCCGAACTTAAAATTAGATAAAGGGGTAAAAATATGAGAAATGTGACAAAAATTATTTCATTCCAATTGAATTTTAATTAGCAATAGGAAGGTTAGCAATGTTTTATCCAGATTTTCTATGCTAGATGTGGAAGGGGATTAAAAGGTACTTTCAGGAAATTTTGATGACACAGATTATGAGTTCTTCATTGAAGGCTATTCTAGATCCAGAGGAACGGTTCAATTTGACTATCCTGAATAAACCTCCAAATATAGCAATTCCATTCATTAACCACTTTATTTTGCCTTTAAAAGTTTATTCTCAATTGGAAAAATATATACTGCAAATAAATTATGTTATGGTGAGAATAATTGCCTTTTGGGTTCCTCAAAGTGTACTAAATTGCTAACAGAACCTGTAATTTCATAAGAAAGGTGAAAACAAATACAGGAAGTAAACTTTTTTATTTTTCTGTATTTTCACATTTATCTATCAGGGCAATCTTGTTCCTATCTGTTTATTTATGTTCACTTTCATATGACAGGAACTATTTGCTTCCCTCTATATGAATCATACTAACATTTGAAAATAAAATTTACCACAAATTTAACAATACTCAAAATGTGTTGTAAACTTTGGGGATTTTTAAAAATACAATCTCCTAATGCATAAATATATTTTTTGTAATTAATGTTATTGATACATAAATGCCCTGTCTTTATAAAAATTAATATAAAATACCTTTAAAATTAAATATTTAATGGAATTTTTCAGACGTTTTCATCTTAGGAAAATATTTTTCATTTATAACATCCTGCCCATACAAAATAATTACATTCTTGAATATTAAGCCAAATATAAACATAATATTAAACATTTCTCAGTAATTCAAGCAATACTTTCAGATTTTCTTAAGTAATATTTAGTAGTTTTTCTAGGTTTTATTACTTTAAAAGGTGCTCTGTGCTATTCTGGGCAAGTAGAAACCTTATATTAATATATACTCTTCAGAGGAAAATTAAATTCCATTCACTGGTCATTTCTCCAAGAGAGATCAAACGTTCTAAAAACAAGGAATCAGGCTCTTTTAGCAGTTTGTATGCACCTTTAGCAATCAACTGAATTTTATCCTTGTACTGGATATCTGTTGTTTTACCAGTCTCTGAGAACCTTCTTTTTCACATGGGGAATAAACACTAGGATACATGATCCATTGGAGGCTATCAGTCAATGTACTCCACAATCCCCTGACAAACGGATAAGCATATGGCCTTTCTTCTAAGAATCTGATTCTGAATCCACCGGCATTTATTCATCCTGGCATTAGAGCCTTGAAAACATTCTCTATTAGTTCAGCAAACTTGATCTCTGGAACCACCCTTTACTGGCTCTCTCTGCTTGATTCATCAGCATATTTTCTATACTGTGAACCATCCCATATCTTTTAAAAGAAAAAAAAAAATCTTGCTTGATGAAATTACTGCTTCAAACTGAGAAAAACTAAGAAGTTTAATCAATACATTGTGCTACTAGTTTAACATGGTGTGTTATAGAAGGCTTGGAAACACTGTAAATGAGTGTCCCCATAATTCACACATAAACAATTAAGATTTTCCTTAATGTGACATGAATATCTTTCAAAAGCTTAAAGTCTAAATTAATATTCTAGCAAACTTGCTCTATTTGTAACTGAAGATATATAGAATGAATATCTATGCTTTCAATAAAAATGGAGCCACAAAATTAGGTTCATCATGAGGGAAAATTCTGGTTGCTATCATTTTCTAATGTGCAAAGATGTCTGCATGCACATGAAATATCAGCTCTGCAGTAGTAGAATGAACTTTCCACATTTGTTCTTTGATGAAAAGCCGTGTCTAGAATAGCTCTAGCCATATAATCAAATATTCCTGCTTTACTGAGAAACACTCAAAGTTCAGGTCAAGCACACAATAATGGGGTCAGTCGAAACCTTTACTGAGAACACTTCCAGGTTGCCACGAATGAAATGAATTCTGGACTGTTCACATGAAGCCCAGCGGACCACAGAAATTTTATATACTTAATTTTAGAGATTCAGGACTCTCATAAAATAAATTGACAGAATCCCACTTACCAACTTAAAAGTACCCCTAGGGCATTCCACCCTACAGCCACTTGAAATCCATAGATTTTAAAATTGAGAACTTTCCTAGCTAAATTCAGGACCATGAAAAAAAACATTATGTCCACCCTGTTATTGTGTTGGGTGATCCAAAATAAAGCTCAGGATAAAGAGAGAGAAACATATTTTCACAATTCCATAGAAATCACGTTATTTTTTTCACCAAGCTCATTATCTGTTTCCCATTGTCTATCATCATTACAGTCTATCATCTAAGTACTTTCTTGTTTGTGTCACACTGTGACACAGCATGAACATGCTTATTTGGTGAGCATTTTATTGCTCTAAGCATACTCACAGGGACATTATTAGACATGACAAGACATGAAAGGGGATCCTATGATAACCCTGAACGCTGAATTTTGTCTGCAGTTCCCATTCTAAATAAGGAAATAAGAATGCCTAGTTTATTTCTAGCAATGGTGGTATCGTGCTATAAACTGAACATTGATCTCTTTTATATGTTAACATTTTAGTTGACAACTTCACAGTAAATTTACTTTTTGCAGAAATTTGTTTTTGAAAAGTACACTCTTATTTAATTATGGGTTTTTCATTTCTATTAGTTTAAAGAAATACCCTAGCTACTTTTATCAAACCATACATCCTATTAAAAACTAGATAGTAGAAGATTTAGGGTAATGGAAATTAAGTGAAGCAAAAAATTTTGTTAATTTACTGAAAGCTTTGTTAATAATACCTCATGTTATTCCTCTTTAAAATCTCTCTCTTTGTCCATATACACACACATATTACATACATGGATACACATATGCCTACACATAAGTGTCTGAGACCTACTCAATTAACTTTATATTAATACTTTCCTAAAATGAAAGGGAAAGGCTTCAGAATATGTTTCATGTTGGCATGAGACTAGGAGTGCGGAACATATCATATTTCACATATATATTTGTCTTGGAAAATGCCTTATATATTATGCTTAAGACACAATAATATTAATTATAATGTTAAATTTAAGTGCTATAATTAAGGACAAATAATAATCGTCTGAACTAGGAAGTATGACATCGTAAAGTAAGGATTGCCATGAAAATAACTTTGTCTTTATTTGGTTTCCAGTAGTCTATGAGATATTATCTGTTGCACTATATGCTGTGCTATATACTAGATATAGTCACTGAGATTTTCCTCTTGAAGTGCCTTTTTCTCCTTTTTTTTAACTTTCTTTTGTTTCGGGGGGTTAGCGATTTTTAACTTCTATTTTTGTTACTTTTCAATCTCTCTCTTTATCTCTCTCTCTCTCTCCCCTTTCCCTCCTTTACTCCTTCCCTTCCCCCACCATTTTCTTCCTTTTTTATACCATTTATTAAGGTTTACTGTATGCCAGGCACTGGGCTGAACACTTAAAAAAAATGTATATTTTGTTTTATTTTGAATCTCCACAACAACCAGAGGATGTAGGTATTTATTATTAACCCAGTTCTCAACTTTACATTGGAGTTGTTTGACATGGAAGCCACACGGCTCAATACAGATTGTCCATGGTGGAGCCGACTGAATGTGTCCCATCTCAAAATGGTAGTACCACCCATCTCCAATAGACTGTTGCCATGTAAACTAAGAGTAATCATATGCACATTTTTTTTTAAAAAGACGTTAAAAATCTGGATCTTATTTTAAAAAAACAAAACAACAAGAAACACCTCTTAGACCAAATATAACAGAAAGTGAATACATACTATTACAGTTTCTGGCACAGATCCATATTAAAAGCTATATTTTAAAGTAAAGAAATGCATTATGTACTAAGACCTACAGTAATTTATCTGAATGGAAAGAAACGCTTTGTTCTATTTCTCTTGTTCCTATTTGACGTATTTATTCATAATGTGTTAAATTGTTTTGCTTCTAGAAATGATATATGTTTAGAGTAATCTTTTGAATTGAAATATGTGAGTGATATTTTTTATCTGTAGCCCGTAGCACTAATATTTAGGGATTAAGTTGTGATATATACAAATAGATAAAATATAAAGTAAAAATATTGATATTTTCATTACAGTTGAAAGGATGCAAACTTGGTCATTTTCCCAGTTAAAAACAGCAGGTGGTTCTGTAATGAAGGGGCCCAGAAAATGTTACAATTTTTATTGCTAAAATGAAATTCATTTAATAGATTTATCACTAACTTCCCAAGTCTAAAACAGAAAAAGATGCAGCAAGGCAAAGAAAATACCTGAAAGCTCAGAATTTCAACTTACTGATTTGTTTTCTGTAAGATGCATTAATTTATGTTGTTTTGAACTAACTGGTTAGGAATTTGAATGAAATTCCCCACTTTGTCCACTGATACTGTTTCCCTAAACATATCCACAAATGTGCCAAGCTTACTGAAATCTATGGATTTGAGGAAAATGTCCTGTAAATACATCTTAGCTTATATATAAATCTATATTTTTAAATCTAACTTGTCACCAAATTCATAATCTGGATGTACCCCCAAAATTTGGTTTACTATCACTGCTGGTGAAATCTGGCATTTGACTTTGTTGGAGGAAAGCATTAATGTGTAGTGGAACTCTGTCAAAAGGAATCAAACAGACAAAACTAAAGAATCTCTTAAGCTTTGTCTGCACTTCGTAAAACAATTTTCCACAAAAATGTAATACTGACCCGTGAATACCAGTGACTAGGAAGATCAAATTCCCATTGATTTTGGTGCAGTTTATGAATTTGTCAATGTTACTAGAATCCACGGTCTGAGCTGACATCAATGATCCTGTGCCAATGCCATCACAAGCTGTAGAAACAAGATGCACAATTAGACAGCTGAGAAAATTTTTCTTTAGTCAATAAATTATTGCATTTTTATTATAAAATAACAGTATTTTTTCATTATAAAATGAAAAAAAAATCATCACCTTTTGGGCAAATGTCAGTACAAGGTTTACACATTTTAATCCCATTTTCTTCTACTTCCATCTTGGAACTAGGGCAGGCACGCACACAGGAACTGGAATCGACCACGAAGTTATCTGATAAAAAAAAAGGTAAAATTAACAATAATGTTGGGGGGGGGACCTTGAAGATGGCGGAAGAGTAAGACGCGGAGATCGCCTTCCTCCCCACGGATACACCAGAAATACATCCACACGTGGAACAACTCCTACAGAACTCCTACTGAAGGCTGGCAGAAGACCTCAGACCTCCCAAAAGGCAAGAAACTCCCCACGTAACTGGGTAGGGCAAAAGAAAAAACAGAGACAAAAGAATAAGGACGGCACCTGCACCAGTGGGAGGGAGCGAGCCCCCGAGACGGGCGCGAGCCGCGGCTGAAAGCGCAAACCCCAGAGACGGGCGCGAGCCGCGGCTAAAACCGCGGACCCCAGAGACGGGCGGGAGACGCTAAGGCTGCTGCTGCCGCCACCAAGGGGCCTGTGTGCGAGCACAGGTCACTCTCCACACCCCTCTTCCGCGGAGCCTGTGCAGCCCGCCACTGCCAGGTTCCCGGGATCCAGGGACAACTTCCCCGGGACAGCGCATGGCGAGCCTCAGGCTGGTGCAACGTCACGCCGGCCTCTGCCGCAACGTCACGCTTCCTCTGCCGCCGCAGGCCCGCCCCGCACGCAGTGCCCCTCCTTCCCCCATCCCCCAACCCCCGGCCTGAGTGAGCCGGAGCTCCCGAATCAGCGGCTCCTTTAACCCCGTCCTGTCTGAGCGAAAAAACAGACGCCCTCCAGCGACCTACACGCAGCGGCAGGGCCAAATCCAAAGCTGAGCTCCTGTGAGCTGTGAGAACAAAGAAGAGAAAGGGAAATCTCTCCCAGCAGCCACAGAAGCAGCGGATTAAAGCTCCACAATCAACTTGATATATCCTGCATCTGTGGAATACCTGAATAGACAAGGAATGATCCCAAATTGAAGAGGTGGAATTTAGGAGCGAGATCTATGATTTTTTCCCTTTTCCTCTTTTTGTGAATGTGTACGTGTATGCTTCTGTGTGAGATCTTGTCTGTATACTCTTGCTTCCACCATTTGTCCTAGGGCTCTATCCGTCCATGACTTTTTTTTAAAAATTCTTTTTCTTAATAATTAAGTTTAATTGTAATAACTTTATTATACTTTACCTTCGTTCTTTCTTTCTTTCCTTCCTTCCTTCCCTCCTTTAGACAACGAATCACCCCAAATTGAGGAGGTGGTCTCAGGGAGCAGGATTTATGATTTTTCCCCCTTTACCTCTTTTTGTGAAGGTGTATGTGTATGCTTCTGTGTAAGATTTTCTCTGTATAGCTTTGCTTCCAACATTTGTCCTAAGGTTCTATCCGTCCCTTTTTTTTTTTCTAAATATTTTTTAATTCAATAACTATATTATACTTTATTTTATTTTTACTGTATCATCTTTCTTTCTGTCTTTTTTCCTTCTTTCCCTCCTTCCTTCCTTCCTCCCTCCCTCCCTCCCTCCCTCCTTTCTTTCCTTCTTTGCTTCTTTCTTCCTTCCTTCCTTTCCTCCTTTCCTTCTTTCTTTACTCATACTTCTACTAATTCTCCCTACTTTTTCTCCCTTTTATTCTGAGCCGTGTGGATGAAAGGCTCTTGGTGCTCCAGCCAGGAGTCAGGGCTCTGCCTCTGAGGTAGGAGAGCCAACTTCAGGACACTGGTCAACAAGAGACCTCCCAGCTCCACATAATATTAAACGGTGGAAATCTCCCAGAGACCTCCATCTTAACACCAGCACCCAGCTTCACTCAACGACCAGCAAGCCACAGTGCTGGACAACCTATGCCAAACAACTAGCAAAACAGGAACACAACCCCACCCATTAGCAGAGAGGCTGCCTAAAATCATAATAAGGCCACAGACACCCCAAAACACACCACCAGACGTGAACCTGCCCACTAGAGAGACAAGATCCAGCCTCATCCAGCACAACACAGGCACTAGTCCCCTCCACCAGGAAGCCTACACAACCCACTGAAACAACCTTAGCCACTGGAGACAGACATCAAAAACAACGGGAACTACGAAAGTGCAGCCTGCAAAAAGGAGACCCCAAACACAGTAAGATAAGCAAAATGAGAAGACAGAAAAACACACAGCAGATGAAGGAGCAAGATAAAAACCCACCAGACCTAACAAATGAAGAGGAAATAGGCAATCTACCTGAAAAAGAATTCAGAATAATGATAGTAAGGATGATCCGAAATCTTGGAAGTAGAATGGACAAAATGCAAGAAACAGTTAACAAGGACCTACAAGAACTAAAGATGAAACAAGCAACGATGAACAATGCAATAAATGAAATTAAAATCACTCTAGATAGGATCAATAGCAGAATAACTGAGGCAGAAGAACGGATAAGTGACCTGGAAGATAAAGTAGTGGAAATAACTACTGCAGAGCAGAATAAAGAGAAAAGAATGAAAAGAACTGAGGACAGTCTCAGAGACCTCTGGGACAACATGAAACGCACCAACATTCGAATTATAGGGGTTCCAGAAGAAGAAGAAAGAAAGAAAGGGACTGAGAAAATATTTGAAGAGATTATAGTTGAAAACTTCCCTAATATGGGAAAGGAAATAGTTAATCAAGTCCAGGAAGCACAGAGGGTCCCATACAGGATAAATACAAGGAGAAACACGCCAAGACACATATTAATCAAACTGTCAAAAATTAAATACAAAGAAAGCATATTAAAAGCAGCAAGGGAAAAACAACAAATAACACACAAGGGAATCCCCATAAGGTTAACAGCTGATCTCTCAGCAGAAACCCTACAAGCCAGAAGGGAGTGGCAGGACATACTGAAAGTGATGAAGGAGAATAGCCTGCAACCAAGACTACTCTACCCAGCAAGGATCTCATTCACATTTGATGGAGAAATTAAAACCTTTACAGACAAGCAAAAGCTGAGAGAGTTCAGCACCACCAAACCAGCTTTACAACAAATGCTAAAGGAACTTCTCTAGACACGAAACACAAGAGAAGGAAATGACCTATAGTAGCGAACCCAAAACAATATATAAAATGGAAATAGGAACATACATATCGATAATTACCTTAAATGTAAATGGACTAAATGCTCCCACCAAAAGACACAGATTGGCTGAATGGATACAAAAACAAGACCCTTATATATGCTGTCTACAAGAGACCCACTTCAGAACTAGAGACACATACAGACTGAAAGTAAGGGGATGGAAAAAGATATTCCATGCAAATGGAAACCAAAAGAAAGCTGGAGTAGCAATTCTCATATCAGACAAAATAGACTTTAAAATAAGGACTATTAAAAGGGACAAAGAAGGACACTACATAATGATCAAGGGATCGATCCAAGAAGAAGATATAACAATTGTAAATATTTATGCACCCAACATAGGAGCACCTCAATACATAAGGCAAATACTAACAACCATAAAAGGGGAGATCAACAGTAACACATTCATAGTAGGGGACTTTAACACCCCACTTTCACCCATGGACAGATCATCCAAAATGAAAATAAATAAGAAAACACAAGCTTTAAATGATACATTAAACAAGATGGACTTAATTGATATTTATAGGACACTCCATCCAAAAACAACAGAATACACATTTTTCTCAAGTGCTCATGGAACATTCTCCAGGATAGATCATATCTTGGGTCACAAATCAAGCCTTGGTAAATTTAAGAAAACTGAAATTGTATCAAGTATCTTCTCCGACCACAACGCCATGAGACTAGATATCAATTACAGGAAAAGATCTGTAAAAAATACAAACACATGGAGGCTAAACAATACACTAGTTAATAATGAAGTGATCACTGAAGAAATCAAAGAGGAAATAAAAAAATACCTAGAAACAAATGACAATGGAGACACAACGACCCAAAACCTATGGGATGCAGCAAAAGCAGTTCTAAGGGGGAAGTTTATAGCAATACAAGCCCACCTTAAGAAGCAGGAAACATCTCGAATAAACAACCTAACCTTGCACCTCAAGCAATTAGAGAAAGAAGAACAAAAAAACCCCAAAGCTAGCAGAAGGAAAGAAATCATAAAAATCAGATCAGAAATAAATGAAAAAGAAATGAAGGAAACAATAGCAAAGATCAATAAAACTAAAAGCTGGTTCTTTGAGAAGATAAACAAAATAGATAAACCACTAGCCAGACTCATCAAGAAAAAAAGGGAGAAGACTCAAATCAATAGAATTAGAAATGAAAAAGGAGAAGTAACAACTGACACTGCAGAAATAAAAAAAATCATGAGAGATTACTACAAGCAACTCTATGCCAATAAAATGGACAATCTGGAAGAAATGGACAAATTCTTAGAAATGCACAACCTGCCAAGACTGAATCAGGAAGAAATAGAAAATATGAACAGACCAATCACAAGCACTGAAATTGAAACTGTGATTAAAAACCTTCCAACAAACAAAAGCCCAGGACCAGATGGCTTCACAGGTGAATTCTATCAAACGTTTAGAGAAGAGCTAACACCTATCCTTCTCAAACTCTTCCAAAATATAGCAGAGGGAGGAACACTCCCAAATTCCTTCTACGAAGCCACCATCACCTTGATACCAAAACCAGACAAGGATGTCACAAAGAAAGAAAACTACAGGCCAATATCACTGATGAACATAGACGCAAAAATCCTCAACAAAATACTAGCAAACAGAATCCAACAGCACATTAAAAGGATCATACACCATGATCAAGTGGGGTTTATTCCAGGAATGCAAGGATTCTTCAATATACGCAAATCTATCAATGTGATAAACCATATTAACAAATTGAAGGAGAAAAACCATATGATCATCTCAATAGATGCAGAGAAAACTTTCGACAAAATTCAACACCCATTTATGATAAAAACCCTCCAGAAAGTAGGCATAGAGGGAACTTTCCTAAACATAATAAAAGCCATATATGACAAGCCCACAGCAAACATCATCCTCAATGGTGAAAAACTGAAAGCATTTCCACTAAGATCAGGAACAAGACAAGGTTGCCCACTCTCACCACTCTTATTCAACATAGTTTTGGAAGTTTTAGCCACAGCAATCAGAGAAGAAAAGGAAATAAAAGGAATCCAAATCGGAAAAGAAGAAGTAAAGCTGTCACTGTTTGCAGATGACATGATACTATACATAGAGAATCCTAAAGATGCTACCAGAAACCTACTAGAGCTAATCAATGAATTTGGTAAAGTAGCAGGATACAAAATTAATGCACAGAAATCTCTGGCATTCCTATATACTAATGATGAAAAATCTGAAAGTGAAATCAAGAAAACACTCCCATTTACCATTGCAACAAAAAGAATAAAATATCTAGGAATAAACCTACCTAAGGATACGAAAGACCTGTATGCAGAAAATTATAAGACACTGATGAAAGAAATTAAAGATGATACAAATAGATGGAGAGATATACCATGTTCTTGGATGGGAAGAATCAACATTGTGAAAATGACTCTACTACCCAAAGCAATCTACAGATTCAATGCAATCCCTATCAAACTACCACTGGCATTTTTCACAGAACTAGAACAAAAAATTTCGCAATTTGTATGGAAACACAAAAGACCCCGAATAGCCAAAGCAATCTTGAGAACGAAAAAAGGAGCTGGAGGAATAAGGCTCCCTGACTTCAGACTATATTACAAAGCAACAGTAATCAAGACAGTATGGTACTGGCACAAAAACAGAAAGATGGATCAGTGGAACAGGATAGAAAGCCCAGAGATAAACCCACGCACATATGGACACCTTATCTTTGATAAAGGAGGCAGGAATGTACAGTGGAGAAAGGACAGCCTCTTCAATAAATGGTGCTGGGAAAACTGGACAGGTACATGTAAAAGTATGAGATTAGATCACTCCCTAACACCATACACAAAAATAAGCTCAAAATGGATTAAAGACCTAAATGTAAGGCCAGAAACTATCAAACTCTTAGAAGAAAACATAGGAAGAACACTCTATGACATAAATCACAGCAAGATCCTTTCTGACCCACCTCCTAGAGTAATGGAAATAAAAACAAAAATAAACAAATGGGACCTAATGAAACTTCAAAGCTTTTGCACAGCAAAGGAAACCATAACCAAGACCAAAAGACAACCCTCAGAATGGGAGAAAACATTTGCAAATGAAGCAACTGACAAAGGATTAATCTCCAAAATTTACAAGCAGCTCATGCAGCTCAATAACAAAAAAACAAACAACCCCATCCAAAAATGGGCAGAAGACCTAAATAGACATTTCTCCAAAGAAGATATACAGAATGCCAACAAACACATGAAAGAATGCTCAACATCATTAATCATTAGAGAAATGCAAATCAAAACTACAATGAGATATCATCTCACACCAGTCAGAATGGCCATCATCAAAAAATCTAGAAACAATAAATGCTGGAGAGGGTGTGGAGAAAAGGGGACACTCTTGCACTGCTGGTGGGAATGTGAATTGGTTCAGCCACTGTGGAGAACAGTATGGAGGTTCCTTAAAAAACTACAAATAGAATTACCATATGACCCAGCAATCCCACTACTTGGCATATACCCTGAGAAAACCAAAATTCAAAAAGAGGCATGTACCAAAATGTTCATTGCAGCTCTATTTACAATAGCCAGGACATGGAAACAACCTAAGCGCCCATCATCGGATGAATGGATAAAGAAGATGTGGCACATATACACAATGGAATATTACTCAGCCTTAAAAAGAAATGAAATTGAGCTATTTGTAATGAGATGGATAGACCTAGAGTCTGTCATACAGAGTGAAGTAAGTCAGAAAGAAAAAGACAAATACCGTATGCTAACACATATATATGGAATTTAAGGGGAAAAAATGTCATGAAGAACCTAGGGGTAAGATAGGAATAAAGACGCAGACCTACTGGAGAACGGACTTGAGGATATGGGGAGGGGGAAGGGTGAGTTTTGACAGGGCGAGAGAGAGTCATGGACATATACACACTAACAAACGTAGTAAGGTAGATAGCTGGGGGGAAGCAGCCGCAAGGCACAGGGATATTAGCTCGGTGCTTTGTGACAGCCTGGAAGGGTGGGATGGGGAGAGTGGGAGGGAGGGAGACGCAAGAGGGAAGACATATGGGAACATATGTATATGTATAGCTGATTCACTTTGTTATAAAGCAGAAACTAACACACCATTGTAAAGCAATTATACCCCAATAAAGATGTTTAAAAAAAAAAAAAAATAAATAATGTTGAGGCTCAGCAAAAGATTTTAAAACAAGATATTTTAGGGTTTGAAAATTATTTTCATTTGAAAATGATAGTATGTATGTTTCTTTCCCTAAAACAACTCTGTCTAAATATCTCCACCTGAAACAGCATCTACGAACACCTACATTCAAATCCAAGGGCAGTGTGTGTTAACAACAACTGGTACTTGCTTGACTACTGCTCCACATTCTGAATTGCCCCCAAGATAGTGAATTTCTTTTATAGACTTAGGAAACTGCATGACATTTAGTTTGTGTTTTTCAGTAGTTCCACTTCATTTCATGTCATGATGCAAGTTTGAAGTCTAAAAATACTTCAAGTTACATGAAGCACAAATGAAGCTGAAGTTAAACTGCCTTGGATGAAGGGAGTGCACTTCATATCCAAGAAGAAATGTTTAAAATGTGTTCATCTTTCATTGGAGTGCCGTAGAAACTGTCCCATACACGAAGAAACAAAATGAAATTTGAAAGGGCAGTACTTTAGGAAAGGTATATTAACTAAACCAGGAACATCTAATTACCTGACATGGTGAAATGTTTAGGAATCCAGTGGTCTGGAATATGCCAGAATATTCCCTCCCAAAAATAAGGACAAATTTTTGCATCTAGGGCCTCCCACGATAAAGGGAAAACACAGTACCTGCTAGGCTGCTTTGGGTTTTGAAGGCAGCATCCTTCCATGTTTGGAAAAACTGTTTCTGGCCCAACATTCAGTAGTCTAGAAGGCTTCCGACCTTGAAGAGGGCCCAGAGCAGGAAAGGCACGTGATGCAGGTCCAGGCTGGGGTACAAGCAATTCTGCTACTTGGATCACAAAACCCAAGAGGCTCTATGACATTAAAAGTATCTCTGGCGGGAAGATATGCCACGTGGAGTTATGGCAAGTCCCGACCGGGAAATCCCAGCTGAGACCTCTAGGAATTATACACCATTTAATAAACAACTCCTGACATACTTCTGGGTCCTGGCAGAGACAGACTACCTAACCATGAGTCACGGATTGATCTTGTAGCCAGAGTTGCCCATCATACACAAGGTTTTGTTAAAAACCATCATAATGTTGAGCAGGTCCAACAGCAATCCACTGTAAGATGGAAGCAGTACATTTGGGATTGATGTGAGCAGGGGTAGACGCACAAGTAAACTGCATAAGCAGGTGGTCCAAATCCCCACGTCATCCACCACTGTGCTGGCACCTTTCACTAAGCTCATACCCATGGCTGCATGGAGACCAAGAGAGGGCACGTATGACAAGCTGACAGAGGAAGACAAAAACTAAGCTTGGGGTGTGGGTGCAAGCAGCTGAAAATGGATGGCAGCTGCCCTGCAGCCTCAGTCAGGAGTGGACTTGAAATATAGTGGCAAGGAAAAATCCCACCAATGGGCATAGCTCTGGGTAGTGCAAATGATCCTTTACTTTGTGGGGAATAAATAGGAGTTTAGAATAAATATGAACTCATGAGCAGTGGCTTGCCCTAGGAGAAGAAGTACTGGAAAATCTGGAATTGGGATTGAAGGGAGTCTGGGGTAGAGGCATATATATATGAATCCATGAGAGTGGGTATAAAGTGTGAAGATCTTTGTATTCCAAGTTAATATCCACTAGAGGGCATCCACCATAAAAGAGACACTTTGCTGAGACTGCGTCACAGCCTGATCTCGCGTCATTTCCTTCCCTCATGGGTCTTGATTCTGAGAACACTTCTTAAACAACCATAGTCTCTGTCTCAGGGGAACCCAACCTGCAACAGGTGTAAACATCCTTTCTGCAAGGTCTTTAAGGATACCTCGTATTTAAAAACTTCCACAGTTTTGCAGCAATTTATGCCAAGTGAAATTTTTAAAAAAAGTTACAAATATCTTCATTATCGGTTAGGTTCAGATTTTGCAGTCAAATTAGTTTCAAAACATATTTGTTGTTTAGGGTTTTTGAATTTCAGAATTCTGAATTAGGAATTGTAGACCAGTATTTAGAAATTGAACACCTTTGTTTTTCTAAGACAGCTACAGTTTAGCAAACCATGCATTATGATCAAGGTCCCTCAAAGATTTGAATTTTACATAAATAATGAAGTTCTTTAAGTTAATCTGTAATTGGATAGACCTAAACTAATCCATGAAAGGAAGTTTATGAGTTACCATATCTATGGTAACTGGGCATATAATTTCAAAAAACAGTCCTAAGTATTTAGCCCCTTGTCATAACTTAGGAGTTGAGAGACTTCAGATGAGACACTACAAAGGATGTAATAAAGAAAAGGAAAATTCCCTAGCTCAGGTTTTTCTGGTCTTCCACTCCAGCCCAAGCCTTGGGCCTCAACCCCAGGGCTTGAATAAAAAGGAAAGCACCAAAAATTTCAAAAAAACATGGTTTTGACTATCTTTGGGGCAAGCCACCATAATATGAAGTAGTAGAGCAGGAGGACATTTGTCTAAGAAACCAAAGAAATTCATCATCTAGCCACATTCTACAATACTCTCAAGCCCCGTATTTTGCAAAATAGTAGATGGGGAAATATAGGGTAACTTCAGATGAGAAGTTGTTAGATCAAAAACATAACTTTGGATATAAAATTGTTTAAGATGGAAAAATCTCTTCTATCCTAGAGTTAGTGTGTCTGTGATCTTAAAATGGTAAGTTAGAGCCATATTAAATATATATATATATATATATACACTCATAATTATTCTTTTAATCAATATAAAATATTTAATAATAAAGGCTGGAATCATCATTGCTTTCAAAGACTTGTTTTTACATACTATTCCTCTGAACCCTATCCCCTATCCCTTTGATCTTTATAATGTATCTGGGAAAGAGAGAGGGTACATATGATTATCCACATTTTAAAGAGGAGGAAATAGAAAACTAAATAGTTTATCTAAAATCACACGACTAGTAAGTGGGCAAAGCTATAACCGAAGCCACTCTAATACCATGTCCCTTACACTTCATACTTCATCACGTGGACAAAGCAAAACAAGAACAAAAACACAGTATCTGTGTGCTGTAGAATGTAAAGTCTTCTTTTAATTGAGTATGTGGATAAAAGTAGTGGGTTTTTTTAGCCTTCCAGTAAGTAAAACATTGAAGAACTGTCTCATTGGTCTTTTCAAGCAAAGAAACTGACTTGAACAGGTATTGAGACATATACTGTTCTTGATGAAAGCTAAATTGGTCATTTTGTATCCCCAGGATGAATTGTCAATTTGGTAAAGGCCCCTTAACATGCCCTTTATATCCACTGTTATTGTTTAACATTGGATTTGATGTTAAAACTACAATGCTATATATTCTATTACAAATAAATAATAAGAAATAATTTTAGGTGAAAATGCATTGTTATTAGAGCAGATCTCTTTCATTACATAGCTTGCTGCTACTTAACTAATCACTCTTCTGAAGAACAAAATCGTGTGCAAAACCATTGACATATAGTGAAAATATTGAGTTTAGAAGTCAATGAATGACACTGTACTATAACTTCAAACATGCCACTACTCTGCTGAGACTATGAACCAATCACTTCAATTTTTTGAATTTTAATTTTCTTATTTGTGAAATGATAATAATATTACCAATTCTCAAGTAATTCACAATATTGTCACAATTTTGAAATTCAATAAACTTACATGAAATTCCTCTGTTTTTAAATGATGAGCTAATTGATTTGGCTCTTCTTATCCTGTTACTTACGTGGGCACTTCTTGACACAAAATGCTCCATAGGTGTATTTTGCATTGAAGTTATGCTCCAGTTGAAAGGTTGTTGGATTGTAGACAAAAGTTTGCGGGCACTGAGTAACACATGCTCCACTATCATTGAAGTTCATGCAGGCCTGCAACACAGCAAAGATTAATTTTGTTTTAAAAATAACCTTCATAATACTTGTTAAAGGGACACTGCTACAACAGTTCTGTGATAGGTTGTATTGTTTATTCAGCGTACATCAATTTCATAAAAACTGGAAAATCTGATAACTTCCTAGTTGTAAGGGCTTATTTTTTAACTTTGCATTTGTTTTGTACTTCTCAATTTTACAAAACTGTTTTTCTAATGTCAGTAAATACACCATCTACAGTTATTGATGTTCTAATTGCTTGGTATCTATCCATTGATTTCTAAACTGAGAATTGGTTTAAATTATTAAAGTTAGATAATAGTGAAAACTTATTTAAGCTTACCCTTATCCAAAGGGTTTATGTTGAGTCTTAGAGTCTGGCAGTGACAACTAAATCTCCATTTGTACAGGCTAGACTTTCCTTAAAGCTGGTTGGGAGAGTTCAGTGCCTTAAGTGATATGGTAAGTCCATTCATCACCATCGTATAGTGAGAAAATGTGATGGTCATTCAAACTGGACTTAAAGAAAAGTCTCTGCCAGGTGACTAGTCAAGTGTAAATGTAGGGGGTATGATGCCAAAATGTAAAGAAGTAGCTATACTTAGCCCATAATTAAATAATATGATACCATTTCCTATATGGTCTTTTTCATAATGTTATACCATTTACTAAAAGTCACCAGTTCCAAGTAAATTTGTTTCTGCTGACATATATTTGTACTGAGACCTCAATTTGTTAATATGTTCAAATGCATTTGAGAATGATTAAAAACAACTGTACCACCTAAGAGTTAGGTATTTGATATGAAAAGAGAACATATGTATAAGTACATAAAAACATGTGATTAGCAAAATAGGGGATGAACTAATTATCTTAATTTAATAATTTAAACATTCATAGGAATAATTTAGGCCTTGGAAGGCAAGCTAATGTGAACTCAAGCTATATTTTACATATCATCATATATTGTACGTATTCTTATTAATAAGCACTAATTTATTCTGTTTCCTCAAAACATTTTCTTAATCAATTGTTGTTTTAGCAAGCACTTTATCACAAACATGACAATTCCCTGATGATGGTCTACGAGATGCATAATCAGAACGAGATTCACTGATAATACATTATTCACTAAGATGACATTCTCCAGGAAGAATCTATTAAAAACCAATCTAGGAAACTCAGTAAGTTTTAATTTATGGGTATAAAACTTCATGTGTCCTCATAATTGCTTTACTAACATATTTCATACAGTGTTGTGCACAGATTGCTTGGCAACAAATGGACATAAGCCAGAGAAATCAAACAAGTTTACCTTCCAGACAGCATACAATACAACATAACTTACACCAAAGTCTTGGTCTGGCATTCTTGAACATTCTGTACTAAATGCCAAAGTGGAATCACTGGCCCATTCCATAAAAGTAATGAAATGAGAATTCTGAAGCTCCCTCAGCACTCTGCTTATTGTGATAATGGAACCATGAAAAAAATGCAGTGAAGATTCTAAGTGAAAGTTAACACCAATTGTTGGTGTTTACTGTTGCTACTGTTTTGAAATTACTGTTTTGAAACACTTGTTCAGCAACTTCCAGATCAAGCTTCAATCCCATGTCTGGTGATAGGCAAGGGAAAGGGTCTCAGTTCAAGGTCTGCTGAGCATCTTCTGTATACTTTTAACATTTTTCTTCTCTTTCCTTCTTCCTCCCTACTCATTTCTGCAATACACACTTTTGTTTCACTATAAAATTAGGATAGACAAATTAAGTTTCTTGTGACATTAAGAAAAGAAATTACTGTGTATCTACATCATAAGAGCTATAATCTATAATTTGCTTATTTCCAGAATTAAGTGCCAAATTGAAAAAAAGACTCAGTTCTAAATATATCTGTGTATTCTCTGAATATTTGAGAGGGGAAAAAAAACAAAATAAATTCCTGTGTGCAATTTTAGCAACGAAAATAGTTTATTATTTTATGATTTTTAGCTTAAAATGAAACTAATGCTCTGTGTGTATGAAATTTCATTAACTATAGCTCACAGAATTGTCTGCATGTATTCAAAAGAATAGAAAGACCTTTATCAAGGATATCAAAATGTAATTAAAAAGTGACCCCTACAAGCTATAAATATTAATTTTGAGGACATAAAAGTGTCCTCTTCTAAAATAAAAATCATACAGATTAGCATATAAATTGCTTTAAACGTGCATCTGTAAATCTTATAAATCTTGAATAATATTAGCTTGTAAACAATATAAACTGTAAAACAGTTAAATTCACAAATTTGTGTGATTTAATCTTGAAATTTATATTTGAGAAATAAAATGCAAGTGCCCCCACTCAGAAGACTCGACTCAACGATGCAACAACACACATAGGTAATCACCGTAAATTCTGGAAGGATGCTGTTAGCTTTTTAAAAGATATCTCAATATGTTCTCCTTCATGTTGTCCAATAAACCTCACTCATAATATAAACTGTAATCAGAAAAACATAATTCGTTTAGTAGAACAGAACAATCCTAGTTAATTAATAGCCACCCAGTGAAGGAATGACTTCTAGGAAGTCAGAGCATCTTTCTTAATCCTAAAATGGCAAAATTTGATCTTATCTTAATAAGATATTAAAGACTCAATGTGCCTGAGTCAAACCAGGATGGAGGGGAGGACCAGAGAGTGAAAGGGACAGCTGCCAGACTTACAAAGCAGTCGGTATCCTTAGGTCCCGAGCAGCCTCCAGCACATTCTCGGTGACAGCAGTCACTAACGTAGGGTCCGTAGCACCTGCCATCACACTGTTCTGCACAGACAGTCCTTGTCACTGCAGAAGACAGAGATAGGTCCTCATCAAAGTCAGCCACCAAGAGAAACTTCTAAGGGGATTTGGAGTAGCTGAGAAAAGTTGAGCCCTGGAGAAACAATGTACTCAACTGTCATTGACTCAGCTCAGCAAACATTTACTGAAGGAAGTCTGTAATTGATCAAAATTACTGTAAAACCCAAAATTACTGCAAAATTAAAACCCTTCAAAATTAATACACGAATGTGTTTTCTATATTCTTTCTTGTTCCAGCAAGTACTTAAAGGCTTTACAAAACTCACACAACTTAGCAAGAAAGAATCAAATTTAGAACAACTGAATGCGACATTTTGGCAGGTCGTGAAGGATGGAGTCAGCAGCGAAGTCAACTTTCAGTGTGCACAGTGAGGGCCTGCAGCGGGCGGTGTCCCCAGGAGTGAGTGCAACATTTTTGGTAGTCAATGCAGAAAGGGGAACAGAAACTTTTACATGATTCACATTATATCATTCCTATCAGATACATCGATGCTAGATAGGTGATAAAATGGATATGTGACTGACATATAAATAGGTAGGTAGGCAGGTAGACAAAGAGAGGTAGATAATGGATCTGTAGTAGCACAACTGTTTCTATTCCTGAGATTTAAGTGCAGTTTCTTCTAAGATTTCTGAAAAAGGAGGGACTTGTGTAAGGAAGAGTGCAACACCACAGGAGGAAGGAAAGGATGGAGGAGGGAAAGAAAGAAGGAGGAAAGGAAGAGAGGGAGGGAGAGAGATATATTCATAACAAACACAACAAAAACTTCTATTAGTTTTTTCTTATAACATCCTTCAATCCAAGCTGACAGCAGTATGTCAAGGTATACATTGGACATCAAAATTATAGCATTGAGGGACACATTTCCGCTTATCACACTTATTCTAAAGATATATTGTAAAAGTATTTAGAGAAATGAATTTTACAGCATATGTGTAGCACATCATTTCTTTGCTTCTGTATTTCCACTTCACCCTTGTTTCTTCCCACCTCTTTGAGTTCTTCAAAGCTTCCTTCACTGCTATCATAGCAAGACACCACTCTAGTGTTCCTCAGAGCTGGTCTTCACAATTTTCTTTGGTCTAAGGGCTCATATACCTGGATGAAATCATTCATCTCTGCTTTGCATACTACCTATAGGTAGATAACATCAGATCCAGATCTGAATTCTCTATTGAGATGCAATATTTATTTCTAGGTGTCTACAAAAGTTCTCATTTAAATGTACAAAATGGAATGTATCATTTCCCCACCTCCACCATCAAGTATATCTCTCTTATTTGTTCCCTTACCTCAATTAATGATAGTACCAACCATCCAGTAGCTCAATTAAAATTTGGGGACATGTTTTCTATTTCTCCTTTCCCCTCACCCTCACTTCTCATACCTAATAAAAATCCCAAATACTAGCAATAGATAATTTTCATTACTGTCTCTCCTCTCTACTCCAACTTTGTTCTGAGACTTAGCTCTAAATTATTACATAGCCTTCTAAAAGATTTATCAGATCACAATCCTCTATGCCACTCTAAAAGTAATGATTGGAAAATATGGGCAACTGCATATAAATCAGTGTTGTTTCACAGTATGAAGCTTACTTCCCATCTCTGCACTAGAAGAGTAAACCCTTAGCAAGGAATAAAAGTCCTCTATCAATTGACCATCATTTCTACCGGCATCTCTCACTACTCTCATTGTGATCTTCACATCCAAACAGAGAAATACCGCTTGTGGTCCCCAGTTCCTTTCATGGTACACAACTGTAATTTTCACTGCCTTTTCACAATGCATTCCTTCATGACGAAAAGAACCCTATCTGCCTTCTCTGTCTAGCAAATACTCATTCATAAGATCCACTTAAGGCGCCATTTTGCTCTGAAACCTTTTCAGACACATCTCCACCCTGAGTTAATCTGACACACTTGCTTCTGAGCAAGTAAGCAGATGAATTAAATCTACTCATTAACTCTTCATATTCACACATGTGCTTTACATTAACGTTCCTATCTTTTAACCAATTGTTATATTTATTTAGATGTCCTAATTAGTAATTAATACCATATAAAGGAAATACTTTTAACAGACACTTTTGGAAAGAACAGATTCAAATATAATTCCTCTCTTCCAGATTCAACGAGGCTCTTTTGATGTATTAAGAGTTGCTTATTGAAATGGCAGACATATGTTAAGTAATCAAATTACTAGATTTGAAATCAGTGTTATCACAGGACAGTCTACTAATTTGCTTTTAGTTGACAGGCTTTGCTCAGCTGGAAAATAGCATGAAGTAAGAGAGCAATCATATCCTATAAATCATATCATGTTTTAATCCTAGACATATATGTCTAAGTGTTAATTTCTCTTTTTAACTCTATGGTGATTTAAGGTAACTATACAAAATGTTTCAATTTCTCTTTATTTATATACTTTGGTCTTTCCTACCAAATGAGGAAATTAATGTATATAGTATTTAAGGAAATAACCATGATTTTATTTTTATAAATTATTTATTAAATGTTCATAAGATAATTTCTCTCATTGAGTACACTATTTAAGTATAAAAACAATATGTTAGAAAAAGAATCTAACGTAGTACAACCTTAGGTTCAATAATTATTATACTGTGAACTTTTAAAACATGTATTCAAATTATTCAATCATATGTGTTGTCAACTATAAATTTTTCAAAATAGCAATTTCTTCCATACAGTGGTCACCTATCTCACATTTTCTCAGGACATTTTGATGTTAGAGATGCCATTCCATTTCAGGAACATGCAAAGAAACATCCTTCTAAGGCATTATTTTTTAAATTTTTGATTTACGATATTAAAAGGGAATTCTGGGATTTGTTTCAAAAGCAGTCTACAATTATATTTTTTCAAAAGGTAAGATACATTTAACACTAAAAAATCACTATTTATTACCATAGTTTTCACACACCTAAAGTTCAGTAAGCATGAAACGTATTTAGAAATCTTTGCTTAACAGATAATAAGTAAGCAAAAGAACAAAGCAATAAGCTTAATCTCTAAATAATGATGAGACACTGTTAAGAAACATTTCTTCACATTGTTATGAGTTTTGTTTCCAGAAAGAAAACTTTCCCTTTGTACAGTCTGTTTAATGGAACTTGCTGATTAATAAGCATTACTTAATATGAATTAAACACATCAAACTATAGTCATGTTTTATTATGATGAAAACACAAAACAAAAAACAGGTCCTGAAATCAATCAGATAATTCACTTAGCCTCCATGGGAACATTAACTTATAATTGCTTTGGTTATTTTAATTTCCATCCTTGCTTGTCTATTATTTCATTAGAATTTTTTTCCCCTATATTTATTATCTTTTCTAAATTGCTTCATTGGGTACATTACAATATTTGGGTTGAATTTTTACTAGCTTGTTATTTAGTGGTACATCACTAACTCTGATTGCTTAACATAAAAGATAAAACCTGGGAAATTAAAATGCTTATTATATTAGGGTCAGTAAATTTGAAATTGGAAACGGGGATTCATTCAAAATATCCATGAGAATCAGATGGATATTGGGTCCTTAACATTTAAGGAACCAAGCATTCTGTAGTAGTAAGAGGATGCTGCTGAGAGAATATCTATCATCTCAAAAAAACTAAAGTATCTATAAGTAGGTTTATTACATCAGCATTTAACTAATAAAAACAAGGGCTTAATTACTTCTTAAAATATAATAGTAACTACCCTTAAAGTTACTCCCTTAGAAGAAATTAATTTTATTTGAAGAACTTTAGCAATTTACTAATCAAATATTTACTGTTACTTCTTATGAGTTACAAAAGGAAAATGAGCATTCATAAATGATGCAAAACAGAGCATTGACATCACGGTGACTAAACAAAAGGATCTCTGCCCATTAAAAAACAAATGACGTAAATTTAGGCAAAGTCTTTGCGTTTTCTTCCTACATTTTACACCCGGCCCCCTTTTTCCTCCTTGCCATCCATTCCTCCTTCATCATCTCCTCCATCTTCGCACCCTCAGTGCCTTCTGCTTCTCTTCACTTCCTCTGCCCCGTGGCTCTGAACCAGGCTTTCTATGATCACTGAACAGGATTCTTGCATCAGTGAAAATTTTGATTTAGTTGAAAATCAGTGGGGCCCAAGATTTTCCATTCTAATGAACTCCCAGGTTATGTCACTGCCTACTAGTCCACAGACCTCATTTGGAGTAGCAGGATATAGAGTGCTTAAAAAAAAAAATGCCTGGGAATCACCTAATTCCTATTAAATCAAAATTACCTGCCATGTTCTAAGATTTGATACTTTTAATAAGCTCCCCAGGTGATTTCCAATATGCAGTCTAGAGCTGAAAACAATTATTCTATCCAGTGAAAATGGGAAAAACTCTAGGTTATTTCCAGCATTTGACTGATTGACTAACTAATTATTCTTTGTCTGAGATTTAATCACACTGACTGTCCTCTTCCTTTAATTTCCTATTGGTGTTGTTAAGCCCTCTATCACTAATAGGGAGATTAAGCAAACACAACTGATGTGCAAGCAGGTAGGAAAATGTGGGAAGAAAAAGACCTAAAGTGGGAACAGAAATATTGCTTGGCTAATTCTGAAGGCAAAACTTTCAGATAAGTGAGACAGTCAGAAAACTGTTCCTTTCTCTTACGCAGCAGCTGTTTATGTGACAAGTATCCTGAGCAGCCCCCAATTACATTGCTAAGCATATTTTGAAGCATGCTTATTTTTATTTCATTCTATTTCAGTTAGTATTCAATGACCTGCACCTCTATGATGCCTAGATTACTTCTGTTTATTGACCAAATTTCGACAAACTATGTCCGTGAAACACATTGTGTCCATTAAATAGATGGTACTTCAGTGGAATGGTTTTAGTGTTAGGCTGTTTTCAGTTACAAACTTGGAGGTTTGAGCAATAGGAAAAATGCTTGGGTTAAAGCAAAGGTGATTTGGGTTGGATGTGAAGAATTTATTGACTATTAGAGTGATAAAAACACTGTAATGAGACACTGAATAGGTTTCTTGAGTCTTTATTTGTCAGTATTTAAGGGAAATATCTTCTGAATGCTTTAGACCTCCACTAAATTAAAGACAGCGGGCTTGATGAAATGCTCTCTAGAGGTACCCTCTAGTTCTACAATCTAATATTTACTCCTATGAGTCGTGAAATTGTGACCGCCCCCCGCCCCCGCAAAATGAACGCTTTGGGTTTTGTAACATGCTTCTAGAAAGCTACTATCATCAGAATCGACTTTAAATGAAGCAAATAAAGCTCATAGACCATTCAAGAATATTACTTCCAGAGCATGCTGAAATGTGTAGAAAATCAGGTTTAATGACACTAACACTAAACTACATACCACTATTAATTTTCCCAGGGGAGAATAATTGGACACATCTGTGTGTCCAGTGCCTGATAGACTGTAAGAATTACATAGAAAGATACCTGGTCCTCTTCCTACTTTCTGATTCAATAAATCTAGGGAAGGGGCCAGAAAATTCATTTTTTTATTGGGAGCCCCAAGGTTTTCAGCCTTTATAAACCAATATTTTAATACCTCTCCTCTAAGATACTCTCTCCTTCTTATTGTGTGGCCACCGCAGGAAGGGTAAAGCATTTATTTAGACGGGAAGGCAGAGATGGAGATAGGTCTTAAACTGTACTGCTGCTTCCTATCTCACATTAGATCACAGAATAATTGACAATAATTGTTGCCGCACAGAGTCAAGCCTCAGGATACATAGAGACTATATCCTGATCTGGACAGGGAAGGAATTTTGAATTTTAATAATTTAATATTTTATTAATTATTTTAACCAGTAGCATAAGGCCTAATGCATTGAAAAAAAGGCTATGTAGAATTATAAAAACGTATCTGGGCTTTCTAAACTACCACAGTTATACCCATCTTCACATCACAGAAGAAAATATAACATCATCTTTTACTTCTAATTAGTCTGGTGATAGCTACTCCAAAGGAACTGACCATTCATACCATAAGGTGAACACCCCTACAAGTATTATAATGGTTTAATCTTATATGCAATAACTGCTACAGTTCACCTGAAAAACATGGTAGATACCTGCAAAGCCCTTACTGAAACTGACATTCAGAGTCAGTTAGTAAAAGTATGCCTAAATTTGGCAGCTACTAATCAAGTTTGACCCTTGTCCCAGTTAATTCCCTGGTGACCCATGGGCTATGACATGATAATATTGCTAGTTATGTCATATAGGAAAGGAATCTTGTCTACTCTATTCTTCATCAACAGCTGCTTTATTCATTTATTTAATGAATTTTTATTCAACCCATTTTTAAAAGACATGCTCAGTGGTTCATTAAGGGACCTTAAAGCTGATTTTAAACTACCCTCTTGGCCACCAGGGAAATTCTCCCTTATTAACAGGCTATTAACATCAGCAAAGTTTATGAGTCAGGATTAAAAAAAACAAAAACAAAAATAATATTGCCCTATTACATGAACTATAAAAGTATTCTTGAGGGTGAGTGTGAGTTTTTGCATAATCTTTCCAAGACTATATATACAGATTCCAAGATAATAAGGGAAGTGTATGTATGAATTGGCATAATGGAACCATAAATAGTATTAAAAATATATTTTTACATTAGAATCGATGGCTACACCTTACATACACAAATAAATGATATACTGGAAATAAAGTGATTAAAAAATGGAATTATCTTATCATGGATGTGTTACAAACCAAAAAATGAGGAAAAGTTGACATTCAACCTTGCATTATAGCAGACCAAACGTCTCTATATCCAGACTTGATGAAAATGAACACACACACACACACACACGCACATGCACACACACACACACACACACACAATCTGTTTTACTTACCCTAGTTCCCCATCCAGAATATCAATAGACTGAAATAAAGACAATCTCTCCTACCCAGTATATATCTGGATGAGTTTCCTTCTGAAATTGGCCAAAAAAATGCCAATTTTGTAATGAAAATAATCAGAAAATATTAAAATGGAAAAGAAAATATTAAAACAGAAAAATTGAGCAAAGACTATGAATAGAAAGTTTAAGAAAAAAATAGAAATGCTCAATAATTATGTAAAAAAGACATTTGACTTCAGCTATAATCCAGGAACTATAAATTAAATCAGGGATATGTTGTTGTGTACATAATTCTTAAATGAAAAAAAAATATCTAGTTTACATGCAGGTTAAAAATTGAGCAAACTATTGGTGTGTATCAAAACTGATACAAGATTTTTGAAGACTAATTTGCTGCTAACAAATTTGTGTGTGTAAATTCACATGTGACCAAGCAGTTTTATTTCTAGCAATCTGACACAGAAAAATGTGTACATATGGACAGATATGTATTTAAAATGCTCACTGGTTGTAATTGAGACTAACAGAATGTAATCTAATGTCCACTAAGAAGGAATTTGTTAAGTAAATTACAGGTCACCCAGAACTTGGGAAACTCCTGCAGGACTAAATAAAGAATGAAGTTAATCGCAATCTGCTGAAATGAAAGGATTTTGAAAATATAATGTACAATGAAATAAAAGTGATAGAAGAGTAAATATAGTGTACTCATTTTTGTAAAACAAAATCCCAGAACTTATATACACTTACGTGAATAAATATACACATGAATGTACACATATATACCAAACATTACCATAAAGTAATCACTTTATGGAAAAATGTAGGTTGGGGGGAATGGTGCTCATTGATGGGCATACATTTTCACTTTTAATTCTATACATTTGAGTTTGATAAAAATTTTTCTAAAGAAAACTATAATATGAAATAATCTATGCATTTGGCAGAGCAAGTTAATTATCCCAGTGTTACAGATGAAGAAATTAACATTTAAAAAATATTTAACTAGGGTTTCCCTGATGGCGCAGTGGTTGAGAGTCTGCCTGCCGATGCAGGGGACACTGGTTCGTGCCCCAGTCCAGGAAGATCCCACATGCCACGGAGTGGCTGGGCCCGTGAGCCATGGTCGCTGAGCCTGCGCGTCCAGAGACTGTGCTCTGCAATGGGAGAGGCCACAACAGTGAGAGGCCCGCGTACCACAAAAAAAAACAAACAAAAAAATTAACTAGCTTATCCTAGGTCACATGATTTATTATAAAGTAGGGTCTTAATTTCCAGAATCGTATATATCTTCCTTAATATGTTTACATTAAAGAGCCACAAACAATAGGTGTCTAAAGACCAAAGGGGGTGAGGGTGGGAGGAACATAGTTCCAAAGACTGTTTAAAATACAACATGGGAGAAGGAACTAAGACGGTGCAGTAGAAGGACGTGCTCTCACTCCCTCTTGCGGGAACACCAGAATCACATCTAGCTGCTGGACAATCATTAACAGGAAGACACTGGAACTCACCAAAAAAGATAACCCACAACCAAAGACAAAAGAGAAGCCACAGTGAGATGGTAGGAGGGGTGCAATCACAGTAAAATCAAATCCCATAACTGTTGGGTGGGTGACTCACAGACTGAAGAACACTTATACCACAGAAGTCCACCCACTGGAGTGAAGGTTCTGAGCCCCAAGTCAGGCTTACCAACCTGGGGGTCTAGCAAAGGGAGGAGGAATTCCTAGAGAATCAGACTTTGAAGGCTTGTGGGAATTGATTGCAAGACTTTGACAGGACTGGGGGAAACAGAGACTCCACTCTTAGAGGGCACACACAAAGTAGTGGTGCATTGGGACCCAGGAGAAGGAGCAGTGACCCCAGGGGAGACTGAACCAGACCTACCTGCTAGTGTTGGAGGGTCTCCTGTAGAGGTGGGGTTGGGGGGCTGTGGTTCACCATGGGGACAAGGACACTGGCAGCAGAAGTTCTGGGAAGTACTCCTTGACATAAGCCCTCCCAGAGTCGGTCATTAGCCCCACCAAAGAGCCCAGGTAGGCTCCAGTGTTGGGTTTCTTCAGGCCAAACAACCAATAGGGAGGGAATCCAGCCCCACCCATCAACAGTCAAGTGGACTAAAGTTTTACTGAGCTCTGCCCACCAGAGCAACAGTCAGCTCTACCCGCCACCAGTCAATCCCATCAAGCCTCTTAGATAGCCTCAACCACCAGAGGGCAGACAGCAGAAGCAAGACTACAATCCTGCAGCCTGTGGAACAAAAACCACATTCAAAGAAAGACATACAAGATGAAAAAGCAGAGGGCTATGTACCAGATGGGCTATGTACAAGATGAAGAAACAAGATAAAACCCCAGAAAAACAACTAAATGAAGTGGAAATAGGCAAACTTTCAGAAAAAGAATTCAGAATAATGACAGTGAAGACGATCCAGGACCTTGGAAAAAGAATGGAGACAAAGATCAAGAAGATGCAAGAAATGTTTAACAAAGACCTAGAAGAATTAAAGAACAAGCAGAGATGAACAATATAATAAGTGAAATGAAAACTACACTAGAAGGAATCAATAGCAGAATAACTGAGGCAGAAGAACAGATAAGTGACCTGGAAGACAGAATGGTGGAATTCACTGTTGCGGAACAGAATAAAGAAAGAAGAATGAAAAGAAATGAAGACAGCCTAAGAGACTTCTGGGATAACATTAAACACAACAACATTTGCATTATAGGGGTCCCAGAGGGAGAAGACAGAGAGAAAGGACCCGAGAAAATATTTGAAGAGATTATAGTCAAAAACGTCCCTAACATGGGAAAGGAAATAGCCACTCAAGTCCAGGAAGCACAGCAAGTCCCATACAGGAAAAACCCAAGGAGAAACATGCCGAGACACATAGTAATTAAATTGGCAAAATATTAAAGGCAAAGAAAATTATTGAAAGCAGCAAGGTCAAAACGAAAAATAACATACAAGGGAAATCTCATATGGTTAACAGCTGATTTCTCAGCACAAACTCTACAAGCCAGAAGGGAGTGGCATGATATACTTAAAGTGATGAAAGGGAAGAACCTACAACCAAGAGTACTCTACCCAGCAAGGATCTCATTCAGATTCGATGGAGAAATCAAAAGCTTTACAGACAAGCAAAAGCTAAGAGAATTCAGCACCACCAAACCAGCTCTACGACAAATGCTAAAGGAACTTCTCTAAGTGGGAAACACAGGAGAAGAAAAGGACCTACAAAAACAAACCAAAAACAATTAAGAAAATGGTCATAGGAACATACATATCGATAATTACCTTAAAAGTGAATGGATTAATGCTCCAAACAAAAGACACAGGCTTGCTGAATGGATACAAAAACAAGACTCATATGTATGCTGTCTATAAGAGACCCACTTCAGGCCTAGGGACACATACAGACTGAAAGTGAGGGGATGGAAAAAGATATTCCATGGAAATCAAAAGAAAGCTGGAGTAGCAATACTCATATCAGATAAAATAGACTTTAAAATAAAGAATGTTACAAGAGACAAGGAAGGACAGTACATAATGATCAATGGATCAATGCAAGACATAAAAATTCTAAATATATATGCACCCAACATAGGATCATCTCAATATATAAGTCAACTGCTAACAGCTATAAAAGAGGAAATCGACAGTAACACAATAATAGTAGGGGACTTTAACACCTCACTTACATCAATGGGCAGATCATCCAAAATGAAAATAAATAAGGAAACAGAAGCTTTAAATGACACAATAGAGCTGATAGACTTAATTGATATTTATAGGACATTCCATCCAAAAACAGCAGATTAGACTTTCTTCTCAAGTGCGCATGGAACATTCTCCAGGATAGATCACATCTTGGGTCACAAATCAAGCCTCAGTAAATTTAAGAAAATTGAAATCATATCAAGTATCTTTTCTGACCACAACGCTATGAGATTAGAAAAGAATTACAGGGATAAAAAACGTAAATAACACAAACACATGGAGGCTAAACAATATGTTATGAAATAACCAAGAAATCACTGAAGAAACCAAAGAGGAAATCAAAAAATACCTAGAGAAAAATGACAATGAAAACACGATGATCCAAAACCTATGGGAGGCAGAAAAAGCAGTTCTAAGAGGGAAGTTTATAGCTATACATGCATACATCAAGAAACAAGAAAAATCTCAAGTAAATAATCTAAGCTTACACCTAAAGGAACTAGAGAGGAAGAACAAACAAAACCCAAAGTTGGCAGAAGGAAAGAAATCATAAAGATCAGAGCAGAAATAAATGAAATAGAAACAAAGAAAACAATAGCAAAGATCAATAAAACTAAAAGCTGGTTATTTGAGAAGATAAACAAAATTGATAAACCATTAGCCAGATTCATCAAGAAAAAGAGGGAGAGGACTCAAATCAATAAACTTAGAAATGAAAAAGGAGAAGTTACAACAGACACCACAGAAATACAAAGCATCCTAAGAGACTACTACAAGCAACTCTATGCCAATAAAATGGACAACCTGGAAGAAAAGGACAAATTCTTAGAAAGGTAAAACCTTCCAGACTAAACCAGGAAGAAACAGAAAATTTGAACAGACCAATCACAAATAATGAAATTGAAACTGTGATTAAAAATCTTCCAACAAACAAAAGTCCAGGACCAGATGGCTTCACAGGTGAATTCTATCAAACATTTAGAGAAGAGCTAACACCTATCCTTCTCAAACTCTTCCAAAAATTTGCACAGGAAGGAACACTCCCAAACTCATTCTATGAGGCCACCATCACCCTGATACCAAAAACAGACAAAGATACTCAAAAAAAGAAATATACAGATCAATATCACTGATGAATATAGATGCAAACATCCTCAACAAAATGCTAGCAAACAGAATCCAACAACACATTAAAAGGATCATACACCATGATCAACTGGGATTTATCCCAGGGATGCAAGGATTCTTCAATATATGCAAATCAATCAATGTGATACACCGTATTAACAAACTGAAGAATACAAACCATATGATCATCTCAATAGATGCAGAAAAAGCTTTTGACAAAATTCAACACCCATTTATGACAAAACCTCTCCAGAAAGTGGGCATAGAGGGAACTTACCTCAACACAATAAAGGCCATATACGACAAACCCACAGCAAACATCATTCTCAATGGTGAAAAACTGAAAGCATTTCCTCTAAGATCAGGAATGAGACAAGGATGTCCACTCTCACCCCTATTATTCAACATAGTTTTGGAAGTCCTAGCCATGGCAATCAGAGAAGAAAAAGAAATAAAAGGAATACAAATTGGAAAAGAGGAAGTAAAACTGTCACTGTTTGCAGATGACATGATACTATACAAAGAGAATCCTAAAAATGCCACCAGGAAACTCCTAGAACTAATCAATTAATTTGGTAAAGTTGCAGGATACAAAAGTAATGCACAGAAATCTCTTGCATTCCTATTCACTAATGATGAAAAATCAGAAAGAGAAATTAAGGAAACACTCCCATTTACCATTGCAACAAAAAGAATAAAATACCTAGGAATAAACCTACCTAGGGAGACAAAAGACCTGTATGCAGAAAACTATGACACTGCTGAAAGAAATTAAAGATGATACCAACAGATGGAGAGATATACCATGTTCTTGGATTGGAAGAATCAATATTGTGAAAATGACTATACTAATCAAAGCAATCTACAGATTCAATGCAATCCCTATCAAATTACCAATGGAATTTTTTACAGAACTAGAACAAATCATCTTAAAATTTGTATAGAGACACAAAAGACCCCAAATAGTCAAAGAAGTCTTGAGGGAAAGAAACGGAGCTGGAGGAATCAGACTCCCTGAATTCAGACTATACTACAAAGCTACAGTAATCAAGACAATATGGTACTGGCACAAAAGCAGAAATATAGATCAATGGAACAAGATAGAAAGCCCAGAGATAAACCCACACACCTATGGTCAACTAATCTATGACAAAGGAGGCAAGGATATACAATGGAGAAAAGACAGACTCTTCAATAATTGGTGCTGGGAAAACTGGACAGCTACATGTAAAAGAATGAAATTAGAACACTCCCTAACACCATACACAAAAATAAACTCAAAATGGATTAGAGACCTATATGTAAGACCGGACACTACAAAACTCTTAGAAGAAAACATAGGAAGAACACTCTTTGACATAAATCACAGCAAGATATTTTTTGATCCACCTCCTAGAGTAATGGAAATAAAAATAAATAAATAAATGGGACCTAATGAAACTTCAAAGCTTTTGTATAGCAAAGGAAACCATAAACAAGACGAAAAGACAACCCTCAGAATGAGAGAAAATATTTGCAAATGAATCAACGGACAAAGGATTAATCTCCAAAATATATAAACAGCTCATGCAGCTCAATATTAAAGAAACAAACAACCCAAGCCAAAAAATGGGCAGAAGGCCTAAATAGACATTTCTCCAAAGAAGACATACAGATGGCCAGGAAGCACATGAAAAGTTGCTTAACATCACTAATTATTAGAGAAATGCAAATCAAAACTACAATGAAGTATCACCGCACACCAGTTAGAAGCGGCATCATCAGAAAATCTACAAACAACAAATGCTGGAGAAGGTGTGGAGAAAAGGGAACCCTCTTGCACTGTTGGCGGGAATGTAAACTGATGCATCCACTATGGAGAACAGTATGGAGGTTCCTTAAAAAACTAAAAATAGAATTACCATATGATCCAGCAATCCCAGTACTAGGCATATACCCAGAGAAAACCATAATTCAAAAAGACACATGCACTCCAATGTTCATTGCAGCACTGTTTACAATAGCCAGATCATGGAAGCAACCTAAATGCCCATCGACAGATGAATGGATAAAGAAGATGTGGTACATATATACAATGGAATATTACTCAGCCATACAAAGGAACGAAACTGAGTCATTTGTTGAGACATGGATGGATCTAGAGACTGTCATACAGAGTGAAGTCAGAAAGAGAAAAACAAATATCATATATTAATGCATGTATGTGGAACCTAGAAAAATGGTACAGATGAACCAGTTTGCAGGGCAGAAGTTGAGACACGGATGTAGAGAACAAATGTATGGACACCAAGGGGGGAAAACCATGGTGGGGTGGGGATGGTGATGAGCTGAATTGGGCGATTGGGATTGACATGTATACACTGATGTGTATAAAACTGATAACTAATAAAAACGTGCAGTATAAACAAACAAACAAAAAAACAACTAATACTAAACTTTCTTTCGGTTATTTGTGTGAAATATATTAATATAAATGTTTCAGACGTTACATGAAATTTCTAAAAATCTTATATGTTCTGGTATAATGTTATACGTCATAATTCTAGTTATTACTTTAAAATGTATATCTCAGAAATAACTTAATTTTCTTGTCAATCATTATTATGTACTTTCATCAAATCTTTAACCGTGGTCATTTTTAAGTCTTTTGTCATTTACAGACAGTTCTGTGTGTACTCTGAGGCTTTTGCAAAAATGCTCCTATAAAAGGGTTTCATCTTCAAGGAATTCATGGAAAAGACTTTGACAAGTACAGGTTTCTGGTAACTGACTATACTGTTGAACTGAATGAATAATCATTTTCAGAACTCTAATGGAAAACTGATGAATTCATAAAAGTGCTAACAAAAGATCAAGATAAAAAAAATTAATTACATGGGACTGAGTGAACTGATGAGGATGATTATAATTTTTGTGACTTCCTGTTTGGATAATAAAAAAAAAAATCCCACAAGGACTCAGAGGCAAAAAATATACAAATCAATTTTCACTGCAAAGTAAAGGAGCTGTTACAGTGGAGGATTCCTGGACTGAATGTCAATATTATGACACAGTATGAGTGTGTTTCATGTTTGGTAATTGCAATCACTGTTCCTTTTGTTGTGGTCATCCATTTACAATGCCTGGTGTCAGTTCACTTATCTCTTGTAAAAGTAAAATACAGTGTGTGTGTGTGTGTGTGTGTGTGTGTGTGTGTGTGTGAAAATAAATAAAAAATAAATTTAAAAAAAGGTTCCAGCCATAAGATAAATACGTACTAGAGATGTAATGTACAACATGATAAAAATAATTAACACTGCTGTACTATACATATGAAAGTTGTTAAGAGAGTAATCCTAAGAGTTCTCATCATAAGGAAAAAATGTTTTTTTTCTTATTTCTTTAATTTTGTATTGATATGGGATGATGGATGCTCACTAAACTTATCATGATCATCATTTCATGATGTATATAAATCCAATCACTATGCTGGACACCTAAACTTATACAGTACTGTATGTCATTCATATCTCAATACAACTGGAAAAAAAATTAAATTCTAAAAAAAAAATACAACATGGAATAACTAAAATGATCTATACATAACTGCTTTACACTCTTGAAAAATAATTAGTTCTATAGTCATTTTAAGTAACAACACAATTACAAACGATGAGTAATGAAGACTAAGATATTTTTCAAATATTCTTCAAATTTATAGCAAAAGCCATAGAAATAAGATTATTTTATATTTAGCATTTTATAGACCCTTATATATGATTGAATTTAACCTACTGGTTTTAAAGAGGAGAAAACTGAGGCCCAGATAGGGCCAACATTCAAGTCCACGTCTCAGTAATAACAGAATTTTAAAGTGGAACTACCTAAAATAGTTACACCAAAAACACATGCTTCAAGCATATACAAAAGAATGTTTTCAAAATATTACTTTTATTCTCATAGAATGTATGTTTGAGTTTATTTTTTTTTTAAAGGATAATCGCACCTGCCTAAAAGTTAAATGATGTTCCTTTTCGGTGTTTTTCTAACTTTTTTCATCACAATTTATAGTACAATTTTACATCATGGCTCAGTACACATATCCATGATGAAAAGTTTTAAGGCATTATATTGACCCTAATTATGTGCAAAGCATTTTGATACTGCCTTTTCTATTCTATTGTAATCTGGTTTATTTTATACTAATCTATTCTATTTCAATAAAAATTTAATGTTGGTCAGGGTCCACAGAAATGACTTTACAATCCACTAACGAGTTGCAACCAGTGATTGGAGAGTACTATTCAATTGTATGGACAAAGGTCAAAATAGAAAATTAGGGAACTAACCTTAGTGCTTCTTTTATATACGTGCAGCAAATTGGCCTGCTAATGAATTCAGGAACGTAAAGCCACTGGACATGAATTTTCTTTTTCTGAGGTTTTATGATCCCAGAGGCTACGGAAATCATTGTACAACAGTGCCTGCCACAGTGCTTTCCCTCCGGAGTTGCACCACTGAGACTGGTGATTCCCAGAAGTTTGTGTTTTATATTTCCATCGTCACAGTGAAAATTTGGGGTAGTTGAGTCTGATATTGTCCTACATGGCAGTGTGTTAAACTGTGGGCCAGTATAAAACACATTTGGGATTCTCTTTGAGTAAAATTTTTATAGAAAATAATGTATCTATAGATATTTAAAGCTTTTATGTATTATTAATATATCACTAAAAATTATCATCTCTCTGATATAGACAAAATTTTGGACATCCCTGAAAATTACAAAAAGAGTCATAATAAAAAGAGTATAATTTTTTGTTGTTCCTTCCTTTTTTAAAATTCTGAAATTACATAAGCAATACATGTTTTTAGAGAAATATATCACTATAAATATGCAAAATTAAAAAAAAATTTTCTTACCACATCAATAACCAATGTCAATTTTGGGGTGTCTATATGCTGACCTCCCTGTTATAGCTCCATGGTAGTGTGACAGTTAAGAGAGCATAAAATACACATCCATAAGTAATTCACTGGGTGTATATCCAAAAGAACTGAAAGCAGGGTCTAGAAAGATTTGTATGTTCATGTTCACAGAGCACTATTCACTATAGCCAAGAGGTGGAAGCAACCCAAAGGTCCATCAGCAGATGAACGAATAAACAAAATGCGATAAATACAAAAAAAAATAATAATTCAAGACAGTAACTGCGATTGCTTCTCTCTGTATATTTTTAATCCTCACAAGGAATTATCATTCTTTTTAACTTTGACAATCTAATTATGAAAATAATTAGTTTTTTTTTTAATTATGTAATTGTTTATAAGTGAAGAAAAACATTTTTTACAAATTTCTTGTGAAAAATTTTAATTCTCTTAAATTTTATTAAAATACTTTATTTTAAAAATATAAAACTCTAATATAATTAAAATAATCTTTTTCTTCTTTTAAAATTTCTACCTTTTATGTCATGTTTAAAAAAAAAGACGCAGATGGTAGAGAATAGACTTGAGGACACGGGGAGGGGGAAGGGTAAGCTGGGACGAAGTGAAAGAGTGGCACTGACATATATACACTACCAAATGTAAAATAGATAGCTAGTGGGAAGCAGCCACATAGCACAGGGAGATCAGCTCTGGGCTTTGTGACCACCTAGAGGGGTGGGATAGGGAGAGTGGGAGGGAGACGCAAGAGGGAGGGGATATGGGGATATATGTATACGTATAGCTGATTCACTCTGTTATACAGCAGAAACTAACACAACATTGTAAAGCAATTATACTCCAATAAAGATGTTAAAAAAATAAAAAATAAAATGACAAGTCAAGCTTTAATGGTGATAAAAGGGGGAAAAAAAAGTCATCATGTCATAGCTTTTACCTACATTTTTCTAGTACTTTCAGTTATTTCATGCTTTTTTAACTTTTCATCTACAATCTATTTCATGCTTTTGTAACTTTTCGTCTACAATCGATTTCATGCTTTTTAAACTTTTAGTCTATAATCCATCTATATCTATAGTCTTTCTGATGCCTTTTAAACTTTTAATGTACAATTCATCTCATGTTTTGTTTTATGGTGGGGATCTAACTTTATTTTTTCCATACTGTGAACCATTTGTTCTAACACTATTTATTGAATAATCTATACATTTGCCATTAAAAAATGTTAACTTCATAAAAACCAAATTACCATATAGACTTTAGACTCTATCCGAACTTTCTATTACATTCCATTGAGCCAATTCCATTCTGAACTAATACCATACTGCTTTAATACTTATTACTTTTTAACATTTTAATACTTGGGAGTGTCCTTCCACATAGTCATTCCTTTTAAATGTCTGGCTATTTTATTAAATGTATTTTCCAGGAATACTTTAGATTATTTTGTTCAATTAAAAACAAAACGAAACATTGGGAATTGACTGAAGATGGTTAAATGCATAGCTTAATTTTAGAACAACTGACATTTTCATCATTTGAGTCTTCTCATCTTGCAGTGTGGTAATTCTTCACTCATTTAAGTTTTCTGTTATGTCTTCGTAAAATACTGTGGTTTGATTTTTATTTTAAATTATCTGTAATTACCTGTAAGTGTCAGAGTCCGTCTTTCTGTCTCTCACCTCCACCCCTCCCCTAGTCAATGAAATTAAATACACCTTAAATACATGCAACATCCTCACTGTATAGAAAAATAATCTCCCTGGGTAACAGTTATTTGAGTTCAAGAAGTATTCAAATCAGAACAAAACCTGAGTTATTCTTAGAGTCATAATGCTCTATCATCTCCATTAAAACAAACTTCATGGGCAAAAGGACTTTGGATAAACCAAAAATAACCATTATCAGTGAGGTAGTAACATGTGAAAATTATGTTTCCAGTTTATCTTTTATAACTTCATGATGAATTAAGATAGTGACTATTTCTCTTGGAAATATCTATGTTAATGTACAGAAGCATCCATGATACCATTATAAACTGTCAAATTTAATGCATAAAATTGATACTGGCTTGAGAAATGGAGTATGTCTGATATTTAGGAAATTCACATTTATTCTCATATAATGAGTAAAAATGTTACTTGACATAAGCACAATTGACGAGTATCCAGTATCCCCTTCTTTTCTTCCTCATCCCCATGCCAGTTACTTAATTCTTCCTCCAGCTGAACCAATTAAGTCAATAAATAGATGATACATCTCAGATTAATGCAAAGCAGAACTCTAAGGAGGATATTTTTCTCCAGGCTTGTGCAACTCCCTAACCATGAGAGTGGTATGCAAGTGCTTGCTTTTCTGAGAATGACATCTCACACTTCTTTTTTCCACTCCTGTAGCAAACAGTGAGTATGAGTGTTCTGTTCATCAAATGACACTCTCATATCACATGTAGATAATTTTGAACTCTTCTATAGTCAAAGATAGTATTATAATGACAGTCAATTCTTTTGCTGCAAAACATTCAGAATAAATTATCATTACTACCATAATAACAAAATTCTTCTAATCATAATATTTTCAGATATTTCTGACTTTTCTTCTCAATGTACTCTCAATAATCCTTCAAATGTGTAGTACTCACTCTCTGATCTCACTGCTAGGTTACCTACTTCTACCCAACCCACAGTTTGCACTCCTGTGGTGTAAGTGCCTGACATTAATTAGGCTTTTGATTGTCAAGGCATCCATTTCAAAGACATCCATCTCAAATGAACATATTGCCAGCTGTATGACACAGCTGCTAGTAAAACACCTAGAAAAGAAGCCAGACTGCCCCCACTCATGAAGTTCCCCTTTCAGAAAGCTTTAAGTAACCTAGATAACTAATGTTTTAAGTGACCCCGCTTTTTCCATTCCCACACCTGAATTCCTGCTCTTATATTTTAAATTTGCCATTAAAGAGTGAATCTGTGAAACCCTAGGTACCCCACTCTCAACTGTAAGACAGGAAGAGCCCCAGGTTCATACTTTGTCTTTCTCTCTACCCGTGACCTCACCGTGTAGCCATTGAGCCTGCCATACCTCCAAGACCTGTGAGTGACAACCCTTGCTTTTTCAAAGTTCCCTAATGGTTGTTGCTGAGGTGTGTCTTGAAATCATAATAAGAACCACAAGGACTCATCCAGCCACAATGTTGACTCTGGTCCAGAAAATGTCTGTGGGTACTCCCCTCAAGTAGTAGGGGGCCAGGTGAGTGCCTCAGGCATTCCTAGTAGACAGCATCACTATCAATAGGCTAAAACTGCCACAAAACAATTCTCCCAATCTGTACATAAATCTGTGTCTATGACTATGCCTGTATCATCTATATCTACGGCTAATAAACACGCACATGCATACACACACAAATATCCTAACCATGCAAAAAAGCATGAACAAAAATCATCTTTTTTCAAACTTTTCATTTTGTAGATGAGGGAACTTAGGGAAACTGAAGTCCTTGAAACTGAGTTAGTTTAAAGCTAGGACTACATCTCTCTTGATGCCCTCAGTTCAGTATTCTTTTTGACCTTTTCAAACATCCCTCGGCTTTGTCTTGTACCAGAGCATTTCCAGAGAACAGGCACAATTTTATATACTTTCTTTATACCCCTTGAGCCTTTAGCATAACATTAGATGATATTTCCTGAATCACATTAAACAGTATTTTACAGAGCATTTCAAATAACTTATCTCCTATAGTTAAAATGAACACCCCTTTCTTTAAATCTGAGAAAGATCATCAAATTACAACAAATATTATCAACTTATATCAAAATAAACAGCATATTAGGAGAGATTTTTCTCTCATTTTCCACAAGGATATTTTTGAGTCACTTTTGGAAATGTTTTAGATAGGCATAATTTTAGAAATGTATGCAAATGAGTCTATCATAGTGCTTCCCTTAATTTTACAATATCTCCAGAAACTACAAATCCAAAAAAAGGAAAAAAAAAGGAAATAATTGAAATCAATAAGAAAGCTTATGGACATGTAAAGTTATTAGTAAAATACAAAGGTTTTAATTAAAGATGTTGGCTTTTAACAAAGGCTTGCTGTTATCCTGATTGATCGAGCCTGCTGGCTCAGCGCTTTCTCTTTTCCCCATTAGCTCCCACTTGCTTTTCTCTGCTCTAATTGGATATTTACTACATTGGCACCTTCTTTTTAAACAGGGTTTGTTCCACAAAGATTGTAAATACGATTACACTTTAGCAAACTGTATCTGTAAGCATGTATGTAAGTATAATTAGTATATTATTTTCATAATTTGTCATTTTGGTTTTGCAATCTATAGGAAACGTTTGGAAATTTCATGGAAAAAAGTATAATTTAGTTTCAAGTTGCTACATTTTCTTGCTGAAATTTTGAGGAACAAAAATATATAATTATTTTCTTAGGTTTTAATATTCACTTCAAAGAAGTTCCAGATATATTTTAGAATGAATAAAAGTAGATATAGATATAGATATATAGATATTTCTAAACTTTGCTCTAGAACTGAATAGAATCCATAAGCCAGACCAAGTTTTTTTCCCTTTTATGAAACTGAAATTTTTAATATATTGCAACTACTGAAAGTAATTTTCTGTGTGCACAAGCATAATAAATTAATGAGAAAAATGCTAAATAATTTCTAATTTTTTCCTAGCATGTTCTATAATGTCTGTATAGAAACAGTAAATAACATAAAGTGTTGTTTGGAACAAGTTTTTACTTTGCCAATATAGTAGTACCCTCCATTCACAATTATCTACAACAGAACAAATACACTGCTTGTATTAATTTCAATGCTACTTTATTTTTAATTAAAAAAAAGATTTTGAGATAACCTAGCTAGGAAGAATACTTTAGAAGCAAAGGGTAAATTCCCCAGAAGTTTTCTTTTTGTTAAAATAATGCCTTAGCTTCAATGAATTTAATGAACATTTCAGTGGTCAGAAGACATCTGTTTACTCCAGTAATTGAAACATGCATTTCCTCATTAATTTATCTTTTTTGATGTGACACTTTGATTTAAGAGAAAAACAATTTTTTAACCTATTGTCAAGTGCACTTTATTTTTCAATTAGTTTCTAAGCAAGAAATGTTACTTATAAAGCAACTAGAAGACTGAAGAATAGATTGAGTGGTAATCAGCTGAGAAAATTTTAGTTATACAACCAGCAGTTAAAGACAATTATAACTACTTTAACACACAATGTGTAAGGTTGGGGGAATCAAACTGTAATATTTTGATACAAGCTCCCTTCATCCTCTAAAACGCAGTTCCTAACTGAGATGACAAAAGGAACGCGTAAAATGAAACAACTACCCAGGCTGATAATAGGAGGCTGGAGAAAGCTGGCCTGATATTGTGCTTAAAGATAAAAAAGGATATGCAGCATTTATTTTATATGAGATGTGTGCTTCATATATCTTGCAGGGACAGAGATAACTTCTTTCCTTTAATCATTATTATTTATTTCTCAAAGCTTAGTCTCTCTCACACCTAAACCTACGAGCTCAAACCTAGGACTCAGTTCTTATGAATAGAGAGAGTTGTCATTCTTACCAGTAAGCCTGCTAAATAATACTACTATAAGCTTCAGACTTCACACAGCAGATAGGTTTGTCTCCCCTGACATGAGTACATTAATCCACTGAATCAATTTACTTAAGCTGTGCTGTGGAGCAATGCGGACACGATTTAACTGAGCTTAAAAGCACTTTCAAGTTTGAGTCACGGCTCCATGTATAATGCAGGCCCACAGTATTCCTTCATAAGTTCTATTATGACCTTTTGCAACTATGTGAGAAATATTTCTGTTAGGTTTATAGGGTCATGATGACCTAACATCAAAAAGGATTTAAAAAGAATGAATTTAAGTTATTTTAGAAAATCAGACTCATGAGTAAAACAGTAGGAAGGGAACAGCTGGCTAGATTCTACCAGCACAATGAACTTGCTTTAATATTTATAAAATTCTTTAGGTTGTCTAAGTTTGTTTTTTTTTCTTTTTTTAGGAGTTTGTTTAGAAAAACATTTTAATTTTTGGATCATTTTAGAAAAAAACTTTTTAAAAATAGCTGCTGGCTCCAGAGTTTACAGTCTGAACATTATGAAATGCTATAGAGGAAAATGATACACTTACATTATTCAACGTGCAATCAAAGCTAACTGTAGCAACCAGTACACAGAAGAAGCTGCAACACGTTACCAAATTTTACTAAAATTTTATAAAGTTTTTATAGTTATGCATGGTGAACTGCTGACCTAGCATTGGGAAGAAAAATTTTCCTCTACCCTTCTAGATTCTTACGAATTATATTGACATGAATCAGATTAAAAGGAGAAAATCAAACAAAAGTTGAATAACATGTATACACTGGAGAAATCCAACAAAACTGAATAACTCGCCAAAATGGCTGAAACTCTCACCTTAACTACCATCTTCAGCTAAAGACAAAAGAGGATGTTGGGCAAAGGTGTTTGGGACTTCAAAGGGGAGGAAGCCAACTGACATGGAGAGAGAAAAACAAAGGTTTGGTACACAAATGTTTGTGGGCCTATGCAAAGACACTGGGACTCAGAGAGGAATATTAACAAACAGCCTTTGCTAAGTTCCCCCTCATCTACCACATCTAGTTCACACTATAGTTACCTGTGGTGATAGTTCCCTCCCTGGAACAGGTCCTCTAACTACACTCTTTTAGGCAGTTAGGGGGAAGGTTCCTTCTGAGTCTTTCAGGCCTTAAAAATAATTAGCTTAAATTAATCCTCATGCCAAAGAGACACATATTAGGGTGTCAAAATGTGTTCCCCTGCAATAGTAAGCTGTCAATTTATTCATGCTCTCTTTCCATTTCATGAAATCTATTAAAAACAAAACACAAAACTTCTTCCTCATTTCTTCTTTTTAAAACTTCTGACCCCTACAGACCTGCTCTCAAGCTTACCATCGTTGTCACCAGCATTTTTCCTTTCCCATATCTCTGTTCAGAGATGTTTTCATTCTGATCATCACTCTTTGCTTCATTTTACCCTAGCAAGTCATTCATTATCATGGACTTGTTCTCCTAGAACCTGAAGCATTTGTCTTTATGGTGACTCCTCACCGTTTAGTGACACAGAGGGTCATTCCTGGCATACTTGCTTTTTTAGGAGGAAACACCTGTGGGAGGATGTCAGCATTGATATAATGTGGTGAATGAAATGTATTCTTAATGTCAGTTTCCTTAGCTAAGGTGTGGCGCTTCTAAATATTTTACCTTTCTTCCCTAATATATGCAAAATCTCCAAGAGTAATTATCCATAAAAATAAGGAAATACTTGGCAAATCATGAAGTTGAATACCTCCAGAGAAGCCCTCAGTGAAGTGAACTTATTTCAGTCATAAGGAAAGACATCATTTGTAAGTAATGATATAAGATCATGTCTTTCAGATCCTAAGATGTACTTTTGTATGGTCAGTCAACAAAAAAAGCAGAATATTTTCAAAAACTTGCCCAGACTGTTTTCTGATTTTTAAAAAGTTCAATCAGGGTTCAGAGATAAGTGCATCTGAAGTGGGCCTAAGGATAATATATTTTAACTAACAGAAGGGCTATCAGCAATGTAAAGGAAGCCTGGAAAATTTACATTTCTTTGGAAAAATGTTCAATCATGGATGTTACATCTCCATGGACTCCCTGGAGGTCTAATATCTCTATGGAATCTCTCATGAGGTCTAATTCTCAAAGTTTCTGATCGTATTTCTAAAATTCAGGTCTTACAATAAGTACATCTTTGAGTACTTCCAAAATACAATGTGCCTCTGGATGTTGGACTTTTTAAATATGGATATAATTTACCTTTCAAGTATCTCAAACAAGGAGAGAGAGAACAGGAGCAAATGTCAAGGGCAAGCAGCCTCCACTTCACTCCAGGGTTTTTGCTTTTTTATTCCCCAGCCATCTAGGTCAGTAGCCTTCACAGGTGGAACTGGCCTGCAGGAGCTTTGCTTCCACATCCATTCATTGTTTTAAGTTGGATTAAGTTTTCTAGGAGTATCTACTTTATTTTATTATAACCTTAGCTATTATTTATTAGGCTCTTAGTATATGCCAAAACATTTTTAAGCATTTCAACCACATTATTGTATTGAATTTGATTACAAAATAGCAGCCCTCTGAGGTAAGTGTAATATCTCCATTTTATAGATATGGTAACTGAGGTTTAGAAAAATTAAATCACTTTCTCATGATAGAAAGTAGAAACAGCTGAGATTTGTATCATCTGGCTGATTATAAATCCAGTGGCCTTGCCCACTAAACTGCTGTGTAATACTGTATACAGGAAACAGTACTATCCTTAGATTCAGGACACTTAAGTTAAAATCCCAGGTATCAGCTGTGTAAATTTAACAGCTCCCACAATCATTTCCTCAGCTTACATTTCCCCAATTGTGAAATGAGGCTAATGAAAACTGTCCTCATAAACTAACAGGAATATTGTGAAAATAAATTTTAAAATGGAAATGTTTTATAAACCATAAAGATCCATGCAAATGAATACTACTCTAAAATTTGGATTTGCACATAGCAGATACAAGTAAATGTTTACTGAATTTAGACTCTGTGGAATAGGCATGGTGACCATTAAGCCAATTTTATGTTATTATAGTAAGTTTAATTTCTACACTGGAAAATTAGGTGAATTTAATGACTGCATGGCTGATGATTTGATAGCATGAGCTATGGCTTGATGACTTTCTTAGTCAAGACTTCCTCCCACCCCCACTTGGTGGCAAGTAGCAAAAGTAATTTCAATGTACTAGAACATTGTGTTTCTTAAGGTTCCTAACAAAAAAAAAATGCATTTGGACCTCAGGAAGACCAGAGAATCAGGGACCAGGGAGCTCAGGAAGAACCAGGGACCTCAGGAAGACAAGAGAACCAGAGAACTTCTTCTCAGGAAGACCAGAGAACCAGAAAGTAAAAACTGTCAAAAACTGTTACTCTCTCTCTCCAATTCTCCTTTGCCTCTGCATGGCTGATTTATCCTTCTGTGTCATGAAGGACTGGTTATTTCTACTTCTCATTAATACACATTTTCTCCAATATCATAGTGAATGTGCTTCACACAGTAATCTAATCTTACTTTAGAATCCTGCTTAAAATTCTTGTCAAAACATTGTTGCCATAAAACATTGTTTCTATTAAATAAGTTAATTTAAGTCTATACTTTAATCCAACAGTATAACAGATGTCCACAATATCTAATATTTGTATGTTCAAATTTTTAATATTTTCTATGTCTTCTATGCTAAAAGAAGAGATACATTTCAGATAGCCTCCACATTGTTTTCCATTTATTATTTCAGCTGTTATTATAGCAGGAAGAAAAGTCTTTACCATTTATATAGACCATTTTGTACTTCTTTTTAAAGAAAACATTTATCCTTAAGATTAGTGAAAGTTCAGTGCTGATTTAAGTATCAGATGACTTTAAGAATGCTGAAAACATTAGATATTTGTCTTTATGTTCAGTATACTTTGTTTTTAAATGTCTTAGCAGTGATTATCATCCCTCATACTTATTTTAATGACTAATACAAGAAACAATATACACTAAGGGTGAGATACATTTTGCGATTTAATAGTGAATCTATATTTATAATTCACATAGTTTATATCTCTGTACCTGGAACACAGTGGGTACACAGTACACTCTTCCTTTCTTTTTTCTTTCTCCAGTGAATGAATAGTGATGTAACTATTTGGGAAAAGTACTGAGATATTCAGTTAACCTGAAATTCAGTTAATTATCATTTTGTATACATTTGGTTTTCCTACTTCCTCTGATGTACAGACTCTGAAGTCATGGTTAATAGCAACACATTTGTGTTGCTATCATTAATCCAGAATCCACAAAGAAATATAGGAAACAACTACATATTACATTTAATTTGAAAGCTTTGAGATTAGGCAGTTTACTTAGATAGAATCAATCTACCACAAGGAGGCAAAAGCTCATTTTCATGTTTCTGATAACCAGAAGTGTGAAAAGTATCAATTATTAAAATTACTTGACAATTTCAAGGCTATGTCTTTTCACTGTTGAACACTTACAAGTCTGGCAATGATTTTCTGTGGGTCCCCAGCATCGGCCAGTGCAGGACTTATGGCAACGTCCACCTGTAGAACAGCAGAAAGCACATGTGTATTATAATCTTTCACTCTGACTAGGAGTTAAGACCTCAAAGGAAACATTCTTGCCCCTTTATGAGGATTTTTAATTCACACTAGAGTTGAAACATAGCTCATAAAATGCCCATTTAAGTAGCAAAATCTGAATGTCAAATACATGTGAAGAAGAAATACAATCTCTTGATATTCAAAATCCTCTCATCTCATTTTATAAGAAAAGGCAATACAGAATCTGTAAATATTCCTACATAGAAGTAAATATTTACATGAAATAAGTTTCACTTCAACTATTGAATATTTTTATTCTATTGATCTATATCCTACTTGATATAATTTCAAAAGTTCAGGGCTTACTGATACCAACAGATGTTAAGGATTAACTCAATAGTTAAAAAAGAAATTGAAGTCTATGAAAACAAGAATATATTACAAACATGATAAACCGTCAGAAAAAAAAGGTTTTATATATAATTTAGATTATCTTTTTTTTGTCAAAGGTCTATTGTGTCTTTTTAAAATTTTTTATTGAAATATAGTTGATTGACAATGTTAGTTTCAGGTGTACAGCAAAGAGATTCAGTTATACAAATATATGTATATATATACATATGTATGTGTGTGTATATATATATATATATATATATATATATATATTCTTTTCTTACATTCTCTTCCATTATAGGTTGTTACAAGATATTGAGTATAGTTCCCTGCACTATACAGTAGGTCCTTGTTGGATATCTATTTTATATACAGTAGTATGTATATTTTAATCCCAAACTCCTAATTTATCCCTTCCCCTCTTTCCCCTTGGGTAACCATAAGTTTACACTTTTTAAAAATTTCTTTATTGAAGTATACTTGATGTACAATATTAATAAGTTTCAGGTGTACATCACAATGATTCACAATTTTTAAAGGTTATATTCCATTTATAGTTATGACATAATATTAGCTATATTCCTGAGGAGGAGGTCATTAAGAGGCTGTGACTGCCAGTTGACCTGTGAGCTGAACCCAGGCAATCAGAGGCTTCTCACCCCCTCCCTTGTCCTTGAAATGTATGTCCATCCAACGAATCCCATGCTAGCAGCTGTTTCAAGGACATAGCCTTGAGAGAGTAAGGTGTTGCTGAGACCATCTGGACTGAATAAGTGACTGAATTTAGTTAGGACCTCTATACAAACTTTTAAGACTCTGGCAGGCGGATGCTGAGATCTACTCATGTTGCTGTTGCCCAAGAAAAATCTCATAAATAAGTTCCCTTGCTTATTAAACCTGTCGCCTACTAATCTGGAGTGGGCTGCCTCTTTCTTCCGTCTCTCCTTGTCCTTTAGGTACAGGGGCCAATTTGCAAACCAACATCTTTATATAAGTATTTCAAGCATTTAAAACAGCTAATTTTTTAGGAATCTTAATTTCAGTTATTTTATGTCCTCTTCTAAAAATTTTATTGATACTACCTTCATTATCAAATATCAGCCTTTATTTCCTATAGTCTCATTTTCCTTTTAACGATGATGCTACTATGGGTATTTGCCTCAGCAAATAGAGTTGTCCCACAGAGAAATTCCCTACGATCTCAACAAAAGAATATTAGCTAGAAGAAATAATGTTTAATGACTTTCTTTGAAGTTTGCAGCTGAATTTCATAGGCTTACTCCAAATTTTTGTGAGCACAAGGATATGGAATGGGCTCATTTTTAGAGAAAAGTGGGCATGAAAATCTATCAAAGACTAAAGTTTTCCATAACAAAGTTCTTATTAAACCTTGTCTGTTAATTTTCTAATATAAATTGTGAACGAGTACATGCCTATTCAAGTTGTTTATTTTAAAATAGTTAACTTCACTGTAAAAATTATGGAATAAGGTTATATCAAAAGTTTCCATCTTTCCTTGACCCAGTTATTTTTTTTTGTTGTTTTGTTTTTTCGGTACCGTTGTGGCCTCTCCCGTTGTGGAGCACAGGCTCCGGACGCGCAGGCTCAGCGACCATGGCTCACGGGCCCAGCCGCTCTGCGGCATGTGGGATCTTCCCGGACCGGGGCACGAACCCATGTCCCCTGCATCGGCAGGCGGACCGCCAACCACTGCGCCACCAGGGAAGCCCCCCTTGACCCTGTTTTTAACTCTTCCTCTTGGAAGTTCTTACAACTTGGGCAGCTTTTTTTTGTTGTTTGTCTTAGTCTCTCCTTCTGAGACTGACTGAATGAACCTAGTATGTTAAATGCTTTCACAGTTAAGGGACAGATTCAGCAGACACCCTTTCTCAGGCTAAACCTCAGACCATCCTACTGGTCTACTCTTCTGCAAGTGAACAGTACTATTTCCAAGTTAATATAACACTTAAGCTCAGTCCCAGCCACCCTCTTAAAAGCATCTAGATCCTGGCCTCAATGGGGTTTATTTAAAGCAATTCTGTTTGTGAAGCACTGAGGCTGACATCACAAGCGTATAATATCCTGTCACTCTGCCATCTGTTTATTTAGATCCAAACACATTATAACTACATAATGCAAGCTCATTCTAGCTGACAGGAAAAGGACTCCATCTGGCTTGAACAATATAACTTTAATCAGTGATAATGATAATTATTATTAAAAACCTACCGGAGTTCTTTTGTATAAAGCTAATAAATCTAAATTGATTTATACCAGAGGAAATTAGAAAGGACTGTGAGATAAAATGGAAAGCAGTGCAAACTTTTTCTGAGTACAAACTTTTTATGAGAAAGTAGCTAATGTTAATGTGTTTCTTTAGGTGTGTTAAAATCCTTTAAATCGACCCATTAAGTAGTCTGTTAATTGAAGATATCTGAAGCAGAGGACGATCTACCATTTAATCTATGACTTCTCTAATTGGATTTGGGCCTAATAAAATATTTAGCTTTATTTATGGTTGCCAAACAACTATCTGTAGCTGTTAATAAAAAATGCTGAGTAACATTAGACATTTTAAAACTTCAATGATTCCCTTTAATTGGATTACATATTTTTTTTACCTTCTTATTCTTGCAGTTTCAATTTACCATCTCAAGACCTACTCTCATATCTAATAGAAAAAGAAATATTACTAGAAATTTTGTTTACAATTCTTGCCAGAGTACCATAGCGAGACCCACCTAGTTGGGCACAAGTTAAATAGTGCCCGCACAAACACAGAACGCTTAAATAATTTAACCTTGTCTAAATGCTGTGAAGAGATTTCATTTGTTAGTTTCCATTTTTCATTTATATAAAAGTAGAAATATCAATTACGTCTATAACAGGAAGCCGACAACTGTTTCTTCTCTGGGATTTTACTCAGACTTATATTCCCTCCTCCCCTTTTGAAAACCAAAAGGAGGTGATTGCTTGGCCCACACACTTCAGAGTTCTGTCATGACAAGTGTGCTGGAGGACCGTGAATTGAATGTGCCTCAGTTAATGGCTGCTCCTTCTGGCCTGCCCTTCATTTCACTGTCTCTAGGGCTTTGAGGTTTTTGGAATCTGCTCAGGCACTCAGTTCAGTTTTGGTCTTCAAAACTGTGTGATACACGGCACTTGGGCTAACACTATTCTCACTGAATTGTTGCAATTAACTAAATGTCAAAGTATCTGACGAAGATCTCTGCCTACAATGATGTATTTCTGAATTTATGCATTTTTCACACTTTCACGCTTGCAACCTTGGTTTGATTCTTGCAGACAATTGAATAGTGTAGTTTTTGTTGTTTTTTTTTTTTTGGCGGTACACGGGACTCTCACTATTGTGGCCTCTCCCGTTGTGGAGCATAGGCTCTGGACAAGCAGACTCAGCGGCCATGGCTCACGGGCCCAGCCGCTCCGCGGCACGTGGGATCTTCCTGGACCGGGGCACGAACCCATGTACCCTGAATTGGCAGGCAGACTCTCAACCACTGCGCCACCAGGGAAGCCCTGAATAGTGTAGTTTTAATGGGCTACAATGTTTAATATTTTTAAAATCTGGTTTTAGCGTTTTGTTCCCAACATTTCTGCTGCACAAAAGCATTTCCTTAGTAATTATTAATCTCAAATTGGAAAAAAAAATTCTACAAACTTTTTTTCTTACTTTCCTTCCATCCATCTATCCATAAGTATTTCTTGAGTACCATCTGTATCTGTGTATCAGGAACTATGTTACATATTGGAGTTAAGCTGAAACAGACATGGTTACTATTCTAAGAGAATTCAGAATTAATTCAGCATTATTCTGAAGGGAAAAGGTTTTGACTACTCTATATATAATGTTCACCCTCCATGTGTTTAATGAAAGAAGGTGATAAATCTGAATTTTCAACAGTCCCCTAGCTTAGGAAGGAAGAGTTGGACAAAGCCAGGTTGAGCTGGACTGTTTCCAATTTAATGCCTGGTAGCTCCAAAGTCTACTGTATTCCTTATATGTGATTTATTTATGTGACATCTAAAATGAGATCTACCCAGAGCATTTCAGTGGAGAGGATAAACATGGCCTCTGACGGGTCCCTTGTGCGTCTCCTAACAGGAAGGGAAATATTTTAACTATGGCTCAATAGATATCTTACTAGGAACTTTCTTCTGGTCCTCGGTTCTCAGGTATGCAGTACCTCAGGAGGACTGATTTCACAGGGAAAAGAGTCTGTATATGTAAATAATTTTTAGTGTCACTTAGCTTTATAACCTACTTCTCTAGTAGAGTGTTTTTTAAAATGAGGACAGGAAAAAGAGGAATTAGTCAGATACTAGCCTATGTAAATGGGAGAAACATTTTGGGGCACTGAGACTTTGCCAATGCTGTCCAAATCTGCTTATTTCCATGTTTCAATCTACTACATCATTTTTTCATTACTTATTGTGATAATTCTTTTAAAACTATTTGAGAAAATACACCACTTAAAAATAAGAATCTGACATTTCCATTCAGCTTAGTGATAGCATAGTTATTTAAATTAATATTTCTACCTCCTGTCAATCTGACCCAATTGAAGATCTTAACTATAGAATAAAACAAAAATTTAAACAAATATTTGTCACCTTAACAGCTAATTTTAAAAAATAAGCGCTGATTATTGCATATAAGCATTATTTCAATTCACAGGCAATCGCCTCTGACAATGCATTATTCATCATAGAAGTTAGCAAACATAGCTAAGTTCATCTTTTATGCTTGTCCAGCAGATGTTACTAAAAATGTAGCTCTTGTGTTTTTTTTTAAGGAGCTAGAGTCCCTGAGCCACTTTGATAATTTTAAGAGTCATAAAATCATGCTGGAAGTTTTGCTTTTATTTGGAACTGCCTGACAGCAGAGATGGGATTTAATATGTACCTCTGTACTGCTTTCTGCAAGTAATATGCCAGGACAGTTGAAGAGTTACAAAATATAAAGTCACTGACAACCATAAATGATTATATCCTCAAACTGCCTCTAGTTAAAGGTGATGAAGTTACATCCCTGGATTCTTTTTTCAATTCTTTTAAAAGCTGGCATTCTTGACCTCTTAACACTACATTTACTGGGGAAGAGTGAGAGAACAGTATCTTTTTTATGACCATGAATTTTAGAAAAGGGAAGTGGAACATTTTTGAAAGTCTACACTAAACCAGCTCCTGTTCTTGGCCAGACAATAAAAAGATGAATAAGTCAGTGTTCTGCCCTCGAGGAGCTTTCAAGGACCAGGAAATAGGCAGAAATATAGGCAAATAATTATAATAATCAAAACATAGGTATGCATAAAGTAGAGAAAAAAAATTAAAAAAAAAAAAAAGCTCTCCAGAGGGGATGGGCATTTCAAATGGGCTTGGATATCTTGTTTGCCCCGTACAGAAGGGGAGGGAAGAAAAGTTCCAGGCTGAAAGATTAACCGAAGCAACAACACAGAGGCACGGAAGAGCACAACTCTTTGGAACCATAATGAATACTTTATGGTCCCTTGAGCAGTTTGCACAGAAACAGCTGTTGAAGTATGAGCTTACAAAGTGTCTTGAAAGTCTTGGTTGGTGTTTACTCTGTACAGGTATTATGGTGTAGGTCAAGGTTTTTGAGCTTTGAATTGATGTGGTTTGACCTGCAAGGTAGAAGAGGGTGTCAGGGTATGCTCCCTAAAAGTTAGTGTTGACACTTGAGTACCTTGTGCAAAATGCTGATTTTATAGTCTGCAATGAGGTATAGGAATCCATATTTATAAAAAGCAATCCCAGGGATTCTAATGATAATGTTTCCAAGACAACAAAGCATATATAAAAAAAATAATGGTTTGGCATATAATTCCAAACTCTGTTAACATTATGGCCATATTTTGTGACAATTAGATCTGATCAGATGCTTGTTGACCAAACGTACAGAATTAAACAGTGTAAAAATCTAGCAGTCTCTCATTTCTCAGTATTTACTCTGACTTGTGAATATATTTCCATCAATTTGCATTTTCTTTTCCCCCAGGAGTCCTAGAAAATACATAGTTTTTATTTTCAATTTTAAATTATTATGAATCACCCATATGATAGTAAAGTCACAACATGACTCCAGCAAATGATATATTAGTAGGGTTAATAATATTAATGTAAGGTGGAATTTTTCTTTTTATCAGATGTTAAACTTCCCTTATTCTTACCTGACAGTTCTCATTGTTATGTGCTTATTCATCCTCACACTTTTGTCCTGTAAATTGAGCTTACATTTTCTTCTAGTCTTAATTCAATCTTCCTATATTATCTATGATTTGAAAGTGAATTATTGAATGGAAACTTTACTGTTATACATTTTGCTGTTCAGAAAAAAGATGGGCAGGTATTTTCACTAACTAGAAAGACAAATTTAAAAATTAAAAATATATATATATGTGGAATTTTTCATCTAGCAGTAAATTAAATCAGGAATTAGTTGTTTAAAATGTTTTACTAATCACTGTATTGAAAAAGAAATAAGTAATATCAACCTCATTGTTATTCATTTTAAGAAATCTAAAGCGAAAGGATTGAGAGGAGCATATATGATCATGTGATCAAGATTAATTTTGATCAAATATATCAAGTTTAGTCTGCAGCACTTCTATCCACCCTTTCCTCAAAGGCTCAGCAACCTAGGACTAATCTGTAACTGCCAGAGCACACAGTAGCTCCAAGCCCAGTACCACTTCAGATAGGATTATAGAGAAATAGCTGATAGACTAACAGTTAATGTGGCACACAGAATTGTGCAAAAGTTTGAAAGTACTGAGCCTACTGAGTAAATTTTCATTTCTTCTGAGGCCTTCTGTAAACACAAATCAATCTAGAGTAGATATGATAATAGCAGAAACCCCAGGTACAAAACCTATAAGAGTGCCATTTTTCGGACTTCCCTGGTGGTGCAGTGGTTAAAAATCCACCTGCCAATGTAGGGACACGGGTTCGATCCCTGGTCCAGGAAGATTCCACATGTCGCAGAGCAACTAAGCCCATGTGCCATAACTACTGAGCCTGTGCTCTAGAGCCCGCGTGCCACAACTACTGAAATCCGCGTGCCTAGAGCCATGCTCCGCAGCAAGAGAAGCCACCGCAATGAGAAGCCCATGCACTGCAACGAAGAGTAGCCCCCACTCGCCGCAACTAGAGAAAGCCCACGCACAGCACTGAAGACTCAACGCAGCAAAAAATAAAATAAAATAAAATAATAAATTAATTAAATAAAAGAGTGCCATTTGCAAAACCTCTTAAATCATATATAAGGGTAAACAGGTACTCTATTAACATGCTGAGTTTCGATGTTTCTACCTATAGATTCAAGGAGAACGGCGAGATCTACACAAATTTCAGTGGCAAAAAGAAATCTGATGATAACCAATTTAAAACTTAAAATTGTTACTTATCGCTTACATCTACAGCCTCATGTGATCATAAGAGTGACTGATAGAAATGACATTAACATACTAAAGGAATTGTACTTCTCATTGAATATAAAGATCTGATATAATGCTGTCTATATTACTATTTCATACCTTCTATACTTCTCCCAGCATACCTTCAAACTCCTGAAAGCTAACAGAGACAAACTTCAAAGAGAATAGCAAAGGGGCCAAATACTTTTGTAACAATTTGACTCAAATTATAAGAAAAAAATTAAACTTTTTTCCTGAAAAACTGGAAGATTTCATATTTGATACTGTCAAACATTTCTTTCAAATCAAGCAATTAGAAAGCATTAATTATCACTGTTCATAGCTGTGAGCACAGAGTAGAGTATAGGAATTCCACCCACTGAGGAACATAATTATCTCTGATCAATGTCAATGTATTTCTAAAACATATAAATAAGAGGTATGAACAGACTGGGGAACCTTACCAGCAGACTTAATATATTAAGACCTGTCTGCTGTCTGCAACCAATTACAGTGATAAGAATAGGTAGACTTATGAGCACTTATGATGAACCAGCCAGGGCCACCAAAAACAGCCAAGAGCATACTTCAGAGTGTAGTCTATCTAGATGATACTCCCTTGAAGGTCTGCAGTGTACAGCCTGTTCAACCTTATGTGGTGGCAGCCCTTTCAGGAACATTCTAAGAATTTTATGTATATTAACTCAAATACCCTAATAGGCTGATACTCTCCAAAATTTGTATGTCCAGCCCAGACCATGTGCAAACAGGCTTATACTTCAAACTGTCTATGAAATATCAATATCTGTATGATTAGCAGGCCTTTAAATATTTACATGTGCAAAAATTAATCCGTGATCTTCCCACCCCACCAAAAAAATTATCACTGTAAAGCCTTCTCCGTCTCAGTCAATGGCAGCACAATCCTTCCAGAGGCTCAGGTTAGACAGTTTGAAGTCATTCTCAGCAACCCTTTTTCTCTCACATCCCAGATCCAAATTCATTAGCATATCCAGTTGACCCTAACTTCAAAATATATCTGGTGTCCAGTAATTTCCCACCACCTCCACCACTAAGCCACTGTCATCTCTTGCTTGGATTAATGAAATAACCTCCTAACTTGTGTCCTAGTTTCCACTCTGGATCCTTTACAGTCTCTTCTCAATGTATTAGCCAGTGTGATGTTCTTAGACTAGCTCAAATCCCAATAACTTCCTGTCTCTCTCAGACTAATAGCCAAAGTTCATTACAATGGTCTTCAAGACACTAGAATACCTGGTTCTCTCCTTCTTGCCTCCATAACCTTACCTCCTGGCTCACTCCTCTCACTCTCACTCCTGCTGTTTCTAGGACATAAACTAGGTGCATGACCCACTTAGGGTCCCTTCTGTTTTACTTCCCTGGACCTCTCTTTCTCTGATAGCTTGCAGTCAGATGGTTCACCTGCTTTCTTGCTTTTCTTAGATGCCACTTCTCAGTGAGGTCTTCTCTTACCCACACTATTTGCATTAAATATTTCAGACGGATTTGCTAGATTTTATTTCTAACACATGTTCAAATTAAAGTGCTATAAAATGAAAAGTGTAAAAGAAGAAAATAAATATCATGCATAAACTTTGCACTTTGGAGTTTTTCATTTTTTTGAAGTATATATAATTGTTTCGAAGTTAATACAATAATCTATATAGTTTTGTAATGTTCTATTTTCACTCTATATTTTATCCTGTACAGTTTCAAGTGATGTTAAATAAATGTCATTATTTTTTGGGTGGATTTACCTCCCATCATACAGACAAACTAAAATTCAATTAACTTTTTTGCTTTATGGAATACTTAGGAGATGCAGGAGATCAATATATATTTTTTAAATGAAAATACACATTAAGAAAATATCACTAATTTCATGTCATATTTTAAAGATTTAAAGGTCATGGAGGGACAATTTGGATATCAGAAAGAACTTGACTATGTCTTTCTTTATATACTTCTGGAAAACATTGATGGAATCTGGAACGGACGTTTGGATCTGTAGATGACTGGCACATGTATCAGAACATTTGATAAAAGGATTGATGGGGCTTCCCTGGTGGAGCAGTGGTTGGGAGTCTGCCTGCCTGCTGCGGAGCGGCTGGGCCCATGAGCCATGGCCGCTGAGCCTGCGCGTCCGAAGCCTGTGCTCCACAACGGGAAAGGCCACAACGGTGAGAGGCCCGCGTACCGCAAAAAAAAAAAAAAAGATTGATGTCCTGGAAGGCTTAGATTGATCTACTGGCTCTAGTGGTGTGTCAAAGGCCTCTGTATATATCTATCATATTTGACCTTTTAATCACTGAGTTGGATAAAACAATGAAATATGCTTACCATTTTTGAAAATGACACAAATCTGGACGAAGCAGTGCTTGCTCATATACAGGATAACGGTTCAGATTTTAAAAGTACTTGGTAGGCAAAATGAGTCAAAAGTAACAGCAAGAAATTTAAAAGAATCAGTGTAAAATTCCTGCATTTATGGTTTTAAATCAGTATTTCATGTGAATATCAACAGACAGATATACACATAACACGGAGTTTATCTGGCATGGGACAGGTGAGAATTTCAATTCTCACTCTGTTACTGTGTCATCCCTTAGTCAGGTTAGTTAACTTCTCTATTTTTTTTTTTAAGTGTTCATCTTATACTTGGAGGCTTACACTATGTTGCATAATCCAATCTAGACAACATCATCAGCAACATCATCAAACTTACCACATCATCTACCATTTATTGAGCACTTTCTATGTTCTAACTAGTAGACTAAGGGCTTTCCACATAGTATCTCATTTAATTTACACAATAACATTATAAATACTATTATTTGTTCCATTTTATAGGTAAGAAAAGAGAAAGCAGCCTTTAAATGGAAAAAGAGACTACTCCCTTTACAGCATGTCAGAACTTTTTATACTTAGCATATTTGCTTGTCAAAAGTTTTTGTTCCTGCCCATTTTTAAATTTCTAACTGACATTTACTTTGCTTCTATTATTTTTTTAATTAAGGTTCAACTAGAAATGGGGCTAAAATAAGTGTCAATTAAATATAAACACATTTTAGCAATTGGCAGTTATAATTGTAATAGGAAATTATACCCCTGGTTGAGAGAAGATAAAATATTTAAAAACACTATTATTTAAAAATGCTCTTTCATACACAACCAATTTACAATTTTGTCATTTACTGCTCTAAGAGTTCATATATATGCTGGCAAATGCAGAAAACATAAGCTTTGATATCACTTTTATCTGCATTCAGTTTTAGTTATTTACAATTAGTGGGACCTTAGGCAACAAACTGTACCTAAGAGCTGACTTTCCTCATTTATAAAATACAGATGATAATACTTACTATATATGTTAGGAGTGATTAAGTGGAATGGCATATGCAAAGTGCCTGGCACATCATAAGCTTCAATCAATGTTAGTTCCGTTTTCCCTCCCTCACAACGCTGTATATAAAAACATAAAGAAAAACAAAGTAAGACAAAGAGATGGAGACAGTCAGCAGAGGTGACACGGTACACAAATGAAGTAACCTGGAGACAGAAGCATTTATGCAGAGTTGAAATGATCACTAAGGTACCATAGTCAAGCTATAGGAAAGAGGGAGGATGTGAAATCTTAGGAACTTTGACAGGCTCGGCAGACAGAGACAGTGGGTTTCAGAGGTCTCTGCATGCTTCAGCAAAGTTTGAGAAGTCATAGTCTCAGCAGGAATGTTACTAATAATCCAAATGCGGTGAAATTTCACTCTGCTATTGAATATTTCACTCTTGAATATTTCGTTTAGTTGCATAAAGGAAGGGAAAGAGAACAGAGACTATTTCAAGGTATGTGACAGAAAGAGAAACCAATGGTGGCAAAATACTTTGGATTACTGTATCCCTTAACCCTCATCTGTGAGTTCTCTAGTCAGAGGTTCTAATGGATCCCTGAGGAACCATAAACATGCACATGTTCAGTTTGTGAGTGGTCTCACATTTGAGAAGCATGGTTCAACAGCCAAAATTCACATAAAAGAACTTTACTCCTCTCAAAGGGTATTTTAAATGGGATCCAAAGCATTGCCCATGGCCACGATTCTAAATATTTTCTCAACTCTCACTCTCTGAAGTGTCTCATTCACCACAACCCCATCTTTCAATTTCTCTCTCTCTCTCTCTCTCTCTCTCTCCATGCCTTTTCCCGTCACAAAGCTTTCATCTTTCTACTCTCCCCCATTGTATCATTATTATGGCATTGATTGACTTAGCCATTCTCCCTAAATAGTTTTTATCCCATCCAGCTCTCTGGTTAAATGATTTTCTGCCCATTTTTTAATGCACTTATATCCTAAGTGTGCAATGCAACATTCTAGGAGGACTGCGTGTGTGTGTGTGTGTGTGTGTGTGTGTGTGTGTGTGTCTGTGTCTGGAGGTGTGAGGGACAGTTTGGTCCAGTGTGCTGGAAATATCAGGCTGGCAGACACGGAATGTTTGAGCAGGTGGGAAAGCAAGACCTCAAATATTCCCACATTTGTCATTTATATCCTGTCAGAGTAGTCATTACTTGAGAAGCGATGTACTGGTTCTATATCACCATGAACATTATAAAATTCCCAATATCTGTGTGTGGCATGGTCTCCAAGAGCAGCCTGTTTTCATCTGGCTTCTACTTGACAGCTCCAAGAATAGACCTGTCTCCTCTATGAATTAACAAGAAATAGGCATTATCAAGGGAAAACTGAAATGGATGAAATTATTACAAGCTCCTTAAGGGAAGAAACCATTTCGTGTCCACAGTTCCTAACAGTACTCAAAACAGAGTAGGCTTCCCAGATCAAATAACCCAACATTTTCTTTACTACGAGACCAATATCTTCACACTATAGTGATAACCCAGCTTCTTCCACCCTGAGTAAAATTTGAAAGGTCTTATAATGTCTGTGGTTTGAGACTTTATAATTATGGCTGGGGCCATTAATCTTGTGGCCTCCTTTTTTTTTTATTATATCTGAGATTGAGACTGAGTTTTTGTTACAGATTGCTAGTCTGCAGCAGTCAGTTGGGGAAATGAGACATCACTGAGACAGATAACAAAGAAAACTAGGTAACAAATTGGAAAAGATTAGGTAGATTCATGGCACTATATTAAACTCTTTGAGGTATAACAGCCAGAAGTCTCATCTTATGTTCCTACCATTCTTTCCTCTGCCAAAAGGACTTAGCTGTTTTTATACACATATATTTTTTCCTCCCCCAAGTCCTCACACTTAAAATCAAAACAACTGCATTAACAAAGAGGCACATTTCTAAAATGCCACTGTAAGCCTACGGAATGAAAATGTGATTTTAAAACTGATGAAGGTTATAAGAAAGTGACCCAAAAGGCATTACAGTAAGTAATAAGCCTAAAATGTCTTGGCATAAAATGTTTTCATTAAATTGCCTTTGAAGTTCACACACGAAAACTACAACTCAAGATTAATGGATTTATAATATATTTTTAAAATAGTATTCCATCAACAAGATATTTCAGTGGAGTCTCTTGTTGATGTACTACTAGATAGATCTGGAAACTGATCCATTATTTATAGAAAAAAATATAAATGATTTGTAAACTACTGCATATATATCTATTGTTTTCCTTTGCAAAGTCCTCATCAGCTGGCATATTAAAGAGTTAGTCATAGTTTAGATATAATGCAACTTTATCACGTAGCAGGCATCATTCTAAGCTACTTATTTCTCATGACAACCTTAGAAGGAAAATATTACTACAGATGAGGAAGCTGAGTCCTGAGAAGTTTAATAACTTGCCCAAGATCATACAGTAAGTGATAGACCTGGGATTAGAGCCCAGAAATACAGGTTCCAGATTACACACCCTTAACCAATATAATTAAGTTTCTTATTTCTGTTAACAGATACAAGAATAGAATAGTCAAGTTGGACAAAGGAGGACAGAGCACACAAAATAGATTAAAACACACATAGGAAGACAAACTTTAACTTTGTCCCAATAAGGTCTGGTTTTGATAGGATTAGAGCAAATACTGAGTAAGTTCAATGGATTTTAGGAGGTCAAGAAACCAGTAGGCAAGGATGTTGAATGAGATCATTAACACATACTTATTGAATTATGGTTTTCTCAGGGAATATGCCCAGTAGTGGGATTGCTGGGTCATAGAGTAGTTCTATTTTTAGTTTTTTAAGGAACCTCCATATTGTTTTGTGTAGTGGTTGTATCAGTTTACATTCCCACCAACAGTGCAGGAGGGCTCCCTTTTCATCACACCCTTTCCAGCATTTATTGTTTCTAGATTTTTTGATAATGGCCATTCTGACTGGTGTGAGGTGATCTCTCTTATAGTTTTGATTTGCATTTCTCTAATAATGAGTGACGCTGAGCATCTTTTCATGTGCCTCTTGCCCATCTGTATGTCTTCCTTGGTGAAATGTCTATTTAAGTCTTCCACCCACTTTTTAATTGGATTGTTTGTTTTTTTGATATTGAGCTCCATTAGCTGTTTGTATATTTTGGAGATTAAACTTTTGTCTGTTGTTTCATTTGCAAATATTTTCTCCCATTCTGAGGGTTGTCCTTTTGTCTTTTCCCAAGATGGGGCGAAGTGAGAGTAGCACTGACATATACACACGACGGAATGTAAAATAGATAGCTACTGGGAAGCAGCAGCATAGCACAGGGAGATCAGCTCAGTGCTTTGTGATGACCTAGAGGGGTGGGACAGGGAGGATGGGAAGGAGGCTCAAGAGGGAGGGGATATGGGGACATGTGTATGCATATGGCTGATTCACTTTGGTGTACAACAGAGACTAACACAGTATTGTGAAGCAATTATACTCCAATAAAGATCTATTAACGGTGCAAAAAAATGCATATTGATTCAAAGTCACCTAGGGAATGGCTTGCATGGAGTTAAACGATGATTTGGGGTCACTTGCTAAAATCTTTGAGGTACCTGAGGAACAAGCAGTATTTAGCAGATGACTTCAATGAGCAGGGTGGAGGGGGTACTACAAGTGGATGTGAAGAGCATTAAAAATGGTGTCCTTCCCCAACCCACTTTGCATCCCCACAGAGCCAGAGGCATATTTACTTATAAATGGTGATGGGGAGATAAGAGAAGACTTTTCACAGTCCCCAGCATTAGGATAGGATATAGAATAAGCAGTGCTTCATAGGAGGAGCAAATCTCAGTTATAAACACTAAAAATGTTAACAACTAACATTTATTGAGCACTTACTATGTGGCAGGCATTGTTTTAAAATTTTTCATTTATTATCTCAGTTAATTATCATGTGAGAAAAATTCAGGATAAAGGAGCTAAGCAATGACAGTTAAGAAATTACAGTTAGAAGAAACTCTTGGAGTCAAGATTCAAACTCATGTAGAAACCCAGAGCTTGAGCTCAGTCACTAGGCTACCATCTGAGGCAAAGAAGCAGAAGAATAATTGTGCAAAGAGAATGAAGATGTAGGGGGCTTTGCTCTGGAGTAGGGTTAGGTAAAAGCTTTTAAAAGGTAGGAAAAGAAGGGAGAGAAAGAACAATAATATCTAATTTTTCTCTATGATTATCCATTCAAATATTTTTTGCGGCGGGCCTCTCACTGTTGTGGCCTCTCCCATTGTGGAGCACAGGCTCCGGACGCACAGGCTCAGCCGCCATGGCTCACGGGCCCAGCCGCTCCGCGGCATGTGGGATCTTCCCAGACTGGGGCACAAACCCGTGTCCCCTGCATTGGCAGGCGTACTCTCAACCACTGCACCACCAGGGAAGCCCCATTCAAATATTTTTAAAGTAACATATATTCTTACTCTAAATTAAGTTACTATCGATGAAACAATGTTTCGTGTTGTTTTTTTTTTTTTTTCTCCCTCAGATAAAATGTCTGGGTCCACTGTGTGGATTAGTAGAAATAATTTCATAAGAACGTTACAAAACGGCATGATATTATCTTTCTCTACTGATTCAAACAGGAAGATCCCTGTCAGTTATACAACCATAAGGAACTTCACACGTGTATTTGTTCCACTAAAAATACACTGCAAATTTTTTCAATAAAATATTTGATATTTAAAATTATGCAGCTAAATAAAATTTAGAAATGAAGAAGTGTTGGTTATCCAACATTTTATTGCTTTTAAAAATCTTTTAGGGGGCTTCCGGGAAGATGGCGGAAGAGTACGACGCGGAGATCACCTTCCTCCCCACAGATACACCAGAAATACATCTACACGTGGAACAACTCCTACAGAACACCTACTGAATGCTGGCAGAAGACCTCAGACCTCCCAAAAGGCAAGAACCCCCCCCGCCCCCCCACGAACCTGAGTAGGGCAAAAGAAAAAAGAATAAACAGAGACAAAAGGATAGGGACTGGACCTGCAGTGGGAGGGATCCGTGAAGGAGGAAAGGTTTCCAAACACTAGGAAGCCCCTTCGCAAGCGGAGACGGCGGGTGGTGGAGGGGGAAAGCTTCGGTGCCGCGGCGGAGAGAACAGCAACAGGGGTGCGGAGGGCAAAGCGGAGAGATTCCCGCACAGAGGATCAGGGCCGACCGGCACTCACCAGCCCGAGAGGCTTGTCTGCTCACCCGCCGCGGCGGGCGGGGCTGGGAGCTGAGGCTCGGGCTTCGGTCAGAGCGCAGGGAGAGGACTGGGGTTGGCGGCGTGAACACAGCCTGAAAGGGGCTAGTGCCCCACGGCTAGCCGGGAGGGATTCCGGGAAAAGTCTGGACCTGCTGAAGAGGCAAGAGACTTTTTCTTACCTCTTTGTTTCCTGGTGTTCGAAGAGAGGGGATTAAGAGCGCTGCTTAAAGGAGCTCCAGAGACGGGCGCGAGCCGCGGCTAAAAGCGCCGACCCCAGAGACGGGCATGAGATGCTAAGGCTGCTGCTGCCGCCACCAAGAAGCCTATGTGTGAGCACATAGGCTTCCGGAGAGCCTTTGGAGCCTGCCACTGCCAGGGTCCCGGGATCCAGGGACAACTCCCCCCCGGGAGAACGCACGGCTCACCTCAGGCTGGTGCAACGTCATGCCGGCTTCTGCCGCCGCAGGCCCGCCCCCGCACTCCGTGCCCCTCCCTCCCCCCGGGCCTGGGTGAGCCAGAGCCCACGAATCTGCGGCTCCTTTAACCCCGTCCTGTCTGAGCAAAGAATAGACGCCATCCGGAGACCTACACGCAGAGGCAGGGCCAAATCCAAAGCTGAGCCCCTGGGAGCTGTGAGAACAAAGAAGAGAAAGGGAAATCTCTCCCAGCAGCCTCAGAAGCAGCGGATTAAAGCTCCACAATCAACTTGATGTACCCTGCATCTGTGGAATACATGAATAGACAACCAATCATCCCAAATTGAGGAGGTGGACTTTGAGAGCAAGATTTATGATTTTTTCCCTTTCTCCTCTTTTTGTGAGTGTGTAAGAGTATGCTTCTGTGAGAGATTATATCTGTATAGCTTTGCTTCCACCATTTCTCCTAGGGTTCTATCCATCGGTTTTATTTATTTTTTCTTTCTTAATAATTTTTTTTTATTTTAATAACTTTATTATATTTTATCTGACTTTATTTTATTTTACTTTATCTTTCTTTTTATCCTTCCTTCCCTCCTTCCTTCCTTCCTCTCTCCCTCCCTCCCTCCCTCCTTTCATTCATTCATTCATTCATTCTTTCTTTCTTTCTTTCTTCTTCTACTAATTCTTTCTACTTTTTCTCCCTTGTATTCTGAGCCGTGTGGATGAAAGGCTCTTGGTGCTGCAGTCAGGAGTCAGTGCTGTGCCTCTGAGGTGGGAGAGCCAACTTCAGGACACTGGTCCACAAGGGACCTCCCAGCTCCACATAATATCAAATGGTGAAAATCTCCCAGAGATCTCCATCTCAACACCAACACCCAGCTTCACTCAACGACCAGCAAGCTACAGTGCTGGACATCCTATGCCAAACAACTAGCAAGACAGGAACACAACGTCACCCATTAGCAGAGAGGCTGCCTAAAATCATAATAAGTCCACAGACACCCCAAAACACACCACCAAATGTGGACCTGCCCACCAGAAAGACAAGATCCAGCCTCATCCACCAGAACACAGGCACTAGTCCCCTCCACCAGGAAGCCTACACAACCCACTGAACTAACTTTAGCCACTGGGGACAGACACCAAAAACAATGGGAACTACGAACCTGCAGCCTGCAAAAAGGAGATCCCAAACACAGTAAGATAAGCAAAATGAGAAGACAGAAAAACACACAGCAGATGAAGGAGCAAGATAAAAACCCACCAGACCTAACAAATGAAGAGGAAATAGGCAGTTTACCCGAAAAAGAATTCAGAATAATGATAGTAAAGATGATCCAAAATCTTGGAAATAGAATGGACAAAATGCAAGAAACATTTAACAAGGATCTAGAAGAACTAAAGTTGAAACAAGCAATGATGAACAACACAATAAATGAAATGAAAACTACTCTAGATGGGATTAATAGCAGAATAACTGAGGTAGAAGAACGGATAAGTGACCTGGAAGATAAAATAGTGAAAATAACTACTGCAGAGCAGAATAAAGAAAAAAGAATGAAAAGAACTGAGAACAGTCTCAGAGACCTCTGGGACAACATTAAACGCACCAACATTCGAATTATAGGGGTTCCAGAAGAAGAAGAGAAAAAGAAAGGGACTGAGAAGATATTTGAAGAGATTAGAGTTGAAAACTTCCCTAATATGGGAAAGGAAATAGTTAATCAAGTCCAGGAAGCACAGAGAGTCCCATACAGGATAAATGCAAGGAGAAATACGCCAAGACACATATTAATCAAACTGTCAAAAATTAAATACAAAGAAAACATATTAAAAGCAGTAAGGGAAAAACAACAAATAACACACAAGGGAATCCCCATAAGGTTAACAGCTGATCTTTCAGCAGAAACTCTGCAAGCCAGAAGGGACTGGCAGGACATATTTAAAGTGATGAAGGAGAAAAACCTGCAACCAATGTTACACTACCCAGCAAGGATCTCATTCAGATTTGATGGAGACAAAGCAAAAGCTGAGAGAGACAAGCAAAAGCTGAGAGAGTTCAGCACCACCAAACCAGCTTTACAGCAACTGCTAAAGGAACTTCTCTAGGCAAGAAACACAAGAGAAGGAAAAGACCTACAATAACGAACCCAAAACAATTAAAAAATGGGAATAGGAACATACCTTAAATGAAAATGGATTAAATGCTCCCACCAAAAGACACAGATTGGCTGAATGGATACAAAAACAAGACCCATATATTTGCTGTCTACAAGAGACCCACTTCAGACCTAGAGACATGTACAGACTGAAAGTAAGGGGATGGAAAAAGATATTTCATGCAAATGGAAACCAAAAGAAGCTGGAGTAGCAATTCTCATATCAGAAAAAATAGACTTTAAAATAAAGACTATTAGAAGAGACAAATCAAGGGATCGATCCAAGAAGAAGATATAACAATTTTAAATATTTAGGCACTCAATATAGGAGCACCTCAATACATAAGGCAAATACTAACAGCCATAAAAGGGGAAATCGACAGTATCACATTCATAGTAGGGGACTTTAATACCCCACTTTCACCAATGGACAGATCATCCAAAATGAAAATAAATAAGGAAACACAGGCTTTAAATGATGCATTAAACAAGATGGACTTAACAGATATTTATAGGACATTCCATCCAAAAACAACAGAATACACATTCTTCTCAAGTACACATTCTTCTCAAGTGCTCATGGAACATTCTCCAGGATAGATCATATCTTGGGTCACAACTCAAGCCTTGGTTAATTTAAGAAAATTGAAATTGTTTCAAGTATCTTTTCCGACCACAACGTTATAAGACTAGATATCAATTACAGGGAAAAGATCTGTAAAAAATACAAACAGATGGAGGCTAAACAATACCCTACTTAATAATGAAGTGATCACTGAAGAAGTCAAAGAGGAAATTAAAAAATACCTAGAAACAAGTGACAATGGAGACACGACAACCCAAAATCTATGGGATGCAGCAAAAGCAGTTCTAAGAGGGAACTTTATAGCAATACAATCCTACCTTAAGAAAAAGGAAACATCTCAAATAAACAACCTAACCTTGCACCTAAAGCAATTAAAGAAAGAAGAACAAAAAAAACCCCGAAGTTAGCAGAAGGAAAGAAATCATAAAAATCAGATCAGAAATAAATGAAAAAAATGAACAAAATGATAGCAAAGATCGATAAAACTAAAAGCTGGTTCTTTTAGAAGATAAACAAAATTGATAAACCATTAGCCAGACTCATCAAGAAAAAAAGGGAGAAGACTCAAATCAATAGAATTAGACATGAAAAAGGAGAAGTAACAACTGGCACTGCAGAAATACAAGAGATCGTGAGAGATTACTACGAGCAACTCTATGCCCATAAAATGGACAACCTGGAAGAAATGGACAAATTCTTAGAAATGCACAACCTGCCAAGACTGAATCAGGAAGAAATAGAAAATATGAACAGACCAATCACAAGCACTGATATTGAAACTGTGATTAAAAATCTTCCAACAAACAAAAGCCCAGGACCAGATGGCTTCACAGGTGAATTCTATCAAACATTTAGAGAAGAGCTAACACCTATCCTTCTCAAACTCTTCCAAAATATAGCAGAGGGAGGAACACTCCCAAACTCATTCTACAAAGCCACCATCACCCTGATACCAAAACCAGACAAGGATGTCACAAAGAAAGAAAACTACAGGCCAATATCACCGATGAACATAGATGCAAAAATCCTCAACAAAATACTAGCAAACAGAATCCAACAGCACATTAAAAGGATCATACACCATGATCAAGTGGGGTTTATTCCAGGAATACAAGGATTCTTCAATATACACAAAACAATCAATGTGATAAATCATATTAACAAACAGAAGGAGAAAGACCATATGATCATCTCAATAGATGCAGAGAAAGCTTTTGACAAAATTTAACACCCATTTATGATAAAAACCTTGCAGAAAGTAGGCATAGAGGGAACTTTTCTCAACATAATAAATGCCATATATGACAAACCCACAGCCAACATCGTCCTCAATGGTGAAAAACTGAAAACTTTTCCTCTAGGAGCAGGAACAAGACAAAGTTACCCACTCTCACCACTCTTATTCAGCATAGTTTTGGAAGTTTTAGCTACAGCAATCAGAAAAGAAAAGGAAATAAAAGGAATCCAAATCAGAAAAGAAGAAGTAAAGCTGTCACTGTTTGCAGATGACATGATATTGTACATAGAGAATCCTAAGGATGCTACCAGAAAACTACTAGAGCTAATCAATGAATTTGGTAAAGTAGCAGGATACAAAATTAATGCACAGAAATTTCTGGCATTCCTATACACTAATGATGAAAAATCTGAAAGTGAAATGAAGAAAACACTCCCATTTACCACTGCAACAAAAAGAATAAAATATGTAGGAATAAACCTACGTAAGGAGACAAAAGAACTGTATGCAGAAAATTATAAGACACTGATGAAGAAATTAAAGATGCTACAAATAGATGGAGAGATATACCATGTTCTTGGATGGGAAGAATCAACATTGTGAAAATGACTCTACTACCCAAAGCAATCTACAGATTCAATGAAATCCCTATCAAACTACCACTGGTATTTTTCACAGAACTAGAGCAAAAATATCACAATTTGTATGGAAACACAAAAGACCCCAAATAGCCAAAGCAATCTTGAGAATGAAAAATGGAGCTAGAGGAATCAGGCTCCCTGACTTCAGACTATACTACAAAGCTACAGTAATCAAGACAGTATGGTACTGACACAAAAACAGAAAGATAGATCAATGGAACAGGATAGAAAGCCCAGAGATAAACCCATGCACATATGGTCACCTTATCTTTGATAAAGGAGGCAGGAATATACAGTGGAGAAAGGACAGCCTATTCAATAAGTGGTGCTGGGAAAACTGGACAGGTACATGTAAAAGTATGACATTAGATCACTCCCTAACACCATACACAAAAATAAGCTCAAAATAGATTAAAGACCTAAATGTAAGGCCAGAAACTATCAAACTCTTAGAGGAAAAGATAGGCAGAACACTCTATGACATAAATCACAGCAAGATCCTTTTTGCCCCACCTCCTAGAGAAATGGAAATAAAAACAAAAATTAACAAATGGGACCTAATGAAACTTCAAAGATTTTGAACAGCAAAGGAAACCATAAATAAGACCAAAGACAACCCTCAGAATGGGAGAAAATATTTGCAAATGAGCAACTGACAAAGGATTAATCTCCAAAATTTATAAGCAGCTCATACAGCTCAATAACAAAAAAACAAACAACCCAATCCAAAAATGGGCAGAAGACCTAAATAGACATTTCTCCAAAGAAGATATACAGACTGCCAACAAACACACGAAAGAATGCTCAACTTTATTAATCATTAGAGAAATGCAAATCAGAACTACAATGAGATATCATCTCACACCAATCAGAATGGCCATCATCAAAAAATCTAGAAACAATAAATGCTGCAGAGGGTGTGGAGAAAAGGGAACTCTCTTGCACTGTTGGTGGGAATGTAAATTGATACAGCCACTGTGGAGAACAGTGTGGAGGTTCCTTATAAAACTACAAATAGAACTACCAGATGACCCAGCAATCCCACTACTGGACATATACCCTCAGAAAACCATAATTCAAAAAGAGTCATGTACCAAAATGTTCACTGCAGCTCTATTTACAATAGCCCGGAGATGGAAACAACCTAAGTGTCCATCATAGGATGAATGGATAAAGAAGATGTGGCACATATATACAATGGAATATTACTCAGCCATAAAAATAAACGAAATTGAGCTATTTGTAATGAGGTGAATATACCTAGAGTCTGTCATACAGAGTGAAGTAAGTCAGAAACAGAAAGACAAATACCGTATGCTAACATATATATATGGAATTTAAGAAAAAAAATGTCATTAAGAACCTAGTGGTAAGACAGGAATAAAGACACAGACCTACTAGAGAATGGACTTGAGGATATGGGGAGGGGGAAGGGTAAGCTGTGACAAAGCGAGAGAGAGGCATGGACATATATACACTACCAAACGTAAGGTAGATAGCTAATGGGAAGCAGCCGCCTAACACAGGGAGATCAGCTCGGTGCTTTGTGACCGCCTGGAGGCGTGGGATTGGGAGGATGGGAGGGAGGGAGACGCAAGAGGGAAGAGATATGGGAACATATGTATATGTATAACTGATTCACTTTGATATAAAGCAGAAACTAACACACCATTGTAAAGCAATTATTCTCCAATAAAGATGTAAAAAAATTTTTTAGTTTTATCATTGTATTTATTTCTAGCAAAGCAAATTTCTTTATTCTGAAAAACACATTTTGATAAAAGTATTAACTAGTAATAGTTAATTATCAACAAAGTAACTGCAACTTGGGCGTATAGATAGCTCTTCTGACGCTGTATTCTACTTCCAGAGTACAGAGTTTGAACTGATTCTATAGAAAATATTTTTTAAAAGGCTACTTAGATCAAAATCTTAGTTTAATAAAGTGTGAGGAGGTAGGAGAATAAAGTGGCTTATCAGGACACCTAATTTTGAGATGACTTTTCCTTTGTACATTTTTATAATCAAGGTGTTTTTTTTTTCTTTTATATATTTCTCTTACATATACTTAAAGGAGAACTTTAAGAGAAATGTCACTGCGTAATTTCCTTTCCATTTTCTCTTCCCTGCTTAGAAAGAGCATCTACAATTTCCGAAAGAATCACCTCTAAATAGAACATAATTTGTTCGTGCCAGGCAGCAAAGAATTAAATAAAAGTTGTATAGGGTTGCTTGCAACAATCTAGGCTTGAAAGATTGCTAAGTGGGTTAGCAGCCTGATCTCCTTATTCATCTTTCCCCAGTTCATTGTAGGGATGCTGGCTCCCCTGCTCCAACCCTCCAGCGTAACTAGTAGTCTTTCGCCCACCTCTGCTCCAAACTGCAAAATAAAAGTGGCGTAGTGAGTGGAACCGAAAGGAGAGGGAAGACGTCTGAAACTTCTTCTTTGCAAATGGTATGAAAGGGAAAACCTGAATACACCATTTTCAGTTACTTTTTTCTTTCAGTTCCTAGCTTTCTCTAAGTGATGAGAAATTAGAGAAGAAAAGAAAAATGTAAGCTCTTTAAATTCTACTTAATTGTGCAATTGAGTTTCAGGGAAAAAATTACATTAGTAAGCAGGAATAAGCATGTGAATGGTAAGGAAATCTATGAATGATGGTTGGAGAACAGGACACAGACATAAACATAATCACTTTTAACCCATTACAGAGTAAACAAATCAGAGAAAAATAGTAGAGGGTAAAACTGGATTCAGCACAATTTTCATTCAATTCTACATAGTTGCTTTAAACATCAGTATACAAACAGGGCTTTAGGTTTAAAAAAAAAATCAACCATGGAATGCTCTGTAATCTCTTTCATATTAATCAAGTACTTGTTATCTGAGTCCACATAGAATTTTATTTGGTTTGGGTTTCAAACTTTCTGAAAATTTAAGTCAATTTTGATCAACTTAGCATTTCAACCCCTACACCTAATTCTTCCAAGCTTAGAATTATTTGCAAATCCTCTTATAGCAGGATGACTCAAAACATTACATAGGGGGACATTTTTTTTTAAATTGTAGAAAAAATAGAATAAAAAACGTGGAAGATCACCAGAGGTCTCTTACTGACAATCACTTACGTTAATGTTCCTAGCTTTACATTTCAAATATTTTTTTTTAATTGTGGAAAAATATGCATAACATAAATTTTACATCTTAACTCATTTTAAGTGTACAGGTCGGGGTACTAATACACTCACATTGTTGTATAACAATTACCACCATCTACCCCATAACTCTTTCCATCTTATAAAACTGAAATATACTCATTAAACAATAGCTTCCCATTCTCCCTGCACCTCCAGCCCCTGCAACCACCACTATATTTTCTGTCTTTATGATTTTGACTACTCTAAGTATTGCATATAAGTAAGGATCATATGGTATGTGTCTTCTTGTGACTGGTTTATTTCACTTAGCATAATTCCCTCAAGGTTCAGCCCGGTTGTAGTGTATGTCAGAATTTCCTGCTTTTCAAGTCAGAATAACATTCCATTGTATGTATATACCACCTTTTGCCTATCCATTCACCCATCTATAAGATACTTGGGAAAGATTTATTTTTGATTATATTACTTTTATTAGATTTTCTGTGATTGTTACCCAATTCAAAGTGTGTAGCTCTTATTACTTTTTTTTTCCAATAAGAAAGACATTATTCATTGCTAAAGATATCTAATTCCAAAAACTTTCCATTTCTAAAAATGTTAGGAGTTACTACTTCAAAGAAAAGCTGATTATTCTGATTGCATGGCCTTTTTCCACTGTGAACAGTGTGAAAACCATTTTCATAATATCAGCAACTTTTAGTTAAGTAATGATATATTTTTTTCAATGAAAATTTCCATAAGTGAAAAGACTTGTTAAAATCTAGAGTAATCTCAGACAAACAATAAAATCTTGATGGCTGCCCTTAACTTGACAATTTGAACCTAGAGACCTGCTATTTCATAAAATTTTGATCTTTTCACACCATTCACTGGAAGAAAGCGAGTCCTTATTGCTAAAAATTTATCTCAGCCACCCCAAATGGGACTCTTAATATCTACCTTACAGACTTTCTATAAGAATTAGAAATACAGTTCTTTCAATGCATGTCATATATCAGGCCCAAAAGGTCACAGGCCCTTAAAGCATTGCTATAGTTATCAATGAAATTAGTGAAGGAAGTTTCACATGACAACAGAGCGCTACATATTCTCTAAGAGGGGACTCATGTATTTGGTGGTCGTTCATTTGCAGCAAGCCTATATATTCTTCATCAATTTTGAATCAGCATAGATCTGAGATGTCTTAATCATAACAGGCTTTGCTAATCATTTTACTAGCATAGAAATCCTACACCAGATCAGTGCTACTTAAACCTGTCACTAGAATCAATTAGAGAACTTTGATGATAGGTAGCCTCCCATCCTTAAACCAAACTTACCCAGTGAGAATCTCTGGGAGTAGATTCTGACAAATGTCCAAGTTTGGAAACCATTAATCTACTTATCATTGGACATAAAAACCCTTGCCTTTTGTAATGCTAGACCATGATACACAACATCTCTGCTATTTCCTTCCAACAAGCTATGGTCATGAAGATTTATCTGAAGGTAGAAATTTGAACATTTTAAGAGCTAGAGCAGTATGCTTGTGGGGTACAGAGGAATCAATCTTTGAGGCAGAAACTCAGTTTACTTTGAGAGGGTAAAAGAGGCTTACTCTGTAAGCAAGGCTTTTAGTGAAAGGCTAAACAGATAGGTAACTTCTATCTGTTATTCTTGAGGAAATCTTGAGTGTAAGAAGTTAACATGAATGCAGAAGCTAAGTATACTGTTTAATAATTTAAATGAAAAATGTTAGCAGAATATGACCCTGAAGATATTTTCCTCTATAAATTTTCAGTTAAACTGGCTTGTCTCTTAAAGAGGTTATTCTTTCCTGAGTTGTGTGTATGTGTGCGTGTGTGTGTGTGTGTGTGTGTGTGTGTGTGTGTGTGTGTTTATTCACCATTTGCCCCAGAGGAGACTAGGGTCCATGATCAGTTCACACCATGGATGATGTGTATGCTTAATTTTCTTTTTGCATCCTTACGGGGAGAAATGACAAGCACTGTACTGGGCTTAGCCCAGCGTTACCTACACAGGGCTACTGATGTTCACACATGGTAGTAGTGTACTTAGCTGACCAGCTGACTGTCAGATTTTCTATAATTGTGAGAGCTGGTTCTTAAATGCAGCCATTACTAAATATTAAAATATATAAACCCACAATTTAAATTTTATTTTAAAAAGGCAATATATACTTAAAATGCATTATTTCCTGATTAGTTCACATCTATCGACTCTCTATGCTGGAAATACTACCTAAATGTATGCTAAGTGGGCATCTCTTCCAAAATCCACATTGGTTGCTAACAAGGGATAACATTAGGAATGTTTACACCATGAAAATCAGCGAACTCTACAAATTGGTGTGTTTTCTTCTTTATTTTGTGAAGAGAGGTTATTAAACATTTACCGGCACACTACTGACATGATATAATTTTAGACTGAAGAAATGATGCTTGGGGACATGTACTGCTAAAACCTTTCTAAGGAAGCCACATTATATTCGATGCCTGGAGTGGGCATTTTCTTATGCAATGAATTGATGTTTCTACTAATTCAGAAACAGAAAATGAAATGAGCCTTCATCTGGAGAAGGGGCAAAAAGCCTAGCAGACAATAAAAGAGTCGGTTCTTAAGGTTTACAAATGGTCAGAGGTCCCAATAGTTAGGGATAGCCTCACCTACAACACAAGAGCAGGAACACAAAAATCAAGTTTGGGCCTCTCTGTCCCTCAATAAACATTATTATTATTAGCAAAATCATGTTAATAACTAATGTCATTTATGCTTTGAGGAAATTGGGGGTATAGTGGGTCTTCACAGCAGTTGAGGGACACAGTACAGCTGTGAGGTTTACTGTAGTCATTTGTGGCAGAAGCTGGGGTTGGCAGTAAGAGAACACAGCCAGAGTGGAGAGACTATGGAACTTATTCCAGATTTTAAGTGGTTTATATGTAAAAGGAAAGTGAAAACTAATTTATAATCATAAACTATTGAGGCCAATGTGTGTATATGTAAGTGTATGTGTGTATACACACATTTATACAATATGTTTACTTTATAAGTATATATTATATGTAAATGCATATATATATATGATTTGCAATAAAATAAAGTACCCCATGATATGCATGATAAATATGAGAACTGAGCTGAGCTAGGAAAGGTCTATTGTGGGAGAATTCTTCCATTCTGCCACCTGGGGTTGAGGTAAAGTACCCCTGAGGAATATTCTATCACTTTCTAGAAAGCAAAGATCATACTTCTTTAATTTTATGTACATATACTATTTGATAAAAAAGTAAATTGAAAGAAAACTATTGCATTTGATGAAAATAAAGATTTGTCATAAAAAGTTATTCAAAAAGTGATACAATGCACTCTTATTCCAGGAAACTAAAGAATAAGAAAACCAAGCTAGCAGATACATTGTGCTTGTATCTTGTAACATTCTTACGTAACAGTTTATCCTGGAGTGAATTTCAGTCAACCTGGAAAACCTCTTCTTATAAATATAATGATAAAGGCCCTCTCAGATCAGGGTAAGATTCAAGTCCCTACTCTCTCACCAACAGATAAAAAATATGGCAGAACTGCCACTTGCTCTTATTTTCTTAAAATATATTCCTAGATTCTATTCTGTTTGCTAATATTTTGTTTAGAAAAATTGCATCTGAATTCAATAAGTGAGTTTTAGTTCTTTTGTCAGATGAGATTCATGAAGAATTTATTTTATACATCATTTCAAAGAACTACCTTTTGGGTTCATGCAGATTCATTTAGGCTTTCTAATGCGTTTTCACATTTTTCTATTTCCCTAATTAAAACTTTTATCTTAAAACTTTTAAAAACAATATGCATAACTTGATTATATATATGCATTTATGTAAAAGTGGATATGTGTGTATGTAATACACAGAAACTGAAACTGTATTGAAATGCACTGTGGCCAAATTTTGTTTTTTATTCTACTACAAAATTCTAAACTTTGAAGAGTGCATGTATTTTACGTAACTATTTTAATACGGAAGGAGTAACAACAGGTGATAAACTAAGAAAATCAAGTTTAACTGTATTTTGACATCCGATTATTTTCTAGTTCAACAAAATTATCTAGATAGGACACAACATGCAGTATTAGTTAGGAGCAGACAATTATTAAGATATGTAAGAGTCATTAAAAGGAAAATATAGTTTTAAGTTTTACTAATTTTTTTTTTTTTTTTTTTTTTTTTGCGGTACGCGGGCCTCTCACTGTTGTGGCCTCTCCCGTTGCGGAGCACAGGCTCCGGACGCGCAGGCTCAGCGGCCATGGCTCACGGGCCCAGCCGCTGTGCGGCATGTGGGATCTTCGCGGACCGGGGCACGAACCTGTGTCCCCTGCATCGGCAGGCGGACTCTCAACCACTGCGCCACCAGGGAAGCCCTACTAATGGTTTTAATGCAGGTGGGACATCTGGTTTAAACAAACGATTAGTCTTCAGATTATGCTTGTGAACTTAATGCTCTTTTATGAATCTTCCAATTCCCCCACACTCCCACTGTGTCATTAGCTGGTATTTGGTTTTAGAAAGCAATTGAGAATGAGAGGTGCATCTGGTGTAAGCTAAAAAAAAAAAAGACTAGGATCTGCAGCATCTGAGTTGTAGCTTTCAGTGTCTCAGTGAGATCAAGCTATGAAATATTATCTTCTGGATGCTAAAACACACATGAAACAGAAACATAATAGAATATCAACTAATTAATATATAATGAAAATGTAACTGTCACATATAAAAATAATTCTGTCCACATATGGTCAAGTCATATGAAAAAAACAAATCTTAATCAGAAGACACTTTATTCCTTTACTATAAGAAATCACTCAAATTTTGACTCATATTAACTCATTTCTTCCTCATAATAATTCATAATAACCCTAGGAAGTTGATAATATAAGCTCTTAGCCAAGAACCTATGTGGATCTTTCAAGCCTGACCATAGGTAGCTACGAAGGCTTTACCTGGCAGCCCTCACAGAGGAAAGCAGCCCTCCTTACAGCAGAGGTGGTGCACAGTCAATGTGCTGAGGTCTCTGAAGGGAGCTGCAGTCAAGGAGGACTCAGGGCTTCCTGACAAGCCATGCTTTTAAGCATGTTGACATTCCTAGCCCAGGTGCTTCCAGTAGGATGCCTCTTTCTCAAGTGCCTGCCTTGGGTGCCTTTCCTGAAATGTCCTTAGAGGGGTGGGGGGAACCCACTCTGGCTCATTACTCAGTACTTTCCCACTCTCAGCCCTTTCCCCTCTCCCTCCCTCCCCTCTCCCTTCTGGCCCCCAGATCCATAAAATTTCAGACAGGAGCCTTTGCTTGGGGGCTCCCTCAGCAGTGAGACAATTTCCTGTGTTTGTGTTGATCAGTCTGATCCATCTGACTCTCTCCTGGAGCTGTTCCATGGTGAAAAATGGCACGGCGGAGGACTTGGTGCTTTTTCCACTGCAGCTTCTTGCTTATACTATTGCCTTAAGTGATTAAAAGCTTGAGTGTTACCTTCTTATTGGTTCTTTTTCTTAACTGACCACCATGAAATCTAGTGGCTCAGCTCAGCTCTTGACTCTCTCCTTTTATAGCCGTGGAAATGGAGGTGCTGAGAGCATAAGTGACTTGCCCAAGGTCACATAACTAGTAAGAGGCAATGTTAGATTTCAAACAAGCCTGTTAGCCTCCTAAATCCATTCTCTTAACTATACATCTTCTTCTTGGAAAATATCATTGTCTATTTTTCCATGTTCAGGTTCTGATATACTTCTATTTGCTTAATTATTAGAGGGTAAGTAATTTCCATCATTTTGATATTCTCATTTTGATATTCTCATGTTGATGAGCGTTATTATAGAGCTCCAGGTAAGTGAAACATAACTCACTATATGATTTTTTTTCACTCTGAAGGGCAGCTTGTTGCACAGGCCCTATTGACATAGCTATTCAAGGATGTTAGAATGTTAGAGAAGTCTTGCTAGGGATCTGTACAAGAAAAAAGATACTCATCTCTACTTTATCCTGCTAAAGTTTAGACTGAAGTATCTCAAATATTTTGAAAAATACGATTTGGTTAAAATTATTCCAAAATAACATATTTTGAAAGAAGTAGTATCATTTAAAAATTGTTTTTCCACACACTTCAAACCTTTTCCTCATTGTTTCAATTATAGCCAAAAAGTATGTCAATAAAAAGCCAGGTTGTTCTTGAAAACATTGCACTTTTCTGCTTTAAGAATTAGTACTCAGTCCATTCTCTACATCTGTGTCCTTATTCCTGCCCCACCCCTAGGTTCATCAGAATTTTTTTTTTTTTTTTAGATTCAGGGAGATCAGCTCGGTGCTTTGTGACCACCTAGAGGGGTGGGGTGGGGATATGGGGATATATGTATACATATAGCTGATTCACTTTGTTATACAGCAGAAACTAACACAACATTTTAAAGCAATTATACTCCAATAAAGATGTGAAAAAAAAAAAAAAGAATTAGTATTGTACCAAAACCCAAAAACATACGTTAAGAAATACTTTGCAAAATATCACTTAAGAATGAATTATCCTTACATTCTTTGTCAAAATTATGTGATTTGAACATATTTACAATTATTAAACAAATCAGTGTCTCCAAACACTAAAGGAAAAGTAGACACGTATTTTATCTTATAATTATTATAAATATAATAAAATATAAATAGAACAAATATAATTAATAGAAATAGTGTAACATAATTATATAAGTATAAATTAGATTAAGCATATACATGTGTATTGCCATCTTTACCTGAAATAGACTTGAAATGGATAAAATACCTGTCTGTGGATTATAATTTATTCTTCACATCCATTCTCTTAAATATAAGTGATGGATGGAATAAAATATAACTTGAAATCATCTGATTTTCCTATTTATGACCTGATCTATTTCATTTATTTATCTATTTATTCAGTATATATCTGTTATCCATCTATCATGTGCTAGAACAGAGGACAGGATGATGAATTGGACATTGTCCACAAGGACTTTTCATTTTAGAGTGAGACAATGCTAGGGTTCAGCACTGGTTATTATCGGGTTACACAGGAAAAGTTACCTAATCTCGCTTATAGAAGAGAACACTTCTTAGAAGAGATAACAACTGATGAGTATCTTAAAGTGTGAATAAATTTTGCCCAGCAAACAAAAGAGGAAGGGCAGTGAAGACAAAGAAATTTTAAGAACTCATTCTATAGAGGGGGAAAATAAGTAGGAATCTGCTGAAAACTCCAAGTTGTTGGTTTTGACCCTACATTAGTCAGTTGCAGTGACAGTGTTTTTAGACAAGGTCATGGTTAGATTTCCATTAAATACAGCTCTTGCTGGCATTTTGTCAGGTGGAGTTGTCAGGACTGAAGGCAAGGAGAGTAGTTAAACACGGGGGCTCTTAACCAAGGGTTCTTGGGCCCTAAAGGGGCTGTGGATAGAATTTATGAGGTTCTTGAACTTGATGGGGGAAATGTTACATTAGTTTTGGGTCTCACATTTAGGTCTTTAAACCATGTTGAGTTAATTTTATATGTAGCATAAGATAAAAATCTAACTTCATGTTTGTGTCTGTGGCTATCCAGTTTTCCCAACACCATTTGTTAAAGTGACTTCCCTTTTTAAAATAATATTTATGCCAATTACTATTTCAAACTGTATTACATATTAATCCCACTGTTAGAATACTTTATGTAATATAATAATAAAGAAGTGTATTACTATATCACATAAAGTATGCTGATAGGTGTATTTCAATTTAATTTATTTTGTTGTAATCCTTTATAATTTATTTTATAAATTTATTGATTTTATACATATTAATTGATGATATAAAATATTCATTTTGAGCCTATTTATTTATTTTAAACATTATGAGAAGGGGGCTATGGGTTCACCAGACTGCTACAAGGGTCATGGCCTCAAAAAATATTAAGAATTCAGAGACTGTTCCAAGAATTCAGGCAACAGACGAAGTCTTGAACTAGAACAATGGTATTAAAAAATACGTACAATGAATAAATAGGCAAATTCAGCATGATTTAGCAATTAAATAAATGTCAAGAACCAAAGATAAGGTGAACTCAGTGATGCCTACCAACGTCTTAACTTGGGTGATTTGATTGGTTGATGGTGGGTAGTTCTGGTACTTAGTGGGGAAGCTGAATTTTAAACCATGAGAACAGCCAGTAATCACCCATGGGGAGAAGGCAAGTGAAGAAACTGACTCAGGATAAAGCCATGGAAAACCAATATTCAAGGCCAGCCAATTTATTATTATCAGATACGGTATCATGCACTGTATATAATGTGTCAGCAAATAAAACTCATATGTAAAGAATAAAACTTCAACAAGCAATTGATGGTTAATCTGTAAAGAATCATTTGTTATGATTCTACTCTGCATTTATAGTTTTTGTACCTGCAATTATTTGCATGCAAAAAAAAATACAGCTACTGGTGCCTAATTATAGCCACAAACATCCAAATTTGCCCTCAAAAGAATAACACAAAGAGATACCATCTGTGAAAGTGCAGTAAATCCCTCACACCTTTCCTGCTCCACATCCTGTAAGGCTGGTGGACACATTCCCTTTGGCTTCTATCTTGGGCTTTATTCTTGCCTGATCTCATTCATACATTATAGGCTAATAACTAATAATCTGAAAGTCAGTAGGCCTTTCCTCTTATCCAAACGTTATGATTTTCCCCCCTCATATAAAGTGTACTACGGTATGGGCAGACTGAAAAATGGAAGCCATGTCTGAAGCACATCATTTGCTTTGTTACTGTGGACAGATTCAATTTCTCATTCACATGTAATTTTACAAGGTATGCAACTTGAACACTGTTGAACAAAGATGATATCTCATACAAATTTCTGCTTAAAGGTGACAAGCAAATTATGTTACTTTACTTTTTAAAGAAAGTTTTAGCCACTTATTAGAAACACAGCTGTCAGTTTTGTCAAGTATATTCATATTTCTCTGTTATTAGGACCATCAAGAAGTTTAATAATTGTCCCTTGGAATTTGATTTCCTACAAAAGTACTAAAACACAATCAGTACTATTGCAAATAATCATTGAACTGTATGAAGATAGTTATGATTTCAGATGGAAAACATATAATAATAGATGAGAAATATAAAACCCAGGGTAATTCTTGATAAAGATTCTGTTCTCATACATATGTCAGTAATAATAAATGTGGGGACAACATAGCCTGCTGTATAAAAGTGAAACAGATTCCCAGCAGAATAATTTCCAAAAGCTTTAATGAGAGTTCAAATATTACTTGCTTATCATTTAATCATATTAAACAGTTTGAATCTAATAAATCCTCTGTTGTAGAAATACTATACACTTTAAGAATGGGAAATTGGCTAGTTTATTAGGCTAATGACTAAAACCAGAATGTAATATGTATTTCTTCTGTATGAAATATATATTTTTCCATTCTATTGATAGTGTTTAGAATTGTCATAAGGTACTACCATGAAGGTTTTAGGGGTAAATGAAGGCTTAGGAATTCTAAAATTTTCACTGGTTTTTATTTCTTATCTAAAAAATTCAGTGAATAGGAAAGTACATTCTTGTTCTACTACCATTTTCTCAGTGGTATATGAGTCACAAAGAGTTGAAGTAGCAGTTACACACCAGCCTTAAGTTTATGGACAATGGGCCACATGCTTAGACATTAGAAATATGGTAAAATAATTTAGATTTAGCAAAAGGGATCAGGTTAAGACAATGAGAATTTGTAAAGGGGGAGTATCATTCTAAAAAGAGAGTTAATTAGAAGCAAAAAGAATGTCCTGTCATACATAACTAAACATTTCAATGGATGCAGTCAAAATTCAAAACACTATTAATGACATGATAAACATAAGCCATTCTTGTGAAAACAAGAGGTAGAAGAATCTTTCGAGACATTAAAAAGGATAATGCTACTTACATCCTGAGCTGCCATTTGTTGACACCAGAGTCAGGTTGGAAGGCCATGGATTCCGAACAATATCTTGCCAATGAATTGTGTCTGTATAACAAAGAAACTTGTTCTGGTCTACATAGACCCCACCATTTAGGATTTCTGTATTAAAACAAACAAACAAACATAGATTTGTTGTCAAACTTTTTGATGATAAAAGGTATTCAATAAAAATGATTTACTGTTAAGCTATTTTCAGTGTTAAATTACAGTTACTTTGTTAATAGCCAAGATATCTTTAAAAATATCTTTTTCCTGAGCCATATAGGTTGCAGAAATTTGAAAACATTGAACAATACAAAGAAAAACAACCACTCATAATTCAAGCACTCAGAGAGAAACATTCTTCACTTTTTGGTACAGATGCTATCAGTCTTTTTAAATTTCCTCTGAAATTGGAATAATATTGCATATAATATTCATAACCTGCTAGTTTTGTTAATACTAACTGGTGAGTATTCAATGGTAATTAAATATTATTCTATGTTATTTCCAAGGAGCATATAGTATGTCAGGGTATAACTTAAACAGTACTTATTTAACCAACCCCTTCTTATTGGTAATTTAACTTGTTTATCTCTGATTAGTTCTTTAAAATTCTTTCTATAAATAACATTCACAGATTGTGAATATTTTTAAGCCAGATTGTGAATATTTTTAAGACTTTTGCTACAAATTGTTAAATTTCCCTTAAAAATATTGTTTCAGTCAATGTGACATTGACAGGAATCAGTTAGGTAAGTAACTAGCGCAAAGTGGAAGCCAAAATTAATGCTTCAATCACAAAAGTGTTCTTTGTTCATCTCAAATGTAGTCAACAGAATTGCCAATTATTTGTTAAGAACAACACACAGCAAGATATCATAAAAACGCTCTGGTTCATTGGAATAAGGGCAAGATTGTGGGATTATGTGCATCAGAGCCAAGTTTTACTTGATTCTCTATTTCACTACTCTAGCCTTAATCAATAACTTGTCCTCTCTGAACAATGGCTGATCATATACATAGATTCTCATTCAGATACCTTTAGCTTATCCAGAAAAAAGGTAGATATTCCCTCTGAAAATACTATTTTTATCATTTTAAGAAATTGGGGAGAAATACACATAGCATCTTCCTACCCAATATCTACCACATTTTTTCTTCTTGTCCAATACAAGAACAAGGTAAAAGAAATCATATATCAGTCCATAAAGCATCCAGATACAAATAACAAAAGTCCAATTAACAGTAATTTATATAGATAAGGGATGATTTTTCTCACATAATAAGAAACCTATCGGAGGCAGTGTGGATATTAGTTTAGCTGTTCTGCAGTACCCACAACCTGCTATGTATGTTGGCTTTATTCATACAAGGCATAAGATGGCTGCTGCATCTAAAGGTGTTTGTTTGAATTCAAGGCAAGGTAAAGACAGAAGAGCAAGCAGGAGACTTCCTCCTGGTGAAGCTTCAACTTTTGATTTGGAAAGACGTGCTTTCCCCAAGGATTACTTCTGCATTACAATGGCCAGAACAATATCCCATGGCCATTCCTAATGCAAGAGAGGTTGAGTGAGCAAGTATGTAGGTGAACATATTGTTATTCAAACAAAAGCCAAATGTGCAAGGGTGTTAGTGAGGAAGAAGAGGTCCGTGATATTGGGAAGGCAACTAACTCCATCTCTTGTGCTGGCCTTAAGAAAATCACCTCTCCTGTGCAGTATCCCAAGCTAAACCTTTAAGAGTCCCCTTAAACCAAAAAGGGGCATAAAAGAATGAATGGGGGCTTCCCTGGTGGCGCAGTGGTTGAGAGTCCGCCTGCCAATGCAGCGGACACGGGTTCGTGCCCCAGTCCGGGAACTTGCCACATGCCGCGGAGCGGCTGGGCCTGTGAGCCATGGCCGCTGGGCCTGCACGTCCGGAGCCTGTGCTCCACAACAGGAGAGGCCACAACAGTGAGAGGCCCGCGTACCGCAGGAAAAAAAAAAAAAAAAAAAAAAACACATAAAAAAGGTATTTGTGGAAGTAAGATTGGTGGTCACATATAAAATGCCTTAGTACTTTGCATATATAAAATCCTTCAGATTAATTTTGACATTTCAGGGGTTTCCACATTTAAAATCAATCCCATTTCCATCATTAATCCTTTCACTGACTATTGGATCCATTTCCTCAAGTGAGGGGGAAAAAAAAAAAGAAACAAAAAGAAACTAGATAATCTTTCTACTTCTAAAACCCAGTTCATTCCTTTTCATGACCTAAAAATACAACCTTCATCAAAGCAGAGGGGAGACGTAAGATGTAATAAAGATTGTGAAAATGGATTTCTACACTAATGTTTGGCATTAAGTCTCTATCTAAGAAATGTGACGATCTCATACTAATAGCTTTCTCATGAGACATTAGGTGATGCTCTTCTGCTCTAGGAATAATTCTTCATTAAGTGACAAAGAAAGGAGATTTTGACTGCTATCCAGGAAATGAAGGTTATTTTTCAGTCTACATTTGGAAAAGTTCTCTTAAAAAAAAATGTGAAGAGAAAAGGTAATAGCTCAAACGTTGTAGAAAGAGTATATTTTTCAGGAGTTACATTTTAATTCAAATAGTTCATACTGACAGATCACAGTATCCATCTACAAATTCCTATCTAAAAATATTTAAATAGATTCAGATTATATTATACTGAATAATAATCTCATCAAATCCTGTTCTTCGATAAAAATTAATCTGTTACCAATGTTGACATCTGTTTCTTAGAAATACTCTGTTCAAGAGCTTGGCTTATACTTGGAAAATGATTTAGAAAAGAGGCAATAATAATTCAAGTATAATCTTACATGTTAAAATTTTAAATTAAGACTACAATCATGATCAATCTGGATGAGGCTTTTATTCTGAATTCAAAACCCAGCATCTGCTAGCAATTCTGGATCAGGGGGATTTGTAAAGTTTTAGCATTTAATAATGTATATGTATATTTTCCCTGAAAATAGTCTTTTTTTCTGTTATGTTTGGCTTAGACCATAATCTGTAGTTGAATGTCATAACCTCACAATCAGAAAGTGTATATTTTATTGATATTTATAGAAGTTTTTATGTACATTTCATCTTACATTTTCTTTTGATCAACCTGATTACTTAAACATGTCAGAAAATAATGTCAAAACTGCACTTATTCATTTATATGGTTTACATTATTTTATAAGTTTATACAGTGTTAAAATATTAATTTAATATGCTTCTGTGGGGAAATATTCAGTTAGATTTATTGCTGGACTAAGCAAATTCTAGGGAAAGGTATTGACCTGCAAGAAAATTGTTAAAAGACACAGATTATTTGCTGGACAAAAGGGATAGCCAATGCGTCTGCCTTCACTGACTATAAAGGCTTTTTTAAAATTATATGTTTACATTAGAAAAAGGGACAAAGATTGGAAAGAGAAAAGCTTGGTAAGATATTTATCCAGGATGATACAAGAAAAGTGTCCAGCTGTACTTTAAATCTACCTTTGCTAACAGATTAGTTTCTATCAGTTTTACTAAAGATTTATTAGAAGGTACCACCTTTGTTACACCAAGAGCTTCTATCCCATTAGCATGAAATAAAGTGATTAATAATTATATTTTAAGACCATGACAAAAAGACAATTTCTAAGGAAGATAGGCAAATGAGACCCAGACCTCATTGATATTCTAACAAAGATGCTTGGAAGTGTGGAAGGACTCAAAAAATGTTGAATAACTAAGAAGTTCAAGGTAATCTCATTACATTGAATTTCTCTTTCCCTGTAGGAAATATATCACAGTAAATAAAGAGAGACACAAATAGATTCTTGGTCATTGAAATAATTGGTAGAAAAAATCTGTTATGAATTTTCTTATCATATTATATAAAAATATTTCCAGCAAGTTCACAAAACTATGTCTCCTTTAAAAATGCCACCATTAAATATAATAAGATATATTAAATACAACTTTCTATGAAAAAAAGTATAATTTCATTTCTTAAAAAACTCCACTAAATACTTAAGTATGTTTGTGTCTCAAACACTTCCTACTAGATTAATACGTGCAAGTCAAATAAAAAAAGAGAAAAAAAAAAGCATGACTTTTTTTTTGTATTCAGAGTAAGTAAACTGTAATCCACACTACTCTCCAATGTGTTAAATTTAACATATACAGCACATGATTTGTAACTGAAGTAATTAGACTAAACTCCATGAAGGCAAGGGCTATTTTTCAGCGCTGTATCTATATCATCAAACTTGGAGCAATACTCAGTCAATGAATATTTGTTAAATTGAACTGAAAAAAATTGTACCCTGATATTTGTCACCAACATTGATCAACTAACTTGTTATAGTTCCTAATTTTAAATTATATTCTGACAAAATCAAAGTAAGAATGAAAGTTATCTTTTTTCTATAAACACTCTACAGTTGATTTTTATTGGTCCTACATTTCATTAAGCCAGGGGTCATTTTTGTTTTGTTCAAAACTGTATCCCCAGTGTCTATCATGAAAGGCACAAGCCAGATACACAATAAATGTTTGCTTCATAAAAGAAAATATAATATCCGGAGTATAAAAAAATGAAATACATATATAATTTTGAGGTTAGAGATTTTATAAGTTGAAAGAGAAATAGTTTTTATTACATAAAATGCTGATAATTGATAATGTGCAAAATTACTGCAGGCAGTACATTAAATATTTATAAGGTACATTTAGATATATTCATTTATATCCCTAAACCTATTTTGTGTACCAAATTCAGTTATCATTTATCAGGTGAATAATGATGATTATGAGCTATCCCAGACAAATAAAATTCCCCCAAACCTGTACCAATTACCTAGCATGTGCTACACAAAAGTCTAAATGAGTGTTTTTATGTTGAACCATAAATCTACCTCACATTGTTCCTTAAATTACTTTTTAGAAAGCTGTAAAGTGTCAACATGACATTTTAAAGAAGGTGTAAAGTACTTGTGTCTCAGAGATCCAATCCACAAAGTTTGTACATTTAACCATTTCTTCCCTCGATTCTCACTTGTATGAGTCTAATAAAGAAGGAAATGTTTGTGCTATTTAAATAGTTATTTTGTGCTTTTCATTTCTTTTCAAATGCTAGCTATTATAGTGAATTGGGGGGATGAGTTACCATTAAGAGAATCATTGACATTTTGCAAATATATTCTCGCAAAAGAAAATGTGATAAAATACTAAATCTTGGCTGTTTTTTGCCCCTGCCCTGTAAGAAATAGCCTGATTGTAATGTAGCATCCCTGCTGAAAATACAGATTAATATGACCTTCTTACTAGGTTTAAGGAGTCAACAAAATTGCTTTGACTCCCAAGAACAATTCATAAATAAGACTGAATGTCTTTCTCTTTTTACAAAATAAAGATTATAATCTTAAATGCAGTTAGCCATATTTCACTTTAGTTTATGTGATCAGTATCAATAGTAAACTTTTTACCTCTATTCACAAAGCTAACAAGCACAATGATATAAGAAATATCTAATAAGCAAGGGTGAAATACTTAACCTCGACCCCTGACTGCGTATTTAAATGTCTTGTTTTGCATGGGTGCATTTACAGGTCAACCTTAGAATTAAAATGATAATAAAAGTAAATAAAGATTAGAAATATTGCACTTGTCTAATTGGGAACGTCTGAATAATGCATACATCAGAATTCTATTGCTTATCCAAGCCAAAGGTCACAATCAAGAAGTCAAAGTCCAAAGTGGCAAAAGCCCATTTTCAAGATGAAGCTGCAGGAAGCAGTTACTGGATTTTCTCAGACATAAAGCAATGTATCTTTCTCACTGTCATCACCTTAAGCCACGAAAGTCTGTTGGCAGATAATGATACAAAAGTAATACAGCTCACATCATCCACCTGTGATACTTAATACATCATCTCTGGAATGGACTTGGGCCAGAGATTCCTGTATCTTTCCCAAACCCAGACCTTTCAGCTGGGAGCACAATGAATTGCTGCTACCCCACTGGGTCAGCCCTCAAGGTTCATTATTAATAAGCTGAGACTCTAAAGGCTAATGAGAACCGGGTGCTTGAGGAGACAATGGCTCATTCATCATCAATCAAGCTTTGAAGTTTTTATACAGATGATTTAAGGAGAGTTGAAGTGTGCAAAATTGAAATGTCACATTTGTATTGGGAGTGGGGAGAGGGTGATAATGTAAATGAGTGATGTAACCTTCTGTATTTCAGCTCGATGATCAGAGTCAAAATCTCATGGTTGCGGATACTGGATACCGAATGTTAGGAAATAACAGTGGACAGTTTTTCAAACAGAGCAAGGCAATTTCAAGAAGAAATTATTAGATTCATTGACTGAAAGTTAGCTTAAGATAGAAAATAGTGGCAAAAATATCTTGATTTCAGTTGAATGGAGCTTAGTAATTCTCCCCATAATGTTTCAATGCACTAATACTTCAGGATCCAAAACAATTCTAAGCTTTCAATATTTTGTAGCTTGAGTCCTAGCTCTGCTGAGAAGTCTACTATGACCATCTAGTTTTCAGAGGAGAATTGCCTCTAACTTTTATAACATTGATTATCTGAACCATTCATCTAACAGAACAAATGCCACCTTATCTTCTTTATTCTTTTGTATATTGTCTCCCCTATCATAATGTAGGTCTCTAGAGGATAAGAACCATGACATACATCTTTCTGCAGCCCTGGTAGCAAAGAAAGTGTCAAGCACATAGTAGAAATTCAAATGGTTTTGATGATTATAATGATACTGACATCTTCAGAACATGACTAACGTTTGTAAAAAGTTCTTAGTTGCTTAATTAATAACATAATAGTGATATCTTCTCCTTATGCACTAGATGATGTTTACATTATAAACCGCATAAAATATTGAATACAATTTGTGTGATCTTAATGTATCAATTCTTTCTATCCATTAGGAAAGTAGTAATCCACTTAAACATTCATATTCTCTGGAAAAATTTAAAAATAAATTTTGTCTTGTAACTGGCTTTAAATTACAAATACAGAATTTCCTTCTCAAATTGTTCTCTTACCTTATTATATAATTCTATGTGTTTGTCAACATGTTTGATAATTTTCTTCTAATAATTTCTCCCAAACTTGTACTCCCCCAGTATTTCCTTATTTCCAGTACAACCAAAATAACATGTTGTAAAAGTCAATTAGACTCAAAACTTGAGATTTGTAATTAACACTTACAGCTCAATATTTAGTCAGTCACGACACCCTAAATAAAATCCTCATAATGTTTGTTTTCATTTACCCCATTCTTTTTTATATTCCCTGCTCCTTATTAATTTAGGTTCTATTATCTCATACCAGATTCAACGTTTTGCTTCTAACCTACCATCTCCACGAATCCATCTTACATATTAAAGTCATAATATATTGTATATAGCTAGATATATAGAAAGATAGAAAGAAAGATAGACATGTAGATAGCTATACTATAGGTAGGCGGGTGGGTAGAGAGATAGATTAATATTTCTGTATTAGGACTTTGAGTATGAAAGCAATAATATTAAATGTAGTTAACTGGGTAAAACTAAGTTCAAAATCTAGTTTTTCACTTGCTAGATGTGTGACCTTGTATACATTTATGAGACTCAGTTTGTTCAACTCTATAATGGGAATATTGTAATCATACGATCTGTCACACAGTTGTTGATTATATTACACTTTATATTTAGTAATTACTCAAATAGCTGTTCACTGATTATGTTGTCTCTTAAAGAGGGTCCCTGTAAACAGCCACAAGACAATTATACAATATCTATGTCTCATTGGTCTGAATTCAGTCATGGAGCCACAGCTGGGCACGAAAGGCAGGGAATCACAGTCTTTGTACTGAGTGTTATATGACTAGCTAAACTTTATATACTATTTAAAACTTAGACAGATGTAATGGAATTGGGAGACAACAAGCAGTCTCTGCCATACTGACTCAAAAGAAATCTCTTGGCATCTTATATATACTTATAAAACATAAATCTTGTGAATTGAACAGGCATAAAGATTTTTTGCAAAATTTGTATTGAAGTACAATATACATACACAGATGTGCATATATCATATGCAATGTGTTTTTGCAAACTGAACACACTTATGCACTCAATCAAGACATAGAACACTCCAGCACGACAGAAGCCTTCCTCATATTTCACTCTCTATTGAAACCTTTATCCTGGCTTTGAGCAAGATTGCTTTCACATAGTTTTGTACTTTATACATAAATGGGATAATAGTGTCTGCATTCTTCTTGTCTGACTCCCTTTTGCTCAACATTACGTTTGTGAAATTCACCCATATTGTTCATTTTCATTGTTGTATGGTATTGTATGTTTTGTCTATTATACTGATGGGCATTTGGGTATTTTCCATTTGGGCTATCACAAATAGTGCTGCTAGGAACATCCTAGAATATGCCCTTAGTGACCATATGTGCACATTTATGCTGTAGACATAAGTAGAAGTGAAATTGCTGGACCACAGTGACCGTTTTCCAAAGTGCTATTTGCCGATTTATATTCCCAAGAGTTTAGCCTCTTGCATACTATTTTTGAAGTGTAATTTTTTAAGTCAAGAGGTTTCTTTCCATTTACTTGAAAATGGATCTTCCTATGTGTGAAACATTTACAAAGCACTGAGGTAAACCTGATCTCTATTTGAGGTTATTAGGAAACAATTGAGTAATTAATGTACGAGATGTTACCCTCCTAACTTTTTAATTTTGGGGGAGGGAATCTGACTCAATGTTTTGAAAATGATATTTTACAATATATTAGAAAAATACATTAAAACTATATCAATAATTATAAAAATAAAGAGCAAAGTATGGCTTCTAGAAGTTGGATGAAAAAATTCACATTAAGTGAATATCTCTCTGATAAAAGAGATGAACACAATCAAAAGTATATAAAAAAGGATGAAAAATTCACTATTTTCTTGTTATTAAAATAGAACACTCCTTTACATAAAGATCAAATATTTTTATTCCCCTATCCACCAGAAAGCCTTCATTACAGACAACAATCCTCTTAAAACTGCTCCAACTTTCCAGAAAATGTAATTGCTTCAGTAGAACAAATCCATAGAGTTCAATGTTTTCATTACCAATAAGGGGGAAAGTCATATTACTGCCCAGAAATGATTTGTCCCTTTTACTTACAGGCTTTAATACAATAAGCCTGGGATAAACTACAAGGTCACTTTCAAATATCTCACCTACGATATTAGTTTATATAGTTTTAATAACTCTTCTCACAATGTGTGACTTCTTCACTACTTCTTTAGAGTATTTCAGAAAAGTATTATTTCTCTTGATGACAGTAACAAATAATATTGCTGTATGTGTTTGTTGCTGGCAAGCTAAGACTTGCAAATAAAAAATAAAGCAAGAGAAAGCAGAATGATTTAATCTTGTAAAATGATTATAATACGATTTTTAAGAGGCTATTTAAAAATAACAAATACATGGTTTGGGGGCCTGGGTGTCTCTGCTAAAATGTCTAGATGTTAAAGTAATGCCGAAGATAATAAATAAAGACAAAATTTTACAAAATAAAGAAGTCATAAAATAAGAGTGCAAAGAAGCAGATTCTAGAACATTTATAAAACCCACAAGTAGGTCTACGTTGACTTCTTTTAAGTAGAGTTTTAATCTGGAGACAATTAGAAAAAGAATGATTGAATATGAGTAGTCATCATTTTGTAAAGCACAGATTTCAAAACCTGAAATATCAGATATCATGGCAAAATAGAAAGAGAAATAGCTTTGGAGTTAGATTGGTTTGTATAAAGTTTTAAATTACTATACCTTACATGCAGGAAAATGCACAAACCTTAAACTCTATGTTTTTTAAATATACATGTATATGGTGTTTGTGCCTCTGTCCCCATGCTGCCACCACCCATACAAAGACACAGAATATCACTATCACTCCAGAAATTCCTCCTTGTTCCTTCCTAATAATGTGTTCCCAAATGCACTATTCTATCATCACAGATTAGTTTTGACAGTATATAAGTTTATATAAATGGAATAACACAATATGTATTCTTTTCTCGTGCCTTCTTTTACTTAAAATAGTATTTTTGACAGTTATTTATGCTGTTGCCTGTTAGTAATTTGTTCATTTTTATTGTGTCCTATTCCTATATATGAATATGACACAATTTGTTTGTAGATTAGTTCATATTTTTTAAGCATATCTTTGCTATTTTTACCTGTGTGATTTCAGGCAAGTTAAAGTTTCTATTCTATTATCTAGAAAATAGGAATAATAATATTTAATTTGTTGGTTTATACTGAGAATGACAATTATGTATATAAAGCACCTGGTACATACTAGGTCCTCACAAAATGGTAGCTATTTCAAAATATGTTTTGAATGTAGTTCAGGAGCCTCCTTTGTTCAAAGTATTTAAACATATGTGCACATTGAATAAAGTATTGGATCTTTTGGGAGGAAAGAAGACCAAATAAAAACTTCTGAGAATCATACAAAATTTTCATAAGTTAAGTTTGGTGCTTGGCATAATAATTTTAGAGCTAGATATATTAAGCTAAAATATTTTTAAATGTACTTCCAAAGTTGACTAATAAAAATTGGGGTTATCTGTATTTCATAAGATAAACTGTTCCTGAGGACAAGATCATAAATTCTGTAACTCACTATTTCCCCTATAATGAGTAATCCTGAATATCTAGTTGGGTTAATCCTTTGAGTCATTTCTTGTCATCTCTGTAATTATATTCCATGACAGTGCTTGGAACTGGTAGATTTCCTTCTGTTCAGTTCAGGTTGGTACATAGTTCACAGGTCACCAAGTCTCTGCTGGTAATTTCCAGGTGACCTTCATCTCGGCTGCCACCACCACTGTGCTTCATAGAAATCAGGGTAAAATCCAAAGGACAGGGACAAGTAAACTGAGCTGTCCTCTTCCATTTCAAGAGTTGGGCATTTTTGCTGAAGCAGAATGGATTCATTAGGAAACACAGAGCATTATTAAACATAACTGTGTAGCTCTGGGTTGGTCAGGGAGGTGGGATTGCTCTAAACTTTTGATTAAATTTATTAAAGGTTTAAAAAAAATAACTAATAAATTGTATATTAAAACCTAGCTGTGTAACAAGTATTGCTGTAATAAAACTGCTAGTTGATATAGGGCAAGAAAGTTCTTTACTCTTGAATGAAGAAAAGATATAATCAAATATTATATTTGCTCAGAGATTTTAAGAATTAAAGCTACATATTTAAAATATTTGAAGAAAAAATGTTCATTAAAATTTCTTCAGAAACTTCCGTCATTTTTAATCAATCATTATATCCTATGGCTCCTAGAAACACCACTCACATTATTTTCATATTGTGACATCTGATGTCATAACAGATGGCTCCACTATTCAATGGTATAGCTCTGTAACCTGTATTGTCATGTCTTCTAAATTAAGATACACTTTTATCTTAGGATGCTTCCATTTTTTCAGGGTTAATAAACATGATTTAAAAATTATCTGGGGTATCTGGCTGCTCTTTGAGGATGGACATGAAGAAATGACCCAAGTGCCAAGATGCCTAACAATGTCAGATGGTTCAGTCAACTTGAGAAGCTGACATTCAAGAAGGAAAAACTACTGGGATGTAAATATCTGCACAGGCTATGGGGTCAGACTGGGTAACCATGACACCCCCATAGATCACCTGTGAGATAACATTAGTTATCCTCCCCAAGTCTCAGTGCCCTTATCTATAAAATAAGGATATGGATATTAATATTACCTCCCTCACAGGGAAATTGTAAGGAGAAAATGAGTCAATACATGTAAATGCTCACCACAGTGTCTGTTATGTGGCAAGCATTCAATTGATGTATTATTATTATTATTATTGCTATTATTACTATTAAGGAGAAGATAAGAAAAGTTCTCTGGTAAACTGATTTCTTCTATCCTGCTTGATAATTATCTCTGCTACCTCTTGTAAATACACTTTTCAGAGAGTTAAACTGGGGCAGGATTATTAGGCCAAGTTAGAATATGCGGGTTTGCATTTGCTCATTTTTAACAATTATTTTCAAATTACATAAGTTTCAGATGCCCTTTTAGGAGCATATTATAGGTTCTAGAAACTCACAAAATTACTTAAGATGCTAAATTCACAATTTTCTTTTTTTGGGTGGGATTCCTATACCCCAAAGCCATAAAAAAGGAGACACAGAATAATAAAGCAAGGTGCCAAATGCCTCACACACAGACAGGGATTAAACTAGGATTCAAGGGCCTATCAGGTTCCAAAGCCTGCTGTTAATCATCTCACTCTAATACCTCTTGGTAATACTGCCATTGTTTGAATATATTTATAATCCAATGTATCTCTCAATGTATCTCTGTATCTCTTACAGAAGTCCTCTGAGTTAATAATTACTAGTCTAATTTTACAGATGAGAAAACAAGTTTAGAGAGGTAAGTAACTGGTAAGTGTTCTAGAGAAATATGATTCCAACTCATTCTAACTGCTGAGTTGGGATCCTGCTTTTAAACTTTTTATTCTATACTCCCTCCATAATAGGAAGAAAAGACTGAGAAATTTAAAGGAAAAAAAAGTTTAAGTAGCGATGGAGCACAACTCTAGCTTACGTAATCTACTTCTAAGTATAATTAAGAAGTCACAGTAATTTCCCTAAAGTCTTTTTGAAAATACTTTAATGAGTTGAAAGGTGAAATTATGCTTTTAAGTTATCTTTTCTGCATGAAAAACTGTGTATTTAAAAAAAACATCCTGGCTCTGTTAGATGTTTGGACTACATCCCAACCTCATCATTGGAGGTGCTTTCCTTTTGCCTCTGTTGAAAGTAGACAATAGGAAAATGCAGCACAATAAAACTTCAAGAATTCAGCCTACTTAAGGGAAAGCCCTTCAATTCAATAAAAAGACTGAACTAAAGAAAAGAAAGGCAATTTTATTATGTTCAAGTACTGTGGGAACTCTACCTGTGCTTAGTTTTTGGAAGCTCCACTTTAATGAATAGGGTAAAATTATTTTTAATTACCTTATCCAAAATCACAGCCAGGGTAGAATCTGCCTCTATGTGCTTTGTAGTTTAAATGTGTAGGGCATCTGGTTCTCCTAAACAAATCTGCATTTTCCATATAATGTTTTTTCCTATTAATTTTTGTTGAGCAATTAATACAAAGAGAGCAAAAGAGCAAAGTATTCAAATGAATGCAATCAAATCAATGAAAATTTATTTTAACATTAAGTTTAAATCCTAATCATTTTAATGGCAAGTGAGGTAAAGCTCACATGATGAAATGAAAAGGAATTCAAAATTAAAACATGGTAAAATGTAGATTTATCAAGGTATCGTCTTTGCAGGTAACAGTGTTGAATTGTACACCACTCGATATTATAAGATGACCAAAATATTTTCTTGGGGCATAAATTTTTAAAAATTATCCTCCTGGGCTTCCCTGGTGGTGCAGTGGTTGGGACTCCGCCTGCCGATGTAGGGGACACAGGTTCGTGCCCCGGTCTGGGAAGATCCCACATGCCGCGGAGCTGCTGGGCCCATCAGCCATGGCCGCTGTACCTGCGCGTCCGGAGCCTCTGCTCCGCAACGGGAGAGGCCACAACAGTGAGAGGCGCGCATACCGCAAAAAAAAAAATTATCCTCCTTTCTTTGATATGATTTAATATATTCATCTTTAGCTATGTCTATCAGGTAACATTTTTAATTTTAAGAGTGGAAAAGGACGGAGGTGATTTTACTTGGGAGTTTGGGACATTTTATTAATATTATTTACATTAATTTCATAAATGTACTGAGAAAAAAGATAAGAATATGATATATTATAGTAGATGAATTTTTATTCTACCTCTAACAAAAGGATATGTTTATATTTGGAAAATAATGAAGTCTTTGAAATTAAAGTCCTTCACTAAAATTTTCTCACATATAACGTAGAATTACATAGAAAATTAATCTCCTGTGATAATCTCTATTTTAAGCTACCTAGCCTCGGATACAAGGGGAAAAAGAAAGACAAAAAAAAGGAAGACCAACTTGATCAGCATAAAAATCTGGACTACCATTGGGAATGTTAGCAGGAGTACCACTAGTGCCTTCAGTTCTGCTTTTACCATTGTTACATATACATTTTTCCTTATAATTAAACAACAACACAAACGTATTATTTACTCAAAAGCTATCATATTTTGAGAACTGTTCCTAACAGTTTTCTAAGCGGCCCTGGTCCTCTATTCTCATTTTACTTTAGAGCTTAGAACAATTAGATGGCAACATCTGGCAAATATTGCTCCAAACTAGATGCTAAATATAATTATTTTAAAAGTGTGTTTGTACTGAGATCAGAAATTAAAAAAAGAATATTACCTTTATAATTAAAATACATTTTTGAAATTAAAAAAAAATTAAATGTTGTTCCCTTTGTAATCATTTAATATTTTCTTTTCTCTGGAGCTTCAAGAGTTATAATCCAAATTGCAACTGAAGGAAGCTTAAGCTAGCTGATGTGCACCTAGCTATTTCCCTGCTTCAAAGCCTACAGAACCATCTGCTTGTTGGCAGGTGTAATTAATTAGCTAAGTGGAAGAGACACTCCCTTTTAGAGTGAACAGGAGGAGAGGAGGGAGAAGTCTATGAAAAACCAATTCTGGGAAGACCAATCGGCTGGGTGCCTCTGGGCAAATTTCCGATGCTGAAAACTCATTGAATTGAATGGTTCTTAATTTCACAAGATTTCTAATTACAGCTAGGATAATAAGATGGGATCCAAGTTGAAAAAAAGTTGGCACGTTTTTAAGGAAAATCCTTCCACACAATGTAGACATCCTAAAGTGTAGAAGTTCATTTACTTATACATTTTATCCATTTATTCACTCAACTTTGCTAATAAGCAGTTTTGAGTCTATTTGGCTGACAGGTGGCAAATGCATATTTATAATAGGAAAATGTATCTAGTTAAATTTTTTTTATCCGAACCAAAATTTCTTTTCAGAAGTAGTCAACGAGAAGTCAGTCCAAAGTAGTGCATCGTTACTCATGTAATAAATTAAAAAAAGAATATATTCTAAGAAAAAAAAGAGCAAAAATATTATAAAAACCAAAATCACAAATTTCCTATAAATGTATCTAAATAAATTTCCTATGAATTTTTCTAAACAGCTTACGTTAAGTTTTTATTAAAGGGTGTAAACGCTAATGAATTCTACAATGCATCCTCTTGTAAATGCTCTAATTTGCAAAAAGAAGAATTCTGTCTTAAACTCAAATGTCTCCTTGAGCTTGGCCCTCAGTGGATAAGAGGAGGAGGGCTCAAGAAACAGGAGTGGGTTGGACTGGTGGAAATGAGGACACTTGCAACTACAGGGCGCAATGGCCACCTAGCTTCAAAGAGTGTCACCAAGAGACAACGGGAGCTCAGGATTGCCAGAGCTTAGTTTTCTTCATGGAGGCCAGAAATCCAGAATTTATTGGTAAACATCCAAATTTTTAAACATTTGCTGTACCAAGCCAAGCACAGCGGTGGTCCAGTTATGCTCTTTGACTAGCAGTTTACCACATCTAGTTTAGAGTTCCTCAATAATTATCAAGCCTTTACACCAATAAACATATTGAGATTGTATCTCATTGATCAAGTCTTATCAGCTCCTCTACCTAGTGACAGAGAATGGAAAGGGAAGATGAGGCAGTTCTATAATTTATGAGAGAGCAAAGAAGTAAAAAAGCCCCTACAGTTTCATGAAGAATGGAGTTGAGCGGGCAATGAATTCTATACCACTTCTTCATTCATTTTGTGAGCCTCATTTGTTGTAATAGAGGTGAAATAAGCCTCTCGCTATAGAATAAGGTTTGGCATGTGTGTTGCTGAAATATCACCATGGTACATCATACTCTGACTACTGAAGTCATGTGGATTTTATACAGGTGAAGACTTATAGGTCACCTGAAAGATGAAATCCAGTAACCGGCTGTCATATTAGCATGGTCATGTTTACAAGAGTAACTTAATAGCACAAAGAAAACTAGACTAAAGGACACTGGAAAATTAAATTGCAATTTAGATAAAGGGGACAAAAGTAGAAAAAAGGTGCAGTCAGGAATATACTCCCAGACTTTATTGGTCCTAAATTAATCAGCCCGGTGGGGATATATACCTGATACTTGGAGAGCAGAGGTAGAAAAGGAGAAAGAAAAGTTTAATCTGTATTGTTCATAATTCTGAATGGGATTTTGCTAAAGAAAAAAATGATTCCTGTGCAATATATAGAATTTCTTCTTTGGAAATAAATGAATTGAGTGACGTTGAGATCCCACTAGCACTGAAATCAACAGGCCAAAAAAAATTCCAAGGAAGCCATTCCATTAGTTAGACTTTCAAAAGAAAGAAATTCTAAGAACTGACATTAGACAAACTAGGATGCTTTCAGCCAGGGGTAGGGTATAGGTGAAATTTTAGCTGCCCATTGTTTTCTATTCTGCTCTAAAAAACACCAGGTAATAGTCAGAAGACTTCTGGGAATCAAATTGTGAACCAAAAGTTGATCTCTCCTCTATACTTAGGACACAAGAATCTTAAGAGACTTGGGCTCTTTCCCCTCATTCCATATCTCAGGGATTATTTTTCTTTTTACTTTTTTTTTTTTTTAGTGCTGTAGCCTCCCTCTCTTGTCCATTTTGGAGGGATGTGGTTATATTGAGTCCTTATGCATCAAACCTTCATCCCTAATAGTGAGTGTTACTTCTATCTCTGAGCAGTAGTTAGAGCCATTTCAACAGGACTCTATGCAGCCTCTACCTGCCATAGGCTGGAAGTTGGTCTGTGATCCTGAAACCCATGTTTGTTTGTTTGTTTGTTTCTTGACTCTATTCAGAAGAGTTGGAGAAGAACAAAGATTTGTCTAACAAAATACCTGAGGGAAATAATAGTTTCTGGAAAGGAGTTTAATGGAGAAAATACAGAGTATTCAAGGTCAAAGGAGAAAACATGTATGAGAGAGTATGAGTGTAGACAAATATAGAGAAAGGAGGTAAGTGTTTATTTAAAATATTTTGCCAACACATATTATTTACACTGACTTGTTCTAGGTGTTTCAAGAGGTGGCTGGCCCCTTCTCCAAACTATATCACCTCTTGGCTATATAACTGTATTGTTTTGTACCTTATTCTCTTGCTTCTAACCAATTAATTTACCATAGTCTGCTAATGTAATCATTCAAAATAATCCTAATAATATTAAAGACCAAGACTTTGAAAAATGGTGAAACTGACATCAGATAAACATAATTCAGAAAGTAGTAGAAATTTCAAAATTATATATAGTTAGTATCCTCAGATAACTTGGGGAAAATGTGTAAAAAAATGAACACACTTAGACTCCTATAAGAAGAAACAACCAAGGAAGAAACAAGTGTTCTTGAAAATGACAAATATCATTTCCTACAAAGGTTTAATAGAAGTATTGGAACATAAAATTGAAGAACTCTCCCATAGAGTAGAAAAAGCAGAGAAAGAAAAATAAGAGAAAAAATTAAAGAAATAAAGGATATACCTAGGCAGATCAAAATTAAGGGTTCCAGAAAGAAAGAACAAAGAACACATAGAAGAATAAAATATCAAAGACATAAAGGCAAAATAACATCAGACTTCTCAACAGGGAGACTATATGTTAAAAGGTATACTTCAAATACCATGTGAAATTGCTTTTCACTTAGCATTTTGAACCCAAATAGCCATCAATTGAAACCATCAATGAATAAGTATAGAAGGAAGACATTTTTAGATATTCAAGGACCTAGCAAAATTCTCCTTATGATTTTTCTAAGGAACACATATGAAGGTATTCTTCAGGAAAACAAGGGAACAAAGGAAAGTAGTGGAAAATGTGCGATACAGGACCCAGCCCAGGAAATCTGTAAAGAGAAGTACGAGGATGCAGCTGACTTAGAGAAATGAATACTTCTGGTGAAGTAAAACTGAGAGTTCGATAAGAGTGAACTCCAGGAAAAACGGGACTGACAGAATGCATGATATTATAGAGTTTAGCAACAACTGGACTATAATAAAAACAAGTACTGCAAGATAATGGAAACCAAATAGAAACATGAGGAAAAACAAAGAAAAAAAAAACGACACAAGAAAATGAATATAATTATATTTTTTGTCTCTGCCACAAATTATCTTTAAAAAAATTATAATAATGTGGGACTTCCCTGGTGGTCCAGTGGTTAAGACTTCGTCTTCTAATGCAGGGGGTGTGGATTCAATCCCTGGGAGCTAAGCAGCCAAAAAAAGCCAAAAACAGAAAACAGAAGCAATATTGTAACAAATTCAAGAAAGACTTTTTTTTTTTGCGGTACACGGGCCTCTCACTGTTGTGGCCTCTCCCATTGCGGAGCACAGGCTCCGGACGCGCAAGCTCAGCGGCCATGGCTGACGGGCCCAGCCACTCCGCGGCATGTGGGATCTTCCCGGACCGGGGCATGAACCCGTGTCCCCTGCATCGGCAGGTGGACTCTCAACCACTGCGCCACCAGGGAAGCCCCAAGAAAGACTTTAAAAAAAAATGGTTCACATCAAAAAAATCTTTAAAAATTTTTATAATAATGTAAATACTGTATATTTTCAATTTTTAGCAAAGAAATATAGTATCTTTTAAATAGTTAAAGAACAAAATTGTTAAGGTTGTTAACATATTCTGTTCAATGGATAATGTCTAAAACTGACAAAACAAAAATAATCATATTCAAGACATTCAAACATACATTGATAACCATCAGAAGAGACAGCTAAATAAGATAGAGTAGGCAAAGCAGAGTGTTGTTGATTTTAACCGTGTGAATGTATTATTTTTTAGAAAAATACATAGAGAAAAAACAAGCTGAAACAATTCAATAATGGCCACATATAATGAAGATCCCTGAGGCCAGGGTAATATGCTGCTAAGATCATAGTGGCAGGTGGCTCTTGAGCTGTAATACTGTGTTCCTTTGAAACCTCTGAAATACTGAATCTTGAAAGATAAAAAATAGAAAGAAATCCAACAGGGATCAGTTCCATGACACATTGTGCATTTACATCATTGTTTGTTACGGGAAATATTTAATGTTCTTCCTATTTCACATATTGCCTTTCTTCGAAGGAATTCTGTGTGCTTCCCATTTACTCTTGCATTCAGTGAAGATTTAATAACATCAATATTTAAATAAAAATTTTTTTCAGGGACATTTTCCCATTGACTCTATATTGCTATCCCTATCCTAAAATTGTGAAATTCAAGGCATGTGGAAGTTAATTGACTTAGTTCTTCAAGAAAGGATGGTGAGGGCTTCCCTGGTGGTGCAGTGGTTAAGAATCTGCCTGCCATTGCAGGGGGACATGGGTCGAGCCCTGGTCTGGGAAGATCCCACATGACGCGGAGCAACTAAGCCCGTGCGCCACAACCACTGAGCGCCACCACTACTGAGCACCACAGCTACTGAGCTTGTGCTCTAGAGCTCGTGAGCCACAACTACTGAGCCCATGTGCCACAACTACTGAAGTCCACGGGCCTAGAGCTTGTGCCCCACAACAAGAGAAGCCACCGCAATGAGAAGCCCACGCACCGCAACAAAAAGTAGCCCCCGCTCGCCACAACTAGAGAAAGCCCGTGTGAAGCAACCAAGACCCAACGCAGACAAAAATTTAAAAAATCAATAAATTTATAATAAAAAAAGGATGGTGAAATATGTCCCAGTTCCTTTGAGAAACATTGTCGCTTGTCTCCTATTTTTATAAATCTGACATATTTAATACTACTAATGCTGTAACTACTCTCAAAATTAATTCATCAATAGGCATCAAGAATCTTAAATTAGTAATTCTCTTTTAATTAGAGAATTTGCCAAAAGCATAATAAACCAATATTTGTGAGAGTGTTATACATAAATGCAAAATATTGGAGATTTGCAAAATATTTAGCACTGCTGGACTAATAAACTGTGGTGCATGTATATATGCTAAGTACAATGCAGCTATTGTAAACATGTTTTACAATAGTTTTAAAATATGAGAATGATTTCATTAATTAAAAAGAGCAGAAATCTAAATACAAGTTAAATGCAATTTGCTTGAAATATACCTTAGGCATATATATTCATAATGCATACAATACATACAATACTGGAACAAAATACCCTACTTATCATCTAGATGATGTTAATAAAACTTTGAGCTTCACTTTGCTCATCAGAAAAAATGTATAATACTACTTTGTAGTGTTATATAAGGATAAATGAGTTGATGGATATGAATATATCATAATTACTGCTAAACAGTAAGGGGTGTTTGTGTATAAAATTACTGTAAGCATAAAGATATACAGCTTATAATTACATCATATATATGATATGCAGAATACTGAGGTGAAGACATTAAATCTTCAAAATTATAGGTAATTACACAGAAAATAAGTATAATAATATAGAGGCATTAACATGAAAGCCTCAAAACAGGTAGAAACTCACTCAGCTGGTGAATCATAGTCTTTGAGTTGGACTTTTATAATGTCTGATTTAACAAACAACTAAATCAATCTGAAAGTTTCTAAATAATGCTCCAGTATTATTGTGTCAGAACACAGTGATAGTAGTTTCTAGAACCTGTGCACAGTCATTACGCCATGTGACTTTTATCAATTACATATTCACACACATGAATATATAAACTGTGATCTGATATCCACAGTCAGTTAATATCTGTTTGTCCCAGAGTAATTGTAAGTAGTGCCTCATTTTACCCTCACAATAAACTGTATGGTGATCTTATTATTTTAAAAAAGATAAGACATTCTCTATATGAATGGTCTTTGCAAATGGTAAAGTTAAAGTCAAAGTTTAAATACATTTTAAATTTCAAAACTGCAAGTTTCTGGTAAAGAAAAATATAAAGTGCTATAATTATTTAAATATGTTATAATACCAAATATAATTTTTCATAAAATAACTTAGAAAGAAAAGCATTTGGCTTTCCTCAAGTGTTATGCTTCCTTGTTTTGCAAAAAAAATTCAGCAGTTTTCTTCTTCTCAAGAGAGTAAAGTAAAAAAGCAATCAATCAAATTTCAAGAGATTGTCAAAAAATGTTAAGAAATAATAACAGAACATAAAGAGAATTTTTCCCTTCAGGAATTTCAACTCTTCTAATATTCCATTTTCAAAAAACTCCATTACTGTGACAAGTTCTACCAGAAAATGTTTAATTCATTGCAAGTAGCAAACAACTAAATTTCTGTATTTTTGTTTATGGTATATAAAGCTGATAAAAATCCTATTGGTCTTAATAAAATACTGTTACTATATAAAGGTATCTTAATGTGTATCAGTTATAAAGAAACATTGATTGTTTCTAAAATTAAAAAAAAATTAATAGTACTTTAAAAAATTTATCTAACATGTTTGTGACATTGGAAAATAAAGTTGCACATCTCAACTAGTTTTGAATAACATAATGATATAAAACTAATCGATCATCACCAACAACAAGCACCACCACTCATAAAACACACAGAACTGTCCTGAAAAAATAAACAAGCTGTGATTTCACAGAAAAAATAATTGCGATCAGTATTTAACATTTGCTTCCCCTATTTGTGGAAACATGGTCAGTAGTTAGCAAGTAATGGGGCTGGAAATACTATGTTCCCAGAGGTACTATTTTCTACCTGAGATGCAAAACTCCAAGCTTGGCCATAAGTGGCATTAAAAATCCCAAGGCACCTTTCAGGGAAAGTAGCAGTGTTTGCCTCAATGTCCTGGCTTGATTCCAACTAACTAATTACACTCAGCCTGCCTGGATAATTGTAGATTGTTTTAATGTGAGAATGCAGTTTCCTTGTTTGATCATAATGGTTGGGTCTTTCTTTGAAAAGTCCATCTCACAAAGTTACAGGGGGAATTCTTAAGGCTGATCATTTCTTTTAAACATACATGAAGACCCAGGGTCTGCCTAGTATCTATCTCAAGACTTCAAATAATTAGAGTCCTGGAACTAAACTGATACTGAGTTTTGTATATATCAATAGATTTAGGCAGGACCACAGGGAAGACACGGGGAACCTCTCTAATTTGGAACCTCAACAGAGCATTGTCAATGGTGAGGGGCTCAGGGGAGCAGTTCTAAAACCTTTAGTCAACTTCCCTTAGGCATAATAGTGATATATCTGATTATTACTCTACTCAATATATACATATATACTAACCATGCAAAAATAGATAGTTTTTATTTTCCAGGACAAAAGTTTGGACAGGTATTGTAGATTTATACTTCACCTTCTGATGCTGTAGTAGAGATTTCTATCTGTCTCCCTAAATTCCTTCCCTCCCTTTTTTCCATAGTAATAGAGATTTGCTGGCCATGTATTCACCAAACTAAAGACTGTATTTCCCAGTGTTCCCTGCAGCTAAGTGTGGCCACATGACAAAGTCCTGATCAGTGGGGTGAAGTGGGCAGACGTAAGGTGTACCGCTTCTGGATTTTGCTTTTAAAGTTAAGGTATGAGCCTGTATCTTTCCTCTTCTGTTCTTCCCCAAGGGTACATGGTTAATAGCCGTTTTCAATTATACATATGAGAACAACATACAATGGGATAGTGGTGGCACAAGATGGAAAAAATCTGGGTTCCCCCGACATCGTGGAAACAACATATCAGCTGTAGACTCTTGTAGGATGAATGTTTTTGGTTGCTTTAGGAGAGGGTTAAAAACGTCTATCTTGTCACAGCTACTATCGTTAATGTGGTTCATTATTTCTTAGTTGAATCTGTATCTTAACTAATAAAGAACATTACACATTATATATCTCTTCCTATCTTTTCTCTTCCTATCTTTTCCATTAAAGAATGTTTTATAATAGCTAGCTTCCTCACTTTACAAAGTTCTTCATATCACAATCAAACAAAAATTGATATCTTAGGATAAATATATACTGTTTGAAGGATATGCCCAGTACTCTGTTTCAGTACTTTATTTACATTAGTTCATTTAATTCACACAACTGTTCCATTAGCAGGATATTATAATTACCCCCATTTCATGGATGAATAAATAGATAAAGTTGGCCAAGGCCACACGTTCTTAAATGACAGATCTGAGATACAGGCTCACACAGTCTGTCTATAGGAGCCTTAAATCCACATGACAACAGTGGGGAGGCAGGTAATGCAAATGAGAAAAATGTATGCATTTTTCTGGACAAACTGGAGACCAGACACTTTATCTCAAAGTTGAAGTTGCTTCATGGTTCCAGCCACGTTTACTGGAATGTAGACACAAGGTTGAATAAGCCTCAAAATTGTTTTTCTTCCAAGAAATGGGAAATTCCTATATCTAATTATTAGGAAAATTTTTTAGATGATTACGAGACACTGTGCAAGACAAATCATATCTGTGGCCTATCAGCAGAGAAGTTGTAATGCATACAGATATGATAAACACCATCTGCCTAATGGCAAAGTCAGATACAGTACGGTAAGAGCTAAAATAGGGCAGTCTGAGAACACAGAGGAGAGCCATCTGTAGTCTGGCAGTCTTCATACACCAGGAGATGTCTCAGCTGAGTTTTGAATTACTAGTATTTGCTACTTAGAGAAGTGTGGTGATTGGGGCAGAAGTATATTCCAATAAAATACTAATTAGAAATAGTGTCTAAATGATGAAAAAACTATCTATTTTTTAAATACTCTGAAATAAGCATGAAATAAAGACAATCTTTTCATTCAAGGTAATATATGTGACTTTTGAAAAAATGAGAATTCAGATATTAGTTCTTGGATTAAGTACACTAAAGCTAAAACTACATATTTACATTAACTTGAATAACTAATGATTTATGAAAAGAAACACTGAATTTTTTAAATGTATTCCATAGGCCCATAATGAAGACAAATTATGTGAGAAATGATGTGCTCAGTTCTCTTGTAGGTGGGAGGGTAAGTAGGGCCACTAAGAACAAAAAGTGGAGAATATAATTCTTATCTCTAGTTGAACATCTTCCCACATGTGTTTATAAAATATCTGCCCTAAAATAACATATAGTTTCAAATTTCTAAAATTTATTTCTAAATTTCTAAATTTTCTATTTAAAATTTATTTTCTTCTCACTTTTTCATCAAGTTTGAAAGTGAAGAATAATATTAGGTTTTGAAAGCCCAATTTTAAGTATTATTTCTAGATGCCATAAGACCCAAATAATATGATTCAAGCCTTACCTAAAAGTTTCCCTTGTTATTATTTACCTGTGGCCCAGAATACATGTGTGATTATTTAGATAAAATCATTTTTTCATTTATTAATTCAATTACTATTAATTTATTGGCAAATTGGGGAAAGATTTAATGATGTCTACTGTGTGACAGAACTTGTCCTAAGAGCTAGAGATATAAAAATGAAATGACATGGTCTCTCATTACAAGGAAAACTTTCTTCAAATAAAGAAAAAGACAAAAATATGTTACCACAGGTGAAGACACATGCTATAAGGGAGATATACAAAGTGCATGGAGAAAAAAAGACTGTGAAATCTGCTAGGGGGAATTAGGGAAAGCTTTGGTTTGAAGTTTGTAGAATAAACAGGCATTTGGCACAGGGACTGCTAGGGAGTGAGCATTCTGGGAAGGTGCCCAGCATTTGCAGGAAATGGAGGTGTGAAAGGTGGTACTAACTAGTAACCACTAAAAGTAAATCTGTGTCTCTAGAGTATGTGTAGCAGGAACGAGGCAAGGGCAGATGGACAGAAAATGGAGCAGACTGGCAGGGGGACTTTCACAAAGCTTTCAATTGTTTTCATAGTATAATAGGAAGTTTAGGTATAAAGTACATCAAATAATTCTGAGAAGGTAAGTAGCGTGTTCTAATTTTTTAAGTTAGTAAACGATTTTGGAAGCAATTCTGAGAATAGATTGGGAAAAACTAGAGGCCAAAATAGCAGTAATGAAAGTATCACAATAGCCCGGGGTGGGGGAAAGTCTGTAGGCTAATGCACTGGGAAGAGTGAGTAGATATGAAATAGAATCAAAAAAGGTTTTCGTTGTTTTTAGATGTGGGTGATAAAGCACACAATAATAAATTCCACATTTCTGACTTTAATAAATGAGTAAATACTGAACATTGGAATAGATGAGCCCAACCAGTTTGGTAAGGGTTGACCATGATGAGCTGACTGTTGGATGGAGTTTAGTTTGGGATGCTTGTGGGAAATATCTTACATTCAAATCATTAAGCATCATTCTAATAGTTAATTGAGTAAGGGATATAAACAGACAATTCAAAATCAGACATTTACAATTCATAAATATATTTGAAAAAGTGCTCAACTTTTTTTTTTTTGCGGTACGCAGGCCTCTCACTGTTGTGGCCTCTCCCATTGCGGAGCACAGGCTCCGGACGCGCAGGCTTAGTGGCCATGGCTCACGGGCCCAGCCGCTCCGCGGCATGTGGGATCCTCCCAGACTGGGGCACGAACCCGTGTCCCTTGCATCGGCAGGCGGACTCTCAACCACTGCGCCACCAGGGAAGCCCTCAACTTTTTAATAATCAATGAAATAGCAAAGAAAATGAGGTGCTAGTTTATTCTTACTTAACATCAGAAATGACAACCAGGAATTAGAAACTTCCCATGCTGGCGCAAGCGGAATGAAATAGTGTCTGTTACTCATAGCTGGTAGTGTTGCGATGACTTTTAGGAGTTTTATACATTTATCCATACACTTTTATCAAATAATATATTTTCTGGGGAGCTATCCTAGTGAAAGAATGTAACATACAAAGAAAACTATATCCAAAAAGGTGTTCATTGATATGTTATGCAAATGACACAACAAACCGAAATTCACATAAATGTCTAAGTAGTTAGAAAATACAGAAAATATGGCATGAGTATTTGATGGAATATTTTATAGCTATTCATAATATAATAATGCATAACTACAATTGTAGTAAATTGAATTGTTAGCCCAAATTATTTATACCTTTGTACATCTGGACTCTTGTTGTGGCCTCTCAGCAGGAAAAGTATATTTCCCTATCACTTGCCTTTAGGCTTTGTCATATGAATTGTTTTGGCCAGTGAGATGGCAGAAGTGACAATGTGCCATTTCTAAGCCTAGGCCTTAATAGACAGCATGAGGTTTTTGTTTCCCTCTGGGCTGTACCATAGCCATGGTAAGAGCTTCCAATACTATTACAGCTGTGATCCCTTCACCTGGACCCTAGAATAAATTGCATGAAGCAAAACTGCCCCAGGCCATCCCAGCTAGGCCTGACACTTAAAGCAGAGCTTCCCAATCAAGCCTTGTATAAATCACCAGACCAGATCTTTAGCTAACCATAAATTCATAAGAATAAATAATGATTTTAAGTTACTGACTTTTATTAGGGTGGCTTTTGATGCATCATTTTGGGGGCAATAGTTAACTAAAACAACTATGTGAAGATATTCATACAGAGAATGACAGAAAGGAAATAACCAGAAATTACAAAATTGTTGATGTTTTTAGGTTTTGGGATTGTGAGATGCCAGGCTTATGGAAAGCCTAATCAGATATTTTTATGTAACTGAGCTGCAACCAATGTAAGGGATAAGAACACCTTGAAAGTTAATTTTTCATATGAAAGAAGGCACTCATTTTATGAGCATCTACATTTAAAAATAAAGGTATATTATTTTGCCGTAGATTGTTTCTTTTAAAAATTCTATATCATATGAAATAATTCCTAGCAGAATTAGCTTTATTACCTTCAGTCCAAAATGAAGAATCTATGGAACCTTAAACAAGCTTATCTAACTTAAAACATCTTCCTCATATACTATTGCAGTGAACTCAGTGGCAATTTAAGTCCATATTTCTAAGGCTTTACAGAGTATGTTAACTCCAAATAGTTTCACAACTTAAGAATATCAATGATCAAAGATAGGGTTTCTATTTGTGTATGCAATTTACATACTCTGATAACTTTACACTTTTGTAATAACTGGTTAATGCTACACTTTTCACCATGTTTTTCACTTAAGTTTCGAGGGCCCAATTTGAGGACCAAGTCATTGTTACTCAATATTTACATTCACAGAAAAGTAGAAAAGGGAGATGGAATAAACAAAATGTAAAATTGGATATAAAAGAAAACGTCTGCAACAGAATGAGTAACATGGCTGAGAGTTATTATGACAAAGACCACTTTTTGCAGAACGGTGATTTAAGCCCTGCTGACTCTCCAAGCTCCTGTTTGGAGTACTCCCACCCCATCTGGGTACTTTACTTCAGATGACCAGTGTTTTCATGTTGCCCTCTAGCTACCAAGAACACTTCACTGAAGCATTTTAGAATTACTGCTAAAAAATATTTTCTACTTCATAGGTTTCTTTAATCCTTTTTAAAGTGTAAGCTGCCCTGATTCTCACTTCTCTTCTGTTAATTGCTGTAGAAGAACAGCATCTAGTAAACTAAGTCCCCTTCAGGGACTAGAGTACTTCATGTTATACCTAGTCCAGGAATACTTCTTATTTGGCAACGAGTACCTGCATATGCTCCATTACTAATGAATAAAAGTCTGCTGTTGGGTATCTCTGGCAGTATGGAAAGCCAAGGTAGGAAACAATTTAGGCAAGAAGAGTTTTGTAGGGTGCTTCAAATTGTACCATTTAGACAACTATTTCATTTACACATGATCTGCCAAATTACTTCCCTTTTAAGTTAAATTCAATCCATAATATTAATTTATTTTCCTTGAAAAGAAAAAATACTACCTAAAACAACCGCTCAAAGTTTGTATTTTCACAAACTTTGGTTTCCTAAATAGAATACAGAAGCTCTTTAAATTCATTATACCAGAAAGATTTGATTTTAAAATATATGTTTATAGTGGAAAATAAAGAAAAATTTGACAATGATTATTTGATGAGTAAAATTAAGTAAGACCTAAGGAAAGAAGGAAAATGGAGTGCACATAACCCCAAACTATAATTATGCATTATTTTTCCGACTTCCAAAATTTTCTGTAATGGTAAATTTCTTTACAAGACATGTAATTGACTTCACCTTTGTTAATTTCTCTATCTTCTACATTACTGTATAGTAAAACTTCTGTATCTTATTTACCATGTAGTAATGCTGTTTTAAAGCTTATAACAATTGCATTATGAGTAACTGATTTAAATAAAGTTAGCAAATCAAAAGAGAGGAACAAAACTATTGCAGGATGGCAGAGCAGATATAATTTTTTTTCCACAAGGGAGAAAACGAACAGGGCTTTCCATATCACAAATCACTGTATGTTTTTACTTTAGTAGAAAAACAAATTACGTTTTAAAATATTAAGTTCACTGAATAGTTTGAATAAAGTTAAAACATGTAGATTTATTATCATCATCATAATGATAGTAAGTAGTTAACTATAATGAACATACTTATACTTACTTCCAAAGCTTTTATGAGACTACACAATTGAGAGCACATACTTATGAGACATTATTTCCTTAATGGAGCAACTCTGAACAGGCTCAATGAAAAGAGCAAAAGATGACACTGTATGAATAGCAAAATGAATCCTATCTTTTATTTTTTTGTCTCTTCTGGCTTCTATAACTTAGCAACAACACATTAAATATTAAATTTTGATTCTCTGTAACACTATTATGAAATTTTCTATTTAACAAAATGGTTTCTAGTCTCTAGCTCATGATCTAATTATTCTGAGCATTTAGCAATTCATGCAACTTTATTAAATACCTGCTATGTGCTGCAATCTCTGAAGATGCAGAGATTAATGACAGTCAGTCCCTGACTTCCAGGAGTTTATAATCTGTTAGGGAAAGTAGATTTCTAAAAATTTCTATAAAACAAAGCTGAATTAAATATATTATTTAAAACAGTCCAGGTAGAAATGTAATATATTTGTCATAATATATTTATAGTTATGCATCATAAATATATTTAACGTAAGATCCCTAAGGCCATTCTTAGATCAGAACTCCCAATCCAGACTAATATTGTGGATATTAACTGTCTATATATAATTTCCTTAGAATCAGCTTATTCCAAAGAAAACATGAAGATCAACTTAGGATGAGCTTTTGGGCTTCCACTGAGATCTAAGAAAATGAACTAAAATATATTCAACATAAACTCTGAACTTTAATATTCCAGAGATATTTTGAAATGAACTAATTTTATATAATGAGATTTGCACAGAACAGTATTATGATCAAGAATCATAAAATGCATAATATCCCCTCATTATTTTTTTCCCAACACATATGATGGACACCTCTTGTAGTCCAGGCACTGTGCCATAGATTGGGGCTGTAATCATAAGCAAACACATATATTGTTCCTTCCTTCATGGAACCTACCATTCAAATAGTAGATGATCAAAAGTTTTGCTTAATAATGAGTTATGGAAAGAATCTTGTGTCACCAATCCCTGTTATCCTTATTTTTTAAATCCATAGCCCTTAACAACTTCTCACGTACTACAGCATTTACTTACTATGTTTATTGATGATTGTGTGTCTCCCTTTGCTAACATATCAGCTTCACAAAGACATAGATCTCCGTCTGTTTTATTCCATGGTGCCTCCCAAGCACCTAGAACAGTGTCTGCCACTCAATAAATATTTGTTGAATTAATACATGGACCTGACTTTGCTTAATAACAATGTTATGCAGAATGAGAACTAGAAACAAATTTAGCAAACAGGCACTACTCTGAGAGCCATTAAAGGATAAGCCAATATAAAATAACATAAGTTGATTAATTCTATACCAGAACACAAATAATGCACATGCTTAGGCTGTCCAAGTGTTTCTTCATTCATGAAAAAAAAGTAATAACATATTTTATTTAAGGCAATCCTGATAGTTTAAGGAATATATTAAATCCGTGGCCCAACTGTTATTATCAGAGATATTCTTTTCTGAAGGGCTTTTTGTTTGTTTTGTTTTTTTTTTTTTTTTTTTTTTTTTTTTTTTTTTTTTTTTTAGCGTTACGCAGGCCTCTCACTGTTGTGGCCTCTCCCATTGCGGAGCACAGGCTCCGGACGCACAGGCTCAGCGGCCATGGCTCACGGGCCCAGCCGCTCCGCGGCATGTGGGATCCTCCCGGACCGGGGCACGAACCCGCGTCCCCCGCATCGGCAGGCGGACTCCCAACCACTGCGCCACCAGGGAAGCCCTGTTTTGTTTTATTGTTATTCATTATTATTGTAATCCATACCTTAATTAATTTGTGAATATATTTATATATTTAATTTGACATGTTCTGGGGAAATTAAAGTTCTTTGTTTTTAGTTTATTAGAACTGACAGTATACATGCTGAGGTTTTATTTTATTTTACTTTTTTATTATTTTTTTTGGGGTGTGCGGGCCTCTCACCGTTGTGGCCTCTCCCGTTGCGGAGCACAGGCTCCAGACGCGCAGGCCCAGCAGCCGTAGCTCACGGATCCAGCCGCTCCGCGGCATGTGGGATCCTCCCGGACCGGGGCAAGAACCCGTGTCCCCTGCATCGGCAGGCGGACGCTCAACCACTGCGCCACCAGGGAAGCCCTGGAGGTTTTATTTTTAAAAATTGATCCAGTAGGAAAAAATACCTTTTTATTTTGCTGACATACAATTTTTTAATTAAAAAAAGTCATAAACTTGGTAATAAAATAATATTATATGCTAGATTTGCTCAATTTAGTTGGGAAGTTTAAAAATACCTTCAATGTATCTGTCCTTACTCAAGAATAAATCTAGATGTGTCAATTTTATTCCTTTACACATGATATTTACACACTTTGCAATCATTTTATTTTCACTACAAAATGAAGCATTTTCATTCTTTAAAAGTCTCTTCATAGAATTAATTATACATTAACAGCTATAAGATATCTTCATGACCATTCTAAGCCAGCCCCTTCATTCTACAGGTGAGGGAGCAGGGCCAAAGAAGAAGCAAGTCTTGTCCCACAGTGCTAAGCTAGAATTCTCATCTTTTGACATTTGGTCTGTGCTGTGTTCATTCCAGGATTCTATACTAACTCCACTCTGTCAGAAAATAAATGAGTTTAAGACTGGAAAAATCTCAAGAAATGTGAATGACACGAATGATACTGATATTGAATCTTGGTAATTTTATATAAAGTGGACTGACTTTTAAATGTGCAGTTGATCTAGGACATCAGCATTTCCTCAACATTATATTCATGGCAGAGTATTTTCCTAGAATTTGTGAAACACTCCACTATTTCTTAGGGATTTTGTAGTTAAGTATTAACTAGGTTGGTTTTGTAGTTATCACTTTCTCACCAGAAAACAAACTCAATTCTCAAGTAAAGAAGGTACACAGACTCTTCCACTACTATCAAATTTTCTTCCAGGGCCCAGGCATACCTCCACAATCTGGGGTACACTATCTGGGGGTAAGTGCTTCTATGGGAAACAATTGCCAGGAAGGTTAGAATCTGCAGTGTGATCTGTGTCTGGGCCTTAAAAGTCTTCTAAGGCAGCGGTCCTCAACCTTTTTGGCACCAGGGAACGGTTTCATAGAAGACAATTTTTCCAAGGACCGGGGTTGGGGGGTTGGTTTTGGGATGATTCAAGCGCATTACATTTATTATGCACTTTATTTCTATTATTCTTACATTGTAATATATGATGAAATAATTATACAACTCACCATAATGCTGACAGGAGGCGGCGCTGAGGTGGTAATGCGAGCAATGGGGAGCGGCTGTAAATACAGATGAAGCTTTGCTCACTGGCCTGCGGCTCACCTCCTGCTAGGCCCAGTTCCTAACAGGCAACGGACCAGTACCGGTCCATGGCCCGAGGGTTGGGGACCCCTGTTCTAAGGGGTCATTGTAATCTTGCAGAGACAGGCTCAAATCAGAAGTAAATTAATCAAATGGATGACAAGATACTTAGCACACATCCAAAACAGTCATTGTTGTTGTTTTTTTCTTAAGAAATGGACTCTAAGATTTTTGAGACACAAATCACAAATTCATCAAATTCACACAGAAACTAATACATAAAAGGAAGCTTTTCTAGACGAAGTGGTGGGTTTTACAGAAATGTCTTATTCAGTTTCACTATTTTGCAGAGACTGAAAAGGAAGCCAGACTCAGAATGCTTAATATGATCTACATCTAGAATGAGACTCATTTCTTGCCACTCTTGCCCACACTTGCTTTTCCCAGGTCTCACGTGTTCACACCTGCCAATCATACTCCAGCACCATATGCCATTCCCTCTGCTGGGAGGGCTGTTGCCTCAGCCTGGATATGGCTCCTTGTTGAGCTTTCAGGAGCATGACATCTCCTCAGGAAATTTGTTCCCACCAATCACTCTCTGCCTTTTTATTGAGAGAAACTCAGGTTCATAGAATTGGATTAGCCTTAATCTTTGGGTCCTGAAACATTCTCGTCTTGGCATTGGCTTTTTATTTTCACTAGTTATTTTAAATAATGTACTAATTACCGGTCAACCCACCACACAAAACAAAAACTAGGACCTTGACAATAATCCACAATATATAATTTCCACCAAGCCACTCCTCTGCCCCCCTAACCTGAAATCTGTGTTCATCATTCCTTTGCTTTCATCTTATGTCCTTTCATTGCATCTACATGTATTTATAAGAAGAAAAATATACATATATACACAAATACACACACAAACTATACATTATTTTGGTTGTTTTTAACTTTATTAAATAGGTATCAGGCTGCATGCAATCTTTTAGGACTTACTGTTTTTATTTAATATTAGATTGTTGAGATTCATCCATATAGTCAAATGCTACTCTAGTTCATTTATTTTGGTTACTAATGAGTGTCCCAGTGTGTGATTTATTCATCTATCATTTATCATTTCTTCATAGGACATACCAGTATCTGAATTTATTGATCATTTACTTGTTTACCATCTGCCTCTCACTGTTAGAAGTTGAGATTTTTTTTTTTTTTTCGGTACACGGGCCTCTCACTGTTGTGGCCTCTCCCGTTGCGGAGCACAGGCTCCGGACGCGCAGGCTCAGCGGTCATGGCTCACAGGCCCAGCCGCTCCGCGGCATGTGGGATCTTCCCGGACCGGGGCACGAACCCGTGTCCCCTGCATCGGCAGGCGGACTCTCAACCACTGCGCCACCAGGGAAGCCCCTCCCCAATCATGTAATACCATAAAACAGACTTTTCTCTGATGAGTAGTCTAAGAATCAAATATCCTAGCACCTATCTTTTCTTATTGTCTCTACCAATAGGACCCGTATCTAAAAAAAGGCTAAGAGAAATTAGAATTTCATTTTTCCTAATGAAAGAACTAAATATGACAATTACTTAAAGTAATAGTAATGTCTTCACTGTATTAAACAAAACAAAACAAAACACCCAGTTCTATTTCTTTTTAACAAGAAACTGGACCAGAAATTCTGCAATCACAGGACAAATGTGGCGTCACACTAAGGTGACATGCTCATTTTTGCTCTTCCCAAGAGCATCTTCAGTTGTCTGTGCTTGAAAATGACAAAAGGTAAATACATATGTGAATATAAAAATTCATGTAGCTACTGTAGCTTTTATACCTATCATGTCCCAGCACTGAAATTAGTTTTCAGTAAATATTAACTATTATGTCTCACACTACTAATAGCATTAACACAGATTGGAAATATAGGTCATAGATTTGAAAAGAGTGTTCATTATTCTAAGTGATGCATATGGCTGGGTATTCTTTCAATACTGAGAATAGTCGTTTATATAGTACAAATTAATAAGAAATATTTGTAACATAGCACTCTTCCCCAAAACACATTATTAAAACCAAAAAAAGGCATTTTTCTCTTTAAGAAATGTCACAAATATAATATGATTCTACTTCACAATAGCCTTTTAGTCTCTAATAATCAGATTTAGCTTATAAAGTTTTTTTTTTTTTTTTTTGCAGTACGCAGGCCCCTCACTGTTGTGGCCTCTCCCACTGCAGAGCACAGGCTCCAGACGCGCAGGCTTAACAGGCATGGCTCATGGGCCCAGCCGCTCCGCCGCCTGGGGGATCCTCCTGGACCGGGGCACGAACCAGTGTCCCCTGCATTGGCAGGCGGACTCTCAACAACTGTGCCACCAGGGAAGCCCTATAAGGTATTTCTTAATGACAAAAACCGTTCTTATCAAATACTAAGACAACCTCATTTCTTAAAAATAATAATTATTTAAAAATAGCCAGCATCCTTGGGTATTAGACAGGGTTAGATTCCAGTGACTGCAATTTCAAAACGGTGTTGGGAGTGTAAAGTAAATGTGTGAGTCATCCTAGATAAAATAGGGAATGGGGAGATCTGAAAAGAGCTAAAGAACAAATGCCCTGTCTAAATGTGTTAACATTAAAATAGTTTCAGACACATAGACTGATGATACTGAATAGGGAGTCTAGAAAGACACTCCCACATATTCAGTCAATTAATATTTGATAAGAGAGCCAATAATACTCAATGAGTAAAGGACAGCCTCTTCAACAAATAGTGCTGCAAAAATTGGATAACAACAGACAGAAAATAGAATTGGACCCCTATGTTACACCACCCACAAAATTAACACAGAATGGATTAAAGACTTAGACATAAGACCTGATACTGTAAAAATCCTAGAAAAAAAAAAAAAAAAACCTAGGGAAGAAGCTCCTTGTCATTGGTCTTAGCAATTTTTTTTTTGAGATGACACAAAAACACAAGCAACAAAAGCAAAAATAAATAAGTTGGGCTACATCAAACTAAAAGCCTTCCACACAGTAAAAGAAACAAAAAAAAATGAGAAGGCAACCTGCAAAATGGGAGAAAATATATGCAAACCAGATATCTGTTAAGGAGTTCATACCTAAAACATGTAAAGAATCTACAGTACTCAATAACAACAAATAAATCCGATTAAAAAATGAGCAGAGGGGGCTTCCCTGGTGGCGTAGTGGTTGAGAGTCCGCCTGCCGATGCAGGGGACGCGGGTTCGTGCCCCAGTCCGGGAAGATTCCCACATTCCGTGGAGCGGCTGGGCCCGTGAGCCATGGCCGCTGAGCCTGCGCATCCGGAGCCTGTGCTTCACAACGGGAGGCGCCACAACAGTGAGAGGCCCGCGTACCGAAAAAAAAAAAAAAGAACAGAGAAACAAGACAGACATTCTCCCAATGAAGACATCCAAATGGTCAACAGGTACTTGAGAAGATGCTCAACTTAACTATTCATCAGAGAAATGCAAAATAAAACACAAGGAGATATCATCTCACACCTTTTTGAATGGCTATTATCAAAAAGATAAGAAATAACACGTATTGGCAAGGATGTAGAGAAAAGGGAACCCTTGTGCACTATTGGTGGGAATGTAAATTGGAGCAGCCACTATGAAAAATAACATGGAAGTTCCTCAAAAAATTAAAAATACCTTAAATTAGAACTATCAAATGATTCAGCAATCCCACTTCTGAGCATATGTCTAAAGGAAATGAAAACAGAATATCAAAAAGATCTCTGCACTCCCATGTTCATTACAGCATTATTCACAATAGCCAAGATATAGAAACAGTGTCTGTCAACAGATGAATGAATAAAGAAAATGTGCACACACACACACACACACACATACATATACACACACATATATACATCCATATATATACACACACACTATGAAATATTATTCAGCCATGACAAAGACGGAAATTCTGCCACTTGTGACAGCATGGATGAACCTGGAGGATATTATGCTAAGTGAGTCAAATCAGATAGGGAAGGATAAATATTTTATGATATCACTTATATGTGGAATGTAAACAAGCCAAACTCATGAAACATTGAGTAGAATGGTGGTTACCAGGTGCTGGGAGTGGTGGAGTCAGGGAGATACTGTTTAAGGCTACCAACTTGCAAGTAGTAGATACATAAGTTCTGGAGATCTAGTGTAGACTGCAAGATAGTGATTATAGTCAATAATACTGTATTATAAACTTAAAAATTTCTAAGAGACTAGATCTTAATTGTTCTCACCACAAAAAATAAATGAGAATTATGTGACATGATAGATATTTTAGCTAATGCTATGTTCGCAATCATATTGAAAAATATGTGTATCAAATCAACATATACACTTTAAAATTATGCAGTGTTATATATCAATTATATCTCAATAAAAATAAAGTGATTTTATGCATTGAATTGGCTAAAGAATATATATTTATGGGTCATATATTGACTTCTGAAATAAAAAAACCCTGGATTCAAATTTCCCATATGAACGGTCATGAAATCTTTAGAAATGTATCAAATATTTTTTGAGGCTCAGATACTTGATTTGTGAAGTGAGGAAAATAACACTTCTCTCACAAGTATATGGAAAATAGAATATGAAAATACATATTAAAAAGTGCCTAGTACAATGTCTGACAAACAGCAGATACTCTGTGTACCTTAGAATCCTTTTACCTTCACTCTGGCAATCTCAGCCTATCAGTTAGGATGACTTTGGGTCAAGTGCAATAAAAAAGTCTCAAATGGCTTCTAAAAAAGAAATTTATTATTTCATATATTGAGTAGTCCAGGAATGAGGCATTTGCATGATTGGTTTCTTCAATGGCTTAACCATGTCTTAGATCTTACGTTTTCTTCACTTTTCTGCTCTGACATTCTCAACGACCAATTGAAAAAGTAGATCCCTTTCCATCTGGTCTCATCTTACAGTAGAGGAAAAATCTTCCTAGAAGTCCTTAAGCAGACTTCACTTCAAAACTCTTAGACATAATTCCAATGCAATATCCATGTATATCTTCATGCTCTATTCAAGATCTAACAAGTAGAATGGACTATCGTGATTTGTTTAGACCTAGATTGAGCTCTGAACCACAGACAGGATCACCTTCCCTGAGGGATGGATAGAAAAAAAAAAAACCCTGTATAGCTAACCAGAGAGTTTGGGTTTTGTTTGGCAACCAGTTGGCTATACCCACATTGGGTTCTTTAAATACACTAATTTTTCCTTCCAGTAGTTTTATTCTTAGCATGAATATTCAAGTAGAAGAAGAATTCTTGGCTGACAGTACTCAGATTTCCACCATGAGACATTCTAGTATCAAACTAAATGAATGGATTAGCCTAGACTTAGTAGTTTTTACAGTGTATTACTTTAAAGAACCACGTTTTGAAGTAAAATTTTCTAGAGGAACCTGTGTATTTAAGAGATAAAAGTAGATCTTCCCTGGTTGAAATGAAGCATGGCATATTCTTGTGTGCCAGGTCACTATATGCCACCTCGAGCCACCTATTCAGAACATTTATTATGAACACCAGTATAGTAGACCTTTAGAGTTCCTTCTAGCCTTTCAACTTTTGTCTATGAAATTGTCAGTACGTCATCCTGCAGCAATTTGCTATCACACCAGTTTGTTCCATGATGTCCTTGCTGGGCTGAATATATTTATGATAGGACAAAGGGATGGTACAAAGATATCAGACAAATGACCATATAACAAAATTGAAATAGGCTAGTTTTAAGGAAAATGCAAAATCCAAACGAAACCAAAACGACAAAAAGAAAACATTGTAAGTTTGCCCTGAAGCAACACGGGAGACAGTGCAGAACTCTGATCCTCTAGAAAGGCAGGTGTCAAAGTTACCAAGACTGCTCCACAATTCACAGACTCTAATGGCAGGTCTCAAAGTAGTGAAGTTGATTAAAGCTGCAGCTGCTAATCACAGGTAAGGGGTAGGTCCTGAACGGACAACCTGGACCAAAGTATTTTTTTAAGCAATTTCTGTGTGAATTTTGGTTTTATCAGTAAGTGGATCAGTTTTTAAAAGAAAACAGGTAATTTTAAGAAAAAAATAGATATTCTTTAATGAAACCATATTAGGAGAACAGGAAAAATGTATTACCTTGTTCAAAAAACTAGCTGACCAACAAAAATTTTCTCAAAACATCAAAATATTGTCTAATTTGATGTCATAAATACAAAAGCTGCATGCAAGGCCTGGGAAATAGTAAACCTCAGTAGATATTTATCAAATTCGTTAATGAACCTGAATCTCACAAAACAGTGGATCTTAGGGTCAATTGCTCAGAGGAAGGGTGAAACTTAAAGATAGACTAATAGGCAGTTGCGTACTTGAAGTGACATCTGGAATCATGAAGGATGCTGGCCTGTTAGGGAGAATCTGAAGTTCTCCAGGGGGGTACTGAATCTCCAACTGTAATATCATATAGGTGTCTTTCTTATTTATTAATATACTTTAAAATCTTTTCCTTAAGCTGATAGAGGCCAAAGTTTAGCATTGAGCTATAATGCATAAACATGCTAACCCCAACCCTTTACTGAGACATCCTACAATCTCCTCATACGGAATATGTCTGTTTAATCTTTTTAGGGAAAGATCTTTAAGTCCATTTAACCTTCAAAAATAGACAAATGGAATATTATATCATGGCAGAGGGATCTTAGTGGATTTAGTCAATACCCTAGTTTCCCCCAGGTTAACCGTCTCCACTCATCCTCCAACAATTCAACTCTTCAAAAGGTTATGAGACTTAAACAAGATATGTATTTTATGATTGATGGAATAAATCATCCAGATGAATTTCTAGAAATGCTGGGCTCCAATGTGCTTCTCTAGGCCCCTGCCATGATATTTTCTGCCCCCAGCATGAGTCACTCACCTAAAACCTCTGGTATTTAAGTTTCAGTGTTTAGGAAGAGGACTAAAGAGTCATGCACGGAATATTTAAACATTAGTTTAGAATTTTAGATGACTGGGAAAAAGAGAGCATGTTAGACCTTCAAATACATTTCTATTTTGGATGGCCCTAAAATTTCATCTTAAGATCAAAGCGAACTCATATTTAGTGAGTGGAGTCATCCTTAATTTGAGGCAGATCCCAAAACATTTAATCTAAGTCATCATTCCTACACACCTGTTCACTTTTTCAAATTCCCATATTTTACATATGACTTTGAACTTACATTTTTTGGTATGTTCAGATAAAGATAAATTACTTGTCTATGGATATCTTGGCTAAGATACAGTTTAAGGAACATCCAGTACCATGGAGTGGGTCATGATATATCAAAAGAGAGAAAAAAGCAAATATTAATACTAAGTGACGCAACAGTAAAGGTACAAAGCCTTTGGAAGCTTGACCTGCAAGGAAGGTGGGAGTGTGTATCTGAGAAACAGCACTAAGTACCTTGGGGTGGGCAGGTTTGGTGAAGGAGGTACCTAGAACTGGAATTGGGAAGACTACAGAAGACAAATGAGAGAGAATTGACAATATTGCATATGTCTAGCCCTGCTTAAAAGTACACAAAAAATGTTAAGTACAAATAGAATAAGGTCAACAAAATTATGGAAGATCTTTACGCCTATTTCTTTATTTAAAATATACATTGTATAATATATTTTCCACTTTCTTCATGGAGCTTTATGAAGTAATTGGAAGGATTAAGTGAGTTCATTATGTGAAAATATTTTGTAAATGATGGCTGTGCTGGGGGTTCCCATGACTACCCCACATTTGGAGATTCACTGGAGATAACCATAGTAAGCCTATATAGCCAGATCATAAGGTAAAAAAAGACACAGGCAAAGTATGGAAGAATGCATGTGCAGAATTCCTTATGCTTTCTCCCTTCCATGAGGGATAACACAGATAGCATTCTCCTTCCAGCAATAAACATGCAACAACAGGTGTACAATGTTTCATCAAGGGAAGCCCGTTTCAGTCTGGTACCCAAAGGTTTTATATGAAGCTGGCTGTATAGCAGGTACCCGCTGCCTAGGACTTCCAGACTCACAGAAGGAAAGCAGGTATGCAGCATAAGCCACAGTGCTTGCACAAACAATGCAGGTATGGAAAACCTTTCTTATCAGTTGGGAAACTGTGGGAACACTCCAGAAACACAAGTTTCCAGACAGAAGTCAAGGACCAAACTAGCGAGCAGGACTTTCTAACTTTTAGGCTTGTTATGCTAACTCTTTTCTGTATGATAGCAGTTGTAAAATAGCATGTCACATATTATTTCATAATATAAATTAATAAATAATAAAAATAGTAAATGATAATAAATAGGAATAACATAAATTAATAAAGGCTATGTAAAATATCACTAAATAATAAGGAAGTTTGAGTTTTAGTAAGGAATAATGTGTAAGAAACAAAGGCAAAAAAGGAATCATATAGGGGCTTCCCTGGTGGCGCAGTGGTTGAGAGTCCGTCTGCCGATGCAGGGGATATGGGTTCATGCCCCAGTCCGGGAAGATCCCACATGCCGTGGAGTGGCTGGGCCCATGAGCCATGGCCACGGAGCCTGCGCGTCCGGAGCCTGTGCTCCGCAACGGGAAAGGCCACAACAGTGAGAGGCCCGTGTACAGCAAAAAAAAAAAAAAAAAAAAGGAATCAAATAGTTAAACATAACATAAGTAAGAGAAAGATAAAATAATTTCCCCTCACTAAAAATACCATTTACCTTTATGACTTCTATGGTTCCAAGAGCATTTAATTATAATAATTTTTGGTGGTTAAACCTCAAGTGTTATAAGATCATCTATAAAATATGTTAAAAATTCTATGATTCCATATCATATATTGCACATGCTAAACTGTTGATAAGTTAGTCTTAAACCCAGTACATTTGGCATTGAATCTGCTCAATTCACAGCTAAGAAAAATGGAGAAAACATGAAGAGTTTTCACCAAAGTGCCCCCAAAATGCTTATAAATTCAGACATAAGATCTAAAGGGAAAGGTTAAAAGTACTTGAGTTATTGAATGAGTAGACAAGTGAATGACTCAAAACTCTCTTTAAGTATATAAAGGGCACTTATATACTCTGCACCAAAGAAAGCACCAGAGGCTTGATTTAAAGCATGGAGGATTATATTAGATAAAAGGAAGAAATTATGGACAGTCAGAGTTGTTTAACACAGATATGTATCATAGATTCTCTTTTGGAAACATTAAGACTGGAGGGCTTATGTAGCAAAGAGTTTAAAATCAATCCAAACTGCCTACATCTGAATCTACCTCTTATTAAGTGTGTAACCCTGAACACAGTGTTTAACTTCTTTGTGCCTCAGTTTCCTCATCCACAAAAATGAGATAGTAATCACATTGTTGTGAATGGAAAATACATGTTAAAGCACTAGCATAGGCCCTGCCATCTCTACAGGCGCTAGATGCCCATTAGCTAATATTGCCACCTTCTGTGGCTAACATACTATGTGCCCATGTGTTATATGGGTGATGAATGATGAGGGACAGAGGAGCAACAAAGTTATAGAGATGAATCACAAAGAAACATATGAACTAGTACAGAAGGCAGTCATAGACTTATCTATAAATCATATCTGGGAGCTGGTCCTGAGCACTGACAGTCTGAAAGGGGACAGACGTAGATGCCACCATTCAGATGGTGAATTAGACCATGATGTTTCATGTACATTGGGTATGGAATTGTAAGTGATAATGTGGGGATAGAGTGAGAGGAAGTCAACAGTGGAACCTGCTTCACCCCCATTTAATGGGATTGCTTTCAGCATACTGCAACTTGCTATAGGTTACATCAACCTATTTGAGTGAGTTTATAAAAGTTTGGTCACGTGGGTAATTCCCAGGCATGTGTGTGTGTGTGTGTGTGTGTGTGTGTGTGTGTGTGTGTGTGTGTGTGTGCGTAGGGTGGCATTGATCCTATCTAAAAACTATCTAAGACCTACTGATGATCACCACCTCTACATAGCCTCTGCTTCAGCCACTCGCTCTCAGTGTTTAACTTAAGTGGTAACTTGAAAACAAGTGTTAAATATTACATATAATACAGTTTTGTCCTTAAATGCAGAAAAGTTTTTCAATTCTTAACATATATTAGTAATAATTTATAACTAATTACTAGGGACAACGACATTGTAGAAAGTAGCTGTTATAAATGTCTGTTATGAGACAATAAAAATGAAATATTTAAGATATTTTTCCCATTGGTCCTGTTTCAACCCTCAAAAATGAATAAAATCCATATCTAGGCACTTTTGGTTATGTGAAAATATCTAAAAATGTCAGTATGTAACACTGCATCAGGTATAGACAATATTAAATAATATTATTAAAATTTTCTTAATGATAAACTTTTTATTGTTTTAAAACAAAACTGAAATAGTCCCAGAAACATATCAATGAGTCTGCGATTTGGATTATAACTGAATTGGAGGTTATAGTTCTTGTTAGTATGGTGTAAACTGGATTACCTTCAAATAAGTTGGACAGAACTGAAGCTAGTGAACTCTGATTTTTCACTAGAGTAAAAGCTATTTTCTAAACATTCTACTGTGAAATTTGCCTACAGCAAGGGAAAAGAAAAGCAAAAATGATTTACCAATGGAATAAGCCAAGGCAGTTTTACTATGTGTGCATTCTTCATGCTTAATACAACAATGGACCACCTTTTGGATTGAAGTAAAAGATGGCTTTTACATAATGCTTTCCCACAAAATAAAGTAAAATATGGGAAGGAAAATCTAATTGTCACTTTTTACTCTCATATTATCTTTTCTGTGCCTTGAGCTGCAGTTCACTTAAAAAGTAGCTTTTCGTGGAGAATAGATATGCAAAGTGTAATAAGAAATAAAACTTGACCTTTAGGGGATACATAGCACTTATGTGATGAATAAAGAGAAAATATTGTAAGCATTAAGGTAAAAGATTCGAAATATATTCTGGCTGTGTCCCCAAACAACTCTTGACTAGATTTTTCCAGATACTTATATTTTCCATAGTACAATGCATCCAAACCACACAATAATAGTCATGGGTCATCATTACTATCAGCATAACAATAAAAATAATACTGCACGTCTTTGATTTTATTTTTCTACAGCAAAATCATAGATGACTTTCTACAATCCAAATCTCTCTCTAAATATACTGAGACATTTCTATGCATTGATACAAAGAGATAAAATGCTTAAAACACTAATGTAAATTAAAAACATATCTTGATTTAAGTGTTACTGAACACTAATGGTTTACATTCCTATTCTCTGTATATCTCTAGAGCAACGGTCCCCCCAAAATGGGGCAATGCTTTCCTAAGTGTGCACAAAAGGATCCACTGGGTTATAGAAATATGATGTTAGAACGTCTCCTTCTATTCATTGCTTTAACTTAAAAGTAAGAAGAAATAAAGCTAAGCTTTTAAAAAATTTTTATTTTATATTGGAATATAGTTGGTTAACAATATTGTATTAGTTTCAGGTGTACAGCAAAGTGATTCAGTTATACATATACATGCATCTATTCTTCTTCAAATTCTTTTCCAATTTAGGTTATTACAGAATATTGAGCAGAGTTCCCTGTGTTATATGTCGGTCCTTGTTGGTTACCTATTTTAAACATAGCAGTGTGTACATGTCAATCTCAAACTCCCAATCTATCCCTCCCCCTGTTCCATGACCCCCCAAACCATAACTTCGTTCTCTAGGTCTGTGAGTCTGTTTCTGTATTGTAAATTGTACCATTTTTTTTTAAAGATTCCACATACAAACCATATCATCTGATATTTGTCTTTCTCTGTCTGACTTATTTTATTTAGTATGATAATCTCCAATTCCATCCACGTTGCTGTGCTGGGCCCTTATTTGGTGAGTATGTCAAAGTTCTGTTTCTACAAAAGTTGGAGGAATCTCAAGGGAAGAGTTGAAGTGGCAGAGAGTAGAGGCTGGTAATGAAGTCCTACCTTGCTATCACTTGACATTTTTGCTTTCAGTACATTCTAACTTGCTGCAGTTTATAAGGATGGGTCTGGTTAAGAGAGTTTATAAATTACATTACCTACTTTTATTTAGACTAACCCTTATGAAAAGCAATATGACTCTAAAAAGGTTCTTCAAAACTATTGAGGAAAATACTAATGAGGCAAGCACAGGAAAACAGCAAGAGAATGGCTGAGCCAGTAAGTCCCCTAGCACAAGCTCTTCACCCTTATTATACAGTAGGAACTGTGATGATCTAATCAAATCTGACAAGAAGTTGGCAAAAAAATACGACAATATCAAGTAAACTATGCAATATAGATTTATGTCCACTATCATTAATGACAAACCTTGCCTCAGCAAGATTTTACGCTTGAAAGTTTTGCTAATAATAGAACTGTACTTTAATGCAATTTACACATAGATAGGTTTAGTTTTGTTTTTTTAAAACAATGGGAAATCCAGTTTAAAGTTTAAAAATCATTGCTCCAGTGAGGAACTGAACAAATGCTTTAGACTAAATTAGACATTTTAACAAAGTTAAATAATAAAATTTATTTTTCCTACATTCCCTAAACTAATGGCATATACCAGTATTTGCTTGGATTGGTCTATTGCTTTATAATGAATAATATAATTCAAATATTCATGGCCAGTTGTATACAAATTTGAGCATTGAGAATTTGAAATAATACAACACATCACTTTATGTGGAAAATTTCAGATAATTTCCTCCAAAATAATAAGTAATAAAGAAAAATTAAAATCAAATCAATAAATACTTTCAAAGCTGGCAAACTAAATGAGTTGCTACTGTGTTTAGACAAATGTCACTTTTACTAGTTTCTAGTGCACCTCACTTTCGTTTATAGACGCGGGGACTTCTCTGAGTGATTTTCATGACTATTGGACTATTTCAACATTAACGGTTATTATTAATCAAAATTTACTTTTGCAACTATAGCAATGTCAACCAAAATTCATCACGTGATGGTTCTGATCATGCTTCTAAAAAATTATGCCTGGGCTTCCCTGGTGGTGCAGTGGTTGAGAGTCCGCCTACCGATGCAGGGGACACGGGTTCGTGCCCCGGTCCGGGAAGATCCCACATGGACCCGTGAGCCATGGCCGCTGAGCCTGCGTGTCCGGAGCCTGTGCTCCGCAAAGGGAGAGGCCACAACAGTGAGAGGCCCGCGTAGCCTCTCAAAAAAAAAAAAAAAATTATGCCTGACGGTCAATTACTTTGATTAACTGTGATAAAATTCTTTGAAGAAAGCAAAATTAGTGCCATAACACACAGTATTATTAGATATATCATTTGAAATATTAAAGTTAAGGCTGAGAAAATAAAATCTGTCATTAAGGCAAAGTATATCACAATGGTTATATATTTAGGTATTTTGAAAATATGTTCTTCATATTTTAATTTATACTCTATTTTATACATTATTTCAGTATTAATTTCATTATTCTATTAGACAATTATAAAAATATTTAATTATATGAGACCCTTAAAAATGTTTTCCTTGAATGAAATATGACTTTCATCTACTTCTCAAATACCAATAATATATTTACATGTGATTTTTAAAGCAGAATTACCAACTGTGTTTGACTTGATTAGAATTAAAATTTGTTTTCACTTGCTCGGTATCCGACAGTTGAACAGTGGGAATTCAGCCTAGTGAATCTGTACGAATATTAAAAAGTTAGTCATGGCTAAGTCAGCAGTTAAAATTATATGTGATCATTTTTATCTGACAGTTTATGTTTCCATGATTATTTCAAATATGTCCCAGAATTATCATCCTTAAGGAAACACGTATTATTTAAAATCCTGCCCCAAATTCTTAAATGTATCTCTATTTAAAAAGTAGTGGCAGAAAATAGCACTTCATCAATTCCTGTATTAGGTTCCTGCCTTCAGATTGCTCTTAAGGTAAATCATTTAAACAAGGTGTTTTGAATAATTTCAAATATTGTTGTTTGCTGAACAAATAACTTAAAGTTTTGACATATTGTACATGTCACAAAAGGGAACAAGATCGTCAATATTTTCTTGTGATAATTTCTGGCAAGAAGTAATGAAGTTTATATTTATATATATTTATATTTACATTTAAATGAAGTTTATATTTATTTATATTTACATTTTTTCTTATTAATATGGTGAGTTAGGCATCTCAGATAAATAAGTTTTCTATTTTTTTCTGATTTAAATAGGTAAACACATATGAAAATTCATTCGAGAGTTGAGAGGAATGTATTCACCAAAATCTTTTCTGAGAAAAGTCTTTTTAAAAAATAAATTATTCCTGTATGTGATTACAGGTAGTTTCAATTAGCACGGCTTTACACAGTTAAAATATCTATATGGATGTGATATTACAGATATAATGGGTACAACACAGAACATCTTCTCTGTCTTTTCAATGCCACATTATAATATTTAAATTCAAAGGAACAACAGTTAAACATTGTCTAAACATATTAATTTATTAAGTTATTCAGGGATACTTTTTTAAACTAGGAATACATTTTCCCCTACAGTAGGTTTATTTATATCCAAGATCTAATTTCCCACTTTGAATAACCTAAATGTAAAAGATGCCTAAATCAAAGAAAATACATTTCGATTCTTTCAAGAAAACAGGGGTCATATCTGTCTTTTTCATTGTTATATCCCTTGTGACTCTAATGGTGCTTGGCTAGTAGTTGGCACTCAATAAATATTTGTGGACTGAATGAACTTATTTTTTTAAACAAATCTAACAATTACAAAATCTTGGACAACTCATACTTTTCTTGTTTCACCTATCCTTAAATATGTAAAATGTTTAAAAGTTGTAATAAGAATTCATATAAGTGAAAGAACTATGCAAAATTTAAAGAGCATGGAATAGATAACATTACTCTTATCTATGCCATTTTGAATATGAATGATATGCTTCTGTTTTCATATTTCCTTTCTGATTCTCACTATCTTCCCTTAGAATTTTCAGATGTATCCCTAAATCCATTAAAAATTTCAACTTCTTTGGGCTGAGAAAAATGATGTTCCAAGCAAGTCTGCAAGATAGTTTTGCATAAGAGCTCCAAGGGTAATCATATACCACCAAATGAGAAAAACTTAGTATTTAATTTTTTTAAATTATTGCCTTGTAGAACTTTGAAGAAAAAATATTAAAATACGTTATGCTTCTAAATAAGTTATTCAATGGCCATAAAAGAAATTTTAAAAATTGTTTTTAGACATCTCTAAGCTAGTTTTATGCTTATGTTACTTAGTTTAGTTTTGTTCTACTTTCACTTTCATTGATGTGTGAGGTCTTGACTAGCATAAAAGTTATTCTTAATGTGATTTAATTTTTTTACATACTAAGAAAAGGCTATTTGTTATGTATAAATATTGCAAATGAACACATCCCATCCATAATTCAATAGTGTATTTCACTGGTACTTGATAAATGTAGTACATATAAAAACCTAAGCAGGATTGGCAGCATTTCTAAGGAAACACATAAATTTAATGTATTAATTAAATTAAATGTATTAATAATAGTAATTTTAAAATTAATGATGATGATTTCATAAATGAGGAAATGAGATTCAGAAAGCTTAAAATGAATTGCCAACTCTCCCCAGAGAGCAAGAGTCTGAAGTGGGATTTGAATCCAGTTTATCACCAATGCCAATGTTTTGTTTATTCAAACTACAGTGCCTCACACATAGTAATATATTTCGTCAAATAAAACTCTGGAAATAGCTCTGACTATGTCAACTCCCATGTTAATATGACACATGAAAACACTAATGTTTTACTAGATGAATGGGCATATATAAAATAATATTTATTAATCACAATAGTATTAATGAATGGTATGTGTAAAATAATATTTATTAATCGCAATAGTATTCTAAAAATCATACTAAGGGCAAAGAGGTCTTCAAAAGGAAAGAGCTGCTTCTGAAAAGTGAGTGAACATTTAGATCACTTAAACTATTAGCAACACTACTTTCTATTTGCATAGTATTTACATAGCACTACATATTTTTTCTCATTTATTTTAATAATCATTTAAAATATATATCTCATTTAAAAATAATAAATGAATAAATTAATTCTAAGGATATTAAGCTATTTGGTAAATACCCCCAATATAATAAGTATCAGAGCTTTATCTCTTGATAAAGAGCTTTATTTCTGCCACATCGAATTAAGAATTCTTAACCCAGGAGTCTAAAAATCCCTGTAATTGTATATATAACTCTGTGTGTATACTGCCAGTGGCCTCATAACTTTCCATAAACTCTCAATAAACTTTATAATTCAAAACTCTTAAAGAATCACAGTTGACTTATAAAAATAATATGATAGTTTAACATATTTTCAATTGTTTGATTAGTTTGGTTCATTCACAATAATGGATGGTATGTTACTGAGGTATTTCTTCAGTATTCTGGAAGGACACTGGATTTCATATATAATTTATTGGAATCTCAAGACTAAATTGAGCAATGATGAACCATGGCTATTCAATGCCTGATATTACTAAAATAATGGGCACAAACACGTTTCATACAGTGAGTTTATTCTTAGGATCCTCCAGAAATGCCATTTTAGGCATGGTGGGGACAGGTAAAGGGCACTGCACTGGAGGAAGGGGTGGGACTCTACAGAGGTGATGATGATGTTCTTAGGCAATTCTTATTGTTGGCAGTGGTTGGTGCTCTGCCCTGAACTAAAAGAAACACAGTCCGTACCCTCCTCACTGAGAATGGGCTCTCTTTTCATTTCCAGTCCATTCTCTCCTTGTGAGTGTCAAGGGGAAATTCTTTCCAAAGCTTCTGCTGCACTCCAGCTCCTCAGCAAGCTAGAATATTTGTTCTCAAAGATACCAGTGTTTCAGACAAATTAAATCAGATTCAATCCCCCTCTTCTTTTCCCTTAATCCCACTACCTCTTAAAAAAAAAGTCCTTCATCAGAATTTGTTCAGATCTTCCCCAGATTATTTTAATTGGCAACCAAGGTTAAGCACCATTGGTCTAGAGCTTCTCTGTTCAGTAAAAGCCATCTTAGGTGGGTAAAAGCCCATGAGAGGTCATTAACACATATAGAGACCTGGCAGAGTATCATTCGCAAATAGGAATTTCTAAGTTTAGTTTCTTCTTTTCTTTTTTTTTGAAATTTTATTGGAGTATAGTTGATTTACAATGTTGTGTTAGTTCTGGGTATACAGTTATACACACATATATATATATATACACACACATACATATATATACATATATATATATACATCCTTTGTCAGATTCTTTTCCCATATAGGTTACCACAGAGTATTGAGTAGATTTCCATGTGCTATACAGTAGGTCCCTGTTAGTTACCTATCTTATATATATAGTAGTGTGTATATGTTAATCCCAATGTCCCAATCTATCACCTCCCCCCACGTTTTTCCCCTTTGGTAACCATAAGTTTGTTTTCGAGATCTTTTGTTTCTTCATCACTGTTTTGGGTGCCAACATCCAGCTAACACAGGTACCAAAGCCTCATCTCTTTCAGGGGATCTATAAAGCTCTCATTAGTTCACCAGATTGCCCTGACCCTAGGTTGAAGGCCTGTGGGGACCATAATTAGAGATTTAAGAAATATATATAATTTTTAGCTCTTTGTGAATGGGAACCTCAATTTGTCTTTAGCACGTGTATCTTTGGAAGGATTTAGAAACACTTTCCTGAACACAAAAGGGAACTACCTATATTTTATGTTGGACCACTTGTTTAAAAACTTGAATATTGTACAAAACATATTGATGTATTGCAAACTTGTTCTATCTTACCTGATATTTTGTCAGAATGACAAAAACCTGTCCTCTTCCAAGGTAAAATGGCTATGCTAATTTGTTAGCCCTTTTGTTGTCTGGTTATCAAAAGACATGAATGACACTTAGGATCTGAGAACATGCAAATTATTTCTTAATCTTTATATATTCCCTGAATTGTCAATTAGCCTAAGAAGTGAGAAGGGAGGAAAAGCATTATTCCTAACAAATCAGCATAGCTGATAAATGCTTTTTCAACTACACTACTGTATAGATTTTTTTTTTCAATTTACAGTGAATATCATTCATGTTGTCCACTATAGAAATAAGTTTTCCCTCGAGCATTTCCCTCTCACTATTCTAGTTTTAGCCATATCACTCACTGTAACAGCTGAGATTTATGCAGCTTTTCAACCATCTTTAAGCAAGGATATTCAGATGCTTTAGCAGCTGCCCAGCTTCTTAAGAACTCACTAATCCTTTAATCTCCAGACACTTTTTTTTTCATAAAAGATTCATAAGCAAAACAAATGCAATATGGATCAAAATATTTAATCAGAATGCTTAAAATGCAATTACATTCATCAGGGTGTTCTGTTAGGCTGAGTATTAAATCTGGGCTTTATTCAATATCCTCCTTTTATTATAAAGCAATATTTTTCCACTCTGTAAACCATCTGATCCCTAGGCTAATGTCTTCTCTGCGAAATATTAAAAAGAGAGAACACTATGAAAAATGAGCTGGAGAAATATTCCACTTATTTCAATGAAAAAAGTTCAAATCAGACATTTTCTGAAATCTTGTCTGATAAATGACCAGATAATTTGACCATCTGGAATTCTAAAGTTATGCTTTCAAACAGTAGCTACAGGATTGTCATCCTACTTTAAATGTCAAATGTATATCCTCCTACACAACCCCTCGATTGAATAAAAAATGTCAACAATTTAAATTTGAAAATAATAGTCTATTGTTCCAAATTCAGTATGTGCAAGGTTTAAAGGAACGTTGGCTTCTTTATGCAAGCAGAGAAGCCTCATAAGTTAAAAAAAAAAAAAAAAAGAAAATCCATCTTGTTTATATTTCTCCAATTCTCTATTTCACATCTAATAGCATTCAACTGTAACAATAGCTTTGAAATAAAGAGCTGTCCAGCACAGCATGATTTGAAACAGCTCGGTGCTTCTTCTAAGTCTACACCCTAGCTATAACATGGTGGTTTGAGTTTCGTAAGACATATGGAAGTTAAGTGAAGCAGTGGAAGGAGTTCAGGGATTTCCCCTGACAAATGCCATCCTTGGAGTAAGGGAAACTTACTCAAAGATGCAGAGGCACTTAGACCTGAAGCTTCACTTAATATTTAATGAATTGTTCATAAAATTTGTAAGTGGCCCAATTATGCATTAATCCAATTTATCTATCTTTCTTCCCAAAGTGAACTTCTGCAAATTAAAGAAAATATCTTTTTTAATTCCACTTTTTCCACATTAGGTAAAAATAGAAACAATTGATCAATGCATTATCATAATCCTTTAATCAGTAATCAAGTGATTATTACAATAACATTAAAATCTATTATGTATAAATAATTCAGTGGCCCCTTATTATACTTCCAACAGAGTCCACATGACAACACCACAAAGACCAGCAAGTAAATCAAAAGTTTCAAGTGGCTCAATGTACAACTGGCTGTACATTCTCTAAAGGCTAGGAAACTACCACAGGCAAAGATACTACACTACAATTCCTGCTATTACTTGTAGCGATAGGTCTTAATTTTTGAAGCCTTTCTATGTGCCAGGCTCAATATGCATTTTCCTATTAAGTCTTTGTAATAGCTTCATGCTGTTGTTCGGTGTGTACTATAAACATCTCACCTAGTCCACTTTGTCTAACTTTCATATACATGGTTATTATAATTACTCATGTTACAGATGAGAAATCTAAGAACTAGAAAGGTTATATACCTTGAACAAGGACACACAGCAAGTAAGAGACAGAGCTGGGCTTCAAACCCAGGCTGTCTGACTTGCGCCCATGCTCGTATTTTCTAGACTAATGCCGCCTTCCAATATCCCCCTATACCCTGGAATTGATTCTGTTTCTGGATCTATTTGTCACAAGATATTTTTTTGAAACATAGAGCTTGAAATGTTATCTCCCTCATATTAGTCTCAAGAAGTAAAATATCTAGAAACATTGACCCTGGCTAAAGTGGACCTATCTCTTTATGTAGAGGATGTGCCCCCTGTGCCATGTGCAGGATAAACCATGGCCGGGCATGGTGTAGCCTGGATAACACAGGAAAAAATAGAACAAAAATGTTTGCAAGTAGTAGGGTACTACAAGAATTCTCCCTTGTATGGAGACTGAAACTGAACCTTGAACCAGAAAAAGGATCCTAATCTAGCCTAAGGGATTAAGATGCTACAAAACCAGTGCTTTCTGACCTTGTAAGTTTCTCAAGTCTCTGCCGGCTGCATTGACTACCTGACTTAGGAAGTGCCTCTTTAGGGACTGATAAGCATTTGGAGAGCAATATCTATTAATTTTTATCCATGTATATTATTGCTCTGCTTCTAGTTTGGCTCAGAGGTAAACTGAAGGGAGAGCAATCATAAACCTGGTCAAAGATGTAAGTCTTGCAATACTGTGAACATGCATTGGTCTTTGTGGTCAATCCTGGCACGTAAAAGTTTGCCTGGAAGAATCCAGTGGACCAGGGTTAGGCACCTGAAGTCACCCCATAGAATATCCTCTGATCTCTAGAGATTCCAAATATGAGGAACAGTCAACGGTAATACATATGCAACAAATAGAAATGTATCAAAGTAAATCAGTAGTTTATCAGCTGGATTGCTACTAACAGATGCTCAGCTAAGCTTGACATTTGTCACACTTTAGTTTTTTAGTACATAAGTGTATTTCCAAATGACTGGTATGACATTGAGCAAACCACATATAAAATTTGTCTCAGCACATAATGGTTCAAATATTCTGCATAGCCTAATAATTCTCACATTTATCTATTTTTATATATCCCTGCTAATTTTTAGACTATGAAAAATTGGAATTGGTAGTATGTAAACAATAAATATATATTTTTTTCTCTGCAGGGATATAGAAAGCATATTCATATACTTTCCCCAAAAATAACAGCATGAAAAAATTCTGGGACTAGATATTTCTGCTTTATAAATAGTATGTACATATTATTTATTACCTAATCCAGGACAATTTTGATGGTGAACGTACATAATAATAGCTAAGACTGGAGAAACAGATGCAAGTATTTTGGGCAAACTGGGGCATATGAGCATCATATTTATAAAGTGCTACAGAATTTGCACTATTTTTGTATGTAAGTCAAAGTTTGAAATATATTTCCTACTTCATTACAATGGATTCAAGCAATTCCAATGAAACAATGAAAGTACTGAATTATTATAGTAATAACACAGAATAAGTATATTTTCCTTTCCAATGTTAAATTATCAAAATTGATACATTTCTTGAGTAAGATTCAAGATAGACATATGCTACTAGCTCTTAGATCTTCTAAATAGCCCTTCGTAAACATATTTAAAGCCACTCATTATTGTTTTAAAAGTATGCGGCAACCTAATTATTATTTTTATATTCTTTAAAAAAAAGATTTTATTTTACTTTTATATTCTCAATATGCAGAGTTACTGAGATCTTATTTATAAAGATAAAAACATTCATAGTCTCCAAATGATATTTTTATTAAGGTCACTTTCTACACTGGCACTGCAAAGCATATAACCAAAAAACATATAATATCCTATGACATAACAAAGTACAAATATAAAGAAGGTGGAGAATAGCACCATATCCTATGCACAAATAGCATGCGTTGGCTTTAATAATGACTGCAGGGGAGAGCCATAGACTATTCTAATAAGAGTTTCTCTATGGGATCTCAGGTTACTCATTAACTTCTTGCTATGTTATCCATTAATATATCCAGAGTTGACCAAACAGTCCCAAAGGCCTTGCCTGAAACTGAGACATTCATGCTACTACCATTTCTATTTTCCATTTAAGTTTCTAAGCTTCCATTACAGTTCTCATAGAATTGTGTACTTGTTTGCTGAGAGCTGCCAATTTTTAATTACCTCTCCTTCCCATATAAGCTACAGTGGTAAGCAGCAACTTGTTCTATTAGCAATTATCCTCTGGGAGTTCTGTGAATACTTTGTCTAAATCTGGGCAGAAATCCTGTTACATGTTGAGGTTGGGTTTTGAGTTCCTCCATTGCAAGTTTATGTTCACTTATCCTCTATGTAAGCAGCAATCAAAAATTTATTTACCTGACACGTATTTATTTATTCAACAAAGGTGAGAAATTGCACCAAGGATTACAGAAAGAACTATTATTAATAAGTCTTATTCTTACTCTCAATAAACATATAATCAAGCAGAGGAGAAAGATAATTAGAGATAACTTCGCATATTAAATAGTATATGAAAGAACAGCTTTCTACAGGTACTCAGAAAACAGAAAGGCTTTTAGGTTGGGATAATCAGATAAGACTTATCAATGAGTTAACAATTGGCAGAGATGGTGAAAAAGGTCATTTCAGATGGTGGAGTTGCCATGGATGAAGTGTACAAAGAATAATGTGCTTGAAGAATGATATTAATTCATATGTCTGGAAAATATGAATTAATATTCATATTAATTCACATTAATTAATGAATGGACTAGATCATGGTTCATTAATCAAGAGTGCAATACTCACCACAAACAGGACAGTGCTAGCTAAAATTATTTTTTCTTTTTCTTAGAACTGCAGGATATCTAAAACTAAGTAATAGTAGCAATTATCTTCATATTTTGAGGAGTTTAGATTCTGATGTGCTCACAATTATATGTATTAAGTGTAAGGTGGAACATTGGGACCTTGCCATCTGACTCAAAGGTTGTTCTGACCCTGCTCTGCCTGATAGTCAACACAATTACGGAACTGCCGCTGATCTAAATTGTTTCAGAGACTCATATTTGAAATGAATTATACTTTTAGAAATAATCAACCTGCAATAAAACTAATAACAGATAAAATGGCATACAACAAATTTTGTTTTGAATAAACATTGACAGAAAATGCACAAAATCTGACCTGAGAAAATGGGACTCAGTTAAAAAATGAAAGCTTTATAAAAGAAAATTCACAAATGAGAAATCCCATCAGATAATCTGTACTAATGAAGCAAATCATCATTTTAAGATCTACAAGGAAAATAATGTGTCCAATGAAAATAAATTTGGTAGGGAAAAAAGGCAGAATGGAAAACTACATCCAAAAAATATGTTCAGAAATTAAATTTCCTTAATACATTTCAATCCAGAAAATAATTTTAAAATCTGCACTAGGTCAAAACAGCAGAAGCAAAGCATCTAGTGGATTCAATTATTTTGAATCCAGTATAGATTCCTCCTTTGCTAGACTAGTAGCTCTTACTTCTCTTTCATGTTTATATTAAAAAAACGATTTGTCAAAAGTTTTAAAATATGATAAACAAGAAATATGTGTGAGTTGAATAACATGGTCACTGTAAAACTGAACCTTATGCCTGATCAAAAAGGACCATATTTATCAGAATCACATGGTATATCTGGCAGTGAGTACTATTATTTATATATATATATATATATCTGTCCCCAGTTCCTGGCACAGAGATCCAAAAACCCTTGTTAATTTTCTAAGTGATGAGAAGACTAAGTGGCATCTCTTGTTCTAATATTTGGTTTTGACCCTGTCCCTGACACAGGGCTCCTAAAACCCTCGTAAATTCCTAAGTGATAAAAGACTAGAAGCATCTTTTGTTGTAATGAGGCAACTCTGGGTGGGCTCCTCGGAGGTGAGCTGGTCACCAGAAAGACTAAGCCATGGTTAGAAGCTGGGTATTTTCAGCCTCACCCCTCACCCTCCAGAAAGGGGAAAAGGGTTGGAGATGCAGTTAATAATTGATCATGCCCACATGAGGAAGCCTCTATAATATTCCAGTAATTGTCGTTCAGAGAGCTTCCAGGTTGGTGAACACGCGGAAGTTTTGGGAGAGTGGGAGCAGAGAAGGCATGGAAGCTCCACACCCGTCTCCGCATACCTTGCCCTATGCACCTTTTCCATCTAGATGTTCATCTGTATCCTTTATCAGATCCTTTAATAAACTGATAAACATAAGTGTTCTGAGTTCTGTGAGCTGCTATAGCAAACTAATAAGCGTCCAAGGAGGAAGGTCTTTGGAACATTAGATCTATAGCTGGTTGGTAAGAAGCACAGGTGATAACCTGGGTTTACAACTGGAATCTGAAATGGAGGGGGAGGCAGAACTGTGGGACTGTTCCTTAACCTGTGGAATCTGATGCTATCTTCAAGGAGATAATGTTAGAACGAATTAAATTGTAGGACACCCAGCCGATGTCACAGAGAATTACTTGGTGTGGGGGAAAAACCTGCATTCATTTGGTGGCCAGGATTGTCAGAAATGTGAGTATTTTGTGTGAGACTCACACCAGACTCAGGGGGGAAAGAAAAACAGTAGAAGAAAACTGTTGTTTTGTTGGTTCTTTTTTTCCCCCCAACATAGGAAGGAAAAAACTGAAATTTTCAATTACCCTTAGGAATTAAAGAGGGCATAAAATGGTCCTTGTCTTCAAGATGTTTTTGTCTCATTGTGATGAGAGGGTAAGTGAAAAAGCACACAAGAAATACATGTGCTGAATGTTTAGAATACAGCAATTTCAATACCAATTTTTTGAGAATAGTTTCTTAAGAATTTTTGTTTTTTCAAAAGCAGAAGAGATATGACCAGAGGCTAAGCATTCTACATTTTACTTTTATGAAGCACTCGGAATAATATCCACCTTGTTTGGTGCTTTTATTAATCTCGATAAGGTCTGTGTTGATATTCTCTGCTATAAGGACATTTGGTGAAATAGCCACATAAAACAATTAAAATTATTAATAAGCCTCAACACACATTGTATTATTGCTGTCATTATCTATAACTTCCATTCAGTTTCCACTGCTTATAGTCTAGTCTAGGCCCTCATCATTCAATTCAATGTCAGTCTGTTTTGGGTCTTGAACGCTTCCAATATCTTCAAATTTTAATCCATCTATCATTGGCAGACTAATCATCCAAAACCAGTATTTTCCACACATCACTCCATGCTCAAGCCATGGAAAAGCCCTCTGACTTGCAGTAAAAGAACAGTAAATGAGGACTATACTTACATTTTCTTTTAGTGACTCAGGGTCAGTATCATACGTTTTAATACAGGCAGTCCCTGACTTATAATGGATCGATGGATTTTTCTGCTTTATGATGCAAAAGCAATATGCATTCAGTAAAAACTGTGCTTCAAGTTTTTTGATCTTTTCCTGGGCTAGCCATATGTGGTACAAAATACCCTCTTCTAATGCTGGGCAGCAGCAGCAACCCGCAGCTCCCCGTCAGACACTCTAATCACGGGGTTAAACGTCGCATGCACTTACTACCATTCTGTACTCACACAATCATTCTGTTTTACACTTTCAGTGCAGTATTCAATAAATTACATGAGATATTCAACACTTTATTATAAACTAGGTTCTGAGTTGGATGATATCGCCCAACTGTAGGCTAATATTCATAGTGCATTTAAGTTAGGCTTAATGATGTTCAGTTGGTTAGGTATATTGAATGCATTTTCAAATTAAGATATTTTCAACCCATGATGGTTATGTAACCCCATTGTAAGTTGAGAAAGACTTGTATAGAAAAGATGATAGATATTATGCTAAGTCTATTCCGACACTGGCCTTAAACTAGAAAACACTACCCTACATAAAAGCTTCGATATTTTATCTGGGGAAGGTTATCTTAGTTTACTACAATAGTAGTTTGTCTAAATAAATGAAAAAAAAAAAAGATGTTTCACTCTTTCTCCTTTGGAATCCTACTGTTCACTCCAAGAGATTAGGCTTTTCTTAGCTGAATACTGTCTAAAAAGAAAGTGAGTGAGTTGCATGATCCCTTCTCTGCTGCTTTTACTGGTGGCTAGAATTTAGAGATCTTCCCCATAAAATAAAATTAAATAAAAAATAAAGATACCACCAGTGGCATACTATCTTCACTTCAAAAATTTTTAATGAAATTGTGGTTGGCCTAAAGGACTTATCACCACAACTTATTATTGGGTCTAGTACTGTCAGTTTGTTCTTCTCTTCCACTAACATCCTTTTCTCTGCTTGAGGAGACACAGGTCTTATTTCTGAGGGTGATATAAAGAATAGCATTGAGTAGACCAGCCTCTGAGACTCCACAGAGCTTCTTAATGCATATGTGGCTCTGAGCTGGAAATGCAGACCAGATCCTTACATGATTTATTGGTGAGAAAGAGACTGAATCAACCACAAATCTTGCTCTTTCTTTCCTTCACTTACTTGTACTCTGTCAATGAGTTGATAGGTTCAGAGTGAGCAGTTTATGCTGCTTTCCTTTTAATTGGGAATCTATTCCTTATCCATTTTAGGTCAAGGCCTGTATCCTAAGGTGATAACTTCAGTCGTATGACTCTGGAAAACCACTTAAGTCTACTTGTATGACTTACATTAAAAATGACATTACCAAATGTAAAACCGATAGCTAGTGGGAAGCAGCCGCACAGCACAGGGCGATCAGCTGGTGCTTTGTGACCACCTAGGGCGGTGGGATAGGGAGGGTGAGAGGGAGGGAGACGCAAGAGGGAAAGAGGTATGGGGATATATGTATATGTATAGCTGATTCGCTTTGCTATAAAGCAGAAACTAACACACCATTGTAAAGCAATTGTACTCTAATAAAGATGTTAAAAAGAAAAAAATAAGACAACCTTCATGGCTGTTTATAATCTACTGGTGACCCCTGGCAGATTCAGACCATTACTCTACTAGGCAAACTCATTACTTCTTGATGGCCCAGGTCTGGAGGTCATTAGCTTCTTTCTTAGCAAAAAGAAGTACAGACTCCCCAGTTACATGGAGGCAACACCCTGAACTGCTGCCTTTATGTAAAAATGGTTATTGACTCCCAGGCAGAAGCAAATATCCCCCATTTATCCTTCTTACCTCATTCCCAAGCACACACACCAAAACCTCCCTTACAAGTATCAGAAATGTTTTTTTTTCCTCTGCTTAGAACTTTTCACTGTTTATGCTCAATGAGAGACAATAATCCTGTTAGGTTTACCACAATTTGTGTAAATATATGACAAAGACTCAATAATAAATGAAGTTTTAGTTACAATGACTCAAAAAGCAGTCATTGCAAGATTCCTCTATGAGTATGGTTGTGTGTGTTTGGGAAGTGGAGCTTTAGTTTCTTGTTTAACAGATATGTTCTTATTCTTAACAACCTACAATTCAAAATATAGCCCTGGGGGTAAAGGTAGATCGTATCAACCAAAGGAATAATGTTATGGTATTCTGAATTTTCTCAATTCGTAGCTTGAGAATATAAATTATTAACAACAAGAACAGCAACACATCTAGACCTAGATTTTATGAAACTACAAATCTATTCTCAGTGAGAAAATACAGAGATGATTATCAGAGTAGTTTTATTATCTAAAAAATCATGGAGTCCTGAGTTGGAAGTCCCAATTTGCTGTGCAGGAAAAAAGAACACTTTAGCTAGTTTTAATACTACATTCCCTGTATTTGGATATTTAATTCTTAAATAAATATATTTTTGAAATATACATAGAAGTGTGAACTAATCATAAATAAACACTTCAATAAAGTTTCACAATGTGAATCACTTGTGTAATCACCACTTAGGTGAAGATATAAAGCACTGCCAATGCCCAGGATTTCCCTTTGTGTCTCTTCACAGTCACTACACTCTCACCTTTCAAATGGCAACCTGACTTCTAGAAGCACAGATTAGTTTTACCTGTGTATCAATAAAATGACACAAGTGAATTATAGAGACTATACACTCTTGTGTCTCTTCTCTTTCATTCAACATTATCTTTCAACCATGTTATATTGAAAACAGTCATTCATTTACTTTAATTTGTTATATATTATTCCATTGCATACCTATAACAAAATTAATTACTCCATACTTCTATTGATTGAAGTTTAGGTTGTTACCAAGTAACGTTGCAATAAATATTAAAAAAATTTTTTTTAATTGAAGTATAGATGATTTACCATGTTTCAGGTGTACAGAAGTAAAGTAGTATATAGTAAAGTTTAGTATATAGATTATTTTCCCTTATAGGCTATTACAAAATATTGAGTATAGTTACCTGTGCTATACAGTAGATCCTTGTCAGTTATCTATTTTATATATAGTAATGCGTATATATTAATCCCAACCTCCTAACTTATCCCTTCCTCACCCCATTTTCCTTTGGTAACCAAAAGTTTGTTTTCCATGTCTGTGGGTCTATGTCTGTTTTGAAAATAAGTTCATTTGCATTTTTATTACTTTACATTCCACATATAAGTGGTATTTGTCTTTGTCTGACTTACTTCACTCAGTATGATAATCTCTAGGTCCATCCATGTTACTGAATTTTTAACCTTGTTTCAAAAAGTACCATGGGAACATCATTCCCAATTGTTGGCAGTTTGGTATCAGTTTAAGAAGTCTTCATGGGTTACTTTATCCTCAGTTAATGTTTTCCACCATTAGAACCCAAAGCTGGGTAGTTTGGGGAAATGCTCTTCGTTGAGTCACTTTTCTCAGCCTTAGCTAATCTTATGATTTCTTTCTTGTCCAAAGGAAAGGAAGTAAACTCCTGGAGATATGAAGGCCATATTTCTATGGCTTATCTCATTTTTCTCAGAATATTTAAATTTAATATAACTCTTATTAATAGAATTATTTCTATTTTCATTAACTTGTGAAACTTGATTTTCAGCAATGTGATGGAAAACAAAGTAAAGGAATAAACAATGACAGAGCACCAGTTGGTGTTGCACTATCAACAAATTTAGAGCTCAGACTTGTCAAAATTGTTTAATGAAGATATTACATGTAATGTAATTTTATGCTATAACATGTCAGCATTCATATTTTAAAAACATCTATATTAAAAATATACTGCATATGGTTGTCAGGTATCATTACTCGTAAAGGTCCATATATTTTATTCTGAGTTTAAGTTCTCTTCATTGTGTGTGTGTATATGTGAAACATTCCTTCTCTAATAGTAATTGCTAGCTGATATTTTTAACTTTCTTCCTTGGCAAAAGAGAGCTGGCAACCATACACCAGTCCCTCCAAACAAATGAAAAAAAAATTGCTAATTCATAAAGCCTAAAAGTCTGGGAAGCCTCAATATAAAGAACCATTTTAATCTGTGTATATATCCTGAATTTCTGCTCCTAAAAATCCTTTTACCCTAAAACATCCTCAGAGCAAGTAGAAGATCAGCTGTACTATACTACATTTTATATAAGATAGAATCTTCCTAGAACAACCTGAAATTTACTTTTTTCTTCTTTCTAGGTTTTCTTTAGCTTGGTTTCTGAATTTTAATCAAAACATACAAATTTTAAAAAGAGAATAAAAGGAATAATAGAAAATCCAACTTGGAACAAAAACCAATAACAATTTCATAAGCCTCAGCATATTCTGAGAAATAAGTTAAAAGCACATTTTCAAACATATTTCTTACCATATTTTAATACAATTAATCTACCTGAAACTTTTTCATTAGTGTAAACTCTATTACAAAGGTAAATATGAGATTAAAGGTTAATGTTTTACACATTATGATAAGTAGCTTACGAGGCAAAATGATTATCTAAAAAGAGGGATTTTGAAGCCACTGAACTCTCCAGTTTGGGGGAATGCATGCATTTATTACTGTAGGATTAAAGTACATAGGTAAGAATCTAATGACAATAAATCTTCTGTCACCTGCCTGAGGAAAAGTTTGAGTGCCTCTAGGATCTGAGAGGATGCAATTAACGAAGGCATGATCAATGTAAGTATGCTGTTTATTTCTCTAATTTGAAGGCATGCGTCTGTTTCTCAAGGTAACATCCACATACACCCACTTATAGACATAACTGCAGTTATGTTTATATGTATATGTATTGTCATTAGGGGAATAAGACTGAAGGGTCCAGAGGGAGTGGGAAAGAGACATGGAGAAAGCAAAGGAGACAGAATTCACAGTAATACAGAGACCAACAGGTAGAGGAATGAGCAATGGCAATGAGCTGGCTGATGCACACAGCGAGGAAAAGCAGTAAACCAAGTTAGGAGACTGAGTATTGCCCCTCACACTTCCGGTGTCATGACTAATTGCATAACCAAGGTTATCTGCTTTGATTCTCCAGAACTGTTAAGAATATAAAAGTATATTCAGTAAATCTACTTTCCTAAATGTGAAATTCAGAATTTATGAAATTAAAAGTCAAAACAAATGTTTAGGGACTAATCAAAATAAAGTCCGTAATAGAATTTGATTTAGATCATTTTGTGCTAGCTTACCAAGATTCTCCACCAAGTTAAATAAGGAACACAACCAACCAAAACAAGGAATGGAGGTTAACAAAACTATAGTTCATAAAGGGCCATATTTTTCCTACCAGCCATAAGAATCTTGGCTAGCATTTTCTCTCTTAGCTATTGACAAAAACCTAGTTGTATATAAGATATAAAACTCTGAGATAGATGTTAGATAGAATATAGAAATATACTTTCTATTACAATCTGGTATGTTGTATGATTTTCCCATTCCAAATAGACAATGTATCCTTCAACTCAATGTGATAATCCTACCCTCTGTCTCCCTCACAGATGTATTGTTAAAATTAATTCAATTTTAATCTTCAAAGATGTAATGAATTGAGTTATTCAGCAAACAATGAAATCTAAATGAACAAGCAATGTTGTCATCCAGTTTCCTCTAGACAAGGTCTTTTGATAGGGGCAGTTCACAAATATACAGTGACCATAATTTATGAGCTGTAACTTGATCATCACCTCCCTGTCTGGTTCACCTGTATTATCTAAGTTTTGTCAAATTACAAATATATTTGGATTCATTTTATGTAGGCTAAATTTCATGAATAGTTTCATATACATATTTATTTTATAAACTTAGGTGACAAAATTATTCAGGTAAATGTCTATTTTAAAAAATCACTCTGTGTGTGATTAATTTTAATATTAAAACTCCCCAAAGTGAATTTTAAATTTAAAGTTACAGAGCTATGTCTTCCTGGGGAAAAAAAAAAGAAAGAAAACAAAACAAAAAAACACCAAAACAAACACACACGCACAATTAACCCTGACTTCCTAGGGAAATATTTCCTTGTTTTATCATAAAAATACTTTGTGGGTGGTAACTCAATTTGTGAATAAATTGCTTATGACCTCACATTGGATGTGAAAGCTGAAGACAAGAATGATGAACATGGGACTTCCCTGGTGGCACACTGGTTAAGAGTCCGCCTGCCAATGCAGAGGACACAGGTTTGAGCCCTGGTCTGGGAAGATCCCACTTGCTGAGGAGCAGCTAAGCCCGTGCGCCACAGCTATTGAGACTATGCTCTAGAGCCTGCGAGCTACAGTGACTGAGCCTGTGTGCCTAGAGCCCGTACTCCCCAACGAGATAAACCAACACAATGAGAAGACCATGCACCACAACAAAGAGTAGCCCCCGCTCGCTGCAACTAGAGAAAGCCCGCACACAGCAACAAAGACCCAACGCAGCCAAAAATAAATAAATAAATATTTTTTTTCAAAATTAAAAAAAACAGAATGATGAACGTGAAACATGCAATTAGTAGGTTATACACCCGGAAGTGATCAATTCTGTAAGACTCACCTCCACAATGTGCAATAAGTAGAAACGGTTAACTCTAAAGTATAAGAAATGCAAAGCATTTCTATTAACCTCTTGTATTATTTGTGGTAGATAAATCACAGATTAATAATTCATTTCAAACTTATGGTATCAATGGTAAAACAAAATAAAGTTGTTGATGTAATCATTAAACTTCTCTCACAAGTTGCAATAATTGTGTAAAAACATAAATGGTTGTTATTTATGCCAAAAAGTCTCTTGGCATTCATCCTAAGTATTTGTCAAAAGTCAGTTTGATTCTGGAAGGCAGTGTTGGAAAAGCCAAAGATCAATTGCCATTGTAAGTCATAAACTCTTTTTGTAAAAATTAATTAATTAATTTATTTATTTATTTACAGCTGTGTTGGGTCTTCGTTTCTGTGCGAGGGCTTTCTCTAGTTGCGGCAAGTGGGGGCCATTCTTCATTGCGGTGCACAGGCCCCTCACTATCGTGGCCTCTCTTGTTGCGGTGCACAGGCTCCAGACACGCAGGCTCAGTAGTTGTGGCGCACGGGCTTAGTTGCTCTGCAGCATGTTGGATCTTCCCAGACCAGGGCTCGAACCCGTGTCCCCTGCATTGGCAGGCAGACTCTCAACCACAGCGCCACCAGGGAAGCCCCATAAGTCATAAACTCTAAAAAGCTCTTTCATGAATAATAAGGGAAGTTTAGCATGGTTGTATGATAGAAAAAAAAAAAGGATATTGCCTTTCACTCTTTGTAATTTGACTCGATTTGTGCTTTTTAATTACTCCAGTTATTTTCTAATAGTTCAACATTATTCTGATTAATTTCTAGCTACAGGGTCTTCAAAAGATTGTTATAAACCTAACTCTCTTAAATTGCTGCTTTCTTTGTTTTAGCAAGCACCGAAAAACTCATAAAACAAGTTTATTCATGTCAAATTTTAGATTAAAAACAGATTGCTCCTTTTATGTGATAACAGAGCTGAAGCAAGAGGAAGTCACCTCAATTATCATTGTCTCTGGGTTTTATTGTGCACTACCCATCTAAGATACATAATTACCCAGGCCTTCTAACTTGCAAGCAATTCACACATTTAAAAGTCTATAATTTTCTGCATTTCTGCCCCCTTGCTGGCACAAAGTTTATTGACAGTAAATATTGTAAATTTCTATTTTTTTCCATAGAAATACTTGGTGCTATGGAACTGATAGAGAGATGACTTTTCAAATGGTAGGAATCTCAAGCAATGTATTATTTAAATATTAAAAATAGGATTATTCATGACTACATTAAAACTATCATGGGGTTAGGTTTTATAATAAATAACCACTAAAATAATTTTATATAAAATAAATTATTTCTTAATTCTCTTTATTTTTGAAATAAAAGGAAATACATTATTAAAAGAATTAGGGCAAATGTAAAGGCAATATAGACGTAATGCAAAAAACAATTTGAATATCACCATTAACAACATTATATATATATTTTTAAAAAGATTAATATTAGAGACTAACAATAAATTGTTTTTATAATTTTCTCATCTATCACAGGTGATATTTGCACTATATACACACACATATACATACTCCCATGTGTGTGAATACACATAATATTTTATATTTTGAATACTGGGGACAATAGTTATATATAATCAAAATACATACTTAGAAGGAAGCATCCTTAGACAGATAATAAGCTATTTATATCAAATTCAAACATTTATGGAGCACTTAGATGTTTAGCTTTATGCTGGGTTCTGTAGAAGATGTAAATTAATTATCTGTCAACCTGTTATATGCAGGGATCAATCACTCTATCTCATTGACAGCAGTGTATCAATGTGATGTAGCTAGTAGGTCTCACTGTTATTTCACTGAGGCCCTAATGAGACAAAGGTGATCTAAGTTTTGAAAAGAAACAAGAGAATAGAAAAAAAAATAGGTCTTGGGTTGTCTTTAAGAATTAAAATAGTTATAAAAAATGAAGAAATAGGTGTATGTAATTAATAAACAGTAAGGAAACAAATAAAATAGAACAGAGGATCTGTAATGCTGACTAATGGGGTAATAAAATTAGCATATTAAATTTTTGACTATTCTTGAAGACAAAAAATATTTTTTTTCAATTTTAAGCATAATGTCGTGTGATTTTTTTTAAAAGGCAATTCCTTTTCTAATTCTACCTTTAATGTTGTAAATTATTTAAGTTGCATCTAAGTCAATATAACATATAGCCACCCAATAAAATTGTAATCGACCTTGATATCACTGACATATTCGAAGACACTAGTAAAAGGAAGAACTTTATCTCTCTTCAAAACCTCATTCAAGATTCTGATGGCATGGCACATAGGACAATCATTAGGTCTAGAAAGTATATCTTTGTTGTTTCTTAATTCCTTTCTAAACATCTGTTGGTGCACTGGCTTAGGCACCTTTCCCTTGCCTTGCCTTCTCCTCTGCTGCTGCTGTGTCCTTGGCCCATGGCGTCAGGGCCTTGACTCTCAGACTCATCCCTACTGTCAACACTGTCTCTGAGCAGCCAGGGGTCACCATGGGCTTGTTGGGATTTGCAAACACCTGCCCTGAATTCACATCAAAGGGATCAATTTCCTCTTTCTGGGGCTCCCTTTAGCACTACTCAGGAGCTCCTTCCCTGCCTGGGGCACCCACTCCAGGATGCTACAAGCCAAGTACTTGCTCGGAAGCTGTTGGTTCACATCCAGCAAGTCCTTGCCCCACTTAAACTTCTGCAGCCAAAGGACAGCAAGTTCCGAAAAGCTCTGGATGCAGAAGGTGGCAACAGAAACCTCCACTGAAGACAGTTTGCAGGGTCAGCCATAGTTCACAGCGCTGGCAGCCACTCAGTGGGTCAGTAGCCACAGGAGGCTCTCCAGCATCTTCCCAAATGTCATCTCCTCCAGTCTGACACAGGAACTGTCTAGGATGGGAACACCTGATTGTGTCACCAGCTGCCTATCTGCCAGGACATAAGGCTGAGCACAAGATGACCGGACCCATGGCCCAGGCCCAGGCAGTGCACCAAGTCCAGGCATGTCAGCTTGTGGCTGATGCTGGGTGGAGGGTCACAGTAGACCAGCTCCCACAGGGCCAGCAAGAGAGCCCCCACTGGTCCCTGGTTGCCCTCATCCCCGCTACCAATGTTTCCATAGACACTTGAAGCTGGACCCCAACAGTGGCCCCAGGACTCCCAGAAAAGACACCTTCTGCCCCCACCCCCGCCACCCAGTTTTGCTCCTGTGGCCCATGGCAGGGAGCCAGAGTCCCTCTGTTACCACTTCACCTTTTAAACTAAATAACCCTAATAATTTAAGTAGTCTTTTGATTACCTCAAAACTATGCAGAATGCTATACATATGTAAGTCACTAAATAAAGTTTAGATATGTTGATTTAATCAAAATTCTTTTTCACTCAACCTCCCAACCCCTCATTACCAAACACATACACATTTAGATACAGCCCGTCTTTGCTTAGAATTTTATGGGAGATAATATAAATGGGAAATTTTAAAATTGTTTTCTATATTATATTTCTATTTTTAATGGAATTTTATTTTGTTATGAAAAGTTTCAATTTCCAGGAATTGTAATTTCAGACTTTGGGGCAAGAGCTAATGAAAGATCCACAATTAAAATACCTAAATTGAACTGTTTAAACAGTGAATCAAATCAGAGTGCTGAGATCAGTATCACAAAGCAAAACATTAAGATTGGTATCACAGAGAATCCATCCTGGACTAGGTAACTAATTTTTCTCTGTCTTCACGATCAGATGATTGCATTTATCCAACAATTTCACTTTAAACACATTGGCATTATTTTAATCTCTCTCTACCCTGTACTTTCCTTTTTCTTATTTTAAGTCTTATAATCATTATACTTTCAATGTTTCTTCTTCACTCTCAATGCTACGTCATAGTGTTAAGTCATGATTGACCAAATATCCAAACTAAAAAACTTATAAAGTATAGGTTGGAAGAGAGACAAGCTAGAAGACAAAGAGGGGCAAGAGAAAAAGAGAGACAGAGAGATACCAAGAGACAGATACAGAGAAATGGGGAGTCAGTGATATGTTCCTTTTAAATTAAAGAGGAACAATACTAGAATCAAAGTAACCAATTAGGGGCTTCCCTGGTGGCGCAGTGGTTGAGAATCTGCCTGCTAATGCAGGGGACACGGGTTCGAGCCCTGGTCTGGGAGGATCCCACCTGCCTTGGAGCAACTAGGCCCGTGAGCCACAACTACTGAGCCTATGCGTCTGGAGCCTGTGCTCCGCAACAAGAGAGGCTGCGATAGTGAGAGGCCCATGCACCGCGATGAAGACTGGCCCCCACTTACCACAACTAAAGAAAGCCCTCGCACAGAAACGAAGACCCAACACAGCAAAAATAAATTAATTAATTAATAAACTCCTATCCTCAACATCTCCTTTGGAAAAAAAAAAAAAGTAACCAATTAGAAAACAAATTCAGTACTCCTGTATTTATACTTCAGTGGCTTAACCTATAATAATAAATATGACAGACAGAAAAGGACAAATGTGAAATGTTACCAAATATGACAGATAATTGAAAAGGACTCTAATTTTACTCACAGTTTGATTCTGAATAGGAAAATGTGGTAACATTAACAGAAAGTGCAAGGTAAGAAAATCATCTTATTTCTGATTTTAAAAACCTGAATTTTGTTTAGGTTGTTTTGTTGGAGGTGATGATTGAGCACCTAAATACTAATTTTGAGCACACAGTGAATGTATTTAACTGGATTAGCTTCCCAACAAGCAGCCATTGGGGAGTTACTATTTTGAATATAGAACAGACATTCTAAATGTTTTACATTTATATATCAGGAGAATTAGTAAGGAAAAAATTACACATGTGGCAAATCCTTTTGTATCTCTACCTAAAATGATAAAGATTGATGAGAATTATACTAGTGACAGTCCATTGTAGACAACATTTAAAAGCTCTATTATGGGTATCCCTTTTTGTTCCTGCTATGATGTCTACTAAAATGTCTTAAGACCTTTCAATATTTTTGCAAATAAACCTAAGTAAAGTATAAATGTCAAAAATACTTCTCGGGCTTCCCTGGTGGCACAGTAGTTGAGAGTCCGCCTGCCGATGCAGGGGACGCGGGTTCATGCCCCGGTCCGGGAAGATCCCACATGCCGCAGAGCGGCTGGGCCCGTGAGCCATGGCCGCTGAGCCTGTGCGTCCGGAGCCTGTGCTCCGCAATGGGAGACTTTGGAAAATCTGTCTTGACCATAAGATAAAACGGTTCTAAAGAATGCACAACTTTTGGGGGTCTTTCTAACATCTTGGATTGGCATCTCCTTACTACTTAGTGTCCAACATCTTTTGTGGAGTATCTTGACAAGAAAGGATGTATTCTACTTAAAATACTCAGATGATGAGCCTTTGCATAGGCAAAATAGGTTTGTAATAATTTTATCTACTTCATAAGAAAACAAAATTTTTTGATAAGGCATAACTGAAATGCAATGTTGGGACCAGAAAGCGTTATGCTAAACCAAACCACAAAATCAGGTTTTGTGATTTAGTTTAAAAGGGTATCTCAAAGAACAAAGACCACCCTGTTCCTGACTATTTGGATGCCTATTAGGCACAACTAACTACCACTCCCAACATACTTCTCCATCAGTCTTTCCCATATTAGTTAATATTTTATCAGTTAATGGCACTATCATACACCCACATACTCAGAACAAAGAGCAAGAAGTCATTTCTATTTGTAACCCAATCCAACCACAAGTCTTACTAATTCTATCTCCAAAATAGATTATGAAATGGCTACATTATTTCCCATTTCCATCATGCTCTCTTGGAATAAATTGAGAGACTCCAACTCTTTTTAAAATGTGAAATAATACTATGCTCATTTAAAACCCTTCTATTGATTCCTCTTGTAATTAGAATTACATGCAAACTTTTACCGTGACCCATAAAAGGTACTTTATGATCTTCCCCTGGACTCTTTTCTGACCTTATCTCCTATCATTCCTAGTGCTTACTATTCTCCTTTAAACTTCTTTCTTTTTCACGAACATAACTAGCTTATTCCTGTCTATTGACAGAGCTCTATAATATCATATAGCATTAGTTGATTCTGTGACTAATGTTAATCACAGTTTTTAAACAGCATCATCTAAGCTTGTCTTCTTATAAAAATCCTCAGTAACTTGCAAATAAAAGCAAATATAAATTTGAAAATATACCAACAGACTTATGACAATGAACACACTGACCTAAAAGTATCTATGGCTTTTATTTTTCTGTTCTAGTGTTCTTAAATTCCAATGTGATTTGAACAACACAATTAATCTGAACTGCCACAGAACATAACTTGTATAAAATGGCAATTGAGTCTATACTTTTTTTTCAGAAACTTGTTAATTTTGTCCAATGTAGATAAAGAACGAGACAGTGTAGTTAATAAGTTATTATATCTGCTCCTCACTATATTCTTTACGGGTTTTGATTCAGCTATATAAAAACAACAATCCAGGCAGAAAATTGGCAAATGGACCTGAAACTCATATTTTATCCAGTGAAATCATCTCATAATCATTTGTAAGAATTGAACATTTCTGCAAATACACAGATCTTCAAAGGGCAAAATTTACAATTATATAAATACACACCACCCAATGATAAAGATAAAATAAATTTCAAAAATGGTAAAATACGGTTTTAAAATGAAAGTTTATAAACTTGTAATAGTGGCATACCAGAATTGGTAAGATTTTAAACATAATATTAAAAACCACATGGAATGCCATTATATATATGGCCTATTCTTATAAAGCAGTTTATTTTTTTCAAATCAGCTATTAAATTGAATCTTTGTGCAATTCAATAAAATATATAAAACAAACAATATGTTTATTGTTATACATAACAAATGTTCACATAAAAATTATGTTTTCCAGTCTGCGTACTATATGTGCTCATTCCATCCCATAATAATCAATCTCTATGATTGAGGAATTCCACTGCTCTGCTCTGGAAATTACTAGCACTCTTTGCTTTTCAAAGAAAGGCATTATTTACAATCATGACCTCTGTTTAGGAATGGAGCAAGATCCATATTACTCTTTAAAGTTATCAGACCCTACTATGATATCCAGGATTATATGAATATATGAGGGGTTTTCTTGGATAGCAGCTCTTCCTCTGTTTAACAACTATCTTTGAAGATTTTAGGCCAGGCTTTTTTAGATCGGAAAGAATCTGGTATGTTTTAGCGGAAGGTGAAACATGCTTATAGCGTGGACGGTCTGTCAAGGAAAGTGTTGGCAGGTTAAGCTAGAGAGGAAGATAAAGGGTATCTAGAAAATAGGTAGCTCTTAATCTCACAGAAAATTTAGACTTGAAGCAATAAGAATTAGAAAATTAATGAAACTGCTGATTTATAACTATGCTTCTCTCTTCAGGGTTTATTTTTTTAATTTTTTGGGGGGGGTATTATCTTTTTTATTATAAACACTCTAGTGGTGTGAAGTGGTATCTCACTGTTTTTTGTTTTTAATATCTTTATTGGAGTATAATTATTTTACAATGTTGTGTTAGTTTCTGCTGTACAACAAAGTGAATCAGCTATATGTATACATATATCCCCATATCCCCTCTTTCTTGAGCTTCCTTCCCACCTTCCCTACCCCACCCCTCTAGGATGTCACAAAGCATCGAGCTGATCTCCCTGTGCTATGCAGCAGCTTCCCACTAGCCATACATTTTACATTTGGTAGTGTCTCTTCAGGTTTTAGAACTCAAATCATTCTTGTTCCCATGGGTGGATATTGCTAAACATGGTTTTATGGTTAGCTCTCAGGATTTTTCTAATATGTCTAGGCCTTTTAAATGAAGCATAAATTGTTCATATGAACATTTTAGACTAGATGGCACCGTGGAAACAAATGATGTTGAAGATGTTGTGTGAATAAATAATACAGAATTATCTTTAAAATCTGATATTCATAAGTGATCGTTTTTATCTTTTCATTGATCCTATATGTTCTCTAGCTCAGCTATTGGGCTGTTCTTTGGTGAAAGAAACCCTAATTGTAACCCCATATTGTATTGAAAGAAGTTCATAATGTAAATTATATTGAATGACTGAATTAATAAATACTTAAAAAAATTATTTGGTGTCATGGTCCATGCCTTTTCCACTATACCTCTCAATTTTTTTCTGACTCAATTTTCCACCAGTTTCTGAAACAATGTCTCAAGTTCATTACATTCACCATGTCTAAATCCCAATTTTCCTCATTTCTCAGAGAGTCTATTGCATAAACTCCTAAACAGGATCCTTGTCTTGATTTTTTTTCTAAAATAAAAACATTATGTTGCTCCCTGCATAAAAATATTCAATGACTTACCATTTCCTCTAAGATAAAATATAAGTATCCCTGTCTTAGCATATAAGCCACTTTAGAATCTAGTCTTAACAATTTGTCATTTGATTTGTAACCATTCCATTACATGAACCCTTTGATCCAGTCACACTGAATAGCTTCAATCCTGCCAGAACACACTATATTATCATGAAACACAGTATAGCACTGTGGTTAAGAGCCCAGACCTTGAAGCCAGATTGCCTGATGTATGTCAGACATATGGTAAGCTTACAACAATAGCTGGCACAAGGTTGACTATAGAGTGATATGATAACTACTCCAGTGTACAACTAATCCTTTCTCCACATGCCTCCTCATCCTGGCAAAATTTAGCTCAAATGTAACTTCATGTAACGTGGTATGGTATCATCCATCTTTCCAGTTGTTATCCTATAATAATTACATCTTATATAATAGTTACATTTTACATATTAATTGCATTTAATTACACAACATTTTATCACCTAGTAGCATTCTGGTCTGTTTATATTTTTTCCCTACCACTGCAAACTTTTTTCATTAGATTGTGGAGGCCAATTTGTTATTTTAGTAACACTAGTACCTAGCATATTGCCTGGCACATAGGAGAATTTTCAATAAATGTTTGTTAAACTAAGGTAAAATAATGTATAAATTAAATCACATCGCTTAAAATACAACATTGAAAAAAAAGAAACTCAGCTCCATTTAAGGAACATTTCTATATCCTGTTAGAGTACACTTATTAAATTTTTCTATTAGAATATTATTAATATATAAATTATATTAATACATTTAGTATTCCTCTTTCTTTCATGATTTTAAGCTTTCTACAGGAGTTTCTTCTAAAAGTAGCCCCACAAAATCCTGTTTAATTTTACCCTTAAATTTCTATAGATGCCAACTGACTTATCTGGGTGGCTTGCTGGTTTTAATTTTCTTGAGAACTAATAAGAGCCCACTGTCTTTCTTGAGATCTGATTTTTGTAGCATTTCATCATTTTGTGTTTCTTTTTCCAACTTGTTTCCTTCTTCTTCCTGTCTATCACTCATTTTATTGTTACGTATACAATTCTAATAAGATTTCTAAAATTTTAATTAAAAAATTATTCCATTTAGCATTCCATAGATTGGGGAATAAAACTCAATAAATACTATCTCAATGCATTTCATTGTTCCTGCCAATTAACTACAAAACATTTTTTTTCTTTTTACTCCTCGAGCACCAGTGACCATAAAAAATGCAATTCTTTCCTGAAGTTACGTCAAGATTATAAAATGCCTTTTAAGTTTCTTTTTTTACGTAATTGTGACAGTATATAGAAATACACTGTCCCAACTACTCACATTCTACTTAAGTGATATTTTGCTACTGATATGGCCTATTATTTCAAAACCAAGTCCCTTATTGTGGTATTCATATTATTTTAAAAATAGGATTAGAAAATATACTGCTGAATTAAAGGGAAGATTTCTAAAGACTTAGAAAATAAATTACTATTAGATTAGTATTCTAATATCTATCAAGTGATATTACTAATAGACCAATTAGAAATCACTAGCACCTATTATGGTACTGTAATAACCTTCACATAAATAAAACATTACAATATATATGAAGCACATAAATAATGGAATTAAAATAGGGTATTCCAAATCAGAATACACAAGGTGCAAAGGGGCACCTTAAAACTTACAGGTAAATTTTTATTACAAGCAATGCTGCTTTACCAAAACAAAACAAGATAAAAACATATTTTCAGTCCCTACTTCTGTGAATTTCAGAGATATCAATGAGACTCTTTGAGTCTATAACTTGTGAAATACAGAATATTAGGTTTTGATGAAGAGCACCTGCTCTAGGTTGATTTCTCATTATCTGGATCAGTTAGAAGGGAGTTCAATTACTCGTTCATTCGAAAACAAGCAACTATTAGTTTCTGTCATGTAGCAAGCATGGTGCTGGGCCCTGACACAAATTTATTTAAGACCTGAACTAATTTTTAAGAATTCACAACTTAGTGTGGAAACATAAGTCTAATATCACATCATCATGGCTATCATCACGTGCTATCATCATGGCTGCATATTTTAGTAGCATCGCACAGGAAGTAAATAACTTCTACTGAAAACATTGTAGAAAGTCAGGCTACCAAGGAGCATAAAATCGGGAGAAAGAAGAAAAACACAACATAGGAGGTAAAAGGTGTCAGTTCAGAATACTTTAAGATATCAAAAGATATTTGAGTTAACTCCTATTCACTGGGCCCATGTTTTCCGGTAAATAATCAAATAATTTGATCTGTGCCAATGGATTAATCAATTTGACACTACTCCTTTACGATATCCTTTTTAAAGGGCCTTTTACAAAAGCAATACCTTGACAACAAGGAAAAACTTTAATAATAGGTCATTCAGACTCTATTGTGTGCAAATATTAGAGCATAGAGCCATACATATTCTCATGTACTACATCTATATTAAATGGCATTTTGAGCAGTAAGTATAGGACAACACTTCAAATCTTATTTTAAAAATGAATTAAGGAACTCTAAATTAAGCAAAAGCTCTCTAATGTGTTTACATTTATAAGCAAAGGATATACATTTCTGTTATAAATAACTTTTAAAATTCTGTCTAAATACATTATGGTGAACATAAATTTAATTAACAACTGTGGCTAATACTTTTTCTTCTTATAGGCAACACTAACCTAGTAAACACAGATTCATAAGACTATATGTGTTCACTGTATAGAAATATATGGAGAGAAAGAGAGAAGGAGAGAAAAAATGTCCAAAGGGTAGATAAGGTACTAATAAGGCTACTAAGTAAGGATGGTACTAAGAGATGCAGAGGGTACAAGAAGCAGGCCTGTAAATAAAAATCACCGGATTAAATAAGCACACACATTTTAATGTTGTGCTTTGTGAAGTTAGACATACATTTTAATAATTGCTTTTAATGATTATTCATGAATGAATTATATATTAACTCTCTAGACTAAAAATATCATTCCATGTTTGCTAAATAACATTTCCTCAAATGAAAAAACAATTATATATGAAAAGGATAAAACCTTTCTCATCATTAGTACTTCTGTAAAGTCTTTGTATTTGATCTTGCTATAATTAATGCTCGGTTTGTTAGGACATTTCCACATCACAAATTAAAACATTCAAGTACACAGATGGATATAATGTATACAGGGAAAATGAATTATTTTGCAGTGAGCCTAATAATAGAATTATATGTGTACCAATTTATGGCTTTGCATAGAAGACTATGCAAATGTCAGTTTAAAAAATAGAAAAAAGGTTTTCTCCTTCTGTTCTTTCTTGAGAACACTAATTGTTCTAAAAATCTGGGCCTGTGTAAAGATGTTCTGAGTTAGGAGTATAAAAATTCCAACCAGCTTGTAGAAAAAGAATAGATTCTCAAATGATCACAAAAGCTGTTTTTCGGGCTTCCCTGGTGGCTCAGTGGTTGAGAGTCTGCCTGCCGATGCAGGGGACACGGGTTCGTGCCCCGGTCTGGGAAGATCCCACATGCCGCGGAGCGGCTGGGCCTGTGAGCCATGGCCGCTGAACCTGCGCGTCCGGAGCCTGTGCTCCGCAACGGGAGAGGCCACAACAGTGAGAGGCCCATGTACCGCCAAAAAAGCTATTTTTCTCCATTCTTAGTGAAAAATAAATTCAGTCATGCTAAGCCATATATGTTAAATAGCAGGTCAATATAAAGGTTAATACTTTATGGTAATGGCCCCATACACACAATTACCTAAGACAAGTTAGACATAATTTACTTTGTATAGTTTCCCTATTTTATAAAAATTTGTTATACAATTTTTAAAGGTTACTTTCCATTTATGGTTACTACGAAATATTGACTATATTCCTCGTGCTGTACAATATATCCTTGAGCCTATCTTACACACAATAGTTTGTACCTCCCACTTTCCCACCCCTATATTGCCCCTCTGCCTTCGCCACTAGTAACCACTAGTTTCTTCTCTATATCTGTAAGTCTGCTTCTTTTTTGTTATATTCATTAGTTTGCTGTATGTTTTAGATTCCGCATGTAAGTGTATCATACAGTATTTGTCCTTTTTTGACTTATTTCACTTAGCATAATGCCCTCCATTGTCCATCTGCGTTGCTGCAAATGGCAAAACGTTGTTCTTTTTTATGGCTGAATAGTATTACGTTGCATATTCATACCACATCTTCTTTATCCATTCATCTGTTGATGGACATATAGGTTGCATCCATATCTTGAAAATTGTAAATAACATGCTATGGACATTGGGGTGCGTGTATCTTTTTGTTTTTGTTTTGTTTTTGTTTGTTTTGATCCAAGCTTTTTTTTTTTAAACATCTTTATTGGAGTATAATTGCTTTACAATGGTGTGTTAGTTTCTGCTTTATAACAAAATGAATCAGCTATACATATACATATGTCCCCATATCTCTTCCCTCTTGCATCTCCCTCCCTCCCACCCTCCCTATCCCACCCCACTAGGTGGTCACAAAGCACTGAGTTGATCTCCCTGTGCTATGCGGCCGCTTCGATGGAGAACAGCATGTATCTTTTTGAATTAGTGCTTTCGGTTGTTTTGAATATATATCCTGGAGTTGAATTGCTGGGTCATATGGTAGTTTTGAGGAACTTCCATACTGTTTTCCACAGTGGCTGCACCAATTTACATTCCCACCAACAGTGTTCCCTTTTCTCCATATCCTCACGGACATTTGTTATTTGTGTTCTTTTTGATAATAGCCATTCTGACAGGTGTGAGGTGATATCTCATTATGGTTTTGATATACATTTCCCTGATGATGAACAATGTTGAGCATCTTTTCATGTGCCTGTTGGCCATCTGCATTTCCTCTTTGGAAAAATGTCTATTCAGTTCTTCTGCCCATTTTTAATGCTTATGTAATTGCTTAAAACTATGTCTTCAAATAAGAATTTTAAATGACTTGGTGAAGGTGATATTTCCTCCAATAAACTAGGTGAAATTTAGCATTTGACCATGTATCACCTCTGTATTGCTACTCTCAACACATTATATCTGTATAATCCCTTCAGGGACAGGGATCTTCTCTACAATAGAGTGATGCCTTAGGGTAGGTAGAGTTCTTCCCTTTTATGAGTGAAAATTTGACTTCTCACTACTCAGTAATTTCATGCCCTGCCATATATCACAGAGAATCCTCTTCAGCAGGTTAGCCATCCTCCTTCTGTAGATGAAACATCTGTTTTTCACTTGAATTCAAAGCAGTTCAGCTTATTTCCTCTGATCACAGAAGTATGTCACATATTATATTATATGAAAATACAAACCACTTCTTTTACTGCAAAAAATTATTTTGTTAACACCCAAACATGTCAAATTACCCAAATAATGTTTTGCACAAAGGTTTTTCAAAGACCACATGATATGCACACTATAATTCCAATGAAATACCCACTCATTAAGTTATAGCATACATTGTCATGCTTAAAATGCAAATACAAATAAAAAAAATAAAAAGATTTTAACGTAAGGAGCATGTAGGTCACGTCTTTTCTAAAGCAGACATATCTGCATTTCTTTGGTTGTTGGTTATTAATATTTCATTAATTTTCAACCTACTGCAAATTCCCCTTGAGATATCATTAATGAAATACCATCCATATCAGCAAGATTATAGTCACAGTAGCCAAGCTACAGAACCCGTTTAATTACTTAGAAATGTTAAGAGTGCTGAGCACTTGCTTTAATCTAAAGAACTGAACAATCTGATGCTTTGATGATTACAAAGGGTCTTTAGCTTTCTCTGTTTTGTTGGTAATTTTAATTATTTCTTATACATTTCCCATTTAGATGCATTCCTTTGGTTGCCCTGTTAGAATAATAATGAGCAACTTTTGAGGAAACATAAATGAGTACATAAATGCTTCTAAAATAAATTTAAGAATGGATAAATACGCAAGCACTTAACATTCACAATATTAGCCTTTTTCTGCTCAGTTTCCCCAATGACATAACATTTTTGACTAAGGAATGTAGTCAACAAATTAATAGCGTTAAATTCTGCCAAAAATATTCCAATTTTCAGACCTGCCCAATCCTCTACCCACCCTAAGAATACCAATTTTCCTGATTCTGTGTAATTCCTCACGTACACAAGTAGACATTTTGGATTTAGGTGTTAAAGCAATTCTTTATTTTACTCTAACCCTCTCTCACATACGGTCACGCACCTTAGCATACCACATTCACTGAAAGAACGGCAAGGCAGAGAAGAAAAATGAAGCACACTTTCACCATTTTTTTTCAGATATGTGTGCATGCATGCTGAAGTCCTGTTCATTTGGAAATTTTACCAGATAACATAAAACAGTTAAAGTTTATTCTTTTCAGGTAATAGATATTTTCCCTCATCAATATGTTGTTTTTCTGGATAAATTTCAGAGTCTGTGTGCTCAGAGAAAGAAACCCATCACAAAAGTGTGCATATTGTGATTGTATTTAGATGAAGTTCAGTAACAGGCAAAATATGTCTATATTAATAGAAATTAAATAGTGGATTGTATGGAAGCAGTTATTGAATGGGAAGAGGCATGAGGGAACCTTCTGGAAGTGATGGAAATATTGCACATCTTCACATATATATATATATAAACAACATTAAGCATTAGATGGAACACTGATGCACTTTCCTCTATGTAAGTTATAACTCAGTTTTTTAAATGTTTTCCTATGGTGCCAAGAACAAATATTGGAGTTTAAGTGAAAAAGAAATTTTGATAAATTTGTATCCATTCCCTTCTTTCTGCTTTTACTGTTCCAGTTCAAGTCCTATTTATTCCAAATCTTAACCACTGAAAAGCCTACTTAGTCCAAGAGTCATAATTTTTTCTCCCATTCTTTCTTAATTATGGAGTCACTGATTATAAATTTGTTAACCTCCCTTTAGCTAAATGTGTTCATAGTGAATAACTTTGGACAATAGGATACAGGTGGATGTAGTGTGTACAACTTTTAGGAAGAGTACATTTAAGGAAGAGTGTATATATATATATATATATATATATATATATATATATATATATATTTTATGTTCCTCTCTCCTGTTGGCTAGAATTATGATGTGGTAGCTAGAGCTCAAGCAGCCACATTGGACTATGGCAGAATTCAAATGCTCAGGATGGAGGAGGAACTATTATAGATCGAAGAACTGTGGGATCATAATGCTCAGAGAGCCATCTCAGCTATAAAATGACTAACCTCCAGATTTCTTTTACTTGAGGAAGAAATATATTTTTATCTTCTTTAAACCACAGTTAATTTATGGTGTTTTTTTTTTCTTTTTCGGTGACTAGCAGAAGCCTAATATAAGTTGATACACTTTCTATGTAAGCTTTTTTCCTATCAACTCTTCCTTACTATAATCCATCATTCAAACATACTACTGAAGTTTTTCTAAGAATATATCTGATCATGTTCCTTCCTCCATTGAAATTTCTTATTCAGAAATATTGCTATGATTCCAGGTACAATAATATTGCTATTATTAAATAATCAATTATAAAAAGAATGCAAAATCTGATTTTGTATTTTTAAATAAAATACTAATTTGTGCAGGAACTGAAGACGTGAAGATAACCACCAAAATTTAAATGTTCATTATTTGGGGTTATGATAACAGGTGATATTTATATTTGCATCATAACTTTCTGAATTTACTAAATTTATGACAAAAGTATGCATCACTGTAGTAACAGAAACAAATGACTCTTTCAAAAACAAAATTAAAATCATCCATGGTTTCAGAAAATTCAAATTTTTCTTAACATTTAGAACTTAAAGACAGTTTCCATTAGTGACAGTAACAACAAAAAAAAAATTGCCACTCTCATTCTAACCATTTCCCCTGTTCTGGATGCTTTAACCAATAAACTAAGGGAAAAAAAATATTTATGTGAACTATAATAACAAGAAGAACTAAGATTCATTGAGTACTTAATTTTAACAGGCACTCTCTTAAGTACTTTTACCTCCGTTGATTTATGTGTACCCATTACCCTTCTATGAGAAAGGAACTATTAATGAGAGGTACAGACCTAAGGCACAGGGATATTAAATCATGGTAGGGCTAATATCTTAACCCAAGCTTTCTGGTCCAAGATTCTGTATTCTTATCTACTTTGTTTACCCTCTGTAGCCACATGCAAAATGACTGACAAAAATTACTACTTAATATCACAAATTTCTGTACGAATAAAAGACAGCATAACAAAGTTATATTCAAAGCAAGAAAAAAATATTTGCAACACATATGATACAATATATAGGGCGTTGATAATCTTAAGGAACTCTAAGATGAACAATGAATACCCTACAGAACAATAAATGCCCCAAAGACATAAATAAGCAGTTTTCAATGAAAGCAATATCCAAATAAAACAATGTTTAACCTCACTGATAATCAAATATTCATAAATTTAAGATACATTATTTTTTATTTATTATGTTGGTAAGTGCTGAAATGTTTGTTATTGTGATTTCGGCCAGGGTGTGGCAACACAGGCACTCTCATGTATTGTGTTAGAAGCACAGATTTATAAAACTTTTTGAAAGGCAATATACAATATATATCCAGGTTTAAAATGTGTATAACCCCTTCATGATGAGACTGCCCTTTTAAGAATTTAACCTAATTAAATAAAATGTAGTTAACAATGGGACTTCATGGTAGTCATATTTGTAACAGTGAAAAATTGGAAACTAGTTAAATGCATATCTATTAAGGATTGGTCAAATCAAATTATAGTATATTTACACAATGGAATATCAGACAATCACATAAAAGGAGAACATATAGACATAAGTCCTAATATGTGAAATGTCCATGGTATACTAATTAAACAAAAAAATTGTGACACAGTATTACGGATTGAATGATTCTATTTGTGTTAATATACATGTTTATTATCTGTTTATTTTTTAAAGTCAGGAGGACTTTACAAGAAAGTGTTATCACTGACTGACTCAGAGTCTGGTAGGATGAAAGGGATGGGGATGAGAGCGGAAAGAAAGATTAGAGAGGAGAGCTATATTTCTACCTACAGATGACCATACTGTTTTGCTTTCACGCGAGCATAATTACTTACATTATAAAAAAACACTAAACATATTTTCACCTTCAAAAAACAACTAAAAATATTTGCATTTCATAATAATTTTTCTACCTTCCTCTTGCCATTCATTACACTCAGTAGCTAAATCTGATTCTTAGGAAGATCCACCAGACCACTCAAATTTCAGGATCAAGACCTCACTCATACCCAAGACAGTGACTGCTTTCTTCTCTTCCTGGAATGTTTCTCTTTCCAATTCTACCTATCAAAAATTCCTTAATAGTAGGTAATTCGCAAAATGCTACTTAAATTGTGGAATATTCTTTTTTCCTTCTGTTTTCCATTCAAAAGAAAAAAGAAACTATTAGAAACCTTGCCACATATGGTATGCATATAATCTATATATATGCCTGTCTTCTCTATTAACCTCTGGGCTGCTCACTGGCAGTGTCTTCTATATCTTTTTATCCTTCTACTATGTCTAGCCCTCAAGCATGTATACAGTTGATACCCCCAAAATATTCACTGAATTGGTTAATTAACTATAGAGATAGCTCAATTGATAACTCAAATAAAACGATAATGAATGTGATTGTTTTGTCAATTACTGAAACGTGATTTATCTACAGTGAGGTTTATTCTCATTTCTTTGAGAAAATGGATATTAAAATTATTCACATAAAAAAGAGGTATGGCAATGCTCTTAATATTTAAAAATTGTAAGATAAACAAACCCTAGAGAAATGTATTCAGTGTTAATGTGGTAGTGTAATCATTTTATTTAAAGTGTATCATAACTAAAATTCTTGTCAAGGTAACAAGGTTGAGAATCTGAAGTTCTTAAAACTGTTCAAATGTAGCCAACCTGACTCCATGTCAGGGCTTATAACTGCTACATTCAGGTACCAACTCCAACAACTGAAGAGACTGACAGAAAATGCTGAATCAACTGAATTCATATGCAATTTATATTAATTTCACTTAAACCACATTTATTACCCACAATCTTATCTTTGTGTTGAGTTCTAATCCCTGCTGATTACCCCCTTCTCCATCCTGCCCCACAAAAGCCCACTATTCTTTAAAAAGTTGGAAGTTTTTGCAATATAATTTCTTGGTGACTTCTATACATTATAGAAAATCTCAATACACTATCACTTAAGTGATCATTCAACCTATTTACATAACTCTATTGATGAGGGACTCACTCCCTGGTAAGGTCTAATTCAAATTTTATATAGCCTTAAATAGAGGAAATTAGTTCAAAATTGGAACTAAATTATGTCTTTTTAAAATCAATACTCATTGGCCCTAAATTCTGCTTTCAGGAAGAGCAAACTATAAACATAATTGTTTTTCAATATTAGAGCCTAGTCTATTCCAAGTTTCTCAGTTCCCCTTCACTCTATTATTATTATTAAGCACTTGCATCCAATAGCAGCATACTCTGGATACCTGATCCCTGTAACCTTCCCATTCATCTCGTCTGCCCTCACATTCTTCCTGTTTTAGCTTTATTCCTAAGACCCGAGGCCAGTGTTCATTTCCTTAATTAATCAATTCTCTTCTTTTTCTCTCTAGTTTTAATATTGTAATAGCTACTTACACTCTGAAACTGGGCATGTCTAGTTGTTTCTCCAACATCTAGCATTCCCATCTAACTTTCCTAAAAACGCTGACTATGAAAGTGTGCCCTGAGAATCTATTTTCTACATTTACTCTGTCATCATGTGTGAATTTCCTCCTTTTTGCTCTTTTGTCCAACCTAAGTTCCTGAACCCTAAATCAAGATTGTAAACCTTCTCCAAAATGGCCATCTCACCCAAGAGGAACTTGCAGCTATTTATAATGTCTGTCTAACCAAAATTTTCTAAATGTGTCCATGTATGCATAATATTTTCAGGACTTCACTACGCTTCTGCCTATAATACCTGCTTTTCAAGAGCATGGAGTTTTACTAGTCTCATATCTATGTTTCATTTGCATTAACAACCTCTATGATTGATCTGTGCAATTTCATCAACCCAGTCTTACAACCAATAGTTAATATTTATACATGTTATAGTGAAGATTTTACTTTTCCAATTGGATTAAGCTGAAAAAACTAACCATAACACTATATCTTACTTATTTTTCTACTATGGAGGACAAACTCTGAGAAAAAGTAAACAAAATTATAATAAAATTAGAATAACAATAATAGTGTTATCCTATTTCCCTTTCTTAAAGAATAAAAAGTTCATTTATTTTATTTCTAAAAACAAAATGAATAAAGTGAATGGATTAATTCTACTTTATCAATATCAATTTAGATGAGTTGAATATATATTTTCATATATTTTATTCTTTTTAATTAATCTTTTAAAAAAACTATCACTGCATGTATACCTTCCTTATTAAAGAGATATTTTAAATTAAAACTCCTTCAAAGGTAATGAGGCCTTAAACAACTCTTCATCTCAATCTGGATGTAATCTTCCAGGGGAGCCATACCACAGATTATAATTTGTTACGACAAATAAAAAAAAAATGAAACTCATGTCTTTTACCAGAGAGAGGCCAAAAGGTTAACGTTTCCTCTCCCAGGCCTGAAAGTCAATAAAAAAAATCTCTGAAGCTTTCACCAGAAAAGCTGGATCTTTAGCAATAGTGAAGAAAATCTATTCTGAAATTATACCTATTAAAGAGGACAGATAGGGCTTCCGTGGTGGCGCAGTGGTTGAGAGTCTGCCTGCCGATGCAAGGGACACGGGTTCGTACCCGAGTCCGGGAAGATCCCACATGCCGTGGAGCGGCTGGGCCCGTGAGCCATGGCCACTGAGCCTGCGCGTCCGGAGCCTGTGCTCCGCAACGGGAAAGGCCACAACAGTGAAAGCCCCATGTAACACACGCACACACACACAAAAAAAGACAGATAGAACAAAGAATAATGGAAGATCTTTAGAGAAAATAAACTGCTATGATTTTTTTTTTTGGAAGATCTTTAGAGAAAGTATAAATTGCTATGATTTTTTTTTTTTCATGTCCAGAGTGAATTTCATCATCTTCAGTAAACCTTACACAGGAAGTAACAGTATTTCAAAAATGGTTCTTGATGAAATAAGTCTTTAAGGTTCATGTTGGTACTTTGACATTGAAATTTATCTTTCAGGTCTTTAAGAAAGGTAAATTATAGAGAACAAACTATTGCGAGTTAGAAGAATCTAATAATGGGGAGAATTAAATACTATTAATACTTTTTTCGATAAAAAATTCTGTAAAAGAAAACAGGCACATGCAAAAGAATTAAACTGGACTACTCTCACACTATGTACAAAAAAAAATTTTAATGGATTAAACACTTAATCCAGAAATATAAGTTCTGAAGCTATAAAAGTTCTAGGAGAAAACATAGGCAGTAAGCTCTTTGACATGGGTCTTTGTAATAATTTTGGGGGTATGTCTCCTCAGGCAAGGGAAACAAAAGCAAAAATAAACAAATGAAACTACATCAAACTAAAAAGCTTTTGCACAAAGAAGGAAACTATGAGCAAAACGGAAAGGTCACCTATGGAATGGGAGAAGATATTTGCAAATGATATATCCATAAGGGGTTAATAACCAAAATATACAAAGAACACATACAACTCAATATCAAAAAATAAACAACTCAGTTAAAAGGGCAGAGGATCTGAATATACATTTTTCCAAAGAAGATACACAGATGCCCAACAGGCACATGAAAAGGTGCTCAACATCACTAATCATCAGAAGAATGCAAATCAAAACCACAATGAGATATCATTGCACACCTGTGAGGATGGTTATTATCAAAAAGACAAAAAATAATAAATGCTGGCGAGGATGTGGAAAAAAATAAACACTTGTGCACTGTTGGTGGGAATGGAAATTGATACAGCCAATGTGAAAAACAGTATGGAGATTCCTCAAAAAATTAAAAATAGAACTACCATAAGATCCAGCAATTCCACTCTTGGGTATTTATCTGAAGAATACAAAAACACTAATTAGGAAAGATATATGCACCCCAATGTTCATTGCAGCATTGTTTACAGTTGCTAAGATATTGAAGCAACTTAAGTGCCCATCAACAAATGAATTGATAAAGATGTTTATATATATTGATATATACATATATATCAATATATATAACATATCTATAATGTAATATTACTCAGCCTTAAAAACAAAATGAAATCTTGCAACTTGTGATAAACATAGATGAATATAGGAGGTATTATGCTAAGATAAATAAGTCAGACAGAGAAAGACAAATGCTGTATGTTTCACTTATATGTAGAATCCAAACAAAATAAAAACAAATGAACAAACATAACAAAAGGGAAACAGTTATAGATACAGAGAACAAACAGGTGGTTGTAAGAGGGGAGGGTGATGGAGGAAAGAAAAAATAGGTAAGGGGAGATTAAGAGGTAGAAACTTCCAGCTGCAAAATAAATGTCACGGGTAAGAAATGGAGAGCATGGGGAGTACAGTCAATACTATGTAATATCTTTGTATGGTGCATTTCATAACTAGACTTATTGTGCTGATCATTTTGAAATGTATGGAAATACCAAATCACTGTGCTGTGTAACAGGAACTAACATACAATAGCATTGTAGGTCAATTATACTTCAAAAACCAACAAACAAACTCACAGAAAAGGAGAACAGATTTGTGGTTACCAGAGGCAGGGATGAGGAGAGGGGAATTGGAAAAAGGCAGTCAAAAGGTACAGGCTTTCAGTTATAAGATAAATAAGTACTACAGATGTAATGTACAATATGATAAATATAATTAACACTGCTATATGTTGTACATGAAAGTTAAGAGAATAAATCCTAAGAGGTTTCATCACAAGAATTTTTTTAAAAATTTCTTTAAATAGAATTAGTATCTATATTTTGTATCTATATTTGGTGATGGATATACACTAAACTTACTGTAATAATCATTTCATGATGTATATAAGTCAAATCATTATGCTGTACACCTTAAACTTTTACAGTGATGTATGTCAATTATATTTCAATAAAACTTGAAGAAAAACAAAGAAATCTAAATCATAGAGAACAAATTATGTGTCAGTTAAAAGAATCTAAGGATGGGAGAATTAAATCCTATTAATAATTTTTCTGTAAATTGAATATGTTTACTAGTTCAAGTTATATAAAACATAGAAGACAAACATGCTTCTAATTTTACTGCAAAGGGTCATGAAGTCTTTTGAGATTATGTCTTAGTGAGCATTCATACTTTCTGTTCCCTCAGCCTGGAACCTATTCTTTGCAGATATCTGTATGCCCTCTCTCTTGCTTTTTCAGGTCTTAATTCAAATATACCCTTTTAATCTGACTTTCCTTATTCATTGTTTCTAAAATTGCAAACCCCACCCAACCAGTTCCCATCTTTTTCTTGACATTTTCCTTAGCTCCTATACTATCTTCTCACTAAAATGCTCCACAAGAGCAGGGTATTTTTTTTCCATTTTTGTTTATTACTATAATTTCAACAGCAAGAATAATATGTAGACATGGAAGGCGTTCCATAGGCATTTGTTGAAATAAAAACAAATGAGGAAGGAAACCTAGAAAATAATCATGTTAAGCCTATATTTCGAACTAGAAATTCAAGAAGTTCAGAAGAAACAATAAACATGTACTCATCGATTTTTTTAAAGAGACTAAAAGAAATACAAAAGGCATGAGAATAAAAATAGAAGTCAAACAAATAGAAATAAAAAGTTAGTAAGAATCTTACAAGTTTAGTTATGGCATCTTGGAGAAGGTCCTGCTGTAATTAAATTTTATCATAGTATATAAACAAAAGAAGGCTGTAATATTAAATTAAAAAGTCTTAACCCACATTCTTATTTTAATCCCATAACAGCTACTCAGTAAGACTGTCCCATTACTTTTAGGGGCTCAACATGCTGCCAGAATCTTAAGCTTAAACCTACCCAATATCTGTACATAGAAGACAGATGGGCTTGTCGCTCATGTACATCTGATATACTTGAAACGGAGATGCACTATGGGTGTTCTACATAATTACTCTACACCTTTTTCACTTGTTCCATACCATTTCCAATTCCATTACCATCTTTGTGCATCTTTAAACTCTGAATTCTTTGCTTTGAGTCTTCAACTTATTTTTTGAACATGTTTTCTTGGTTTTAAAATGTCAATATTCCTTGCAGATGTAGAGAATGGACTTGAGGACACGGGGAGGGGGAAGGGTAAAATGGGACGAAGTGAGAGAGTGGCGTGGACTAATATGTACTACCAAATGTAAAATAGATAGCTAGTGGGAAACAGCTGCATAGCACAGGGAGATCAGCTCGGTGCTTTGTGACCACCTAGAGGGGTGGGATAGGGAGGGTGAGAGGAAGAGGCAAGAGAGAGGGGATATGGGGATATATGTATATGTATAGCTGATTCACTTTGTTATAAAGCCGAAACTGACACACCATGGTAAAGCAATTATACTCCAATAAAGATGTTAAAAAAAAAAAAAAAAGTCGGGCTTCCCTGGTGGCGCAGTGGTTGAGAGTCTGCCTAGCGATGCAGGGAACACGGGTTCGTGCCCCGGTCCGGGAAGATCTCACAGGTCGTGGAGCGGCTAGGCCCGTGAGCCATGGCCGCTGAGCCTGCGTGTCTGGAGCCTGTGCTCCGCAACGGGAGAGGCCACAACAATGAGAGGCCCGTGTACCGCAAAAAAAAAAAAAAAAAAAAAGTCAATATTCCTTAAAAGACTCTGACATAATGCACCCCAGATTGCATCATTTTCTTCTGCTTTGTAATAGGACCACTCCCCTAAGTCAAGCTCCATGTACCCTTAGAAGTCTACTGCATTGACAATTAAGAGACAGTGTGCAGAATCCTGGTTTAGAATTAGTGAATATTAGAGATGGAAGGTAACGGGAGCGGGGGAGGGGAGGTAATTATGTACACACACACACAAGACAGCTGAGAGAAACAATGGGAAGAAAAACAAGTAGTGTTTACTGAATGACTTCTTTTAACCCTAGATAACGACATTGAATGACTGTATTGTTCACATGTTGGAATCACTGCTTTATTGAGTTAACGTACTCCACGCTGTTCAGCACTTAATTATCTCTCTCAAATGCCATACTGATCATTTAATTCATCTAATCAAAAATCCAATAGGACCCTAATCATCTCAAGAAATAAAAAGTGTGTGTCATTCATAGTCCTCTTTGATATAATTTTAACTCACCTACTCAATTATTTTTCCTAATACTGCTTTCTAAACAGATCTACCTTAAGCATGTCTCTTCAAATGCCTTATACTTTTTCTCCCAAATAGTTCATAGCCTGGTATTCAGTAACTTTATAATATACATCCGATGTTGTTTTCCTGTTTAATCATCTGTTAGTTATTACACAAATTTGTTGATACAGCAAAGCTGGTCTTTAAATGGTGCTTAATTTACTTTTTTACTGTTTATTGTCTGTCTGCATTTACTAGAATATAATATAATATCCAAGAGGGCACAGGTTTGATTCTGTTTTGTTCACTAAATATCACAAGCACTGGAACATTACTGATAAATAAATAATTTTCAAATATTTTATATTTTCATAATGGCCCTGAGTCAATTGCTTCCTCTCCATTCTCAAAGTGCCTCCTTTAAATTAGGCTCTCATTAACATTTCCTTGGACCACTGTAAGTGTCTTCTAAATTTCATTCCTAATATTTCCCCAAGCCTATGAATCCTCTCCTTAGCAATGTCTTCTGAAACAAAAATCTGATCGGGTCATTTTTCTCTTAGAAATCAGGCAATTTCTAAGAAATTGTGTTTTGTAGACTTGCATAAGTCTACTTTTCCAGTTTCTTCTACTGTCACTCCACAACCAGAACACTTTTCTCTTGGCTACTCTACCACAGAGAATGAACATTTTTATATATTTCTAAGCATAGAGCACAGGCTAATGAGCTTTCATAAGAACTAATGGAAGCTCAATATTAGTAAAACAAGGGAAAGGATGGTAAAAGAACATAAAAGCCCTCTCAAACAATGATTTTCAAACCTTTTTTACTTAACATCACTGTAGCAATACATTACATTGCCTGCTGTTTACATACACAAACACGTATTCCATATATAAGCACATATATATATGTACAAGAATATATATTTTATGAAAAAGTCTTTGTGTATATATAACAAGCTTTTTACCCTTGCCATAAAACAACTCTTGTCAGGGTCAACAATGACCTTCACATTGCTAAGCCTATTGTTTTGTTTGTCTATGTTTTCTCTCCAGCTCACCCTATTTGATTTCTCATAAGTAATTGACACATTTCTTCAGTATTCTTTTGGTTTTAAAAATACTACTATCTTTCTTTTTATATTTCCTTAATTTTGTAGATATGTGAGTTGATGAATGTTCACTAAACTTATTTTGATAATCAGTTCACCATGTATGTAAATCAAGTCATTATGCCATACACTATAAACTTATATAGTACTATATGTCAATTATATCTCAACAAAACTGGAAGGGAAAAAAAGCACTACTATTGTGTCTTGTTCTTCTCATAACTACCTCACTAACTAGTCACTTATTTACTCTCCTTTAGTGTTCTTACCTCCCCTCCCTACTGCTGCCATGCCTAAGGTCAGTCATTAGACTCCTTTGCCTGCACTCACTAAGACGTTCTCACCAAGTTTCATGCCTTAAAATCACTACACACAGATGACTGACAAAATATATGTCTATCCCACACCTTTCACTTGAACGTTAGATCTATGCATCCAACTGCCCCCTAAGTAATTTTGTCTAATAGGATCTCAGACTTAACAAGTCCGAAATTGAATTCCTGATTCTCCTTTCCAAATCTGAGCCGCACCAATCTTCTCTATTTGGTAATTGATAAATTTATTCTTCCAGGTGTAAGCAAACAAACTTGAGAGCATCCTGGACTACCATCTTCCATACTCCACACTTAGTTCATCAGAAAATCCCTTCCCTTCAAAATGTAGCCCCAAATCAACAACTTTCACTAGTATTTTCACTGCTATCATCCTGGTCCAAGTTGTCCTCATCTCTTATTATTACAGTAAGTTTCTAACCGGTTTCCTTATTTCTACCTTTTTTACCCGAAGTCTGTCATCTACACACAAGCTTAGGTAATCCACTTAAGAATTTATAGTCTTCAGAAGAATGGTATAATAATAATATACAGAATGATCCTTTTAAAATGACAATCAGATCATATCACTTTTCTGAACTTCATAGATATGTCATTCAATCAACTTTTGAAAATGTGAAAAAGACTGTTTAACATGTTACATTAGGTCAAAAGAACTATGGATTGAGTTATTTCTTATAATAATTTCAAGAAGCTATTTTTTTTAACATGAATCAACATGCCAGTGGTATTCGTTCTTTGAAGTTAAAATTTCTTCATAATTTACAATTTTATTCATTTGGCCTTGTTAACAAAACTTATAGAAGTAATTTGCTTAGCCAAATCTATCAAGCTACTAGGATACTTACCTTGGGGATTCAGCAATAATTTAAATAATTATAATGCTGATATATCATCAGCAATATATATTACATACCCTGTAATTACATATACTTAATATTCATAAATTATAATAATATATATACAAAATATACTTGATATTATACAAACATTATCTAAGTTTAAAGCTTTCAAATATTATGATGAATATAAGTAAGACTGTATTAATAAAATGGATGAAAAATTTAAAGAAAAAATTATACTAAGTATACACTATAAACAGTATGCTTTACCAGTCTTATATTCACACACCCATGTACAATTGTGTAATCAAATGTGGACTTAATTAAATGAAAGTATGCCCATACTTACCTTATGTTAAACCATTCCAAAAATGAATGATTCCTAGATGCTGCTAGAGGTTCATAGATATTTAGCTTAGTAAGAATATAAATAAATTAGGCAATAGGATTTTATCTTTATAATGATGCATATGAAGGGCTATTTTCATCTGGCTGTAAGATCACAAAGCATAATTTAAAAAAAATCCATAACTAAAGTAGTCCTCACAAATTGAAAAATCAAAAGCAAGAATATGAAAGCAGATCTGCAAAATATGGCTCGTATCCATTTATTTTTCCTGTGCCTGCTCCTCTGATTTAGACGCAGAGGGACTTCCATCCTTGTGCCTGCCTCAACTTGAAGATAAATAGTGGGGAGAATCATCTTTTACTTGTCTGACCCATCCTTGTTCCTTAAAAATACCTCTTATCTATGAATTTCTTCTAATAAGCATAATGAACTTTAAAATGGAGAGGTCATATTAATGTCTTTTAATATACAGTCACTTTCAAGGTTAAAAAAATAACATTATAAACTTTATTTCTGTTTTCTTTTAAACTAAATTATGTCATTATCTTTCTAATATGATATTGTTGATCATCATCTGACCCAAGTCTTCTGGACAAAAGGTTTTATCTAAGGTAGTTTAACCATTTTGATAAAAACAAGGTATAAAGAGAATGCCTAATGACTGGGTTAAATGTGCTATCTCATTGGCATTTCTTTTATATTTCATTTGTGCCCTTAGCACAGAAGAATTAGGAAAATTACCTGGAGTCCACTGTCACAAATGATATTACAGAGGCATAATAGATTTTCTTCAAGTGTCTATACATTATAAATTTAAGTTACTATGTATCTGACAAAAGTAATTTGTAAAAGAGTATTTCTAAAACTATTTATCTGACATCTATTCAAAAAGCATTTTTTGCACTTTAATTAGAATGACCATAGAAATTTGCTAACCTTTCATGACACAGTGACTTAAAAATCCATTAAAGTTTTTGAAAAAATGCACTCTTTGACTTTTCTGTAATTCTAAGAGCAAACAGCTATCTAACATTTTCAGGATCATTAAATTAAAAATGATAAGGAAAGAAAATCATTAACTAATTTATATTTCTCTTCTAATGGGAATAGAATTAGTAATTACTTTTGCTGGTGAAACATCCTGTAGTCAGTCACTTGTGTCTGAATCATATGCTTATCGTTCAAGGTACGGGGCCTCCTGACCTTAAATTACAAAATCTCACAGTTGCGTTTATAGAACAGTATTAATACAAGTGAAATAGAATCTTCATGCTTAACCATCCAAACTTTTATTCTCAAATTTTCTTTTCCTGTGCTGCATTTATGTTTTTACTTTTTATAAACTGTAACCACGGTTGGCCCAGTACCTTACATATTGTAACACAATAAATATTTACTAAATTAACGTGTGAATCAATTTACGCATTTGAAAAAAAAGAAGCAAGGCAAAAGCTTCCATAGTCAAGACTTTCATTCAAAAATCATGAGATTCATGGAAGTCATAATGATCAGCAATTACAACTTGAAGTTTTATTTTCTTCCTAGAACGACATATAACCACATAAGCAATTAGTTCCTTTCACATTTGACCTGCTGTCCTTGTTAAAATTACTATAGAATTTATGGTTTGACATTTTTGAAGCTACATTCACTTCATCCACCTATTTCCTTGATGGTATTAGTGATCTACCTGCCTTGTTAAGGTCGTATTTATTTCAGTTCTAAAATTATATTTAAATTCAGACAATACATCCATCAGTAACATTTTGTATGACATTTATTATATTTTGTCTAAGTTAACAGATTGTGACTCTTAAACAGAAATTATGAAATCAACCAAGAAGCAGTTTATAGAATGTTTTAAATGATACATCCTTGCCCAAAAGACTTGTACAATTACACAGAATAGTGTTCTACAGTATTTAAATTTGAATTAAAAATTGTCTGTATCTCCACTGACATGAGCTGTCATAATTTACATGCTATAGAATACATTTCTAAGAAAGGTTCAAGAACAGAATGGTAGTTTACCTACCAGATTTCTTAACAAAAAAGGCAATATATCTGATAACTTGAGTTTACCTCAAATCATCATTTATTTTTGTTAATTATAGATCTCTATATCCCTAAATACAGTAATATGATATAATGAAAGTGGTCGTTGGCAAGTCTAATATATTTGGCTTGATTGACAATCAAATACTCTAATCCTGGTGAAAAATTACTCTTTAGAATTAGGTAAACAGAAATGTGAACTTACCCAACTTATAAACTTATATTGTCAACCTCAAGTAAACTTCTTGGGCCCTCCTGTTACAACCAGAGTATAATTTTAACACCACTCTTGTCAGCAGACAAGCTGTTCTATGTCTATTCTTACAGAAGGGGTTGCTCTGTGCACACTAACGGGAGGCCTCACCTTTCCATCAAAGGCAGTATTCCAAATATAAATGCCCAGGAGCGTCCTGAAACTATAAACTGATTCCTAAACACAGGGCCCATTTAAGAAGGAGAGCTTCAAAAACGTTAGTAGCTCTCGCATGTTCAATTGGAAATTCTCCTCACACTAGCTGGGATTTCAGAGGACATCAACACAGAGAAAGCAGTTGTTCCCACATCTTAAAATAGCACAGATTGAACATCTAACCTTTCTGCTGCCCAGTCAGTGTCTAATTACTATTTTATGTTTCAACACACACACACACATACACACACACACACACACACACACACACACAATTTCCATTTTGCATTTTTCATAATGAAATAGAACATAGATGGAGGTAAAGCAAACTCATTCATCTTTAAAAGTAGGAAATTAGAGAAAAAGGTATTTTCAGGAATTTAAACAAATAATGTCAACTAGTCAAACTCAAATTTTCTGTTAAAACATTGGCCCTTCACAATAACTCTATTTTAAAGTAATTGCCCTTTAGTTAAAGATTTGGTACCTCTTGATTATTCATGATGAGGGACAATTTTATTTTCTAATCCTGATGTTATATTTAGCAACTTACTAAGGCTCTATAGAGGACATGAACTCTTGGGGCACTTAGAATAACTGTGTCTCCCCAAGATTTGTCACATGTCCACTGTTTATAAGTAACCTAGTTTATTTACTAGATACTGTCAATGTCTCTTCCTAGCATTATAAATACACATTACTGCAGTTTAATCAGTAGGACTGCCCTAAATATAGTGGCTTCTTCTATTTTCCTAAGCAATATTTACAGACCTAATGATTTCTCCATTTCAAAATTATATACAGTTGCCCCTCCGTATCCTGGGGTTCTGCATCACCAGATTTAACCAACAGCGAATTGAAAATATTCTGAAAAAAAAATTCAAAAAAGTAAAACTTAAATTTGCCACTGCACCAGCAACTATTTACATGTATTAGGTAATCTAATAAGTAATCTAGAGATGATTTAAAGTATATGGTAGGATGTGCTTAGGTTATTTGCAAATACTATGCCATTTTATATAAACGACTTCAGCACCTGAGGATTTTGGTATCTTTGGGTGTCCTGGAACCAATACCCCACAGAGACAGAGGGACTGAGCGTACTAGGATTCAAAACTATCTTCCTAGCCAATATTTAAAATCTGAATTGGAATGGCTAAAAAATGAATATTCAAGTTTTTTGTTTAATGTGATCACATTTACCCCTTCCACTGTGAATATAGTGAGAAAAAACTTGCCTATTAAAAAATCAAACAGCTGTTTGGTTTTATACATATTATATACTACAAAATATTTTTTATTTTGAAATACATTTGGATTTCTTTCCTATTTTTCTTTCATTTGGAGAGGCAAATGGGTGGTGATAGTGAACAATATAATAGGCTACTCTAACAGAGTGGAAGGACCATGTTCTTGATGCCAAAAGCCCAGAGTATGTGCTTTAGCTCTTTTCTCTGTTGGCCTTATGACCTTGGGTAAGTCACTTAGCTATTCTGAAATTCATTTACTTCACTTCTAATGATTTGTGGTCTCCCTTTTTATAGAGATTACATTCAGCAATGGGCATTTTTCTACGATAGAGAAAAAAATCATCCAGCAAGTAGATACATCAGATTCCCTCTGAGAGCGTGACAGGTACATGGCGTTACACTGTGTGTGGGCACGGATCCTGGCAGGAGCAGTGAGTGGCATGCTATCAGAGCCCTCGGAGGCAACCTGAAGGAGTGTTCTGCTCCAAATGTCCTTCTGCCAGCATTACGCACCTGGGGAAATTTCTCACCCAATGCCTGTGGAAATATAACTGCTTTTCACCCTGGCCTTCTCACCACTTGCACAATGTTTATCCCATTTCAAGATGCCATCTGTGGTGATTTCCAGCATCGTTATCTCAGAGGTTGAAGGCATCATGCATAACTAGAGTATTTATTATTATGAACGCATCTGGCATTTTTGGAATTGTCAAAGAAACTGACAGCTCCTGTAGCCTAATAACTTCTTTCTACATTTTACTGTCCTTAATAGTAAACACCAGTTGACGCTGGCACTTGTAAAGTTAAATAAAGGATGCCATATCCACGGGCATCATTTGTAAAAAAAAAAAAAAAAAGGAAATTTTGTATTTACATAAACATGATAGTGAGAGTACTTAATTCATAATGTTTTCTCTCTTTGCAGAAATGCAACTCTTTGGACATCGATGCACAGGCACAGAATATTGTGTGGCTTTGTTAGAAATTATGTCCCACTTTTCTGTTTGATTTTTTGTTATGACTTTTGTTAGGTTTGGGGATTTACAAAATAGATTTGTTTTTAATTAGAAAGCTTTATAATCTTCTCAATTTATATACAAGTAACTCCCTCACTCCGCTTCAGTATTGTTTTGCTCATTTGTAGTATTGGTTTAAATGTCTGATCTCTTCATTGGACAATATATGCTTCTTTGAGGGCAGAGATTACGTGTTCATCCACGAGCCCCACAGTGATTTATCCCTTAACTTGCAAAAAGCAGTCAATGAAATTTTTATTAAATTAAAAATAAGTAGAGGGCTTCCCTGGTGGCCCAGCGGTTGAGAGTCCGCCTGCCGATGCAGGGGACACGGGTTCATGCCCCGGTCTGGGAAGATCCCACATGTCGCGGAGCGGCTGGGTTCATGAGCCATGGCCGCTGAGCCTGTGCGTCCGGAGCCTGCGCTCCACAACGGGAGAGGCCACAACAGTGAGAGGCCCACGTACCGCAAAATAAATAAATAAATAATAAAATAAAAAAATAAGTAGAAATTGTTTCGAATGAAAAGATCTAATGACATTTTAAGAGGAGTTTGGTTTTGTTTTGTCTTTAACCTAACACTAAATATTTAAACAAATAACAAACATTTCTACTGTTGGTAATGTACAATGATGGGAGATTTCTGTCCCTATTTCACACAAGATAATACTGCACAAGTATTTATTGATATCTAAGCTGAAATATAATAATTAGAAAAATTATTTAAATATAATGCTATTTTAAACTAAGTTATCAGTTCTATACATACATAAGAGAAAAAATAGTTTTTGAAAACATCAATTTTCTAGAAAGAGTTTGATTTCTTCTTTCATTCTGTCCTGCATATATTTTTTTAAATATTTGCTGCAGATCGATTGCTGAAAAGCAGATTATTGTACTAATAACATCTCAGAATTGAGTAATTTTCCATGTATTATCAGACTATTATGAACTATTAAAAAAATCATAGGTTATAGTTAGATATTTTAATCAATAATAATATAACAGCTAGAAAAAACAACAACAAAGTGAAACAACTTTATTTAAAACCAATTCAGAGAATTTAATTGGTTTTAAACTCTAAAACCAATTCTTTTTTATTATCTAATATATACCTTAGCTACTGGTTTTTAGAAAACTAAAAGACTCCACTCCGTGAAACTAATTATCTCTAAAACCTCAATCCTTACAACATCCTTCACTGAAATATATTAAAATTAATGCTGTTGCACTTTCTTCCAGAATGCACCATATATAACCCTATTCACTTTTCCTTTATTTTTACTTTTGTTTCCTTCTCTCTTCTTTTACTGTTTATTGCAGTAACTTACAAGTCTCTTTTCTTCCAAATCCCTGACAATTTCCCTTATTTTCATTCTAATCAGTAAGATTCTTGAGTGAAAGATAAATATTATCACCCACAGTTTAAAAGTAGACTCTTAATAGTTAGGAATAGACTCTTAATAATTAACTACTATGTAATTAGTTGACCAAATTTGCTCAGCCTGGTTTAATTCCTAGAAAGTGATCTTGGAGGTAAAAAAGACAAACTAGAAGAAGAATTTAAGCAGTATGTAAAAACCAAATAAACAAAAAAACTCACTTTAAGACAAAGGCTAATTAATTGGAGTCAGATACATGAAACTTCAAATTCTATATCTTCCATTCATGTGTGGAAATGTGGTCAGTTTTCTAAATATCCTTCACGTACTTGAATACACCATTTAAATTCATATGCAGTTTCTACTGAAACGGGTACTCAATAACTATGTAGGTGACTATTTTGCAAAAGAAGAACTCAACAAGGGACCATGATATTTAATCCCTTTGTGGCACTAATTTAAGTTTCTCCTAAACAATATATTGATCAGGATAAAAAAGAAAAGTTTGTGCTAAATGCCTATGGTTTGCTCTGTAGAGTCGATTTTACAAAATGAAAAAAAGAAAATACCACCTTTACTTAAAGCTCATTTTCTTGCTTGTATGAATGTCCAGGTTTAACAAGAAAAGAAAAGAAACACAACTGCTAGTATATCCTAGAGACTTGTTCCATTATATCAAACACATTTTGAATTGCTGAAACTTAAAACTAGTTGGAGAGCAAAATGACAACACATCAAATTATTAGCTAAATATAGTGCTAAAGGAAGAAAATTCTGAAAAGAAGATTGGCTGTTTAGAGATAAAGGAACATTAGGGCCAACCATTAATGTCAAAAGCAAGCAAATGCCGTTCCAAGTATTCCAGATAATATGCACTAACAGAGTTTTAAATAAGTCTAAGCAGAGTGGTTCTTAATTTCACTGTAGAATCAATAAAAGAAGAATACTTCCCAAACCTAATTTTTTACATCAGACTAAAAGACCTCTTAGTCACTGACCAACAGAAAACAAACAGTCTTACACAAATACACAGCATTCACGCAAAGACAGGTGCTATTTTAGGTTAGACAGGAATGAAGCAAGGTAAGTTTGTAAACAAACGGATCCTCACAGATGTAAGAATCACCAACTCAGGCAAATACCTTACCTTTGTTAAGAGAATATCCAAATTATACTAAACTTTAAAACTCTTGTTCTTTGTATTAATTTCCTATTGCTGCTGTGACAATTACCACAATGAGGTTACATGTGTGAAATCGGTCTCGCTGGGCCATATTCTTCCGTAAGTCTTGGAGGAGAATCTGGTTACTTGCTCTTTTCAGTCTAGAGGTTGTCTGCATTCCTTGGCTCATGGCGCCTCCATCCATCTTTAAAGCCAGCACAATGGACTAAGTCCTTCTCATCCTGCCATTGCTCAGATTCTCTCCCTTTGTCTTCCTCTTACACTTTTAAGCACCCTTGTGATTACACTGGGCCCATTGGGATAATCCAGAATATTTTTCCTATTTTAAGATCAAATGATTTGCAAACAATTCCATCTGCAACTTTAATTCCCCTTTATGGTATAACAGGTTCCAGTGATTAGAATATGGACACTTTTGAGGGGCCATTATTCTATCACTCACCCCTCAACTGATCATTTTGGAGCAACTTCTATGTTCAGTACACCTTAATACTTGAATATGTTTCGAATATGTACATACATGCTTAAAAACTGTACATATATATTTTTTGAAGAGTAGTAAAGTAAGGAAAGGTAAAAGAGAGTGACTGACATGTATGTTATTGTTTATACAGAGTCAGATCTGATCTGAAAGACCTCTCTGGAAAGGTGGTATTTGAAAAGTGACTTGAAGGAAGTGAAAAATTGAACACAGAAATTAGAGAGACAGTTTCAAGCAGAGAGAACAGTAGCTTCAAAGGTCCTAAAGAGGGAAGGTATTCTGTGTGCTTGAGGAATAGCTAAGAGGAAAGGACAGTCTGGCTGGAATGGAGTGAGAGAGGGGAGAGGGGTAGGGGCTGAAGTGTGAGGGAAGAAAGGTAGAACACACAGAGTCTTGTCACTTATTTACCTAGGAGTGAGGCATACTCCAACAGAGGAGTCTCATGGTTAGGAAAGGAGCATCATGGTTGCTGTGTGCAGAATCCACTGCTGTAAGGCAAGGTAGGGAACATGAAGATGAGTTTGGAGGTTATAATAACAACCCAGGTGAGAAATAACAGTGGCTCAGATTGTGGTGTAAACAGAACAGGTAAAGAAACATGTAGGATTCTGGATCTTTTAGAAGGAAAAGGTGGCAAAATTTACCAGTGGAAAGAATTTTAAGTCAGAAAGGGGAAAAAAAAAAAAAAAGAACGAATCCTAGACAGCACCAAGATTTTTATCCTGAGCAACTAGAAGAATATAGCTCACATTTACAGAAATAGGACAAACTATAGGGGAAGCATGTTTAGAAGGAAAATTCAAGAGCTCCATTTTTGGACACATTATGCTTATAGACGCCTATGGGATATCTGCAGTCAGATGCTACTGGTTACCCATCAATATTTATTCTCTCTTCTTTAATAATAGATCTCCTAAGTTTTAGCCGGGCATAACTTTTAGACACTTTTGAATCTTGGCACGATTTTGTGACTTATTATTTTTTTTATAGCAGCTTAGTTAGTGCTTAATTAAATATAATATCTAAGCAAAGATATTGACTAGGCAGCTGACCACTATATATGAGTCTGTGTTCAGGGGAGAGTTCAAAGATACAGAAATGCAGGGGGGAGTCTTTAGTATCTAGGTGGTATTTGAAGCCAGGGGTCGAGACAAACTGCTGATGTCTAGTACTTCCTTCAGAAAAAAATCAATTTTCTCCACATTCATAGGTCCACTCCACTATGATGAAATGGGCACGGAATAGGACGGCTTCGCCTTGATTTTTTCCTTTGCCACTCCACAGACTCGTAATACTATACCAGAAGACATATATATCCATCAAGCCCAGAGGAGAAAAGGGATCTTCGGCCTTGGAAGAAGAACAAATCATCTTATTTTATTATTCATTATTTTACTGTTTTATACAGAGGCCAGATTTTTTTTTTTTTTTTACTTTCTACTTGGATATTTAAGATTATTGTTTTGATGCTAAATACTATGGGCTTCTCTCTACCAGAGGTCACATACTGAAGAATTCAAAAGGCAGAAGTGTTCTGTTTGATCAGACAATATATTTTTAAATTAAATTTGAGTGGCTTAGGTAAAGTTTTATCTTTCTGGAAACCATCAAACCCCACAATGCTCCCTGGCATTGCTCATCCACACATGCATACAATTGAATTGGTACTGATAGGTATCCAAATCTGGAAGTTTGAGCTAAAAATCATTCTTCTTGGCAGAAATGAACCCTTACACAAAAGTTACACAGCATGTTTTACCTTGAAACTTTGTCTGATTACTTCAGCCACTGAAACTTCGCAGTGAAACTTTATAGCCTAGATCTATGCATCTTTCGTTCACTGAAGCCCTGGAGAAAACATAGCTAGGTATCTCCATCCCATACATGACATATTTCTTTCTACAGATAGTACAAAAGAGGGAAGGGATCAGAGTTTCATCAGACTGGAAGCTAGGACTTGAGCTGGGCAAGTCTCAGTGGACCACAAAATGTTAAGGGAGGCTTGGGTGGACCCAAGTAGGCGTAAGCATTTCAGGATACCACAGTCATAGTGACACTTTTGTCTTTGAATTCATGTTATATAATTAGCTCATGTTCCCTGACATTAATGTAGCTTTTGAAAACCTTATATCTTGGGTCTACGAACAGAGTGTAGCCTTGGTTACTTTTTCTCCTCTAGTAAGGGACCCTGAAATTAAGAACCATTAAGTATATTTTCTCATTATTGCTATACTTGTGATTTCAAATCTATTGAGGAATATTGACTCACAAAATCTTACTTAATAAAGTCCTTCAATAATCCACTGTGGGAAAAAATCTGTATTATTAAATAAAATCACAAGCATAGCTTATTGTATATCAATGTGCGTATACCAAGTGTATATGAATAAATTTTATTGAGCCATGAATCTGAGCACCAACTGAATCAGGTTGTTCCCAGATTCGCTCAGCGTTTTATGAAACCTATTATTCTTATTTGACGTTACTGCAGTATAACAGACCATAGTGACATTTGATTACATTCCATTTTATTATTGCTTTGTAGCAAATTGTTCTCACCAATAAGTGATAAAAATACAGAGGCAATTGCAGTACAAATATGAAGACATCTATTCCCTTTTTTGTGTGGTAAGAGTGTCCAGAAGTGTATGAACAACATAGACCTGACCTCTTAATTTAGCTCATATATCTTGAAATAATTATATCACAAATAAAGAATTCATATATTTTACAAGCTAGATAAAAACACATTTATAAGCTAATAATTTTTCTAATTGTCTGTTTTCACTATTTTGTCTGTAACTTAAAAACTGAGCAAACATGTAAAATATTAGCTAAAATGTAAGTTTATACCCAAGGTAAATTATTAGAATGCTGTGAGTACACAAGCAATGTATCCTGAATACTGATGCTCACATATGCTCATTTTTGTTGTGATAGTATTCAATGTATTAATAGTGGAGGAATACTCCCTGCAATAAATATCCACAAGCTATTTGAAAATCATACATTTTCCACTTCTCTTTCTGACAAATATCTCCTGGCAGTGAGGAAGTATAACAGTGTAGATTTGATTTATGTGTCTAATTCCTTTAAAATTTTTGTTTTTCCATGATTGTCATAAGGTCATAAATATCTGCATGGGGTCTATGTGTCTATGTGTGTGCATGACTTTTCAATTTAAATACTAGATGTGAAGAAAAGATAACTAAGATAAACTAACAAGAACATCTTAATTTAATTCTCAATTAATATACTTTCCAAAGTCTGGACAACCTTTCCATATAAATTAACTTTAATAAATTTAAATGGCTATATCTTGTAAATGATTGTCTTCTAGTTTGATTCTGCTTTTTTGAACTTTTTAATAACCGTTCTACCCTTCTTGCTTTGCCACAAAATGTTATATTGGGATTGTTGTTATTCTGTTTAAACTCATTTCCCATTATCTAGATGGTAACAGCATTAGACCCATGTAACTAAAATGTTTTAAAAATTATCTCATAAGGGGACAATAGGTCTATATTATCACATCTCTTATCCCTCTCAAAGAATTCTCTTTTACTCAAAATAATGTGACTATATTCTGTTATTTTATTTTATTCATACTTGACAAAATAGCGTAGTGCCAAGCAAATTGAACCATTTCTTAGTAATAACCGTAATCCTTGTTTGGGAATATCATGGCCTGCAGCATCAATGCTTATGAGAACAAAATGCATTTATTTTTGTTACAGATTTCCAACTATCTGTATTCACTAGAAAATGACTCTATAATTTATGTAAGTAAGGAATATATGCAGCTTGCTGTCTGTATTTCAGAAATATTCTACAGTGTGTATTAGCTGAAAATGAATGTCAATTTGAAGTACCCCAAAGACATTTTTTTAAGTTATTTTAATTTCTCTGATGAAAGGATGAACATCTTCATTTGGCCACTCCTCACAATTTAGCATATCAGTATTTTATTAAATATTTTTAATGTCAATATCTGTGCAAATGACTTGCAAAATCCAATGTAAAATCAAAATTAAAAAAAAAAAAAATGTGGAGGAGAAAATGGACCTAAATGGTTAAAGTAAAAAAAACAAACAAAAATACAGAAACTAGGAAAAGATTTTGAGATGTTGTTTCATTCTCTGGCTCTAACTCTCAGTTTGGTATCCATGAAATTGAGATACAACATGATCTCATGAGGCTGTAGTGAGGAATAAATAAGGAAATTTACATAAATGTTAAATATAGGATGTAGCCTTTTGGGGATAATCACCATATGCTTTAAAAAATATTTAAGAGCAATAAAATATTGCATGGCATAACAAAAGTGAAACCAGAATGGGAACTACTCATTTCCCACTCCAACTAGCTTTTGCTATAGTGTCTGTCACAAATGGGCCTTTTTTCTCATTTGCGAAATGAGGAAATTGACTGTGATCGTTTCTAAATCACTGTATAAATTAGAAAATAAACCATATCACAAATTTTCTTTGAGATGAGATTAAACATATAAAATTAGAAAAAAATTTTAATGAGTAAAGAATAACTTAAGCAAAATAATAGAAGATAAATAATTTAAATAAGACATCAAAAAGGAAAATTAAAATCAAATAATAAATGGAGAAAATGAGGAAATGTAGTTAAATATTCAAGGTCAAGAGATATAATCTGATAGAAGAATGATACGAAAGGCCTTGGCATAGTAAGAAACAAAAATTATAGAAATACAAGGAAAGCAAGAGATTACATTATGTGACGTATTTTTCTATATGTCAATAGAAAGATTTTTGTTTTTTAAACAAAGGACAGCTTCTCTTTGGGATATGTAAGTCCTTTTGTAACTGAAGTAAATGAAAGCCTGGACTCAATCCTACTATCATGCTATTAGTTATAAACTTTAATATATGATTCTTGTATAATAATCAGTGCTAGGAAAGACCCCTGATTAGTCAGGTCATCTATTTTTTTTCTTTTCTTTTTACTTAAAATTTCTCTTTGGAATTTTATTAATTCATTAAATTTTTATAAAAATAACTACAACACAGAAATAATATTCAGAGATAGAGATAAATCAGACCTGTCTTTGAGGAGGTTTTAATTAAGTAAGTAGAGAGAGATGTGGAAAATTAAGTATTATAGGTGAAATGAAAAATATATGTACAGAGTTAAATGTTTATAAAATTAGAAAAATACTCACAAGCAAACTGCACAAATATACTTATGAGTAACATACTTTTTCATAATATAATCCAAATAAAATGATTATTTGAAACACAAATTTAATTTCTTATAGTTTGTATGTTTCACTGTTTTAAATATCTTTTCTCACTAATATAATTGACTGATAATATTGCTATTCCTGTATTATAGAAAGAAAAACAAGACAAAGGAGGAAGTGTTTTTTCTGGTCTGCAGAACATGATGGTATATACATTCTATCAATATTTAAAATCTCAATCATGTTTCCTTGGATATCATCTATCTTTATAACTAATATTTCTGAGAATTTTGGTGGAGTAGTAGTAGAAACAAAAACTTCAGAGCAGAAGACGGAATAACATTGGCTTCCTCTGTGATCTAGGTATCTGTCTAAATATGCCAGTCTTAATTTGTTTCAGTACTCTGTACTTAGCCATATATATTAAATCTATTCACATAAATATTTTATGTTCTAATATTATTATCAAGCCCTAAATTCATGGCTTTTGGTACTTAGATGAAGGTGGTGCTGCCCTAGCATTTTTTGGTGGCTAATATTTTTTTTTTTCCAACTCAGATTATACCATTTTCTCACAGTAATCATTCACTCCCTTCAATAATGATCTTACTTAAAATGTCACATCAACATTTTATCCTGATTTAAATATTTTGTTTTAATTTTTTTAAATTTTAATTCAACTAACATTTTATTATAGACATTACTACATTATTAAATATTTTGTTTTTAAATAGCACATAGCAGCTAAACCGACAGAGCCCAAAGTATATATTCTAATCCAACACTCATTATTTTTAGAACAACTCTTTTTCATGAAATTAATACCACTAAAATTTAATTTAGTTGTATATGTCTAAAATAGTATAAACTGACTAATAATTCTAATACACCTAGCTTAAGTAATAATCATGAAAATGATAATAACTAACAAGTAACATTAAAAATCAATCTGCTACTATGTGTTTGAAATCTTCTTAATTCCAGGATCTGTGCTAATTACTTTTAAATTATTAACTTATTAATTCTTGAATGCTTTGAAGGTTTTTTTAACCAAGACCCTAAACAAATTATATACAATATATTTAATAGTAAACTAAATATATACTGTATTTGCTTCTATAATTTCAACTATTCAAATATAATCATATTTAAGTATTATTTTATATAATCTACATTAAATTAAAAATATCTAGGATGCTAGTATCTCAAGTAGTGAAAATAAACAAAGTTTAGGCCATTAGATTTATCCATTGGGTAAAATTACTTTTAAATATTGAGGTTCATGTGAATATTTCATATTAATCTATAGATTTTATATAAGCAGAAGAAAAATAAATGCCAAAAAAGTATTAGAATATGTTATATAAAATTGTGATTAAGACCTGAAAAATAAAAACAAAAACAGGATGTCATTCTTAATCCAACAAAATGGTTAAAAATGTTAGGGTCTAATCTAAATTAAATATTAACAAAAGTAGATAAGTGAATGATATAAAAGGCTTTGGAATAATAAGAAAAAAATTATGTCAAAGTGGAAATATGTTATCTCATCTATTCCTTGTATATATGTGAATTTGTTCAACCATTTTGCAGGACAGTTTGAAAATATCTGCTAAAATTTAAAATGACTATGAGATGATTTTTATTAGCTATTCTGGAGAAATGTCTATACATATGTATAAGGAACATGTTTAAGAATGTTTAGGGAAAGACTTCGGATATAATACTCTGTTGATGAGAATACTGATGATGTACTCATACTCATACATAAATACAAAATATAGACTGCTAAAAGGACCCAGGTAGATCTATATGTGTTAACATTTAAGGATTGCCAAGAACTTTTTTATGAAAATGAAAAAGTAGAACTTATAGAAAGGAACCTACCAAATTGATACCAGAGATTACCACTAAGGTGGGGTGGAGTGGGGTGGGATTGGGTGAGGAGTTGTCAAGGATGGTGTGAGGATCCTAAAGCAAGACCCTCTTCAAACCTGTCCCCTTTGGGGACAGATCAGGATATAAGAACAATAAAATTGAGCTGAAATGTTCTCAGAGGGTTTGGTGCTAGTGATTGGTTTATCTCCTTAGATTAGCCTTAGATTTCACAGATTTATCTGAATGTGGTTATTATCCTTTTCCCCTTCCCATGGAAGGTCATATTATTCCTTAATTCTTCCCAAAGCTGTTCCTTTTCCAATCATGAATCAACAAGTATGAAGAACTCCAGCTGGTTCTGTGAATTATTGCATTGAAGATTCAGTTTTTCATATGGCAATTTCCAAAGTAATTAACATGTTTAACAGTTTGTCAACAATAGAGAGCAATAAATCCTCCCTCAAGATTTCCAAGTTCCTTCCGACTGAGGAAAAAGGTTAAATTTGGGAGCAACTGGCTAATGTGATTATCCACACTAAGACATTCAGCTGACCTTCTACCTAAAACCACCTCCCTCTGTGAAGGAAGAAAGGAAGTATAAGAAAACCCTCTCATTTCCATTTGCCCATGTAACTAATCTTCCATTCCCAGTCTTGCATTGCATAAATCCAAGACATAGGATATAAAGACAAAATCTAATTACTTACAAAAATTTTATTATTCAGATTCTCTTAAATAGGAAGTTAAGTGGTTACCCCCTCTGGAGCCAGACTGCATGGGTTTCAAATCTGAATCCACCACTTGTAGCAGTGTTGGGCATGCTACTTATCATCTGTCCATCTCAGTGTCCTCATCTGTAAAATGTGACTTCTTGAAATGTCCTAATGTTTTGGGGTTTTTTTAATCAGTTTTAAATGAAATAAAATTTGAAATATGCTTGGCCCAATGCCTCGCTATTTTTGTTTTCTAAATAAGTTTTAAAACCATTTGCACTTTAAATGAAGACATTATTTTATAAGGCTTCATAAACATCATACAATATTCAACATGAGTAGTATCCCCTCAAGTTATAGAGCTACATGATATTACAGAGGGAGAAATTGAAAATAAATCCAGGAAAATAGATGTCTATGTTATTGGAAGGCATAGTAGTTACTTAAATAAAAGTTAAATACAATAAAAGAGTGAGTGTAAGAAATAGAAAATAACTAGTTAATGTGCAGGAACATGCAGAGTTCTTACCTAATCCCATCAGTTCTCAGGGTATTTGTCCTTTGGGGCTCATGGAATGGAACAGTTTAAAATTGTCACTGACCACAATAAGGGTTAGTATTTTTTAATCTTTTTAATCCACAACATTTAGTGTTCAATTTTTTGCAGGCATACTACAAAAGTGATTAGTGTTCTAACTCCTCAGAAGTGAGAAGTTGTTTATGGTTCCATTTCCATGCATGGCCTGTGATAAACAGATCCCAGAGAATAGCTGGAATAGGGCCAGGGCACGCAATTCAATATGTAGACATACTTTCATATACTGCAAAGAAAATTTCCATGACCGCTGCCAAATCCATTGATCACAATCCCAGAAAATGATATCCATTCTGCAAAATCTTCCTATAAAATACAGAATATTGTAAATAACCACTAATCTTTTTGGATTGGGCAGCACTATTTCATTTTACTTAAGGAGTTCTCTCCACGTGGGTGTGGGTATGGGTGTGTAATAAATCATAACTTTGTCTTAAGCTCAGTTCTAAATTAACCCATTGTGGTTGAAGACACAAATCTGGTAAAAATTATTATTGTTTTAAAAATGCAACTGGTGTGAGCATTGACATGAAAATGTCATTTAATTTAATTTACAGGCAATTACATAATAATGTAGTCAAATATGTTCAGCTCCAAAACAGCCAGCCCTTTAGATTTATTGCACATCAGGAAGCACAATGGATTTGTTACTAAACTCTTACATTATACTATAGCTTTCACCTTTAATAGATGTGCAAGTCAAGGCTTATCTTTACTTAATATTTTCATTTTCATTCCCCAATTGAACCAATGTGTATCATCCTTCTTCCTATGCGACATGATAGATCTCATGGGTCTTAACAAGAGTATCTACTCATGCGGCGAAATGCTGAAAGGTGTACAATTCATTCTGAGCTGTTTATTACCCCCAACATAGAGTCAATTATTTTTTGTAGTCAAAGAACTTAAAAACCTCCAACTTCAACATGAATACATGAGTATGGCACATTTCAACCTTGACCAGAACATTGCAAGCTGAGTTTGCCAATAAACTACATAAAACCCTTCATCTGTACATGGCAAGCACTTTTAAATCACTTGGAAAACAAAAAGCCAGTAGCTGCTATTAGCAAGTTCTTGACATTTCTTGGAGAGCCATGACTTCTTTTACAGTGTTCTGGTTATAATTTTGAACTGACTCAAGCCTAGGATCTCTTATATGCCTGGAAAATTCTGTTTTCTTTTCTACTTGCTGGGTGATATGTAATTAGAGTCTTGTTTACCACCTCATGTACAGATCCTTTTCAACAACAGAGTATGATACAGCACAGAGTACGGAGCTACTGAAAATACATATTTTGAATTGTGTTTTCTAATATTGAAGTGTTTTTTACATGACACACTACAATCAACACAAATGTACATTTTTAAGGACAAATGAATAAGACATTCAAATATAGATATGCTTTTAAGATAACCAATATTTTTTGCCTGTATGAGAAATAAGTAAAACTTGGTGCCAAACTTTAAAAAAATCATATTGATATATATTTTCTCATAGCCAATTCCCTAATAAATACTGTCACTTCTCATATACATTTCCCAAATCAGTTCCTTTGCTTCCATCATAAAAGGAAAATTCAGTTGTATCGAAAATTCTTTTTATTCAGAGCTTTCTTTTTCCCTCTCTTTCTTGTCATCAACCATCATACTATATCTGGGAAAATAACTTCTCTTGCTGGCTACTATGATACCCTCATCCCCTGAGAGTAACACCTTGTGCAAGACTTGAGCTGGATCAGGTATTTGAAGAATATGAGCTGAGTGTAGAGATAGGATGAGGCTGTTCTTGAAATACAAGATAATTAGAAAGGATCAAAAGTGAAAACAAAACCAAGTAGACTGCCCAACTGATATTTAAGTATAAAAATCAAGTTAGAAAAAGCACCAATCTATCCATCCATCTGTCCATTTAACAAATTTTCTTCGCATCTCCAATGAGAGAGAAAAGGTCCTATTCTCTTAAACAAATATAAATAAATAAATAAGTTATTTCCTAATTTAAAATAAATGCATAAATACACAAACAATAAAATATCAGCTAAAGATATGGGTTATAAGTGAAATTAAACAGATAATTTTACAGGGAGTGACTGGTGCAGGGCAAGGGATGGGGTGCTGAGTTACTTTAAATAGGATTGTCAAGGAAGGCCCTTCTGAGGTCATGACTTTTGAACTGAAAACTGAATGAGAAGGAACCAGCCATAGAGAGAACTGTGGGAAGTAAAAGCAGTCATTGACTATCTGCTATCTTATTTCATCTCTTCTAAGGTGCACATTTTTCATATATTAGCATCTCTGAAATTGGGGTGTTAAAATTGCGATTAGCCAGATGACAGTTATGACTTCGTAATAACTCTCTACACACTGTGAACTCACTTGTTATTTCTGATGGCATGATGGCACAACTTCATAAGCAAACAAACCATTTATGAACAATCTGAGGAAGAAATAGGAGTTAACAGAAATTTGTATAAAAAATTTACACTAACACCATCTGGTAAGATAAAAATAATCACCAGCATTAACCTTGTAGAGTGATTGTCAACAGTTTGGAAGAATATCCCAGGAACTAGATTGCACCATTCAATCACCCGTGCTCTAGATCCCATAGACAATGAAAATGAAGAGTTGAAAAGTGCTATGCATTACTCTATCAATGGAAAGAAGTTTAAGAATACTGTAACCAATTTATTTTGCTCTTTTTTTTTGTACTTTTATGCATGCATAAGATGAAATGCTAAAATTCCTGTCTAAAAATTTTAATATTAAAAGCCTCTTTGAATATGTTGCAAAAGTATTAAGTGATACAAAAGAACTGTATTAGAGTTTCATCATCAACATTTTTTTCTACTTAACGATACATAAAATAACAGTTTATCTTAAAATTGATGATGTCTTAAATACTGAGATCATTGCTCTTCACAAAACTCTGCTATGTACTGGTGAATGAGGCAGATATGATTCCAACATTTACAGGGTTTCACCCTAGCAGGGAACAGAAATAATATAACTGTAAATTAAATAAATTGGTAATTACAAGTTGTGATAATTAGTACAAAGACACCAGTAAAAATAATTATGCACAGTGTACACAAATGTGTCTAGGGGGAATGGGGTGGGTTGGTGAATCTAATTTAGATTATGAGGAGGAGTGGATTGTCGGAGAAAGCCTGTCAGAAGATGTAAATATAAAACTAAGACTTGAAGGAAGAGTCGGTCAGATAAAGGATAGTAGGAAAGTACTCCAAGGAAAAGAAAAAGTGTATGCAAAGTAAAGTGGTATATTCTAGAAACAGAAACATCTTGCAGAGTGTGAATAGTGAAGAAAAGAAGGGAGAATTGGCATGAAAAGGTTGGGACCTGAGTGAACTGCATGTTAGGGAGAACACGTAGGGCATTACAAGCATCATTAAGGGATTTGTATTTCATTCCTTGTGCAAACGGAAGGTGCTGAGAGGCAATGACATCACCAGAATTATGTTTTTAAAAGATCATTATAGATGCCTTGAAAGGACTGAATTTTAGGTGGGCAATGGAAACCTCAAGAGCCAGTAGAAGGCAACTACAATAGTACAAGTGAGAACTAACGCTGGTTTAGACCAGGATAGCAGCGGTGGAGATAGAGAGAAATTGATTCTAGATACAGTCTAGACAGTCATAGGACTTATTGATGGATTAGATGGAGGCTGAGGAGAAATAAGAATGCCCTTGAGGTTTCTAATTTAAGCATTCAAATGTACAACAATACCAATTCCTGAAATGGTAAGACAAATGGATAAAATGTTTGGGAGGTGAGAACTAAGTTTCAAGAATTTACATTTGGAGATGTTAAGCTAGAATATATATTAGTCATCCTATGTAAATTCTATATGTACATTTGTATTTGTGAGTCTGGAATTCAGAAGAAACCCTCTGATATAATACTGGAAATGTTTTACATATAAATAAGTCACCACAATATTTGTAGGTCTAGTAGAGGAGGAGGAGCCTGTAAAAGGGACTGAAAATAAAACAGCCTGAGAGGATGTCCATCTAACAAAGAATGGATAACTTGACAGATGATGGGATATGACATTATCATTGGATTTGGCAACATGGCGGTCACTGGCATTTTTGAAATAAAAGAGTTTAATTGAATGGTGTAAAATGACATTTGAATAAATGTGAGAAAATGGTAACAAAATGTGCAGATAACTATGAAGAAGTTTGGTTGTAAAAGTGGACAGCCATAGGGATATTCAAAGTAAGGAGGTATAAATTGCAAACACTGAGCAAGACTTAGAACAATGGGTTTTAACGAGATGAGAGGGGAGAGTATGCCTTGCACTGCCTTGCTGAGTGGCAGAAAATGAAATGGTTCAAATGAAGTTAATAGTGGTGTACAGAGATATACCCTCACCTGAGTTTCCATTTAGATCTGACCTTTAAGAGGTTGCTGATAACTGAGTTTTAAAGTGAGTATTTTTCTAGTTAGGAGAGGTTATATCATGTTTGCCATCCTCATGGAAACCCCACACTAGGTTCCTGTGTCTGTACTCCTATTAAAATATTTTGGAAATACTTGCTCATACGAATTCTCTACAATCCAGGAACTATGGGCATCTTGAGGCTGCTGGTAGCGGGGCTATAATTTATACCAAACTTGAAGAATGATGCTTTTGCAAACATGAAATGAAACCAGATAGTTTCCCAAGGGCTAGCCATAGAGATAACAGGGAACACTATGAAGTTTCACCAGAAATGGTTATACTACTTTCATTTGTTATCCAGTAAAATTTAGATATTAAAAAATAGAAAAGCAGATAAATTTAAAAGTTATGCTTGAATAGTCTATTTAATATTTATTTCATCAAGAGTGCTAGATACATATTAAATAAGTCAAATGAATATAGTGATTTGCTATAGATTACATTTAGAGAAGTGAAACAAAGATAACACACCTCATGGTATACAGAGAGAAAAAGAAAAACAAAAATAACATTGTGGACAACAGTGAGGGAGAAGAGCGGGAATAAGTTGGTAATATCTCTTTGGTCATAATCATAGAGCTAAGAGTCACATATGTAGAGTAAAAAATGAAATAACTAATAAACATATCTTTTAATGTATAGGAATTGATACAGGTGAAGGGGGTTAAAAAGTACAAACCTCCAGTTATAAAATCAATGTCATGGTGATATAATATACAGCATGGTGACTATAGTCAATAACACTGTATTGCATATTTGAAAGTTGCTAAGAGAGTAGGTCTTAAAAGTTTTTATTACAAGAAAAAAAATGTAACCATATGGTAATGGATGTTAACTAGACTTATTGTGATGGTCATTTTGCAATATAAACAAATACTAAATCATTATGTCTTACACCTGAAACTAATATAATCTTATGTGTTAACTATATATATATATATATATATATATATATATATATATATATTTTTTTTTTTTTTTTTTTTTTTTTTTTTTTTTTGCAGTACGTGGGCCTCTCACTGTTGTGGCCTCTCCCATTGCAGAGCACAGGCTCTGGATGCACAGGATCAGCGGGCATGGCTCATGGGCCTAGCCGCTCCATGGCATGTGGGATCTTCCCAGACTGGGGCATGAACCCGTGTCCCCTGCATCGGCAGGCAGACTCTCAACCACTGTGCCACCAGGGAAGCCCGTGTAAACTATATTTAAGTGAAAAATAAAGTAAGACAAAAGTGATTTTAACAAAGACAGAAAAAGAACCAAGATGAAGGACTTATCTTCATCCCTATCCATATATTTCCCTTTCCAAGATACCATTATATCTAAAGCTTTGTGTGGAAGTACTCTTTTTATTCTGGCAATAGAAGAGCTTGAGAGAGTGGTTAAAGAAAATTGAAATATAATAATTGCTCTATGACATAAATATAAATATTGTGAAAAGTTTCCTTTTCATCACATAATCAGCGAGTCTACAGTCAAAGGCAATAATAAAGCTTTGAAATTCAAGGGTAGTTGGAGATAATTTGCTATACACACAGGAAGAAAATACTGACTAGTAACAGCCACCAGTTGGTAGAAAAATGCTCCTTCTTTGTAGAAACTTCCTTGCTAAAATGGCACTAATGCTAGTGAGATTTTGTCAACAGAGAAACCTTAAAAAGAGAAAGCTTACTATAAAAATAATAAATGTTTTGTCATTTATAATGTCAAAGATGTAACCATCACCAATTTACTTCTGCTACTATCATTGTTGAAAGATGGAATAAAGTCAAATTGGAACCAAAATAAGGCTTCTTTTTAAAATAACACAAATAAAATACACGGCAATATTTATTAACCAAGACTATACTACTCTTGTTTTAACTCAGCAATATGCATAATTTTTAACAATAAATAGAGAAGGGTGAAGTAGGAAGATAGTTCCATGTCATACTTTTTTTTTTTTTGGAGTTACGCGGGTCTCTCACTGTTGTGGCCTCTCCCATTGCAGAGCACAGGCTCTGGACGTGCAGGCTCAGCGGCCATGGCTCACGGGCCCAGCCGCTCTGCGGCATGTGGGATCTTCCCGGACTGGGGCATGAACCCGTGTCCCCTGCATCGGCAGGCAGACAATCAACCACTGCACCACCAGGGAAGCTCCGTGTCATACTTTTTTTCCTCTTTATCTCTTGTATTGTTTTGAAGGTAGAGTATAATAAAATTATTTTTAATTGGAGGAATTGATCTTGTAATATTCTGCATTTAACCTTAAACTCTATTCCTTGCCTCAATTAAGTAGGAACAGATAAAAGTGAAATGCAGCACTAGGGAATTTCAAGCTCTACAGCTAGCTGAAAAGGCAAAGGCCAAAGAAAATTGTTATCTACTGTGGCGAGAAAGACAAAGAATTGCTGAAGGGAAGTGGTTAAGTGAATCGGCTATGACGAGGAATGTCTGAAAGCCACATAAGTACCAGCCTTGACAAGGTCAACATCATAGCTGTGTAGTCAGCAGGATACAAACAAAGACACACACGGACACACACAAACACACATACATATACATTTTTTTCTTTCTCCATGCCTAAATATATATATATACTCCAAATTAAGAATGGTCATAAGCTGCTAAACATAACTAGAGAGTGCAGTGTCTGTCATAATAAGTACCTCTAAAAAGGACCTATTTTCACACACAGCACATAAATATTTACAGGGAAAAAAATACTACAGTTTGAATTTAGAATCACTGAAATATAGATTAGGAAATAATTTTTGCTTCAATGAAGATCAAATTTTTTTGTATATAATAAGTTCTTGTTCTTTTTCCTTGAATGATCTTAAAAAATCCCACTAATTCAAACATACATTATGAAATTAATGTTTTTAACTTAATACATTGATTACTAATTCTTTTGCAACTGTTTCTTAATTTTTTTTTTCTTCAAAAATAAGTCCTTGGAGAGATTGGTTCAAGATGGCAGAGTAGAAGGATGTGCACTCACTCTCTCTTGTGAGAGCATCAGAATCACAACTAACTGCTGAAAAATCATTGATAGGAAGACACTGGAACTCACCAAAAAAGATATCCGGCAACCAGAGACAAAGGAGAAGCCGCAATGAAATTGCAGGAGGGGTGCAATCACACACACAATAAACAAATCCCATAACCACTGGGTGGGTGACTCACAAACTGGAGAACAATTATACCCACAGAATTCCACCCACTGGAGTGAAGGTTCTGAGCCCTATGTCAGACTTCTCAACCTGGGGGTCCAGCAATGGGAGGAGGAATTCCCAGAGAATCAGACTGTATAGGCTAGTGGGATTTGACTGCAGGACTTCGAAAGGAATGGGGGAAACAGAGACTCCACTCTTGGAGGGCACACACAAAGTAGTGTGCACATCAGGACAAAGGGGGAAGGAGCAGTGACCCCAGAGGAGACTGAAACAGACCTACCTGTTAGTGTTGGAGGGTCTGCTGCAGAGGCAGGGGGTGGCTGTGGCTCACCATGAGGACAAGGACACTGGCAGCAGAAGCTCTGGGAAATACTCCTTTTCATGAGCCCACCCAGAGTCCACCACTAGAACCAGTAAGGAGCCTGTGGGCTCTTGTGCTGGCTCACCTCAGGTCAAACAACCAACAGGGAGGAAACTCACCCCACGCCCCACCAGCAGACAAGCATATTAAAGTTTTACTGAGCTCTGTCCACCAGAGCAATATTCAGCTCTACCCACCACCAGTCCCTCCCAACAGGAAGCTTGAACAAGCCTCTTAGATAGCCTCGTCTACCAGAGGGCAGACAGCAGAAGCAAGAAGAACTACAAAACTGCAGGCTGTGGAACAAAAACCACATTCACAGAAAGACAGACAAAATGAAAGGCAGAGGACTATGATCCAGATGAAGGAAATAGGTAAAACCCCAGAAAAACAAATAAATGAAGTAGAGATAGACAACCTTCCAGAAAAAGAATTCAGAATAATGAAAGTGAAGATGATCCAGAACCTCAGAAAAAGAATGGAGGCAAAGATCGAGAAGATGCAAGAAATGTTTAACAAAGACCTAGAAGAATTAAAGAACAAACAGAGATGAACAATACAATAACTGAAATGAAAAATACACTAGAAGGAATCAGTAGCAGAATAACTGAGGCAGAAGAACGGATAAGTGACCTGGAAGATAGAATGGTAGAATTCACTGCTGTGGAACAGAATAAAGAAAAAAGAATGAAAACAAATGAAGACACCCTAAGAGACCTCTGGGACAACATTAAACGCAATAACATTCGCATTATAGTGGTCCAAGAAGAAGAAGAAGAGAGAGAAAGGACCAGAGAAAATATTTGAAGAGATTATAGTCGAAAACTTCCCTAACATGGGAAAGGAAATACCATCCAAGTCCAGGAAGTACAGAGAGTCCCAGGCAGGATAAACCCAAGGAGAAACACACTGAGGCACATAGTAACCAAATTGACAAAAATTAAAGACAAAGAACAATCATTGAAAGCAACAAGGGCAAAACGACAAATAACATACAAGGCAACTCTCATAAGGTTAACAGCTGATTTCTCTGCAGAAACTCTACAAGCCAAAAGGGAGTGGCATGATATATTTAAAGTGATGAAAGGGAAGAACCTACAACAAAGATTACTCTACCCAGCAAGGATCTCACTGAGATTCAATGGAGAAATCAAAAGCTTTACAGACAAGCAAAAGCTAAGAGAATTCAGCACCACCAAACCAGCTCTACGACAAATGCTAAAGGAACTTCTCTAAGTGGGAAACACAAGAGAAGAAGAGGACCTACAAAAACAAGCCTAAAACAATTAAGAAAATGGTAATAGGAACATACATATAGATAATTACCTTAAATGTGAATGGATTAAATGCTCCAACCAAAAGACACAGGCTTGCTGAATGGATACAAAAACAAGCAAGACCCATTTATATGCTGTCTACAGGAGATCCACTTCAGACCTAGGGACACATACAGACTGAAAGTGAGGGGATGGAAAAGAATATTCCATGCAAATGGAAATCAAAAGACAGCTGGATTAGCAAAACTCATATCAGATAAAATAGACTTTAAAATAAAGAATGTTACAAGAGACAAGGAAGGAAACTACATAACAATCAGGGTATCAATCCAAGAAGACGATATAACAATTATAAATATATATGCACCCAACATAGGAGCACCTCAATACATAAGGCAAAAGCTAGCAGCTATAAAACAGGAAATCGACAGTAACACAATAATAGTGGGAGAATTAAACACCTCACTTACACCAATGGACAAATCATCCAGACAGAAAATTAATAAGTAAACATAAGCTTTAAATGACACAATAAACCAGATAGATTTAATTGATATTTATAGGACATTCTATCCAAAAACAGATTACACTTTCTTCTCAAGTGCACATGGAACATTCTCCAGGATAGGTCACATTTTGTGTCACAAATCAAGCCTTGCTATTTAAGAAAATTGAAATCATATCAAGCATATTTTCCAACCACAATGCCATAAGAGTAGAAACCAATTACAGGGAAAACAACGTAAAAAACACCAACACATGGAGGTTAAACAATACATTACTAAATAACCAAGAGATCACTGAAGAAATCAAAGAGGAAATCAGAAAATACCTAGACAAATGACAATGAAAACATGACAATCCTAAACCTATAGGTTGCAGCAAAAGCAATTCTAAGAGGGAAGTTATAGCAATACAATCCTACCTCAAGAAACAAGAAAAATCTCAAATAAACAATCTAACCTTATACCTAAAGGAACTAGAGAAAGAAGAACAAACAAAACAGAAAGTTAGTAGAAGGAAAGAAATCATATAAATCAGAGCAGAAATAAATGAAACCAAAACAGAGAAAACAATAGCAAAGATCAATAAAACTAAAAGCTGTTTCTTTGAGAAGATAAACAAAATTGATAAACCTTTTGCCAGACTCATCAAGAAAAAGAGGGAGGGGACTCAAATCATTGAAATTAGAAATGAAAAAGGAGAAGTTATGAAGGACACTGCAGAAATACAAAGCATCATAAGAGACTACTAGAAGCAACTCTATGCCAATAAAATGGACAACCTGGAAGAAAAGGACAAATTCTTAGAAAGGTATAACCTTCAAAGACTGAACCAGGAAGAAATAGACAATATGAACAGACTAATCACAAGTAATGAAATTGAAACTGTGATTAAAAATCTTCCAACAGACAAAAGTCCAGGACCAGATGGCTTCACAGGTGAATTCTATCAAACATTTAGAGAAAAGATAACACCCGTTCTTCTCAAACTCTTCCAAAAAATTGTGGAGGAAGGAACACTTCCAAACTCATTCTATGAGGCCACCATCAACCTGATACCAAAGCCAGACAAAGATACTACAAAATAATAAAATTACAGACCAATATCACTGATGAATATATATGCAAAAATCCTCAATAAAATACTAGCAAACAGAATCCAACAACACATTAAAAGGGTCATACACCATGATCAAGTGGGATTTATCCCAGGGATGCAAGGATTCTTCAATACACGCAAATCAATCCCTGTGGTACATCATATTAACAAATTGAAGAATAAAAACCATACGATCATCTCAATAGATGCAGAAAAAGCTTTTGACAAAATTCAACACCCATTTACGACAAAAACTCTCCAGAAAGTGGGCATAGAGGGAACATACCTCAACATGATAAAGGCCATATATGACAAACCCACAACAAACATCATTCTCAATGGTGAAAAATTGAAAGCATTTCCTTAAGATCAGGAACATGACAAGGATGTCCACTCTTGCCACTATTATTCAACATAGTTTTGGAAGTCCTCGCCATGGCAATCAGAGAAAAAAAAAAATAAAAGGAATACAAATTGGAAAAGAAGAAGTAAAACTGTCACTCTTGTAGATGACATGATACTATACAAAGATAATTCTAAAGATGCTACCAGAAAACTACTAGAGCTAATTAATGAATTTGGTAAAGTTGCAGGATACAAAATTGATGCACAGAAATCTCTTGCATTCCTATACACTAACAACAAAAGATCAGAAAGAGGAATTAAGGAAACAATCCTATTCACTATTGCAACAAAAAGAGTAAAATACATAGGAATAAACCTATCTAGGGAGGTAAAAGACCTGTATCAGAAAACTATAAGACACTGATGAAAGAAAGCAAAGATGACACAGACAGATAGAGAGATATACCATGTTCTTGGCTTGGAAGAATCAATACTGTGAAAATGACTATACTACCCAAAGCAATCTACAGATTCAGTGCAATCCCTTTCAAATTACCAATGGCATTTCTTACAGAGCCAGAACTAAAAAATCTTAAAATTTGTATGGAGACACAAAAGACCCCGAATAGTCAAAGTAATCTTGAAGGAAACAAACGGATCTGGAGGAATCAGACTCCCTGACTTCAGACTATACTACAAAGCTACAGTAATCAAGACAATATGGTACTGGCACAGAAACAGAAATATAGATCAATGGAACAAGATAGAAAGCCCAGAGATAAACCCACGCACCTACGGTCAACTAATCTATGACAAAGGAGGCAAGGATATACAATGGAGAAAAGAGAGTTTCTTCAATAAGTGGTGCTGGGAAAACTGGGCAGCTACATGTAAAAGAATGAAATTAGAACACTCCTTAACACCAAAAATAAACTCAAAATGGATTAAAGGCCTAAATGTAAGACCAGGCACTATAAAACTCTCAAAGGAAAACATAGGAAGAACATCCTTTGACATAAATCACAGTAAGATCTTTTTTGACCCACCTCCTAGAGCAATGAAAATAAAAACAAAAATAAACAAATGGGACCTAATAAAACTTAAAAGCTTTTGCACTGCAAAGGAAACTATAAACAAGATGAAAAGACAACCCTCAGAATGAGAGAAAATATTTGCTAATGAATCAAGGGACAAAGGATTAATCTCCAAAATATATAAATAGCTCATGAAGCTCAATATTAAATAAAAAGAACCCAATTTAAAAATGGGCAGAAGACCTAAATAGACATTTCTCCAAAGAAGACATACAGATGGCCAAGAGGCACATGAAATGCTGCTCAACATCACTAATTATTAGAGAAATGAAAATCAAAATTACAATGAGGTATCACCTCACACCAGTTAGAATGGGCATCATCAGAAAATCTACAAACAACAAATGCTGGAGAGGGTGTGGAGAAAAGGGAACCCTCTTGCACTGTTGGTGGGAATGTAAATTGACACAGCCTCTACGGAGAACAGTATGGAGGTTCCTTAAAAAACTAAAAATAGAATTACCATATGACCCAGCAATCCCACTTCTGGGCATATACCCACAGAAAACTATAATTCAAAAAGACACATGCACCCCAATGTTCATTGCAACACTATTTACAATAGCCACTATTTACAATTTCTGTTTCACAGAAGCAACATAAATGCCCATCGACAGACAAATGCATGAAGAAGATGTGGTACATATATACAATGGAATATTACTTAGGAACAAAAGGAACAAAATTGGGTCATTTGTAGAGACATGGGTGGACCTAGAGACTGTCATACCGATTGAAGTAATTCAGAAAGAAAGACAAATCTTGTATATTAATGCATATATATGTGGAATCTAGAAAAATGGTACAGATGAACTGGTTTGCAAGGCAGAAATAGAGACACAGATGTAGAGAACAAACGTATGGACACCAAGGGGGGAAAGTGGGGGCGGGGAGCATGATGGTGGTGGAATGAATTGGGAGACTGTGATTGACGTATATACATTACATTTTATCCATATACAATATGGATAAAATAGATAACTAAGAACCTGCTGTATAAAAAATAAATTAATTAAAAAAAAATAAGTCCTTGGAGCATGTTTTGAATGAACCTATCTGTTATACAAAATAAAATGCATTTTAAAAAAGTGACGCTGAGCTGATCCTGTGGGTAGAGAACACTTTGCAGTTTGGTTACCAAAGCTGATGAAACCTGCATGGCTAGGCTGCCCCTGGCCTGTAGTCTTATTCTCCTTAATCATGGAAGGTTTAGGAACTTCAAAATGTATTAGGGAAATAGCCTAAATCGAAAAAAAAATAGTATGTACATATGGTAATAGAATATTGGGCATGTCAAGGTACCTACTTCTGTCTCTTAAATATATTCTCTTCAAAGGCAAATGATTTTGTGGAATGTTCTCAGCGAAGAATCAATAGAAATGGATTATAGTCTTTTCTAGATGGCAAAGGAGCAATATGCAGGCCAACTTATCTAGCTCTTTTAGACCACAATTTATAAATTTTCAACAAATATTTACTGGGCACCTGTTTCATTGCAAGCAATCTGCCTAATAGCCCAGATTACCTGAGGTGGAGTGGAAGAAGCAAGTAAGCTATGCTTTAAAGGTGACGTTTATGAAATTTATTATGAGCCATGCAGTGCTAGGTTATGTACTTTGAAGGCAGAAAATCTGGAATACCAATTTAATTATTTTGAGAGCAAGCTAAGTGACTCAGCAAACAGTTTTAACTCTGAGCCACTGCTACCTTATCTATAAACATGGTTATTGTGGAAAGTGGAAGTCAAGTTCTAGAATTTAATGATGCTAAAAGTACGGCCAAGCTGGATGTTAAGCCATGGTTGTTTAACTACATCTTATATTACTGCTTTTACATTTTAAAATGGTAATACTAGCCAGTGTTTAATTGAACATGCTTTTAGATGTATTTTCCCAACAAAACAATGGTTATAAAGCTACACTCACATGCTCTCATCCAGTCCCCCATAGAAACAAATGACACAAATGTGGACTATTATTAGTATGTACTTTACTGTAATATGCATTCGATTTTAGGTGTTTTACTTATTTGTCATTATTTATTTTGTAGTAGAACTTAAAGAATGCATCCAAGTGGGAAGAATATATTTTATTGCAGTGGCATGCCTAATATACTCCATACCTTAAGCAAATACCTTCTTTATATGACAAAATTGTGTTCATTAATAATCATGTAGTAATCATTATGCTCATGATTTGTTATTTGGTTTAAAATAATTCATACATATTGAAAAATAAAATTTAATTCGTAAGATATTATTCAAAATCAGTAAAAATTATTTCACATGTGAACTAAAATTTGCTAGTTACTAAACAAAGTATTAATCTTATAGCTTGCAATGCTTTACTAGTTTAAAATTTAAACACAAAGGACCTGAAGCAATCACATATAATAATACACTTGAAATAACTCAAGTTCTATTGCTTCACCTTTATAATCATGTACCATTGCTATTATTGTTATTTTTCTTGAAACTATAGGTGTAAGTAATACACACATATGCACGGGGATTAAACACAGTGATATGTAATGACAGATGAGTTGGTCACATGAACTGTGCAGAGCAATTTTAAATCATTTTGAACAAACTTATTCTCCAAACTAAAGTGTGTAGCTGAGTCTCTGTATGGAGAGGGTCAATTGTAGAATTAGGATTTTCCAAATTAACTTCCATGTAAACCAAAGTTTGTTAAAGGATATACAATTAAAATGTGTTGATTTGAAGCTTGCACATGTATTTTAAAAACTCAAGAGTAACCATAGCATTTTTTTTTTTTTAGAATTTAGAATGATAAAAGAATTTTTTTTACTAAGGTGTATTTTATAACTAACATAGTTATAATTCATGGTCTATGGTAATAATTTAAAAGATTGGCTTTTATTATTGTTTCACATTCTCAACAATGTATCCCTTATGCTATACCCAAGGTGGAGAATTGTCACAAGTCTACCCTTGGTACACCACTGCTCTAGTGTCAGAAGTTTTCCTACATAAGTTTTTTCTTTCTTATATAGCCTCAGAATTAGTTAGGGTAACATTAGCTGCTGTCATAAGAAGACTCAAAATGCATAATGGCCTAAACACATAGAGTTAGAAATGTCTTGCTCATATAAATCTAAGAAGTATTTATGTACTACTTATGTCAAGGGTATGTAAGGGCTATTCCTGATTGGTGGGCAAAGACGTGTGATAGCAGATAGGGGCTGCTACTTCGTATAGTCATCTGGAATTCAGGCAGTTGAGTTCCAGGTACCATGAATGGAATTTTACAGACATTAACCGCTTTCATCTCAGTAATGAATTTAATCCATTGTTCTTTCATAAAATTCCCTTTTCTAATGATTCATACATACTGCCTAAAGACTTGCTAAACAGAAGAGTACGATTACACAACTGCTGCTACAAGTCTTTCACATACCATTCAACTCACCCAACCCCCAAAACTAAGAACTGGGAAAAAATTGACTTTTGTGTTTATATCATCCCTACCTATACTTTTTTTATTTTGGTACATGTTCTCTAAATTCAATCCAGATTCATGCCCAGGTAACTGATACCCTTATTTTGTTCCATGGGTGCCCCTTATATCACCATCCACACAGCTATGCCTTCTTTGAACAGAATCCCAGACATTTCCTAACCCACTCTTTTAGTCACTGTTTATTAATTTCATGCATAAAATAAGAGCTGTTCTATCCTAAGATATACTGGTTCAATGTGATATTAATCTATGACATTGTATACTAATATATGAGACCTACAAATACTGGCTGTTACTCTAATGTAATGAGCAAAATTTCATAAGCCACACATGAGAAAGTCAAGCTACTTTCTTTACGAGAACATGGACTTCAAGCTAAATGGGATACAAAATTTTAATAGTGGTGATTTTGGGTTTCATTATACAATTGTAATGACTACAAGCAGGACTTGATTAAGTTATATCTCTTAACATAAGTGCTACAATTATTGATAGGTATAGGTTCTAGAAGACAGAATGGCAGAGGGCAAAGTAGAAACAGCGACTTATTGGTTAAAGCACATTGTGCAGAGTTTTGAAAATAAATTCCTGGCCATAGATGCAAAGTTTTTAATAAGCTAAAACAAATGACTTGTTACTGCGAAAATTTAAATATAATGTGGATATGTTCTGCCCATTAAACTATCTATCTATGTATCTACCTATCTATATTTAGCCTCATTTCATTACTTAGAAGAAATAGGCACTACACTTTTTCAGAACATAGAGGTACAATACTACAACCAAAGCAATGGAAAGGACATTTGTTTTTACTTCTGGCTTCTGAAATAATGAGAATGGCTTATCTACTGCCCCGTTTATGTAAATAATGAGATTCTAAAGTAAACAGAGACAATTATCTGACTGCACATCAACAAAATGCTTTCAAGCAAAAAAGCATGACAACCATATTAGCTTTACATTCTGGAAAATAAAACCACTAGGCAAAGTTCAAAACAATCAGATTCCACATATGGCTCTAACCCTGTGCCCTTTGAAAAGTCATTTTTCCTCTCTGCGCCTCAGTTTATTGATTGGTTGATTAGTTTTCCTTATCTGTAAATTAAGTAAATTAATTATCTGTATAAGGAATGTAAATACAACTTAATCAGCATAACTGTTGGAAAAATACAATAGTATTTTCTTCTGTAATCTTTAGCATTTACACGTATACTAAAAACAGTGTTTACTATGTATTCTCTTACAGTATTTACTCTTTCTAGCATTTACTATGTAATCTCTTTTATTAAAAAATAATTCAATCTTCTTTTATAATGCATACAGTAGTACATCAGTGACACTCGTTTATCATATAATTCTAAGGCACTCAAAGAAGAAGGGAAAACTGAAGTCTTCTATCCTCCTGAAATTCAGGAACAGGTCTGCTCAGAAACAACACCATTTAACATGGGTCACACACCTAGAATATTCACACAATCCCAATAGCAGCAAGAATGATTCACTAAGGACAGAGGCAGGACACTGATGATTTGTTAAATTTCACTGAGACCTTGGCCTCAAGAGTGAAAAAAATCTTGTTAAATTTCATGCCCTGAACTTCGTCTGTATGTAGAATTATATTTTTGAATTTTCCCTGAGAATAATAACTGTAACCTTTTATAAAGAGTGGGTTTGTTCTCAGCAAAGCCAACCCCTCTACCACCCACCCCTGGGAACACAACCGTCATTGTCACGTGGAGAAGCCCGCAATGTGAAAACCAGAGAACTGTGCCTGTTTGTTCACTGTTATCAAATGCCAGCCTGGAGGCTCCCCCTGGTTAAAGAGCTCTGACGTCTAAACCACAGAGCAACATAAACTCTTCTTTAAAAAAAACTTTTCTGTGCAAACAGAGGTTTAGTAGCATGTTTTCTTCCTGGGAGGAAAAAGAGCATGCCTCTTACCATGAAGGCTTCAAGATGTACTCATCCTTTGCAAGCTCAGTATTCTGAATAGTTATATGAGGCTTCCCATGACTGGTCAGCTTTAGTTTAAGAGTTAATAATGAAGGGCTCATGATAAGAAAATGATATTAATATGACATCAAACCTATGTTTTGTTGCCTTTCAAGGAAGTAATTACTTGAATCACTTAGAGAAAGTTTGAATTTTTGGTTAAGTTTTTATTTTTTAAATAAAAAATATCTTTACGTGGCATATTGAAAATACGTTTAGCAGAACACTTCTTCCTAATCTATAGTTCCTAAAACAATGCCTTAGGTATAAATTTAGGGTGACTGGAAGCCTAGTTTCAAACTTTATTTAAGAGAACAAGGGTGAAAGCACTTTTAATTGTCCCCTTTAGTGGGAGAAAAGTGTCAATCTTCTAATAGCTTTAAATAAATAAATACACAAACTAATAAACAGACAAAAAGAAAACTTAGGTGCATGTAATAGGTACTCAACTCAGTGTCATCTTTCTGTACTTTGCCCTCAGTTAATACAGTCTGTGATCTCAGATTCTAGGTATGTGATTTCTCAAATCCTGACTGTTGACTGTGGCATCTATCTCTGTAGATACATATACAGAAGTGGAATGTTTATCTTCAGAATGAGTGTGTGTGTGGGGGGGTGGGTGTGAGAGACACAGAGAGAGGTGTGTGTGACAGAGATAGGGAGAGAGGGGAGAGAAAGAAAGAGAGGAGAATATGATTGCATAGTTCATTTGTAATTTACTCTTTTACTTTTCGCAGAATATCTCAAAAGAAAGCCATGTGTTTTAAAACATAAAAAAGAAAACCAAAAGGGTTCTTGCAAGACAGACCCTAGAGCAGTTTGAAAACATCAAATAAAACCCCTCCAGCATCTTCTCCCCATGTGATGCCTTTGTACATTCATTTCAGCCTGTGGGCACATTTCCCAAGACACACAAAAGGTTTCAGTGCCATGTTGATAGATATAAACATATATGAATTACTCATTTGCCATTCAGTGTACTGAGTTCCATACTACTTTCTATTAGGTTGATTTTATATGAAAATGAGTTCTTGGAAGACAAATATTATTCCAGACTATGATTAGAAAACTAGGATTATAACAAGTTGATTATGCTATTCCTTGGATAGGTGTCAACACCACCACAATATGCATGGTTATGCATCATAGTTAGGAAATATACATGCACAAATGCATGAATATCTGTATCTGTGTATGTGTGCATATTAATGCATATATACATATACATATATGTATTTTATATTTACTTGGAGAGAGATATGTGATCTATATCTATCTATCTATCTATCTATCTATTTACATAGATAGATAGATATCGTCTTTTTCTGTTATCTAGTTATAAGCCTATTTTTCTGTTCCTCTCTTTGCTCTTCTAATTTATCTTTTGCTTATTTCGGGTATGTGTCTGTTTATTTTTCTTTTTAAGACTTTGACATAGATACAACCTGTTCACTTGTATGAATGTATTATTACAACTGTTTTACAGAAAGCTGATTCTGTAATCTAACATAATGAGTAATATTTTATATACTACCACTTTTCAATTTTAAGTCTCAGAAACTCTGCCTTACTTATGGGGTAAAAGGTACCTACAAACATGATATAAATCTACAAACGTACGTGAAACTCCTTAAGAAGGCTTTCCTAAGCCTTTATCTTTGGAGTAAAGACTCTAATTTAGAGCGTAACCCTTGAGCTTCATGTGGTCACTGAGTCTAGAAACCAAGCTGCCTCTCTGCAGTTTTGTCACATCTCCACTGTTTTGACAGCACATAGTTCATTTCTGTTTCACACACTGACAGAGAGCCCCAGGCGTGCTATAACAATTGAGCTCCCAAAACACTATCAGCACCAGCCTGCCTTTTCTCTAGACCTCCAAGTTCTCAAGCAAACAATAAGTAGGTGTTTTAATTATTTTTTAAAAACCCAAAAAAATCTTTTAAAATCGATCTTAGCTTTTTAAAATAAGTCATCAAAATATCCTTACTGCAAGTTCAGTAAGTAGGGAGAAGTGAAAAATATACTTTGTATTGTTTCTGCTTATTTAGAACAAAGCATGAGATACCTAGGCATTCAAATTCCATTCTTTCTTGTGTAATGGGATTTAAAAGGAAGCAATGATTAATGTGTTTCAGGTACAGTATAAAAGCAATCTCTGGGGAAAAAAGTTCTTAGCTGAATGGGTAGCTCTACCCAGCAGAGATATTTGAATACCTTGAGAGGAACTAAGAAATTAAGAAATGAACAAAAATGAATAGGATTTGCTTGGCACCACTGGGAAACCTTGGCTTAAACTCAGTATTTAAAAATCAACTAAATTGGTTTAGTTGCTCAGCTTATGTTCTTTTCTTTTTCTCTCGAAAAGTCATTCACAATTTTTGTTTTGTTGTTGTTGTTTTTCTGAGGTTTCACAGACTTAGCAGAGAAGTAAAACAATTTATTAAAAGAATAGTGGGTCAAAAAAAAAAAAAGAATAGTGGGTCTACCTTTAATGACATATAGCTAAATGTAAATGCATGTGGATACTATTGCTACAGCACATTGTTATGACTATGCTAGGAAATAAATAGACAATGAACAAGTAAATCCTAATAAAGTCCCTAGATACCCACATGGAGCTGCATTTTTAATTAAAAGCTTGAACTTCAGTTCCCAAGTGTTCAGAAAATAAAAATACAATATCATTCTCTGCTGATTTGGGAGGGTTAATGTCATGCCCTCACTTGTTCTAAGAAAGGAAATTGAGCACTAAGAAAATGTGACTCACACTTTGCCTTAGAACATTTCCAGGATGGTAGGCAACAGGAAGATATCATCATGTGATTAAAAAAAAAAAGAAAGAAAAGAAAGAAAACTAAAAACAAACCAAAAATTTCTTCTTCTATTTCATAATTAAAAACTCAGTGCAAGAGGTATTAGGTGATATATCTAAGGTACAAGTGGGAAGAAAATATGAATCTTCTGTTTGCTAGTGAGGTTAGGCTTTACTAAAATCAAATACATCTGTCAATAAAGAACCAATACAGAACACATCATAGAGATGTGGAAAGGATTAACTAAAAAAATAATACTCTTAAATACTACCACTCCATTGAGGACTATATAAAGAAGGAGGAAACAGGAAGGGAACTAACATATATTTTGTGCTAATCACTATGCTAGGCAGTTTGGATGCATTCTTTCATTCAGTTCTCATTTTCAGATGAGGAAACTGAGGGACAGGACTTAAATGATTTTGACGTTTCCCTTGTTAGTTGCAGTGCTAGTATGAAATTTCACATTTATCAGTTTTTAAAAATCAGGTTTGTTTTACTATTTCAAGCTGCCGGGACTAGAGGAGAGTGTGTTGGAAATATCATTTTCATAATCTAGAAACATACCTTCTCATCTAAATGACATAAACTAGATTTTAATTTTGATCATAAATCAACATTATCAGGAAAAAGTTTCATTTCTGGATCAAGAATTCTTCAATCATTTTACTTCTGAACTCTATTTTTAATACTTTGCCCTCCCCAAAACTATTCCTGACTTTATGCCCAAATCTCAGAGTATGTCTTGGGAACAACAAAAGCTACTTAATTTCCTGTGATTGTTTTTCATTTTTTCATGGGTGAAGTGCTAATCAGAGAACTATAAACTGCAACAATCAGAGTTGGCTCTTATAAAACACGTTATAGATATGTATGGATTTTCAACTTTGTATGTTCTCTGTATTTCACTGATTTTATTGCATCTTGTTCACAGGACATTTTCAACTTTACAAACTAGTTGACTTAAATAATTATTTGCAATTTTAATTAGAAATGTTTTGCAGAACAAAAACCACTTTGGCGGCCATCATTTTATGTTTATCTATATATGTGAAATTTAGAAATACACTATTTTTGAACCTTTGATTTCTATTAATTTGACAATTATATATTCCTCTTTATCTCTACTTTAAAAATCTAAGATTTTGTGATTCAGAAGGAAAATGTTTCACAGTATACTCTGGTATTGAATAACTTACTAAGTCATATTTTAATGAATTAAATGTAAATGAACTGAAAAGATACACTAAATCTCCCCCTGATTTAAATTTAAATCAGACATCAAAATTGAATGAAATGGCTCAACAAATTCTATTCAGTTTTAAACATTTAAAAAAATATTTTATATTTAATAATAACCAAATGTAATATAAGTCACTGCCATAGTAATATGTATTAATACATAAAACAGTTGAATAGCTACTTAAATTATGCAGATAATCTTCAATGAAAAGGAGTTGCTAACCTATTTTGTGACCTCTGATGTATTTATTTTATGCAAGTGATAGTTAGATTTTCTTAATTTTTAAGAGGCACTTGAGCCAAGACACTAATTCTTGACCCACCCCTTTCTGTGAACACATAGGCCTGCATTTGAAGCATGATACAATTTTAATTGCAAAGATTTATCATTATGACATGTAATTTCTAAATACATGAAATGACAATGTAATGCATAGGTGTGAAATTCAGCCACACATTCACTATGTGAAAAGTGATAGCTGTGACATAGGCTGCTTCTCTGCTTCATTTCACTTTTCTACTTATGTTAGGTAAAAGATATATTTATAGGTATGCCAAGTACTAACTACCTCATTATCTCTTCCATCTTTTCCTTGCAAAACATACTAAACAGTATTCTTTGAATGACACTATAAAGCACATGTCAAATTTCATAGTATTTTGTATAGATAGGTGGTGAATTTGGATTACAACTGAGTCATACATGAACTCTAGAATTACTTTTGTTTAATTTTCTTCCCTTTAGTGAATGAGAATTCATACCTAAGCACATATAGATTGAAATATATTTTTAAAAAAACTTTAAAATTGTTAACTCCCTCTCTCTAACACCTTAAATAAAATCATTTTTGGAATAATATAGTAGAAAGAGCACTAGACTAAGACAAGGATCAAAAAACATACCTTGACCAAATGTACAACTTCTAGAGCTAAATCAAAACAAAATAAAACACACACCAAATACACTTGTTTATCTGTTTTTGTTTTTAATTCTAGTGTTAATTTTAGAAAAGGTTATCAGGCCATTTCCCAATTAGGGCAATTCACTTTATTCTGTTAGTACACTCCATCATTTTTGTTCCTAATATCTGTAGGAATAAACCTAAATAGCCTGCAGAAATGTTTTTCAAAATTGTGAGAAATAATTCAATCTACTTATGCAGTCTGCATCTTTTTTACAATAATTTAACTTCTTAAGTAAGGTATCTACACTAATCAAAGCCTCATTAGGAAATAGAAGAAAGACTGAATGAGGAGTATGACCTGGACCATATAAGTAACTTCACAGATTCTCCATTCATTCACACATAGCAGGAGATGATAAAAGTTCAGTGTCACATGACCTCCTTCCTTCTCAGAATCTCTATAGCATGGTGATAAAGGAAAATCTGGAATTATACCACCTGGCTTCAAATCTGAACCCCATAGATTATTGTGAGCTCTGTGGCATGTTGCTTAATATTTGAAAACTGCAGTTTCTTCATCTTCAAAATGTTAATAACTACAGTAACCTACTAATTGGAGTTTTATCATAAGGAAGAAGAGAGACAATATTTATAAACCAGTAACATATACAGTAAATGCTTATTAATTATGGATGTCATCATTATTACTATTGTTAATAATAATAGTAATAGTAGTACATACATCCTTGGATTTATTATGCCATATAGATATTTTGTTTCCTAGATTTATTATGCTAAAAGGGGTAGGTATAGTTAAAAACAAAGACACAAAGACTAAAAGAATTTTAGTGAAATTATAGTTCAGAAGCTAGCAGAATTTATAGTAGGATTCTTGATGAGACATCACCAGATGTATAATTCTACATAATATAGAACCAACCCACCAAACATTAAAGCAGAGTGTTTAGAGGACTTGGGAACCATTAAAATTGAAATAGATATTTTGTCAATAGTTGCCAGAATATGCTCATTAAATGCCATTAAAATATCTAATTAAAGTTTGAAGTCCCTTTATTTCATAGCAGATTGAAAAATCAAAAATGCTCTTTCTGATATCAGCTTTTTTCCACATTACTGATACCACAAAAATCAAAGCTCTAATTTGCATCACAGTGCAAATGAAATTGAGTGAATTGAATGGTCTTAGAAGGAAGAAAAAGGTTATGGATTATCATTTTTCTTCACTTTTCCCTGCAGGTATTCCTCAAAATTGTTATGGTTATTATGATTTAATAACCAAAACAATTTGACTTAGCTTACAATAGAATTATAGTTAGAAAGTATAAAATATATTTCACAAAATGGGCCATAAAGTATTAAGAGTAGGAGAAGGGTAAAATACTATGAGAGGTAGAATAACAGAGAAAAGCACTGCACTGAACTTCCAAGTAGACTGGTCAAAAAGATACAAGTGAAAAGATCTTCTTTTCTCTCTGATATCTTATAATAATCTAACTGATATGTATTACTAAGAGAGGAATGTTTAAGGGACATTCCTAGAATAAATGATTTTTTTTTTAACCTTTGAAATTATTTCCTTCTCTTTTGCCAGTAGAGTCAATAAGCCAATTAAATCCAGGAACAAAAAAAACAATAATTCAAATTTCCTATTTAGTAATGTTTATTACATCAAAAGGTGTTAAGCCATGCAAATTCACTTTTACCTATTCTCTGATAGATACAGATAAATGGAAAATACCATTCATCATTTATGAAATATTGGCCATTTCTATTGCAACTTGTTTCAAATACTTCCACAGTAGTTTTACCATTACAAGAACAGCTATTGTGCTACGATTCAGAAACTAATAAGAGGTTTGTTGTATCTCTATTTTCTTTATATATTATTAATTTATCAATTCTAAAATGCATACAATTTTCATATTTAATATTGCTAAGATCTCGATTTTTCATACAATCTTTTACATTTATGCTGGGATTTTACTTTTTCTCTTTTTTAGTGTGGCGTGCAAACAATGGCCAAAAATATTTTTTCAAAATTGATGATGACTTAAATTTGATGAAATATCGTAGTTACCTATTTGATAAAATGTTTCATAGAAGAGTTTCTTTTGTTATCTGTTATTAAATAAATATTATGTAACAAAGAAAAACTTTCAACATAAACTGGAACATCCTAAAGATATGGGCATTGTCTGTGCCAGAAATAATTCTCAGCAGACTTTTCAATATCGTTTTTTAGCTGTAAAAGTCATTAAAATCTCCTAGTCCTTAACTTTTTCAATGAACTTATTTAAGAAATAGACATAGGGACCTACTTATAACTAGATGCTTACACTGTGGGAACTGAGAGGGAGAATAAAAATCTCATTTATAAAAAGTCAGATTTCTGACAAACAGAAATCTAAAGTCATAATAACTAGCAGTTTAAAGCATATTAAGAAGCAAAGCACGACATCCAGAACCCAGCTTACTCAAATATAATATGGTTAGGTCCTAAATCACAAATGGCACCTTTTATAATTTACAATTTGATTATATAAGTCAAACATGCTTTCAATGGTTGTAAAAATAGACTGTTTCAATTTTTTGGACCAAAAGCATTCTTCTTCTCAAGTAATAATGAATGACATTTATTTCAGGAACTGCATTTAATGCTATATGTAGTTTATAATTCAACTTTCACAACTGTCTTACGAACTAAGTGTTCTCATTACACTCATTTGAAGAGGAAATCAAGGCTTAAAACATTGTATCACTTGCCTCAAAAAAGGATTTCAATGGAGGAGGTCCGGATTCAGAGCCTGTGCTCTGATTCTCCAGGCTTGTAAATTTAATTGCCTCCTGCGTTGGGTTCAGTAAAATATGCTGTCCTTTAATGCTTCACTATCTAATATGATTGCCACTAACCACATTTGGCTATTTAAATTTAAATAAACTACATTAGGTAAAATTAAAAATTAATTTCCTTCATCGCACTAGCCACTTTTCAAGTTCTCAGTAGTTACATTTGGCTAATGGCTACTCAATTATGGAGAACAGACTGAATGTTTCTATCATCACAGAAAGTTCTATTGGACAGTGTTGCTTTAGAAGGTAAAACAGATTAAAATGAAGGCACTTAACTCCACAGAGATGCTTGAGTAAAAAATAATAATATAATAATTGGGGAAAATACATTCACATTGCAGTTGGTGGGTAAATATTTGTCAGAAATATAATATTTACTGAGAGAAGACAGGTAGAGATAATTTGGAATAGTTCATGTCTCAGCACAATGTCTTGAATATAAAAGTGGAAGAAAACAAAGTTAACAAATATTTGAATTGACATCATTTTCCAAAAGAATCCTTAACTTTACCAGTAAAACGGAGTCTATTAATAAACATTTGAGTTATGGCTGAGTTCAGTAACTTCGAGTTTTAAAAAGCTGTAGTAGAGGGGCTTCCCTGGTGGCACAGTGGTTGAAAGTCCGCCTGCCGATGTAGGGGACACGGGTTCGTGCCCCGGTCCGGGAAGATCCCACATGCTGCGGAGTGGCTGGGCCCGTAAGCCACGGCCGCTAAGCCTGCGCGTCCGGAGTCTGTGCTCCGCAACGGGAGAGGCCACAGCAGTGAGAGGCCCACGTACCGCAAAAAAAAAAAAAAAAAAAAAAAAAAAAGCTGTAGTAGAATGGCAGTAGCTATGAAATTAGTTAATAGATCTGATACTTTAAAGTCATATCCAGTATTTATTGTATTGTCATTTTATGTGTTTGCTTGTATTTTATTGTCAACTTACCACCATTTCCCATACATACATTCATGATGTATTAAAGTATTATACAACAATTAAAATCAGGAAGTTCTTTCTAAAACACAACCTTCATGTCTGCTGTTTAAAGTGTGGATTGTTTACATTTACAGCCATTTTAATATTTCACTGACTATGGCCTCACCTAGAGAAATTGTCCTAAACATTTCTTAGCAATGGCACAATATGAAGAGATGAAAAATAGGTCTAGATTCTAGAATAAGGTGCCCTTATTAGCCACAACACTTTAAGCCTCATTTCCTAGATGTAAAATTACAATAAAGATACTTTCTAGCTGTGTGTGAAACAAAGAAAAGGAACCTTGAAAGCATTTTGTAAAGTTGAAACTCCATGACAACATGGGAAATTATCAGTATCATGCCTTTGGTAAACATGGGAAGAGAACAACATGTAGCCTCATTTCTTATCTCTGGCTGAGAGTTTTAGGGTCTGCCATGCTTGGGGATGACTCCTCTAACTAAACTTGTCAAAGACTCCACACGTTCTTTAGTCCCGCTCAAATACAGTAGCAGGCTATCCCCAAATATCACTTACACTGCTTCTTGAGTTCTGATGTGCCATGAAGCAATGCTTCTGGCCCCAATGTTGTTTGGTGACTGGGAGTGATGCAGAGAATTTGCCAACTTTATTCAGTTGAGTATCTGCACGCCTGGCAAAGCTAATGTCCTGGGGTAAAGATGAGGTAGCTATTCTGATATCTTTGCTTTTTTTCTCGGAGTGAAATCATGGACTTACGGTGATAACAAATCAATTTCTCTTACTACATTTAAGACCCCGAGGAGCAAAGATTTTCCTCCATCTCTAAATGTCATAAGCAAACAAGCATGGTTTCTCAACAAATGAGCTTTAATAAGGAAATTTGTTGACCTTACATATTTTCTTAGAATATATATGCTTTCTCTTAGGGAGGGGAACATACAGATCTTGGTGTATCTTAGAGACAAGAAAGAATAATGACAGGGGTTTAAAGTCTCAAGCAGGAACTTTTTCTGAGAGACTCTCATAATGCTAGTTTTTCCCAAAATTTTTCCTAAGGATTCTATAGCGCTGAAAAAGAATGTAGCTCACAGAATAGGAACTTTTAGGAAAACTGAATGGGATATAAATCAAGGGGGGTACTTTTTAATGGGCTGAGTAGATTTTCTTAGTACTAGTGATTGAAAACATGACTAGTGGAGAAAAAATGGTTCTGTTCCCTGAAAATCCCTCTTCCCATGTCTCATTTCTCCAGTAACAATCCCCCCTCTGATCAGTCGTATAGCAGGAGATATTCCCATTTTACCTTCATTCAATTTCATAAATTCACTCATCAGTTCTCTAAAGCTGAGAATGAGTCCTAGAAATTTGCTGAAATGGTCACACTATCTGATCCCATTTTTATAACATTTTCTTTCAACTATATTTCTGTTTTACTTATACACATAAACATATTGTTATCGTTTTCCTTTTCTAGTTAATATACACTGTTTGATATGACAATCAAAGAATTCTTCTTTAAAAAATACTGATTAGAGTATCAATTTTAGAAATTGCGGACCTGATCTAAAAATTGACACCTTCATAAGAATGCACCACTCTTTGCTGATTTCATCTGACTCACAGCATTCTCACTATAGGTTAGTTTTGATCAAATCATTTTCCAACTAATTTACTTTAAGCTAGGAGTATTCTTGGAATCATTTTTTTTTTCCTGCAGATATCACAGTATGCTGAGTGCTTCTTCTTATGTAAATATTGGTAGTACTTTTGTCAAACATCGTATTTAACAGCAATTCCTGAACTAAGCTGGTTGAAGCCACTCATACATTACTAAGACCTTTCACAGAGCTGCTGAAGAATGCTTAGAGACTCTAGTGTCAGTAAAAGAAGTTAGAATGAATATGTCTCTTGTCTTGGTCAAGACAAATGTCAGGGCCAATGAAGGGTGAAACATGATGATGGGAATTTGAAATGAAGGGCTAGGGCAACAGGTGCTTGGGGTGAGACACTGAAAGACTAGAGAAGAGCTGTGAAGTACTGAAGGCAGCAATCATACTGAAAGTAGACAGAGAAAAGCCTCAGGCTTCTCACCACTGAGGAAGAGAATTTATACTTAAAGTAATTTCTAAGTGGTATCAGAAGAAATGCTGAAATTTGGAGCATCTTTTTGTCTAAACAAATCACTTGTCAAAGCCCCAATGAAGCAACAGGAACCTATTTGAATATGCAGAAACAGGTACAATTGTTTTGTCAGTGTATTGACACAAAGGAAAGCTAAAAACAAAACAATAAGAGAACTAAGATTTCCTAAGCATCCTCTATGTGAAAGGTACTATGGTTGACAAGTTCCCTGCTTTATTTTGTTAGTGCCTATAACTAAAACTGTGAGGTGGAATTTTCCTCTCAGTTTTAACAATGAAGAATCTAAATCTCAGTGAGACGTGGACTCTTATGTGATGATATGACATTTAAACAGAGATTTTTCTGATTCCACATCCATGTTCTTTGATATACACTGAGTCAGTTACAGGTGGCCTATTTCCAAATTAGATTATTTGACCATTACAAATAATGTCAAAGGGGGTTAAGAAATTTAAACATTAAAAGGTGCTGCATTACTTTGGTGAACTATTTTACTTAATAGCCTTTGCATACTTGAAGGCAGACATTCAGATGTAATGCTCAGATGTGACACTGTTCAAGTGTTACATCAGTTCAGATGTTGTATCTCCTAGACTAAGCATTTAACTTTACTTTGAGTCTGTCAGAATTCAGTAAATTTCATACACCCTTATTATTGTGGGCTCTCAAAATAACTTAAGCATTTTATATTTTTGTTACTTTTTTTTTGTCCACATCTCAAATAATAATCTGAGGTGACACAGTTAACCAAACAATTAGAATACCCATAATATATTAAAGGCATTAATATATGGATCTGTAGGTCTAAAAATATGTAGCACATTTGGTTAACACTTGGAAAATATAAACTGTGTATTTGTATCATCCTAAATTGCACCCATTCAAAAGATATATTCTCATAATTCATAAGGTGAAAATTCAAATATTCTTCAATGTGAAATTTGTTAAGAAAAATGAACATATTCCTGTATTAAATTTGTACCGGACTTCCCTGGTGGTGCAGTGGTTAAGATCCACCTGCTAACGTCAGGGGACATGGGTTCGATCCCTGGTCCGGGAAGATCCCACATGTCGCAGAGCAGCTAAGCCTGTGCGCCACAACTACTGAGCCCACGTGCTGCAACTACTGAAGCCCACACGCCTAGAGCCTGGCTCCACAACAAGAGAAGCCACTGTAATGAGAAACCCGCGTACTGCAACGAAGAGTAGCCTCCATTCGCTGCAACTAGAGAAAGCCCGCGCGCAGCAACAAAGACCCAACACAGCCATAAATGAATAAATAAATAATAAATAAAAATATTTGTACCTGGCTTATCATCATTATAAATAGGATATGTATACTAGAATATATATAAGTACACAGATACTTCTCAAAGGTTCCTTCATATCTACAATATATTGATGAAATTGTATAATACTGTCTACCATTACTAACAGATGAGGTAATTTTATAAATTATAAAAGGGAAAAATAACAGTGGTTTTCATGCCCTATATAATGAAATAACCTTTATATTTTGGCCAGAAAGGTGACTAAACAAGTAGGAGCTCATCAGCTTAAGGTTGTAAGTATATTATATTAAATGTTGGCTTGAATTTTACAAAGGAATATTTGGCTAAGAAGGAGCTGGTAAAAAATTTATCAGAACATCATCACTGGGAATGATTAATAAGAACAACAGCCACATGCAAGTGACCTTAAAAGAGGAAGTAATAATGAATTCTGTCCAGCTCTGTCCTCTGATGCAGCAGTGGCCTCGAGGTGATTATATGCCTGAAGAGACACACTGATAGAAGTATGTTCTCTCTCTTGACCAGAAAAGGATGACCCAGTGTTAACAGGGCACCTAGAGCTTGCCATGACAAGTTCCTTATTCCCTTTTGGATTGTGTGGCATATCCTTAGTCTAGGGACCTGCCTCTTCTCCACTCTGCCCCACCTCACCCATAATGAACCAGGGAAATGTGAGTGGCAGCAGTAAGACAGGTCTTTCTGGAAAATATGTTTAAGTATGTTTCTTGTCTTTGGGCACATCCAAAATAAAAGTTTCTAAGTGAGATCTGTAGTAATGTTTATAGTCCACGGAATAGCTTTTGGTGAGCATCAAGTTAAGTTAGTTAGAATGGGTAAAGTGGTGAGTTAATTTATATATGTATAAGTGGTAACCAACCGTTAACCGTTATATATGACAGTCTTCATGTTAACCGAACATCCCTTTTACACAAAGATAGTGTTTGCAGGAGGCATACATACTATTATAAAGGCATACTAGTCTAAAGTCAACACAGCAAAAAAAGATTTCAGGAGAAACATAATATGGATACATCAAAAAGCTTTAAAATCTCAATCTCAAAATTATTTTTTACAACACTAGTATTTGTTATTTATCTTGCTGAAAGTGCTCAAAAGGAAAATTTTGCTTAAAAGGAAAGTTCTCAATAAATTATTATTGTCCTTGTAATGGTTTACCATTACGTAAAGTTGGTGTTAGACAAAGTGGTAATACGGAAGAAATTTTATTCCTGGCATCTTTTTTATTTCCAAATTCTTTTATACCCACATTTCCATCCAGGATGCTAGTGTATTATTTGCATTCTCACACCAGTCAAGAGTATATTTCTTGTCATCAATCAAAAACTTATCTGTTCTCTGTACCATTCCTTCTCTTCCTTCCAGGAGATAATAAATGAATGAAAATTATTTGGATCGAGTAAGTGTGAAGAGATTAACTAGATATTTTGCTACCATTTCTTGGTATCTTTAATTAACTAGAACATTGTTTCTCAAACTTTAATAGTCATCAGAATCATTGGAGGGATCCTTAAATTTGGTGGGTCGCATCCCCAAAATTTCTCATCCATTAGTGCTCAGGTGAAGCCCAAGAATCTGCATATCTAGAACAAGTGCCCAGGTGATGCTGATGTTGCTGGCCCCTTAAAGGGCTTCCCTGGTGGAAAAGTGGTTGAGAATCTGCCCGCCAATGCAGGGGACACGGGTTCGAACCCTGGTCTGGGAAGATCCCACATGCTGCGGAGCAACTAGGCCCGTGAGCCACAACTACTGAGCCTGTGCGTCTGGAGCTTGTGCTCTGCAACAAGAGAGGCCGCGATAGTGAGAAGCCAGCACACCTCGATGAAGAGCTGCCCCCGCTTGCCGCAACTAGAGAAAGCCCTCACACAGAAACAAGACCCAAACACAGCCAAACATAAAGAAAGAAAGAAAGAACTGAGTTAAAAATTTAATTCACTACTGTAGTTAGGTAGTGAGACATGTGACTACTCAGCAGGTTTCTATTTCCCCTCATATTCCACAAGGTAAGTCTAAACTTAAGGCCAGCCCTGGTAGCCCTACTCTTAATATTTCAATAACATTCAATTAGAAAAGGAAAAAAAGTTTCCCAATTTTCTTTGGATAGCCCATCAACAAACAAAATAAAACAAAAATCTTTTCAAAACACGAAAACAATCTCACCTAAAGTGAACTCCAATGCTTGCTTGCTACTTTAATCAGGTTACCTAGAACACTGAACTCTTTAAGATATAACTGTAGAGCAAACTTTATCCCCAATTCCTCTTTGATGAAGAGCTGAACAGTTATATGTCTCCTGTCCTTCCTCGCACATTCTTACACACAAACACAGTCGTGCTTACTGTATAAGTTCTGACTTTCAAAATTGGAGTTACACTCCTGATCTTATTACCTAAAATACGACCAATGATTCTAGATTATCTCTAGGAATAATGTTGGCATGTAATTGTCAACTATGTAATAAATATATTAAAATATCTGGAAATTTCCCAAATTGTCTAAATTTTCCACCGGTTATTTTACTGTACTTTTCATTAACTCATATTCAAAAAATGAATTAATAAGAACTCTTGAACAAATACATATTTTTTTCTAAATACTCAAATCATTCTTTGATTCATTTATTAATTACCCATCTCTACTGCTGCACAGGAAAACATAAGGCTTTTTGGCAGCTTAGGGAATAGTAATATTTTTTAAATAATAGTGTTATATTTTGATTGAAACAAGTCAAACAACTGTCACAATCATAAGTAAGATGTGGTATAAGCTCACTAATAGACAAGGTATGTTTAAATGTGGCATAGTTTGACAAAATAACTCCTTTTTAATTTTTTAATAGTATTGATGTTAATGTGGAAATAAATAGAACTCTTTAAAGACTAATTTTATGTGTGAAAAGATTCTTCAAATAGCACATATTTTGGAATAACATAATTTAAGTATCATAAAAATTTGAAGATAAATTTATTCAATTTTTCTTTAATATAATCAGAGAAAAATCATGAAGAAAACACAATGCTTCCTAGGCAAGTTTTAACTAGATCATGTTATTTTTAGATTCCTAATTTCAATCATTCAATTTTTCTCTATCTGTTCCATTTCCAAAAATCTTCCTCCTATCATTATTTCCATGCAAGTAGCAATTTAGTCAAATATCCTGCCCTTCAATAAGAAGACTATCTTTGAAAGAAAAAAAGGTAAAAATGTTGATGAAGGAATCTATAAATTCTGAGCAATTTGCATTTACCATTATGTCATCAATTCTATAGCAATCATGTTCAAAATAAATAACATAATCAACACTCCTTTCTTCATCCAAAATATCCCAATTTTAGCTCATGTCTGGATAACTATGAAGCTACTTCTAACTTAAAATTATATATTTTATGTCCACTGTAAATAAAAGAAGCATATAATTTTAATAACCTGACAATATTAATCTTATCTGTTTCTTAATATTTTAAGGGAATACTTCTAAAATATTTCAGATTCCAATATCAAGAAACATCAACACTGTGTGGACTCAAACACACACAAAGTCAATGGATATTTTGATGCAAAATATATAGATCATATTAATTCACATTAAATTAATAGTTCAAATTCCTTTCTTTCACTGTGATATAATTACTAATTCGTGCATTTTGGTTACAGGCACATACGGCAAAATTCACAATTAGAATCCCTGTACCAAAACTCTGAACTATATGAATTGAAAAGATATCAGTGGGATTGCAAGGACCAGCTTACAAAACAAACTCCCTCAAAGTGTTTTTTGTAGCAAGATGATAATTTAAGTTGCTAGCAATTACCTATTTCCAATCTTAGGGGGAAAAAAATCACTGATGTTATTAAAGCATTATGAGAACGAATTACTAATGGCATTTAGTGAGTTACTCAATAAAAGAAATCAAAACTGGATCAATACATTAGATATGTTTTTCGAAAATAAGGGATTATACAAAAAGCTAGATTAGTGGAACTAGATATAATGGTTTGTGTATTTACTGAGCTGTAACGAAAGTGAAAGTTAGGGTATTATTGCAGAGATTTGATGATATGGTCCACTGTTCACCTAAGACCACCAAACATAGCATTCTTAAACCTGCTTCATATCTCAGTTTTCAGAGTCACTGAGCATTTCCTTCGAGCGTACTTCTGTTCAGCTGAGATACAGTCAGACTGCATTTACAATATCTGTACATAAAACAAGGGAATCGCAGGGCATCGTTTCTCATAAAATGAATAAATAGTATATATTTCAATGCTTTATAATGTTCCTCAATATAATATACACTGGAGAAACCATACACCCATATGTGTGTGTCTATTATATTGATAATAAGAGTACATTTGCTATTTTATATATTTTCCTTACCAGTCAAGTTCTTCAATCCAAGTTCTTGAAGTCCAAAGTTTCCATCTTTTCTGTAGTTTAAAAATATTGCCAAGGCATACCGATCTTCATAAAGTTTTGTCCCACGAATAATGCGTAAATTCTCCAGAGGCAGATAGCGAAACTGATTAAGAGCCACCAACACGTAGCCTGTGACTTCTCTTATAGACTGAAAAGACACAAACAATTGCCTGTGTTAAATAATTAAAAACTGTTTGTCAGTATGTTTATGTAGTCATTTAGATAAAAATGAGTTATTTAATTCCAATTTTCAGCTTTTAATTGAATACACTAATTTCCACATTATACTATAAATAATTGCCTTGACACACAAGATCACAAGGGTTAGAATCTCATTTGAAGAATTAGTTGTATTTTTTTAAAAGTCATGAGTGTGTTTATAGTAAAAAGAATGAATTTTATTGTACGAAGCATTCCTCATATTTGAGATCTGAATATAATGAAAGGAATAAAGATCTCATTCTCCGACAGACTAAAATGAGGTAAGAACACATAACCATCAATCAAAATTTATATTAAAAAAAACCAAATTGGTAAGCTTATCACAAATAAAACAAAGATGCCTTAGTTTGTGGACTGTAGACTGTGGGCAGATTTCAAGCTGCTAGCGTTTAAATCTATAGTTATCAAAGAACAATTGCCTTATACATCTCTGGCAAATATATGCATATATTTATATATAAAAATATGCATTAGATACTGATTATGGTTTCTAATTTGATTACAACCACAATTTTTATTTTGACTGTTTATTGTTTAAATGTAGTTGTCTATAATATAAGTTAATAACTTAAAGGCTTGTGAGACATTTTAAAGCAAAAAAAAGTCACAGAAAAGACTTTAGGCTTCATCTAAAGCTATAGATTTTAGTAAAATGCAAATAATGACAGTAGTGGATATACATCTTATTTTTTTAATTAAACACAATTCAAAAGCGCTCAAATATTTGATATTATTTAATGTCAATTTCATGCTATTTTAGATCTCTTAATTTCAGATGTCCCAATGCTCAGTCCTTGGTCCTCTCTTCTATCTACTCTTCCCCCCTTGTCTTACCCAAATTTAAGGCTGATGATCTCCAAACTTTTACATCCAAACTCTCTCCTAAACTCCAGACTCATAACCAAGCCTACTCTGCATCTTCACTTGGATACCTCATAGGCTTCTCAGATACACCTTCCCAAGACTGAACATCTATCTTCTTTCCCCATCCTCCCAACAGTCTTGGTCATCTTAGTTGACGTCAATCCATCCTTCCTGTTATTCAGGCCAAAGTCTTGGGAACATTCTTGACTTCCCTTTCCCACACCAAATGCAATTCATCCTATTTGTTCTATCTTTAAAAGGATTAGCAATTCAACCACTTAGGGCATCCACTGGTATCCTCTGAGCCACCGTCATTCTTCATCAAGATTACTGTAACGGGTCTCCCTGTTTCTATGCTTGATCCCTTTTGGTGTATTCTCAGTTAAAGCTAGCCCTGATGTTTTTAAAACATAGATCAAATCATGACACTTCAATTCTTGAAACTGAAATGCCTCCCAAATCACTCAGGGTAATAGTCAAAGTTCTTTCAAGGATGAGTCAAAACCTATATCTGTGTTGTCCAGTAGAGCAAACACTAATCATGCGTGGCTACTGAACAACTGAAATGTAGCTCGTACGAACTGAGATGTGTTGTCAGTGTAAAATACACTCTGGATTTCAAAGATTGCATGTTGAAATGAAAACATTTTAGATAAACTGATTTTTACTAGATGCATTATTAAAGTTGATTTTTACCTGTTTCTTTGTACCTTTTTTTTTGTGGCTACATGAAAATTTTAAATTACATTTTTATGGCTCTTGTTGTATTTCTACTGGACAGTGCTACACTGTATGATCTGGTCATCACTCTTTTTCTGACTTCTCTTTTTAACTCTACACCTTGCACACTTTTTCCAGATTTGCTGGTCTCTTTGTTGTTCTTTCAACATGCTGAGGATTGTCCTACCTCGAGGTGCTCACTGTACTTTTAAGGGCCTGAGCGTCTCTCCCTCTTGTTATCTTCTTGGCTGATTTCCTCACTGCCTTCAAGTTTTTGCTCAAATCTACCTTCTCAGTTGAGGCCAAGCCTGACTGATCTATTTAACATGGCAACACTCCCATCTTTCCTTGCTCTAATTTTTATTGTTTCTACAGTACTTCTCACATGATAACATAATATATAGTTTATATATTTACCACATTTAGTATTTATAGTCTTTTTCTCTATTTCCCAGAATATAAGCACTATAAGGGCAAACATTTTAATTTGTTCACTCATGTTTCGCAGGAGACCAGAACAGTGCTAGTACTTAGTAAGAAACCAACAAATGTTTGCTGAACACTCTGGCTCTTCTCTGGCCATACCTTCACCACTAGGTAGTCTACAGAGTCCAGAGGAGTACCCACCCGCAGCCTGCAATGCCCTCTTCTAGACAGATCATGCTCCAAAACCCTGTGAACCCAGAATTCCATTCCTCAAAAGCCACCCCCCACACCCGAGTACAGGGCCTGTAATATCATCTTTCCCAGTTCTGTTCTGTCCCCCAGACCACAGACTGTGTCACCAATTTGCATACAGTTAAGAAAGATGGGTGGTCCAGGTGCAGATGTTTAAGGGGAGAGTGTATGGATCTTGGATGTGTGGACTAGAGTGTCCATTCACTTGTGTGCAAGACCTCTCACAAAACTGGATAGAACTAGGTGAAGGAGGGGCTGGAAGCTGGAGGCCATCTCTCTCTATGCCACCATATTCCTGAGGAGTCCAAAAATTCTAACATTTCACTTGGCTTTCCAGGTTGTTATAAAGATATATCCATCAAAATGGGAGGATAGAACTTATTTTATTGAATAACATTTGCTTGATTTATAATAAACAATAAGCCCCACAATATGTTGGCTTCCATGTATATTGTCCCAGGTCCACAATTCTTTTTTTTTTTTTAATTAATTTATTTATTTATATTTTTGACTGCACGTGGGCTTTCTCCAGTTGCAGCGAGCGGGGGTTACTCTTCGCTGCGGTGCGCAGGCTTCTCATTGCGGTGGCTTCTCTTGTTGCAGAGCATGGGCTCTAGGCATGCTGGCGCAGGCTCAGTAGTTGTGGTGCACGGGTTTAGTTGCTCCGTGGCATGTGGGATCTTCCCGGACCAGGGCTCGAACCCATGTCCCCCGCATTGGCAGGCAGATTCTTAATTGCTGCGCCACCAGGGAAGGCCCCAGGTCCACAATTCTTAAGGATAAACATGCTACCACTCATCATCGTGTTGAGTAGAATGCTAATAGAGCAAAGGTGGCAACAAAGAGGCAAGGGACACATGAAACTACTCATGTCTGGCATCAAATTGGGAACTCTATGTCACAACGGGAATTCCTGAGACACTGAGCATTTTGGATTGAAGAGATGAATGTTCTGGGGAATGGGAAGAGGGGTTAAAGATCAGCAGTGGCATGCATTGTTTGCATGCTACAATTTGTTTTAAAATCACACTTGCCTGGAATAGTGGAGCCCTAGAGCCCTACAAGTTCTCCTTCAACCACTGTTCCAATGATTGTGCTGTTATCCCTTTGAGTTCTTAAAAGAGAGATCATAAACAATTTCTAACATCATTTGGTCTAAAAAGTAAAATTATTTCATTCATTATAAAAATAATTTATTTTTTTGGCTTATATATAATTATTATCAGCTGCTCTAGGTTACAATAATAGCACTATAATAAATGTTGGGGCAGAGGATATATTATCAATCCTTTGTCTAAAACTTATTATAATATCCATCAGTCTTCCTAACAAACTCACCTTTAGCTCTAACTTCACCTAAGAAGTGGATCTTTTTAACAAAAACTGTAAAAATCTATTGGCTTATCTTAGGATAGAAGGTCACATTGATGGGATTATCAGAGAAAACACAGGTGAAGCACACTCAGGAAAATGAAGAGGTTTATGAGCAAAGACACAATGTCAGTAGGCAATTCTGCAGTGTTTATTAGAGGGATAAATTCTTTTTAGCTATTAATTGATACAGATGCACCGTTTGGCATGGCTTTTGGACCACACATTAGCAGAGGCTACAAATAACCCGCAAATAATAAAGCCTTTAGTATAAAAAGTGTTATGGATATAAGCCAAGAACAATGGTGAAAATATAGAGAAAAATCAACTAATCATAGAAGAGGATGCTCCAAGTGCCTTTAGCTACATGAGAAAGTAAAATATAACTAAGAGCATCTTTGTTTTCACATATTATTTAATGTATAAATATTTGAATTAATTGCATTGTAAAATGTATGTACTCCTCATTCCAGAGTGTGCATTAAAGTATTCTTAGAAACATTTTTGTTATCTTCATAAAAGGTCAGGTTAATAGCAACAGCTACTCCCTTGTCCAGATTCTGGGACTGGAGGGATTTACTGTTTTAATTGAGATTCTTGTGTCTAAAATGAGTCTCTTTCATTACCCATTCTGCTTATTTATTACCCTCTGGTCTTGCAAAATAATGCATGTAACTTAACCATTACTTTAACAAATAATCCTTTTGCAGTGGGAACTCTGGGCATCATGATGTGTTAATGCTGAGAAAGCATATGTTCAAACCATTTTGAACAAAGCCACCCATGAGTAGGTGATATGTAATTCATTCATGATGAATTATTTGCTAATAATGATGGTGAAGATCCTATTCACCCATCCCACATACCACTAACTCCTACACAGCAAATAATGTAAATATTAAGAGGAAAAAGATTATAGCAAATCCCTCAACCCAAGATTTATATCTGGAGGGGCTCATAGAATCAAAGAATTTTTAAAGAATTATGGGAGATGAATATAAAATTCTTATATTTAAAAGCCACAAATATGTCTTGATTTTGTCCTCCTAAGTTTTCTGTTTTCTGGAATTCAGAGCCACATTCTTGTAGGTACTCTTAAAACCTTTCTGGGAACAAATATCTTGAAACATCTCAATGGGAAACTCCACTGCAGATAACATGAGCTACCAGGCATACTGATTGCAAATAAAATTACAGGAAGCAACTTAGTAATGGCAGGATTGCTTAATAATGAAAAAGGGTCAGTAACGTGCTTATGAGTTAATATCGGCAGGTCACTAAGAAATCTGGGTAAAAAGTCAAGAGATACCTAATGGTCAATTAAGCTTACAATGTCTGATTAGGTCACATAATCATGTTAGTTATCCATTGTTCCTTTCTTTTCAGCCATTAGAAAGAATGTGAGCAGCACAAGACTTTTAAATGTCTCAAAAATTTTTATAAAAATAAAAAGAAGTTTTAAGCATATGGACTTATCTGTGGAAAGTATAATGGTAAGAAATGTGGGCTCAACTATTAGTCAAAGCCAGGCTATGCTTTCTAACTTTGTGGTGTTGATCAAGATGTTTATCCTCTCTGAGCCTCAGTTGCTTCATCTTTAAAAAATAAATAGCAATACCTCTCTTATAAAGGTGTTATAAGGATTAGAAGATATAAGACAAATGTCTGTAAGAGTTCAGCAACTGCTAGCTATTACAAACACTGTTATCTCTGTTAATAGCCAAGGCAGACGAACTATCTGTGGACAATCGGAGTTGAAGACAAAAATATTTATAACATGAGAACCATTGCTTTTAACCTCTTTGTTGTGTGACCTTCAGTATGTTTATATTTTGCCTCTTCAACTTGCAATTTATTCCTAAATTATCGAATTGGTTCCTTATATTGTTTCTGTGTATGTTATAGCCCTTAGTACAGACCCTGGCACTGAAAAGATTCAATAATGACTGTTGAATTAAAAAGGAGAATGCAATGCTTAAGTTCTTCTTAGATACTGTTTTCCATCGAAAATGATTTTATGAACGTTCTGATAATAAAAAAAAATTCTTTGAACAACACAATCATGACTTGTGTCCAAGGACCACAGTGGTAAGTAGAAATCATCAGAATGCACCAGAATAGAGAAAACCCTGGCTCTGGTTCTGGTTCAGTATGGTTAGTCCCAGGAAACTGCCTATTTTGTCAAATGAAAACTGAATACCCACCTACAGACATATTTCTCTTTGTGGTGCAAGCTGCTGCTGACTAAAACTGATTGATTTCCATTGTCAATGTATGCTTCCACAGCTACTTTGTTCAAAGAGTGAATACCATTGACGATCATTAAACCTTTAAATGCTTCAAAACTCTTCTAATCCAAGGGACAATTTGTTGTCCATGGCATTTGATGATGGAAATCAAAAGAAATGGAAAAATGAAAGAAATCTGACCAACTTCTCATACCATATTAGCAATAAGCTTAGAAAAAAAAACATGGTTTGTTCTGAAGGACAGAAATTCATAACCATTTTTCCCACATAATATTTTAAGAAAAAAATGTTAAATCTGCAGTTATAAACTTCCCAGTATTTTCAGTGGGTGCCATTCAACCAAAGATTGAAGAGATTGTACTGCTGCACTGGGCTTTCCATTTACCTTCAGATCATTCCAGAAAAATCAGTCTTTATTATTTCTAAATCTCTATTGCATTTCACAACTCTTATAACCACTGTTCATTTTTTTTGTATTTGAAACAATTCTCTTATTCTTTAATTACAGTTGATTTTGTACTTAGTGGGAATAGCGAATAGTTCCTTAAATGTTCCTTCATGTACCTTAAGATTCAACTGATTGCAGTACCTCACAATTTCTGAATATTTAATCAGTGTTTAGGGAAAATTTTACACATATTAAAATCAATAATACATTCTTGGCTAAATGTGTAAAACACTGTTTTCTAGATTTTTTCCTACTCAAATTATACATCAATTCCTTGTTATTTTTATTTAGTATAGGCACCTTTGAAAATATACCTACTCACTTTTGTCAAGACTTTCTGTAGCAAGTCAAAATAGTTCTGAATTCCTATCTTCTACTCCAGTGCCTTATGCACTCATACCCAATTAGGTATTATCCACAAGTAATACTAACATATTCCATTAGTTAAGATGTACACAAATATAATAGTGATTACTTATGATCAGTAGACTTGAATTAAATAAGTCTGTAGTATCACAGAGAACAGTGGGGAGCAGAGAACTATGGGAATGGGGGATTGGGAGAAAAACCCCCTCGGCTTGTAATGACTGCAGAATTTATGTGTTCTCTGACGGTGACAAATGTAGTAGCAAATTGTAGCCTCTCTGACAGTAGGGCTTTCCATTAAGTTTCCCTAGGCAATTAATTTCTGTCTCTGCCCTTACAGCAAACCTGGGAATTTCTAAAGCAGAGAATATTCTTAACTATGATAAGATATTAAGAAATGTACCACAAAAAATTAGTAAGCATATAGCAACCATTACATATTCCTGTTGCATAGAGATAGAAATTGACTGTCAAATATCTAACTCACATGTGAAACCTCCAAACATTATAGAGTATTTGGCTTTAGAATCTTGTTTTCAGTTTTCCCACTTTCCTTAAAAATCCAATGATTAGAGCACACAGGCAAGCAGGAGCTCAAAGTCTGATCTAATTAGATTTGGGAAAATAGAGTAACGCAAAATGTCAGGTACCTGACTGTGGTAGATTTAAATTCATGCTCATTTTACACAGCATGAAACAACACTCAAGGGACAGAGAATCTAATCCAGTTCTTCCCAACAAAACTGCAATCTCTCAGCTATTACCAGCCAGTCTCTTATGTGCTAGTACTGCTACCACCCCTACTCTCTAAGAAATCTACAGGCTATTCATTCATCACTGGCCACCTAGCCAGCTGTCAACTCATGACTTCCTTGCAGTGAATACCATAGTTCCATTGAAAAGAGAACTACTTATCTCACCTCTCTCAAAGTAATCATCTTTTTTCTTTGTCCTCTATATCTTTCTTAGCTGGCCAGAGGGTTCTTAATAGTCTCCCTTCAGATCTACATTCCCAATTGGTCCTTCATCTCCTGACCTTATCTCGGCTATACTGCCATATCATAGACATTTTACACTAGAATTAGATTGTACAAATTAAATTGGGAGCTTTTGTAAATCCATTTACATAATCACACACAAATCTCAATTTTAAGTGTCTATATTTCAAAAAGAAAATCTGTACTGTTAAAATTTCCATCATCTCTAATTTAAAAATATTTTTCCCATGTGTTTATACAGGTTGGATTATATTTTTAAACCTCAATTCCAAATTGGCATTTTAATACTCTTTTATAATTATCTAAAATATAGTATTAAGATTTAGTGTTTCTGGATCAAGATGGTGAAGTAGGAAAATCCTGAGTTCACCTCCTTCCATGGACACACCAAAGCTACAAATATATACACAAAAATTATCTCTCAAAAATACCTGAAGGCTAGCAGAACAGGTTTTCTACAACTAAAGATACAAAGAAAAGGACACACTGAGATGGGTATGAGGGGCAGAGATGCGGTCTGATTAGAAGTCTCACTGTTGGTGTGGCCACACACAAGTAGTGGGATATCACAACCATGAAGGTCCCCCTGAGGAGCAAGGAGGCTGAGCCCATAAGGCTCCCCAGGCTGTGGAGCCTGCACTGGGAAGACACCATAACATCTGGCTTTAAAACCCAGCAGAGCTTATATCTGAAAGAGCAGGAGGGCTGTGGGAAACTGAGACTCTACTCTTGAAGGGATTGCACACACACACCATGGCAAACTAAAACCAAAATCCTACAACACATACACAAAAAATAAATTAAAAGAAATGCAAATACAGCACTAACGAGAGTCCACAAATCACAAAGGAATAGGACAAGAGAAGAAGAATGGAACAGAGAAGAACTATTAAAACAATCAGAAAACAATTAACAAAATGGCAAGAAGTATACTTATCAATAATTATGTTAAGTACAAACAGACTAAATGCCCCGATCAAAAGACATGGGTGGCTGACTGAAGAAAAGAACAAAACTAACAAACAACCCCCCCCCGCAACAAATAAAACAGTACCCATATATGTGCTGCCTACACAAAATTCACTTCAGATCTAAATATACATACACACAGACTAAAAGTGAAAGGATGGAAAAAAGATATTCCATGCAAAGGAAAACAGAAATAAAGCTAGAATAACAATATTTATATTAGACAAAATACAACTTAAAACAAAGACTGTAACAAGAGACGAAGAAGGGCATTACAAAATGATAAAAGGCTTGGGCTTCCCTGGTGGTGCAGTGGTTGAGAGTCCACCTGCCGATGCAGGGGATGCGGGTTCATGCCCTGGTCCGGGAAGATCCCACATGCCGCGGAGCAGCTGGGCCCGTGAGCCATGGCCGCTGAGCCTGCGTGTCCGGAGCCTGTGCTCCACAACGGGAGAGGCCACAACGGTGAGAGGCCCGCGTACCGCAAAAAATAAATAAATAAAATAAATAATTTGAAAAAAGAACAAAGCTGAAGGTATCATGGTCCCTGACTTCAGACTATACTACAAATCTACAGTCATTAAAACAATATTGTTCTGGCACAAAGACAGACATATAGATCAATGGTACAGACTAGAGAGCCCAGAAATAAACCCATACATCTATGGTCAATTAATTTATGACAAAGGAGGCAAGAATATAAAATGGAAAAAAGACAGTCTCTTCAATAAGTGGTGGTTGTAAAACTGAACTACATGTAAAATAATGAAATTAGAAAATTTTCTTATACCATATACAAAAACAAACTCAGAATGGATTAAAGACCTAAATATAAGACCAGAAACCATAAAACTCCTAGAAGAAATCATAGGCAGAATATAAATCTCTGACATAAATAATAGCAATAATTTCTTGGGTCTGTCTCTTAAGGCAAAGTAAACCAAAGCAAAAATAAACAAATGGGACCTAATTAAACTTAAAATCTTTTGCAAATTAAAGGACACCATAAACAAAACAAAAAGACAACGTAGGTTGAATGGGAGAAAATTTTGCAAATGGTATGATCGATAAGAAGTTAATATCCAAAATAATCAGCTCATACAACTCAATATCTAAAAAACAAACAGCTCAATTAAAATAAAACAATATGGTAGAAGACCTGAACAGACATTTTTACAAAGAGATATAAATGGCCAATAGGCACATGAAAATATGTTCAACATTGCTAATCATCAGAGAAATGCAAATCAAAACAACAGTGAGATATCATCTCACACCTGTCAGAATGACTGTAATCAAAAAGTCTACAAATAACAAATGTTGGCAGGATGTGGAGAAAAGGGAACCCTTGAACACTGTTGGTAGGTATGTAAATTGGTACAGCTGCTATGGAAAACAGTATGGAGGTTCCTCAAAAAAGTAAAAATAGAATTATCATAAGATCAAGCAGTTCCACTTCCGGGTATATACCTGAAGAAAACACTAATTTGAAAAGATACAGGCACCCCAACGTTCATAGCAGGACTATTTACAATAGCCAAGATATGGAAGCAACCTAAGTGTCCATCAACTGATGAATGGATAAAGAGCATGTGGTATATATGGAATATTACTCATTCATAAAAAAGAATACAATTTGCTATTTGCAACAACATGGATGGACCTAGGGGGTATTATGCTAAATGAAATACGTCAGACAGAGTAAAACAAATACTGTATGTTATCAGCTATACATAGAATCTAAAAAAAAGCACAAATGAATGAATATAACAAGACAGAGGCAGACTCACAGATAGAGAACAAACTAGTGGTTACCAGTGGGGAGTGGGAAATGGGGAGGGGAAAGATAGGAATAAAGGATTAAGAGGCACAAGCTGCTATGTATAAAATAAACGTTACAAGAATACAGCACAGGGAATATAGCCAACATTTTATAATAACTTTAAATGGAGTATAATCTATTAAAAACATTGAGTCACTATGTTGTACACATGAAACTAATATAATATTAGTAAATTAACTATACTTCAATTAAAAAAGTACTGTTTGTCAGCACTTTCATACATCTGAGACTACACATGAATCAAAGCACTGTAGTATTTATTTATATTATATGTGTGATGTGTATGTTCCTCCATAGAGAACAAAACTGGTTAGGTCCATGCAGCCCAATGTTTAAATTTGGGTGCTGCAGTCTGACAGATTTTAGTTTGACTCTTGTCTCCATTAATTATTGACCTTGCACAAGTTAGTTAATCTTAATTTCTCTTCTGAAATACAGAACAAATTTCGGCTAAATGCTTCAAAGTTGAAGATCTTCAAAAGATGATCAATGTCCTCATCATGTTATTGTTAGTTCAATTATACAAAAGTTACAAATATTTTGTGTAGTTTAGGAATGTGCACAAATAATATGCAAGCAAATATATGTCTGATATTAAAGTTGATTAATTAAACAACTGGTGCTACACAGTGCATAAAGTTGTGGGCTCCAGTCAGACTGCCTGTTACGGTCTGAATTAAGACCCCTCAAATCTATATGTTGAAGACCTAACTCCCGGTATATTAGAATGCGATCGTATTTGGAGTATGGTCTTTAAAAAGGTAATTGAATTAAAGTGAGGTCATTAGGGTAGCCCTAATCCAATCACTGGTATCCTTATATGAAGAGAAATTTAGGACACAGACACACATGTAGGTAACAATATGGGAAATGACATAAAGAGAAGACAGTCATCTATAAGCCAACGAGAAAACCAGAAAAAAACAGCCCGGCTGGCAACTTGATCACAGATTTCTAGCCCCCAGAACAGTGAAAAAATAAATTTCTGTTCAAGCCACCCTGTCTGTGGTATTTTGTTATGGCAGCTCTAGCAAACTAACACACTTCCTAAATTCACATTCTAGCATTTAGCAGTGTTATACTGTGTAAATGATTTATCCTTCTGTGCCTCATTTTCTTTATCTGTAAACTAGTGATATTAAGTTCCCAAATTCCCAGATTATTTTGAGAAGTAAATCCCTGTAAATTGCTTAAGAAAAGGCCTGGCTTACTGCAGGCTCTCAGTATTAGCTGCCATTGTTTCTTCTGAATACAGAATCTTTTGTCTTCTTTAACATGCTGCCTCTGTTGCACAGCATATATTAAACTCTGCTTCTCTATCTCTAAAGGAATAACTATGTATTACCAAAGTTTAGATGAGAGAAATGCTTGATACCATTTCAATCTACAATTGAGTTACAATACAGTTTTACATTTGAGGTCTTTTTTAAATGTGATTTTTCCCCTCTCAAAATGTAAAGGAGGAATATGGGCCTTCAGGAAATGACATGAAAATAGTTGGCTCTTTTGTGACTGGTCTGTTGTTATTTTTAAATGAAAAGGGTTAGCAATTTCAGAAATAGTAGAGCCAAAGTATCAGGCTTGAATTTGACAAGACTGCCAATATACACTTTAATAACTGTGTAAATATTTGCCAGAAAAGAAAAGGCTTAATTTATAAAGAATAAATACTTGCTTGAGTCATCTCTTCCAAAGACAACAAGGTCTTATGTTACTTACAATGTTCTTAATATTCACTTCAAACAAACACAGCAGGTATTCTATAGATATCTGTAGGTACAGTAAGGACTATAGACATGATATGAACTGAGATCGGGGTCTTGAGACTAGGTACTAAAATGTTTTTCTTGTTTAGTATCCTTTTGCAAGTCAAAACTTTCTAAGTGGGTATTACCTATTCCTGATAATTATATTAATTCATATTTATTCAGTGTTTTCTGTATGTGAAACATTTTTATAGGCCTTATACCATTTCCTGGTTACATCAACTCTTTAAGTACTATTATCTCCATTTTACAGATGAAGAAACTAGAGTTAAATAATATGCCCAAAGGAACATAGACAAAAAAAGTGAATAAGGAAATATTAAAAACAACAACAACAACAAAGATTTGTCTTATTCCAGAGCTCTAAAATCCCAGTCATTTTAAATATAGCCTTTTAAAAATACACCTTCTTTTCAAATTTTTTGGAGCAATTTCAGATTCTGGATCTGGAGCAAGAACTTTATAAGATGACTTGAAACATTGCATTATATCAGGTAGTGAGGATGTTATCACAAATTACTATGACCAGGTCAAAAGGGTTTAAGAACCAATTGAAAGAGATCCTTCCCAGCTACTGACTGGGGAATTTGAATTCCAAAAATGATAATAATAATAGCAAATGATTGAGTTCCATGAAACACATTTAAATCTATGAGTCATAATAATATTAAATTAAATTAATTAGTCACCTTTGGACAGTAATATATGAGTTGTAACACTGAGTAACCAAATACTAGATTTAAGGCATGTATTTATAAAGTATTCCAACTAATGAATAAGAAAAAAGTCAAAATGAGTATTAATCAGTATTGGTTTATTAATTGTAACAAATATACCATACTAATATAAGATGTTAACAATACTGGAAACTGAGTGTAATCTATATGGAAATTCTCTGTACTTTCTTTACAACTTACCTACGCATCTAAAACTGCTAAAAATAAAATTTATTTAAAAAATTAAAGCACTATTGCTCTGATTTTTTTTTTTTTGTGCGGGGGGTGAATTAATGGTTCTAGGTATTTAACATCAGTGGCTGGTCACTGCAAATGATATCACAGTAATAGAGAAAATTAATAGGAGGCAATTCTGCATGGTTCTTCTGCATGGTTTATATCAGCTTTTGTTCCAGACTAGCTTTTCAAGGATGTGTGTAGCAAACAGCAATGGAATATAATGATAGTTTTCCCCTCCAGGGCAGAAGGCAAATTTGTTAGCAGCCCTCTTTTTTATTTTTTAATTGGGGTATAGTTGCTTTACAATGTTGTGTTATTTCTGCTGTACAATGAAGTGAATCAACTATATGTATACATATATCCGCCCTCCCTCCCTCCCCCACCCCCATCCCACCCATCTAAGTCACCACACAGCACTGAGCTGAGCTCCCTGTGTTATACAGCAGGTTCCCACTAGCTATCTATTTTACACGTGGTAGTGTATATAGATTGAAATTTCCTATGGTCAGCATTCCTCCACTGTGACACAAATCCATTTTGTGTACAATACCTACCTGTGCCCACTTCCCAATCACACCTATGGGAACTGCCCCAGCAGAGAGGGGAAACAATGTAAACAAGAACTGATGCTGACTGCTGTGCCATACAGTCTCAAGTCCTTTGCCAACACGAGTGCCAGGCTAAATCGTTAGCTTGCAAGCAGGTTAAAACCTCAAAACCCTTGACAGTTCTCATAACAACCAGTCATTCTGTGCCTCCAGCAGAACACACCCCCACCTATGGTTTCACCAAAGGCATTGAACATGAATGTGATGAAGTCTCTGGATCCAGCTGCTGATTTGGAGGAACTAAAGAGGGCAGAAGAACATGTTGAACTCTATTATGAATAAGCAACAAGAAAACCCAGGTTCTAGAAAATTCTACAGAAAAAAATCATCCAGGCTTGAATGGGTAAATTATAAGGGATGGGGACGGGAAGAGGAACCTCTATTTAAAAGTCTTAAGTTAAAAAAAAAAATTACAAAATCAAGCAAAATGTCTAGGGTTGCATACTTCAGTGAATATAAAGAAACACACAAAAGCAATTTTATAAAAGTAAGGATGGTGGTTACTTTTGTAGAGAAATGGGTTTGAGACTAGGATGAGGCACATTGTTGAGTTCCTGGGGGTGGCTAGCAAAGTTCTATTTCTTGATGTAGACTAACAGTTACAAGACTGTATGCCTTTATAAATTCCTGAAACTAGTTTTTGTTTTGTGAAGTTTTCAGTATTTGCATTGTATTTGTAACATAACGGTTATAAAAAGACGTTATTTGATGGTAAACACAAGGAAGCACACAAAGGTGTCTCTTTATGTCTACATATTTTACCACTTGATATCTGAAATTTAGGAATCAAGCAATTTCAGATTGCATGATATTCCTTGCTATCAAATCCTCTCTATTCAGACTCAGGAACTGAATATGTTAATAAGGCACGGTTGTGCAATCTAGGCAGAAAGAATAACATGTCTTATGGCAAAGCGCCTTGAGAGAGTCTGGTGTGTTCACAGGTCTAAAAGTCCCAAACTGAAAATGAGGCCAGGAGGACAGGAGATACAACTGGAAAAAAGCTAATGTAGGAATTCCAAATTTTATCTTCCAGGCAGCAGGGATTTAATGGCACTGTCTACAGGAATGAGGCTGATTCATTTTGTAGAATTATCTGCCTGGTTTCAGTGTAAAAATGAGACAGGATGATGAGAAGCTGGTAGAGACAGAAAAGTAAGGAAATTCTTGCTAAGCAAGAGATGATGGTGGCAGTGAATACAGAATAGCTGGGGATGAGATTCCAGCCATCTTTCTGAGGTGGAATAACAAATACTTCAGTGACTTACTGGATATGGGGATTAAGGAAGAAAATAAAACAGGAAATGACTTCAGTTCTTTTTAGCTTGGATGATTTAGTAGATGGAGTGATCATTAACTGGGTTAAAGAACAAATTTGTGAATATGTGAATGTTTGGTCTCCTGAAGCTAAATTAACATATTCTTCTTTGAAAATTCTTTTAAATGATATTATCATTTGCATATCTATTAAATATGATATATTTTTCTGTTTGTTTTTTAACTTAAAAATAAATTATGGGGGCTTCCCTGGAGGCGCAGTGGTTGAGAGTCCGCCTGCCGATGCAGGGGACAAGGTTTGGGCCCTGGTTCGGGAAGATCCCGCATGCCGCGGAGCGGCTGGGCCCGTGAGCCATGGCCGCTGAGCCTGCGCGTCCAGAGCCTGTGCTCTGCAATGGGAGAGGCCACAACAGTGAGAGGCCCGCTTACCGCAAAAAATAAATAAATAAATAAATAAATTATGTTAGCACCTGTGATTTAATATATATTTATGGTTGTCAGTTTTTATTATTCCTGTATAAATATAAAACAGTGATTCTCAAGCTTTTTGCTCCCCCATGGGACATTTGGCAATGTCTGGAGACATTAATAGAGGTCACACTTGGAGTGGGCTGGCATTTTATGGGGAGAGATCTGGGTTGCTAATAAATATCATATATGCACAGGACAACCCTTGTCCACTCCCAAGAAAGAAACTTCAGATCCAAACTGTGAATAGTACTAAGACTGAAAAACCCTGCTACAGATTTATTAATTTGGGGCAACTGTTTAATTTTATTGCTTGTAGGTTTTCTAAAAGTAGTGAAAATTAATAGTGTTCACTAGTGTACTGTTAACCTGATCCATAAAATGCATATACATTATAAAGAAGATTTACATGAATATTCTTATAATAACGTCTATCTTCTTAACCTAAAGTTATCTTTATACATATCTAAAAATATAAGCAGGTAGAAAAATAGATATATAATAGCTCTACAGATCAACCGACAGAGGTGGCTGCATGGATGATGGATGGATGGATAAATAAATATCTATTCATATGGGTAAAGTGTACAAAAATAAATGTTTTTCTTTTTCTTTTTTCACCTCATAACCTAATTTATCAGTAGCAAAGCTTTCTATATTAATATTTTTTTTTAATTCACTGTTAAAAAAGCTTGCCTAATGCAACTCAGGGACATTAAGGCTAAGATGTTATATTTAGAAGCAAATTTATAAACAAAGTCAGCTATTTTTTTTTTAAAGTATTATTTATTTATTTTTGCCGTGTTGGGTCTTCGTTTCTCTGCGAGGGCTTTCTCCAGTTGCGGCGAGCGGGGGCCACTCTTCCTCACGGTGCGCGGGCCTTTTACTGTCACGGCCTCTCCCGTTCGGAGCACAGGCTCCAGACGCGCAGGCTCAGTAGTTGTGGCTCACGGGCTTAGTTGCTCTGCGGCATGTGGGATCCTCCCAGACCAGGGCTCGAACCCGTGTTCCCTGCATTGGCAGGCAGATTCCTAACCACTGCACCACCAGGGAAGCCCTCAGCTATTTTCTTAATAGACATAATTCTCCTTTCTCTCTGAGAATGTATCTTTTGCTACAAAAATTACATTTTGTAGTCTCCAGGCTATATTCAGTACCCTCAGTTACTCAGTAACTAACTTAAATATATATATATATATATATATATATATATATATATATATATATATATATAAAGTAATGTCATCTTGTTAGGAAAACATGAAAAATGAACAGTCTCCTGCTAACTTCTTACATGTGTGGCAGACAAAATATTTATTATCATCTTTTTAGTTATTCTCATTTATTTTATTCCCTTTAAGCCAATAAATAAATATATATGGTGTTTTTCTCTTCTGAGTTAACTTCATCACCTTCCACTTGGGGAAAGATTTGTTAATCACACTAGGTTTGAGTAGTGGTGGCCAACACTGGATTACACTCGCGGCTACCAGTGCATGATGTGCTCATTAACACTAGAGCCGTCAATATCTTTTTCATCTCTTAGAGAATGAATGTGGATACTGACTCCTCATTCCAATCACTGTCTTCTTTATCCATACACCAACATTATCACAGCACTAATATTTCATATGCACATTAGAACTTATAAAGCCCTTCAACATAAATATCACATTGAACCTTCAATCGGCAACCTCTGAAACAAATCACTAAATTTCAAAAGATATTTTAAGAATTATTTTAAACTCTAAAATGTGTTGAGGCTTTAAGTTCATGAACTATAAGAATCTTAGAAAGGAACTGATATTAATAAAATTACATCATAGGTGACATTTAACACTTTTAAATGACACCACTGGAAAACATTTCACCTCCCTTTCCTAAAACTTGCTCTTTTAATCCTACACTAATTTCCTAAAGCAGTCCCCAATCCTAATATCTGATGCAATCTCTACTAGCTAACACATGGATATAAAACTTATAAAATATTCATGCTAAGGTCTGTTCAGCTGACACAGTTACCTCAAATCCCTTGTAGAAAGTGTCAATGTACAAAAAGATAGATATAACAAATTAGGTCCTGGGGATTAAGTTTCTACCGAAGGGCATTTTCCTACTGCTCAAATTCACTTCTGCTGCTATTATTCACAACACTACAACTACTACCATTACTACCACTCTTATAATTGATTACATTTATGAGCACCTACTATATAACTGGCACTGTGCTTGATGCTTTTACATAGAATATCAATTTTAATTATTATTATCCCTGTCTTACCTTTCTTTTAAAGACATGTCTAGTTTGACGTGTTCAGTTATACCACAATTCCACCACGTAGACTGTCAGCTATACTGCACAAACACAAGGCCACTGCTGATTACCTAATTTTTATAATTAATTGTTCCTGCATTATCACAAAATAATTTATTGACACTGACATGCCATGAAAAGGGAAAAGACAATGGGGACAGTGTATGAAAACATTTTGTGCATCAAGAGTTATATTGCAAATATTGTTATGTGTTCTGACATTAGACCGATATTCTCAGTATTTTACCAAAAAAGTCTGATAAAGATGTTATTATTCCTATAAAATTATATTAGTCCTATAAAATATATATCTCACTTGAAAAAGGAAAAAATAGTTTAAATTGACAATAATTTTAATAACTCATAGATGTAAATGATCAATATAATCTGTATTGTTCTTAGATTTTTTAAACTACCATCAAGATATGAGTATGTTATCTTCAAAAAATATTTGTCTGAAATAATCACTTTTGAATAAATGCTCTGGTGTTAAAAGGCATTTCCTAAAGTAACAGCTCTACTTTTTTTGTTTTACTTCAGAGACTGAAGTAAAAATAAAACAGCTAAAATCAACCAAATTGTTATATACACGAGTTTTTATAAGTGATTAGGTAATTCAAAGCAGAAAATCAAAGACGATACTATTTTCAGAGAAGATTAAAAAAAAAACCGAATTGAGGTTCTGAATAATTGAAGTAACATTGAAACTTGAAAGGAAAATCCCTCTCACAAAGTATAATATCATAAAATTTAAAAAGCTATTGGTTTTCATATGTGTCTATAAACTTAAAGTTATATAAATGCATTTACTTTTATTCATGTATAAAAAACATAAAGTCATGTTTAAGGAAGAAAGGGCAAAACATATTTCTCATCACATTTTATAAATTATTTCAATAAAAAATATTTCAATATTTAATTTATTTTTAAACACTAAAATGGAAAAGATAAAACCACTCAATGACACAAGGCAGATGGGTTTCTTAAAATATTAGAAAATATATTTTACATAAGTGTTTAAATAACATTGGGTGTTTTTTTAAGTCTATTCCTTTCTAAGTATTATATTAAAATTTTGAAAATGCTACTTGCAAAACCAATACCCTCTATTTCTTTCTAAGGGCATTAAGGCCTCAGAACACATTTTGCTCAATTTCATCTAAATTTTATCACACCATTATAGAAAATACAGAGCAAATGAAGGCTCATAGAAATAAAATGAATTTTAAGGTCATTAGTACTGAAGTTTTGTATAATTTTGTTTGCCTCTCGAAACAAGGTCATGAGATTTAGGTAGCATAATATGTATTTTTTTTTAACAGCAATCTCCTGTACAGTGCCTAGCATTATACTTTATATAATATGGTAATTATTCAATATTTATTTCACTGAGTTAAATGGGCTGAAGTTTCAATTTATAGCCCTCAACTTTCTGACACTTAGGGTTCTAAAAGGACAAATGCATGAATGGTTTCTCTGAATGTATTTTAAATCTATAGAAAGACCATTGTTCAAAATCTCAACTTTGTTGAATGTGTTCAGAATAGACCATTCACTTATTTATTCCAAATTCCTTCATTCAGTAAGTATTTAATGAATGCTTGCTAAATGCCAGGTCTAGGCTTTGTTTGGGACTATCTAGATGAATCAAACCAAAAATCTTCTCCCTAAAAGCTTGGCATGTAACAGGGAACTGCAATAAGTACATAAATAGCTGCACTTAATGTAGAAAGTGTTATGTAAATGTGATAGACAGTGATAAAGATAATGAATTCTGAGAATTTTGAGGTGACATATATTAGCAAATTATGATATCATGCAGAGAAAAAAATCAAGTATTTCCAGCTTCCAATCTTTTAATTATCATTTATAAACATGGCAGATAAAATGGAGAATTACCAAAGAAATAGCAACACCTTAAAAATTTATGAGCAAGGCTCTCAGATGATGGGATGATGGCCTAATTAGCTTTACTAAGAAACCAACAGAGAACAACACCCTATGAAAGGATCAAAAGTAGATTTCATTGATAAACAGAGATAAAGGGAATATGTTCTGCAGATAAAAACCAGACAATGCATCAAAGCAAAGAGTCAAGAGGACACCAAACTAGCATCATCTGAAATTCAGTTATATTTTTTCTCATGGAATTAGAATATTCTTATCTTGGTAATTTATTCATTAGTTAAAATTTTGCAGGTTATCATTACACATAGCATTTAGCATTTTATATCCTTGATTCGATAATATGCTACAGTTACTTAATCATCTGGAATGCAAATATGCTTTTTTCCTTTTTTTAAATTTTTTCTGTAGTGACCCTAACTATGTAAAACAAGCTACAGTCTGATAAAGCATCAAACAATTTTTATGGTAACTGCGTATAGGATAATTAGTGATCACATTAACCTATGGTAATTACACATTTAAAAATTCTTCTAATCTATGAGGGATAGCATATATACTTACATACTAAAGTAATGCAATAAAAAAAAGTCAAACTCTTTTAAAAAGTCATTTTCTTGTCCTTTCTCCTTCAAACTGAATATTCTTTCATGTTTTCTTTGATCTCACAAACTTGTGATTCTAAACTCCTTTAGGCATCACTGGTTTTTCAGATGTACAGAACAAGCTTCAATGAAAACACCCTCAAATATTTACCGTGAATGGTTTGGGAGCACAGTTCATGAAAATAGTTTTTCTAGTCCTTGATAGTGAAGCAAATGGAGCATGATTTCAAGAATCGCCTTGCCAGTTCCCCAAAAGTTTACAATGAAAAATATTAAGAACATAAGCTTCAATTCAGATTTTAGTCAGGGCCAAAAAGGCTATGATTAAGATGAGGACATTTTTTTTAATGAATTAGAGTGCAATATTAAATATACAGAATAGAGATTGTCTCAGAATTCTTCACCCCACAAGTTTCTTATTGCTTTAACTATTCTTTTAATCAAAATGTTATAGATATATTTTATTTATTGTTCTAATATACTATTGTCAGCCATCCATATGTGTTGAATATTTTCAAATCATAAACTGAAAATAACCATTGGATTGGATAAAGTAATAAAGTCATAGGGGATTTCCAAGTTTCCAGATCACAATACCAATGAGAGTACATAAAACCAGGACCTCTTAAGTTATGCATTTGCTTCTTTTTTCTTCAAGATTTTTTATTTTAGGGGGCAAGGGATTACACTTATTTATCACATAGGTAGTTGCCCAATGACTCAGTGACTATTTTCTTTTTATTTTCCACCTTTCATCCCTACCTAGCTCTCTCCAATTCAAAAAGAAATGCCATTTCTACCCATGGAGGACCCAGTCAAATTGAAGCCAAATCAGGAAACCATAAACAAAATGAAAAGACAACCTACTGACTGGGAGAAAATATTTGCAAATGATGTGACCCACAAGGGCATAATTTGAAAAATATACAAACCTAATCAAAAAATGGGCAGGAGACCTACATAGACATTACTCCAAAGAAGACAAATAGATGACCAACATGTACATGGAAAGATGCTCAACACCACTAATTATCAAAAATTGCAAAGCAAAACTACAATGAGGGCTTCCCTGGTGGCACAGTGGTTGAGAGTCCGCCTGCTGATGCAGGGGACATGGGTTCGTGCCCCGGTCCGGGAAGATCCCACATGCCGCAGAGCGGCTGGGCCCGTGAGCCATGGCTGCTGAGCCTGCGCGTCCAGAGCCTGTGCTCCGCAACGGGAGAGGCCACAACAGTGAGAGGACCGCGTACCGCAAACAAACGAACAAACAGCAAAAATAACTACAATGAGATATCACCTTACACCGGTCAGAATGGCCCTCATCAAAAAGTCTACAAATAATAAATGCAGGAGAGGGTGTGGAGAAAAGGGAACCCTCCTACACTATTGGTGGGAATGTAAATTGATACAACCACTATGGAGAACAGTATGGAGGTTCCTTAAAAAACTAAAAATAGAGCTACCATATGATCCTGCAATCCCACTCCTTGGTATATTCCAAAGAAAACTAATTCAAAAAGATACATGCACCTCCAATGCTCATAGCAGCACTATTTACCATAGCCAAGACATGAAAGCAACCTAAGTGTCCATCAACAGATGAATGGACAAAGAAGATGTGGTGCATATATATATATATATATATAGAGAGAGAGAGAGAGAGAGAGAGAGAGAGCACATAAAAATATATATGGAATATTACTCAGCCATAAAACGGACTGAAATATTGCCATTTGCAACAACACGGATGGACCTAGAGATTAACATACTAAGTGAAGTAAGTCAGAGAAAGACAAGTATATGATATCACTTAAATGTGGAATCTAAAAAATAATACAAATGAACTTATTTGCAAAACAGAAACAGACTTACAGACATAGAAAAAAAAATATGGCTATCAAAGGAGAAAGCTGGTGGGAGGGATAAATTAGGAGTATTGGATTAACAGATAAACATTATTAGATATAAAACAGATAAACAATAAGGATTTACTCTATAGCACAGAGAACTATATTCAATATCTTGTAATAACCTATATTGGAAAAGAATCTGAAAAAGAATACACACACACATATATATATATATAGCTGAAACGTTTTATGTACACCTGAAACTAATACAATATTGTAAATCAACTATACTTCAATTTAAAAAAAAAATTAAAAAAGGAAAAAAAAAAGAAGCAAAACCCGAATTAGTAATGTACATTTTCTGCCAAACAAGAGTTTAAAGACTCCTTTTTTTTTTTTTTTTTAAAGTCACTGTAGAGTATATATCACAAGTGGAAAAGCAGCACTGAAACAGATGCAGGACACAAACTTCCTTATCTTTTTCCCACCCTGCCTCACAAAATTCTTGAGCCAAAACAGAGATGCAGAGAAGCTTTATATTGTCTAGCCATACTGCAGATAGAAAGTAAAATAAACATCAAGCATTTCAAAAGTGTGTTAAAACATGCCTTCTTTAGCAAGGGAGTGATTAAAACTACACTGCCAATGATACTAATAAATCCAGTACAAAAAAAATTTTTAAAGATATCCCCTTACATGCAGAGTTGGATGCATACAAAAGTTTGAGCAATATGTTAGAAAAAATAGAAATCTATTTAGGTTAGAACAAATATTTCTTTACCAAAAACTGTATAAGTCCTTTAATGACAAGAGCCTGAAACCACTGCATATCATTTATGGTTTATTGTAAGTAAGGATATTTATGCTAATTATATACTAAACTCTATATACTATTTTCTTCGAAGTATATATTAGATCTTTCTCAATACAATTTATGCTTTAATGTATTAATTCAGTTAAGAGTTATGGAAGCCCTCTCTGTGTGGCTGAAGATGGAGATCTGAACTGAATAGTAAGGCAATTCTTATCCTATTGCCCAGAGTGGCTGTAAGGGTGGTCTTACAGAGCATTGTTGAACTAGACTACTGTCTAAATGATCTTCAAATCACACTTGCATTTTATTATCAGTGGCTACAACCAGACCAATCTCTTGATCTTTGTAACATCAATACCCAATATAGCTCATAGTAAAAATTCCAAGAATGTGGGAAGGAAAAGAAGCAGGAGAAAGGGGGAAAAAACGGAATAATAAAAGAAAAGAACATGGTGAAACAGCCCTAAGCTAAGAACTCTCAGGTGTGGTCCAAATTGTGCCATTTAGATATATAACTCTGGGTAAATTACCTAAATCTTCTTCTTTAATCTCTAATTTGAAGGAAGTCTACTATATGATCTCCAAGATTCCTTCCAGCTTTAACTCAAGTATAAGAACATTTTCTCATAATAGAAAAATAACTTTAGCAATTTAATGTTTATTCTTCTAAATATTTTCATCATGAAGAATATAAATATTTAATCACTATGTTGAAATGCATATATTCATGGGATTCCCCGTAAGAAACTAATATAACCAATGATTTCAAATTCTTACATATTCTTCGTTTCATATCAAGAAACATAGATAATACCCACTCTTAAATAACTGGCAGTAGGGGAAAATTATTATACCATTAAAACCTATTCCAATTTTGTCCAATTAACCCTGAATTCACTGATTCCAATGTGTTAAATTTAGTTATAGAGAATACTAAATAACCTGTTCATAAGGTTGAAACAGAGACCCAGCCACACTTTGAATATTCATTGCCCCATGGTCTGAATTTTGGAGCTTCACCTTGCTCTTTTCATAGAACAATCACATTTGAAAAAGACACACGGTCAAAGGAAGAGTTGGTACCAATTCTATCAGAAAGGTAACTTATAAATAAATTACACATTTGTATTCAGCTTACCAAGTTCATATTATTTGTTTCAGGTTACATTTTTTGAAGAATAAACTAATTTGGTACTAAAGAGGATATTCTTTGACTATTTATGAATATTAGGATGCCTTACTCAAATATGTGCCTCATTGACCTCCATTTCACTTACTTCTTGTACACAATTTTTCAATATGTCATTAATAACAGGATTCACAGGAAGAATCATCTCGTAAATGCCAATGCATTTATTATCAGTGACCAAGTTAGTCTCAAAAACAGTCAGTGTTTGGGATTTATGCATTCTAAAATACTTTATTTTCTACCAAAACATTCTCTCAAAAAAAAGAAGCATTAAGAAAAGCAGTCTCCTTCCAATTGGCTAATTATTCTTTACTAATATTATTGAATATAAATTTTACTCTGAAAATCTTTTCTGTGCCTACTTATGGATGTTTAAGAATATTTTATTTAAGAATCATGTAGCATAATTAAATGTTCTCGATAATATAACCTATTATAGTTCACTACTATTTTGCATTCACTTGTACAGAATATTCAGACAGGTTATATTTCCATCTTTGGTGAAATTAAAGATAACTCATGGGAGGTTTATATATTAACATAATATGTCATTTACATCAGCTATTCCATTGGAGTTTTATAACCAAAGCTGAATCAATTAAAATAGATAAAACTCTAATAAAGTTTAACTCTAAACCAGAATTTCATCACTCATTCCCTGGAGAACGTGCAAAGATACCTGAGGACAAATTTACTTAATTGTTCCACCATAAAGCCTTGGGTTTAATCACAGACTTCTTCAAAGGAATTCCTGGCAGTTTTAATTAATTAGCCTAATTCCTTATTCATTCACAGAACTGAAAATATTTTACATCCATTCTCTTAGCTGAAAAGCCATTATTTATTTATTTAGTTAGTTAGTTGGTGAGTTAGTTGTTTTGAAGCTTCAGGATATCATAGAAACAGAGTTCCCACCACTGGGGATGGAAGGTGAATCCAGATCTCTAGCAGTTATTCAGAGCTGAGTGATCCATTCATAGCTTCACTTTAGAAATTTTATCAGAAGGGAATCAAATTAAATCTGCTTTAATGATATCCATGATCATATCCAGCATTTGTTCTTTTTGAATTTGAAAATAATATCTATTCGGTATCCATCTGGTAGATGATATCAAGTACCATTTGCATTTTAAATTTAAGTTGTAAAAAAAATCCAAAATAAAACCAAGTTAACTGTCTCAAAATCAACTGTTATGTATCTTGTATATTCCAAAAATGAAAATAAACAGACTGAAATAGTTAAAAAAATACCAATTTCTTTCTGTGTGATCTTGGGCAACTTATTCAATCCCACTGTGACACAAAGATTTTTAAACATGCCTGTACTTTCTAGGGTGACTAAAGATTACATGAATGCCATTACAATTTTTTTTTTTTTTTGCGGTACGCGGGCCTCTCACTGTTGTGGCCTCTCCCGTTGCGGAGCACAGGCTCCGGACGCGCAGGCTCAGTGGCATGTGGGATCTTCCCGGACCGGGGCACGAACCCGTGTCCCCTGCATCGGCAGGCGGACTCTCAACCACTGCGCTACCAGAAAAGCCCCATTACAAATTTTAATGATGTCTTTATGTAAAGATGATTTAGACTCTAAGAGTATAATCAATAAAAAAGAGAGGGAAATGCAGGAAAGAGTGCAGTTGTCCCTTCGATATCCAGGTATTTAGCAAGGATTGATTCCAGGAGCCCTTGCACTTACCAAAATCCACAGATGCTCAAGTTCTTATATAAATATAAGTGGCGTAGTACAGTGGGTGGATGTGGTGGGTCCTCGAATGTGTGTCCCTCTACGGCATTCAGTTGAGGTGGAAATGAGTGAAGCACTCCGCTTCCCCTAGGGTTAGAAAACTGATAACTGCCACAGGTCATCCTGCCTGACATAGGGAAACAATGTTTCTGAGATGGATAGAGAAATTGAGACTTCATAACATCATCTGTGTCACCAAGACGAGCCAAATGAGAAGTCTTTTCCCTTAAGTTTCCAGTTATGAGAACAAAATGTCTTTTTTTTCTCTCTCTCTTGTAAGAGAGAATGAGAAAATAACAGAAAGAAGATCCCAACATAATCTTGTACATACAGGTATTAGGTTTGTGACTTGTAGCCAAGCCAGTTGCCAAAACAAATCTATTGTTTGTTTGTTTGATAACTTTCCCTATTCTTTTGGCTTAACTTCTTAGAGTATCTTCTTTACCTCTTTGCACTTTATCTCCCAGGCCTCACTCTATTAAGGTATTGCCTTAAAAAAAAAGTAACTTGGAAAGAACATCCAGTTAGAGGTTGACAAGAGCAAAGACAAAAATTCCATCATATTTAAATAATTTAAGCTACTCCAAACACTTCTATCCATCATTCATTGCTACAATATACACATTTCTAAAAACAATTATAAATGCACCTAGCTGCCTTCCAGATTGTGTAAAAATTCTTTCATCCGTTTTACTCAATAGTTCTAAATTACTTAATTTAGTAGGCATTTTGGGCAATGGGATTTAGTCTTTATGTCCCCTGGGCACTGGAACACTTTTTTCCCTCACTATGATAAGGACTGCAGAATCACTTCCAGGGCATTTCTCAGCCTTCCTTGCTGTAGGGTGAATGCAGGGCAACAGAATGAATATGAGTGAAAGTGATTTGTACCACTTTAACTACTCTGCTTTAGACTTGAATTGGATGAGAAACACTTGTGCTAAATCACTGAAATTTTAATGTTGACCTGCTAGAGCACTTCATGTTGCTTGTCCTAAGTACTGTCTATTCTAACCAGCTACACCTCTGGTGACCTCAGGACACTTCAGCCTCCTAAGCTGAACATCAAGGTGTTTTCTAACTTCACAGAGGAGTCATTTCATCATTTTGTGCAAACCTGGTCTAAGGTGGTTGAATAATACAGCATTTTCCTTATCAATTTAGTCTTTGAATAGTACTTTTTTCTCTACTTCAACTTCTAACATCAGAAAATCATCTAACATCTCTCCTGGAATTTTGCTGGATATAGGAAAAAAAAAAAAGTAAGTGAAACTAAGACCAGGCTTGATTTCCAGGTCTTGGTAAACATGAGTGTTTCAGAATTCTAAGGTTTTGCATAACAATAACAATGTAAATGTTCATATCACCAGCTCCCTGTTCCCTAACCAATACCACGGAGGCATAATAGACCAAAACAAAAAAAACAAGCAAATGTACAAACAACATCTCTCCATAGTATAAGAGTACCTCCAAGGCACAAAAGCACAATTTATGTCTATAAATAATGGAATTTTTGAAATTATTAGATATGCATTCAAGATAGGCTTTAGAAAACTGAACGGAGATATAAAATGGTTACCTGAAAAAATGACAAGGAATTATCAGATTTGCTCTGGCTAAAATAAACAAATTGCCTATAAACAGGTTTCATCTCTTTTTTACCCACATTATTACTTGAGGTGTAATATAAGTTCAAAAGTTCTTATAACTGCACTAAAAAGCATGATTTGTCACTTTTCTTTCCTGGATTATTCTAGACTTTGGTTCTCCTACTTTTGACAAAAAATTATTCTTTTGGCAATTCTGAAAATTATTTTAGATTATGTTAATTTTAAAGGAAAGTTTTTATTATAAAACATATTTTTACCATCTTCTTTCTTTTAGGTCACTTTATCAGGCTTAGGTAGCCAAGAGGGGAAAAGTAGAAGTTAGTTATCTGATAAAAGTCCAGCTTCCCCTGCTATAATTTACATCATGTTATTTTATTATATTCAAGGAAATATACAATTACTTATTTACTGTTAAGTTGATGTCTCCCCTCACAAGAATACACAGTCTATGAAAGAATGGACTTTGTTTACCTGTTCACCCCCAATTCTCACAACTATGTCTGTCTCAATAATATTTATTAACTGGAATATCAAATGATTTAGACATCTTTGTGCACAGCAAATTCACCATATAATTACTGATCCTCCATTTTCTTTCCTAATCACAGCTCTCAAATCAATTCCGTATTACAGTTTCCTTTAATACATGTTTTAATGGTATTTCCAATTAGGTAAAACCACAAACACCGTGATGTAGGAGACTTGTCAATATGCTGGCAGTGAGGATTCTGCAACATGGCATTTAGTGGCAACTTTATTTTGAAGATTCCTGGACACTAAGGGATACAGTAGTTATTTTAAAACTTAACTGAAATTTTATAGGTCATTAGACTTCTTCTAGGTCTGGGCAAGTACTTTGTCCCTGGAATAAAAAGAGTTGAGACCTACGCTTGGGGGAAAATTAATGTATCATTTACTTGTATGCTGATCAAAAGAATTAGTGAAATATATTAAGATATATAGTCTTGCAATAGAAATGTCTGTCAAATTTAGAATTATCATTCTAGAAAATTATTAAGAATTATTGAGAGGCTCTTCAAAGCCTGACTTACAGTGCATCTATAGAAACAGTTGAGTTGACTGAAGTGATGATGACGTAAGTGGTTGAAATTTTTTCTGTGCCTCATGGTCTGATTGAACCTTTTCTTCTCAAAGCATTTCAGTTAATCAGCACCACTTCCATTAACATATGGATTTACTTAAAGACCTAGGGAAGATACTAACTTCTATTCTAGAGGCTTTTTGTTTGTTTGTGTATTTGTTTTAAATAATATAATTGTACAAGAGACTGTTTCCTAAGTGGGAAAATAAAGTGCTACCATCACAAATCTCTCTACTTAATCAATTCATTTACACAAATAACAAATCATTTAAACTAGAACAGCATGAAAACTGATCATTCTTAGTGTTCCAAGCAGTAATTAGTGTTCTCTTTCTGGATTTTGTTGACAGAGATGGAGTGGGGTAACAGCATTCCATAAAGAAGAAATAGTAAATTCCACATTTTATTCCCAATTCAACAAGAAGCTGCTAGTTTAAATACCTGCATTTGAGTATCTATACCAATAAAATGAAATGGCTTTTCTTTAACAAATACCAAATAATTCATTAAGAGGTATCGGTAAATGGAATTTGTGGTAAGTCAAAAAATGTACTCTTGCAATTATTTTTTTGACATTACTATATCTCAGTATGAGTTTTCAATATCCAAAAGATCTAGTTATTTCAATACACTTTTTTCTTTTCTATTGATTTTGCAAAATAACTTTGTCTACACTCAACGAAAGAACAATATACAAAGACTTTTGAAAGCATATGTGCTGCCACACTGTTCTGATTTAATAGTTTGATCACTCTCCTTTGGTGGTGAATGCAGTGGACCACTGGAAATTCCAAAATTCTTGTCCTTTGGAGGCATGTAGAAATATATATATATAAATAATATAAATATATATATTTTCTATATACTTCCAAATATATACATATGTTTGGAAGTATATTATGAGTATCAAAACAAATTATATTTCACGTTCTCTTAAAAAAAGTTGTATAGAGTTCACAGTGCAGTAGAATAAATATAAATAATAGTTATAATAACTCATAATATTCCTGACAAGATCTCTACTATAGAGAGTCCACTATTTTAGCAACAAGCCATTTTATTTCTTATTCACAATACCTCTGTTGAGCACCTATGGTATAAAATCTTAGCCTACTTGGAAGCTAAAACATAAGAAAGCATATGTGACCCTCGCCCTCAAGGAAATTTACTTTCTAGTAAATGAGATAAAACGTGAACGACAATAGATACAATAAATGCAATGTGGTCAGGTTTGTGGGAACCTGGAGAGAGAGTTTTTTTTCCAGTTAAGATTGACTGAGAGTGGTATGAATGAAGGCTGTGAAGAAATGCAATAGTGAACTAGTAAAAAAAACAAAACTTGATGATCTTCAGTTTTATACCATAAATTTTATCTTCTCTAGTTTAGAACTTGTCTCATCTTGATTGAATTTAGATGGACAGTCACTTCTTAGGAGCTAATTCATTCCTTCATTAACAAATGCTAACTTAAATAGGACTGTCTCTTCCAATACATTTTATGTATGTATGTATGTATGTATGTATTGTCCACACCACGGGGCATGCAGGATCTTAGTTCCCTGACCAGAGATTGAATCCGTGCCCCTGCTGTGGAAGCCTGGAGTCCTAACCACTGGACCACCAGGGAATTCCCTCTTCCAATACCATTTAAGTTCATGCTTTCCCATGTGCTAGTAGACTTGTTTAACTTGGCAATCATAATTAAGTTTCTCTTAGATGAATATTATCAGCAGAGAAAACCTGAGTCATTGAAATAGCCTGAGAAAACAACAGCAATTTTTCATCAACGGCTCACTACATGTGACTAAATCAATTCATCTCCTAATAAATAAAAACTTGGATATAAAATACGTGGTTCATACCTTTTTGCTATTTCACTTATTTATTAAGTTTGCTTTCAGTGAAGAAAATTTTTTATGAATTTCATAGCTGAATATATTGACACATAAATAGATCAAAAGATACAAAGTGCTCTCAAACACTTAAGAAAAAATATTACAATGAGATTCCTTCCCTTTGTAATTGTCCCCTTGGTCCATTTAGTAAACAATGTTCAACTATTTAAAACTCACACATATCTATCATAGCGAAGAGGTTTTTGAGCATGCCTCCCTAATATGTGCATATGTTGTTATTTATACATTATATACATTTATTGCTACTTCACTAATATAATAAGAAATCTCAGAAAAACTTGTAAACATCCACCACTAATTTTAGTGCCATTTCTGAAACATTAAATTTGATATTGCAAAACTTTAAACATTTCCAGGAAAAAAAAATTCCGTTTTGTCTTATTATAGATGCTTTGTATAAAAATGCCAAGCAGGACTTCCCTGGTGGCACAGTGGTTAAGAATCCTCCTGCCAACGCAGGGGACACGGGTTCGAGCCATGGTCCGGTTGGATCCCACATGCCGCAGTGCAACTAAGCCCATGGACCACAAGTACTGAGCCCACGTGCCACAACTACTGAAGCCGGTGGGCCTAGAGCCCGTGCCTCGCAACAGAGAAGCTGCCACAATGAGAAGCCCGCGCACCACAACGAAGAGTAGTCCCCGCTCGCCGCAACTAGAGAAAGCCCGTGCACGGCAACCAAGACCCAACGCAAACAAAACTAAATAAATAAATAAAATCTTTAAAATATGTATGGTAAAAATGCCATGCAAATGTTGAAGGCCACATACTATTATTAGCTCATGTCTCAAGACTCATTTTAAGTAGGTCAAAGTTCATCATTAAAGATAGTATATGGAGATCCATATTTCATACAGTCTTCTTAATCATATGAATTTCTTGCTGCTTTCTTGTCAGACTTGATTAGCTCATCAGTGTTTTTTTAACCTTGCAGTGCAGTTGAAGAACACCTAGGAGTATATGTGTGTCAGCACTGCTTTTTTTTTTACCCCATTTGTACTTATATTATCATTTCTCTTCATCTCAAGCCTCTTGAAAGCACTTTTTAATTTGTGAAATGTTAGTTTAGTTAAAACTCAGTAATATTATCTGTAAAACCACTTAACCAGGAACACAATCTGCAATCCCCAGCCATACACTGAAAGCAAAGTAATGCCTGAGGGAGGGCACCACTGCCCACCCCTCTGCATGAAGGGACCCCCATTCTTCTCTAAGAGTTCATGGCATTAGTGCTTTATATGGAACGTTGGACCAGCATACAGACTAAGGAAGCACACCAGTGTCAATCACACATTAGGAAAGCTTACTTTGCTTTTTTACATTTTATTAGATAAAAAGATATATAAAGAGCCAGATTCCAACAGATGAACTTGCAGTGAAGCACACCTTGGAAACTGCTGTCCTACATTCTAACAGAGTGAATTTCTAAAATCCAAACCTACTTAAAACTCTTTAGTGTCTTGCCTTTGTTTACAGTTTTAAGTCCAAACTCTTGGCATGCATTTCAAGGCCTCTGGCCTCTATCTTAAATGCAGGCTGTGCTGCAATGACACAAACTATTTTGTCTTCCCCAACATAGCGTGCCTCCATGGTTTGCTCTTGTTCTCGCTCTCCCTTCAGTGTGGAACAGCCTCCTGTACATCCTGTTGTCCTTGAAACACTCATGTCACTTCCATGACACTTTAGTGACACACCAGAGCAGAACTAATCATTCTCTCTTCCAAACTTTATAAATTAAGCTAGTTAGCTAGATTTGTACTGCACTTAGCAATAAATTAATGTATAAAATAAACCATAATACATGGTTACTATTGATGGTATAATCAGGGGGCAAAAGACTACTACTTATCATTATTAATTTTGAAAATGCTAAAACAATGTTGGGGAAACAACGAAGAAATGCAAACCTTTAAAGATGAAAAATATATAAAATAAATATTTCTTATACGAGTTCACTAAATAAATGCATATTGAGTGCCTTCTATATGCCTAGATAGAGATTCGGGATAAAAAGAGACAGCCCCTGGGCTTCCCTTGTGGCACAGTAGTTGAGAGTCCGCCTGCCGATGCAGGGGACACGGGTTCGTGCCCCGGTCCGGGAAGATCCCACACGCCGCAGAGCGGCTAGGTCCGTGAGCCACAGCCGCTGAGCCTGCGCGTCGGGAGCCTGTGCTCCGCAACAGGAGAGGCCACAACAGTGAGAGGCCCAAGTACCACAAAAAAAAAAGAGACAGTCCCTGCTCTTCTATAATTTTCAGACTAATGGGTGGTACAAGTTAGTAACAATTAGTGTTATTAAGGGGGTGTCCTGGATATTATAAGAACATACCAAAGAAGACCTAAGTAAGCCAGAGTTTCATAAAGCTGCCATGAGGAAGTTGCCTTTTAAACAGAGACCTACAGGAAAAGGTAAAAAATAAATAAATAAACAAATAATAATTGGTAGTAGTAGTAAAGGAAAGAAAGTTCCAAGAAAAAGGGAAACTAAATTTGAGATCCCTGAGATGATGGGGAGCAAGACTGTTTGGGAGTCAAACTCCAGGCAGGATGTCTGGAGTACAGAAAAAAGGATCTGCCACATGGGGAAGATGGAGACATGGGGCCAGGAAAGAGTGCCTTGCAAGCCACTGTCAGCAAAAACTGTGATGAACTTTGGACAAAAAGAATACTGAGAGATCATTCAGTCAAATGCAGGACATTCCTAGAGGAGCCTTCCAGGTTATCTGATTCTATAAGGCTCTGTGCCTTTATGCTTGGCTGGGCTATTTTGCCACTTTGTAGAGACCTAAGTTAACTTTTGGAGAGCTAATGTAAGTGCAAATGATTCCTGTCCACAGAAATGCAAATAGTGTTTTTTTTATTTGTTTGTTTGTTTTTGCGGTACTTGGGCCTCTCACTGTTGTGGTCTCTCCCATTGCGGAGCACAGGCTCTGGACACGCAGGCTCAGCGGCCATGGCTCACGGGCCCTGTCGCTCCGCGGCATATGGGGTCTTCCCGGGCCGGGGCACGAACCCGAGTCCCCTGCAACGGCAGGCAAACTCTCAACCACTGCGCCACCAGGGAAGCCCTGCAAATAGTTTTGTCCAGTAAAGACATCGTTGATTTCTGCCCTGTAAAAAAAGATGATTCCAAACATTGTGGTTTTATTAGAGGATACAGTTTTTGTATCTATTAAAAGAATCACTTCAGCATTCTTTTTTTTTTTGGTATGCGGGCCTCTCACTGTTGTGGTCTACTCCTGCTGCGGAGCACAGGCTCTGGACGCGCAGGCCCAGCGGCCATGGCTCACAGGCCCAGCTGCTCCGCGGCATGTGGGATCCTTCCGGACCGGGGCACGAACCCATGTCTCCTGCATCGGCAGGCGGACTCTCAACCACTGCGCCACTAGGGAAGCCCCGTTTCAGCATTCTTTGTTGACTATCTATGTTTAAAGATCAGATTCTCTTTTGAAGATAGAAAATTCTGTTGGGAATCTAAATGAGATGACAGAGGTACAAGATGAAGGCAGAAGCAGTGGGAATAGAGAGAAATGGGGTGGTCTGAGAGACGTTTAGGAGGAGGACTATGGTGATGATGGTAGATAAAGGAGAGGGAAGAGTGAAGGAAGGTATGACCCTGATATTTCTGAAACAATAAATTGAGTAGATGGTAGTTCTAGTTACTGAGAGGAAGGCAGGCTTGGGTGAAAAGTAAAATTGCATTTTTAGTATAATCTTTGCATTGCTATAGAGTTTATTCAATCAGTATCCAATGGACATTTCTTTATTGTTGGCTTATTTTGTCATGCGTTTAAAAAATAGCCCCATGATATCCCCAGCACACAGCACTGAGAATAAAGGCAATAAATAAAGATAAACAAAATTAGATTATTTTGTACTATATACCAATCTATAAAGTTACTGAGTGCACATGTTATGTTTAGAAATAATGACTAAGAAAATAAAATATTGACATTTGATTCAAGTATTAGAATTGTAGGTTACTTAAACGTGTAAGTCCAAGCACTAGAGAATAGTCATGCATAGTCAACTAATTGCGTCATTTATTTAAAAGTATTTCAAGGAATCAAGAACAAGATCTGTTAGAAAAATGAATACTGTAGAAGTTATCAATAGCATTCTTTATGTTAATGATAATATATAAAATGTTTAATATCCTATTTCCTATTATGAGGAACAGTGATATGTTACTGATCTATAATTCAAATTGTTATAATAAAAAATCATTACAAATGAAAGAAAGTACCCTTAAAATAGCATATGTGCTGCCCAAAAGTCATAATTCATGATGTTATAGTGAGCCATTTTCAAATGTTCAGTAAGAAATTTAAGATTCCCTCTTGGTGAGTAACAGAAGTAGTATGACCCTTATGCCTGAGGCTGTCATGTGTTTAGGTGCCAGTGTCTTTAACCAGAATATGATTTATTGAAGGCAGAAAGTATTATTTGAATTCAACACTGTGTCTTCAATGCTGAGCACTTCAATAGGAAAAAGAAGGCACTCAATGAATGTTAGTCAAAAAAAATAAAGAATAATGTACAGCTATTTCTGTATTACTGGACAAAACAACCTCAAGCCATATTCAAAATTTATCATGTAATCCTTAAGGTATTATTGTTCTCATTAAAAATGTAACATAGTTATATTTCAGAAAACATAGAAAAACTTGTATCATAATCCAAGCATACTAATATCCTTACTGATAATATTTTAATATTGGCAAAAAAGACTCTCAGCAATTGTGAGAAAAAAATTTATAATGTTAATCTAAAATATGTATTTTTTTACAAATCCTAGATTTGTGTACTGACAATGATAGTGAAAATTGTCTGAATGTGATGAGTAAAGAGTGAAATGAGGAAGGAAGGAGGAAAGAGACAGAGGGAGGGTAGAGGGAGAGGAAAAAAGGGAAGAAAGAATGAGGAAGGGAAGCAGGGAGAAAAGGAAGAAAGGAAAGAAAAGAAATTCATAGCAAAATGATTTATTTCTTTACTCTTATTTCATTGTTAACTCACTAGATTTTCAGTATTTGTAATACTGTCTGGTGAGTACAGTGAACTCAAGCATAAACATGGGAATATGTCTAAAATTACTTTCTAGAGCAGCTCCAGCAGAACAACTTCACAGACTGCCTCACTGAACAAATCAGCCAGCAGTAACAGGGTTCACAGGTGACAAAAAGCTCACAGTGGATGTGAATGGAATAAATTATTAAGTACTAAATTTTCTAAATGCTATCAGTAAAATAACAGCTCTAGTCCCATGAAACTAGTGCCTCTTGTGTATTAGAAGGAGGAAAGGGCAAAATATAATTAATTTAAATAATAATAATTTATTACATCAGTATATTTTACAAAATATCATACTTGAAGTTTAAAAAATCTCAAATAGAAGTAAATATTGCCTAAGAACTTATCACTTCTTTTCCAAGACATCCAAATCTAAACTAAAATCTCCTAAAAACAATGAAGTAATCCTAAATCTTAAGTCCAGTCTTAACAACCAAGCTCTAAAAACATCATACCTTAAAATGTTGTAACTGAGGGATCTTTGAAATCATCTGGTTGAATAGGTTCCTCCCAAAATTCATGTCCCACCAGAACCTCAAAATGTGAACTTATTTAGAAATAGGGTCTTTGCAGATGTAATTAGGTCAGAAGAGTTCCTAATCCAATGACTTGAGTCCTTGTAAAAAGGGAAAAAACAGACACAGAGACAGACACACTGGGAGAACTCCATATGAAGATAAAGGCAGAGATTGGAGTGAATTGTCTACCAGCCAAGAAACACCAAGGATGCCAGCAACCACCAGAAGCTGGGGGAGAAGCATGGGACAGTTTCTTCCTCAGAGCACCCAGAAGGAACCAACCCTACTGATTCCTTGATTTTGGACTTCTAGCTGCCAGATCTGTGAGAGACTAAATTTCTGTTGCTTAAAGCCACTCAGTTTGTGATACTTTGTTACAGCAGCCCTAGGAAACAAAGACACTGACAAAAGCCTTTATTGTGTACATGAATACACTGGATTTGGAGAGGATAAGTTATTTATTCAAGATCATATAGCTAATTATTGTTAGAATCAAAATTAGACGTCATTATCTACCACGCAGTTTTTACTAAATTTATGATTTATTACACTCACTGCAACCGAGATTATGTTGAACTAAAAGTACAATGTTAGGGCTTCCCTGGTGGCGCAGTGGTTGAGAGTCCGCCTGCCGCTGCAGGGGACACGGGTTCATGCCCCAGTCTGGGAAGATACCACATGCCATGCAGCGGCTAGGCCCGTGAGCCACGGCCGCTGAGCCTGTGCATCCAGAGCCTGTGCTCCGCAACGGGAGAGGCCACAACAGTGAGAGGCCCACGTACCGCAAAAAAAAAAAAAAAAGTACAATGTTACAGGAAGCATTACAACAAAACTGCTTTCACATTCAAGTTAAATAATTTTAATTTCATGCTTGAGAGGTGGTATAGCCTGTTGGTCGAGAACATCGACTCTAGGACCAGATTTCCTGAGTTTGACACTCTCCAGCTCAATTTTCTATTAGCAAAGTAGGAACAATAAGAATATTTAAAGCATAGGGTTGTTGTTAGGATTAAATGATATAACATTTGAGAGCACCTAGAATACTGCCTGGCACACATTAAGGTTATGTTACTGTTGGCTGTTTTATCTCTGAAAATATTCACTAACTACAGCTAAACATGTAAAATAACTGATTCTGGATCAAGTAAACCTTACATAATAATCACACAGATGATGGTGAAATTAAAAGCAAAAGATACTTTACATTTAAACAGGTATTTTAACTAAGAAAAGACAATGTCAATATTTTCTGAAATATAAAAAAATATATATATAAATATGAATGCAAGATACTAGTTCCAGCCATACATATGAATAAATCTGTCACTCACGACTATTTTGTCCTAATTATCAAGGGATTACATGGCTAAATGCTTTAGTAGGTAAAGTGAGATCTTTGAAAAAAACATATACAATTGTCCCTTAAATGACAGAAGTTTAAACTGTATGGGTCCATTTATATGTGGATTTTTTTTTTCAATAGTAAATACTGTAGTACTACATGTTCCTCAGTTGGTTGAATCTGAGGATGCAGAACTGTGGATACAGAGGAACACGGGTACAAGGGGCTAAGTTATACTAGGATTTGCAACTTCCTGGAGGATCGGTGTCCCTAACTCCACATTGTTCAAGGGTCAACTGTAGTAATAACAACTAGATTCAGATGAACTGAATTGCTCCTCGTTTTTCATATCACCAAAAAGTCAGTTTAGATGAAGGCCGTCTTTCTCGTGTGTTTACATATTTTTATTACTTAATTTTTCTTACATATTTTTATATCACTAGGGTACAGAGGATGAGATCAGGAGAGGTAAAAAACATACACTCATTTCTCATTTCCAATACCTCACAATTGATTGTTACAAAGTATACTGCCCATCACTTAAACATCTTAAAATCCCAAATGATTTATAACACATTCAACCAAAACTAAACTTTAAAGTTTGAGAAAGGAATAAAAACAAGTGAAGTGTTTAATATCTTGGGCATTTAAAACGGAGATTTTACTGGGCTTCCCTGGTGGCACAGTGGTTGAGAGTCCGCCTGCCGATGCAGGGGACATGGGTTCGTGTCCTGGTCCGGGAGAATCCCACATGCCGCGGAGCGGCTGGGCCTGTGAGCCATGGCCACTAACCCCGCACGTCCGGAGCCTGTGCTCCGCAACGGGAGAGGCCACAACAGTGAGAGGCCCGCATACCGCAAAAAAAAAAAAAAGGAGATTTTACTTAAAATAACTTAACCAGTTTAGAATCCACATAAGTTCAGAATTTTGAGGGCCATACTTTCATTTTTTCAATGGAGTATTATTAGTGAAATTAATAATAACCTTCAATTCATTCATAACCTTCAAAATCTGTTTGATATGAAAAATAACAATGTAACTATTTTAATTTTCTTTGCAAATATTAATTAGGACTTTTTATCATCAGACACGATTAAATAAAAAGAATTCACCAGGCAGAAGAAAAAGATTTTTTAGAGTACAAACATTTTCACTGTTAATTAATACCAGTTACCTATGAGCTTACAATAAACTAGTATTCAGAGCCGTTGTTATTAAAGGCACAGGTTTTAACAGATACATAGATCAATAGAACAGAATTGATAGCCCAGAAATAAATCCACAATTACATGGTCAATTAATTTATGACAAAGGGGCCAAGAATTTACAATAGAAAAAAAGACAGTCTCTTCAATAAATAATGTTGGGAAAACTGGACAGCTACATGCAAAAAAAAAAAAAAAGAAAAGAAACTGGACCACTTTCTTATACCATATACAAAAAATAAACTCAAAATGGATTAAAGACTTAAAGGTAAGACCTGAAATCATAAAACTCCTAGAAGAAAACATAGGTAGTACACTCTTTGATATTGGTCTTAGCAATAATTTTTTGGATCTGTCTCCTCAGGCAAGGGTAACAAAAGCACAAATAAACAAATGGAACTATATCAAACTAAAAAGCTTTTGCACAGCAAAGGAAACCATCAACAAAATGGAAAAGCAACCTACGGAATGGGAAAATATATTTTCAAACAATATTCTGATCAGGGGTTAATATCTAAACTATATGAAAACTCACACAGCTCAATATCAACAAACAAACAAACCACAAACAATTCAGCTAAAAAATGGGTAGAGGACCTGAACAGACATTTTTCCAAGGAAGATATACAGATGGCCAACAGGCACATGAAAAGATTCTCAACATCACTAATCATCATGGAAATGCAAATCAAAACCACAATGAGCTATCACTTCACACCTGTCAGAATGGCTATTATCAAAAAGACAACAAATAACAAGTGTTGGTGAGGATGTAGAGAAAAGGGAACCCTCATCCACTGTTGGTGGGAATATAAAGTGGGGTAGGCACTATGGAAAACGGTATAAAGATTCCTCAAAAAATTATAGAACTACCATATAATCAGGCAATTCCACTTCTGGGTATTTATCTGAAGAAAAAAAAGACACTAATTCAAAAGGATATACGCACCCTTATGTTCACTGCAGTATTATTTACAATAACCAAGATATAGAAGCAACCTATTCATTGATGAATGAATAAAGAAGATGTAGTTTATATACCACATCATATATGATACATATATATACATTATACATGTATGATATGTATACTTATATACACATTATATATGTATATGCATATATATACAATGGAATATTACTCAGCAATATGAAAGAAAAAAACTTCTTGTCATTTACTACAACATGGATGGACTTGGTATTATGCTAAGTGAAGTAAGTTAGAGAAAGACAAAGCTATATGACTTTAGATGTGAAATCTAAAAAACAAAACAAATGAACAAACAAAACAAAACTGAAACAGAACCATAGATACAGAAAAGAGACTGATGATGGACAGAGAGGGAGGAAGCGTGAGCAAAAGGGATGAAGAAGATTAAGGGGTACAAGCTTTCAGTTATAAAATACATGTCATGGAATATAAAGTACAACACAGGAGATATAGTCAATAATATTGTAATAAATTTGTATGTTGACAATTGGTTATTACATTTATTTTGGTGATCAATTCTTAATGTGTATAAATGTTGAATCACTACGTTGTGTGCCTGAAATGAATATAATATTGTATGTCAACTATACTTCAATAAAAGTAAATAAATAAAGGTATAGGGTTTAAGTGTGAGTTCAAACTATCACTACTTAAATTCTGGTTCACACAACTCACTAGTTTTCTAATCTTGAGCAAGCTGGTTTCTCTCCAAGCCTCACTCTCCTCATCTATAAAATAGGGATAAAAATCCTAGCTACCTCAAAGCGCGTCATACAAAACCATGTCACTATGATCATGTATAAAGCTCATCTGCCCTGTTTCAAATCTACCTCTCTAAAATAAAAATCCATGCATGAATTCAGCCAGTGTTCTTTCATTAATACAAATTGTAAGATGGCCATATTTTCCAATTCTCCTTTTTACACTGTATCTTCATTCATATCTTCTTTTATGAATAGAACTACATCCACAAGAAAAATCTCTAAAGGTCCCTTTTCTGCTTTTTGAATGATGAAAATCACAGCAAGGCAAGACAAATATTTACCAGATGACCTACTTTAATTAGAATGGGTCTACAGGAAGAAGTTTACATGGTTAAAGTCTCTCTAAGCCTTTATTACATTTTTTCTTGTAAGAACCAACAAAATCCTCAATTTTACCAAATACTGTCATGTTTCATTAGATTCATCCAATGTGCCAATTCTATTTGTTCATTCATAATATTCCTAAAATATATTCTTATACATGTACAATTTTCTTTTTATTCAATTTAAAATAGTAAGAAAAAAAAAAACTTTTCTTATCCCCTCATTCAATTATGCCATGCATTGAAATTCCTCTACCAAGACTACCATCTTATATTAAGCATCCACCTTTCAGCTGTTAGTAGGGGCCAAAAGTTGGGATTACCCAGTAGGTGATTTGTTATGCCATGAAGCATATTGATTATCCTGGTAGAGGAGCAGTTTGATGACATTCCCTACTTTATGCATGAAAATGAGTCTTCAGTAAATACAGTTAATAATATGATATTAAAAGAGTACTGCGTTCACTTTTCTAACTCCACCCATGTTTTATTTGAATATCTTCTTCAGAAACAGAGTTCCTATTCATTTTATTCGTAGGAATTTGGTGTATGAAATTAGGGCAAAATAGAATCATTCATCTCTTAGCTTGTATTTACTACCATATTTAAAATACAAATTAGTAACATCAATAAAAGTAATACCCAAAGTAAAGATAATCCCTGAAAATAAGTATAATTAATTTAGAGAAAAATAGGTACCATATTGTATTAATACTCATTAAACCCTCTAAAAAAATATTTACAAAATAAGAGAAAGGATTTATCAGACCATTTCCAATCATGAATCTGCCAGGCAGTAAACAATTTTTAGGCATTTGAATAGATGTCTACTCAGGAAATGTGAAAGTGGATTTTTGTGTGGGCAGTGAATTGTATAACACTTTAGAAATTTATATTGCATTATTATAATAAAAAGCCATAAAAATGTCTGTGGGATTAACATAGTTAGGGCTGTAGGAGTTCCTGCAACTTCAATGTATTTGTGCATACTGCAGTCATCCTACCTCTTTTTAACAAAGCACTATAAATGTTCCTAGAAGGTTACCTTAACCTTCAGACTACCTTAAAATAACTGCATTTTCTACAAGAGTCCACAAGATTTTTCTGAGTGCTTACTATGTGTGTAGCATTGTACCAGATTGTGAAGGCAATAACAACAACAATAATAATAATACATTTAAAAAAAACCCACTATTTAGGCAGTTCCCAATTTAGAACAATTCAACTTCTAGCAATTTGTTAAATTTAACATACTCAGCTTGTTACACCCATGTTATTTGAAGTGGGCAGGACACTTACAAATATATTCAGAACACTGTCACTCTTTCTGTTTCTTGGGTGCTCAAGTGAAAAGTTCATCCTGGGACATGCAGTGGTAACTTGGACCAGCCTCTCTTGAGAATGTCAGATGTTGCAAAATTTGGAAAATAGAAACATAAGTAGCTAATGAGAATAAGGTAGTGACTCCATAGGAATGCCAGGTTACAAGTTAGTAAACCTAGGTAACTAAAAATTGTCCTTAACATTATACTAAAAATACTTTAAATAGAAATATTATTTTGATTATATAGTTAACCTTCAATGGGCACAATTCATTTGCCATGCAAATTCTAGCATATAGAAATTTTAATTGTTTTTAAAATTCAGTATATAACAAATGCATTGTTAATACTCAATAGTATTTTTAAATAGGTCATTAAAATTCAATTCTAGTGATGGCTATAGCTGACATAGTAGGAATTTTGCTGTGGATTTCATATCCCCATTTCCTCAACCAATATCTATTGAATGTTTTTGTTGTGACTGTTCCAGAAAATGTTTCAGAACTGTAGATAGAATACTAATAAACTCATATTATACACCATAAACAATTAAAATACACAACTGCAGATGGCAATGAATGCTGTGGATAAAACTTAAACAATTAAAATTATTTTAAAAACACCTCTTTTTTACTGTATTTGACCAACAACCAAGGCTTTACCATTTTAAAACAGAAATGTGATGAGGGGCCTAAAATACAAATAAAACAGAACAACAACAAAATAAATCTGGTCGTTCAGCAATATTAAAGGTGTGCATTTGGATTGCAAAGTAATAGGAATAGTATAACCCTAAATATTACAACACTGTGTTTAAATACCCTCCTTAAATGTTTTGTTGCTTCTGAAATGAACAGACGTATTGTCTCAGAGATATGTACAGATATTTTTTTGCAAGATAACAGACTTAGAAACAAACTTGAGAAAGAAAGGCTGTTCTATCAACCTTTAATTACTCTTGAACCACATGATACAGAAAAGATCATTTAATTGGCCATTAAGGTTTATCCCATAGCCTGAATAGGAAAGAGAACAGAGCAAAATGAATGGAGAGGAAGTTGGATAAAAGGGGAAAATCAGAGGCATTGAAGAGGAGCATGAACACGTATTCCTGGTGGTGCCTAGACGTCTTCTCTAGGTGATGAGCTGAGCGTCTGTGCTGGGGAGGAGTAGAATGGACGGCAAAGTGAAAATTAAGTTGACAGGCTTGACTTGACAGAGAATTAACTTGACAGGCTGCATTGAGGCTCTAAAAGGAGACTCTGTTTGTGTGGGGGGAATGACGAGGCATGACAATGTGCAGAATCTTAGCAGGTTCGGAAGACAGAAGGGGTACAGCCAGACTAGCTGAATGGAGAGGGAGTCTAGTTTGCATTACAGTGTTTTCCTACATTGATCACAAATTGAAGAGAGACTCAGCAAGCCACAGTGTGACCACCTCTTTCTCCCCTCCACACACATACATACCTTCAGAGGTTTTCAGTGGCACACCTGAGCCAGGGAACTAGGTAGAATGTTGCAAAATCCCAGTCGTGTATACAGTAGTGACAGGTAAAAGGCCAAGAAAGAAGGACGGGGCCTGGGATACCCAACCAGAAGAAAAAAAATAGCATGTATGTATGTATGTGTTTGTGTGTGTATGTATGTATCTATCCATCTGATGCATAGAAAGAAAGAGAAACCCATGAGATCATCAGAGGCACAAATCAATGAAAAACATCCTCAGACAGCTCAAGACCAGGATCTAACCAAACATTCCCATGGACTTAGACCCACCATTCCTCACTTTGTAAGGCGGGAGGAGTGGAGGATATTGTGGACAATGCATACACCCTTCACTCTGCCTCCGTGAAGTCATTCAAATTTCCCTCACGCAATGTACCAGACACCACAAGCTGTGGTAGAGGAGAGAGATGAAGACATTATGGGGCCCAAAGTAAGCATTATCTAATGTGGATGTTTTGCTTTCTTCCAGTTTAATTAACAGACCAAACCAAACCAAACAAGAAGGCAATCAAAACCTTTAACCTAAGCTAATAATCAAGAATCTTTACCCGAAACCCAATAGGCAGGTGCTCGAAAGGAAGATAGGATCAGTAATAGACCAAATAATAATTTTCTCTGCTCAGCTGTGTGTCAGTGAATAAACACAATTAACCCTGAAATAATTGTGAGTGCAGATGAGTACTCACTCCAGAAAGCAAGTTTTGGATGAAATCCAAAACATCCAATAATCTGATTTATAAAGAAGAAAGGACAGAAGGAAGAGAGGGAGGAGAACAAAGTCATCACCCATGACTACACAAGGCTTCCTAAGATTACCATTATGTATTGCTTCTTAGATAAGATTTCTTTTCCTAATAAATTAAATGAAATATAAAACATGATTATTAAAATAGTAAATAATTTCCATTATCCACAATTAGCCATATATTATACAGGGACAGTCAGATTTGATTAATTAAGGTGTTTAAGATCGTTTCCGTTTAAAAAAAAAAAAAAAAAGGCAGGTCCCATTGAGAAATAGATCTATTTGCATACCAGTGTTTCTTTGAAAAAAAAATTAGATTCAGTGTGCTGTGTAATTAAGAATATGAAACTTTGTTTTTTTATCATTGTTAGAGGTATTTTTCCAATACATTATGTTACCATAGTACTTATGTCTCAGGCACATCACTATAAAATTTTATATAGTCACGCATATAAATTTTCTTATACCATACACTATTTTCATATTTAGAAACCCCTATCTGAAAACCCTTAAATATTTATTTATATTTTCTTCTAGTAGTATGTATAGGATTTGATTTGTATATTTAACTCCTTAGTATCTTTGGAATTCATTTTTGCTTACATTCTTTCACCAAATAATAGTTATTTTTCCCCAAACAAGGATTCTGAACAAGTATGTATAACTTGTCAGTTTAGAAGCTATCATCTTTTAGACATGAATTGCATCTATAAAACTGTTTAACTCAAAGCACAGTCCAAAGAAAGTCTTAGACATCACACTGAAGAGAGGAATAGAATTCAACCAGAGTGAGCAACAGCAAAAAACTGCATAATTAACAGAGAAGGCATTCCTAGGAAACAGATGGGAGTCATTTTGCAAAGAATACACTAAATTCCTAATATTTCATGAAGCTGTGAACAAAAACAGGAACACAGATACCCAAAACAGCAGAGTCTAATATGACTGAACTTCAAGCTATCAAGGCCTTGACATTCTGACAATTTTCTGATGTGGGTATTAAAGACTCTCATGGACCAGAGCCATCATTCCAACAGAGAACAGTGTGCAACATGGAACACAGAACAGAAATTCTGAGAAGAGGATTCAGAGAGTCATCTCCCTTAGACTCCCTATTAAAGCAATTCATTAACTTCTTGTTATTTTCTAGGTGCTTATTGTCAGACTAGGATAAAAATGCTTTGTAATTAGCTTTGTTTAATAATGTTTAAGTAAAATACAATTTTTTCCATTGTTTGATTTCTCATTCAAATTGTCTGCTCTCTATAGGAAATCCTGAGTTAACTGTCTCAGATATTTTAAAATATATATCTAAATCTGAATGAACTGTGATAATTACAATAACATTGAAGTGCAAATTTCCCTAAAATCTCTCAGTGGCTTCCTATTGTCTATACAATTAAAATTCAGGCTCCTCAACATTGCTTTTAAGGCTTTTGCCTTTTTATCCTCATTTCTAAAAACTGTATGCGTCTTGCGAAAAGAGTTATTGATACACTCTGAAATATTTCAAGTCTGAAATCTGGGAAGGACGCAAAAGTTTTTGTTCATTTTTTGCATTATATTTATTTGGAAGCAAGCTGCAAATGAGAGGATTTGGGTAACCATCTAACCAGGTAATTCCGGGAGAAAAATATCTTATCATAGATATGCTCCAAATAACACTATATTAAAAACCATCTCTTATCTAGTGCTAATGATCTTTCCAAGGTTGATGAGAGATTAATGGGAGTGGCTGATGGATTGATCTACATGGCATAGAGTGAAGTATTGTGGGAATAGATAAATTGTGTTTGCTAATAGGAAAATGGGTGCAGAAAGTGAACAGAAAATTCTAACTACTATTCCCCATTTCAGTCCTCTGAAAGATAGATGACATTGGTTGGATTTGCTTCTGTTTTGCTAATAGACTATAGATAATTGCAAAGAACAGTACCCTTATGACAAATATGAATCATTAAACTACTTAGATTTCAATAATTATGATTGGACATTATTATTCTGTCAATTACAAAATTTGAAATAAACAAAGTTAATAAACTGAAAAAAAAATTATACCTTACAATTATGCAGAAATACTGAATTCCTGATAGTTACTAAACATGTTGGACTTTCCCTAGGCCCTGCACATTACTGCCTGTGTCTCAGATACCACACCTAATCCCCCTGATTTTTCCAAACAATCTTAAGCCCCTCTATGTAAAGTGTAATTCCTTCAGGTCTCAGTTGCAATGTGACTTCACCCAGCAAGTCTTCCCAGCTGACAAAACCAGGCTAAGAGAAATGTCTTTGTACTGTGTACGCCTATATCCTATCCATGATGACACATATATACACCAGGGATTCAGTAAATATTGTAGAATAAATTAGTAATGAAGGAAGAGAAAAAGACATTTGATATCCAGAGTGGTCCACTTAAGTCAACAGGTGCCTAGGTGAATAGTATCTTAAGGAGTTCTTATTTGAGTCTATTATATTACACAGTGTACACCAGATTCAATATGATATTTGCCTTCTTGTCCTAATAGATATGTTATCTTTACAGAAACATTCATTTTTAACTTGGGGGACTGTCAAGGTAGACATTAATTAGTATCATGATTTCTGCCTAATATTCTGAAAATAATTTTAAATAATCTTACCACATAGGTCCTTTTGGTAGAATTTTATCATTTTTGTCATTTCTATGTAAGATTCCATTATCTTTGTAAAAAGTTAAAATTTGGTTTATTCTTATTTTTTTCATGTGGCAAAAACCTCCAATTAAGTTTAGATATTATACTTGTTTTGTTATTCATCAGCCTCTAGTAACTACTGATAACAGAATACATTCCTGTATTGGGTAGTATTCAAAATTTAATGAAAAAAATAGATTCTCCTTCCCTGATTTAAGAGTGAAAGATGGTAGATTATTTATAACAAGTTACCTATTTTTTCTGGTTATGCCTATAGGAGAGATATTACCATAACATACTTAACCAGTGGAATCCCATTAGAAATTGAAGGTACCCACTCTAAAGTCTAATTAAGGTTTTCCCCAAGCTATGAGCATACTTGCTCAGTAAAAGGAAACATTAAAAATATTTGTTTAAGACTGTGGGTTTTGAAAAAAATACTTCCTAGACAACAATCTTTTATGCACGATTCCTGAATATTTAGGCCTTTGGTTCACCTCCTCATTTTGCAGTACAAGTTGTTTGTATAGCAAAAGGAGCTTCATATGGTTGGTTCACTCATTAATAATTTCTATTTATGTGCCAATGAATATGAGAACGGTCTCTCTGAAGCCACCTATATGATCATACATGTTCAATTTTAGTCAATTACTATATAAAACATAAACGCCTTGATAAAACAAAGATGAATTCCAGATATTAGAAAAGATCAAATGGATGTTTTCACTGTATTTGTGACATAGACAATCACTCTCGGTTAAGAACCAAATACTTATGAGAGCTAAAAGTTTGGATACCTCCCTGGACTGCCTTTTGCCATGAAGCAAGAGAAGATGGCAGAAACAGAAATGGAAGGTCTGCAACTTGCAGTCTGACCAACTGAAGAGACAAGAGGAAGGAGTATGGGCCAATATGTCTCGATTATTGCATGTGAATCCCCTATTTGCTTCATTAACTGCAAATTTAGATGAGTGCCTTTGTCCTTCAATCTATCAAAGATGTGATGGATCATAAAGAAGCAAGGAACATATCCAAAATCTAATACTCTGACTTCTCAAAAAAAAAAAAAAATCCAAACAATCAAATGTATTGAAATTAACAATGTCTTCAAAAGTTTACAAAAGGAGATACACATACCTTGGTAAATATATGGCAAACTGCTAAATTTTAAAATCAAAGTGAGCTAGTTGAACATCAGTGAGCAGTCTTCAACCAATTTGCAAATATGTAAGTTCTAGTGAGGATTTGTTCTCTAAGGTTTGGCAGAATTATTTCTGTCTGGAAATTATTTTTTGATTAGTTGGCTATATAAAGGCATGCTTACATTTATGTCTTGACATGAAAATCTGGCATATTTCTTGATGGAATAAAACAATATGCATATATTGGACCCAATGTGAAGAACCTAGACTAACATATCCCATTGGATTGTCCCAAACTTTCCCTTTTCAAATATTCAGGTCAATGTATTACAGAAAGAAGATCAATTAAAAGTGAGATATGTCAGGAACCATTCATACAATAAGTCAAGTAAGCATTTTATAATTTCTTGGGGGTCCATAACATCTACATGTGTGATGGTGGTGGTGGTAGTGGTGTTGATTGTGTACTCACATGCATACGAACATATTCGTGTGTATGTTAAGTCACTTTTAGAAGACTTCATGCTGGAGAAATAATTATATTTAGTACAAATATCTAATATATGTTTATACAAACATAATCTCTAAAATAAGCAAAATTATCTTAATAACTGACAGTATAATTCATAGTAACATTATAATTCAACAGTTTAATTAACATAAAATATAATTTTAATGACAAATACTAGAGTAAAATATGTTGATGTTGTAGACACAAATTAAGTGGCATCTATATATCTGTATTAAATGATAAATTCTATCTATCAGAAATATTTATGAACATTAATATCAAATACTTCTTAAAAGATTCTATGTCATTGGTAGAGTGATAACTTTAGTCAAAATTACATTATATGTTGATTTAATCTTAATTCATCAGTAGTTTTCTCAATCTCACTCTCTTCATGTACACACATAAATGATTTGTCATAGATTAGTATCCGTTCCTTCTCTCCTTCTCCCACTCCTCTTTCTCTCTCTCAATCTCTCATTTTCTCCTGTTGAAGATCAAATGTAAGTGAATATATTTGTTGAGTGTCAGGAAAAACCATGTTGCTGCTCTACCTGTATTATTTTGTTTGATGCTCAATATAACATAAAATTGATAATATTAAATATATTCATCCTTCTACTTCCACCTTAAAAATCTAAACATTATTGATTGCTCTCATACATCATACTAATCGAGATTATTATACACATGTGCACACACACACACACACATACACACACACACAAATGCCTGACTTAAGTAGAATGAAATGTGTGAAGTCCAAATATACCTAAAAGTTGAAAATATGGTTTCCATCAGAGATCACTTATGATCTGAAATCAGTATAGCCTTTGTTAAATAAATAATTACATTTTTAATGTAAGAGAAGACTGTTTTCTTGCTTAGGATATGAAATGACACTAGTCCTTTGAAGTGAGTTCTCTGTGTAACAGATGTTAATGGTTTCTTTAATACCTCTCCATTTATAAACAATTAGAAGTTAAACTGCATAATTTTTTTGAAAATAATTGCACAACCATACCCTGCAGGTTGTTGTGAGGATTAAACAAGACATAATTATATTACCTATAATATTGTGATGTAGTATGTAATCTTTCTAGTTATTAACAAAGAAAGCAGTATAAGTCACTACTGTGATTGCATTTATGCCTATTTTTCTTCTCTTGATGAAGGACAAAAATAACAAAAAAATATTCTTCAAGTTAATATTTAAGCATTTAACAAAAATATTTTACAGGGGAAATGTTTAGTCATATCCCTTTTTAATTATTTTTATTTCTTAGTGTATTTTTATTTTAATTAAACTAGCATAAATCTTTAAAAATAAACAATTAGATTTTTTTGTGTATTTAATAACTGATAGTTTATTCTTTTCTGACCTAAAGCAGATTTTACTACATAGGAAAATTAGTTTTCCCATATAACTCTATGCCTCTCGTTTACCTGATTTTATCGACTGCCTTAATTAAATGACAGAATATAGTAGCAATTGATCTCATGATAAAATAATTAATTGTAATTAATTAACTTAAGATCTTTAACATAAATCAATTTTCTACCAGTTCCCATTTTTGCTTTTTTTTAGAATTCACGCTCTTTGGTCATGGTATGTAAAACACAGTAATGCATTCTCTTTTGGTCAGATGGTTACACAAAATATCCTCTTTTTCCCTATGTTTTTAAAACTCAGCAGTGGTCTCCTGAATCAGTCTAGAATGCCCCGGGATAGTTAAGACTCCTGAGCTATATTTAATTTCAATTAGCTGAAGATGCCTCAAACTAAGAGTAACGTTAATACATTATCGTGAAGTTAAACAACTGAATACAGAAGAAGAATCAAGAGAATGGGATTAAATCCCTATAAAACAGCATATGCACAGAAACTCCCAATGTTTGCTGCTTTGTGAAGTAATCATGTTGATTTACTGCTGCTTTGTGAAGTAATCATGTTGATTTACACACTAAAATAATTGTGACTATAAATGGATTATTTTGCTTCAAATAAATTTATTCTGCAACTACCTATAGTTTCTTTCTGTGTTTGAAATTCCTTTTTTTTTTAATGTGCTAATATTTTAGAGCTAGAACCATCTTACATGTGTATCTTACTATAGAATCTTTCTTTTTTAAATATTTATTTCATTGAAGTATAGTTGATTTACAATGTTGTGTTAATTTCTGCTGTACAGCAAAGTGATTCAATTATACATATGTATACGTGCTTTTTTTATAACTAATTATTTTTGGTGTTTAGTTGCTTACAATGTTGTGTTAGTTTCTACTGTACAGCAAAGTGAATCGCTATACATATACATATAACCCCTCTTTTTTAGATTTCATTCCCATTTAGGTTACCACAGAACACTGAGGTCCCTGAGCTATACAGCAGGCTCTCATTAGTTAGCTATTTTATACATAGTATCAATAGTGTATATATGTCAATCTCAATCTCCCAATTCATCCCACCCCCTCTCTTTCCCGCCTTGGTGTCCATACGTTTGTTCTCTACATCTGTGTCTCTATTTCTGTTCTGAAAATCATCTGTACCATTTTTCTAGCCACATAGACTCTTGCTTTAGTAAGTTTAGTTTGATGGTCAGGAACAGGTCAATCAATGATTCATTTCTGTCTCATTTAAAAAAAATGTATCTCTTTTAATATTAGACCAGTATTTACTATGACCCTATGAAAAATAAATTTGTTATATGTTACCTCTAGTTATATTATAAGCAACTAATAGAACATTTGAGGGTTTTCATAATTCCTTTCTAAAAGACATTGTTACAGTTTCTAATCTTGACACTACTTTTCTAAAAAATAATACATCAAAACCTCATTTTTTAAAATAAATAAAATTAACCTATCATTTATCTTTCATTTCAGAAGAAAGAAGGAAAGTATCAGATAGACATTATTTGATATCTGTCAATGTTATCTTTGACAATGTTTGAATACTAAGACTGATCTTCATAGCACACTGATCAGGAGTTATTATACTAATGTTAATTTAAATGTCCAGCTCCAAAATATTGACCTTAGAGAAATGAGGAGTTAAAAATCACACAATTTTTCCTGTGCCAGATGAATATTCTTCAAGCTCAGGAATATTTTTGCAATATTAATTGGCTGCTACTTCAGCAGATTTCTGCTACTGATAGTCAAGGAAGCGGGTCTGGTAGTAAAAACAATGAAGGCCAGGTGTGGGCTTGAGAGAAGGAAGAGGGAGAAATTATATTTTCCCTCTTTAGTAACCACACCATGGCAGATAACACGGTCAGAAGCAAAACTACTTCTGAATTAAGAGCCCATGAGCAAGAGAGAGTGAATGTTACCATTTAAAATAGGGACACTGAGAATCCTTCTAAAGCTGAATTTTAAATTGACTTAAATCTTAAGTTAAGAATAGTTCATACAATCATGACAATATGGTTAACAAGATCAGAAAAAGAAATCTACCAAAATTTATAAATAAATAGAATTACATATACATATATATTTTATAACATACACTTATGTATGTAAAACTACAAGGAGATAAACATTATGCAGTATTAACCCTAGACAAAAAACAAAAATGTATGTCTGCCCTAAATGTAAAGAAAAAAAAAATATATCCAACAATGAGCAACAATTCACATTGAAGGCAGAGAGAATATTTTGGCATCTCTCATTTTTATATTTTGTTCTGGTAGAAAATAAACACTATTTCAAATATATAAACTTTGAAGATGGCTTGTTAGGTTTTTTTTTTTTTTTTACATTAAATACATTTTACAACATTTATTTTAAGTGTGCCCTATAATATTTGATCCTTTTTAAAATTTAGGTTTCTGAATATCAATTTAAAAATTTATATCTACCAGATTTAAAGAGTTGTTAACTTATTTCTGTTAGCAACAGTTGTTTTAGGTTATTATTTTAAATTCTAGATATGGGTAGTAGTTGTTGAAGGAAAGTATCATTGCTTCACTTCATAGAAATAGGATGTACCCCTAAACTTTTTAATTTCTTCATGTTCAATTATTTCTTTTTATTGCTCATATGTCCTGAGATTACTATATCTTTCCCAAATATATTAGAATCCTATATTTTCTGCCTTAGATTTGAATTGTCTCATAGGTTGTTATGTTAATTCGATGAGAACAAGATTTCTTTTTCATGGCCATTAATCAGTGCCACTTGTGCTAAGAAGCTATGAAAGAATTTCTGCCTAATAGCCAAGAAAACTATATTTATTGGTAGAGAAATCCTTGGCTGCAGCTACTAAACTGCTATTAGTGCAATCCTTAACAGCTCATTACCACAGGAAGATGTGTTATGTACAGTGTGACTTAAATGAGAACCACATTTAAAAAATAAAATAAAATTGATTTGTTTATCCTACCCTGACAGATCTCAGCCCAGCAGAATAAACTCCATAGTGATGGCAAGAAGAAAAACTATGACAAGATTAAATAGCATCTCTTCTTTTGTTATGAAAGAAACTTTATGAAGCATTCAAACTAACATGTACAAATTGCTTCATCTAAGAATTATCAATATGTTAGGAGGCAACAGACTCTCCATATCCAGCCTCAGAAAGAAATGAACTTAAAAGCTCCAATAAAGAAGTAAGTAAGGGGAATTTAGCCTCATGTTTGCAGTGTTACCATTAAATAATTCATACTTGGTAGTACCTTGAAATTTAACACATAATTTTGGTGTCATTTATAGATCATTTCTAAGGCAATGCACAGATTTGACTGTTATATTGATGCTAGTGAAAGAAAATAAATGTGATCAAGAATAATGCTGTATCAAGATAGTTAAAAGGGCACAATGGTCTCCTTTGTTCCACTCCCAGCTCCCATTATATGACCAAAAAAACAGATGCTAAGATAAAAACATAAATATAAGATAAATACATAAATATAAGACTGCTATTGACAAAACAAAAATACCAAAATTTCTAGAAGTTAGAAAACAGTTGGAATCAACTCTAGTAAGAGACCAAAGGAAGCCAGAACCTAAACTGCATACATAAAAGAGCATAGGTTTAAGGTTGCTACAGCATGGAGCAGTTTATACAAGGAACAGAGGTTAATACAAGAGGTTTCTTCAGAGGGATTAACTATACTCTATTTGAAGCCAGTGACAGATAGCCTCACTATTATCACTCTGTTCCCAGGCTTATATACTTGTGATGAGCAGAAGACAAAAGCCAAGCTTGTCCCGGGATAAGCTGAAACCCCATGGCAAATCATAACAAAAATACATTCTAAAAATAAAACCAACAGACAGCATGGCAAATATTTGAAAACAGCAACCTTTATAGGACAGACAACCTAGAAACAGAACTGACAATAAGAGAAATAGAGATAATAATACAAATAAAAGAAAGTTTAAAATAAACATAGTAAATAGCTTGGGGAGAGGCAAGAGAATGTTATATTTATATAAAGCAATAAATTTTGTTATGAAGGAAAAAATAGAAGACTTGGAAATTAAAAAAAAATATATTGTCAAAACAAAAATCTCAGTTGACTAGCTGAATGCCAAACAAATAAGTAAATAAATAATAGAGGTGTGACTGCAAAGCAAATAGTGATTGGAAAGACTGAACTGAAGTATTCCCCCATAATTCAATATGATAGAACAAGGAAATAGAACAATATGAACAAAAGAGACACAGAGAATAGACCCCTAATTACTAGCAGACCTCCCAAAAGAATCTGAAAAACATGAGTTTTGTTTGTGTGTTTGATTCTTATTGCCACAACTCACCTTGTATGGAATGCAAGAAAAAGGAGCTACAGTTAGATTTAACAAAATTAAGTTACAGAACACTAAATGTAAGGAAATAATTAAAGGCTTAAAGCAAACAATCATAACTACAATAAAAAGTAACATGTCACCTAATATTTATAGAGATTACTGTGTATATTGCATTGTACTAAGTAGTACAATACTTAATCTAATGTAATGATTACAGTATCATCATATCACTCTAGTTTACAGATGAAGAAACTGAAAACAAGGAAACTAATTGATTTGAGCAAAGTCGTAAGCAAAGAAGTTGTGAAAATGGAATTTGAACAAAAGCAGACTAACTCTAAAGCCCATATCTTTAGCACTATTGTACTGTTACTGTTAAAGGAATATGTTTATGATTGCTATCAAATTTCTCAGTGCCATATCAGATGGCACAATGAACAATATTATCAAAACCCAGAAATGATTTTGAACTCCAAATCCTAAATCTAGACAAAATAATATACAAAAAGGATAACAAAAAAGGACATTGTTACACAATTCTCTTTTAGTTAGGTAATAAAGTCCATCTTCCAGAAAAAATACAAATATATAATTTTGAAAAAGAAGAAACAAAACTTTTGATTGTCAAAACGAGTACTAATGCAAATGTTAAAACCTAAAATTAAAGTCCTAAGTGGGGAGAGGAATGGGATTGATAAGAAAGGAAAAGTAAACGGTCACCTTTTCCTCTATATTCTTACGTTTATTTTTTTACCACTATCATGCATTTTTGTGATAAAACAAACTTAAAGATAATAAAAAATGAATTGATTTAACTAATTTAAAAATAATTAAGGGAGAATGACATATCACTGAAGCAATAACAAAAACTGATAGTCCATAAATAAAACCATGCTTTGGAATAAATAAATCACTATGTGAGAAAGACAATTAAATACATTGTTTTAACTGAGAAGCTAAATGTATACTCAACACAAACCTTATTTACTACTTAAACTCAATTCTTCCTTCAAAAAAATAATGCTGCCTTTAGAAACAAGAAAAAATTATAAAGAGAAAGAAAATGAAGGACTAGGGAGGAAATAAAAATATTTGTATAAAAATGTATTAAATTTATAAAATTAATAAATATTTTTCTCATATATATTCACAAGTCATTTTTATTTAAAAAATAACAATAATCATGATTGTTATTGATAACCACCAGTGGTTAAGCACTAAAACAAGTCTAGAAAAATTTAATTAAAAAAAAATGTAAGTAATGGAATTCAACCATAAAATATTGGCAGGACATAGAGCTGGAAAAGTAGGTCTGAGGTAGATTGTGGAGGACTTTGAATAAACATAGCCCTAAATAAAGTTGGGCCTTATCATCATGCTATTCATGACAAATCAGTGTAGGGATTGAGAAAAGGAGTGACATCAAAAACAATAATTTTAGGAACAATGAATTCAGGATTTCCAGAATATATTTTCAGAAAAAAAGAGACAGTTTAGAAACCAAAACAGGAATCCAGGCATGAAGCATAAAGATTCATGAAAAGAACAGTAATTATGAGCAAGAATGAGAAGGAGGGGGAAGACCTTAAAAGGTGAGACTTTTTTTGAAGGTAATTAATTGGATGTGGAGTAGAGGGACAGTGAAAAGGCAAGGAAGAAAAAATAAAGATATCATCAAATAAATAAAGATATCATTTCTATGTTGATTAGCTAGGAGAATGGTAATTCCATAAAAGGGGAGAGAAATTAGAAGCGTGGATCAAAGAATTCCAAAACATGTTACATAAAATGTTCAAGGAATCCAACGAAACTTAATTGAAGTGATCCAAAAAACTAAAAGATGAAAAATTCAAGGTACCATTAACATTGTATTTTTTTCACTTTAAAATTCAATCCAAGCATGCATCTTTACCATTATTCTGTGAAAACCAGTAATGACTAAATCCATATCTTACTTCTATCAAATTGCTTAAATCTCAGCAAACAGATACTTAAATTCTTGGTTCATTGGTGAACAGTGACTGGTATTTTTATTGTCTTTCTATTTTTAATTCAGGTATAACTCGTGATGAATAAGAACATTAGAATCAATGAACCATAATGCTTAGCAGATTTATGATACCTGATTTCTTTTTCCCCTCACTTTGTTTCTAGGTTTATTATCTTATCAGAGGAGCTGAAGGAAGATGGAGACAAGGAAGAGGGAGGGATCCTTTGCTACATCTAGGTCAATTCTTAACAAATCAAGTCAAATTAGCATCAAAATAACTTAACCACAAACAGTCATAAATTATGAAGACTGATAATTTAGTTTTATACATTCAAAGCACTGACTGTGAAAGACCAGAAGATTAATTTTCCTCTTGCACAGCCCAGCCCAGAAAGCTCTCACAATAGGGCAGACAGGTCCAATATACAGGGTTCAGAGCCAAAAAAAGACTAGGATTCTTATTCCAAGTCCTCTACTCACTGGCGAGGTAACTGGTAGGTTGTACACACTCTCTGAGCTTCAGTTCCCTCAACGTAAATGAAAATGAAAGTCTACATCTTAGGGTCATTGCGAAAATTAAATGAGATAATCTATGTAAAGCAGGTAGTGATGCACTGTAGGTCTTCTATAAGTGCTTTTGATAAATGTTAACTTATAGTAGTGGTATGACCACTAGAGGTAAAATTATTCATTGTATTGTTTAGTAATCCAGATACAAATAAACTGTAGTACTGTTATTACAGTAAATACACTTTGGAAAATGGAAACTATATAACAAAAAGACATTTGTAGAGCTAAAAAAGGATACTAAGGGGAAACTATTCACATTTTCTATACATTCATAGACAGCAGATTTTGAATCTTCACCTTTTGGGCAGTATTTGGGGTTACCAAATTGACTCCTTATCCCTCAAACTGTGATCATACTTATAGAAATACACCATCCATCACAAAATAAGATACCCATAAAATTCTAGAAATAAATCTCATTTTTGCCTCTCTTGAAGTGAGTAAATATATTAGCTTGAACCACACTACACATCCTATGCATCATGACTCCTACTGACATTTGAAGTTCTTTAAATCTTGATCCATAAAATTCTCTCTCATCTCTAAATGATTCTCTATTCCTGCCAATTGGGTTTTCAACAATCCTACCAACTCATTTCTATGGAACTATTTCTAAGTCAGCCTTCTACATTTTTTTTTTATTTTTAATATTTGACTGATTTATCCCAAGACTTTGAGATTTCCATTATCTGGCACTTGATTAAAAGGAAAGCAACATGAAACTCTTGAGGTAAATTCCTAACACCTGTGATAGCCAGACCAAATGAGCCATGGGCTACAGAAAGACCTTTCATATATCACTCTCCAGAAAGGTGTTAATCATTTAACATGTTCTTAAAGGCTACTACACCCTCCTAAATCTGTATTAAAATTTGACTTGTATTCTAAGACCATTCCCTTTTGAGCTTGATTGATATCCCACACATATACTTTTCCCCCTTAAGATTGAATTATTTAACCCAATTCACATTTACTTATTTCAGCAAAGTAGAAGTCTGGAATATCTTTTCACTAATTATCCTTTTCCCTACTTCTCATAGATTCTTGCTTAGTGTTTCATTTGCATATTGCCTTGTTGTTGTTTCTCTAATATACTCTATCTCAAAATTGGCTCTATGATTGAATTAACTTCCATAGGTACATATTACATTATCAACTATGGAAGAATCTATTGCTTTCGACTCCAAAAATACACCACACCGGAGGCATAAACATATATCATTCTTTTAATTTAACATATAAAAAAAAAAGAAAAAGATTTGCAAGGCATGGAATTCTTTTGAACATCTGAGTCAAAGTCATCCTGGGTACCTGGAGTTAGTTATAAAGCAGAATTTGAAACCTTGTAGCCATGACCTCCAGAGGGCAGACCTGGAACATCTAAAGTACCATCTTTTAGACCACAGCAACAGAGAACTGGGCACTAAAACCATTCATTTCAACACTCATACACATGTTTATTGGACATTACTGCAAAGTTCTAGGCATAAGTTATAAGACAGAATCTGTATGATCAAGGTCTGTCAAAGGAAATTAGAATGTGATATGTCTGTAATAGTGGTTGAGTATGGGGAAATACATAGAGGTGACTTGGAGAATCAAGGAAGTCTTCCTAGAGGAGATGACAACTAAGTTGAGTACTAATTAGTCAGAGAAGGAATTTTGAGAGAATGTTCCAAACCATGATAGCAGCAGATATGTAAGCCTGCAAGTGAAAGTTACTGTAGGAATACCATATGAAGTTCAGAAAAGCTCCTTATTGGATAGCAATAACACCTGATGAATTTAAGTAGTAAATTATGTAAAAGTAGCTCTTAAGCATGAAAGTTTTACAGATTACTGATCTAAATTTTATTTTTTATATTTTTTATTTGTTGTCATATTTTAAAGATAACCTAAAAATTACATGTTAAGATAGAAAAGAAGTGTTCCTATAAAACTATGAACTGTCTCTGAAAAGAAAAAAAGAAAAATATCAACCTATTTTAAACCTGTACAGGCATTATAAACTGATTCAAGTTGTAAAATAAATGATCAAAAATTATCACCTAACCAGTGACACCACAGCGAATATTACCTGAATGTGTTGTGATAAACTCGTCCTTGGAGGTATTTAGAAGGTTGTAAATCCCAGAATCTTTCTAACTATACCCCATCCTAGGAAACAGAGAATTGACCATTTTGAATATAAATAGATTTTAAAAGTTTTATCTGTATCGCTAAATTATACCTATAAAGCTTTTTACAAAATGCCTCTTCTCCATATAATGCTAAATAGTAAAAATATTCTAAATTTACGAATTTCAAATTAAGGTTCACCTCAAAGTTCTAAAATATGAAATAACATTCATGTAGATAATTACTTTTCTAGTTACAGTCGAGCTAACAGCACTGAGAATTCCAAATAGCATGATTTCTATTATAAATACACTTAGAAGAACAATCCAAACCCCCCCCCAAAATTATTAGGGAGATTTGTGATCTTCATACATTATTTTGAAAATTTTGACTTGATACTGCCAAAGAACATCACATTTAACCTGAAAATTAAAAGAAAAAAAAATCCCCAAACTCAAAAGGTAGTCAAATAAATGCATTTATAGAGCACTGGTTGGTCTCTGACATGTAGTTTGTGACATCAACATGCCAGGTTTCATATCATGTTCAGTGTATCCTATTTCTCTGGATTGATTGGCAAAGCAAAAACTATCTTATGCTAGTAAGTCTCCAGTCTTATGTATCTTGTCAGTTTAGAGGAGAAAAGTAGAATTCCATTACAAATGTATTCATTGAAGTAATGCTGTATTTAATCAATTCTAATCTGTACATTCCTCCACATAGTAACCTCACGGAGAATGGGACGTGTGCTAAAACTGATGATAAGAAAGCCCTGTATCGAATTTGCTGAAATATGGTTATACTACTACAGCTGCTAATAGTAATAATGGTAATAAGTAGTAAGCAACTAACATTTATTGATTGCTTTTAATGTACTAGACCCTGTTTGATTATATTATTTGTATTAAATAACTTAATCCTTAAAAACTTGATATGAAGAGAGAAGTTAATTAAAATGTGGTTGAACTGGCAATAAATCTGTTTGATTACTCCTGCTGGAATTCAGATCCCTTTTTCTGACTGCAAAAGAAAAAACAGTCTTTTAAAATTCAATCAGGAAGATATTTGTACAATATGCTACTCTATCTTAAAACTATCCAAAACATCAAACATTAATCTATATGTGTTCTTTAACTCTTACTCTATTGTTCATTACTATATAATAAAATGACTATATCCTCTCAGCTCTTATGGCAAACCACCTTCTTAAAATTCATAACTGAATATAATTACATATCAAAGGAAATACTCCAATATCAATTTTAAACATGCTTGGCATGACATTTGTCTTAGTCCTTGGGGACAGAGCTCACATGAGTAGGTCTATACTGAACATGGCTCTTCTTAGAGATTTGGAAGAGAGCATCTATGAAACAAAAAACTTAAAAGTTTTCCTGAGTAGAAATTGTAGTTACATGTTCATCAAAATAAAAAACGATTAAAACTTTTTTATTGTAGCTACTGTAGTGTGCTGAACAGTGCCTCTCCCAAAAGATATGTCCACCCAGAACCTGTAAATGTAACCTTATTTGGAAAGGATCTTTGCAGATGTAATTAAATTAAGGATGTCAAGATGAGGTCATCCTGGATAATCCAGGCAGGCCCTAAATCCAAAGACAAGAGTCTCTATAAGAGAAAATCAGAGAGATATTTGAAACACATAGAGGAGAGAGTCATGCAAAGATAGAGGCAGGGGTTGGAGTTATGCAGCCATAAGCCAAGGGACACCTGGGGTACAGGATGCTGGAAGTCACAAGAAAGGATTCTCCTCCAGAGGGAGTGATACCTTGATTTACGTCTTCTGGCATCCAGAATTATGGGAGAATGTTTGTTGTTTTTAAGCCACCAAGTTGTGGTTCTCTGTTTTAACAGCCAACAGGAAACTAATAGAGCTGCCAAATTAAAACCATTTTCAAAACAGTCTATTTTCTTTGACATTAGGGAGTTGAAATTTGGTAGAGTATTACTTAAATAAGATTACTGGGTTATGTTTAGGGTTAGAATTAAACCTGAAGATGTAGCAATGAGTTGAACTCATCATTCTCCCCAATTTATGCTCCCACCTTTATTTTCTGTCCCAGTGAGTGGTTTCATCATGTAAATAACAGCCTGAAGCTGAAATTTGAGAGTTTTACTGAGATATTTTCTTATCTCCATTTTTTGGACATTCTGTTGCTCCTTCGATCCACTTCTGCCCCCATTAGACTTCTTTAAACAGTATAACACCTTTTTTGTCTATGGAATATCCCCTTCCTTCCTCTGGTCATATTCACATTGTAATTCCCCTGTCCCTCAGATACCAGAATAATCATTCCATTGTATCCATTCACTCCCTTTTCAAAATCCTTACTAAATTTTCCTTGCCTACTGGCTAAATTTTACCTGCCCTAGAATGCTCTTAAAGGTGAAGTCCCAGATATCTCTCTGGCCTCTTTTCTGACCAAGTCAGAACAGAATTGACCTGGGCAGGCTTAAATGCCTCCCTGTGGGCTCCTGGAGTATCCTGAGACTTCTCTGTTACAGCATTTATCACATTGCTTATAACTCTCCACCTCCCCTACCAGACTATGTCTCCCTTGAGGACAGGGATTAGGTATCATTTACCTTTTAATCCTCAGAAACCAGTACTATAGTAGGCGTCTCAAATCTAACTAGGATTCCATGGGTCTGAGAATACTCCGTAGGTATGTCCATTTGCAGGAAAAGAAAAGTATTATTATTAATTATTATTATTTTAACTTTCCAGGAGAAGACTGTATATCTTTGAGAGTGGCTAAGGAATACAGCGATGATTAGGCCAGGCCCAGGCATATAGAACTGGAAAAGAGTTTGAGGAACAAAGTGGAAGGATGTATCATAAGCCACTCTAATGCTTGGGCCTGGGCAAGTACACTGGTTGTAATTTTAGAGCCTGGTAAGTGTACTGGGGCTTAAATAGTTTCCCCACCCCCTCCAAATTCATTCCCATATGAGCCTGTCAATGTGACATTTGGTAACAGAATTTTTACAGATATAATAAAGTTAAGACGAGGTCACACTGGATTAGAATGGGCCCTAAATTCAGTATGACTGGCATCCTTATAAGAAGAGGGAAATTTGGACACAGAGACACAGCCACACAGAGAAGACCATGTAAAGATGGAGGCAGAGATTGGAGTGATGCCTCTATAAGCCAAGGAACTCCAAGGATTCCTACAAACACCAGAAGCCAGAAGAGGCAAGGAAGGAGTCTTCCCTAGAGGCTTTCATAGGACTACGGCTTGCCAACACCTTGATTTCAGACTTCTGGCCTCCAGAGCTATGAGAAAATAAATTTATGTTATTTTTAACCCATTCAGTTTGTGTTGCTTTGTTATAGCAGCCCTAGGAAATGAATACAACAACTAAACAAGATACTGAGGGTGGGGAAGAGCATTTTCCTTATTTCTACATGAAAAACAACTTGGACTTCATGCCAGTGAACTTCAGAGTTTCTACCTTTAGGAACACTGGAGAAAAAAATTCTTTTGATCCAGACTCAGCATTGTCACTGTGAATGCTGGCTAAAATAGCAGGTGTGAGATGCCATTTGTAAGTGGCTTTAAGAACAGTCAACATTAACAAGGGAAGGTCAGAGGGGAAGATTATAGAATACTGTTATCATATATAGCCTATGTGACACATCTCTGGGGTCTTCCCAAAATAAGTAGACAAGATTTTTGAGGAGAGCTGTATGTCCTAATTAAACAGATCATGGTAAGAACCAATAGTTCACCTTTGGAAATGGCACTATATTAATATTCTTAGTCTAGTAAAAGTCTGGTTTGGTACATTGCTGACATTAAATAAGTGTTCGCTGAAATATTTATTTCATCACTCACATGATGAAAGATAACAAGAGAGAGCTGCTAATACATAAGGAAGAAATTATTGTGAAAGGAAAATTTTCATTTTATGATAAGAATGCTATTGATTAATTCAACAAATATGTTGTGAGAACCTACTTCACAATACATGTTGGAGGAAGAGGAAGAAATTATGAAATACAAAAAGAAAGCAAATATGTTCTTTTGCCAGATGGTTCACTGTCTAACTGGTGAGTCAGACACGAAAGCAAATAATGTTAATCATATTTGCTTAGAGATATATACTAAGTACTTTGGAAGTCAAAAAGACAATCTGTAACTACTGAGGAAAACTTCTCAGAGGTGGTATGTAAATTGCTTTATGAAAGTTTTGTATGTAGGAGTTTTCCATGAGAAGAGAATTTGCCATGACCTAGAAATATGAGAAACCATGGCATATTACATTATTTTGGTGGTATTAAGGTTTAGGGCTCATGAAAGAGAGATGCAGAATATAAAATATCTATGCCATCCTTGAATTTCCACTATCTTGAGTCATCTCAACAGAAGTATGTGTGAGAGGTTGGATTAAAGGCAGAGAGAAATTTAAAATACTATTTCATTTTATCAAGGCAAAAATGTTAAAGACTAAGTAAAGTTATTTGCCCCTTATTCATAATTGAAATATTTTCATCATTCCAAATTTCCCTGTAACAAAAATTATATGTATTAATGGATCTATAGTCCTTTCTCACCTACTGTCCCTTCTAAATTCTGAGTGAAAACATCAGGCAGGTTTAGTTTAAAATTATGGGTATGAGAACTAATATGTTATTTCTCTGATACAGGACCTCTCTAAAAAAAGTGAACAGAAAATCTGCAAAAGCTTGCTTGTCCATGTTTGCATCTCTCAAAATAGTATAAACTTTACTGAAAACTTAGGTAGGCAGTTGAATACGACAAATGATTGAGGACCTAGGAGAGGTCATATCAATGGGGGTAAGACAGCTAGGTCAAGGGCGTAGCTCTAGGAATGAAGATGAAAAACGTGGTTCAGGCAATAGCAAGAAAGAAGCTTGATCCTGAGGATAAGAATTGCTGAATCTAAAGATCCTGATATATTTCTCTCAAAGGAGATGAATTAGTCTCTAAGTAACTTTAGTCAATCAAAAGGGACAGTTGTTAGGAATAAAATGAGTATTTAAAAATTGAAGAATCAAGGAGGCTTTATGGAGGAGGCATTATTTCATTTGGTTCTTCACTAAATTCATTATCCCCAATTTCTAGAAAGAAATCTAAAAGGACAAGGAACCTTATTAACATTGGGTCATCAGCCACATAATTCAATCTTGAGAAATGACTCTCCCTATAAACAGACTGTTGAATTCTTTACTGAGAATTCACTAGGAAAATAAAAAAGATGCAATTCCAATCCTTAGTTAAGGACAATATTACAATAGATAGAATTCATGGCTCTAATTCTGAAGCTTTTCTACCCCTCTAGATCAAGGCAAGTGTAGATATGTTTTATTTTTAAGAATATATTTGTATATATATTATATATGTTTAAATAGTAAATGTGATTTGGCTTTTGTGAGAGAGGAAGCATCAAGTGACGGAAGGCAAATAAATCTTTTCAGAAACAAATGCATTCAATAATAGCAAAGGGCATTTAGAAACTGAATAAGTAGACTTGCTTTTATACAAAATACTATTCTTTTTGAAGTTTTCACCCATGTAAAAGCTCCTTTTGTGAAACTAGGTTTTCATCATCTCCCACAAGCAAACTATAACACCAAGGAAATGTTTAAAACCCTCAAAATGGTCCCTTACAGCAAAACACTGAATATGCACGCAGCCATTCCTGCTACACTGATTTTAACGAGCTTGGGTTTTCATGTAACACATCATAAAACTATTATTATAGTGGCACCCACTAGTGCTGCTCAAGTTTTAAGTACAAATCCATTGCAGAATCTACTCCTACCTGCTTGGAATGAAGTTCAAAACAACTTGCTTTAAAATAAAAGTATTTGTGTAGATACCCATCTTCAAATAGAAACAGGCTATGTAAAAAATGACTTGAAATTAGACAATTAAATTTATATTATTTAAGATGCAGTGCAGAGATCTGTATATAGAGGCCATAAAAAATAAGAGAATGTATATTTTATGCTAGGGTCAATGACAAATATTTAGACATATATTATCTTTAGAGTATGATTACATTAAATATGGGCATTGTTTCTTGAAAAGTATTTGGTCTCACTGAATTAGAAGCTCTGAACTAGAAGCTTTCCTCCACCCCAGAGAATGTGAAGAGTATGAAAATTGTGGTATTCAGAACAATTCAAAGGTGACAGAAATTACTTGAGGAAATATAACACTCAGCTCAAGGGTCATAGAAAAGATTTTCTATCTTTATTTTTTATTATTTTTCCTGATTAAAATATAATCCATAATTGTAAAAATTACAAACAAAGGAGACAGATGTGAAGATATATATTTTCCTAATATAAATATTGAAAATTATCTATTTTATCTCTCAAACTCAGGCACAAATTATATTGACCTTTTTCTTTCCATACCTTTGCACATTCTAGTTCCTTAGTGGGAATCCCCTCCCTCACTTCTTTACCTGATGAACTTACTCTCATCCACTGACACTTCTAGACAATACTCAAAACCTTTTTTTCCACTAGTGTACATTCCTTGTGTCTCTTTCAATACTGTTGACATACTTTTACTATGTGTTACTAATAAAAATTCAATTATACATTCTCTACTAATTATATTATTAGTAATATTTAATGTAAAAATGTTATAATTTATAGAACACCTACACAGGCACAATATAAATTTTATATATAATAGATTTCATCTAAATTATATATGTAATAGATTTCATCTAAATTATATATATAATTTAATCAGATTTTGAAAGTTAAGTAATTTACTTAAAGCCACACATCTTACAAGTATTGATTTCCATATTTTCCTCTCTCATAAAACTGTCAATTCCCAGAAGTCTGAGAAAGTGTCTTAGTCTTTCTAATCCCTGGTAGGTTCTCAACAGATGTCAGTTAAATAATACATTTTCTATAAATGAACAATGGGAACCTATATCATTTTGAAAAATTAACTGAGAGTATTTCTTTTTTTTTTTTTTTTTTTTGCGGTACACGGGCCTCTCACTGTTGTGGCCTCTCTCACTGTGGAGCACAGGCTCCGGACACGCAGGCTCGGTGGCCATGGCTTACGGGCCCAGCCGCTCCGCGACATGTGGGATCTTCCCAGACCGGGGCACGAACCCGTGTCCTCTGCATCGGCAGGTGGACTCTCAACCACTGCGTCACCCTGCGTCACTCAGGGTATCCTTGTGATACCCTGAGAGTATTTCTTGACGTATTTTAGACTTTAAATATATTACCTTTTAAAATTCTTCATAAAATAAGCATTTATTATTATTTACTTTGCTTTGTTAAGATTAGAGAACATGTCTAATTAAATGACATATGAGTATGGTACTTTTTCCAATCACTTCAGAAATTTATAAAATGTTCTCAGTATATAAAGGACTTAACATATATGATCCTTAATATTTCTTGATTAATCTAAAAACAGTTATCCATTTTCAAAACTACTCCTTCATTTCTTATAATATGTGCCAGATGTGAATGATATTGTTAAAGGAAACTTCTTGCTTGATTAATAATAATGGATAACATTTTTACAAACCAATTGATATGGGTCCTAAAAAGTTTGGGCATTCAATGTGTATTAGTTCATTTAATTTTTTAAACAACTCCAGTAAGTACTGTTATTATCATCATTTGGCTAATGAGAAACTAAGTCACAGAAGAGGTAAGTAATTTATCCAAGGACACACTACTAGTTAGTGGCAAACCCAAGATTAGAACACAAGCAGTATAGCTCTAGAGTTCATACTCTTACCATCATTTTCTACTGCCTCTCACACCCACATCTCATTTCAACATGGAGACATAGTGTTTTGCCTCACTAAATAAATCCCATACTCTACAACTATTCTTTTTGCTTTGAAATACATAATCAATAGTAAACTCAATTCTTAAATACACAATCAACATGGAATTTAATTCTTAAACATGTGACTGGCTGTTAATAAATCGTGAATAAAAGTTGAGTAAATAAACGATCACAATATTTTTTTCTTCACTCTCTATTGATATCTATCTTGTACCTTATAACTTGTTCTCCCCTTTTAAGTATTTTCCTTCCTCTTCCAGTCCACAGCTAAGAGAGATATTTTTCTGAAATGCAAATCTGTTTCTTGCTTTATGTCTCCAATGACTGTCCACTGCCCTTGTGATACAGTCTGAATCCATGCCAGGGATTTAAAGGCAAGCAAGAAAGGTCTAATAAAATCAGATGAATGACCAACTCTCACACAGATCTTCCACTCACAACTTTGTGCCTGAATTGCCCTTAGGTCTATCCCTTTCCTAGAGTTCATACTCAAGAGTCCCCTCATTTATCATTTGCCACATGATAGTAATACTGTTCAAAGTTCTTTGTAATTATCTGCATCTGTCTTCCCCACATAATTTGAAGCTCCCTGAATATCTCTCAATGCAACAACTCAAATGAGGGTAGTGCCCATAACCATCAATCTTAAACTCGTTCCAGCTCTCTCCCTATCTCCACTCCAGTACCTAAAATTTCCAACGGGAGGATGATTCCCCTGCTCTCCAGATAACCTTTCAAGTGCCATTACTTGAGGCTCTTTGACCTTGGTTTCCCTGGCCTTGAATAGTTCTGGAATGCAAGGTCACAAGGATGTGAGATAATCCTTCTAAATTCCACATATCTAATGACAACACAACACATTTTTAAGCAGTCGACTGCCTCTAAATTTTTTTTAACCAAAATAGAGTATTTCCTAAATAAAGGTGAATATCTATGTTTAGATTTTTAAGACCTAGAACTTCTGAATTAGTTTTTCATCTTATAAGTAAGTAAGAAGTAAGTAAATAAATAAATAAAATGCATCGTTACCAGATACATTGGCTGCCAGGAATGAATAATATATTAGAGAAAATACAATGTAAATGTCTGTGGTTGCTAAACAGTTCTTTCAACAATGGTCTGAGATGTTTTTAAACTGTTTTTTTTTTTTCAATTTATGTGACCCCCACTTGGTTTTCATCAAGTTCACATCAGGGGAACCCTCGGATAATCAGATAGAAACAGGTCTAGCATAGGAAAAGCTCAATAACCAGCGGGAAGCAGACCCAAATCCATAATAACCAATGAAAATCTGACTCAAATCAAAGTAAATAAACTATCAAAAATTTTAAAAGAATAAAATAGGAGGAAACAGGAAACAACTCGAAATAATCACTGTTAATTACAGGGAAATAAGTTCACATTAAAAACTCTTAGATTTGATTATTCTGGAGCATAGTCACATGCAGTGCTTTTATTTTTGTTAAATTTATGAAGAGTAATCTAATAGCATATCACACAAATTTTAAAAAATCTAGTATCAAATATGAGTTAACATGGTTTAATTTTTGTCCTCAAAATCAGATTATAAATTATTTTAAGTAAATAGGTTTTTGTCTGATTTGAAGATTAGAGATGGGGTAGGAAAGTCTGTCTTTCATATGCATGATGAAAGACTCCTAGAAAAATAGGGCCTGTGATTTATATTTTCAGCTAATAAGATTTTTACACAGCAGTGTAACTCACATATTCTTATTTACAAGAAAATAAGGATTTGGCTTATTATTCATGGAAAATTTGTTTTATTGTATTTCATTCCACAGTAGTTCTCAATCTTTTCCATTCTAGCATCTTTGGTGGCCTGTGGAAAGATCCCAGTTATAATGGGATGGTGCCTGTGTGTGTGGCTCAAAGAAGCTCATGCAAAATGGGTAGTTATATGTTTTATAAATAATATTTTACTATGCTCCATATCACTTATTTGTTAAGAATAGAAATAATATATATTTCCCCAAGGAATTATTTAAGAATGATGTACAGTCCAAGAAAATACATTTTATTACCTGCATAGTACCCATAAGACCACACATGTTAAGTTCCTTACATAATAATGAAAGACTGCTTTTAAACTTGCTTGGGTTCTTTCTTTCCCCAAAATAAACCAAATTTCAGATAAATTGGGTATTTAATAATTTTAGGGACTTTATTAACATTAAAAAATGTAGAGGATGATCACTCCTCAGTGATGTTTTCCATGCATCTCAAACTTTATAATAGTAATATGAATGACAACTCTGAGCCAGTGCTACATATCTGTCTATATTGATCCATAAAACAAGCTCAAAGATAGATATTATGCCAATTTGATAAATGAGAAAAGGCTTAGAGAAGTTAAATACCTCATTTAGAGATACTATGCAAAGTAAGATGAATTTTAATTCAGTTCTGAATGTGAAGGTCATGCGTTTTCCAGCAAACAATGTTGACGAACATGTAAATTAATATTTACCCTATATCTACTGTGTATCAGGTATTTTCAAGAAGACTTTCATGAAGTTTTACACATCAGCCAAGATGCTTAGCACCTGGAAATGACTATTACATATTAAATAATAAATCCCAAATAAAAATCTGCATGATGGTGCCTCCACTCTGGCCCACAGTGAATCTATCTCAAAAGAATTTGTCCAGACTTCCCTGGTGGTGCAGTGGATAAGAATCCGCCTGCCAATGCAGGGGACATGGGTCTAAGCCCTGGTGCAGGAGGATCCCACATGCTGCAGAGCAACTAAGCCCGTGCACCACAACTACTGAGCCTGTGCTCTAGAGCCTGTGAGTCACAACTACTGAAGCCCAGCGCCTAGAGCCTATGCTCTGTAACAAGAGTAGCCACTGCAATGAGAAGCCCATGCATCAAAACGAAGAGTAGCCCCCCGCTTGCCGCAACTAGAGAAAGCCTGTGCACAGCAACGAAGACCCAATGCAGCCAAAAATTAATTAATTAATTTTAAAAAAAAAGAATTTGTCCAAGTACAAATATTTCCTCTGGAGTTTTAGTAATAACTATTACTACTGGTTGCTAATGAATATTAGAGACTTTACTTTTGATATCTCATTTAGACTGAAGAAGAGGATTTTTCAATGTAGAAGGTTAGTGGCATTCTTCTGCATGGTTCACTAAAGAGGACAATAATATGGGAGACTAACTAACATTGTATTTAGCTTGAGTCAAGAACCTTGAATGGAAAATAGAATTTATGGTTAAAAGAAACATGGCTAACCTACAAGTTGCTGTGAAGGATTTACCACTAACCCAGGAAGAACAACAAGTGATGTGAAAGATGTTTCATTAAATACTTAAGGAATACGGTGACTAAAGACCCAGAGTCTCTAGTCCCAAACATGGGATTTTACACGTTGAATAACTCTCTCATTTTTGGCTTTACTCTGAGATAAAGTATACATGGGTCTAATTAGCTATCCTATTCCCCTTGCAGATCTTCTGAAGTGCTCCATTTTCCAATTATCTTTGGCTTTGAGACAACTTAATGACATCAAAACATTGGGTCACTCACCAAATATGACCTAAGGATTCTATACTGAGAAAATATTCTATCTTATTGTATTAATAGTAACCTAGTGTATGAAGACCTTAAGGTATATGTTAGGGACCTAGGCCTTAAAGTCTATTTCATTGTTTCCTAATTTTTGTTGAATTCATAGATCTCTTTGAAAAGCTATTAAAATCTACATACAAGTATATATGAGACACAGAGAAATTCTTGTACTCAGTGAAATTTACATGTAGTTTCAGAAGGTTCACAGAATTCCTTGAGCATGACTAGAGATGTTAATTCCAGACCTTCTGGATCCATATTCATCAGTTCTATTCTTACTTTTCTTCCTAAGAATAATATGATATGGGGTCAGGGATAAATCTCTTATTCTGAAGTTAAAAATAAGCTAGACATACAGCCCATGTTTAATGCTAAGTGTTCTAGCCATCAATGCAAAAAGGTAACTTAATCACATATATAATTCATAAGGTAAATTTAAACTATAAAGAATCATCTCTTTGTTCAGGAAAGCATAATTTCTGACAACAGAAAAGTGATTCTCACATGTCCTCATGAAGAAAATTCTATGTTACCTAATAAATGAATATTGTCATCCACAGTATCCTTATTGTACAGATATACCCACAGAGCATGAGATGCATGCTTGTTGCTTGGGGTTTAAGGTAAAGTGCTTTGTTTTGTTTTGTTTTGTATTAAAGCAAAGGAGTTCTGCTTATTTTGGGAGTAAGATTTTTTTCAAAGTTCAGTAGAAGTTTGAACTAGTCAATAATCCTACATTTTGTCTGTCTTTTCCCTGTAAGAAAAATACTAACTTCAATATCCTGAGACTATCTTAAAACCTATCATGCAGTAGAGGTTCATAAATATTTGTTTATTACTTGAGAGAGTGACTCCTAGGAATTACCAGCCTTCTTACTTGTTTGAATTCCCAGACTCAGTAAATCTTAGGTCATTTTATAAGGAAAATATGTCTCTATTAAATTTTTCTAATGTTTCCTTGAGATTTTCAACATAGTTTTCATAATTAAGCCAGGTTAATTTATACACCTATAAGTAGATAGCTTTACTCTTCCCATTACTTATATTCACGCAAATCAAAACCAGAAGACTTTACCAAAATGTTGTCTCTATCTGTAACCCCAAGATCCTCAAGGTTCTTATAATTCAAATAGCTTCTTATAATTCAAGTAACTAAAACCAATAACATTTTTAAGTGCCACCAATTTCTTTCAACACAACTTTCTACCTACTGTCTCTGTTGTTATTTTGTTGATCTTTGTCTTCCACTTGTTATTTATTTACATTCATTCAACATGCAATTGTGTCACAGAAGCAATGTCTTTCTTCAAGTTTCCATTTTGGTGCGATTTTATTGTCTAATCAAGAATTATTCTATGACTTATGACTGAAAACTTAGATATCTGTTTTAATTCACATTTCATACTATTAGATTTTTTTGTTTTTCTGAAATCATCATGTATTCATGGGTACCCTGGATCACACAGATTCCACATATTTTGATTCCCAGTCTATGGGTCTAGTTTTAGAATATGGTCACCATAATTATATAGCATTTTCTAAAATGTTTTAGAAATCTCTCATTCCTGAGAGATGTTTACTTTTCTAATTTCACCTTTTTATAATTTTAACCTAGAAATATGATGAAAAAAATCACTACACCTTTGGAGTTCTTACTTAATAGTGATTTGACTTAACTGAATCTCCTTACAAGAGTAATAAAGTTTTTATTTAGTCCTTCAGAAGAAGAAAAGTTGGAAATAGCAGAAGCTTAACATTAATAGTATATATTTTAGTAAAATTTTACATGTGTTTATTTTGTGCAAATATTTAATTAACAAAAAGAGAATAAAATAACAATTTTATTGGTTTTTAACATTGTAGAGGTGTTTATTGACTTGACTACTAATTTTTTATTAATCTTTATTGAAGTATAGTGGCTTTACAATTTTGTGTTAGTTTCTGCTATACAGAAAAGTGAATCAGTTATACGTATACATATATCCCCTCTTTTTTTTAGATTTCCTTCCCATTTAGGTCACCACAGAACATTGAGTAGAGTTGACTACTAAATTTTGAATTAACTTTTCTTATAAAGCCTTTCATTAAACTGATCTTTAACAGACTGCTTTCCATACTTGAAAAATTCCTGCTTATCATTTGAGGTTTCTTGGCTAGTATATTTTTAAGATATAAATATCTGGAAATACTGTCTCATAGGTATTTGTATAGTTATTTGAATGATGCCTAGGCCTCAATAGATAATTTCAATGGCATTCAAAAATGACCTTCTAAATGGTATTATTTGAGGGAAGATCAAATGGGTGTTTTGTTTATTTTGTATTATCCTGTCTCAAAATTTATTATATGACTGAAATGGTCACCTAAGAAATAATTCATTTCTCCAGATTAACAACACATTCTTTTGAAAGCCAAATTCTGCCTGTGCTAACATATTCTCACCTTTGTATAAATTTATACAATTAGATGAGAGTTCTTAAAAATTACTTGATATGGATATTAGTGGGGCCATCTTGATGGAGGGGTTACAATGCAGAGATATAGAAGTTTGAGGCCTTTTAATTTTTTACATTACTATTTTACTATTTATTTACTTATTTTCTCATTCACACATAACTTAGAGCTTAGGGATTTTCACAAGAAAATCTCTGTCATGGAATTTCTGCCTAGGCAGGACAGAGGAAAATGTAAAATTATGGAAGGACTGTTTATTCTGGAGATCTCTAGCCTGGATATGGGCCATCATACAACTCAAGCTTTTATGCCCAGCAGATGAGTTATAGTCATATCTCAGTATAAGTTCTAAACCTCAAAATTCTTTTACTACTTAATATTTTAGTCCATTGTATTTCATTTTGAAATTTAATAACTAATATATTTCCCAGTTCCAAAATTCTATGATTCATCATCTTCTTGGATGAATTATTCTTTTTTTTTCCCCCCTTTCTTTCTCACATACACATGGATGAGACAATATTTCCAGACATTAATCTCTTAAAAATGCACTAGCCAAGAACCTTTAAATGACAGATGGGGATGGCTCAAGTACAGAAAACAATCTGTTAAAGATCAGTTTAATAAAAGGGTTTATAAGAGTTAATTCAATAATTAATAAACAAATCAATAAAAGCCTCTAAAATAATAAAAATAATGCAATTAATCTCTCATTCTCTGTTTATTAATTAAACATAGTAAAATAAACAAGCACACAAAATTTACTGAAATGCATAATATCATTGTAAAATTTCTGCAAATTCCAACTTTTCTTTTGAAAGAAAGAAAAAAAATACTATTACTTTGATAAGAAGTCAATTAAGTCAAATCACACCACAGGTATCTGAATAGCAGTGACACCTGTATTAGGACAGAAGCATATATGTTCTTAACAATGCCTAGAGAATGAAGATGTGTTTGTGATGATTTTTAGGGAAGAAATATAAAATATACAACAAAACCAGACCCGAAAATTCTGTTGTTTTTATTTTAGGTGAAGCACATCAATTATAATTTCTGGAAAGTAATCAAATAAAACAAGTGACTCCCCTTATAGCACAAATAGCGGTCACTTGTCTTTCATCCCTAAAATTCTAATTAGATAATTTTCCCTTCTCTTTTTTCCCCATCTTTTCTCCCTTTGTCTCTCACATATACACATATTTTGGGTGTGAGCCAATTTAACTCTTTGTATTTCAAACTGCATAATCAGGCATAGCTGGACACAGAATATTTCAGTCTTTTATCGAGAACATATTGTTTTAACCTAAATGAAACACCTGCAAAGAGATTCTAAACAGAATATTCTCAGGTTCTATATCTGGATCTTTCCTTCTACACTCTTCCCCCTTTTCTGATTTAACTATTTTCATTTAAAAAATAGGTTATGTTTCTTCAAAATAACTTTTTGCAAAGTATCCTAAAAGCAAAGAGAACTTTAACTTTATATTTAACATTATTTCCAGTAATATCATCTCTCTTATTTATGAGACTCCCAGAAAATCAATCATAATAACCAATGAACTCAAAGAAAATCCTTTATTTAACCATGACTTATGTTCACATACAAGTTCTAAGACAGAAAGGGGGCTCAAGTTGTTCCTTAGATCTTCTTATTTTTTAGAATCCCTTGCCAAATTTCTTGTAAGTCCTTTTGACATTCAAAAGGATCTAGATCAAAAAGGTTCTGTTTCTGTTTCCAAAATCATTTTTTTTCTTTTACTTTTACTGACATTCCAACAACACCTATCACTTCCTACTCACCTCTAACTCTCTTTATGAGTTGGCCTTCATATCTGTGAATAAATCAAGTGACACATTCAACCACATAAAAAGGGAAAAGAGTCAAGCATTCAGACAAAAAGGATTTACTGGCCTAACACCAGCCCTAAGATCTGCCCTCTAAAGAACAAGATTTTAGTTGGAATCCAGTGTAATATGAATATCAATATGTGCGGAAAGATCAAGGTGTGACAGTAACCTACGACCTTGTTGGATCCAGGACAATGTAGGTTTAAATTGCTATGTGATATTAAACTAATTGTTAAGATTCCCTGAGCTGTCTTCATTATAATAAAGAGCTATTGATATTTTCTTTAAAGAGTTATTCTAAGGCCAACATGTAACATTAATGTAAGGATATAATAGGTACCTAATAAATGGCATCTAATTTGTCCGTATTAAAGCTGTTACAATAGACATACTGGCACAAAGTAATGCATGATAAAATTCTTGAAGAATGAATAGTATTTATAGAGGAAAATATGGGCATTTAGATTAATTGGTGCACTTAAATTATATCACTCATTTTTAATACTACACCAATTATGAAAAGGCACCTGAAAGGTGTTCAGATAGTAACTTAATTTACAGAGTACTACCTGAGTATCAGCATAGTATATTTTAAAGTATTGTTTTTTGCTCCACAGTCAAGAAATAAAGCCATAAAAATGGTTTCAGTCATATTGCTTTGTGTGTGTCTGCATTTAAAAGAGAAGTAGAAAATCTTGTCCAAAGAGAAATTGTTTTTAAAAATGCTGATCCTCCAAGTACGCTCCTGATAAAGGCAGATAACTTCCTTTGTCCATTATATCACTAGAAAATGTGAACAGTTCATTTGAACCTGTAAGATTTTTTTCTCATTGATGCAAAATCAGTCAACTTTATTCCTGTTGCATTAATTACATCATATGTCAAAGTATTAGTTTATCAAGAACTTCTCAACTTAGGCAATCAAAGCTTACATGAGAAAAATATTCCAGTTGATAACTAGTGAATATATTAATATTCCTCTCTATTTTTAGGACAGATCATGGGTCATCTACAGAAGAATCCCTTAGTTAAGTCCATGTGCCAAAATTCACAGAAACTCTTCTTTTAGTCAAAACACATTTAGAGCTATACTATTTTGAAATGCCACCCTAGAAAATAATTTGCCACTTTCTGTGTAACGTGGGGCAAACATTTGTACCTTTCTCAATCTTAATCCCAATTCAACTGGAATCAAAATAAATAGTGGATGTATAAAGGCTTTGAAAACTATATAACACTATACAAATACTATTATTAATATTAATGCTAAGTGGATATGTAAGCTGGAATAATCAATAGTCTTAAGGTAAAATGTGGTGATAAAAAATTAAGAACATGCAAAAAAATGGGCCTTTAAAAATAGCCATAATACATGCTCAATAAATGTTTATTGAATAAAAGAATGAATGAATGTGAGTAAATGAATCAGCATAAAACATATCTGAATGAAGATGTCACAAACATAAGTTTCCAGTCATCTTAATGGGTTCTGATAGTGAAGTTTACATATTGAAAGTTGTCTTGATATTTTTATTTAAAATAATAAACAGAATATTCATCTTTGACCTCCACTGTACAATATTTTATACATAGATATCGCACCCCTTATAAAAATTTCTGGAAAGTATATTTAATGAGCTGATGAACAAATTCTTAATATGGAAAAACAAATTTTAAGCCTACTCTTTTGTTAGCAGTCACATTAATATTAAATTATTGTAGACACACCAGTTAAGTTGTATCAAAAACTTTCTCGGTGATAATTACTAAAAATCAGTGACAGTGTGTACATGGTCCTAAATGATGGATATGCTCTTTCCAAACTGAATATTACCCTCTTCTCAGATTATTGAATCATATATTTTTCAATATTGTTGTTTGAGTTATATGTTTGTATTAACCCTTCCTAGAAGCAACATATGCCAATGGCTGAAATTCAGTTCAATTGCACAGTCTCAGGTAGTCTCTTAAAGAATGATTTTCAAGCATAACCTGTGTTTCAACACAAATAAAACCATAAGCAAGTCTTCCTAGCATTTTCTAAACTAATTTTTCAACAAGGTAAAGAAAGATATGTTCATTAAAATGATGAAGCAAAATTACATTTTCATAAAAAATAACATGGTTAGTAATGTTAGAATATTTAATTGATACTAACAAAAATTAATTGATACTAACTATAATCCCTAATATTTGTTTTTACAAGTTGTTGTGCCATGTAGCAACATTCCATTTAAGGCACACCAACATTAGGTATGCAGTGCAGGTATTATGTCTAGTTCATTCATCTAAAATGGAAGGTAATATCTGCACTAGTTGATATTCTGAACCTCTGGTTTTTTCATGTGTAAGTTGAGGTTAATTGTAAACAAACGTTTTAAGCACTCATTAAATTTAGCCACGGAAAGCACAATGTTGGTAAGATTATATATAATTTCTGTTGTTATATATTAATGCATATACCCACTGATATAATAACAGTCTTCAGGCTTTTTAGTGGTATGTCACATGATCAAAAATTAAGTCTTATTAGGTTTTGGGTTTTGTTTTTAATTTTATAGAAGTGGGAGAGTTGATCCCTTTATCTATTTAATTATATACTTTCACACATACAAGAGAGATCCAAAAAACAGATAAATATATTTTTTAGGCAAAGTTAACAGATACAAACATGTCATTCATCATTGATCAATTTTGCAAATCAGTGAGATTATGGGTACTTAGAGGTCTGGAGAATTTTTGAGAACAAGGAGTGAGTTTGGTATATAAATTCTAACTCTTTGGCTTTGGTTTCCATCATGCTTGATCACTCAGTTTCCATTTAATCAGTTGCCTGAATAGAGAATATACTTGCGTGGTGATAGTTATAACGTTATAAACATCCGGAGTTCGGTCCCTTAACCAGAAAAATCTGGATAGATCTGGGATTTGCATAATTGTCCTTAGGATTGCAATGATTCTGTTTCTTTCTGAACACAGGTCACTTTGCAGCTCTGTCTTTCTTATTTCCTTTCTCTCTCTCACTTCATTTTTAATTTTTCTTGCATCTGAGTCATGTGGTTTGAGCAGAAACTTCCACAACTGTGGAGTATCCTGAATATTGTCCTTGAAGGGACACAGGGACAGGGACTCAATGCACAACCTGCAGCCATCAAAATCTAGGAAATCTCTGCATTTCTTCAAAACTTGTGATTGCATGGAGCTCAGGAAAGTTCAGCTATAGGAAATGAGGGCGATTGCTACTCGCTCTCTAGCAACTAGCAGACAGCAACTCTGGAATTGCTCTGTGAATACCAATAATTCCTTCAACTAATCAGCAGTGTCCCTGATTTCTTTTTTAGTTTCAAGTTCTGTGGGTTCTGTGATGCTCTGTCAGATCAGTAAGACAAGTACAATCTTGTGACACACCAGGGGACTGACAAATTAGTCCCTCTGATTTCTGTAATTCTCCAAACGCCTTGAACTAAGGAAATGGCTAAGCCAAACTCTTCACAAATATGTCCACAACCTAACCAACTCGCTATGTTAAAGAAGCTAAATTGTCATACTCAGCTTTACCTTCTTGTAAATATCCCTGTTTGGCAATGGTTAAAGGGCAGAAAGATAATTATGATTTCATCCTTCTATATTTTGTGAAAAGAACCCTGACTTTTAAATTTCAGAAAGACAAATTGTCTCATAAATGATGCAATGGAAATTGGACAAAAAGCCTACTCAGTTGGTTTTAATAAACTGTGGAAACTATTTTTGTTTTGTTTTCCATTCTAGGCAGGGGAATCCAGCTGGTTTCAAGGGTGGTCACCACTACTTTTAAGAGCTATTGCATCGTAAAGTTAAAAGGCAACATGCAGGGATGGCATCGGCAAAACTGGGAAATGGTTCCTTTTAGTTTCATCAATCTCCCCAATTTGTGCCCTTTCTCCCCTTTTCTCCCCTTTAATATCACAACACACTCAAATTCTATACATTTTCTTTTCAACACTTGATTTAAGGAAGTGACCACTTTTAAGAGCATTCACCTTTTTTTTAAAGATTTTTTTGATGTGGAGCATTTTTAAAGTCTTTATTGAATTTGTTACAATATTGCTTCTGTTTTATTGTTTTGGTTTTTTGTCCATGAGGCATGTGAGATCTTAGATCCCCAACCAGGGATGAAACTCACACCTCCTGCATTGGAAGGTGAAGTCTTAACCACTGGACTGCCAGTGAAGTCCCCAAGAGCATTCGCTTTTATACAAGGCCAAGCAGACTTAGCCAAAAGGAATTTATGTCTAAATGTGAAATTTTATTGCAAAAAGTAAGTAGGTGGGAGAGGGACATTCTAGAATAGGATCTTACTGGCAGCTTTCCACATTCACATTTAGTAGCAGTTTTGAATAACACCCAAACATAACTGATGTCTACTGTTTAAATTACAAATATTTTGATATCTGTATAAGATTTTCTAGGAGTCACATTTTAAAAAAATAATTCAAGATTATTTTGGAGGCTTACCTTCCTATGGCAATCAGTACGTACAAAGACACGATTTCTAAATATTCATGATATCATGCTTCCTACAGTTTGCAAATCTAGGTTTTAGATTTTAAAAGATAAGAATGCTGGCTTGATTCAGATGCATTCACCTCTCGTAGAGTCTTCCAAAAGTTTACTTCTAATCTTGTATTTTATTTGTACTCATACTTCTGAGGCTTCATATCGATGTGTCTAAACATTTTCTTAAGCTCACCTATGTATTTAATGCTCAGGATAATATAGTGTTTAATCTGTATCATATCTGAAATGATGTGACAAAATTTTTAAATTAAATTCTACAATTCCTTCTCCAACAAGCATTCTCATTTGCTTCTTATATTCCCCACCTTAATCTGCATTTCTCTGTCCTATATTATTTTGCAAGTTGTATATTGTGCTATCAAGTTATGCCATTCATGTATACTAAGCTGTGAATATTTCATGTAAATAGTACTTATTGGGCTTGTACAGAGAACAACTTGCATTGTGGTTGTAGTATTATCCCTGGATACTACATACCCAGATCACCAAACTCAGAGCTTTGATTTGTTCATTATTTGATATAAATGATTTCCCTCTTCACCCCATATACATTAAATCATTTAATCCTATCAAGCCTACTTCAAAAGCAGTTTCCTGTTTCTCCCTTTCTTATTTTACTACCTTTGTCCAAGCCCCTTGTAACATAAACCTTCAACTGCCTTCTAACTAGCTTGTCAATTCACTACCACTCTCTCTGCTCTCTAGTCTCTCCATCTTCTAGGTGCTGGTGTTCTTGCTGCAATATAAAGTTTATCAATCTTCTGGCTAAAAATTTCTTTAGTGGCTAGTTGTCTTTTTTAGTAAGTAACTAGATAAAATCCAAATTATTTTTTTCAGGAGACAATGTTGTCTTTGTTTGGGTTCTTCCAGAAGCTGACTCTAAATCAAGGATTCAAGCACAATTTTTTGGTGAAGTCATCTCAGGAAAGAAGGGTAGGGGAATGGGAAAACAAAAGAGGGATAAGAAAGCAGTGACCAAGTGGGATTTATCAATCAAGTTACTTTTGTTGAAGCCTGCTGGGACTTTCTGGAGGCCTCTGAGTTATTGAGTTATTTAGCATTATCATATTTAGAATATGAGTTATTTAGCACAGTGGGTGAGGGAACTGGGGTATTAATTTACCAAATTTGGTTGAGGGCTATTCCTTAGGGATATTAGTTCTCCTGTATTTCTGATTACAACTGTAAGCAAAGCAGGCTCCAGGGGGCAAAACCATTAGGAAAGAGTTACAGGAGGAGGCAGTTTGAAATCTGGCCAGCAGCCATAACATTTTAAGCACTGAGAAGATATGGGAGAAAAAAAATGGGAAGACATATATAACAGCATTGTAATCCTTTCATATTTAAAACCAAAGGCTACCTTTATACAAATGGTGCTGTTACCAACCACCAGCTCCTGCCACATGAACTGTCCCACTTTTCTCAGACACGATATTTTTTTAATGATTGCGTGATCATGTCCATCTTATTTTTTAGCCTCATTCTTTGCCCACCAAACTCTCTGATTTTAAGAACAAGCTAAAATGTTGCTTTTTCATTAAAGCCTTTCATCTCAAGTTTTTAATTCCTTTCCAAGATTACAGAGTATTAAATTATAGCTGTATCATTCAAGGTGCCAAAAGTCTAGGTAAAAGGTAAATCTTTGAATTAATCATCCAAATATGCCCAAGTAGCCACATTTCTGAGGAATGTGACTTTTTTTAGTTGAATGATTCATACATCATTCTATGGTAGTGGTCATGAGGATTAAAGCAGTAGCATATATGAAATATTAGAAGAGTGCCTGGTACATGGCAATCATTATATGTGACTACTATTATTTTAGTACCTTTAAGAACCATCTGGAAATCTTCAAAAAATACATATCCCCAGGCTATAAACCCAGAGATTCTGATTCAGTAGTTGAGCTCCAAGAATCCAGATTTGTGAGCAATCACACTAAATGATTCTCTTGGAGGGCAGTCCATGGCAAGATGACCAGATCTCTGGGTATAATGAAAGAACCTTAATTTACACCTGTTGTCATGCTGTAATTATTGAGTGACTCCTTTTACTTTCAGAAGTGTCTCAGTTTGGAAAAAAAAATGTTAAAAGGTCACCATATTTATGGACCATATTTTGAGATCCCTGTTCTTTAGAAAAGATGATGGTTAAGTGTACGTATCACAAAGGTTATTCTCTGACACTTTATTTTAAATCATATGGCAGAGAAGACTCAAAGAAGGAAACAGAAGTGGTGATGAAGATTATTATGGCAATTTCCCAAGTCACTAAACTGTTTCCTGTTGCAGCAATCCCTAGTGAATATAGAGTAGGAATTAAGAGAGAGACTGAAGAGAAAGGAGCTTTGCTGTCTTTTGGTGCCTCCTTTGAGCCTGAACAAGAACATTCTTAAGTATATTAATATTGCTAAACATCATTTTAGAAAACAGACTCTAAATCAAGATTCAGGCCATTAATGAAAGTCTGGAATTTTCAAACATGCCATTTCTTATGCAGTGTTGATGCAGGTCTTCTCAGATAAAACCAGGAAGATAATGAATTGTGCCTGGGTTTTCAGCAAGTTATAGCTATTTACAGTAATGTGGTAATCAGAAGTGACACTGTAGATCTATGTGTTTATTCTGGGTTGCCATGTTGTCATTATAGTGAAAAACTGAGAACTACTAAAAAACATCAAATATATGCATCAAGTTAATTTTTCACTCCTTGTGCCTCAGGCTGATTAGCACAAATTAAATTTCCCACTAATAAACTCAAGATGTTAGAAAGCAATATGGAAATGCCATATATGGATTCTGCTGGTTATGATTATACAATTCCAGGCTCTTTGAACAACTTGTTAATGTACAAAACTTATTTTATCCCACATTTACTGAAAGTTTGAAAAGAAGAGATAACTGAAAATTGCAAGGCAGTGATTTTTTTTTCTAACTTTAGCACTGACACTGTTTATTTTGATTATTTTAAAAACTAGAAATGAAAATATGCAAATTCAGTAGTGGCATAACTTTAAGAGAACATTTTAGCAAGCTAGTTTAATAAAAATTGACAATAAACCAACATATGTTTGAAATCAGCATTAGATACTACAAAATGCATACCTTCAGAGCTTTATATTCAAACAAACATGAACAGAGACCAGTTTACTATAGTACCTTTGCCACTTTTTATAAGGATGTGTTTAAACATCAGTTTTCTACCAGATGGAATATTTTAGATGTAGACATGATTCTTAGAAAATAGAATCATTTTTTTTTATTTAAATGAAAAATGGATAGGAAACAAAGTACTTTAGTAGCATATGATGTGGGGTGGGGACATTGTTGCTATCTCTCTTCCCACAGATTTCTATATGGAGCTGATTCTTGATGAGTTTAGAGGTAAGGAAGTAGATGTGCTAGAAAGTGGTTTTTGTAATAAGAATGCCAGGGAGAAATATGTGTATGAGATTGAAAGTGTAATAAGAGAGAAGGAAAGTTCAGTGTGTTTTATTTTTCTGAAAAATAAAGGAGTAACAAAGAAGAAATGGAGGAAGGACAGCTGACATAAAAACAACCACAACCCTCAGAGAAAGAGTGAATAATTTCATCCATTTGAGAGATGATAAGAAAATGGGAAAGGATACTGAGGGATGAACTTTGAGTCTGGTCATTTGGTGACTCTATTTATAACAGTTTAAACACCAAACAAATGGTAGGGAGAAATGGTGCTCATAAAAGTATAAAAATGTTTCATTTTAGTCCAGTTGGAAATGTATGATAATGTTAGGGGCCTGGTTTCTATTCTCAAATCTTTTACTTATTCTTTGTACATTTTTAGATGGGTAATTAAAATAAAATAAATTAGTGATATCAAGATTACTTCTCTAATGAAGGTAATGGAGGACCCTTGGGATCTCAGAGAAGCTAGGTATGTAGCCAATCATTTGCATTATTAAATAATATTTTATTAAATTTAGTAATGCAACTCAAGGCAACCAAAACAATATCAAGTCAGAGTATTAAAATTGATGACAAACAAGAACAAAACGCCTTATTCATTTTTCAAAGAGCCTACATGTTAAAATATTAAAAGCATAAACTTTATCTAAGATTTATATTCAAACACAAGAACATTACGCGATCGTCACGATACGGCTCTTAGCATTTATAAATTACCTATTTAAAAAATAACTTGTATCATAATATTTACAGTATGAGTATTACCAGCAGTGATAACCTAAAACAGTAACATGGAAGCCATATTAGGTAGTAGTTAAAAATAAAGTTTCTAAGGTCATAGAGACTTTAGTTTGGTTTAATACCATCTCTGCCACTTATTAGCTATTTGATCTTTGGTAAATTATTTAACACCTCTGAGCCTGAGTTTACTCACATGTAAAATGGGGATATTAATAACAAATGAGGTTGTGAAGAGTCTGCAATGAAATAACATAAGGAGAGTACTCAAAGCCACAAAAATTATAAAAAGAAATCTCAGTAAATCATAATCAATTATGAATCATTGTTTACCATCATTTATCTATAGAAGAAGACAAAGCCCTTTAAACAATTGTAGATTTAATGAAATGTAAAAAAAAAAAAAAGTCTTATGTCTTGTCTCAATATCAGTAGTTGTTATGAGCAAACATGTTATTTCCCTACTTTGAGGATAATATGATTCCTACTTGTCGTACACATAATAAAGATAATTACCCACATATTAAAGAAACTATTTGTGTCAGGCTACTAATCTCTCTTTCTTCTCACTTTTACATACACCTCCAGAGAGACTTCTCTGTAGGAAATATCCATTATGCATTTTATCTACCTTTATCTATATTTGCTTTTATTCTGTTTTTTCTACTTTATGATGGCTCAGGAGTAAGGCAGACAATTAGGTCTGCTTTTGACTATTAGGCTTTTCTTACGAACAAAATATAAAGAAAAAAGTATTTAGTAAGTAAATATGGCTTCATTAACTGACATTTTGATAGTTTTCTCTATATTCTTATCCTACAAGGGATAAGAAAGGAGTAAATGGCTAAGATTCTCAGCTAAATAAGTGAAAGCTGTTTTTTTAGAGATAATGATTGATGGGGAAATGAAACTAAAATGTTTCATTTACTTATATCTTACTTCAGAAAGAAGTTAAGTGAGTAAGAGTTTAGGCAAATCTTTATTTGGAGGAGTATATAATGGGAGTATATAAATTTAAAAGTAAATAAAGTTAAATTAGGTATTGAGATTAATAGATGAAAATATTTTGGGAAAACGTTTTAGTTCATCAAATGCTAACATTTTTATTAACATAGTCAAGATGTTAGAGACTCTTTTTCTCTTATTTCACAATCAAGACTGAACTTATATGAACATAAATAACTTGGGAAAGACCCATTGATTTTTCCCTCATTTGACACTAAGAAATAGATACGAATCTGATAAAAAAAAATGTTCAGGGGCTTCCCTGGTGGCGCAGTAGTTGAGAGTCCGCCTGCCAATGCAGGGGCCATGGGTTCGTGCCCTGGTCCGGGAAGATCCCACATGCCGCGGAGCGGCTGGGCCCGTGATCCATGGCCGCTGAGCCTAAGCGTACGGATCCGGAGCGGGAGAGGCCACAGCGGTGAGAGGCCCGCGTACCGCAAAAAAAAAAAAAACAAAAAAATGCTCAGCCAAAAGGACAATTTTACTTGAACAAAGTGAATTTCTACTTTTTCAAAATTCAGTTTTGTGCTTAAGTTTTTAAGAAATAATGCCTTAAAAACTAGGTTGCTTGACATTTTTCCTATCTTATAACTTCCCACTGACAAGTAGTAGAAAAATATCTAGTTTAGGTAAAGGCATTATCTAAATGTTAATTCAGATGCTACTAGTTTTAATAACAGAGGATATAAATTAGATCAATTCTCGTCTTTGAGATACACTGCTAAGAAGTGATTTTTCTAAAACTCAAACCTGACCACGTTCATCTTTTTTTTTAAACCATGAATGGCTTCCCTGTAACTACAGAATAAAGTCCATACTTCTTAGGATAATTTGATTCTTCCTATGTAAAGGTTCTTACCTGGTTCCGTTGTCCCACCCGACCCCCACTTAATGTGCATTAATGTCAAATGGCTTGTGTTGCTTGCACATACTATGTTGCATTACAAGGCCATGGCTTTGCATCTATCCGTCCTTCTGTCTAAGATACCTCCTCACAACTAACCCCCTACACCTGAAGAATACCCAATCTTTAGGACCCATTCAAGGTTCATCACCTTACAAATCCTTTTCTGATGTCTCCAGATAAGACCAACCTTTTCTCCCTGCCTTGTAATGATATGAATGCAGTTCACTCATGGCCCATATCACATTGTATTGTTTCTGTTTGTATATTTGACAGTCTTCACTACGAGACCATAAACTCTTTGAGAGCAGGTATGTGTCATTGTACTTTCCCCTCATTAGAATATAAGCTGTTTGAGGGCAAAAACATTGTTTTGCTGACCACTGTCTCTTCAGAAACTAGTAGTACCTGGCATGTAAGTATATGCTCAGTAAATAGAATAAATGCTTCACTGGATGAGTAAATGAAAGAGTTCACCTTATCCCCATTTCCTAGGAGAGTACCTGACCCAAACAGGCATATAATAAAAAGCTGACAAATTGAACCAATCTAAAAAGAAGTTTGATTATTAGTATGTTTTCGATTTCTTATGATTGTACATATGTACCCTAACTAGGGCACATAGGGGTGAACATTTTATGGATGTATTCCCAATTCCTCATTTATTACTTAAGTAAAATTTGCATATGTTATATATCAATGATGAATTAATATGCTAAGTCTTCATATCAGTCAAAAATCAAACAAAACTTATACAGGATGAGGCCCCTATGTTAAACTCATCACTATCTACTTCAAGTACATGTTGAGAAGAAAGTTAGCCTACAGTTTCAAATAATTCCTTTTCAAAGGCTTCTCCTAAACTGTGAGAATGTCCCCAGTCACAACTTGATTCAAAAAAGCAGCTCAATAACAAAAAAACAAACAACCCAATCCAAAAATGGGCAGAAGACCTAAATAGACATTACTCCAAAGAAGATATACAGACTGCCAACAAACACATGAAAGAATGCTCAAAATCATTAATCATTAGAGAAATGCAAATCAAAACTACAATGAGATATCATCTCACACCAGTCAGAATGGCCATCATCAAAAATTCTAGAAAAAATAAATGCTGGAGAGGGTGTGGAAAAAAGGGAACACTCTTGTACTGCTGGTGGGAATGTGTATTGGTACAGCCACTATGGAGAACAGTATGGAGCTTCCTTAAAAAACTACAAATAGAACTACCATATGACCCAGCAATCCCACCACTGGGCATATACCCTGAGAAAACCATAATTCAAAAAGAGTCATGTACCAAAATGTTCATTGCAGCTCTATTTGCAATAGCCCGGAGATGGAAACAACCTAAGTGTCCATCATCGGATGAATGGATAAAGAAGATGTGGCACATATATACAATGGAATATTACTCAGCCATAAAAAGAAACGAAATTGAGCTATTTGTAATGAGGTGGATAGACCTAGAGTTTGTCATACAGAGTGAAGTAAGTCAGAAAGAGAAAGACAAATACCATATGCTCACACATATATATGGAATTTAAGAAAAAAAAATGTCATGAAGAACTTAGTGGTAAGACAGGAATAAAGACACAGACCTACTAGAGAATGGACTTGAGGATATGGGGAGGGGGAAGGGTAAGCTGTGACAAAACGAGAGAGAGGCATGGACATATATACACTACCAAACATAAGGTAGATAGCTAGTGGGAAGCAGCCTCATAGCACGAGGAGATCAGGTCAGTGCTTTGTGACCACCTGGAGGGGTGGGATAGGGAGGGTAGGAGGGAGGGAGACGCAAGAGGAAAGAGATATGGGAACATATGTATATGTATAACTGATTCACTTTGTTATAAAGTAGAAACTAACACACCATTGTAAAGCAATTACGCGCCAATAAAGATGTAAAAAAAAAAAAAAAGAAAAGAAAAAAAAACAAAAAAGCCCTACTAAATCCAAATATTAGTTCAATCCCTTGTCTAGTTAGAGATAATATGAAAGCTATAGTTTTCCCTAGTGAGGAAGGAGATTACATTTTTTTAACCTCACTTTGTTTTGGAAGCATATGTTAGCAAACCTTATATACACAGCATTAAACCAGACCCAGAAAGACACTAGAGAAATAGTACAGATCATGGAAAAATACATTTTCTTCTGTTATGCTTATATAACATACAAGTTTAGATCCCTTTAAAAATATGAGCTACTACCCCTTGATTGAAGGTTACAATTCTCTAAAAGTCTGGGGATAAGGGATAAAGCAACTCCTATTGTGCATCTAAACTACCCTGAACTAAAAAGTAAACACTAGGGATGCAGTTATATTATAGCCACCTGGTAGAAATGATCGAGATAACTTTGGGGGCTATTTCCAGGCAGAGGAAACAGGGTACAGTAGAGAAATTTATTCAGCTACCATGCCTTTCCTTTTCACTTTCACTCACAGTCGTTTCAATCAGCCATTGATCAGTATCAATATTGAGAGTTTTTCTTGTATGTCTTTTGTGTTTGTTTTTTGCTGTTATTGTTTTAGGTTTCATGTTGTTTTAAATAAAAGGTTCTGTTTCATTTGGGGAAAGATTAGCAAAATGCAGAGGTAAAGGTTGGTACGAAATTTGGAACTTTTCTTTCTTCAAGTTTCCAAGTCCTATGAAAAACATGGAGTCCTGCCACATCAGAGAATGAACATGTATGGGAGATGAGAATGAATTTACCTGAGAGCCTGTAGATGTGAAAGGAGGCCTTGGCCTAATGAAGGCAGCAAAAGGATGAAAATTAGCAAGAAAAGGTAATTATAGCCTCTCAAAAACACCACCAAAACTTTTTTTTTAAATGACTTGTGTAAATGTATTATAAATATATAATATTTATATAATATTTATATAATATACAAAAGTACTTAATTAATGCCAAATAACGATTAACTAATTCCACTGCTAATTATATTCAGAGTTTGTACGTCTGTTTAGGTCCCACCAGAATGAAAGGAGACAAATTGGGTTTTCCTTGGCAGAAGAATACAGAAAAATGTCACAGGCTTAATATCTGGATAACAATTAGCATTCTCTCTGTGACAACTAGGTCTTCATATTTTGACATAAACTTCTTACATGCAGATTGATTCTGTGGAAATTGTAAACTTCTCCATGGAACATGGTAAATCTCATAGAACTGATACAACCCCTTGAAATTCTGACCTGGATAAAAACATCTAGTCCAAACGACAAAGTTCAGATGGGCACCAGGAAATGAGATCAAATCTTTCCCAAAACACTGGCTCAAAGGTCACCACAATAGGAGAACGACTCAAAATCTCAGGGATTTGGGAAACCTTAAGCTGTTGCATTTCTTTGCATTTCATTATTTTATAGGAAATTACTGTTCTTTATTCATGTATATATTTAAAGTACTCATCATATTCAATATATGATTTTCAAAATAGTGATGAAATATGCTATTGGGGTTAACAATATTTGGGGATAACTTTTCCTTCATATATGCAGAAATTCATGACACCTTTCTTAAAAAAATGTTGAGAAAATTTTTATATTTCCTTTTACGAGCACAACATAAAATTCATTATCCTAGATTATGATCTATTATATTTGAATTACTGGTTTGGTAGGAATTATTTTTCTTCATAAAAAATATAACAAGGGGCTTCCCTGGTGGCGCAGTGGTTAAAAGTCTGCCTGCCGATGCAGGGGACACGGGTTCGTGCCCCGGTCCGGGAAGATCCCACATGCCACGGGGCGGCTGGGCCCGTGAGCCATGGCCTCTGAGCCTGCGCATCCGGAGCCTGTGCTCCGCAACGGGAGAGGCCACAGTAGTGAGAGGCCTGCATACAGCAAAAAAATATATATATATATAACAAGAGAAAAAGTACAAGTAAATCTTATTGATTAGTTATTTGGTGATTAATTAGAGTAAGTGATAAAAAGTCTAACAATTCTTTAAATTTAGGCTTTTTACAGATGAGCCCTACCTTTAACAGGTTCCCAGGGTTCAGGTCCCCAGAGCTGTCAGCAAAGCATGTGACTAAAACCAAGAGAATAAGGGTCAAAAATAGCTCTACCTGAGACTTTTCTTTTTCTTCCAGTTTGAATGTTCCAGTTCTCAAAACTATTATGAGTTCCTCATGCAGTCCCTCCCCTTTTTTTCTTCCTCCATAAGGAAAAGAAGAAATACTTTTCTGGCTATTTTTCTTCCTCTCTAACTAAGAGAACGTTAAGGTTCCTGCCCGTTTCACCATATCAAGAGACCATGATGTTAAACTTATAGAGAAAAAGGTCATTTTTTTAATATTTGTGGGTAATACTGCTCAGCTAAGTGCTGAACTGAAATAAAAAATGAGAGCCACAGAAGAATATGCTGTGTTCTCAGTTATTAAAAAAAAAAAAAATGACCAAATGTTCTTTCTCAATCGTTTTCCTTATTTCACTGTCCATGTACATTTCTTCTAGGAAATGGTCAGAGGAAGTGGGGGAAAGTAAAATTAGGCAAAATATAAATGTATGTATGACTGTGTTCATTGTTACCATCGTGATACAAATTTTGTTTAGAGAAAGTAACAAAGCTTCTGGCAAACTGGTGTTTTGTAAATCACAATGAATTTAAATGATCAACATCTTTCTTAACACCGACTTTATCTCCAAAGTAAAAGTTCATTTATTTGCTTATTTATTTGGTAAATATGTATTATGTACTTATTATATTTCAAGTATGTTTTACTAGATTTTGTAAGGCATAAAAATGAGACAAATAACATCTGCTTTCATGATATTCACAGTTGAGCAAAGGAAACACCTAGCACAGGAAATCAGTGTGTTCAGTATATGTTTGTGGGATAATACATGAGTAATTGTAATGTGATGTGTTCTATAAGTCACGTGTGTGTGTGTCTGTGTGTGTGTGTTTTATGTGGACTGTAACTTTGCTGTGAAGGATACTACCTTATACTCATTAACTTGGAATTATTACAAATAAAATCTTTTTTGAAGAGTTAGAACTAGCATTAGTTCCCTTCGTAGCTAACCTCTGACAACTATAATTCTCCACTCTTCGTGAAGGGTCTTGAACAGAGGATGCTTTCCATGACTACATTTTGCTTTTTTTAATGCTTAGTACCTCTTTCACTACAGATTGAGAACTATAATTAATACTTTAAAAGAAAGTCACAACATAATTTCATGGATTTGTTTTAAACTTTTCAGAACTTCTTATTAAATAGTACTGAGCATTGTTCAGTAACTCTCTCAGACTGAATAGCAATAATCTTAGCCAGTTTTAACTGAACAGTGAACATGTGCCAGCTTCTGTGATAACCATTTTATACGTATTTTTAATTTCTCAAGAACCTTGCGAGATAGAAAGTATTAGTACATCTCTCCTAATAGGGAAAATAAGGTTCAGAGAGGTTAACTGAGTCAGTTCCTGGGATCATTCTGACTCCAGGGCCTGTTCTCCTTCTACTACAGAGATGCCAACCCACAAATCCCCTAAAAGAAAGAATCCATGTCATTCCAAGCATAGCCTCCGGATTGTGTTTTTAGCTGCATCCTAAACAACAAAACATGCCCAACCATTTTACACCTCTGATGATAGAATTATTCTGTGGAAACTGTTAATACACAGTCTACCAGATTTAAGTTAACTAATTTGTCTTATTGTTCACCTTTTTTTCTAAATTTTAAGACGGTAAATAGAACATTAAAATAAGAAAGTAGATGCCAAAGTCCATGCCAGTTTTATAAATACATTTTAATAGAAATAGAAATTGCTTGCCTATTTTTCTCAATTACGTGGTGTATTTACCCCTTAACCCAATCTGATGTGAATATTTGTAAGAAAGGAATTCAAAAATACAGCTTTTTGTAAAGAATATGTGAAAGTGTTAATATTGATGGCATTGCAGCCTGCTATCTCAAAATAACAAAATAAAATTTCAGCAGGAATTATGGTCTCAGAAATTTAGCCCTTTTTTGTTATTTTGAAAACAAAGTATTAGGGCATCACTACTTCTAATTCCTCTACTAACTGTCCTACATCCATCTCCATACCTAGCAATGGTAACGTATATGTGTTGATCATAGGCATTTGGGAAATCCATACACATTGAGTAGGATAAGTTAATGAGCTTCTCTGTGACTTCTCATTTTGGCCTTTAGGCTGTTTATGATTAGGCTCTAATCTAAGTCTGTAGTTTCTGTTTGTTTTGTTCGTTTGTTTGTTTGTTTCTCCTGGGGCTCCTCTTCATGACCTTCCACTGCAACCAAATTGATCTCTCTTTGTCATCTTCAACTTTTGCATATTTAATTGCCTCCTTCTCCTCTACCTACACAGACTCTATTTATCCTTCAGTATCAGCCCTTTAAATCTTGCTTAACTACCCTGTTCTAATCTGAATATGGAAACTTTTCATAAGTCTTCTAACAAGCCCCTGAATTGAGATCTGGGAGTAGTACTGTAGGGTCGACAAAGTCTGATACCAGTCACTTGGGTTCAAATCCCAGTTCTACTACTGAGAGATAAGTGATCTCAGCCAAGTTCCTTAACCTCTGCTCTGGTAGCTATCACTTCTGTAAAATGTATGGATAAAAAAAGAAATAAGGTAGACATTGAATGTGTTAATATACATAATATATTCAGAACAGTGTTGCATATAGATGGTCACTGAGCTATTATTATTAAAAGAAAATTAGCAGACAGATCACATAACTGTAGCTGCCTACCACTCGTCGCCAGTGTTTACTTGTTGCTGTTTTTCTTTATAATCCATTCAAAGGGCTTTACAGTAAATGGATATTTCTGAGCTATTCAGTTTTGAAAAAAAACTCAGGTTACCCATTGGTATTAAAATACAAGGAAAATTCCCAAACCTCTCAGAAGAAACTACTCAGGTATGTCAAAGAATAATTATCACCATCTTCAGTTTATAGAATTGTCCACATACATTATTTCATTTGGGGCTAGTTTAATTTTTAAAGTTTTTAGCTTATTTAATGACCAGGGGACTACAAAATGAGACAAAACTGAAAAAGAAATAGCAGAAAAATGGATCATATTACATAAAAAAATTAACCACCAGTAGCATCTCATACTCAAATTACTGTGTTCTTTATGTAGCATAGATGATGAAAAATAATAAATCATGGGAAAGGGAATCAGGAAATAACCGTATCAACATGGAATACCCTCTTCTCTGCAAAGGCTCAAAGACATCTCTGGAGTGTCAAAGGCATGTCCTTCAATATTTAACTTTTTCACTGTTCCTCATTTCAAATTGAACAATATGTTAATTACCCGATGAAGCGTTATAATTACGCTAATAGCTCCACTCTTACTTATAATTACTGCATCAACACTTTCTTGTTCATATGCTTCAATCTATACCTATTACATTGTCATGATGAAGACACATTAACATTATAATACCGTATAATTAGCTGATGAGCAATTAAATTATTCCACTGCTCTTGTTCCTCTTTGCCAAAAGGTTGCTTCCAAGCTCTATTATCTCCTCTTTCTCTTCAGCTTGCTTTAGTGGTTCCCCCCAAAACAAAGAGGCTCATAAGCTGTATTCAAAGCATTTTGATTTCAAATTCAGAATGGATAAGTGCTCAAGTTGGTGTTGGTTGAAGAAATAAATTGGCTTTATAGACAAGTTTTAAATGATTTTCATTTTGCTTCAATGATAAAGAACTGCAAATCTACATGACACGATAAAACTTTGCAGGATCATTCTTTTTAAATACTGATTTTTTGTTTCAAAAATTAAAAATTTCCATAATTTACAGTAAAATGATTTAAACTATATTAGATACTATTTGAAATACAGCCCTCATGGATTATTTTATAAATAATTCAAACTAAACTTTCACAGAAACTCTGAAGCTTTGAGGATTGTGAACATAAAATAAAATCACATACTGACTGTATAACTATGGCAATGTGCAATCTATCCTTTTGACTTGTCCAGCTACCATTAAATATGTTTTCTTTTAAGTGCCCGTTATCAGTCTTCGAGATTTTAGTCCCTTATGAAGGTTCCTGTGTGAAAATGGATCTCTCTCCTTGGTTAAAGACTTATTTTAGCCCAAATAAACTTTAGAACTAATTGGAGCACAGTTTTAATGACTCCAAAACACTTGGCGTCCACATGGCTTATCACTGAAATCACTTTCTGTATGTATGTGGCAACCTAACCCAGTTGCTGTTAAGTCCATATTTTATGAAAACTTAATCTTTCTTAGATAACTTTGGACTAACATTATGAGCTATGAAAGAAAAGTGGAATTCACTTTACAAGCAAGGCCTATTTCAATAAAATGACTTGTCTCAGCTTAGTTTCCTTTGCTATAGGGCAGAGGAAAATCTATTGAGTATGATGGTCTCATATGCAGAAACTTGCCTCTTTAGAAAAGCCATATGGGCCCTGCCAACTTCCAAAAGCCATTTCAGATTATTAGTAACAATATATTTGGAAAGTAATGACAAACAAGTTACCTCTGGCTTGAGATAGACTGGAAAATGATTAAGCCCTTGCTTAAGTAACAGTTACTTTGGCTACAATCCTCTGACTTTCAAAGTCCTTAACCATAATTTGATATTTTTAAACTGAAAAAAGTCTCACGCTTTCACAGGGGTACATTGTTTATTTTGCCTCAGGTCAAATATAATCTCTCAACTTCTGACAAACTGTATTAGCACTGCCATTTGTTTTTCAGTTGTTATGGAAAAAACAGTTTAACCATTAATGAATGATAATCACAGAAGTAGGCTATACTTTATCTCAAATAAAACTTGGTCTACTGACAGATATTAAAGTTCAAAAGGCATCAAAATGCAATCAAGATTAACACGTCAGGATTTTAAATAGAATGTTAGCTGGAATAACTTGAGATTCTCACTCCAAATTGTTAATACATTGTAGATAAGAATCTTATATTGATTTTAATTATTTATATGCAGTTAAAATGCCTACAGTTTTCATCTCTTGTAAATAGGGTTCCTAGTACACATGTTAAAAGCAGGAGTGTAGAGATTAAGAGCCTGAACCTTGAGTCAAACCCTGCTCCAATATTTACTGTGTGACCTTGAAAAGTCATTTAATCTTCCTAAGCCTATTTTGCAGCTATAAAATAACAGCAGTACCTATCTTGTAAAGTTACTGGAAGGATAAAGGGAAAAATTTAACATAAAGCACTTAGCACTTAGAATAATGTGATCACTCATTAATTATTAAATAGTTTCATTATTCCCTATTATCAGCTTAAAGGTAATTTTTCTTTCTGTTCTTTGGAAAACACGTCATGCAAAATTCATAATTATCAGGTGCTATAATTTCTCATAAAATATTTGATCTGGAAAAGATTTTATTTTATTTTATTTTTAGCCTAAGTACTTCATATGTATTTTCTAGGAATATAAGTTTAATTAGTGCACAAGTTAGTACTACATGGCAGTGCTCACTCCCAATAGTATGTCTTTCTATTATACCTTTTTATTTAAGAGATCTGTAAAATATATATAACTGGACTACAGTCTTTTAAAATATATGAAATTTTAATCATATATACAAATTACCACATGAAAATAAAATTTAAATTGTATAATCACCTGTAGCCCGTTTGAACTCTTGGCATTATTCAAGGTATAAAACCAACATGTTTATTTTACTCTCTATGTAGAATATACCTATAGAAAACCAAATCCCTATTTTCAATGTTGATTTTTCTGCCTCCTTTCAGTTGAAGTATTGAGTTTTTACTAGTCTACTTAACACTTCCTCTTTTAAACAGTATCAGAATTACTATATTTCTTTCACAATTAATTATTATATCTAACGGTTTCTGAAAAGTGTTCTTCCATTTCTTCCAGGAGCGCTGCTATATCACAATGAATTTTTTTTTTAATTTATTTATTTATGGCTGTGTTGGGTCTTCGTTTCTGTGTGAGGGCTTTCTCTAGTTGCAGCAAGCGGGGGCCACTCTTCATCGCGGTGTGCGGACCTCTCACTATCGCGGCCTCTGTTGTTGCGGAGCACAGGCTCCAGATGCGCAGGCTCAGTAGCTGTGGCTCACAGGCCTAGTTGCTCTGCGGCATGTGGGATCCTCCTAGATCAGGGCTCGAACCCGTGTCCCCTGCATTAGCAGGCAGATTCTCAACCACTGTGCCACCAGGGAAGCCCAATCACAATGAATTTTAACATCAACTGGCTTTTGGAAATTCTCTCCCACATATTCTTGAAGACTATATAAATTTTGAACCCCTAATCATATAACTTTTGATGGTAGTATTCAATACTTCAAAAGAATGCAATATTTGTTGTTTGTTAATGCCATCAGGAGTATTTTATTCCCACATTCCACAAAACTGATACCCTTGTGGTTGAGGGAAATTCATATCCCCAGCTCCTAATAATAGAAAAAGAAAACATAGATGACCCCAATTGAATCTGAGGAAAGTTTTCCTTTTTTTTCTTTTTCTTTCTTCTCAATACCAATTGTTACCTGCTGTTTTGGTGGGAAGCTACAAAGATTGACAGGACATCCCAAAACAGATAGGAATTCAGAACCACGAGTATCTGGCAGGAATGGGGTCAAAGACCTAATAATAAGCCTTCCTCACTTTGTTACCAATCATATGATAATAGTAATATAATAGCCATCAAAAGCTTGAAATGCTTTATTCTCTCTATAATGTTTCTTTAATTAATTATGCTAGTTGACTCTCACATAAAATTATTTATAATTAATTATGTTTCCTCAGCTTAACCTCTGGGACTTGGATTCCCATTTGATGGTTACATATACTATATAACAATCAAACTGATCTTTTAATATAGTGTGGTAATATGACTCTCATTCACTTTTCAAATCCCATTCCCCAAAAAGCATCTTCAGAAGATCCCAGCTACAACTGATGTTTTGGCCTCAGGGTTAAGTAAGAGTAGATAATCTCTGGAAATGTGACTTAACCTTTCGGTCAGTAAGAGTTAGGGCTGATAGATGAACACAAAAAGCCTTCTCTCCCCTGTCCCTAGAGATGAGCCACTACTGTGTCCAAGGATAGCTTTTACAATCAAAGTAGTCTGCTGAAAATAACCAAGAGTGACAATCAACTCTTAGCTTCCAAAGGAACTTCACATTGCCTCTGTCATTTACAAATGAGGAGTCGTGTATCTCTGGAAGAGATGAGTCTTTGTGGCTATGTTACTAACCACAAGAATTGAGATATCAAGCTCTTCTATTCTGTTCATCAGTATATTCTATGGAATGAATAATTGTGGATTCAGTGGTATCCTGGGATTCTCTGATCCCAGCTATCACAATTCTTACCATCTATAGTTTGCCTCAGAAGAAGATAATTTGGATATATGAATAAAGGTAGGATACTCAACCCACATTAACATTTTTCAGGCATGAAATAGAGAAGAGAACCTGAGACAGATGGTTTTGAATAGAGATATGGAAAATCTAAAAATGGAGAAACGTACTTTTAATGAGACATAATGAAAAAGCAAAAGGAAACAGAATCACAGCAGGTCAGTGCTGCAAGAGACCTATGAATACAAACTAACCCTTCCCTTTAAAGATGAGGGAACTGAGGCCCAAAGAGGTGAATGCCATTAATCAAGTTTGCTACATAGTAAATGGTAGGATGCTGGGAGTTCAGTTTTCTGACCCTAAAGCCACTACAATAACAAGAGTGGTGAGGGAGCATTTTGCTTTTTATAATTTAAATGTGCACAGTTTTTAAATAAATAAATAGTGTAAGTTGGTCTAGATCTGAGACTTCCCACTCCTACATAAATTCCCTTTTATGCATTTAGTAATACCTGGCAACAGTATCAATTTATTTATCATTTATCTTCATATTCATCAATTAATACGAAATTCTAGGATAAAAATAATTTTGTATCACAGGCCAGTGATTTTTCTACCAAATTGTCTATTTGCCACTGTAAAGGAGATGCAAATTCCACAGCCACGGGTGTGCGGATCATAACACAAATATGTAAGATCTAATGGAGAAATTTCTTCAGAGAGTGATATTTTGTCTTAAAAGAATCATGTAACATTTTCTATTTGCCTGTGTTCATGGGAAAATACTGTTTTCCCCACAAAAGTTCAAGGTAAATTAATGCTCCAAAGATGTACAAGGTTTGCTTTGTCTAACCTTGCAGAATTCTGCATATTCTCAGGAGTTCATATACTTTAGTATATACTGATTATAAGCTATTTACCTTTCCCAGTTTGGAAGCCTACTATAAGCACAAAGAACTGAGTGCAAAAAAAACATACAAAAATGATTTTTTTCTGTTCCTCTGTTTCATATAACAGCAATTCTTCTCCAGAAAGGAGCATGAATTAAAGGAAAGAGAAAATTTACATTGAATTTTAACTACATATTTCATAGCATTGTCTTGAAGTAAAATAAAAAAATACTTTTTAATTCCCTACCTCTAATCAAAATCCACCTATACTTTTCCAGCAGTAACTCAAATATTTATTTACTTTGAATAATAAATAAGTATAAATTGATTAATCAAACCAAAAGTTCCAAATTATTCCCTTTAGTCACAGTGACTCATCTAAAGTGGATTTGGACAGGATAAAGTACAGGATGTATTTTCATAAAACTCATAGGATTTTTCAAGAATGGAAAAGGGGGACTTCCCTGGTGGCACAGTGGTTAAGAATCTGCCTGCCAATGCAGGGGACATGGGTTCAATCCCTCGTCCAGGAAGATCCCACATCTTGGGGAGCATCTAAGCCTGTGCACCACAACTACTGAAGCCGGTGCACCTAGAGTCCGTGCTCCACAATGAGAAGCCTGCGCACCACAAGGAAGAGTAGTCCCCGCTCACAACTAGAGAAAGCCCGTGCGCGGCAACGAAGACCCAACGCAGCCAAAAATAAATAAATAAATTTATTAAAAAAAAAATAAAAGAATGCAAAAGGCATGAATCTTTTTCTCATCCTGCCATCTACCCATGCTTAAAGACTCTCCACAATAGTAATTCTTGAAACAAACATTTATAGAATGCTTGATATGAGATGATTCTAAGACAGACATTGTCCCTGTCTTCACAGAGTTCAGAGTGATCAGATGGTAAATATCCATAAAGAAATAAAAAGCAAATGGTGATAGGTTCTCTACAGAGAATTAAAAGAAAGTGATATGAGATTGATGCATGGAGAGAATTGTATTTTATCGGATGCTCATGAGAGGACTCTTTGAGAGATAATATTTAAGGTGAACCTAAATTGACAAGAAAAACGATGCATGTAAAATTGAAGAAACATTTCAGAAAAACTAAATAGCTGTTACAAAGTCCCTAGGGCAGGAATAGAAAGAGTGCCACGTAGCTGGAGCAACATGTTTAAGGAAGGTGAGAGAGATGGTGTCAGAAAGATGTGCAGAATGAAATTCTGTAGGATTTCATTATTTTACAAAAGGGTACAAAATTTGATTTTACTATAAGTCAATGGGAACATTGGAGTATTAAGTAGTGGAGTGATGACACTATGTAACTTATTTCAACTGTTTTAACCATATAGATGGTTGTATAAAGTAAAGACTTAAGGGTTGCAGCTGGAAACAGATTAGTGCCTGTGGCTTGGACCATGGTGCTGATATGTACTTAAAACCATGGGACTGGAAGAGATTACCTAGGTTGATACTGTGTATTGATAGGAAAAAAATACCTCTAAAATACTTCAATATGTAGAAAATAAGTAAGGGAAAGGGTCCAGTAAATAAGACTGAGACTATTTAGTGAGTATATTGACTTGAAAATAAATATATATTTTATTTTTTGTTGTTGTTGGCCGCTCTGAGCAGTTCGTGGGATCTTAGTTCCTGGACCAGGGATTGAACCTGCACCCTCGGCCCTGAAAGAATGGAGTCCTAACCACTGGACCACCTGGGAATTCCCTATAAATATATATTTTAAATGCATATTTAAATATATCATATATATAATTATGCATACAAGGGCTCAATGACTATTTGTAAAAATGTGTGTGTAAAGCTATGTATCACAAATATCACATAAAAATAAATTAATTAATTATTTTAAATCCACACACAGAGGTAAAACACTTATAGGCAAAGGACACATCACTCGATGCTGACTACAAACAATCGTGTTCTTTGAGGTTGTCTGTCAACCTCTCCATCAGAGATTTTTTTCCCTGCCCACTTCCATCTGAGCAGATCTCCAGCCTTCTCACCAGCTCCTTTCTTTGTCTCCATCCCTGCCATCTTTCTGCTTTATCCTCTCCATCCAACCCGCATCTCTCCATCTCTTGAAGATTATATTCTTCTCACTCAGCTCTCTAAACATAGTAGTCAAATTCACTCCCATGCCCACTTGTGGGTGACCAAATGCATCAGTGTGCTTAGAGGGATGAAGACCCTTTATTTTATTAGACCACTTGTCTAGGTGTTAAAGGATGAAAAGTATGTCAATTCACTGTAGGTTTACCTAGTACAGTTGGGTCAGAGACTTTTATTGTGCATTTGAAGGAGCTTTCGGGTAGTCCAACAGGAAAGTAATTACCTGGAGAATTATGATTTTCCAGCAGCTAGAATTTCTGTCAATCTGGTAATACAGTAACATTCAGGTACTCCATTCTGATTATTTAAATGTGAACACTGATGGCACCAATGATTTTGCTTCATCTTTTAAGACTTGGAAAAGTTTGAAAGAGTAACTCTCCTTTTCCAATTACCCTGAATTAAATACATTTTTGTTAGACTAAATCATTGTTATATTATGTTCAATTAACTTTTTTATGATAAAATATGCATTATTTCCTCAACTTTGTAAGGTTTAAGTGTGAGAAGAAAAATGAAAATAGTTTTAAGAAAAATTATTATTAACCATAGCTCTTAAATAACTTTGTTAAAATACATATAGATACCTATCTTCCTAACCTCCTAAGTCCTCTGAATAAAAAGTAAACAGCATAATAATCCAGGATTCTCAATGGATCTGCATTTTCCCAAGTCAGGCAAAAACAATGTAAATCTCTTAATGGGGTGTGTACATCAAGTGTGCTGTACATATAATCTTTTGTGTTGGTACTTTTGACGGAATATTTCTACGTGGTTTGCAAGATACAGAGTAAGAAAACCCCATGTGAGATGATGAGACAATACAGTAAAATTAACTAATTAAAGGGAATAAAGGAGTTAGACTATAAAGATAAGACCCCCAGGAGTTACCATAATCTAGGGGAGAACGTTGCAATTCCATAGATATTAAGAAAAATTATGAATGATTAAAGAAAAAATAATCCATTGGAAAGAAAATGTTTAAAAAATGTTTTTGAGGTAATTAGGTAGATTTCACTCTATATCAAATACCCTAACCAAATGCAAAATAAAACCAGTATCAGATTTTTATTGAATTGGAAAAAAAAAGTATCAAGTGAGCAATAAAATGGACATTACCACAGTCCTAGCATAAATTTCAGCAACTCCCTGGAAAACAAATTAGCTTTAGGTCTCAAGAAATTTTTAAAAGGTGATATCTTTTGCTTTCGTAATTACACTCTGTCAAATCTCTCCTAGGAAATATTCAACATTGGGTACAGTTTTATACCCAAGGACATTTCCCCAACATGATTGGTAATTGTGAAATTTTGAAATATTCTTAATCTAAAAAAAGGTAAAATGTTAAACAAGGCTACATCCATAGACTGGAATATTATGCAATCATTGTCGGTGTTCTATTTCAGTGTTTTAATGACATGAGAAAATGTTTGTAGTGTAAAGCTTAATTTAGAAAATCAGCAAGCTTCTTCAAATATATCTTTTGACTCAATTTTGTGTGTGTGTTTCTGTGTGTGTGTGTGTGTGCATGCACACACGTGTGAAACAGAGCTACATCAATTTTTTCTAGGTAGTAAAATTGCAAATGTATTATATAAATTTCTTTATTGATTTTTGCATATTTTAGAATTTTAATTCAAGAAGTATATATTATATAGTGAGAAAAATAAAAGACTAAACAGAAAATTTTAAAAACAATGTAAATTTCCACAAGGGAGGTCAAGGAAGATAATGCCCCAAAAAAATGCCCAATAGCTTTGCAACAGGAAAGGAAATGGTTACAAGAAAGAAAAGGACATTTTATTGATGTGATTAAAGCAGAAGTTATAGTTTATAGAGTTGGAGAGTAAATGCAGAGTGATGAAAGGGGGAGGAGGTCAGTAGGGATGGGCCTTTTATGAACTTTGGTTATGAAGAGCAATGTGGATACAGGACAAGGAAGTCACTCTTTTAAGGGCCATTACTACACAGGTCACTCAATCAAGTATGGGATCTGTCCTCAAGAAACATAACATTTTACCAGGGTTTTCCTCAAAAATTCTCTCACATTCATATTTCCTACCAAGGAGATTCAGGAAGAATGACCCAGCAAAATTACCTTTCATCCAATAGGTTCTGCCCACTTGTAAGCTTTATACAGACGACTTGGCCTTAACAGCTCTATGCATTCCCTCATCATCAAACCTCTCTCTACCTTTGACTCTGAATTATATGATTAAAAAATAGCTGCAGCAATTTTCAGTACATATTCCTTCTTTTTCTTAAAGCAGCAGCTATTGGATGCATATTTAAAGAAGACATTTTTTAAAGAAAATATCACCTTAACTAAAAGGAAAATTCAAAATATTATAGTCTAGGTAAAACTTCCATTCCTACATATAATCTTTGATCACTTTTAATATATTAAAAGGAGGTTATAGAAAAATATTTTTTCACATTTGTTAGATTACTTAAGGAAAAATAAATACACATAGAAAAATAAAATATTGGAAAAATGCCCCGACACAAAGTAATTACATAGAATATAGCAATTGTGAAAAATATGAAAATGACATGAGACTCCACATGAAATACAATAATATATTAACACACAGTTGTTTGGGTAGATTATTCCCAGAATTTATTGAACAAACAGCTTCTATCTATAAACAATCTATATTTGAGGAACTTCACTACATCCTGTTAAGATCCTTGACTGCAAATTGGTCTTGTTGACAAATCAAGATATTCTATTCTAGCCACAAAACATTTATAAATAAATGACATTATTCCTAGCTTTTCTGACCCAAATACATTAGCTTTTGCTATTAATTAAAAAATGAAGTAAACCAAATATGTGTATGTTTATAATCATGTTTTTTTTTTTAAAATATAAGAAACAAGCTTTTATCTCACTTGCTTCCAAAATGTGGGTAAGGGTTCAGTGTGATGGTAAGCAAGAGACATCAGAGCATGAGAAGTTCTCATAGAGGAACAGATTAAATGAATTGAAATTATTGGACAAAAGTATTACTTTCTTGGTATAGAATGGAGTGACCAGACTGTGAATCCTTGGATAAATTTATTACAAATGTCAATATATTAAATATTTATAAATTATTCTGATACTTAAAACACTTTATTGATCTCATGCTGAATGGTTATATGTTATATCCATTATTAAATAAGGAAAATAGTACACTCAGAATTTATGGGATCTTTTTCTTGATTTTTAAAGATAATATAAGAAATAAGTAAAATATTTAGGTATATGATTATCAACGATATTTCCTCATTTTGTACATGTATGTAGATAGAATATATATGAATGACATTCCAATATATGAAAGTTTGTGTTAAATTTAAAATAATTCTTTGGAAATTAGGCTATTTGAAACTTAGATGTGAATCAACTTGTCTGTCAATGTATTTGCCAGAAAGTTATAGCAAAAGCAGAGGGGAAATTAAATTATTCCAATTCTGTATTATATTAAACTGAATACCACAACTAGGCAAGTGAGGTAGAGAGGGAAAAATCTAGTTGAGAAGAGGATTTAGACAAGAACAAGGTGTATCCTAAAGAGGAAAAGACCTTACACTTCTATCACAATCAAACGTCAGGAGTCACTATCAGGCCATAGAAACAAGCAGAGGTGGATTTATCATAAAGCAAAATAAAGGATAAGCTTAAGGGCTCTCATTTGCATAGACCCCTTGCAAGGCCCTGAACCTAATTTTATGTTATAATTTTATATTCTTATTAATTAAGTACCCTACACACACACACACACACACACACACACACACACACACACACTCATAACGTACAAATGTCAAGCCTCTCAAAACCTAGATCTCTCTGAAAACCAATGGGAGAAAGAACTGCCATATCTGCATTTAAGTTTAACTGGCACTGGGTTTAAGCAGAATGTAGATATATGATGGCCTTCACCTTTTCCAGGTATGAGTATGTGTTTACTAGGGAAATAACTCAACATATAATTTACTTGTACTAAGGGAAGGACTGGAAAACATAACCAGATATTGTAAAGTTTCAATAGAGCAGACACTTGCAGGTCAGCCAGTAAAATATAACCACGATTGGGCCCTCAAATGGAAAATTCTTGGACTCTAGTTAAAAAGAGAAGGCTCAACTCCTATTGAGCAACCCAAAATTGAGTTGATTCTCAGTGGATGAGTAAAAAATGGTACAAAAAAGTTGAGGTATCTTTAAATGCCTGGGAAGATTCTCCCTAAAATCTTGGAGATTTAAGTTTTCTTTTTCCAAATAATATGTATGTTCTTTTAATAAAAATTCTATTTTATTTTTTGTAAAGTGTCAATTTCATTAAAATTATTCTATATTGAATGTCACTATCAGCAGGAATTCCTTGGAGAGAATTGTGAGAGGTTACACTCTCTAGCAAGAATTGAGCATCATCTGCTGCTGTTTACCTGAATTAAAGATACAAAGTTTAGAGACACAAATTTCAAGGGAGGACATTTACATTCAGCAGCACAACACTTTAGTGAGCAATCACTATGTACAAGGCACTGGGCTAAGACACAGAACGATGCAAAGATAAATTAAGACTCATCCCTTGCTTTAGTTTCAATCATACAAATGATTCAATATCAATAATTGATTCTTTAGTGCAACAGATTCCTTGAATAAAAATAACTGTTTTACATGCTGTAGGTGACAGTAAAACAACTTTTTATAAGGAAAACAGATGATAATTATGAACTTATTAACTACACATTCTGCAGCCACATTCCACTTCCTCCACAAATGTATAACCTACGGCATGTGGCAATGACTCCTAGACAACAGTATCACAAAATACATTATATTGTTTTCAATATTTCTTCACAAACTATAGACTAAAATTCATTTTCTTCAATTTAGGATTTGAAAATTGTTAAATTTAATGCTTTTACATGTTTACCTTAACTTTCTTTGAAAACAAGACAACAGTATCACAAAATACATTATATTGTTTTCAATATTTCTTCACAAACTATAGACTAAAATTCATTTTCTTCAATTTAGGATTTGAAAATTGCTAAATTTAATGCTTTTACATGTTTACTTTAACTTTCTTTGAAAACATCCACCTTCTTTCTATATAACTCCTCTGGCCAGCAACTAACTCTCCTGCACAATACCATTTCTTAGCAAGTTTGTCTTGTTCGTTCTTTTTTTCTAAGTGTCCACAAACTGTTTTAAGAAGTAAGTCAAGAACTACAGTCTTCACAATGGCTCCCTGGATGACTACAGATGACTTCTTTTATTGCTTTTGTGTGTGTGTGTGTGTGTGTGTGTGTGTGTGTGTGTTTGGCAGATAACATAGAACAAAAAGAGAGAGAAGTGTTGTATCTCTGAATTCTCTAGATACTGAAGCTGCTGCTTCTTTTTTCTTTTTAATTAATACACATAACACCTAATTTACCATCTTAACCATTTTCAAGCATATAGGACAGTAGTGTTAAGTATATTCACATCTCTATACAAAAAATCTGCAGAACTCTTTTCATCTTGCAAAATTGAAACTCTATACCTGTTAAATGACAACTTCCCATGCCTCTCTCGCCCCAGCCCCTGACAACCATCATTGTACTTTCTGTCTCTGTGAATTGGACTCCTCTAGTTATACAAGTGGAATGACAATATTTGTCTTTTTGTGACTGGCTTATTTCACTTAGCTTAATGTACTCAAGTTTTATCCATGTTGTTGCATAAGTCAGAATTTCCTTCCTTTTAAAGGCTGAATAATATTTCATTGAACATATATATATTTTCTTTATCTGCTCATTTATCAATGGATACATGAGTTCCTGCCACATTTTGATTATTGTGAGTAATGCTGCTATGTGAAGCCCATTCTTTTAAGATGTAAAACTAGTATGGTAGGCAAAATTCTAAGATGGCCCTAAGATTTTCACCTCTTTGTGTACACACTCTGCATAAGCCCCTCTCATTGACTATGAACAGGACTTGGATATGATAAGATATAACTCCATAATTATGTTACTTCATAAAACAGAAGAAATTTTGCAAATGTAAGTAAAGTCCTTAATCAGTTGATTCTGAATTAATCAAAATAGAGATTAGGATGGGTGGGCACAACCTAATCAGATGAGCCCTTAAGGGAGGATAGAGAGATTTAAAGTCAAAGAGAAATGTTCTACATTCCTTGAGAAGCAAATGACCACGTTGTGAATGGCCTACGGAGGGGGCTATGTGACAAGAATCTAAGGGTGACCTCTAAGACCCGAGTGCAGTCCCTAGGCAGTAGCACGCAAGAAAATGAGGACTTCAGTCCTACAACCACAAGGAACTAAATTCTGCCAACAATCAGTGAGGCTTGGAAGGGAACCCAGAGCCTGATTTGAGACTGAGATCCAAGCAGACATCTTGAGGACCTGAGCAGAAGACCAGGCTAAACTGTACCCAGACTCATGTCCAAAAAGAAACCATAAGATGTTTTAAATTGCTAAGTTTATGGTAATTTGTTATGTAACAGTGTAACAGTAGAGAACTAATACCCTTGGTTTTGAATTTGGGTTAGAAACCTTTCTTTATTGCCAGTATTTCTTAAGTACAAACTACAAACCATAATTAGGTCATCTCTATTAAATTCATCTTTGGGAACATCAAACACACAATATGTAATATATTTAAGGGCTATTGATGTTTGTTAAACTTTTTACTCCTACAAAAATTATGCACCTCTACAGAGTTACTTTTGATTTTTTTTTTCAGCTTGATTTTTTGTAGCTTTGTTTCCCCTGTTATTTGTTGTTATTGTTGCTACATGTATGCACGCCTGACTCTGGTAGTCAATTGTATATTTGTATGTTCTAGTCTGTTATGAGTTGGAAGACCAAAGGATCATGCTTACTTGTATTGTTTCTACAGTGAGAATAACTAAGCTATAAGCAAGGATAAAACAACATCTGAACTTAAATTGTCATTTTTTTCTGTCTACCTCTCAGGATTTAAAATTGCTAGAAAAAAATGACATATGTTTATGTGATGAGATAATATTATAAGAATACCAATTGATTGTTGGAATTTTAGATTATTTTTTAAAAATTGTAATTGTTACCTTCATTGGAAGCTCTTTATAAGGCAAAATGGCTAGATAGAAGGTATTATCTGTTCTCAAATGGTCTTTGCCCTCAGGTGACTCTAGTGAGTCAGGGAAACATGTGCGGGCTTCAAACAGAACTAGTCCATCAATTTGCAAATTAGAACTGTGGGATAGGTTATTTACTACTTTCTGAATCTACACATATCATTTACTGACTTGTTAATAGAGAATATGTGTTTTATTTTTCCACTAGTGGTAATTTAGGTAAAAGGTTGAAAAAACTTACAGGTAAGAACAGTGAAAAATAGAATACTAGAAGGGAACAGGGGAGAAAAATAAGCTAGGGTCACCTTTTGAGAAAAATAGGAAGGCTTTTGACAATAGATTACTATAAAGTAACAGGTTTCAAGTATTTAATCTTTTTTTTTTTTTTTTTTTTGTGGTACGCGGACCTCTCACTGTTGCGGCCTCTCCCATTGCGGAGCACAGGCTCCGGACACACAGGCTCAGCAGCCATGGCTCATGGGCCCAGCCGCTCTGCGGCATGTGGGATCTTCCCGGACCGGGGCACGAACCCGTGTCCCCTGCATAGGCAGGCGGACTCTCAACCACTGCGCCACCAGGGAAGCCCCAAGTATTTAAATCTTAAAAATTTTTTCCTCATGTTTTTTATGCTGTCTTTCCCCACCCCACACCCCCTCTGCATTTTGTAGTGTGTGTTCTATTTGCTTTCTGAACCAAGGTAAAGGTAAAAGTTCCTTTACCTGAATAACTCTAGCTCTCACATCTCACTTCCTATATGCTATATAGGCACAAAGTTTAGATTGAGGGCATCTAGGGAAATTTCTATATACATAACCACTTTCTGCAATGCACACATCTGAATGTGTCTAATATAATCACTTTATTTTAGCTTTCTTTGTGAATAAGAAAAATTTCACACACACCCCCATGTTTGCAGACATGCACAGTGACAAAAGTGATGGAATGCTTTGTTAACACTGCTGCCCACACCCAATAGTCCTCCTGATTTGACATTTTTCCCTCTTTAGAACTTAAATGATCTTTTTTGGTACAGCATTAGATATACTATCATATTAAAATTTTCTTTAAAATGGTAGGATATTTAAAATAACATTAATACTGCTCTGTTGATATTACTTCTGGAGTAAACAATTGAGTGGGAACTAGTTTCACCGAGTTTCACTGTAAAATTATTACTGTCTTAATTATCTGAGCTAGTATGGAAAATAAATGTACCACAATTATGATAAGGGTGATTAGGAATACTGTATCTTTCTCATTCACTTTTGGCCTATTTTTTTTTTTTTCACTCTGATAACTAAGAACCCCATATTTGTTTTCTGTTGCTTTAAACATGAGAACCTTAAATAATTCAGGCAAAAGTAACCATTACTACCACTACCACCCACCTCCATATAGTGGGTATTTTTGACTTAATAACAACAAGAGAAGGTACATCTGCAAGCTTCCATGATAGAGAGCCAGGAAATGTAAAAGAGCAGCCTTTCTGTAGCAAATCAATACTGTAACTGGAATAGCAACCTGTCTCCCAGAGAACAAAGGCACTGCCATAAGGAGTCTATGTTTGCTCTTTGCCATCCCCCAAATTTACAGACATGTTTATAGAAAGAATGCCTATACCTCCTACTCAGAATTAAAAGGGAGGTCTTCTAAGCTTTGAAAGGCAATATTTGGGTTGTGTCAGAGGCTAGTATTTTATTTCTTTGTTCTGCTTCTGATTCCATATTGACATACAAATCATTTAATGCCTTTAAGAATTTTAAACTAATTTCTTTAAATTGTTCTTTAAGTAATTCCTTTAAGTGCTCTCAGTACTAAATGTATAAAAGAACTGTAGATGTAAGGATTAAAAGTGAAGCATGTGAGCAAACTGTTATCAGCCTAGAGGTTTTATTTAAATAGCATGAACTCACATAGTATTCACTAAAGCTTTTATTTTTTAAGGCTCCTAAAATACATTTAAATAATATTTTCAACAATTTTTATAAAATACTTAAAACTGATGTTGCTTTTACTATCTAAGCAATATCATTTCTCACAGTAGCTCCAATGGAAAGCTACTGAATTCCTGCATTGGCAACAAAAATACCTTCCTTCAGTAATCACAGAAGCCCAGGATTTAGTAAGATATTACACTGAACTTAAAGAAAATCTGAACACAAAAACAACCTTATCTTAAACTATACTGTGGTCACCTTTCCCCACTTCTACCCTATTCTTTCTCCCATGGACTTTTATTTTCTTTCACTCACCATTTCCTCTTTATGTGCAAGGTTAAGTTTTACACTGATCTAAATTTTATTAGTGTTTTAAATATTATTATCTATTATTATTATAAACATGATGCCCTTCTTGTATTATATGTTTAATAATTATTCAAATGCCATGATATCAGAGTACTATAAAACAATACATAGATAAAGTAATAATAATAATTTGGGCAAGAAATTAGGTTCAGATTGGAAAACAGAGATCCCAAATCTCATGTACCCCTTTTATCCCAGCTTTACTGAAGTCTAATTGACAATTAGAAATTATATATTGTTTAAGGCTTACAACTGATGATTTGATATACATTGTGAAATAATCACCACAATCAAGCTAATTAATATATCCATCACCTCATATAGTATTCTTGTGTGTGTGTGTGTGTGTGTGTGTGTGTGTGTGCTGAGAACAGTTAATATTTACTCTCTTAGCAAATTTAAAGTACATAATACAGTATTGTTAACTATATTCAGGTTGTTGTATATCTCCAGAACATATTCGTCTTGCATAACTGAAACTTGTATCCCATGACCAACATCTCCCCATTTCCCCCTCCCTCCAGCCACTGGCAACTACCATTCTACATTCTGCTTCTGTGGGAATGCTTTCCCTGGACCAGACACTGACCATATAGGACATAAAGAAGAGGCCTGAAGCCATTCCAAGTCCTGTTCCAGAGGACAACTTGGGAGGGAGAATGATTCTCATGAGCAGGGGATTGGGTGGAAAACAAAGGGTGGAAGGATTGGCCAGCCCATCGATTGGGAAGCATCTCTAGCATCAAGAGAGTTCCTAATGGAGGGGAACCTAGTGATATGAATATCTAAGAGCACAGCATAGAGACGCGTCTGCTGGCAGGGCTCACGCCATCCCCAAGGAAGAAACTATCATGTTTCCACTTTCCCTCCTTCCCTCTCAAGTGCCAGTCCTAGAGGGTCAAAAGCCGTAGTAAGCAAGCTGTGGAGGCAGAGCGAGTAAAGAGAGAAAGAAGCCACCACATTCCCTTTCTGGAAGACAGTGGCTGTCAAACAGTGGTCTTAACTGGCAGAGAGGGAGGGGAAGTTTTACCTTTGAATGAATATTACAGTATTGATGAATATCTTGGAATAGACACTTAACGGAGACAGTCACTTAAAGGTGACTGCAGAATTGCTAAGTATCTCAGAGTGAGCAGAAAAGTCATCGGTATTCTGACCAAATTCCCATCCAGAGCCAGGAGACAATGCCACCAAATAAATGTTGAACAGACAGTGAGAAACAAAAATTGTGTTTTTTATAGGCCATGATTTGTGCTTTTCAATATTCATTACACTTCAACACCCATTTCAATATCCATCACAACAGTCCCTAAAATTAGTCATCGTGGAAGAAATTTGGGAGCTTTGGGAGTAGGTATGGCAGGAAATTATTAAGTGGACCTGAAAAATGAGCCCTGAACATTAAGTTCTCTTTATACTGTTAAAGAGAATCCCATCTATCAAAGTTGTGAATTCGTTTCTTCATTTTAGATATGCTCATTATGAGAAACAGAATCCTTTCTGATTTCACATTACAAATTTTTTTTTTTTTTCCGGTACGCGGGCCTCTCACTGTTGTGGCCTCTCCCGTTGCAGAGCACAGGCTCCGGACGCGCAGGCTCAGCGGCCATGGGTCACGGGCCCAGCCGCTCCACGGCATGTGGGATCTTCCCGGACCGGGGCACGAACCAGTGTCCCCTGCATCAGCAGGCGGACTCCCAACCACTGTGCCACCAGGGAAGCCCCCACATTACAAATTTTGATTTTGTTCTTACATGAAGAGTATAAAAACATAATCTGTCTTTCCTCAAAAGCTTATGTATTCATTAGTTGAATAGGGTGTAGAAATGACTGTTTTTCTACAGATCTATATTTATATGTTAATAAATTTGAAAGTGAGACCAAATATACTAGAGTAAATGAAGTCTTCACTCTGCTGCCTATAGTCTCCCTCTAGGTTTCCCTTCCTTTCTGTTGGTCTTCTCAATTCTTTAAGTAAGGAAATTCAGTGTTTCAGATGGAATCAACTGTCCAGTATAATTTTAAGAATCCTAGATCACGCTGATAAAAAAGATATAATGGAAATGTTTAAGTGGACATTGGCTTTGGAACCAAACCAGCCTGTGTATGATGTGGTTTCCACCATTTACTCGCTACATAGTCAACTTAGTTAACTATCATAAGCGTCAGTGTCCTCATACGTAAAACACAGGAGTACAGTACCCACCTGCAGAGCTATTGCGAAGATTAAATGAGATAAAAGTTTATAAATTGTTTAGCAAATTGTCTAATACAATGGAAGTACTCACATGCACATACAGGAGACCTATTTAATAGCAGAAGATGAATAATACGCCTTTGATACACTATTCTAGGCAAAAATGGAATATTTTTTCCATCCAAATCGGGAAGCTTGATATCAAGCATAATAATTTATTCCCATTTACCTTCAAAAAGAGTAAAAAATTAGTGTAAGAACGATGTTTTCCATCAGAATCAAAACATATGATTTAGAATAACAATAAAATTTTAAAAGAATTACTATTAATAAAAGGATAAATAGGCCCACAGAATATGTTATTTTAAATATTTGAGGAACAAATGGGATATTTGATAAATAACTTTGGGATAACTGGCTAGCCCTTTGGGGAAAAGTCATGATTCCTACTTCACTAGTTAAACATAAATACATTTCAGATGTTATAATGTGGTATATAAAAAAAGAAAGCATTTAACTACTAGAAAAAAAATATAAATGCATATTTTTACAGTCCTGAGATTTTATCACCACCTAAAGCACAGTATTAAACTCAGCAACCATAGGAGGAAAAATTACAGAATTGAGAATATAATAATTAAAAATTCATAGATGGCAAAACAAACAAAATTAAAACAAAACCTAATAAAGTCAACCAACTAAACCAAAAAAAAAAAAAAAAAAGCCATAAATAGGTTAAAGGTAGAAATCAACTTGGAGAATTTATATACATTACTCTTGAATAATCATAGGAGCTAAGGATTAATTCAGAGATTAGTGTCAGTTGTGGCACGATTATGATTTGCCAGAGAATCCCATGTATTAGGTACCACTGCTTTGAATGGCACTTGAATGGCCTTTCTCAGGAGCAGTGGCTATTAAAGAACATTAAAGCTGGAGGTGACTTTAGAGATTATTCTGGTTTACTCTCTGCATTTTACAGACAAGATAACTAAAACTTGGCAAAGTTAAATCACTAACTATAATAAGAGATATGTACAAGATGCAGTTAAGAACAACAACAACAAAAAAACCCCTCCCTGCCTGAAGAACAAGAAGGTCAAAGAAATCTTGGCTTAAGAGAGGGCCATGGCAGGGAGTGTCCCTAAATACAGAGGCAGGTGGGGTCAGGCTACTACATCTTTGCTGAGCTGTGTATTTCTGATGGAAGCTGGATGACGAAAAGTTTAAAAAAGAATTAGAAGGATAAGCAATAATTCCCCTGAAGGATGGGGTGCTGAGGCTAAACAAAACAACATAAAATATATACAATGCCACGAGGCACAGCACAGAAACAAGTCTAGCACATTGTAAGCCATTAGATATAACTGAATTATACTGGGTATTAACGGTGTTAAATTAAGTTTAAAATATGGGCCATGTGCTAAATATGTGTGTGCCATGTTAAATAATTTTGATGCTGTCCTATAGTCGATGGGAGATCCTACAATGAGGGACTAACATCATGAGGTTGGTGTAATAAAAAAGGGACCTTGGTGGATGCTTAAGGATGGATAAGAAGAAAAGGTTTGAAGATTTAAAAAAGCCCATCTCTTCTACAAAATCCTGCTGAAATATTCCACTAGACCTTCTGGGTTCTACGTTGGCAGAATACTTCCTTTTTTCCCTCTTTGCACTTCGTGTAGGTTCTATTTTTTATGCATTGACTATACTGACATATATGCATTTTTAGCTCCCTAACTAAAATGAGATTCTCCAGCAAACTTTTCAACCAAAACAAAACAATAAACTTCCACACAACCAGTATTAAAATGTTCATTAAAATAATGCATGAGTCTAGGTTCTGTGGGTTTCAAAAAGGAATAAGGCCCACATCCTATTCCAGTGAGCTTCTTGTTTGTAAAATATAGCATATAAACAGGTATTCTAAGACAGTATAAAAGTATGAAAGTGTGTTATATATATGTATTTACTTCTACAAACTTGAAAACAAAAGAACACTCTGTAAAGAAGTTGCCATTTGAAATAGGCCTTGACACACAGGCAGGATTTGAACACAAAGTGATTTGGTAAAGGCAAGAGAGAAGTACTAGAACAAGCAGAGGAGTTGAGATTTAAAAAAAAGAAAAAAGGAGCTATAATTTCTTAACAAATATTCTGTTAGTACTGAAATTTCCCTGATTTTTTTTTTTTTGTGATTGTTATTAACAGTTTGTTTTAATCCAGATCCAAAGAAGTTACATAAACATTGTGGTTGAATAACGTGTCTGACTCTTTTTTAAACTATAGGTTCCCCCTACCTAGTACCTCTTTTTTTCTTTTAATTTGTTCTACCTTTTTCTATTTGACATGTGAGAAGACAGTTCACTCAATCACCTTGATGGTTTTACTAATCCCCCCTTTTAAACAAAACAATAGAAGGTGGTTCCTTACCAAGACTTCAGATAAAAGTATCTATTTGCTGAGTATATTTAAAGAGGTGTGCTAAGACAGACCCTCTCTGGAAAGTACTTTGCCACTAATGACTACGATGGATAGAAAATTATGCAAATTTGGTGAATTAATATTTTAAATACCCAGTGTGTGAGCGTTAGGGGTTAATTTCATTAACAATGTTTTCCTTTGTAAGCTAAGGAATTTTAGTTTGTATGTCTAAATCTTTCACGATATTAGAGTGAACCTTATAAAACTGCCTACAAAAAAGAGCAATTTCATTGGTTAAACCTAATAGAAATGAAATGATTTTATTTATTCATACTTAGTGTAATCGATATTATTTACAATGATCTAATATATTTGTTATGGCATATTCCCATAAATTAATCAAGCAGGTTTATATAGATTAATATCCAGATTACTTTACTTTTCAAAGACAGATTACTGTTTTCATTTCTATATAATTCTCTAATTCAGTGTCAAATTTGTGCTTAAAGGGCAACTGGAAATATCTGGCAAGATGTGAGAAAGTGGAAACTGTGTGAAAATGTCTATAATGACTTAAACAGATTATGTATCACTAAGATCCCTCTGGGATGTCAAGGTCAAAATGAGTGAAAGTATTCACTGCTCATCAGTGTACGTAAGGGAGCAGAATGTGGGCACTTTATAAGAACTATTACCCAACCCTATAGAACCAGACTAACTTACAGAATTTAATGCTTAGTTGAGATAAAAACATGCTTGGTCTCAGTGAATTGAGTATGAAGGTGCATGTAACAATTATAAGTCTGAACTGGAATTATTTAATAACCAGTCTGGTTGGAAGCAATTGGTCTCCAAGGAATGTTAGGCAATTTTCCCTCAATTTGAGTTAAACATTATGCCAGAAAAAGTACTCTAATGACTAGTCACTTTGTGACTGCTGAAGAGATTTCTCTCTACCTTAACAAAAGCCAGAAAAATATATTCGAGATGAAAGTAGCCACTATTACTCATTTGATTAGGTCTTAAAAGACGCTTACTCTGGATGTGGAGCACTGAGAGTAAATTTGAATACCTTTGGTTGGCTCTGACTTGGGCCCTAAACTCCTCCAAGAGACTATATGTGTGGAATCTAGAAAAATGGTATAGATGACCTTATTTGCAAAGCAGAAATAGAGGCACAACATAGAGAACAAACGTATGGATACCAAGGGGGAAAGGGGTGGGGTGGGAGGAATTGGGAGACTGGGATTGACACTTATACACTATTAATGCTATGTATAAAATAGACAACTTGGGCTTCCCTGGTGGCGCAGTGGTTGAGAGTCCGCCTGCCGATGCAGGGGACACGGGTTCGTGCCCTGGTCTGGGAAGATCCCACATGTCGTGTAGCGGCTAGGTCCGTGAGCCATGGTCACTGAGCCTGCGCATCCGGAGCCTGTGCTCCGCAACGGGAGAGGCCACAACAGTGAGAGGCCCGCGTACCGCAAAAAAATAAAAATAAAGAAAAAATAGACAACTGATAGGAACATGCTGTATAGCACAGGGAACTACACTTAATGCACTGTGGCATCCTAAATGGGAGGGAAGTCCAAAAGGGAGGGGGTTATATGTATATGTATGGCTGATTCATTTTGCTGTGCAGTAGAAGCTAATACAACATCAGAAAGCAACTATACTCCAATAAAAATTAATTTAAAAAAGAATATATAAATGAAGAGGGTTTTCTAGGAAGTAGGGTGACTTAGTGGCTTTTCATAGCCACTCAACAAACCTCGGCCTCAACAGCCTTACCTAGGAAAAACAAAAACAGTTTTGGCTTGATATACAAAGGGGAAAAGTATGCATGTGTCATTCTCTAGGAGATTAAGCATGAATGTGTGGATTTGGAATATTACATATGTGGATCTCAGATTTCCAGCTAAAAATATCATAACCTCAGCGATGTGATACACCCTTAATGTACAGTCTGTCAATCTTAATATATGCACTAGGAAGAATCTAATGCCCTTGAGAGTTATCCAGGAAGGGAATTATTCCAATGAAGAAAAAAGTCCTTTTAATATTTTCTGATTCTGATCACAATTCTCTCTGGTTACAGTAACCATTGAGCAAAAATCTGAACAAGTGAATACACAGATGGGTCAAAAAAATTTTGAGAAACATATTTCATCTGCTCTAGCATTACTGGATTCCACTATATTTAGCTTCTTCATTTCCAAGAGGGTACCCAGGTGAAATACAGCAAAGTGTCAATTTGCCTTAGGCATTTTGTTTCAATAGAAAAAGTCTAGTATTCAGAAACTCATGTCATAATTTCATTTCTGTGACTTTTTCCATGATAACTGAAAAGTTATTGAAACTCTCTATGACACAGTTTCAAAAATTAGAGTAGGACCTCCCTGGTGGCACAGTGGTTAAGAATCTGCCTGCCAATGCAGGGGACACAGGTTCAATCCCTGGTCTGGGAAGATCCCACATGCTGCGGAGCAACTAAGCCCGTGTGCTACAACTACTGAGCCTGAGCTCTAGAGCCTGCAAGCATACTGAGCCCGTATGCCACAACTACTGAAGCCCTCACGCCTAGAGCCTGTGCTCTGCAACAAGAGAAGTCAGTGCAATGAGAAGGCCACATACTGCAACAAATAGTAGCCCCCACGTGCCACAACTAGAGAAAGCCAGTGCGCAACAATGCAGACCCAACGCAGCCAAAAGAAAGAAAGAAAGAAAGAAAGAAAAATATTTTTAAATTAGGGTAGATCAATATTATCAAGCTACAGAAATGCCAAGGAAAAATGAGGCCCAAGAAACCTTTTTTTTTTGCATTGTGAATTCACATTGGAGAAATTAGCAGTAAGAGGGTAACTAAGAATGAAGTCCAACTGTATGGACTTAAGGATGTAGGAAATGAAAAAATAGAACCATGATCTTAGAATCAGTACAGAACCAAATAGAGCTTTAGGATCATTTAGGTGAGCTTCTGAATTTTACAGAAAGAAAGTAAAACCAGGCAAAACAACTGTCCAAAGGTCAAAAGCTCATGAGAGGAAGAACTGGGATCAATCTCAGGTTCCCTAATTCTAATCAGATATTCTTACCACTACATCATAATGGAAAATTACAAAGAGAAAAAGAAAAAAGATGGGTAATTGTAGTAGAGTTAAAGTTTCATTAATTAAATTATTTTCTAAGTTCTCCAAATCTTGAAATATCAACAATAAGACTTAGAGTTCTGAGATACTGCCTGCTTATGGGATAATTAACATCTGTCCCATACAATCTATCAATAAGTATATAATTCTTCACTAAAATTAATTGTACTGCAGTTATATGTTAAAACAAAGACTGTTCATTTATTTTGCATGCACTGGCAAAGAAACCAATTTTTGAGTGAAAAACAAAATATTAAAAAATTATTCTACAATCCTCTAGGGGGTGGGACTTCAAGAATGATGGAGTAAGGAGCTCTGCAGACCTTCTCCCTCAGCAAAACAACAATATAATACAACTGATGAAAATCATTAAAACATACACACACACAATCATTTAAAATGCCTGGATACTGTCCTAAGGACATAGAGAAAATGGAGAATAATTCACTCAAGAAAATCTACCTAATCTCTAATAGAATAGACAGGGTCTATGGAATTTGAGTGGCTTCATTGCCTGTGTGCCAGCTCTTTGTTTTGGAAGCTCTACTGGAAGTATGTTCAGGTCCCCCTCCTCCCAGCTCCCAGTCTGGGGTTACAGTTGTATCCTCAGAGGGGCAGACTACTGGCATTCTCATCCTCCAATCCCACAAACCCTGTTCCAAGTTGCAGAGGCTCTGCTTCAGGCAGCCTTAGCCAAAATGACCAAGTCTCTCTTTGTCCCACCCAGCCCCCAATGATAGGATACAAATTCTCCTCATGTGCAGTAGGCTGAGAATACTGGGACCCAGACTGCCCTCGCCCCTAGGGTCGAGGTTCCATGACAGGAAGGGCAAGTTGAGACTAGGATCTGGCAGCCTACCCTCATTGCCCTCTCAGAGGGCAGAGTTACCTCCTGGAAAAGAGGATTCCTGTACCCAGCACCTATGCGGTGACACAGAGTTTCTGCACGGAGAAAAGGCAGGTCTTTAGTATAAAGAGCTCTGTAGTTCTGCCTTTGGAAAAAGAATGGAGCACTTACTCCATGCCTAAGGCCATCATTGAAAACAATGGTAATCTTTGTAGAGAGCAATGAAAAGGAGGCTGGTAGCTCTGATACAAGCAAAACAGCAGAACATCCAGAAGCTTAGAAGACTGAAAGAGGGGTCGGGCTGATACAGCCTAGAAGAGCCCTCTGAAGGTCAGAGAGAAAAAAAACACAATTCAACAATAATAGTTGGAAACATTAATACTCCACTTTCAGTGATAGATAGACCTAGCAGAAGATCAACAAAGAAATAGAACAACAAAGAAAAACTAGACTTATACATCTATAAAACATTTCACACAAGAGCAGCAGAATACAGCTTCCTTTTAAGTGCAAATGGTACATTTTACAAGATAGACCACACACAAGCCTCAATAAATTTAATAAGATTGAAATCATACAAAGTATGCTTCCTGACCACAATGGAATGACATTAGCAATCAATAATAAAAGGACATTTGGGAAATTCACAAATATGTGTGCATTAATAACACACTCTTAAATAACCAGTTGTTCAAAGAAGAAGAAATTACAAAGGAATTTAGAAAATACCTTGAGATGAGTAAAAACAAAAACACAAAATACCGAAACTAGAGGTTCAACTGAAGCAGTGCTCACAGAAATTTACAGCTGTGAACACCTATAGTAAAAAAGAAAGGTATCAAGTCAATGACCTAAGTTTCCACCTTAAGAAACTAGAAAAATAAAACCAAACTAAACCCACAGCAAGCAGGAAGAAGGAAACAATAAAGAATGGAAATAAATAAAACAGAGAATAGAAAAACAATAGAGAAAATCAACAAAACCAAAAGTTTGTTCTTTGATAAGATCAACAAAATTGACAAATCTTCAGCTAAACTGACCAAGATAAACAAAGAAGACTCAAACTACTAAAATCTAGAAATAAAAAAAAAAAAAGAGTAGGTATTAGTACCAATCTTACAGAAACAAAAATTAATGTAAGGGAATTCTATAAACAATGATCTATATGCTCACAGTTATATAACTTAGATGGAAATGACAAAGTCTTAGAAAGATTCTAATTACTGAAACTGACTTATGAAGAAATTAAAAACTCTGAATAGACCTATAACAAAAGATTGATTAAGTAATTTAAAATGTTCCCACAAAGGAAAGTTCAGACCCAGCTGGCTTCATTGGTAATTCTACCAACTATCACAGAAGAATTAATGATAATTATTCACAAACGCTTCCAAAATATAAACAAGGAGAGAACATTTCCCAGCTATTTTTGAGGCCAATATTAACCAAATGAGATATCACAAGAAAAACTACAGCCCAATATCCCTTGAATATAGATGCAAAAATACTTAACAAAATATTAGCAAGCCAAATCCAGCAATCTATAAATAGGATTATAAATCATAACCAAGTGTAATTGATCCCAGAAATACAAGGTCAGTTTGATATTCAAAAATCAATGAATGCAATACATCATATTAATAGAAAAAAAGACAAAAACCATATGATCAACTCAATTGATGCAGAAAAATTATTTGACAAAATCCAACATCCTGTTATGATAAAAATGCTAAATAAACTAGGATGACAATAGAACTAACTCAACCTGAAAAGGCCTTCTATGAAAAACCCACAGCAAACATCATACTTAATGATGAAAATGTGAATGGTTTCACTCTACAATCAGGAATAAGTCAAATAGGTCCACTCTTGCCACTTCTATTAAATACTGTACAAGATATTCTAGTCAGACAGATGAGGTTTTTTACAAAGATATTCCGTTTAATTAGGTCCTATTTGTTTATTTTTGCTTTTATTTTCATTACTCTAGGCAGTCGACCAAAAAAGATCTAGCTTTGTTTTATGTCAAGGAGTGCTGTGCCTATGTTTTCCTCTAATAATTTTATAGTATCCAGCCTTATATTTAGGTCTTTCTTTAATCCATTTTGAGGTTTTCTTGTTTGTTTGTTTGTTTATGGTGTTAAGGGAGTGTTCTAATTTCATTATTTTACATGTAGCTGTCCAATTTTCCCAGCACCACTTACTGAAGAGACTGTCTTTTCTCCATTGTATATTCTTGTCTCCTTTGTCATAGATTAGGTGGCCATAGGTGCGTGGGTTTATCTCTGGACTCTCTATCCTGTTCCATTGATCTATATTTCTGTTTTTGTGCCAGTACCATACTGTTTTGATTGCTGTAGCTTTGTAGTATAGTCTGAAGTCAGGGAGCTTGATTCCTTCAGCTTTAGTAAAAGGCAACCACAAACAAAATGAAAAGACAACCCTCAGAATGGAAGAAATATTTTCAAATGAGGCAACTGAAAAGTGATTAATCTCCAAAATATATAAACAGCTCATGCAGCGCAATATCAAAGAAACAAACAACTCAATCAAAAAATGGGCAGACGACCTAAATAGACATTTCTCCAAAGAAGACATACAGATGGGCAAAAGGCACATGAAAAGATGTTCAACATCACTAATTATTAGAGAAATGCAAATCAAAACTACAATGAGGTATCACCTTATACTGGTCAGAATGGCCATCATCAAAAAATCTACAAACGATAAATGCTAGAGAGGGTGTGGAGAAAAGGGAACCCTCCTACACTGTTGGTGGGAATGTAAACTGGTACAGCCACTATGGAGAACAGGATGGAGGTTCCTTTAAAAACTAAAAATAGAGCTACCATATGACCCAGCAATCCCACTCGTGGGCATATATCTGGAGAAAACCATAAGTCAAAAGGATGCATGCACCCCGATGTTCATTGCAGTACTATTTACAATAGTCAGGACATGGAAATGTCCATCAACAGAGGAATGGATAAAGAAGATGGGGTATATATATACAATGGAATATTACTCACCCATAGAAAGGAATGAAATAATGTCATTTGCAGGGACATGGATGGACCTAGAGATTGCCATACAGAGTGAAGTAAGTCAGAAAGAGAAAGACAAATGTCATATAATATTGCTTATATGTGAAATCTAGAAAAATGGTTCAGATGAACTTATTTGCAAAGCAGAAATAAAGTCACAGATTAGAAAACAAACTTATGGTTACCAAGGGGGGAAGAGGGGGTGGGATGAATTGGAAGATTGGGATTAATATATATACACTACTATATATAAAATAGATAACTAATGAGAGCCTACTGTATATCACAAGGAACTCTACTCAATGCTCTGTAGTGACCTAAAAGGGAAGGAAATCTAAAAAAGAGTGGAAATATGTACTGTATATGTATAACTGATTCACTTTGCTGTACAGCAGAAACTAGCACATTGTAAAGCAACTGTACTCCAATAATAATTTTAAAAAAAGACATTCAGACTTGAAATGAAAAAGAAAACTATCTCTATTTGCAGGTGATATGATTTTGCATATAGAGAACCCTAAGTAATATGCACACATACACACACAACTATTGGAACTAATAAATAAGTTCAGCAAGATTGAAGGAAATATACAAGAAAATATACCAAAATAAACTGTATTTCTTTCACGAGCAATAAAAAATTAAAAAATGCAATTACGAAAACAATTGCATTTACAATAGCATCAAAAATAATTACTTAGGAGTAAATTTTTTAAGGGAAGTTTAAGACTTCTACACTGAAAATTAAACTATAATTTACTGTTGAAAAAAACTGAAGATCTAAATAAATAAAAGGATATCTCATGTTCTTGAATGGGAAGATTTAATATTGTTAAGATAGAAATACTTCTCAAATTGATTTATAGACTCTATTCAAACCTTATCAAAATCTCAAATGGCTTTCTTGCAGAAATTGACAAGCTGATGCTAAAATTCATATAGAAATTCAAGGGACCCAGAATAGTCAGAACAATCTTTAAAAAGAATCATAAAGTTGGAAGACTCATACTTCTAGGTTTCATAACATGACAAGAAGCTACAGTGTGGTACTGGCATAAAATAATAGACATATGGATCAATGGAAGGGAGTTGAATCCAGAAATAAACCCATATACTTATGGTTAATTGATTTTTTGATCAGGGTGCCAAGACAGTTCAATGGGGAAAAAAACAGTCTTTCTAACAAAGGACAAAAGGACAACTGTATATCTACATTTGAAAGAATGAAGCTAGACCCCTACCTCAGAATATACAGAAAAAAAGTAACTCAAAATGGATCAAAGACATAAATGTAAGAATTCAAGCTATAAAACATTTAGAAGAAAACATAGGAGGAAATCATCATGACCTTTGGTTTGTCTATGGTTTCTTTCTTTAAATATCTTTAACTTTTAAATTGAATTTGAGGGTGTTTTTCCCTTGTAATTCAATCATGTCAACAGTCTTATATTTGGTAGTCTACTCTGTAATAAAGCATAATTCTTTTCTCAGATTTAAGAATAAGATTGTTATTTCACTCTTATTTTTAATAATGTAAGAATAGCTGAAATTTTCCATTTTTCTGTAATATGAACTGTTATATTCAAATTATTTTCATTATTATTGTTTTTAAAAATTTCCTCACAAAATTACATTTATTTCTGGTTTTGATGAGATGATAGACAAAGTAACAGTGACAAGAATTCAGTATGATGATTTGACTCTGACAGTAATAAAATGTGTATCTTGGGCATGTCTTTTACCTCAACTTATCTGTACACCACTGAAGAGATGTGGAACAAGGGACCTGTTAGATATAGTTTCCTGGTTAGTCCATAACTTTGTCTATCATGTTGATCACTTTTTGGCCCATATAAAAGCACTGGATAAAAAAAAAATATTTGTTGAAGGCAAATCTCTATGAATTAATCCATACCTGTATTTCTAAGCTACTGGTGACCTTTGTATGGACGTGAAACAATCAAAGCTCCAATCAAAGCAAACAGAAGAAATAAAAAAATTAAAAAGTCTGAAACACAGTTTAAATCAGTATTCATTGATTTCTGGGATACTACATTCAAAGAGCAATAAACAGCGGCGGATTCTAAAAGAAGTGGCCATAGACACTAATCAAAGAGATAATACATTTACAAGATAATGCAGTCTCAAGTTTTCCAGGAACATTTGCATAATCAGGTGGTAGCAGCTTCAGGAATGCAGTTTTTGAGTACAAAAGACAATAATCTTCCATCACTGTTGAAATCATTAAAAGCTATAAACTACTGCATTAGTGTAGTTTTAGATAATGTTCAATCAAAATATTTATTCATGAGAAAGAATACTTTAACAATAGACTCACAAAGTATGTCATTTGTCTTTTTTGGTTTTTATCATGAAAGCAATTTGCTCTTTTTTGGCTTTTATCATGAAAGCAATTTGCTGTTGTTCTAAGGTTATTATGATGAAACAGATGACATTTGAAATAATTATGACATTGGCTAAATAGTCTTTTCCTAAATGATTCATAGTTGGAAAGGCACATCTACTTTTCTAGTCTTGGTAAGTCATTTCACTTGGTTGAATTGTGTTAATAAAGACAATAGGCACCTACTGGGTGCTTACTACGTGCCATCCATGACAGTGGCTCTTTGCCCATTGCTATATTTAAGCCTCCCAACAACATCATGAAGTCAGTATTGTTATTCCAATTTTACAGAAGACGGAACTGAGGTGCAACAAAATTAAATAGCCTGCCTATGTCACACAGCTAGCAGAATAATAAGGCTTGAATACAAATTTGTTCTGCCCCAAATTTTGTGCTGTCTGTAGTATTTTTCTACATAGTAACTTCTAAGTGTTTGCATTTAGACTTAAGTACAATGGGTGAATGAGTATAGAGTGGCAACTCCAGTCTAACTCTGCTAAATTAGATGGATAACATCATCCTCACCTGGGATTAAGAGGATACTGTTATTTCTACTTTTATGATGCTTGCCTTAGGTGAATTTTGTATTAATTTATTGAAATAGTCCAAGGTATCCTGCTCTAGATATCACAGTGGCAAGCCAGGTGATAGGAACTTTATTAGAATGATGATAATTCTTCATATCCAAACTGTAAATTCACAAATTCTCAAAATTTAATCATTCTGAGTCTATACTGTATTCTCTTGCTGACTGCTCCATCTACTATGGCAAAGTGTAGAACTCTGAGTGTAGAAGGGACAGTTCTTCTGGAATGAGTTCCCTGGAGAAGGATGTATGCTTGCCAAACCAAGCAAAAGTTCTTGGCACTAAGAATTTGTTCACACTGTTAGAATATTGCAGAATTGTTTTAGATCTGCTAGTCAAAATTCATTATAATAAACTGCAGAGCTTTTCATAAACTCCCACTGCTATGCAGTTTTAGTCCCCATTCCTAAGCTTCTGATGCCCTGCCTGATTTATTCATTCAGCCACACAAGAGAAGAGATATTTAATAAGTGCCTCTAAGGGCCAATCTTGGGCTAGGCACAAGAGATCCAAGATCCAAAGATGAGGAAAAAGAAAGCACTTAATTTCATGGAGCATGAGTTTATTAGGGGAAATAGAATTTAATCACATAATTAAGTTAACGGGTATATATTTAGAAGTTGAGTTAACGCTAAAAAGATGTACAGCTACATCTACATAGCTATTAATGAGTTACTAGATACTTTGTCAAAATACCAACAACCTGGGGAGGTAAAAATTAACCTCCATTTGACAAGGTGATTAGTATTCATAGAATGCAAGGGCATTAGATTTGGAAGGGATATTTTAGGATCCATTTGGTGTTAATGTTTCTCAAGTTCATATTCTCTCTCAGACACTGATTTAGTGGTTCTGTGGAGGAATTTGTATTTTTTAAGCAGCTCATAGGTGATTCCAGAGGACTGTCAGATTTGGGAATTCTGGATTTAGCCTGACCATCCCCCTAATGCTTTAGTTTCCCTTCTTTTCATCAAATAATCCTCTAAACCTTGTTTGAAATTCACTGGCACATCTCTAGAGGTATCCCACCATATCTTAGGACCGTGTTAACTTGTTCAAGTTCATAGCTAAATTGTAGTAGAACTAAGATTCAAACCCAAGCCTTAGTTTTAATTGAAGGGCTCTTTTCACCATAATACATCTATTACTCTCTTCACATGTAATTTAAAAAAGCATTAAAAAAGTTAAGATTTTTTATTAAAATTAAAGCACTTAAAGTTATAAAGTTCTATGCCTTAGAAAATTCTCTGATAGGCGTTTTTAAAAAGAAATACTAATTAGTGGCTTTTGTTAATCCAATTCTCATTCACAAGACAAACCATATTTATTTTGTAAGAATGCTTTAACTGGTATAGGCTATTAAGGACTTCATACAGTAACTGTCTTAGGACATTGGAATATAATACTGAATGCATGTATTCTAACGGCACAGTATAACTTGGATTAAAAATAGAATAAAATTATACAACCATTGAATTAGTTATGTTAGACATTTTTATTAAATAGTCTTAAGCATTTCTCAGAATTGGCAGGGTCACCTGAAGTGAACTGTATATTAGACTTCACCTCTATGAGTAGTATATCTCAACTTGGATGGTATATCTTAGAGCCAATAATTCAGAAAAAAAAATCATAGAAATTAATCATATAATTTTAGGTATGAATAAAAATAACAGAAGAAATTGAGTTGTCTATTTTTAAACAATTATATAATTTAGAAATTTCTTTATGTAGAGAAATACATTATTTATTTGGCTTTATATATTGTCTATCAGAGATAACTGAATTCAAGGGCAAAATAATGATGTAGCAGTCATGGGGTTCAGTAAGAAGGTATTTTCAATGTGATCTCATCTATCTTTGAAGTTTACTACCAAGATTATGTATGAAAACTTCACTTCAAAGTGGAAAAGGGCACAATTAAATCTGTTTTGGCTAAAAACTAAAGTTTCAGACATTTTGATTTCTTCGAATGTCACATTTATGATAATATCAAGTTAGAATCTGGCAGCAAGGTGCATGTCTTAATTTGCTCATAATTTTAACTACAGAGTTTTAAAGTTATTCTATCTATTAATATATTTAAGCAAAATCATAATTTAGAATGACTAAAGAAAGAAACCAAACACAGAAAGAATGAAAATGTTATACATACATATAGAAATTGGTTTATTAATGATGAATCTGGTATCTAATCTACTTAAAATATTTAAAACTATTTCTGAAGGGCTATATCTAATTAGTGCATATTAACCTAACTCAAGTCATAGTTTACATTTGGAATTAACAAAACATTAGTTATTTTAAAATATTTGCCGTATTTCAGACTTTTAATCACTTCAAATTTTTAGACAATTCACTACATATTTGACAAGTATCTTTCATGTAAAAAGTACAGTAGTAGATTATAAAAGAGATAAAAATGAATAAGACAGATGCTTTACCCTATTGGATTTTACCGTATGATAAAGAAGATAAATTTGATGTAATTTGATCCAACAGTGTTCATTAAGTGCCTGTTTTTAAGCATTAACTAATAACTACACTAGGCTACATATCAGAAAAATGAATGAGGTGATATTTCTTGCCCACAAGTTACTTTGTGGTTTAGTTAGGGAGGCAGAAAAGTAAACAAATAATTAGAATATAAGTGATCTAGTTGAAATATAGTTTTTTAATGAAGTAAATGGAAGGAAAAACTAAGATTTTGGAGAGAATAAAGATAGTTCAAAGGTTGATGGAGTTTAAGGGAAAAGTGAGGTCAAGAACCAGGTTATTTTTGGACAAAGAAACATCTATGTACAAAGGGCACAGAAGCCAAATTGCCATTGAAATACGGCTTGTGGAAAAACTGTTTGTTTTTAAGAAATAAGATTAACATGCACACTTTCAAAATGTTTGTTCATCAGAAGACAGTTTAAGGGAATGAAAATGCAAGCCACTGAAAGGAAATATACTTGCAACACATGTAACCTATAAAGGGCTTGTAGTCAAATTATTTAAATTAATTTTATAGTTCAATAAGGGAAAGAGGACCCATCCAATAAAAAATGTGCAAGAGATAAAAATGGTCCTTAAACATATGAAAACATGTACAACCTAATTAAAACCAGAGAAATGCAAACTAAAACCACAATGAGATACCACTACACACCTATTATATTGTCTAAAATTGAAGTGACCTGCAAAATCAAGTTACAAAAGATATGAAAAAATGGGAATGATTATGTTGGTAAATGCATATTATACAAGAAGTTTGGGGAAAAACTGTCATTGTCTACTAAAATTTAACTTACGTATACATTATAGAAGTTTCCAGAGCAGTCTAAAAAAGCATTACTCACAAGATGCTCAGTTGTGTTCCATCTCCCATAACCAGCATGTTGAATGCAGTGTGGTTGATCATTTTGACAACAGACTCCTGCCTTCCTCACCACCTCCCTTTTTATTCGCTTCAGCAAAATAACATTTACAAACATTTAGAAATAATAATCAATTTAAGAGGATGCTTCAAAACATGTTGGATGAGATGTTTCCCAAACAGTATATTTCATCATTTTGTCATTTTAGAGGTGATAGGGAGGGAACCAGTGGAGAGGCTATGAATAATTTCACAAATTAAATTGAAATGTTAAAAAAAAATTCATAAGAACTTGCAATGTAAACCTTCAGATAACTTTTGAATGTAAAGAATGACCTTTTACTAGCAGATCTTCAGTTAGGTGAACTCTGAGGCTATGGTGGTTTTAAGAGGCAAAACATGTAAATTAAAATAAAAATCATGATCTTCACTAGAAACACATTCATAATGCATGGCAAAACTAAGACTGAATAACAATTATATACTTGAAAAACAATTATATTATAGACCTTAACCTTAAAAGATTTATTAAGCCACCTCCTAAAATGTATTATTCTTTCTTGCCTATTTTCTTTAAGTTGAAGGATACCAGCTCTGTGTTAAATTCCCATTATGTGAGGAGCTGGCACTCTATGACTGATGAGTTGAATAGAAAGTGATTATAGTTTTATAAGTCTACAGGATTTAGAATAAGTCTACTATATAATCTTAAGATTCATATCTATTGGTCTGGAATTAGCTTCCATTATCCAAAAAATTGTACATATATACACACACACACACAGAAACTAGCTTTTGCTTACATTACATATACATATACATACATACATAGATTAATTTAGATTAGGTTAGATTACATTATTTTTATTTTGTATTAACAAGGAAACAAGACTCAGGAAATCTGAACCTAGTTGTGAGAGGGGAGGAAAAATGTTATGGTCATATGTGTAAACTCTTGCTCTGACATATATAATACTTTGTAATAAGGTATTCAGCAAGTAAAAAGACATATTGCCTAACCTGAAGTCTCTGTGATGATGTTTATTTGTTTTATGTTTAATAATAGTACCATATAAGTTCGTTCATATTCTTACAATTAACTTTCTTTAATGGAGGTTGTTAAGAGACTATGGGAATTGTCATAACAAGAAATAAAATAGAGTTGGTCATTCCGCAAATTCTATACAGCACAAACTCAATTATTAAAGGCATAAACACCTCAGTTCCTTTCCTAGGAACCTAACTGACAATTTTAGTAGGATGCATCTTGGTTCTTTCGGCTGTGCTAGTTAATTCATTAGATATGTTAATCGTATTAGTGAGCCCATTGGCTCTTTAAAATATATATAGAAAGTGGTTAAGAATAAAAATAATAATGGCTATTGCTGGCAAACATAAAGGGTATGAAAATAGATATAATTTTTGGAAGGTGGAATTTGGCAGTGTCTCTTAATAATGAGATTTTCAAATTCTTGACCTAATATTTCTGCTTCTAGAAAATTATGTTTGTGTGTATGCATTTAGTATATTCATATACATACATGAATGTTTATTATAACATTATATTTAATCATAAAAAGGAAAGAACACAAAACTCAATCAATGGTTATGGTTAAAATAAGTTATGCTTTTCATGTAAGGGAAAATGAAATAGTGAAAAGGAGTAGAGTAGATGTGAAAAAAATAAATTATAAAGCAATATGTATATTATGATTCCATTTGTATAAGTTAGTATATATATGTCTTGTGATGCATATGTCTTGTTAGGTATGTATCTTAGAGATGAATTACTGGGTTATGCTTTTTTAGACTGCTCTGGAAACTTCTATAATGCTTGCATGCCATTCAGAAAGGAGAAAGAGTATGAACCATTGGGCATTAGTTTTAAAAAATGAAACAAAACCCAATAAAAATAAAAAAGCTTTTTCTGGATGACAGAATGGGACTGATCATGTAACAACATCACACTCTCTCAAGGGCACAAATCAGAGGAGGTCCAACGAAATCACAATACTCCTTTTACCTTCTGACTGGTGTTATGGTAAGCATGCCAATGAGAGCACCTCCTGTGCTTGAGCCCGAACTAATTTCCTGATTAAAATGATGCTATTCCTTACGGAGAGGCTCTTCCAAAAGCCACACACTTTTCCTACTTCTTCTGCTTCTAATGAAACAGGATGTATCATTTTGGATAATTCTTTTCAAAAGGTCATTGACTGCAGCTGAATCTATAAACATATGCATTCCTTGTGTGATCGAAGCTGAATGTAACATTATATTACCAGTGAAAAATTAAGAATATATGTATGTATTTAAGGGGTTGTCAGCTCTAAGATTCCATGTGACATTAATTCCTACTGGCAGCAACCATCAAACAATTACAAAGCATTTCACCTGGCAAACTTCAGCCCTCATTAGGCTTAAAAAGATATTTTGTCATTTACTTATGAGACTTCAACTATAGCCAAGAATTGGCTGTGTAACTGCATTGCAAAGGTTCCAAAGAACAATTATAATATTAAAGAATGAATACCTAGAAGATAAAAAGTAAAGTGATTTTTCACATTTATGAAATAATTTTTCAGTAAGTGACATTCTATTGGATGAACCACTGTAAATCCAGTGATCTGAAAGGGAGAATTCTATCGTGTAATAAGACCATCTTCACATTTATGTAGAAAAGCAGATGTTTACAATTTTTGGCTCTACACTTAAATTATATATGTAGCAATTAATTCATTTAATTATAAATTGTTAAGTATTTATAAACTCACATTTGTATAAAATATGTACTTCTCCTAAAATATCTTACATGTTTAATTTTTAAGAAAGAAGGAGAACATTCAAGGAGATTTTTATTTGCTTGTTAAATGTGGCAATATTGTTAAAATGATGTTAAAATTAAAGTAATAAAAGCAGATTCTGAGCAAAGAAATTTAGAAATAAAAATGACTATAAAATAATACTTTATGAGAGCATTTGCATATTTTGGCATAGTAAAATGGCATATGTGGCTATTAGAACAGGGCTCTTTCTTATTAAAGACAATCATTATGAAAGAAAATAGCTGCAGTTTTTCAAAGTATTTCTGACTTTCTATAAGAATAGCTATTTTTCATAAACTGGATCCATACTACATTCAGTCTTAAAAATCTGAAAGGGACCACTTTCTTGGCAGTGCTTTTTGGAAGATTCTGAGTAATGTTGGTGTCACTAAAATGTTAGGGAAATATATAAGAAGCAGTGTCCTAGGGAAAAGTAGTAACATAATAAAAGAGTGAAAACCCCAGTTAAATTATATATATATATATATATATATATATATATATGCATGTAGTTATAAATATATATTAGAATTAGTGTCATATAGTAGAAAAATGGAGAAGACTTCTCTGTTCTTGACCAACCAAATATGTGTCAGTCAGCTTTAAGTGTGCTCATTTGTCACATGAAGATTTACATTGGGAACACATAAATGAGTAAGTCCTCAACATCTACTGATGAACAAATGAACAAGTCTAACACTTCTATGATTGACCGTACAAGAAGTAACATAGTATCATTTGTTTTTACTAATATAAGCCATTAAGATAAAGCATCTGTACATAGAAAAAGATAAGGGAAGGCCCATGAGTAATAAATGAGCAGTATGGATATATAGAGAACAAATCATGACAGACAAACTTGATTGTTTTTTCTGATAGAATTAGAAAATTAATGGGTAAAGGGAATGCAGTACAAGTAATATATTTGGATTTTCATAAAGTATTTAATTCAATGTTTCATAAGCTCTGACTTGTACTATTAATTCAAATTGTCTTGGAGATGATTATTCTCAGATGGTTTGAAAACCATTTAAAGAGCTGTAAATAGGGGGTAATGATAAATGGTCAGAGACAGAGTTGGGGGGAGGAGTGAGCTGCCACTAAGGTTGATTTAGGTCCTGAGTTTCAGTATTTTCATTACTGACATGCAAAGTGGCATAAACAACACACAAGTTGAAAATGACATTAAATTGGAAGGCACCATCAACACAGAAACAGTAAAATAGTCAAGATATAAACTGGAATGTAAAAGGGACTACTCAAAAGACTGCCCACACTAAAAGGAATTTTGGATTTATTACAAGCAAACATAGCCAGACAAACTGGCAAAACAGGTTGACAAAATAAATTACAATCCCATAAGTGAGGCATTAGGGAAATTCCTTTAAACAAATATATACAGATTTTCATTCATGTCTCAGTACTGACAGATCTATACTTAGAAAGGAGTCAAGAGATTACAGTTTAATCCAAATTCTGATTTTCAAGATGGTACTCCAAATAGGATAATATGTACTTTTATAGGGTGACTTTATATATTGAATTCTCTATTTTTCTCTATATGAATCATTTGCAGGAAAAAAATTCCCTTATAACTTGGCTGTTCTTTGACACTGAGCACACTTATAGGTCTTCATTTCCCTCATGAGTGTAGTTGAAGTGTATGTAGGGAATATCACCTACACAAAAGATAATCATGAAGGTAAATCTTCTGTAAATGACTTTTGGATTATCCATGTTACGATGCTCCCTCTTCATCCATGCAAATAACTGAGAGTCGATTGTACACACATAAGGAAAGATAAATAGGAAGACAAATGACTTCCATGAGAAGATTATTACTTTACTCCACTTTATCCCCTTCTATCGGACAACTCAACAAATTAGAGGGAATTCAGAGCACTGAAACAAAAAGGCAATAAAGTTATCCACTTATAAGAATGAATTAAATGAGTTAACCCATAGAGTGCATCTGAGAGCCACGAGAAAGCTACAGTGGGTAACACATAGCTATAGGCTGAAAATCTGCAAGAGAAAAAAAATTACTTTCATGGGATAAGGGCAATTTCCCTCTTATCCAGATTCTCAAATAAAGAAAATTACAATCTAGAGAAAACACTATTGCCTATATTATTGTGAACAAATTTGATTTAGGCTTTTACTGAAGAAATACTTCTGAAGGAATGAAGAACCAACTCTTGATTGTCCGTGGGTAAATACATTAAGAGTTAGAAAATAGTAGTGAAAATCACAGTGATTTTGAAATTAGATATACCTAGGTTTAAAATTTGGCTCTGCCACTTACACAATATATATGGGTGTGGTCAAATATCCTCATTTGATAAATGGAGATAATAAATCTAACTTAATTCACAAATGTGTTAAATGAGAAGGTAGGGACCCACAGAAAGTAAAAATAATAAATAATGAAAAAAGTCACATTTGGTTTTGAAATATATTCAAAAATGTTTATATTTTCCATATTGCAAATGTAAACTTTCTTTTCTTTTTTTTTAAACTATCCTCTCTAATTGGGTAGAAAGATGGTAGAAAGAGATATCTGAACTCATGAAGTCTTAAGTGTGACTACTGCTTCCCCACTTACAAATCATAGGACTTGGGTAATTTATTTAAAATCTGAGTGTCATGCTCCTCATTTTTGAAGCTGCAGAAATGTTGTGCAATTCAGTAGATTATAAGACATAGGAATGAGCATGTAGTGTATACAGAATAAACATTTATCTTCCTTTACCCCATCTTTATCTTTTTCGATAAATATAATAGAAATATAATAATATATTATATTATATTATTATTATATAATTATATAATATAATATATATTATATAATTATATATTATATTATATTATGTATATAATAATATAAATATAATACCTACCCTTTACCCCCTGTTTGTTTCATTTTCCTTAATAAAATGCACCTCTTGGTGCATATGTGATATCATCAGTCTCAACATCCAAACAAAATATTGGGTACATCCTGCCTATATTTTCTTTTCTACCTTCTAGAAGTTTAAAAATTATCAAATAAGATATATTTGAAATTACATAGGTCAGGATGTTACATTAATGAAAGGTTGTATATTTTTACCTTAAGTATTCCTACATGTGTGTTGTCTTGCTTTGTGAAATCTCAGAAATAAAATATTAGCTGTATTTATACAGCTCATTCTGTTCAGCACTGAATATAAATGGGTGATAAATAAAAGCTTTTTGATAATAGATGACAATCAGGCATATACTCAACCTCTTTCTGCTCACTCCTGACCCTTTCATGTTGGCACTAGTGTCTGGAGGCTGACATCTGACTGAAGAGCAGAGAAATAGACAACTGGGCGTAGGTCATCTTTTTTATATATTTACTTTTGACAGTTGTAGGTCATCTTCATAGGAAAAACTATAAAGTAACATAAATATATTAAAAATAAACTGGGAACTTTAAGAGCTGAGATTCCCTCTTCTCAGGAAATTTATTATGTTAACGTCCTTTAAAAATTCTATCATACCTTCACCATTTCTTCAGCAAGTTCTTCCTTCACAATAGGAAGATGCATATCTCCCCCTCCACCCAAACTCAATCTTTTCCTCACTTTTCTGTTTCTAACTAGAAAACATTTCAACTCCCTGGAAAGACAACCTTTCCAATAAATATAGGTGGTCAATAATAGAATGGATTCTCTCAGGGCAGTGGTTTTCAACCCCAGGAGTATGCAAGCCATGTTGTTGAAATGACTGAATGAATGCTGAGGAAGGAAGGCTGTTCTGGGTGACAGTGAATCAATTCCAAAGAGTTTTCCACCACTAGGAACTTTGGAAGGAAAAAGAGGGACCTCCTCTGTATTTCTTGAACATTTCTGAATTGAAAACAATTATTGAGCACCTACTATGTTCCAGGTATTATACCAAATACAGAGATAACCAAAGTCCTGTCCTTCAAAATATCCTGACCTACTGAGGGAGGAAAAAAATGTAGAGGTGATTGTAACATGATGTGATCAGTGTAGTGAGGCAGATAGGCCTTTGGGGCTATGGCAGCATAAGGAGGTGGCACTTAACCCAATAGAGACATAGAGAGGGCTCTTATTTCTAACCTATTCATAATGCAAGGCCATGTGTTTGTGTGCAAGAATTTTTAACATCTTTTAGTTTGTCACCTTGCTGTTTCAGTGGTTACTAAGATAGCCCAAAAAAGGCTAAACTGAATGATGCTATTGTGCTTTACAAAATGCAACAGCTTTCAGTTCTCTAGTAATAAAAGCATACATCTTCAGTGCACAAAATCTGGCAAATAAAGAAAAGATAAGGGAAAAAAAGTACATAACCAGTATTAATAGTTTCATTCTTTTTTTCATTCCAGTCTTGTTCCTTTCTCTCTCTGCAAACAGACAAGTAGATCATTGTAATAAGTATATATTAATATATGTACACTGTATGATATATATGTATATCCATGGGCATATATATTTTACACCTACAGTAATAAAAATGAGTTTAAATTCCCCAAAGCCCCAATATCATTGTCTAATACTTATTGAGCACTTATTATGTGGAAAATAATAGTTGTACCTTCCTTATAAACTTGTGATAACCAAGGGTGCTTACACATGTAAAGTATTTAGAACAGTGTCTAAGATATAATACTATGCCAATAAATACAGCTGTTATTAGCATTATTGCATTGCCTTCAAACAGGTAGGGAAAGAAAGCGGGGACAATGCTAAAAAGTTAAAGCAACCACTCGCCCTTCTCTTCCAAATCCAGAAATGTTGATAAGAGATATCATGGCCAGATGATACATGGAAATCATTTGAGGAGGTTCTTTAAACCTGAGGCAACATACATGGGTAGAAGAATACCTTTTCCAAAGATAAAACTCCTGGACTCCAAGAGCCAAGCAAACTGTTCAACATTCTAGATAAGACTACTGGGAGGTTTCCAACAGTCTCAAATATAGCCTACCAGAGACATTACCCCTAACCCCTAACATTTGTCTCAACTAATTGCATCAATGTGTATCCTCCAGGAAAGACATTATCTACCAGGGAACGTTCATCAGTGATACTGAGCAATGGTACCTTAAAGAGCTCATCTGTCAATTGCTATGAGCCTTCTCCATGCAAAACATGTCTATAAGCAAGATTGCTTATGGTTTTAAGGCATACACAAAAATAATAAATAAATCCAGAAATACAAATAAATTTACTGCTATGAGTAGACTGTATATATAAATTTATGCACGCTAATGAATATAACTTATAATAACATTTCTAATGTCACCAATTTCTAAACTACATTTTATAGCTATAATTTTGTCATCAGTCTTTGTTTCCATACCACACCATCATGGTTCCTGGCACGTAGTAAGTGCTTAACAAATGTTTGGTGAATTAATAAAATCTATTCACAGTCCTCACCCTGCTGGGTTTCTCTGTGACACTTCCAGCAGCTCAGCACTCTACACAGTCCAAACAGCTTGAGAGGTGAAAATTTGCACTCTACTGAAAAGAGCTCTAAACAGGAGGCCAGGAGGCAAGGTTCCTAGTCTTAGATCTGTCTAGACACTTGCATTAACTCTCCTCATCTATAAAACATGTTTGATGCACTAAATATTTCTAAGAGCTAAATTCTAACAAGAGTCTACATTTTTTAAGGAAGATGTTATAGATGCATTTTAAAAGCAGAAAATGGTTAGAATCCTAGTTTTACCATTTACTAGTGACCTTGGGCAATTTATTTAACCTCTCTAAACTTTAGTTTCTTCTTCTATTTAATAGGAACAGTAATAATACTCACTTCGTGGAGCTGTTATGAGGGTCAATTGAAATAATGTGTATAAAGTGCTAGGTACAGTGCATGGCACGAAGAGCTCAAAAATCATCATTTGGGATTATTGTTCTTACTAATACTCTTTATTTATTCTTCTTTTGCTACACATCTGCTCTCTCTTCTCTGAGCCAGAAAGAAGTGGAGATTTCTTCATCTAGTTAGAAGGTGGTGGGAAAAGGCCATCAAGGAGACTGAACCCTGCAGCTTTAATATATAAAGGACAAATCAAATAACAACATCAAAAGGTTATTGAACTGTGTAGTCTTTGAACTCTTTAATAAATAGAAGCTTTCTATTATAGGTGTCATCTTATTTTATAGTAGGACATAAATGCAATTATAAATCACATTAAAGGAGGGACTTCCCTGGCGGTCCAGTGGTTAAGACTCCACACTTCCAATGCAGAGGGCATGGGTTTGATCCCTGGTCAGGGAACAAAGTTCCCACATGCCACATGGCACGGCCAATACATAAATAAATAAAAATTAAAAAAAAAAAACTAAACTAAAAATAAATAAATAACATTAAAGGAGGACTGGAATTATTATGTTTATCAAAGGAAGGTATGGATTTTAAAGATTAACTAGTAGTACTAAACAAACTATTGTGGAGGGAGGGTTGAATTGTATAAAGGATATATTCATCTACATCCCATCCTAGGTACTAACTATCTCAAGAATCCTGATAATCACACAAAATCACTGCATGAAGGAACCAGGACTTGGGCGTGCAAACTTGCAAATGTCACAGAAAGAATGAATGGCAGAAATGAGATGCAAACCCTGGCTGGCAATTCCCTGAGGGACGGCTAAGAGTCTCAAGGTTCAATTACCTGCTTCTCTCTGGCTAGCACAGTTCCACTTCAAGAAACACCACTGCCGGCAAGGAAGCAACACACATGGTGGTTATGATCAAGAACTTTGACTTCTAAAGTATGAAAGGTACACAGTTCATAGGAATTACCTAAATAACTAGCAGAAATATCTTTGAATAACTGAATTATTAGCAGATTGATTACAAAATAGCTCATTGCATTCCTTTATTTTTAAGCAATCATATTTATTTGAAAACATATTGACTTTTCTTTTCTCATAGTCTTAGAACAACTTCCAGAAAAGAACTAAAATTGTCAAAAAAGCTTCTGGGGGAAATAATCCATGGCTATCCTCTTTTTTATAGCTCCTGACTTTCCTGTGGAATCTCCTTTCAGGGAAATACATCTATCTAAGAATATTTAAACATGATTTTTAAAATACAAAGTCCTTGAAAATTGTTAAGAATAATTTAAAAATATTTTCCCACTGAGTCTAGTGAATTTATACCACACACTTTGAATATCATTCAAATATGTCTATTTTGTATGATACTTGCTATGTAAAAAGTCTAAAATGAAACTTCCAGTTTAAACTTATTACTGGAAGAATAACAAATATGTCATTGCTACTATGTTCAACAAAGTACAGAAACAAATATTTAATTTCTACAAATTATAAGCTTTCACTGAAGGGTATACATTGAATAAAGCAATACAAGAAATTCAGTCATTGCTAGCACATACTGATTAAGAATTAATGACAAGAAAATAGTTCGGTGGTTGCAGAGCCAATGAAAATGTCTAGGTCTAGAAAATACAGTGTGGTAGAGAAAAAAACATCTTAGAACTTTTTGAATTCTAAGTTTGAAAATAATGCAATTAACATTGCAAAAATAAAATTATTCAACTTTTTAAAAATGTGTAGATTATCTTTTAGGAAGATGGTATTTTGTGGGCTCCCTAACAGTTTTGCAGTGGTGCAGTCAGTTCATGTGTCTGATATCCAAAGAACTTTTTAGAGTAGTTGAGCAACCCCCTCGAAGAATTTCTGAACAAGCCAACTGTTCCACACTTAAAAACCAGTTTCTTTAGCTGTCAGCCACACCAGAATATGGATTTGGCTTTAAAAGATTTTCTCTTTTGTAGTAATCATGATGTATATAGTATGCTGTTTTCAAATGAGGTCTTCGTTTTCTTAAAATTAATGAGTGCATCCTTTCTCTAGACAAAATGAATAACTCAAACCTAAATGACTTTAACAAACCATCTAATAAAACAATTTATCAGATCAGAAGGTCAAGATAATAAAACTGTTTTGTTTTGTTTTTTCTGATGGGTTTGGTTAGAAAGAGGTAACAGGGAAGGTTGATGAAGAGGCTTATTTTCTGTATTTTATTTCATAAACAAAAAAATTCTGGTTCGTCCAAGCATTTCAAAGTTCAAATAACCTCACATTTTCAGAAAGCCTTCTCTGATTCCTCCATGCTTCACAGATCTTTCTCTGTCTTGTTTTTAAACTTTTATTGCCCTTGTCTGTAAATAGAGCAGAAGATAACCTTGGAGGTCATCTAATAATATAAGACCCTCATTTTACATATGAGAAAACTGAAATGACTATATGTTTTAATTGCTTAAACTTCTCAAGGCTTTTTTAAAACTATGCTTCTATGTATACATTTATTAAATTATTCATTTGACCCAAAGCTCTAGATATGAGGGAAAATAACAAATAAGGTCAGTGACAATAAAGTAGTAGAGGGGGATTTCACAGAACATTCTACAAATGTGTTTCTGTTGTCCCACACATGTTTGAACAGATTTCTTTCATAATTATAATTTCATGCATCTGAGTCACCACCATCCCTCTCCTCAACTATTGCAGTGATCTCCTGGCTCCCCTCCTGCCCCTCTTTGGTCCACTCATAGCAGCCAGAATTATCTTTTTTACAGCAAAACTCCAATTATTTTTCTTTCCTTTTATAATATCCTAAGGTTTTTCTATCATTCGTGTCATAAAATCCACACACAAATCAATTTTGTCCTTGCCTACCTCTACAGTTCTACAGCCAAGCTTCACCTGGTTTGGGGCTTTCATAAGAGCTGTTACGTTAGGTAACACCTCTCTGCATGGAATGTTCTTCTGCTCTTCAAACAGCTGGCTTCTTCTAGTCATTCAGGTTGCATCTTAAATGTCACCTTTTCCCAGAGCCCTTTACTGACCCCATAATCTCATTATCTAGACCCATTAAACCCCTATCACTTCCGTTTTAATTCTTTGCATAGCAATTCTGGTTCCAAAAATGTTTCCTGTTCACGTATTCGTATTTGTTTCTGTATTTTCTGGCTCCCCTCATCATATCCTAGACTTTGAGCTTCCTGTGAGCAGACATTTGGCCATTTTTGGTCACTGCTGTAACTCAATGTCTAACAGCATACCTCACACTTTATAGATAGTAAGTACTTAATTAACAAACATCTGGTGCTTAGACCAATGAATAAACAGTATTCATTTATATATATATATATTGTACACATCTGGGTTTAAAATAGAAAGAAAATAATGAGTTGTATACCAAATATTATGTTAAATAACAAGATGCCAACAGTATTTGTGGTACCAAGTTAACTGATTTTTAAGAAAACAAAGAATAAAGCATTTCCTAATAAATCTGTAACTTAATTTTAAATGTAGATGTGTGGTTGATTAGAAAGCTTTTGCAGGTCTTCATTACATTAAAAAAATCAAAAGTAGTAAAATTGTTTATTGCCACTATTCACTTAAACGCAAGGGACTGCACAGGATTGGTACATGGTCTAATCAATTCGGTTCTAAACATGTAAGATGCGATGCTCTGATAATAGTATAGTATTGTTTAAGTTTGGATGCTTTTATCTGACTTTTATAATAATCATGAGCAATCAGAGCATTTGTTTACATCCTATTTTACATACTAGTAGTGATTCAGTTAAGGAAAATGAAGCAAAAGCCAAAGAACAAAACTCAACTATTCTTTCAAGTCCTGAAACCCTTTAATTGAAAATAGGATTATATAATAATAATAATAAAACTGGTTAACATTTGCTACTACCAATGCACATGAATATTAATTTTGCCAACTGTTGGCAAAGAAAAGTGAATAGAAAAATAAATTAGAAACGAATACAAATGACTTATCAATTATACCTCAATAAATATGAAAAAAAAAGAAGGTATAAGAATGTCAACTTGATTTCACATTTATGTTATTAAAGTAGCCCTACTTTTCTGAGTGACCTCATAAAATGTAAATTATATGAATTTGAAATTATGAAGTTAAATTATACTAATGAAATGGATGTCTGGGGATTTCACTTTACACTTTGGGGAAGAAAAGGTTCCAACAAATGTTTAAACAACTTTTACACTGGTGGTTAGTATTAGATTTTAGTCTTCCTGGATGAATTGAACTTTTTAAAGTTTGGGGAATATCTTCTTTAGTTTTTGTCTGTTTGTTTCATCCACGTTACATAAGAGTTGAATCGTGTGTAGCTTGTGCCTACTTAGTATTTTAATTGTTCTGAAATCTGTTTCCTTGAGAAGAAAAGTCACTTAGATCAACCTAGTTGGATGTCTGCTTATAAAACTTCCATAAGGCCTTAACTATTCCCACAATAAAGTGTGATCCCTGAGCCTCTGCCCGTCCTGGTCAGATGTGTTAGCTCTATTTGCACCTGTCAGTCTCTTGGAAACGTGCATCAGATGAATGACATCATTAGAACACATGGCTGGTCAAAACATGCTCAATCCAGAAGTGGTGGCACCCTAATTTACTCCTCTGAAAATAAACTATGAAATCTTCTCTAAGAGTATTAAAGATACTACCCATCAAGAAACTTAAACAAAATATGATGTAATTTAAAAGAAATATCATGAAAATATTAAGCCCATTATTTGTAATCACTGCCATTACATCAGTTATTTACTTGTACTATATTTCTTGAAACCTTTTTCACTTGCAACAATTTTAATAATATTTTTATTCCTTACACCTAAGCTAGAAACTTCCACTGCTCTAATTTTTCCTAGGTTTCCAGTGTTAAACAGCCTCTGTAGTAACATGGCGCTTCAGTGGCAGTGAGTTCAAGCTGGACTAGCCTATAGAAGCATCCAATCTGGAAGCTGGTCCACATTCCCTAGACTCCTGAAAACTGACTTTCTTGCTCTGTCCTTGAAGGACTTTACCTGAGTGCTCACCCAGACATGTTTGCTCCCTGGTTCCCAATATTGGATGTACACTGTAATAATATTTGTATCTTAAACACAAAACAAAATACTGATACACATGCCATTCCCCCCAGAGATTCTGATTTAAAACCTTAGGTATCTGTTCCCCCCACATGTTTTGCAAAAATGTTCCAATGAAAGCACAATGTCTTTTCCAGAATCTCAAATGATTGATAATAAAACAATGGTTTATTATAAGGGAACACTGCCTCTTGGGATTTTGTTTGTTTCCTCTGTTCCTTCTCTCCACAATTGTCGATGCTTTTCTCCAGCTGTTAAAATTAAACTAATGTTACTGTATGTGCAATGTTTCTTTTCTCTGACCACCCACCCCAAATCAATTCTATGTCTATCTTATATAGTCTTGGTCACACCCACCCTCTTGATATGATTATTTAAGCTAACTTTAAAAGCAGCTACTCAGTTCCCAGTGTGAGTTCAGAACTAACACTTTCCCCAAAACTAACAAAGACATCTGTGTCCAAAATATTAAATGTCTAAAAGAAGGGAAAACAGAATATAAAGAATAATTGCCTTTCTTTTGGGGGTGAGAAAGAAGGAGGAGGAAGCAGAAGAGTTGGAAAGAGGTAAAGAAGATGTAGAGAGAGAGAGATTAAGTCTGATGTGACAGGTACAAGTCTCTTCCCAAAACTCAATTACGGAAGACATATAACTTCATTTTTTGCAATAAGCTGTAGTTATCGATACATTAACCTAAACTTAAGTTTCATTTTGAGCCCTTACTCTACCAGGAAGAAACACTAAAATCTCAGATGGTTAGGCAGTTACCCACATCCCCACTTCACTGACTTTTTCTTAGAGATTCATCTAATGGAATTTGAAGGAGCTAACAGGAATTTATGGGTGATGGATTTACTTGCCGTGTTGTAGCAACTGTCCTTCGACCACCACTAAATGCTTCTACACGTTTTTACATGCCCCTTGTAGGGTGAGATATTGTTCCAGGTTGTGAACCATTAGACTAGCTGAAAGGTGGAATGGACAAGGAGTTTAGGAAAATATTGCACCAAACATTGGTTAAAATTCCAAAATACTACCTTGTCTATTTGTATATGCATAGAAAAAGAAAAAAAGAAAAAAAATGTTAGCAGTGGCTAATTTTAGATCCAGAGATTACATGATTTTTAAATGATTTTTGTCTTTTTGTTTGCTTATGTTTTTAAAATAAACTTGATTTATTTTATAATAAGAAAAAAATTAAAGCGTATTCTAAAAGTTAATGAAGTGAAGTAAAACTGACTAAATGATTAACTGGGCACTCAGGACATTGGTCTCACTCTTTAATAAAAGCACATTGGCAAGCAAAGGCTCATTCTTCTCTGTGTTCTTTTTTCTAACTCTATGAAGGTCCCACACGTGATGTCCTCTTCAGTTCCATTTCGTTAAAGGAACTTCTGTAACCTTGGAAAAATGATTACAACTCTAGATCACAAGTGGAGAGTTATTAGTGATGTCCAATGGGAAACAACTCTTTTTTCCTAAAACTGTCTGATTATATCACTGTGTGTACATAATTTTTACATATTTTGTGAAAAATATGTTAAATATTTCAATTTTAACATTGTTAGAGAATTCTTCATAGCTGAGTTGTAGAAGAAGGACAGAGAGACATTTCACATAAAATTAAAGTCTTATTTATATATTAGCTATTGCATTGATTTATTTAATACTGCTGTTGCTCAGTACTCAGAAATTAAACTTTAGAGACTTAAAAAAGAAAGACTTTCTGCCCCCTGGAGACTGGAATTATACCAGTGTTTATAACTTTCTCGTGTTAACAGTCAAGTTCACGTTAACAAAAGCAGGTGAGGCAAGGAATTGAAGAGGTAAGAGCCATTCCAATTTTTCTGACCTATGTGCCTCTTAATAGATCAGGAAGTAACAATTCATGAGGCTAAGAGAAACTATATTGTTTACAGGAAGAGAATTTTAAAATACATTTAAGTATATAGAAATTTAACTAATATCAATCTGATGTGCTTACTACTGCATCCCTCCATGACTAACATTGTAAGTTACACATGTTTACTGCATAATCAAATGGGTTATATATGTTGAGTGAAGTTTTCTTTTTAGTGGATATGATTTTTAAGATATTGGTGTACAATAAAATTATTCATTTGAGAAACAAAAGTAAACTCTATTAAGACAAATTCTAGTTTACTTAACGTGTTTGTTCAGCTCAGTTTGAGCAACTATGGAGTTAGGTAGGCTTTCTCCTATCTTCTTCCACATGAAAAATCCCACCATACTTCATTTTGTTCCAGAAAGTAGGCACCATAATTTTAGAACAGATCATCTCAGAGGAAGGTGCGACCCAACAGGAAACTGTCCAAGAAAGGTCGCATGTAATAATAAAATAAAGACATAACACTTTGGATTTCACTTATTAAGTACTTATCACTGCACTAAGTACTTTGATATATAGAAAGTCATTGAAACTTCATGAAAACCCTACGAGATGGATATTATTACTGTCCTTTGATTATACATGGGAAAGATGAGAGAATAAATGTTCATCAAGTTTGTGGGGAAAAGAACCTAGAAATGGAACTCAGAATATCCTAACCAAATCCATGGGCATCTTGCATCTATAACCCAGTGCTGTGAGAGAAGTATATCTCCACAAAAATTTTATATTGGAGAGGATAACAGCAAAAAAGTTAAAAGTAAAGACAATGAAGCCACTCTGCCTGGGTTTGACTCTTGGCTCTACCATTAATAAGCTATGAAATCTCAGTCAAGTCACAAAACCTTTTCAGTCTCTCCTCTGTAAAATGGGGAAATTGCTAATTCTTACCATGTAGTGTTAGTGTCATGATTATGTGAATTAATATATGTAAAGAGCTTAGAAGTGTGTCATACGTTTAGAAGTCAGTATAGCATTAGAAATATATAAGTATTTGCTCTTATTATCATGCCATTTGATTACTTTTATGTAAGAAATGAGTGGCTATTAGTGATCACTGGAGAAATAATAGATACTTTAATTATCTGATACATCAGAAAAAAAATGTAGTATATGTATTTCCAGAGAAAGAAACTATGTAAGTTATTGCACTGTTACATAATAGTGAGAAAACTTGGTCCAATTACAAATTAGTATTTTAAAAATAAGACACCTTAGTCCATAAATAAAACTCTCTATAATATTGAGATTATAGTCATATATATCACAAAGACTAGTCATTAAATTTAAGTGGTTATGAAAGAATGTATGGTATGTAGTTTACTTTCATTAAACAAGTCATAAAACAGGGCTTAAAGGTATATATGAAATTCTCCAGCACAATTTCTAAGATTCTGAAAAGCATCTTGTTTCTTTTGCATGTAAACATCACTACCTTTGCCCAGGAGCACTCCCAACACCTCACTGAATACGTTGCCTTGATTGCTGCATTATAAGAATTGGTCTGGGGCTTCCCTGGTGGTGCAGTGGTTGAGAATCCACCTGCCAATGCAGGGCACACGGGTTCGATTCCAGGTCCGGGAAGATCCCACATGCCATGGAGCAACTAAGCCCGTGCGCCACAACTATGGAGCCTGTGCTCTAGAGCCCATGAGCCACAACTACTGAAGCCCACGTGCCTAGAGCCCATGCTCCACAACAAGAGAAGCCACTGCAATGAGAAGCCCACACACGGCAACGAAGAGTAGCCCCTGCTCGCCGCAACTAGAGAAAGCCCATGTGCACCAATGAAGGCCCAACACAGCCAAAAATAAATAAATAAAAATAAATAAATTTATAAAAAAAAGAATTGGTCTGAGAAAAAACAATTGTGTGGCATTTCCTGAGTTCTAATTTGAGCTATTTTTTAAGATACTGAAAGCAATTGGCATTTGGCTTTGTGTTACTCTATGCCCCAGAGACATGCAGTTATCAAAACAACTCTAGTGTGTTACTCCCCTACTTATTAAATTTATTTTATTAAATTTGTTCCTGGATGGTTTGTTATATGCCAAGCTTTCTCTTGGGATCCATTTCTAAAGAATTCATAATGGAGGTGATAACTTTTGATGGGTACATTTCAGAAAGTTCTTAGATTCTAATAAAATCCCCAAAGTTTGCATAAAACCCTAGAGAAAATATCCAAGTTGTATAAATGTTTTGGAATTAAGTGCTAGAAAGATATAAAAAGTAACAGAATATTAATTGTTTTGTGATACAAATCAAAGAAAGGAGAAAAAGGCTTGTGACTCAATTATTAATGCAGTTTTAATTTGAATCAATGAGTTAGAATGCAGAGAACTTATGACTAAATTTCTCAAAAGGAAGTAAGGTTGATATACAATGGGTAGAATTTCATGAGAACGCAGAGCTATTTTCTACATGTCTTAATATTTTGACAAAATTGGAAATACACAAGGAGAAAGAAAAAAGATGACTCCAGCTGCAAATGATGTTGTAATTTTGAAAAAAAAAAATTTAGAAAAGTAAAATGAGGATTATGCTTCAGAGAGAGAACTTTACGTTTAGGCATGAATTGATGAAAGGAGGTTTAAGAGGTCAGTTAACAAATTAGTATAGAGGAGGCAAAATCTGAGACAATAGTGATAGGAAAATCCTAGATTTTAAAACTTTAGTAAACTGGTAACAGTGTAACGTTTATGCAAGTCAAGTTATAAGCTTAAGTTGAGATAGGAAACAAACATACAAGAAAAACAACGAAAAAAAGAAAAAAAAAAGAGGAAAAGAAAAGAAAGAAAAGAAAATGCCATAGTAATTATAGGACAGCCTCAGAGAATTTGGTGAAAATGTTAAATATTTTGTATGTTATTTATTAGGAAGCATGTGTTGTTATCTCAGTGATGAAAACAAAGCTCAAAGGACTATTTTGTTCTTCAAAGCAAAGCAAAACTGGTGAATTACTCTAGGTTTCAGATTTTTTAAAGTTTATTTGTATGAGCAGGCCATTGAAACTTACATAGTACACATTTCATTTGTTTCTAAAATACAGTGACCTTTTCACATTAAACATTTTATTACTGCTTAGTTGCCTGCTCATAATTTCAGCATTACTTAAAATAAATCTCTGGCTTGAATAATCTGCTTTGCCCTTGGAAAACTAGGGCAACTAATAGGCCACAGAATGATGAGAAAATGTGGGATGAAGATGTTTAGATAAATTGGAGAGTCAAGCAGTGGGCATTTGCAGGATTCTATTTAACTGGAATCTTGAATACTTTGCTACTCAAAATAATCTATCATTTTGCCAACCTCTCTCTTACATTGATCCCATTCCCAATTCTCCATTAATATTACGTCTAATATCTACTTGCTCCTCTGTCTATTAAGTTAATGATTAAGGGACAAATATAAGCCAATATACAAGACGTTATTATGGTTGAGTTTGGGGCAACTGCATCCCATTTAGACACAGCTTGATGAAGTAATTTAAAAAGTTTATTTAGCGCCTACTGTTAAGGCATGTGTTGAGCACTGGAAATACAGGGGTGAAAGACAAGTGTTCCCACAAGAAAATCACAGTTTAGAGACCGGAGTTGGGGTATAAAGACAAGGAGAAGGATCAACAGTCATAATTTGATTACTGTTTTAATAGAAGACACAGAATGCTGCACAACGGAAAGAGGAAAAGGATGTTACTTCAATTTAAGAAGGCGTGCACTGTCTCTATGAGGAGGTGACCCTTGAGCTGAATCACTGACTTCAGGTCTGTTGCAATGACTCTGCTTCCTGTTTGAAAAGAAAGATTTTGCATACAGACGATTTATAGGGGGAAAGGCAGTGAGGCCAGATCTGAGAGAAAATCTGCCTTTTGTCTTCTAGTTTCTTTAAGAAACACCAATGGGAAGTTCAATGTTTATGTAGGGTTGGTCAATGTGTTGGATGATCAAAGTATGCAGTTCAGGCTTAGACTCTGGCAGTTCAGTCTTTGACAGACATGAAAGGGAACCTCCACTTTGATGAGAGTGGATTGTCTAACAGGTAATTGGAAGTGGGACATTGGTTTTTAAAGAACTGTCAGTGCTTTGAAAAAATAAAACTTTATTTTCCCTTCCATACTCTTAGGAATATTGTAAAATGTTTTATAATGTGATGTGCAGATACATTTAGAAGATGTTCAAAAAAATAGGCTGAATGTTAGTATTTATATAAGAAAATTTGTCTTTGAGTTTAAATAAAGCACAGTCTTATAAGATTGGTACTCTACAAATGGTTCAAATTAATGACTCTTAGGTTTATCAATAAATGATACATGAAATAGCAGAAAAACTGGGGGTGGGATGAGAAACCCTTTTCTGCTAGGTACTATGCTACCCATTTAACTGCCTGCACATACTTAGAAGCATTCAGCTATGTATGTGAAGGGGTTACTGCTCAAAGAAATTCTGAGTCATGAAATTCCTCTTGAGGAATTCTTATATTCTTATATTATATAAGAATATAATGTATACTTTAAATAGTGTCATGTGTTCTCTAGTTACAAGAAAATTTATAAGAATAAAAGTATCTATCAAGACCTTCTCTTAAGCAGTAAAGTAAACCATCATCTGTTTATGATAGCCACAGTGCATTGTGATCAATGTGTCTTTTGAACTACAACAGTCCACACATGCCTAGCTATAGCTTTACTTTGATGGCTTTGGTAACAAGACACAATTAATGACACATCTCTAATCCACATGTAACAGGCACAGATAGAAATGACCATTTCTCTTGAGGTATAAAAACACATTGGCCTTGCGACTACCCTGGTGGCACAGTGGTTAAGAATCTGCCTGCCAATGCAGGGGACACGGGATCCATCTCTGGTCTGGGAAGATCCCACATGCCGTGGAGCAACTAAGCCCGTGCGCCACAACTACCGAGCCTGTGCTCTAGAGCCCGCGAGCCACAACTACTGAGCCCGTATGCTGCAACTACTGAAGCCCTCGCACCTAGAGCCTGTGCTCCGCAACAAGAGAAGCCACCACTCACCACAACTAGAGAAAGCCCACGTGCAGTAACAAAGACCCAATGCAGCCAAAAATAAAATAAAATTAAAAAAAAAATCTAAGTTCAACACAAAGCAGTATTATTAAAAAAAAAAAACAAACACAAATTGGCTTTGCTTTCTTACTAGCGTTACCTCATCTGAAAGCTTTAACTTGGCTATAGGACAATGCCAATTTATAGTTCTACTGGTTCATTTCAGAAGTCAGCTCTATTTAGCTTTATTTAGGGATTTCTTTTTCTCCCAAGATGACTTTATCTAATTACATTCTTTAAATCCCCTCCTCCTTTATTTATTTATTTATTTATTTATTTATTTATTTATTTTTCTCATAGATATGGGGGCTAGTGAGGATTAGAACGGCTATCTACATTCATTGAGATATCTGAAGCCTGCTAATTCTATTTTAAAGATAACATTGACTACACAGATAACCACCTCTATCAAATTTATGCACGCAGGTGAGAAGTTGAATGCTGGATATGCTATAGCTTTAAAACAGCTGTTCAGTTGAGATTGGATGATTATTTCCATATTAAAGTGAACTGCTGGCAAGGGATTGTACATCAATAGTCTTACAGTCATTACTAAGTATTAAGTGTTAGAATACTGTTGTTGGTGGTGTTTTCTTTTGGGTTTTTTTCTCTCTCTTTTTTTTTTTTTTGAGCCCCAGGATAAAAAGAAAGCCTGCAATAGATCAATTGGCAGGATGGCTGTTTTCAGCTAATGGTTTGTTATATCAATGGACCTTATCTTGACCTCAATTATAGATATCAGCATTTACTGCAAAAGAAAACAGCATCTAAAAGTGGAGGGTAAGGTAAGAGTGGGTGAGGGGAAAGAGAGCTAAAAAGTTTTACATCCCTAGTACTGAGCCCAAGATGTCACTATAATTTTTGAAGCCAAATTATTCTCCCTTATCACTGTATCTGATATGGGAAAATATTATTTGTCATTGGTGTTATAAACTGGTGGGATGATTCAGCCTTAAATTCTGTCATTCTCACTGATAGTTTACATTCTTACAGGTGTGCCTGTATAAATGTTTATAGGAGTGCTTTTTTTACACAATTAGAATAAATCAATTTTACAAACCACAAATGCCCACTATGCGCTATGCATGATGCTTAGGTGCAGGATACACAAATAGATAAGTCACATATCACCATCCTGAACCTCAAGGGAATGGCCAAGCAAATACACAATTGCAATATGGTATGATAAATAAAACAAAAGAAGGGGATACTGGGACCAGTGGGAAGGAAAGGAGGAAGCAATCATTCTGCTTGAGTTGGTGTGGGGACAGTTTTTCCGGAAAAAAAAAAAAAAAGTCCTGATAAACGCAAAGAACATTTTAAGAATTTAAATAACTAGGTCCTGAGTCCTTTAGCATCATTAAAGCAAAATTCTGGAGGGCTGCTGTTCTCCTGAGATTTATGTTTTTGTTTATTCTGCTTATTGCAAGCCACAGGTAAGTAGATAAATTTGCATTGCTAATCATCTTATTTCAAAACCTGCTGACATTTTAGTGTTGTTGTGTATGAGATGTATGAGTTAGTCAGATTTTAATGACTATTTGTTTATCTAGATTTGGGTAGAGCCAAGGGACCAAGCTTGCTTGGTGAGTCTGTAGAGGAAATCAGCATTTTTCCACATACGAAACTTAAATATGGAGAGCTAACTGATAAGCTCGCACTAATGGCATTAATAAACAGATATGCAATGCACAAAATACTTTTTTTAAAAGTACATCCCAGTGTGTGACACATAGTAGGCACTCAAAATACAATTACTGAATGAAACAATTTAAGAATAAACATACATGTTACTCTGAAATGTATTATGCTTTTGGATAAAGATAAAAACATAATTTTATATTCAAATTACTTTTAAGATAGAAAAGACAAAACGCTCTTTACTATAATGTTGAGTAACAACTTTATAGTAAAGCTGTCTCTGTCAATCTTCCACTCTTTTCTTTTTGGGTCAAAGATTTCCAAGTTTCTTGAGGGACAAAGTATTAGGCTGTATGAAACAATCAATGAAATATGCATACCACAACAAATAACCAATCTATAACTAGGGAAACAATATTGTAATGATCCCAAAGCTATAAGAATTTAAATTAAAAAATAAAAAGTTAAAAATACTCCTACCACCTGGAACTGAAAATAATATACGGCAAATGAAGGTTAGTTAAATCAGAAATTCTTCATAACAGACCCCTAAACACTGATCACTGCCCATGTATCTCTATTTATTTTATTCCCTTATAAATCACTCTTAGATAGTTTTTCATAAATACGTTTGCAACAATCATAAAAAGATTGTAAAGTGCTTCCTCTCCTCCCAGAAGCTTATCCAGTGACCTTGCATGCTTTACTCCACCACGACTTCCATGGTTTCCATCTCCATCCTTTTACTTGGGGGCTAGATTTACCTTTTCTCAGTCACAAGTTTCTCTGTTTTCTCACAATATTATTTCCACTGTAGTTTTTCCAGGTTATGATAATTTCCTTCTCAAATTAATGACATATATAGAACTGTGCACTCTGAACTTGCCCTTATTTCTTGCCTTCTTAGAGAAAACAGAGTAGATTTTGAAAACAGAGAAAGATCTGGTTATATCAATTAATGTTACGAATTCTGTCTTCCTCTAAAAATGTATCTTTGCTCTTTACCACTGGTCATTTTCTTAATTTTTTATTTTGTCTATCTCTGCTTTACTTTTTGATAATTCATTTTTCTATTGATTTTTCAGTTTCTTATTTGTGCTGATTAAAAATCCAATCAATTTGCTTCTAAAATTAAATCATTTTGGATTTCAATAAATTAAACTAACTTTTTGCCATTTTATCTCTTTGACTATTAGGTGTTGATAGCTTAAAAACAACATTGGTGTTAATTTTAATTTTTTGGTCATTTTCATCTTCAGGAATCGTTTGGTCTATAACAAAAAGGATTCTTTTTCAAAGGGAGAATTTGTCCTCTTTTTTCTCTTATGTTATATATGTTCATTCTAAAATATCATGTGCTTCTCTAGACAATTAACACTTACTAAACATGTGCAGAGGGCATACTATTAGGCATTATACAAACATGATTTAAACATCATAAGTAATAATACAAAAACCAATTTGATATAATATCTCACTTTGAAAGCTCTACTGGTATCCCAAATATAACAATTCCTAAACTGAACTATCGCTGCCATCAATTCCAACTTAGTGTCAATGGAACCTCTTCTACAAGGTTACCCTTCTATCTTTGTCTTCATCCTCAACATCTACACTCAACAGCAAATATTATTAATTCTATCTCCCAACCATGTTTCAAATCTGTTCACTCCTTTCAAAATGACAATATCTTCCATTATCCAAGCCACTATTATCTTCTGCTTAGACTTCTGCAACAAATTAACCAGTATTTCTGCTTCAACTTTTGCTTCTCTCTACTTCTGTACTCCACACAGCAATTTTATGTCTCTCCCTCTGTCTCTGTCTCTCTATCCATTCATCCATCTGCCAGCCCATTCACCCACCCACCCATCCATCCATTTATTCACCCATCCACCCACCCATTTATTTCAATATATGATATATAGAACTTGCCAGTCTGCTTCTCTTCCAGAAACTTTACCCACACTGAATACTCAATTCCTTTCAGTTATCTGAAATTGCCTAGCTTTCTTCTTGCCTTCAAGCTTTACACACTCTGTTACTTTTGCCTCAGAAGTTCATTACTCTATTCTTCACTTTCAGGTAAGCTGAAAGGGCAATCATATTGAGAAGAATTTCTTCTCCTTCTAGACCAGCATTGTCCAATGTATGTAATGTGAGTCAAAACTCCAAGCTGCATATGAAATTTAAAATTTTCTCCTACCTATATTTAAATAAGTAAAAAGAAACAGGTAAAATTAATTTTAATAATATATATGATTTTAATACAATATATCAAAATTATCTCTCAAATATGCAATTGATATAAAATTATTAATGAGCTATTTTATATTATTTTTTAATAAGTCTTCAAAATTCTGTGCATATTTTTAAATTCTGGCATATCTGGATTGTGACCAACAGGCTTCTCTCTTTTGTAATAAAAAGATAAAAATAATTCTGAGTGGATATACGCCACACTTGAAAGGTATTTCTGAGGTGTATAAGGAATAAAGTGGCTGTTACATAGGGGAGGGAAGACTACTTTTCCTATGTTTCACAACTTGATGTTTCTTTTTTTTTTTTCAATGCATCTCTTCTACTTCTTAAGTTAAAAAGACATTTCCATTTGAAAATAATAATTACATGATTTAAAGGGGAAATTTTGCAAAAGGTAAAGACTTATGGACTATTATAGATTCAGTGTCATTTGCGAATAAATTTTATATTTTTAAAGAGTACATGTTGCTCTCTCTGTACAACACAAAACAGAGCTGGATAATTATGCTTAAAGGCAAGTCATGGTTCATTTTCCAGCACTGAGTGATTCTTAAGAATTGGTAAGGAATTAGCCAATCAAAAACAGTTAAAGAGTGATTTCCTTTGATCTAGAAATGCAATATATGGAGGACTATACTATCGCTTATTACACAGTCAGACTTGTGGATCTTTCCTAGCCCTATTTCATGCTTCCGAGGCACTTCATTCACACCTCTATACAGTTAGTATCATATCACATTATAACAACTTGATTGATTTCTGTTTCCCTCCTTGCACTGTGAGCTCTCAAGTTCAAAGAACTGTTCATCTTGGTAACCCTACCACCTAACACAATGTCTGGAACATAACAGGATATATTGTTCAAAATCAACCTAATTTGGTGTGTGTCCATGTGGTATGTTTTTACTAACTTTGAAAATAAGCAATACAATTTATCAGTACTGCTGTATACATGTTCAAGTAATAAAATAAATTATTGTACTTCACCATTCACCTGGATTTCCCATTAGATGTTTGTTATTAAAATATAATACATGCATATAGAAACATGTATAGAGAATAACTGCTTAGCACTGTAGATTCATAATGATCTATGTTTGAGATAAGGTTAAAAATGAAAAATGTCCATTCTTTTAATAACCTGAGAAAACAGTAAAGAATAAAGAATATTCTTGACTTTGGTTGATTTTGTTTTTGTTTGATGTAAACTTTGATTTACATTTTCATCCCTAAAGGTGACAGAATTATATACTGGATGAAACATGTCCTCTGCCATGAGGGTTGAAATTTTACTTTATTAAACATGTTTTAAATTAGGGGTAAATATATATGTTCTTCCTCATTACTCTATGATATTCTTAAGGTTGGGAAACACATATAAAGTAAGACATACTTATAGTTTCATATTTTAGTAGTATAAAAATATCAAGCTACTAGTCTTAATCAAAGGGACAGACTGATTCCCAGAGCTTGTCTGACCATCCACCTGCAGAATTATGTAATCCTGCTTTGCTCAAGGAAAATAAAGATGCTGACACACAGTCTTTTCATCTTTCCTCTCCTCATCAGGCTGTTCTCCAGGAAGAAAAGATCCAAGATAACTTGATATGTGGGCAATTTGTTTTGTAGCTTCTGGAGTTTTCAAAGAAACAGAGAGAATTTACACATTCTCTAACACTTATTGCTGAAGACCAGTAGAGCTGACAGCGTCTTCAGGTTCTAATTGTCCACCGAGGTGCACAACTGAGACCTGTGTAGATCTATCTCCCTTGACACTGGTGGATGCTGTAGTGGATTGCTGGAGAAGAGTTTCCCCACCACTTCCCCGATGTCCAGGCAACAAAGAGCGCAACTCGGAGCTGCTGACAAAGACCTTAGAAGTTTGCAAACTTTAACTGCAGAGACCCTCTTTTCAAATAAAACCTTATTTAGAAAACTCTAACACATAAGACAGATAAAAGTAGAGTCACTCTGGGTAAAGAGCAGCATAGCCTGCTGGATCACGATTGCCGTTATCTCCTCTCTTTCAAAAGCACCATGGAAAATCATGTGGGGGGCCTCTATTGCCTGGCCTGCCTATCTTCACTTCCCTTCCCATGTTTTTCCCATTTTTCTTTCCCCTTTTCCTTCCCCCTTTTTCTTTTCCATTTCACCTCTTATTTTTTCTCTCAATTCTTTCTTCCATCTATCTGTCCTTTCATCTTTTCTCTAATGACAAAAATATAAAAAATGTGCTTATTGAACAGGAAAGTTGGAGACTTGAATTACAAAGAAACCTGAGCATTAACTATGTTTCTTGGCTATTTTGCTTTAAAAATATCAGAGAAAAATTAAATATGTCAAGGTTACTATGTTGAAAATTATCTATCAACAGTCCATACTCTAGAATTCTTTACAAAATAACATGGTAAATAAGAATTTACCAAATAATTTATGTGATTTCTTATTAGAATTATATATAGAGAGAATAGAATATATAAAGAGAATAGAAATGTATGAGGCATGCTAAATATAAACTTCATTTGGAGAACAACAGTTTTTGGTTAAAAATGTAACCAAATTTAAGTAAAATCCTGATCATATCAGTATTCTATTTGCTACAACCCAAAAGATTAAAGGGTCTAATTAAATGATTGCCTTGTTTTATTTAAGAATATACATAGAGTTTAAGAGAATGGTGAATCAATTTTTTTTAAAAGGAAAGCTGGGTTTTTTTGGTTTGTTTAAACATTCTCATTTTATTTATTTATTTACTTACTTACTTACTTATTTATTCTTTTGGCCATGCAGCATGGCATATGGGAACTTAGTTCCCCAACCAGGAATCCAACCTGTGCCCCCTGCAGTGGAAGCACAGTCTTAACCACTGGAAGTCCGGAATCAATATTTTTTTAATCTTAGTGAAAATACCAATTGAAAACATATGAATATTAACCTTTTTTATATTCCATGCCTGCGTACCAAAGATTGGTATGCAGTGCTAACTCAGTAAAGAGCTTGTTTAGGGATTCTTTTCTTTTCTTTCCTTTTCTTTTTGTGCTTTTTAATGTTCTGATATTTTAACTTTAAAGCAACTTTTGTTTGTCCACTAGAAAGATAATAAGTCAATGAAATATTTCTTGGAAATATTTTTTCTCTAAAAATCATTTTACTTTTTAAAACGTCATTAGAGATCTTAATCATTAAACATTTATGGAGTGCTCAATATATGACTGTTAATGTTCTTAACACTTTGCTTGTATTAACTCATTTAAAACTCATTACAACCCAAAAGATAGGTGCTATTAAATTTCATTTTTCAGATGAAGTTAAATATTTTGCCCAAGTTCAATGGGCCCATAAACGAGGGCTCAAACCATGCTGTTGACTCTGGAGTCCATGAACTTAACCACAACACTATAAAGGCATATCTAATGTCACACACATTCTATATGATAACAAGATATTTAAAAAGCAGAAATCAAGTGGAACTGCACTTTGCTAGAAAATTTTGACTTCAATGTTAGGTAAAGAATTATATTTTTGAAATTCTGTTATATGCCAGGAAGTATGGTAGATTCTCTACATTTTAGCACGGCATTTGTCGCCCCTGTGGATGTTGGCATTCTTATTGCAAGAAGAAACTGAGGATAAAAAAGGTTAAGGAATTTGTTCAAGATCAAATAAGTAGAATTTATCAGACACCAAAATCCTCTGTGTTCCAAAAAGATAATATTTCTCAAAATACCTTGGAACTAGAGTACTCCATTAGAAATTCCCTAAGAAATACAATTCAGATGACTTCTGGTAATGCCACTGGCCCCGAAATATCTCCTCCTCCTCCAGTAGAATCCAGTAAACTTAAAGTTCATGGGGAAAATCCAATATGAAAAAATTCACTCCCTTGTTGGAGCCTCGTTATAAATTAGTTTGCCAGATCATGCTCTCTCCAAGCTTAGAGACCATGTGCATTAGAGTCCAATGTTTCCCAAAGTGTGGTAAACAAGATAATTTCAGGTACACAGAGTCCATTAAATAGCACTGAATCACATTGTGTGAAAATTCTTCCTTCTGATTACATCAAAGAAAAAGTCCCAGTGTGGTGTCTCTGTATCTTTAACAAATCTCTAACTCTTGGCTATTGTCTTTTCCTAAAGGAGAGAAAAAGAAATCCTCAGGCTCTGAGTCTTTGTCAGTCATGTTTTTTCTTGCATTAATGTTTTATTATTTTACATTTTTGTTGAAGATTTTGGAGTTTCATGTTTAGTAGTAATATTTAACTTAATTTTAAAATATATTTATGTAGAAAAATGATTCAATAAAAAATTAAAAGAAAGTAAGTACAGTTTCAGGTGGGTAGGACAAAAATTATGAAGACATTTTAATATGACTAAAGCTGTAAAATACTGTCTTAATCTAATATTTTCATTTTACAAAAGAGAAATAGGAAACTCAGAGAGTTAAATAATTTGCACTGGATTACATCATTAGAGAGTTTAGAATCTAGGTTTTCTGTTTGTCCATTAACTGTTTGAAATAAGCACTGTGGCAGAAGTGAATCATGAATATATAAGTTTTAAGCAGGAAAGAATAAAGGCACAGCAAGAGCAAGAGTGACATGAGATTTACATGGAGGGTACCCAAAAGCAGCTCCGGGGGTAGATCTAGATGCTTTCTGAGTCATCATTCAACCAGGAAAACTGCTAGTCAAGAATGATCCATGAAATGTGGACCAACTCTAGTCAAGACGAAATCTATAGCTGAGATGGTAGCTAATAAGTTTTAACCCTCCCAAGACAAACCACCCAAGTCAAGCATCTTAGCATTTTAATAAAGGCTCTAAGAAGTGAAAAGCATTTAAAACCAAAGGAATGAAATTTTAGAGAAAGATAAGTAGTGTGTTCAGGGGCCATGCTAGTATTTTCTACACCATACTATAACACTCTTCAAATCCCTGTTGGTTGGAACCTAAGTAAAAATAAATAAATTATAAAGGAAAATCAGAAGACGATTTCGGATAAAGCTATGATTCTAGAATCACATCAGCTATGCACAAACACCTTGCACTAAATCTATCACTGGAAGGTTAGAAATGTTACTATCTGCCTTTTGAGAAGTCAAAGTATAATTGAACAGCACAGAGTATCTTCTGGGGAAGTAGCATCACTCTCCAAGAAAATGGAAGATTCAAAAAAAAAAAAAGCCTACAACGTGTTTTCTACCAACTTCCTACCCAATGCACAAAACCCTGTCCCTCCTTTCCTGAAAAATCTTGACTGAGTATCCTCCACGGAAAAGGCAGAATTTTATGATGGAGACAGTGTTTTACAGTTGAATGGATGTGAGATTTGGAGACAGAGATCTGGATTCATGTCTTGGCTACATCCCCCTTTTTGCTGTGTTTGACTTTGATAGACTCTGTCCTTCTCTGCAAAATGTTGATAATAATGGCAATGTCATTGTATTATCATGAATATAAAGTAAGAAACACTCAGGGAAGGTAAGAGAATTAAATAACATTCACTGGGTGCCTACAATATGCCAGGCTCTTTAAATTCATCTTCTCTTTTTTGCTGCTGTATGGTACCAATGGCCCAGTGCCTGGAATATACAAGGTGTTCAATTAAGGGTTCTGTCTATTTTCCCCATCTAACAAAGCACCCCATTATATTGTTAGAATGCTCTAATTGTTAGCAAAATTTTTATTTTAAGCTAAAATCTGTCTCCTTTTAACTTCTGCCTAATTCTGTCTTCTGGAACAACTCAAAACTAAGCCACTCCCTTTTCTATGAGAGCCCTTCAAATATCTGAAAACAATTACCATGTTTTTCTTTCATCCTTTCCTCACCAGGGTCAACACACCCACTTCTTTCAGCTGTTACTTTTGAGGCATGGCTTTCTGGAAACATACTGTCCCAAATGCCTATTATAGACACGATCTAAGCCAGTCAATTATATCCTTAAACTTAGGGCATTTATCTGAACATAATAGTCCAAATGCAGTTTAAAAAAATGTTGTTGAATCTGTGCTGAGCAGCTTACTGACCAATGAATTAGATTATCCTTTTAGCAGTATTTATGCTAGCAGGATACGTATTTTTTTTTTTCTCACATGTATACTGAGGGAGGGCACTAAAGCACATGACATGGTTAAACAATTAAATATCATAAAGACTAGATCTATTTTTGTTGGAGAACATATTGTGACAATTCATTTCGAAGTTTCCTTTTCAGTTAGCCACAGATATAGTTATGAGTTCTATGATGGAAATGTAGAAGACATTAATGGGGTTTAATTATCTATAAAGGTAAACTTTGTTATGAGTTCTTAAGTGATTCTCTTCAGAATGTTCTGAGTTTAAGGTCTGTCAGCTACTGATGCATGACCTGAACAAGTCAGTTAACCTTTCTGTGTCTCAGTGCCCTCATCAGTAAAACGGAAGTGTCCTGCTATTTCACAGGGGCAGTGAGAATCACTCAATTAAAAAGACACATTGTGCATAAACACGTAGATACCAAGGCAAAAAGTGCCTTATAAATCTTGAATAGAGGAGTCAATGTTTTTTAAGGTGAAGCTCTCCCACTCAAAATATTAAAGATCTAAGCAATTTGGAAAGCACAGTGGAGTCCATTTAACACATGCTTTACTTATTAGTATATTCCTGTACTTCTGGCTTCCTCTCAGCTCACCAAAATCCACCCTGTCCCCAGATTTTATTTATTGCTTACTCCTCTTTTCTTCTAAGCTTTTTAATATGGTCTATCCCTTTGTAAAGAACACAACTTCTTTCCTTTTACCATATTCCTCTCTATTTGCATCACACATTAGTTAACTTTTTCCCTCTGCTTCCTTAGGAAGGACATTTGATTGCTGACCCCATGAGTGCTCACACCTTCCCTACATCCTGCTTCATGGGGAATAATAAAGCAGATGCTGTTGCAACTGTCTCACTGAAACATAATAACTGAGGACAAAATGCCCAACTAAGTCACACTCCATTGACATCTGATTGTTGTTTAACTGATAAGAAGGAAAATCAAAATGGGACTTTTCCAGAGCAGAGTTATCTGTGAATTTTGTCACCAGGAAGGCTTTCAAATTAGTTCCTGAAATAAAACTGCAGCTTCCCATCTTGATTCTAAATGTGTTATAATTACATTCAACAAACACAAGGTTAAGCCAAGCACTTAACAACTAGGTTATTGTCCCCAAAGGCTTAAGTGCAACTAATCATTTGGTGAGCTTAACTTCTTATTTGCTGAACCTAATTGCAGAGTTTGAAATAAATGCAGCAGTCACCTAGTCTTTGCAAATGAAAGTTTTCTTGATAAATGCTTTACTAACACTTCCATTCTCTGGCTATTCTCCTAGCCGACATTTGACTGAGTTTTCACAATGATTATTGAATGTATCTCATGCTTTCAACTGTCACAGCAACCAACTGGTTCCAGGCTCTCATCAACCTAATAATCAAAACTTCAGATATCGAAATAACTCCATACTGTCACAAGATTGAGTTCCCCAAATAATACTTTCATGTTAATAACTGGTCTTGTCTTTTCTTCGGGCCTCTCACTGTTGTGGCCTCTCCCGTTGCAGAGCACAGGGTCCGGACACACAGACTCAGAGGCCATGGCTCACGGGCCCAGCCGCTCCGCGGCATGTGGGATCTTCCCGGACCGGGGCACGAACCCATGTTCCCTGAATCGGCAGGCGGACTCTTAATCACTGCGCCACCAGGGAAGCCCCAACTGGTCTTGTCTTAAAGGCTCACCACAATTTGGTCCTGTCTCCCTTTCCTACCTTAACATCCTACCACCTCCATATTTCTGTTGCATCTCAAATCCTTCCCCTATGCACAAAATAATTCTTCTTTTTTAGCCTCCACATTTGTATACTGAATTAAAAAATGGAGGAAATTTTCCAAGTAAAAGTACATCTAGAATTCCTTCTCCATTTCCTCTATTCTTTTATAACTCTTTATAACTCTTATTATTTTTTCACAACTAACAAGTTTTATTTCATCTACGAATTTTTTAAAAGACTCTATGTACTATTTTCTGTCTGAAGTTTAGGTTTACAACAAAAATGAGCAGGAGACAGAGATTTCTTATATATCCCTTGCCTCCACACATGCATAACTTCCTCTACTATCAATATTACTCACAGAATGTTTTTTTTTCTTTTTTTTAAACCAAGGATGAACCTACAGCATCCCATATAATCTTCCAAAGTTCATAATTTACCTTAGGGTTGACTGTTGGTGTTTCATATTCCATGTGTTTGGACAAAGATATAATGACATAATTATAAAAGTATATAAAAGTATACAAAAGTACAATACTCATCATTATAGTATCATACAGAGTGTTTTCACTGTCCTCAAAATCCCCTGTGATCTGCCTATTCATCTCTCCCTACCTCTCCTGGTTGCACTAGCAACCACTGATTTATTTATTATCTCCACAGTTTTGCCTTTTTCAAAATGTCATGTAGTTGGAATCATATAGCCGTCTCACAGTCCCTGGATAGTTTGCTCTGTATTTTCAGTCTTTGTCCTCCTTGCTTTTCAGTCTTTGAGGATTCTGCTGACATATCCTCTAACTCAGAGATTGTTTCCCCAGCCATGCCCAGTCTACTAATAAGCCCATCAAAGGCAATCTTCAGTTCAGTCACATTGTTTTTTGTTTGTTTGTTTGTTGATCTCTAGCATCTCTTTTTGCTTCTTTCATTTTTCTTAATATTGATTTATTTTATTTATTTATTTTGGCCATGCCAGGTTTTAGTTGCGACCCGCAGGATCTTTAGTTGCAGTGTGCGTACTCAGTTGCGGCATGCGAACTCTTAGTTGCAGTATACAAACTCTTAGTTGCAGCATGCACGTGGGATCTAGTTCCCTGACCAGGGATCAAACCCAGGCCCCCTGCATTGGGAACGCAGAGTCTTATCCACTGGACCACCAGGGAAGTCCCTGGTTCTTTCTTAATATTTCCATCTCTCTGCTTACTGTGACCATCTGTTCTTGTATTCTGTCTACTTTATCTACTAGAGCACATAGCGTATTAATCACAGTTGTTTTAAACTCCTGGTCTGATAATACTTGCCATGTCTGGTTCTGATGCTTGTTCTGCATCTTCAAAATGTGTTTTTTGCCTTTTGGTATGCTTTGGAATTTTTTCTTGACAGTCAGGCATGGTGTGCTAGATATATAAAAGGAGGTGGTGTAAGTAGGCCTTTAGTAATGTGGTGAGGAGACAGGAAGTGTTCTATAGTCCTATGATTAGATCTCAGTCTTTTAGTGAGCCTATGCCTCTGAATTGCGAACTCCACAAGTGTTTCTCGGTTTTTTATCTCCCCCTTTTGGTGGGACAGGATGGCTAGACTGGGGTGGAGTTGGGTATTTCCCTTCCCGGGGTCAGTAACGCTCTGATAATACCTAGCAGGTTAGGCTCTAGTTAACTAATTTCCCCTGAGGGCAGGCCTTTTAAGAAGCATGACCTGCATTTCAAAATAGTTCCTTTTCCCCTCTCTCTGCCAGAAGCCTAAGGGGATTTTTCTCCCACATTTACTGTGGAAATTCATTGAACTTCTGGAGGTAAATCCCACAGTATTATGGAGGCTCCCCTATGACTGGGTGCCCCTGAAGAGTTGTTGAATTTTCAGTCTCTTCAGCATTTTTATTTATTGTTAGGACAGAGTGTTGACTTCCAAGCTCCTTATATGTGGAACAGGAAACCAATTCTATGAATCTTTTTGTGACACCTGCCCCAAACACATCTAAATACATAATATTCAATCATCCATTATTTATCTTATTCATTTTTGTGTGTGTACCAGGCAGGGTGCTAGGTGCCGGAAACATAAAGAAGGACAAAATGTAGTCCTTGATCTTATGGGGGCTAGAGTCCATTCTGGGAATGTCTGTGACATTTACTACTTGTACTACTTTTTCAGCATTTATAAGGTTTGGGCTAGGAACTGTTAACTTATAGTTCTATACTTCTTTGTAAAACACAGTACAACAACTTAGTAAGAATTGGCAGTCAATAAAGATGTGCTAAGTGAATATTTTTTTATTATAAAATCTAAATAGTGAAGTAGATAAATTTGTCTCAAAACATTTTTGTAGGGCTTTCCTCATTCCATCAGCTACCTGCACCAAGTTAAGACTGGGTCTGTTCAGGGTCCCCAACCACAGTGGCTCTCCCAAGGCCCATCTTCTGCCACAATCAATCTAGTTCTGAAATTTAAAACAAAACTTTTTTTTCTATAAAAATCTATTTCCCTTGTTTCAAGTTTTCTAAAAACCTGTTCTCTCTAAGTAACAGCTTTGGTAAATAGTGGGCAGTAGCAAGACAAGGTGCAAATGTCTGAACTCTGAGGTGAAAGAACTGGGTCAAAATTCTGGCTTAGCTGTGCGGTTCTGAAAAAGTCACTACATTTCATCACTTACAAAAGGAGAAAGGCCTTCCCTCGTGGCGCAGTGGTTGAGAGTCCGCCTGCCGATTCAGGGGACACGGGTTCGTGCCCCGGTCCAGGGAAGATCCCACATGTCCGCAGAGCGGCTGGGCCCGTGAGCCATGGCCGCTGAGCCAGCGCGTCCGGAGCCTGTGCTCCGCAATGGGAGAGGCCACAACAGTGAGAAGCCCGCGTACCACCAAAAAAAAAAAAAAAAAAAAAAAGAATTGGAGAAAAATAAAGCTAATGAAAATGTACATAATTATGAATTTCTTTTAAAAAGGTTTTATTTGATTATATTCCAGTGTTTGGAAATTAGAATTAAAAGGTAGCCCACTGCCAAAACGCTCCTAGTTAGTTTTTTTTTTTTTTTTTCTAGTTAGTTTTAAAAACTCAAATAAATATCATTTGTTCTCTCTCTTTGAACCAAGGTCTTTGCTACTTATAAATAAAAAAGGTGAAGAAATAACCTTTATACACTCAATTCCCCTGAGCAAAGAGTATCTAAGAATCATAGTGAGATGGGTTTGTTATTTGCATTTTTCTCTAATTAAGGTTGAGACAAGCCTGTAAATTAATTATACTCACCATTTAAGCCAAATTTAAATACCACAACCTCCAAAAATATTTTAAAAACCTCTGCATTTGCTCAGCATCTTAATAAATTCATTTTTAATTTAAGTATATTTGCAACAAGGGCATTTTTTTTTCCTGGAAAATGCATTACAATGTAGGGACTTTTAAAAAAATCTTTTATTAAGCAGTTTCATTTTGAATAATATTCTCTTAGAAACATTATATAGGGCTAGTATTTTACACTAATTTGACTCAGTCCTAGAAAATAATGGCTCATTAATATTTATATATGTATGAATTGTCACTAATTTATATTTATAATATATATGCTTGTATATGTAACAGAATTATAAATTATACTGTTCTATCTCTTATTTCTATTTTCCCATACTCCTTCAAATATTCAGTTTCTACTAAATGTACATTTTTTAAATAGATACTATGGAATTTATTTTGTTTTTAATATTTTTAAGATATAGAGAAAACTGTCAAATATATATATTATTTAATATTTCACTTAAATGATTAAGAAAAAAGTTTCAGAAATATGCTTATATAACAGCCAAAGTGAGAATATAGACACATTTCATCTTTTGATTTTTCACGTAGAACTGCTGAAATGCGTCAGGATTTTGAATCAGTGTATATTTTCAGATTAAATAGTATTTAACCTCTGAGAAAAAAGATATATTTTTCCAGGCCAAGTGTAAATTGCACAGCTTTTTCAATTGCAATACAAGTTCTATGATTAGATTTAGTACAAAATCAAGTTTCAATTTAAGAGCCAGCTGTAAATATATGCGTATAAAATTGCATATGTAGTATGTTTAACAGTCCTAGAAATAGCTTTCAGAAACTATCAAAGATTCGAAAATTTCATTTAACCCAGAATGTCTGCTTTGGCCCAACAAACATCTTAAAATACTATTCTCTCAACTTCATTTTTAGTATTCTCTATCTCACCCAGCTAAGATTTCATCAACTAAAGACAGCAAATATGTTATATTTTACCACAAATGTAGTTTTACACAAAATTCAAACAGAAGGAGAAAATAAGAAGTTATAACACCGTATCTTACTTCACTGCTTGTTTAGCTGACATGTATTTCTTGAAGGCGCAATTTCTTTGAACCTCATGATAGTTAGTTCTAAGTATTCTGAATGTTGTGCTTCATAGTTTTTTCTTGCCCTCTGTCCCAAGTAGGGACACAGAAAACAAAACAAAACAAAACAATATTTTGTTAAATGAGAAAATAGTTATAGGATACAAATACTTGATATAGGAATCTTATTTGTCCACCATTTAATGGAGTTACAAATATATCACTTATTTATCTTACAAAGCTATTCAGGAAAACTTAAATTCAGGCTTGTTCTCCCTTTCTATATAATCCAATTAAAATATGTGTACAATTGAAATAGATATGCTGATTTAGAAAATGTTGCCCTCATATTTTAGGTAAATGTGAATATAATACATGTGGACCCACCTTTACTATGCCATAGATGTTTAATTTAAATGGTGTTTTCCTCTTCAATTTTTAATGATTCTAGAATATCACTACTTTTCTCATCTTGATTCCAATCAATCTTTCCAACACAATCTCACACAAGTCATTCTATCTGGTATGTAATGATCTAAAAACAAACATGGATAGGCAGTGATAGCTACTACTTTTTCTTTTTTTTATAGTCACACCCTATAAAAAAGAATCTGTGCCCTCGGCAGTGAAAGCACGGAGTCCTAACCACTGGACCACCAGGGAATTCCCGATAGCTACTATTTAAGCAAACTATTCAATAAAGCATTTTCTAACCCAAAGAAATAAAGTATTTTGTAAATTATCTATTTTAAGAATGAATTTTTCAGTGTAGGGTTTTGCTAAATCATACTACACAGCAGAAAGTTTAGCACAGGCAGAATTCAATGTGAGTGAGTAGGATATTGAAACACAAAACAAATACAAACCTCCACCATACACTGTTGGATTTAATTTTAGTCATCTGCTTTGAACTGCCAGAGGAGAATAAAAGGTAGGTCCTGAAGCTAGAAGTGGGCTGAAATGTAAATATTTCAGGATTTTATATTGAGCATGACTAGTTGTTCATTCTTACTGGAAACAGCTATGAAATAGGCAAAAGCAGGGTTGCTTGTTGCAACCTGAAACTCATTATTGCCAAGCATCATCCTTGATTTACTGTAACAAAACCATGCTGATGAAGCCAAGGTCTTAGGTTCCAGTGAGCCAGTCTGCATCTTGCAGTCTCTTATTTGCAGATTTATCTGCCTTTCTGCAAATATTTGTCCTTAGAAGAGTAACTATGCATAAGTATGAAAATGAAGTAATGTATAATAGGTCCATTACCAGCACGGGGAAAATGATGCAAATTTCATGTCCTATGGAGAGTGGTTGAAAAAGCAACATCCTCATACATGAAAAAAGAAAAAAAATATATATATATATATATACACATATATATAATATATATAAAATAAAAGAGGATTATAAGTCCATAGCATTATAAAATATTATTAACTAAAAGACAAAGATAATATTTGAATTTAAGAATAGGACTTTTCTTTAGTAAAGAAAAAATGAACTATTTATATGATTTCTATAAAGAAACAACATGTTTTATTTTTCAAAAATAGAGTGTTAGATGGCACTGTTTCTCATATACTCAAAAAACTCCCTATAGCTCTGTCAAATATACAATAAAAGAAGACTTGTTTTTTTCAAAATTTGTTGCATTCCCATTGCAACATGTCTTATTCATTACCTGAGAGTAGATACTTTTAAAAGATTTTTGCTTTAAAACACTATACTTTCTTACTCTTTCAAAGTCATTGCCTTTTGCTACCAATAACAGAATATTAATGTTGCTCTTTGAAAAGATATCTTAATGTATCAATTTATTTTATTTATTTTTCAGTAATAAAAGACATGTTTAATCATTAAGATTTAAGGTTTCTAGACTGCAGCACACAGAAGTCCAATAAATTACTGGCATTGTAGTATTCCAGGTCAATGGATCAACTGTTAAATAAATGTATCTCTTCATCTCTTCTTAACATACACTTTTTCAAAAACAATTTGCAAACAACTAAATTCAAGCCACAGATTAAAAGTGATTACCTATTATAACAATGGTTGAAGATAGGTATTAACATTCCTTATATATACTCTACATTATACATCACACTGCTTTACACTTATTTGGCACTTAAAAATTATTTGCTTAAAGTGAATATATAAAACAGAGAAAATAAATTTAAAGTACAAAAGCTAGCAGGTTAGGCACCTTGTTAGAAGCTCTGAGTTACTGAATGCCAGCAGTAGCAATGAAGACCAATGGATGACAAAGGAGAGAAACCCTCAAGAATTTTAATGAGGGTAAAAGGTCCAATGGTTCATTCCCATTACTTGCTATATTTCATCTTGTTTTAGAGAGTTCACAAAGTGTAAGACAATAGTGCAAAATCTGTGATTTTTATGCCTTGCTGTTTTCTATTATAAGTCTTAACCTTGTGACGGTGATAAAGTACATAGTAAGTAAGTTTTAGGGCCTTTTTCTAGCCAACTATACAGTGTCTCAGGGGTCTAAATTTAAGTACCATTAACTAGATTTTTTTTTCCCAAAAAAGAAATATAAAAACTTGAGGTTACAACAAAGCTGGGTTAAAAGGTGTATACAGAGATAAGCATCAAGTTTGATATAATAAAACCATCTTGAAAGAAGGCATTTCAAAGTATTTTAATAACATATATCTAACAAAGATTAAGAAAGTATCTACAAAACATTACAGGGTTGTTGGGTTTTTTTGATTATATATAAGCACATCTTCAATCCAATTTCAAAGGCCCACTTCTGCTGTGTTCTTGAGATCTTGGGAGATATACTAGATAAGATATTTTAGTATCAGTGAAAGAAAACAAACCTATCTAGTTTAAGAAAAAAAAGGGAAGTCACTTCAAGGCTACTATCAAGTTCCAAGAGTATCCTATTGACCCAATGGCTGTAATGCAACCAATCTTCAGAAGCAGATTGGAACCTGGAAATGAATGGCTTCCTCATTATTAATTTGGGGTGAACGATCTCTTTCTCTGGTCTCTATGTCATTTTCAGTGTGTTGGCTCCATTCTGCTGTTTTCACAGCTCTCTCTGACACTCAAACGAGGAAGAAACAGCTGTGTTCTGGTACCCAAGTGGTCAAGAAGCTAACTAATATACAAACTGAATGGTCTTAGTCAAAATTCCAAATCCTCATGGGAATGGATTCTGATTGACCCAGACTGTGTCTTATGCCCACACATGTGACCTGTGGAGCTGTCACACTGAAATAACATGAGGAGGGTCCCACATATTTATCTAGGGAACATACCACATATAAAACAGCGATTTATAATTAAGTATTATTAAATATTAAGAATAACACATTTATCCATTAAACAAAGACTTAATGAAAACCTACTACATTTTAGGCACCATTCTAGACATTGACTATTCAGATAGTAAAAGAGGTAAATACAGTATATGGTTAAACTGCTCTCGTGAATCACAGAAACTAGAGTGGTTTCTTACAAAGCGAACAACAAAAAAAACACTATGACCTTGCTAGTAGAGACGAAAATAAGGATGGAAAGTATTTTTAAAACAAAACTAATTTCTTAAAGACAGAAATAAATTCCAAAATGAAATTTAAAATCCCTATCTATGATGTCTTTCTAAACACCTTATAGATATGGGTCATTCTTAGAGGAAGGGAAATTGCACATCTCTATAAAAAGCGGCTCAATGAATTACAGTTCTATAAATATATGTGAGGGCTATGTAATCCATAGGATAAGTTAATGAAAGTTTACTATTCACTCATACAATTCAAAATTTATCATAAATGATAGCATAATGCAACATAACTAGATTTCCTTTATACGGGCTCTATTTATCGCAATGTGTCAATATCAAACAGATTATGTACTTTGGAAGGAAGCTACTAAAAACACAAATGAACCATAATGTAGTTATCAGAAGGAATTAAATTTTATATTAAACAGAGAGCTTTTAGCATATTCTAAGGTATAGTTAGAAATAATGGCTCATCCAGTGCAGTAGAAGGCCGATTTCAGCTAATAGTCCTAACTCTCAGGGACTCACCAAAAAACAGAGAATGGGAATCCAGAGAGTACTGTCCTAGGACCACTTCTTGGACTAACACTTGTCAATCTCCCTTGACTATTTCATCTTATCCCCAAATGCTACTTTGTCATTTGGGTGCTGATGTTTCCTAGATATTTATCTATATTATAAGGGTCTCTATCTCTCCAATTTAATATTTTATTCCATCCCCCAATTTATCTTCATCCACACTATACTATAAGTTCCACGAGAGGAAGAACCCTGTTTGATTCATTTGAATGCATGTGTCCAGTATCTAAAGCAATAACACTAGGTACACATTTATTAACTCTGACTTAGGGCCTTCTTTCTAAGGCTTAACTTACATTACTCCCATTGGATTGCCCTCCCACCCACCCACTTTGTGAGCCTCTATTCATTTTCTCATGACTCAATCTAAGCATGTTTCTGATGAAATCTTTCCTGAATCCTTCAGAATTACCCATTCCTTTCTTTGCCCAGCACCCACACTTACCATTAATACAAGACCATGCTTTCATTCTGATTCTGACTTCTTATTTCAGTCTTGGCAACTAAAAACTTTTGTATGTGCATATATATGTATACATGCACACACACTCATACATGCAGTAATTATTTATTACACATCTGTAACCCTCTACAAGACTGCAAGATTGTTGAAACCAAGAACAATAGATTACTTGCTATTGTATCCTTGGGCTAAGACCATTTGCTGGGTAAATGAATACATGTCACTACTAGAAATGATTATTTTCCAAAGGAACAAAGTATACACTCTTATTAGTAAGTCAAAAACAAAAAGGAAACCTATTATAGTTATCATTAAACAAACATTAAAATTGAGATATGTGCATGAGTTAGTACAAAGTTTATATGAATTTTTAGAGATTCTTCTTAGGAGCCAATAATTACTTTTTTAAAGAAATAACTTATTTCTTGCTCCAAGTACAAATCTTGGTCCTCCTTGTTTTATTCTTTCCCAAATCTGTTCATTCGATTAACTTATTTTTTTTTAACTTCAGAATAGTTCCTAAAAATGTAGAATATCCAATGGTATAGACCATGATGCCCAAAGATTTATATGCTACTTTCATATTTCTAAGATTAAAATTGACTAAAGTTAATTTTTGATCATTCTGTTACCTTATAAGAGATTAAGAATGATAAAATAATAAAATATGTAATAAGACAATTTTATGTTATTTATTTTAAAGACTGTCATAGTACTCATGCTATTTTTTGTTAAGCCAGTGAAATCTAGAGCAAACAAAGCAAGGAAAGAATAAGAAGAAAAACTAACATCTTAGATTGCCTTTTAAAATTTTCTCATATTATTCTGTTCTAATAGACCATTTAACCCATTTCCTCTGTTTTAGAATTCAGCTCTTACTTTTCCTTTTCTACAACATCATTGAGTTTCTTGGCATTTCTAACTAAATCTACAAATCAGCTCATATACCATCAAGTTTTTATTTTGATTTTGAAGAATAAATTCTATCTGAAAATAATCAAGACATGTTAGAATCTTGCAAACAAATTTTAATAACTAATACTCAGATGCACTGCTATGAAGAGGTTGTTCTAGGATAGCTTGTATGTGTTCATTTCTTGAAACGGTAGTCCAAAATAGAAAAAAAAAAGTGCTAAGTTCTTTTTAGGTCTTCTCACTCAAGGCTTCAGATAAATTTTTACTATCTACTATTGATAAACAAAGATGTCATAATTAACCAACATAGCTAATACAAGCTACATAACCTGTAGAATTAGAGTTCTATCAATCAAACAATACTATATGGAAACACCTTGATATGGAAATTCCCTATATCAATACTAGTATGATAGTCATTTTAAAAGCAGATATCATGTCTCATAGTGTTATTTAAGTTTTGAGGTGGTACATTTTCTGAGGTTGTTATCACGTCTAGACATTTTTATTACATTCAAAGTATTTCAAAAATGACTTTTTTACTTCTTATCTAAGTATGGAATGATTAAAGGTATCATAGTTCTCTAATTTACTATCTACTAAATAGTTTACTGTATCAGTATTCAAAACATTATTTACATCTTTATTTATATAAGACAGTGCTCCTGAGAAGTCTGTAAATAATATTGAAAATAAGATTGAATATATTCTAGGGATGCTATTATTTAAAATAATCTTATTAATTCTTTTATGAAGAATAAATTATTAGTTATACAAAACACTGCATCCTCATCTCACTTCGTCAAAGTCTCTCTGAAGTTCAGATTTTCCTATACCTGTTCCGGATGAAGCAAAACTTAAGAAACTGTAGGCATTAAGTACTAATAACAGGTTTAACAGAATAAGGATAAATGAGAGCCCCCAAAACAAGTCTGTAAAAGGACTCGTCTCTGGGTAACTTCATATATGCACGTGTGCGTTTATATGCATGCATATATCAACTTATATAAGTACTTGTGATTTCCTATGACTCTCAATAATTTGTTGGTTTTCAAAAACTGATGTCATTTTTTCTTCTAAAGTTAACAGTATTACTCTCATTATGGTAATATGAAATAGTTTAAAATTTCCAAAGTGACAGAATGGGGCAGAAAAGGAGATTACTAGCTAAAGTTACCAATTCTTATCTGATTGGTCCTCTGATGCTCCTAGCCCACAGCCTAAAGTTTTCCTCTTGCCCGCCATTCAGAAAAAGACACACTTGCTAGAAGTCATGTCCTACACCCTGACAGAATCTTCTATCAATCTTAGGGCAACAGTAACTGTTCTAAACTAGGGTGCCAATCATGATGCCATTGGTACTCTTTTTCTTTTCCTGGGTGTGCCTTGGCATCTCTTCTCTTCTACATGTCTACAGTCATGAACACTGCCAGGCAGGGCAGATGAACATAACCATCAGGTACAAGAAGCTGGTCTGTCTTTTGCATTGTGACACCACTGTGCATTTACAAAGAAAGAAGAGAAAGAGACAGCTTTACCCGCAGAAAAGAGAGGTCCCGGTTGTGCTCGATGCTGGTTATTTCCAGGTTGCCCATGACTACCTCACAGTTCTCATAGTATTTGCGCAAGGCTCGGTACTGCTGTTCCAGGTCAGAGAGAGAGCTCAACTTATTCTCTGTTCCTGCGCACACTGCCAAGACAAGAAAAAACATGGGAAGTTATGTAAACTTTATATGACATGCACCATGACAATATTTCCCTCAACTCTTTTCCACAACAATCTACTCCAATTCCCTGAATTAAAATATTTTGAATGTTATTAAGACCCATAACCCAAACACTGATAAATATCTTCACTTTTATTTTTTCCAGCTTTACTGAATTATAATTGACATATAACATTATGTAAGTTTAAGGTGTACACATGCGGTATTGATACATTTATATATTGCAAAATGATTACCACCATAGCATTAGCGAACATCACCTGATTACCATTGTTATGTGTGTGTGTGTGTGTGTGTGGTGAGAACATTTAAGATTTACTCTCCCAGCAACTTTCAAGTATATAATACAGTATTGTTAACTATAATCACCATGTTACACCCAAATGTATTCATCTTATAACTGGACGTTAGCACTTTTTGACAAAAATCTCCTCATTTCCTCACTCCCAAGTCCCTGGTAACCACCATTCTTCTCTTTGTTTCTATGAGTTCAGCTTCTTTAGATTCCACATATAAGTGACATCATACATTTACATTCATAAAATGTATGTACTAACCACAGAGAGTAAGAAAGCATGGGTTCCACAGAAACATATAGCAAGGAGATAAAATAATCACATTTGCTGTGGGCATATAAAGCATGCAAATACATTTAATTTCACTCAAACAAGATTTTCTTTCAAATTTATAATTTACTCTATTTTCTACATATGGAAGTAAATCAAAATCAAATGATAAAAGCAACAATTTTATTTAAAAAATATTTTTGTATTACAAAGTAATCTGATCTTAGTAAATTTTCTACAGAATTAAAACTTATGCTTTAAGCCCTCAAAAATGTTACCTTTTAAAATAAAAATATTAAACAACTTAGACGGAAACATTTATAAACATACACTACAAACAATATGTACTGAATTATAAACTTTTTCAATATCAACTGTGTCGCTGTGTATTCATTAGTGCTCTGAGGTAAAATAGACTGTTTGTTAATAAATGTTCTCAATCTGCCATCTTTGGGGGATGGATTTTGAATGTTTATATATAAGCTCATGAGTATACACACATCTGTGTTTTTTAGGTTGTGTGTGTATGTATCTTTCCTCTCCTCCAGAAGTCAGAGTTTTAGTTATTACTTCTCATGGTTTGCATAGCTACCTGAACAATTTAAAGCACCAACTCTACCATTTAATGCACCAATTCTAATCTTCAATAGACTGAAAAAACTCTATTATGATAAGTGTGTAAAGTTAAAAAATGAATTGTGAATGAACATCTTTGAGTACGTTACATGGTATACACCAAACTTAAGACAAGATACATGCAGTAAACACTGAGGACACTAGAAAAAGAGCTTAGTAATGATGTCAAATATACATTTGTGTGTCATCTCCACAGGAATGACAAAGAAGACATGAGGCTTGATGTGATGCTCAAGGGGATAAGTTTCAATACAGAAAGGAAAAAAAAAATCTAGATTGGTATATTCTAAATAATTAGGGTCACCATAAAGCCTGTTTTTGCCTATTGACACATCAAAAATAACAAAAATCTGGATCTAAAAGTCTTGAAGAATAACATAGACCTCTAACCATAGTGGAAGTTCATTATAAAAAACAAAATAAAACACAAACGTTTCTTGTCTGGATTTCTAAACCTCATCAAACAGTATATTTTCTAGAAATACTCTTTTATAAGTGGAATTGTATCCCTCTACGAGATATACTGAAGTCCTAACCCCTGGCACCTGTGAATGTGACCTTGTTTGGAAATATGGTTTATGAAATTCAGGTAGGATGAGTACGTTAGAATAGGCTCTAACCCAATATATTCAATGTCCTTCTAAGAGGAGAACACCCTGTGAACATCAAGATGCACAGGGGGAAGGCCATGTGACCACAGAGGCAAAGGTGGGAGTGATGCAGCTGCAAAACAAGGGATGCCAGCAACTGATGGCCAACACCAGAAGCTAGGAAGAGGCAAAGGAAGATTCTACCATGAGTCTCAGAGGGAGCTTGACCTTACTGACACCTTGATACTAGACTTTTAGCCTCCAGAACTGTGAAAGAATAAATTATTATTGTTTTAAGCCATCTAGACTGTGGTACTTTGTTAAAGACGCCCTAGGATATACAATCTTCAGACTATTTCTACCTGAAATCTCACATTTAAAGAAACATTAAAAATCACTTCCATACTCCAGGGTTCCATTAGTTTATCACCTTGAAGTTACTCTCCCCATTCTCCCTTCTGAATGTCAGAGTCCTCATACACCATGCTGGAACTCATTTGTTGCCCTTGAGAATGTACTTTTTGTAGTGATAAGGATGGATACAAAGAATCCTCAATATCCATTCTCTTCTTCCTTCACAGTAACAGACTGCACAGTTTTAGCTGGGCTTGTGGCCGCCCCAAATAAAGATTACATTTCTCTGCTCCTCTTGGAGGTAAACTTTGCAGGGGACTAAGTTCTAACATGTTGTATGACACTTTCCCAGAACTTTATTTAAAACATGTTTGGAGCCTAACTTTGACTCCTTTCTTTCCCACACCTTCCTCCAATCTGCTGCCTGGAATGGAGATGCGATGGTTAAAACTTGAACCGCCATCTTGGAGCATAAGAATGAGGCACACACTAGAGACTGGCTGAGAAATGAGCTAAAGGAACCAGAATTTTCAAACAAACCTGTTTGCATGTTTATTAATCATGTTTATTATCATTAACATCAAGATAATAGTGGAAACAAAAAGATAATAGTGAATTTTGGTCCTAGCTGCTAAAATATTATACGTAGGAAGGATTAAATTCAAATTAAGTTATATGCTTCTGACCTTAAGTAATTTTAACTATTCTGTCTTGTTGTTTAACTGAATTTATTCCAATCATAATAAAACTACCAAATCATTCTTGATCATCTGAAAATTTTACTGGTTCTGTGGAAGTTTCCCTTATTACTAAAACTAACAAACATTATGAAAAAAATAAACTTCTATTGATAAGTACAGTAATATTCAACATAAGCAGGAGAACAAGAAGCAATTGATTCCAGTATATGATCCTTCTCCATCAAGATCAAAGTCCCACTTTTTTTTTTCAATAAACTGTAGAGACTCTAATAAACACTCCTGAGCCCCAATCTTTATTTTTATTGCTCACAGCAGCTTTATAACTTGTAAAATGTCTTCTGAGAAAAGGTATAATTATATGGGTTTATGAAATATAGATTTCAATTATTTTAAATTCCAAGGAGGACAAGCTTATATTTTAATGCAACTACCGATGGGGGTAATTAAGCATCGATTAAGAAACTTGCTCACCATTTCTAAAATGTATATAATGCCACATTGCAATTTATGTATCGTTTATGTTGTACAAGTTTCTTTCAGCCAGAAATAAAACCCAGACTTTAATATCAATATATAAAAATCAATATGTAAACATCTAAATGAAAAGATTTCTAAAATATTTAGTGTATTCTGACCTTTTCTATAAAAGCTTAAACAAATTTTGGGAGAAAATCTATCTATATAACTGTAATGCCTATGCATTTTTTCATGCTTCTCATTCTGCATATATGAAAAGAATATATAATATTAAATTGTTATTATTACAATAATCTGTTATATAGGAGACCTACAAAGGCTATAAACTCTTTGAAGACAGATGCAATATATTAATCATTATTTTGTATCTGCTGAGCTGTATAGAATAGTACTTTGCGAGAAAGTTTTCTTTTTTTTTACATTTATAAATATATTTTATTGCATGCATTTAGTTTCACATTTTGGGGGTAATTCAATTTTTATGTGGAAAGCTTAAAGGAAATTTGAACAAAGTGAATAATTTAACTTTTATCCATAGGTGACTGCCCATTTCACAGAGGACTTCTTGCTGAATTCTGCAATTTCTCAACTGATGGGACTCAGTGATGCTCTCTCAGTAAGTGGCCCATCTGTACTCATTTGCCGGTAGCTAAGGAGGGGGTGTGGTTTCCAGTCACGTGGTGAGGTGGCCTGCAGCTCCTAGAGGGCAGAGACCATGACTTTCTCTCTAAAGTCTGGTGTATAGTAGGTGCCCCATAAAGTGAATGGGTGTGACTGAGTTAACTGATTAGCCTCTGGAAGACACTGAGTGTTTGCAGGAAGTGGCAAAGAATAGGGACTCCTGAGATCCCAGAGAGGGGTAAGAGGACCCCTGTCCAGGAGGTTCCACATTGCAGAACCTTTGAGCAAGTATCTGCATTTCCCACTGGTTCTGCGCACACAGGAACTTAGCTGAGTTGTTATGAATTAGGACTGATCCGGATTCTAATCTGGTCTCCACCTTTTGGTTAACCGTGTACCCAGGGACAGATGACTCTCCCTCTCTAACTCTTAGCTACTTCATCTTTCAAATGGGGTAACAATACTGCCCTCGAGGGTAGTAAGAACCAAATGAGTTATTTAATAATGTTAATTGCCATAAAAACAATTATAACTTGTATTCAGAAAATAACCCTCAATTCAGAAAAGTACCCATGTTCAATAAATGATCAGCTGTATTTTTATATACCATATGAAAAGAGAAAATTGGAATAAGTATATCTAAAAATATCTTTTAGTAACAACAAAAAATCATACAGTAAACAAATTCTAAATAATCAGAATACTCTATTCTCCAAACATTCTGATTTTTGGAGTTTTTACTATACATGATTCCAGTTAGGAAATATTTTTGTCTCAGTGAGACTTTCCTTTATATTTATGTTTGAGTCAAGCTATCTATAACGAGTATAATACTCCTCATAACTTTCATCTTGAAAGACGGACTTGATTTTAAAAGAACTAGTTTTGATAGGTGCATAAAAATCATTTGTATTTCTCTTCATGAAGCCTTCACTGAATGCCTCGCAACTTCCATTTGTCAATCGATTGTACAATCAGGCAATGTATACAAGACAATATTTAAACCATCAAGTTTCATTGATTTCGCAAAGCTGTTTATCAGACAGAATTGAAAAACCTTTTTCACCAGCCAAAACAGGTTTAACAAAATTCAGCCCCCTTTGCCAACACTATTATAAAGTCCTTAAACTAAAAGCTTACAATAATCAAGCTTCAGAAATCCCGAACTTACATGTACTCCCTAGAGTTTTCATTTCAACAGTGACTCCAGGAGTAAAGTTATATGTGAGGCCTTAATAAAATCACCAATTATTCTATTTGGTATTGATTCCATCACAAATGCAGCTATAGTTGCAAACATGGGCTTTTTAGTCTTAAGATTTACATCCAACAGTGAGTGAACTACATGATCCTCATTCAGTAAAAAATTAAGACTATAATTAGGAGTTTGTAGCAATATAAAAAGGTTGGTTAACAAAATTATTCATTTATTCATGGGGCAAATATATTAGAAGAACAAAGAAGAAACATTAGCAATATCCATATTAAAACTAAAAATCAATTATTGCCTCCACGCTTACGGCTGTAGAAACCAGCACTCCATTTGCTTACTCAAGATGAAAAGAGGGAAAAAAAATTAAATCAAAATATTGCCTGACTTTCGAAACAAATGCCTATGTGAGATATTAAGAAATGAATAATTATTTATTTAGCATCTACTGTTGACCTAGTATCATGAAAAAAATGTATATTGATTAAAATGCCCAAGGGCTTTTGTAAGGGCTCATGAAGTTGTACATGGCACCTAGTAAGGAAAGCAGCAAGCAGTGTATGTAAGTTATGTATATATTGTGTATTCACCATTCAGGGACTGTCTGCATAAAAAATATTTGGTAACCTGATAAAAGTTCTCTAATTTTTTTAATCTGATTTAACACTAAGTACTTTCTCTTTCAGAAATGTTACCATAATAAATATGCTTTAGTTTAATGTACATTGTTGGGCATTTAAAAATCATTAAAAAATATAAAATAGATAAAGAGAATATCAGAAGTAGCATACATTTTCAGTGTCTATTGAGTGCTATTATAGTTACACAAAGAAGTTTTGCAGCTCTATGTTCAATATATATACTGAAATGGGGCCAAATTTGCTACTTCCTCTACTATAGCCATTTAATCCAAGCCATCAAGGCTATCTACTCTGGACTTTGAAAGCAGCCTCTTAACTAACTTCTTACTTTCCCTACTTGCCCTTGTTAATTTTTTGCACAGAGGCCAGAGTGATCTTTTTGAAAACATGAATCATTCACATCACTCCATCACTGAAAACAACCCTTGGCTTCTAATCACATTTCTTATAAAATCCAAACTTCTTACCATAGCCTGTAAAACGTATATTCAGATCTTTGCTCAAATGTCACTCTTTCAGAAAAGCCTTCTCTGACAATCTTATCTAAAATAGATACCAGGTTCCCATTCATCATGCTCTGTCTTCTTTGCCTTCTTTATTTTTGTTTTACTGCTATCTGAAATTATACACTTGCTTGTTTACTTGTTTATTATATGTCTCTACATTAGAATGCAAGCTCCGTCATCAGAGGCCCTTTCTCTGCTCAACAGAGAAGACACATAGCAGACTCTCAGTCAATACCTGTTGAATAAATAAAATGGACCTTGGAGAAATAATTAAGCCAGTATCAAATGCTGGTCCTTCTATTTTTAAGAGCTGAATGAACTTGAGCAAGTCACTTTGTTACTTGGAGTTATGTGGAATGAGCACTGGACAAGGGCAGTGAAGGTCAGGATGCCATTGCTCCAACATTTCCTAGCTGTGTAAATTGGGACAATTATTTTCTTCTCATTGGGTCCAATTTTCTCTTTTATGTTTCCTTCCAGCTCGAAAATTCTGTGATTGAATTTATTTCTAAAATACTTATTTAAAACCTACTCTACACTGTTGGGAATGTAAATTGGTACAGCCACTATGGAGAACAGTATGGAGGTTCCTTAAGAAACTAAAAACAGAGCTAACATATGAACTAGCAATCCCAGTCCTGGGCATATAGCCAGAGAAAAACATGGTCTGAAAGGATACAGGCACTCCAATGTCCATTGCAGTGCTGTTTTCAATAGTTAAGACATGGAAGTAACCTAAATGTCCATTGACAGAATGACTGGATAAAGAAGATGTGGTACATATATACAATGGAATATTACCCAACCATTAAAAATGAAATAATGCCATTTGCAGTAACATGGATGGACCTGGAGATTATCATACTAAATGAAGTCAGACAGAGAAAGACAAATATCATATGACATCACTTATATGTGGAATCTAAGGAAAAAAATGATGCAAATGAACTTATTTACAAAATAGAAACAGACTCACAGACTTAGAAAACATAGTTATCGGGGGGAAGGGTGGGAGACAAGGGATAGATTGGGGTTTGGGACTGACATGTACACATCGCTATATTTAAAATAGATAAACAACAAGGACCTACTGTATAGCACAGGGAACGCTGCTCAATATTCTATAATAACCTAAATGGGAAAAGAATTTGAAAAAGAATAGATACGTGTATATGTATAACTGAATCATTTTGCTGTACACCTGAAGCTAATACAACATTGCTAATCAACTGTGCTCCAATATAAAATAAAAATTTTTTTAAATGATAAAAAATAAAATAAAACCTACTCTACACTAAGTAATGAGTTGCATTCAGTGGGTGCTTTTAAGGAGGTCACACTGTGGCAACATCATATAAAGTTATAAAGTTAAACACTTATCAAATTATCCAGCAATCCCATTTATAAGTACATCCCTAGATAAATGAAAATTATGTTCACATAAAAATGCTTACATGAGAGTTTAACGGAACTCCACTCAAATTCACCAAAAATTGGAAACAACACAAATGTCCTTCAATGACTGAATGCTAACAAACTATGGTATATCTATTTCATGAATATCTAGTCAGCAATAAAAGTGGACAGATGATTGCTATAGCAACATGGAAAATTCCCAAAGGCATTATGCTGACTGAAAGAAGCAGGCTCAAAAGGCTACATACTATACGATTCCATCGGTATGACATTTTGGAGAAAGACAAAACTAAAAAGGATGGAGAACAAATCAGTGGTTGCCAGAAGATGGGTATCTGAGAGAGAGGGTTTGACTGAAAGACCATGAGGGGAATTTAGGAGATGGCAGAATTCTTCTGCATACTGACTGTGGTGGTGATTACATAGTATACATGGGTTAAAACTCAGAGAAATGTACACCAAAAAAAGTCAGTTTTACTGTATGTAAAATAAAACACACACACACTCAGGTTGGCTTGTATGTTTAACAGAGTTAAAAATGCCCCTTTATATAAATCATAAAACATTCTTAATATATTTGTTCTTAGGCATTTTATACTTGTCATCTTTGAATAATTTTAGTTACATTTTTGAACTGCTTATTATTATTACATATTTTTAAAACTCTTGATGACTCTGGTATTTTTTTTTCCCCCCTCAAAACTTGGCTACATTGCTAAATCCTTGTAATTTCTAATTAGTTTTCTTCATTGAGGTTCTTGATTTATCTAGTCTTCAATCATGTTATTTTATTTTGTTTTTTTGGCTGGTACTACTTAGACTTTCTAGATAATTTTTTTCAATTAATAAGCATAGTTGTCAATTCTATCTCTGTTCCGATCTTTACAGAAATGTTTTCCTTGGCTCGGCATATATTTTGTTATGTTATATGTTCCAGGGTCTGGCTTTACCAGGTTTTTATTTTAGATTCGAATGTTGAATGTTGCTATTTTTTGCTATCAATTAATGCTAATTAAATGTGCACTAATTTTGAAATTATTAATGAGTTCCAAATACTGAACCATTCTTATATTCCTGGAATGAACCACACTTAGTAATCATGCATTATAACATTAATATACTTCTAGATTTATTGTTTTTATTTGTACTGTTATTTTAATATTAAAAAATATCTATCAATGATTTAGAAATATTTGTACCAGATGTCATCACACACAAAGTGATAAATAATGGAAGTGGGTTTATATTTTATAAAATTTGCACTCTATATAATTAACTCTAAAAGTAGTAAAGAAAAAATTCAACATCAAGTAGGAAATTTGGTTTATAATTTACATTACATAAAACTGTAGATAAAATATTTTCAATCTAAAAATCAGTATCTTTTTTAAAAAAATAAGTGATCCTATAGTATATTCTCTGAATCTTTATCTTCTACCACTCTTTTATTGACTCCCAAAGTGACAAAACAGGAATCTGCTGAAGTCAACTAAATCACTTTCTAAAGGATTCTTGAGCCAAATGAAAAGGGCATTTGGCATCATAGACCTTCACTAATAGAGTTGTAGCTAGGGAAGACATAGGCATTCTATAATACAGGCTGATGAAAGGCAAGTCCATAGACTATATATACTATGTGCTGTTCCATCTAAAATTTAATTGAGCTGTATTTTACCTCTGTTGTTTACTTACAACAGTCCCTAAATGCCCTCAAAGATGCTTAAATGTTAAATTATATTGCAAAGGGAAAAAAGTTCATCATTGTAGACTACCAAAAAATGATAGATGTAAATATCGCACATGAGTATCTCCTGTTCATCAATGATATGTTTTGTGAGTGGTCTATTCTAATCTAGTCTTCCCAATATAATAGGTTATACTTGTATTGTTTATTTAGTATTTCAAAGATAAGCGTAGTAAAATTAAAATAATTAAAAATTATTTTAAATGCATTATATGGGTCATCAAAAACTGACTTGTAACTGCTTGAATATAAATTTTAGTTCCTGTTCTTTATTGTTTTTCTGCCTTTACATATTTTATATTTTCTTAAATTACATCTCAAAAAATTTCTATGTTGAAAGCTGAAAAACATAATAGAAAGAATTTACAGATTTAGAAATTACATTTCTGTCATCTATTCTTAGATGAAATAATATTCCCCTTACCACTATCTTGTCATAATTCTCTCCCTGCCCTTTTTGTCATTCTTCACACCCTCTTCCCTTTCCCCACACAAAGAGTCCTTCTTATTTACTTTGTAGTATTTCCTTTTCTGTGGAAGTGCTAGGTCCTTAAGTTTAATGTAGGTACTGGACTTGACAAGCAATTAAAGCAAACAATTTCCACTCATCAAGACTTGCCAAATTAGTCATCTGCCATCTGCCCCATCATCTGGTTCTCCTTGAGGTCTTGCTGTGAATCTGGATGCACTCGCTCAGATTAAGAGGGACAGTGCCAACCTCCAACCTGGTAAAATGCCAGTGGGAGCTAAGTACGTAAACATTAGCGACCATCTTTCTTCCCTAGATTATCATGCTTTCAACCACCACTTTGCATGTAATAAAGACCAGTCTGTTTGTAATGGCTCATCACTGTGAGACATTTACCATTCACTGTAATTAAAGTGGCAGTCTGTGGGATTTTTTTTCCACTTAGAAGTATTTTAAAAAAGATGGACATCACTTGTGAGAAACAATTTCCTGGGAGGGCTGTAACAGTAGTAAATGATATTACTAATATACCCAGTAGCAACTACACCTGAAGAAACACCACACCTTACACATATTTTATTCAGTCAGCCAGGTTTCTGCATATCTCTGCCTAGGTCCTCATTCACTTGTCAAAGAGGGCAAAGAGTAATTGTTCTGACACAGACAAGATAGACATATTTTTGATAACTAAAATATATTCCTTTTAAGCCTGATGACTTAATTACTCTATGACTGAACATGTGGGTTTTAAATTTTTTTCTTTCATTTTACTTAAGGTATTTGTTACCATAGTTTTGAGATATTACCAAGACATTACACTACTAATATTACTAGCAACTTCCCTACTCACTCCATGATCTCATGGGTTAGTTAACAGGGCATCAGATACTACATAGACAGTCATTTAATTTGGAATGTTTTCCCATGAAAGTTTCACTAATCTTTGGATTTAAAGATCTGATATCCTTTGAGATCCTATTTTCATTTCCTTTGGATATTTACCCCAAAGTAGGATTGCTGGATCACACGGTAGTTCTATTTTTAAGTTTTTGAGAAATTTCCGTATTGTTTTCTGAAACAGAGAGTCTTGGTTACCAGGGTCTCAGGGGTGAGAGAAATGGGGAGATGTTGATAAAATGATACAAATCTCCAGTTATAAAATGAATAAATTCTGGGGGTCTAATGTACAGCATGATGATTATAAGTAACAATACTCTATTACATACTTGACAGTTCTTAACAGAATAGACCTTCAATGTTCTCACCACCAAAAAGAAATTATAATCATGTGATGTGATGGTGGTGCTAGCTAACATTATAGTGGTAATCACTTTGCAATATATAAGTGTATAAAAGTCACACATTGTACACCTTAAATTTATCCAATATTATATGCCATTATATCTCAATAGAGTTGGAAAAATAAAAGTTTTTAAAAAGATCTGATATCCTATTTGGAGGCTTTATTATAATGAAGCAGCAGTTAAAATCTTTAATAAGAAATTGAATGTAAAAGTTCAACTTTCTAATGGAATATGCATCATTCAATATAACATCTAAAAACCAAGGTGATGTTTAACAACTTTTTTATTATTAAAGGACATGACTTTAGAAACGTCTTTTACATTTAAGAGAAATACTTAAAAATACATATAAGGGGGCTTCCCTGGTGGCGCAGTGGTTAAGAATCCACCTGCCAACGCAGGGGACACAGATTCGAGCCCTGGTCCAGGAAGATCCCACATGCTGCAGAGCAACTAAGCCCGTCTGCCACAACTACTGAGCCTGCACTCTAGAGCCCACCTGCCACAACTACTGAAGCTTGTGCACTTAGAGCCTGTGCTCCGCAACAAGAGAAGCCACTGCAACGAGAAGCCTGCGCACCACAACAGAGTAGCCCCCGCTCACCTCAACTAGAGAAAGCCCGTGCACAGCAACGAAGACCCAACACAGCCAAAAATTAAATAAATAAATTTATTTAAAAAATAAATATATATATATATAAGGGTACAATATTTACTACATAGTGGTAACATATTTGAACTTTTCCTTGTTATGGTTTTGTCAAAAGTTTTAGGTAATGATAACGAAGGAATAAATGCCAAAGTGTGTTACAAGTTCCTTAGTTTACTTTACCTAAGACAATTCAGTAATACAGGTATCAAAAACAACACATTCAACGCTAAGCCATAGGAGTTCTATAGCATCAGGTTCAATTTTAAAAGTAAAGAATAATCTATGATTTCCTTTGATAATATAAAATAGGCTGGTAACAAGAAAAAAAAGACTTGAATTAAAGGTTTAAAATCACTTAATACTTGCATTGTCATTTTAGTTCAATGTGAATTTTTGAGAGCCTGTGCAAATAAACATAATTTCTCTATATTATAAAAATAAAAGTATTTATATTCGTATCTGGCAAGGTTCATATGTACAAAAAAATTATCTAGAAGATAAATTAAAAATTTAAACTAAATTACTGTTTACTTAGAGATACAGGTGGAATGGGAATAAATACTACTATTTTTAATCCTCACACAGCACAGCACAAATTTGATAAATTTTTAAAATTTGAAGAATGCCTTTTCTGAACATGATTCATTTTTAATTCCTGACACAAAAATAATATGTATTTTAGGGTAAGTTTTAGAAACAAGTATCTTTTATTACAGACTTCAGATTTCTACTGACACTTTCTGCCAGGATAAAATAGAATAGATTCTCTGTTACATTCTTTGCAAATGTTCAGTTTTCAAATATATTTGCCACCTGACTAGACCTTGTAAGGAAAACAATGCAAATCAAATAATAACTATAGAATTTGATTTTAAAATGCATTACTTTTTTGAGGGACAGTCTCATGTAATTGTATAATTTTTATTGTTATGATTTCAAAAAGATAAAATAAAATCCCTCAATAAAATCAATTATTTTTCAAAGATACTTTTTAAGAATATATGGGAGTATGCATATGCTTATGTGTATAAACATATTCATTGGGAAGGAAATAAAATATGGTAAAAATGTTTTCTCTCTGATTAGAAGATTCCCAGATGACACCTATTTTCCTTTTTTGTTTACCTGTAATTTCTAAATTTATAAATTCTATAAAGCATTTTTGTATGTAAAAGGCGAATTTTATTTCAGGAAGGATATATACATATTTAATTTTTAAAAAGATAAGATATTTACTCTATGCTTTGCCATTTTTTTTATGGGAATGTGTATACTAATTCCAGTTACTATTAACACTTTTGATAATCTTGGAATTTTATAAAACATTAGCATTTTATATAAAAACACTATCTTGATTTTAATATAAGCTCTTGAGAAATTGTATTTTAAATCATCTGAAAGAAAAGTAGAAAAATACATTATTCTAAAGATAGAATATAAGAGTTACCTGTAAAAATTAAAAATAGAGCTACCATGTGATCCAGCAATCCCACTCCTGGGCATATATCCAGAGAAAACCATAATTTGAAAAGATACATGTACCCCAATGTTCATTGCAGCACTGTTTACAACAGCCAGCACATGGAAGCAACCTGTGTCCATCGACAGAGGAATGGATAAAGAAGATGTGGTACATATATACAATAGAATATTATTCAGCCATAAAAAAAGAATGAAATAATGCCATTTGCATCAGCATGGATGGACCTAGAGATTCTCATACTGAGTGAAGTAAGTCAGACAGAGAAAGACAAATATCATATTGCTTATATGTAGGATCTAAAAAAAGGCTACAAATGAACTTATCTACAAAACTGAAATAGAGTTACAGATGTAGAAAATAAACTTATGGTTATCAAGCGTAAGGCGGGGGGGAGGGATAAATTGGAAGATTCGGATTGACTCATACACAGTACTATATATAAAATAGATAACTAGTAAGGACCTACTGTATAGCACAGGAAACTCTACTTAATACTCTGTAATGGCCTATATGGGAAAACAATCTAAAAAAGAGTGGATATATGTATATGTATAACAGATTCACTTTGCTGTACACCTGAAACTAATACAACATTATTAATCAATTATATCCCAATAAACATTTAAAAAAAAAGAAAGAAATCAAACTTATGATTGCCAAGGGGGAAGGGAGGGGAGGAGGGATAAATTGGGAGATTGGGATTGACATAGACACACTACTATATATAAAATAGGTAATGAATAAGAACCTACTGTATAGCACAGGGAACTCTACTCATTACTGTGTAATGACCTATATGGGAAAAGAATCTAAAAAAGAGTCAATATATGTATGTGTATAACTGATTCACTTTGATGTACAGCAGAAACTAACATAACATTGTAAATCAACTTTACGCGAATAAAAATTAATTTTAAAAAAAGAATTACCTAGTGATCTATAAAGGAAAGTCCAATGGTAAACCAATTTTCCATCTGAGTTGAATAGGAAATATGATTGTGTGTGTGTGTGTGAGTGTGCATGTGTATGTATGTGTATATAGCTATATCTACATGTGTATTTATGTACATTATATATATATACACACACATATATATTCATTCTAGTTTCTACATATGCTCTAGGTTTTCTAGTTCATACAATTTGATATTATACATAATTTTGTAATATTGCTTCTGATAATTTATCTCTTCTAATATTATTTTTAAAGTATATTACTATGAAATTATTAATATGAAATACATTATTATTACTATTAATAGTCTGTTCCATCTGCATATTAGTAGTACCAGAAATTATTTAAAGTGCTTTATATAACATTATCATTTACTCCACATACAATCACATTAAATATCTATTATTATCATCATCATAATCATCATCTCTTTTTTTACAGAAGAGGAAACTAAGACCCAGAAAGTTAAATAATATACCCAGAAAATTAACTAGTGGAAGAGCTAGGAGTCAAAATCAGTTCCAATTTCATAAGTAGTTATCATTCAGAAACATAGTACTAGTAAGTTGATGTCTACAAATACTTGTTTCAAATTATTTGTATTTAGCATTAGTATGTTATAACCAAACAAAAATGTACAATAAATAAGCTGAAATGTTTATATGCTGCGGACACATTATCTTCTATAAATTTAGAATGACAGTTATACTATTACTAGTTATGCATTATACTAGAAGTCCATGGTAGGTGCTATAGGTGATAGCCTACATGCACTTGAAAGTCTACTCTAACACTTTTACTTTTAATACCAAATCTTTTATTTTCTTTTAACTAGAAAGGGTTAGAAGGCTTATCCACTTCCACCCTCTAACTTCCTTCAACTCCATCTACTTATCTTAATAAATGGTTCTCCTTTCACCCAGTTACTGGGGTAAAAATCTAGTCAGCTGACCCCTTTCTTGTCTTAAACCACTAAGGAAGTCACACACACACACACACACACACACAAACACACACATACACACACATCTTCAGGTCAGCTCTACCTGCAGAATGTCTGTGGGCTCCACTTGACACTCTATCAGCCCCACCTGACTGACTGTCCCTACTTCATGAAAGGCGGTCTCTATCTGAATATTGCAATAGGCTCTCATTTGATGCCCCTGCCTTTCTCCTTGTCTCCTTAGATCTAGTTTATTGTATATCATATATAAAAGATTTTTATATTTTTAATCCTTAAATCAGATCATTTATCTCCTGTGTTCAAATATCTCCAATGGTTTCTCATGTCAATCAGAATAAAGGTCCTTATCCTGACCTACAAGGCCCTGATGTAATTTGAACCCCTGCCATTTTTCTGATATTGTCTTTCATGATGTTTCACTTCCTCACTAAGATCTGACCAGGACTATCTTACTTGTCTTTGAACATTTCTATAAACTGTTCTAAATAGTTGTTATCAATTTATTAATTTATCCTGTGGTGCAGCAACAGACCGGCATTGGTCTACATATGGCACTTTGAGTAGCACTGTTCTAAATCATTACACTTCGTATCACTTATCACCACCCGCCATGTTATATCTTTATCTAGAATGTAAGCTCTGTGAGGGCAAGGGCTGTATTTTGTTCACTGCTATATTTATAGCATTTACAAGTGTCTGACCCATAGTAGGCACCCAATAAATATTTAATGATTCGGTGAATGGATGAATGGATAAGTGGTTGTTGAAGTGTTAAAATTTGTCCCAAATTCCCAGCTTACATGTAACCTACATGTTATTTTTAATGACCAGAATGTAAGAACCACAAAGATCTTTAGAGATCATCAAGTCCAGTTTATACATATAGATGAGAAAACAGACTGATAAGTCGAAGTGCTCAACAGAGATCAAACAGCTAATCAGGAGCAGAAATAGAATAGGACTCTCCATTCACAGGCTATATGCAAATAGCACAGTGCCTCAAGTTACATAGAAGCCTTCATGAAACTGTCTAGCTTTATGGAAAGGATTCCCAAGCATAATGCTCTGTGGCCAGAAACTTGGCATGGGTACTTAAGAACATTTGGCTAAACAGTCGATTATATAATTGGACAGTAGATCCTGAGCAATATCTTATTTTTTTTTTCAAGTTCTGGTTAAATGGAGTTAAATGTAGCTACTTAAAAAGAAAATCTGCTTTTTCAAGAGTTTGGTTCTCCTGTTTCTCCAATGGCCCAAGGGCGTAGCCCATATGTGCTTCCTAGTGTGTCCCCACTAGGGGGCCCCGTTCCTGCTGCCTTTCTCATAAAGGAGGTCTGATGGAAGCCTGCAGTTTCATGTAGCTTCACATCATCCTGGCATCTTGATATTATTGCTTGAGTTAGCTCTGGCCAATATCTCCAGCTTTCAGCCTAAAAATTTAGCTGAGGTAAAGAAATAATTATTCATTCTAGTGCCAGTTATATTTTTAGACTGGGCTCCTTAATGACCATTAATGCACACCATGTCTGTTAGTTATCCTGAACAGTCACGGGCTGGGAACTGCTTTGCTCTTTTTTATTCAATTCTCTGCCTTCTGTTGCTCCCTGTTTTCAACCTCAACATTAAATAAATAGCCAACACACGAGTGCCAAAAATTGTTGACAAGAGAACTCTAGAAGCATATGGTACTAAGTACAAAAAAACAATTCTTAGCTAAGTAATGATTCTTCGTTTGAAAATATGCACTATTCCTTCTTCTTTTTGAAAAGTCAGCACACTTGAGGGCCAAGTGTCGCCTGGGGACTTTAACTTGCATAAAGCACTGTGTTGGCTCTGACGTAGTGAAATTCCACAGCAATGCCAGCAACACTTAAACTACTCAAGGACCCCTACGTTATTTATCTCTGAACAGCTAGGGGGCTTTTTGCAGAGAGGTCCCTAACTACTGCAGGCATTCACTCTATTTAATGTTTTTTAATTAACAACACACAAACACCAATTCTGTGTGTGCAGTGAAGTCTGTGAACTTCCCCAGATTTGCTTTCTGAATAGTTTTGGAATTGCAGCTGCAGAACAGTGCCAGACTTCCCTTCTCCACCCCAACTCCCCCTCAAAACCCGAGGATCCCTAGTCAAGAGGACATTGGTTAAAATAGGATAAAACTAATACAGGTACATGATAAAGGGAAGGAATATCTAGGGAAAAAAATTAGTCGGTACAGAAAAGCCCTGTTTGTTGTTGTTTGCACACTTTTAAAACAATAATTATAATTATGAAATAATTGGATTTCTCCATAATACAATATGTGGAATTAGAAAACCTAGAGTCATTTAAGAGTTAGAGATAAGATGATCTCTAAGGTCACTGCCAGTTCTAATTCTATGCTCAAAATCATCTAGAGAGCCTCTAAATAGCACTCAGCCGTGGGACGTCAAATGAGAATTATTATTCCTAAAGCACACAGGATAAAACTCAAAGAATGCAGTTCAGAGATTGAAATAAATGAAGAATCCACAAACTACTCTCTAACTTCCAAAGTACAGAACTCTAAAAATCTCTCTGTAAACATCGGAGAAAGAAAGAAAAGAAGCATCTTCTCAAGCAGAATTAAATAAATTGGGGATTATGTACTGAAAATCTCCTTCAGGATATAAGACTTCTCAGAAGAAAAATCACATCCACTAAAATAAAATCCTGTTACTTTGAAAAATGTTGTAAAGTTTGCTCTCATCTTCTGCTTGGAGCTCACTAGTAACCCTCAATTGGAGAAACTGCAGTGACACAAAGTTTCTTCACATTTGCAGTGGTGAGGAGGTGGCATCCTTAATCATCTCAGGCTAATTGTCTTTATTCTTGTTTATTGAATTACATTGTTTTTTGCAGACTCAGTGTCAGAATTTGCTTTTATTAATGAAGAATACATATTATCAAACTCATTTAAAGGTTCTATTCTATTACTCTATGCATCACCAGGGGGCAGCACAATTCCCAAAGAACATTCCTTTGACTTAAAGAAAAGTTACAGTGGCATAATTGGTCCCAAACTCTGTCGCAGCTTTAGGCATACACAGCTTTATTCCAATTTTTTCCCTGCAATGAATGTAGACTAAAACTAGCTGGATTCAGGGAATTATACCTACAAAGAGGAACATGCATATGAGCCTCCAGCACACCTAGTATAACCCAAAAGGGGAGGAAGTATCAATAGAGGTGTGTGTATTTGTGTATCATCTCATTTTCAGAATTCCCTCACAGTTTGAAAATAAACGTGAGAGAAAAACATATGAAATGGTATCATTTTCTCTTGATAACTGGAGAAGGAATCATAAGAAATATAATCTACTATGTACTTTGCAAAGTCCTGGGGATGAAGGAGGGCTGGACAGGTGAAGAAAAGAGGAGACATCAAAGATAAAGAAAACATACTTGCTTTTTTAACAGAATTTATAGATCAAACACACCACAAATTGATAAATAACAATTAACCTATTACATTTTACCTTTACTTTTGATTTGCCAAATTCATGCAAATGATACATGGAAAGGGTAATTTATCTTTTCATGCCTTACCTGTTGGTAAAACCTCTAACAGCTGCTTGAAGTATCATCTTCACATACCTTCACACAGAACTTTCAAACCATCAGGATCATTATATGAATTCTTTTTCTTTTAAAAATATTTATTGTTTTTATGGATTCATAAAATGAAATGGGTCATAAAAAGTTAATAGGTGCTGTAAATTTTACGAGACAATAAACAACTTATAAAATCCAATAATATTCGAAGACAACAAAGTCTACAAGAGGAGGAAAAACGTTTTGCTAACTTACAGGAAAATAGAAACAGCAGCACAGTAGTATATACCATTGAAGATGTTTCACGTGTCCTATTCTTAATGGTCAGAGATACCAAGATGTTCTTATATTTAAAGAAATAAAACATGTACACACACACACACACACACACACACACACACACACACACACACACACCCTTCCATTATCCCTGCTTCATCATTAAACAATAAAATGTCTATTTTCTTTTACCCCCAAAAGGAATTCATTCATTCATTCATTTTTTTTTTTTCATTCAGTAAGAGTTTATTTTTTTAGCACTTATTAGGCCCCTGCCCTTAAGATTTCACTATTGTGTTGGGGAGAGAGACATGGCAACAAATTATTCCAATACAATTTAACAGCTGTTCCAGTGTAACATGAAGTACCATGGAAATAGGAACATCAAAGGCATACACAATAAACTCTTGCATGGCAGAGACTGTTTATCTTGTTCAGCCATGTTTCCTTTGGTAGCTAAAGAAATACTATCCAAGCAGAAAGCAACTAATATGTGTTCATGTATAAAATACCCAAATTTGCCCATAATCAGAGGTGAGGATGGAACTTGCAAAACTAGTGAATTAGTTTCCTAGTGCTACCGTAATAAAGTACCTCAACTTGAGTGGCTTAGAAAGACAGAAACTGATCGTCTCAGGTCTGAAAGCTAGAATTTCAAAATCAAGGTGTCGGCAGGGCCAGACCCTATGAAAGATTCTATGAAAGGATCCTTCCTTGATTCTTCCCGCTTCCTGCCCCAGGCATTCCTTGGCTTGTGGCAGCATGACTCTCTACTTTCCACCTCCATCTTCACATGATCTTTCTGTGTCGCTGTCTTTACATGACTGTATTTTTATAAGGACACTACTCATATTGGCTTAGTTGTCTATCTGTCCGATAGGACCTCATTTTAACTTATTACATTTGCAATGACCTACTTTCAAATAAGGTCACATTCAGAGGTATTAGGAATTAGGACTTTAATATATCTCTTTAGGGGGACACAATTCTACCCATGACAACTAGTAACAGTAATTTTCTCCTCTTCCACACTTTCACTTTTTCTTCCTCAATCCTCCTTTGTCTACCTTTTTCCTCTAAGAAGAGCTCATTTTGAGACTCTTCTGAAGAACACAGACTCCCCTCACACCTCTCACCTCCTGAGAGTACCCATTATTTTGCTAGATCCGTTCTGCTTGTGCTTGGCTTGGCTGTGCTAAACTCATACAAATTACCATCATTTACAAGAGCTGCTTACATTCATGCATAATTATCACGCAGTAGAATAACAATTATGCATATCATTAAATTCATGTGAGATAACCTTCAATGTAAGTTTTATTTGATTATGGCACTAAACTCTGTTCATGCATGCTTGGCCTTCATAGCAGGTTGTTCAGGAAGAATGGTTGTCTCTGCCACTTAAAAATAATGGCAGTAATATTGACCATAACCCTAACTTTCTCCAACTGAAATATCAGTTCCATAAGTTGGTACCCACCTTGTGGAAGGTTAGCACAACCGAGTCTGGATTAAATAAAATAAACAGTTCATCTATCACATATGAAAGAAAATGAAATATTGTATTCAACATTTTGAAGCTTTCTAACTTGCATCTGTTTTCCAGAATGACAAGATACATGGTTTCAGAGTATAAAGCATAGTTTCCTCTATAAAAGGGAGTTAATATACTCCAGAGTTTCTATGATGATTAACTAAAATAATCCACATAGTTGGCACAAATAGTGTTTAGCACATCCTAGGGCTCAGATAATTGGTAGCTGTCATTAATCAGGTTTACAGAATATATTGCTTTTTCCTGCCCTCATCTGTTTACTATCCTTGCTTTCTTATTTCTCTCTGGACTTTCCTTGCAGTCTTCCCTGCAAGTGACTCTTCCTTCATCTGCCATTTAAATAGTTTCCTGTGGAACTTAGACCCTCTTCTCTTATTCTATATTCTCTCTATTCTCTCCCTGAACAATCTCATCTATGCCTGTGGCCTTCATTATTATCCATATACTAGTGGTGCCCATATTTCTATCTTTAGCCCACATCACTCTTTTGAGCTTTTACCCATACATCTAACTGCCTCATGCACACTTCCATTCAGACGTCTAAAGACACTTCAAAACCTAAAGGTCCCAAACTAAAAGTGTCATTTTGTCAAAATGAGCTTCTCTCCTTCTTATGATTCCTCATTCAGTGAATGACCACTAATAGCCCTTTGCTACTCTAGGCTGAATGCTGAGTTATTTTCCCCTCTGCATTCTCCCTTGCCTCACAGCACATGCGTTAACAAGTCACTGTGATTCCATATCTAAAATAGCTTTTCTTGTCCTCATTCCTCTGCAACCCGAATAGTACGACCCCAGACTATACCCCTGTCATCTATTGTCCAGATTGTGCTATGGCATCCATCTAAACAGAATCCATCCAAAGCATTTTGCATACTGCCATAAGACTTCTTTTAAAAACATGATTAAAAACAAAAACATAAATCTTATCATGCAGCGCCTTGTACTTAAAAGCTGTCAATAGTTTCCCTGAGTTTTGATGATGAAAGACTTTAAAGGCCATGCATCATCTAGCCTCTCTACCTGTCCAGCCTTACAACTCAGCATCACCTACCCCCAAATCCTACCAACTCTTCACTCCTGCCATCCTGAATTTCTCCCAGTTTCTCTCACCTTCAGGCCTTTACACTCTTCTCACTGCAGGGGCACTATTATTTCCAACCTTTCTTCACTAAACTAACTTCTTACTCAATCTGCAAGTCTCAGTTAATGATCAAATTATTTTAAAAAAGCAAATCCATTGTTATAGTTCCTGACTTCCACTGAGCACACCAAATGCCACATTATAATTAGCTTCACAGAAAAATGTTTTGAAGAACAATGATATATTTTAAACTCGGTAGAATGAATGAGCTCCACAGTCCACATTCCACATGAATTATATATGTATGTGTATGTGTGTATATAAATATCTTTTCAAAGTCAGAGTTACCTGGCAAGTTAGAGTTTGTAGAAGAAAGTACCAGGTGTGAAAAAAGCACATATTGATTTGAAAAAGGAGATGCATGATGACATGTTTCAACACATAACACCACTTTGTGAAAATAGGCATAGGCCTATTTTTTAGTCTCCACCATAGTAAGAACTACAGAAAACAGCTATCTCTTCAACAGATAAATATTTTAGGGAGCTGTCCCTAGTAACTAAGTTTCCATCTAACATCTGGTAGCTTCTTAATTATCATTTCTCCCAAACCATGAATAATTTAAATTATTTTTTCTCTACCCCTGGAATATCTTAACTGTATAAATATGCTGTATGTGACAATTTCATTCCTACCAGTGATAATAAATACGTAGATTATTACCAAGTTTATTTTTCTTAAAAGTAAGCATTAAAAGGGAGATTTCAACATTCTAACACTGATATTAAGAAACTCATCTTCTTTTCTTTAGCTTTTTGGGCCCCAAAAATCTTAGAACAAATGTAATATTTGTAGTCTCTAACCTTCCTGCACGTGATCCTGCGGGTTTTTGTGGTCACGCACTTTGCTCTCCAGGAGAGTGAAGAAAGCACAGTTCAGCCAACCACATTCCACACTTCCCACTTCCAGATTCCTGACTCCCCTTGTCTTGGTAAATTAGGCTATTGGCAGTTGTGGATTGCACTTTTGTTCTCAACTCCTCCCTCCTGACACCCAGCTGTCTCCTGTCCCTTCCTGGGGGTCAGGGTGGGGGGCGATTCATGCCCCTTTGTTAAGTGACTTTACACTGTCTCTCACTGTATATAGGTAGAGTACACTTCTCCACCCAACTAAAACTGGGTTTGGCCTTGTAACAGAATCTGGCCAACAGAATATGTGCAGAAAAAAGAGTGTGCTAATTCTAAGCCCAGGCATTAAGAGGCATTGCATGTTCCATGGCCCCATATTTTACTTCTATCATCCTTATGGGAAGAACAGCTCTCAAGGTGGATGAGAGACACTTGGGGAAAATGTACAACTTGAAAGCAGGCTCCGACTAGATCAGCTAATCCACAGACATATGATTGGGAATGAAAGTTTTGTTATTTTAAGCCACTAAGTTTTGAGATTGTTTGTTATGCAGCATTACTGTGGAAAATATTAACTAACTGAGTAGGCTACTGAAATTATTAAGTTCATTTACCTCTTTTCTAAAAATAAATCTCGGCAAAAGTTCATTTTTTTTCTTTCTTCGGTTCTCTGTACATTAAGCCCATATTAGATTTCCAGAGTTAAAACCCCCTCTGCCAAAAGTTGGAGGCACCTGCTTCCCAAAATAAGAGAAAAATAGAGGCTGCCAGTAGGACAAAGGCCTCCTACAAGCTTGCTGAACAGAAACCCCAGAAACATCCTTCAGTAGCTACTTACTGACCTTCAATAAAATCCATGTTCTTTGACAGGCATAGAATCTATGAAGAAGTAGGACACAAACAATTTCTGATTTAGAGTACCGTAAATCCTATGAAAAGGAAAATACAATGTGCTATGGCCAACAGCATGCTATATTTTTATTCCTTTTAAATTCAACTATCATAATTTATGCACATATTCATATTAAATTATATCACACAGAGCTCCCATCTCCTTTTTACTAATACCATATATTTTTGTGGTACATTTCAGTTCATAAAGCATTATCATTCCCATTGCTGTATATGAAACCTTGCAGTTTTCCTAAAGGTAGGATAAACAGATATTAATCTATTAACATTTTACTGATAAAGAAAATACAAGTCAAAATACTTTTTAAGTGGTAACAGTAGGTAACATTTGTTGAGTTCTTAGAGTTGTCCAGCTCTTTCCTGAGCACCTTACAGAAATTATTGCATTTAATCATTACAACCCAAAGTAGAAAAGTACTATTATTATTCCCAATTTTCAGATGAGGAAACTGAGCTCAAGTAACTTGCATAGATCACATTACCAGTAAGTGTTGTAGGCAAGTTTTGTGTCGTTCATATATTCACATACATTTATGCGATAAATATTTAATAAGTCCTTATAATATGACAAGTAGTGAAATCCAAAGCCCAGACTTTTACAACCAAACTGTGCTACCAGTAAAGGAAGCTGAGACTTTTTTGTAACCTCCAAAGTGGTTCTCAAAACCAGTACATAAAAGTATCACCTCAAATGTGTATTGAAAAGACAATGATTCATTGGATCTTGAAGAAATCTGGGGATTTGTGTATTTAGTAGCCTCTAAGTTATTCGGATGGATGCAGTCGACTGAGACCACAGTGGCTCCCAAATGTATATTCCCTAAAAGCACTGGGAAGTAAAAAAATAAATAAAGACAATGTAGTTAATTTTTCATAGAGCCATTTTTTTAATTTTGCAAAAGAAAATATGAGTGATCTTATATTAGTCACACAATATAGAGGTAGAGAGATTGGTCAAAGAAATCCCTAAAACTGGGAATTTTTGATTTGAGGTTTCTTTCTGCTGTAGATTTCACCTACAAGTACTGATTGTGTGTGTGTGTGTGTGGGGGGGTGTCTCTTGGAATACAATTTACTTCAAATATAAAAATGGGGGCTTCCCTGGTGGTGCAGTGGTTGAGAATCTGCCTGCTAATGCAGGGCACACGGGTTCGAGCCCTGGTCTGGGAAGATCCCGTATGCCGTAGAGCAACTAGGCCCGTGAGCCACAACTACTGAGCCTGCGCCTCTGGAGCTTGTGCTCCGCAACAAGAGAGGCCATGACAGTGAGAGGCCCGAGCACCGCGATGAAGGGTGGCCCCCGCTTGCCACAACTAGAGAAAGCCCTTGCACAGAAACAAAGACCCAACACAGCCAAAAATAAAAATTACAAAAGAAGCATCAACATTAAAAAAAAAAAAAGTACATGCATAGAGTTCTGTATATATTACTCACGTAAGCCTATGTATTAATAGGCTATCAGTTTAAAAGCCTGTAAGTTAAAATAGCATAAGGGAGCTAGTTACAGCTCAGTGGCACTTAGTGTGGATTTACCCACTGCAAACCATCCTTGATATGCTGCCTGTTTCTTCCTGGTAAATGGCAGTGAAGGTCAGTGAATCTAATTTGACAATAATGAGGCTATTCTGCAACGTGTTGTAATATTGTTCCCCTACTGCTTTTTTTTTTTTTTTTTTTAAGGTACCAGCCAATCAAAAAGTCTGTTCAATGACACTAGGGAAACCCCAGGAGAGATGGTGAGAGTCAAAGAACAGTACTCTCTTATTTTTCTTTTCCAATAATGGAGATGGCAGAGGTTATGAACATGTTCAGTATGCATTAAAACAAAACACATCCTGATAGGAATGTTTTAATTAATAGCAATTATCTTCTGCAGCATTGTGATTCAAGCCAGGTCTCTGAGCATGAAGGAGAAACTTGACACTTGTGCTTCTTTGTGGACAGAGGGATTTTAAGCAAAGTTAATGGAAACTCAGCAGACGAATGGTGCTGCAGTTCAAATGTACTGTAAAATTACTGAAATGATTTCAATGTCACAGGGCTTCACTGCATTGCATTTATGATTATTACCCCTCGCTATGCTTTATTTTGTTAGATATCCTAAAGATTGTCTTTTAAAAAATCATATTGTTCACAGAATTATGATGCAACAAATAATAATCATTATTTCTATAATAATTTATATATATTTTATACATATCCAAAATATCCTATGTGTAGTTTTTCTATATAACAATTTTATAATAACAGCAAATAATAATTATTATTATAGAGAAGATACAAAAGCTGGAATGTTGACACAGGGTAATGACCTACCAATAGCTATATGCCATCCCAATGTCTTTATAAATATTATTCTATATCTTAAGCTTTTATTTCTTGAAGGATAATTCTGGAACCTGATACATGAAAATCACATTGAATAGATGTTTAAAATATATGTTCTTCATCCCCACCCCAGACATTCTAAGTCACCATCTCCTGGGAAGGGACCCATAAATCTGTGTTTTAACAAGCTCTCCAGATAATTCTCACACACATTAAAACTTGAGTAACACTGTCCTACACCAGAGGTTTTTAAACTGTCGGCCACAGAATTCAGGTGTCCATGAACTTGTGGTGGGAAAGAAAAAATGCTTCTTAATTTTCACTGAACTCTAACTGAAATTTAACATTTCCTTCAATTACAGATGTAGTCAACAAATCACAGTATTGAATAGTTTAAAGTGTCTGTCAGTTGTCATCAATAAAAGTCAGAGACATTGCCCTATTATATTGCAGTTGTTATAGATTTCTCAAAATACTATTGACATTACTACTTTGAAATTATATTAGTTATTAGACTCACTGCTAGAGCTCTTAATTTAATGAATTATGAAATGAGTATATATATACATATTACTATATCAGTAAAATTTTAAATACTATTTTGATAACCAGTTCAATATAACTGGTATGCTTTGTAATCCTATATATTTTATGTGATGTATTTAAAATCATTTTTCTAAACAGAGTGCCCAGGCTTCATAAGACTAGCACAAGTGTCCGTGATACACACAAAGTCAAGAAGCTCGGTCCTAGCTCTCCTCAGCCTCGTATTTATGCAGAGGAGGAAAGTGTGGAGAGAGCTAAATGTAAGCTGTTGCTCTGGCCCAAACAAACCCTCCCTGGCATTTCCTCTTAACGGACATAGATGTGGGAGCATAAAGGAAGGTGTCTCATAAATTCCAATGTGTTTAAGAGTGGGGGGAAGAAAAAGCAAAAGAAAGCAGGAACGCCTGTCAGTCATGAATGGCTTATTGGCTGAGTTCACCAGCAGGGGAGCTGAATTTGATCAGTTCTGCCATGATTAGCGTCACTACAGTCAAGTGTAAATTCTGTATAAATAGAAGTGGTGGATAGGAAAATAATTCAGTCCATCCCTCTAAATTGTCTCAGTCAGCACAGACATCAAGAACTGTCAGCAAGAGGGAGGGAATGCACACATGCCCAACCAAGCCTATTATTGTATTCAGTATTCAAATAGTTCAAACTACAGAATATTATTTTCAACATAAGACCAAAGAAAAATCAATGTTGATTGTACAGCTTATCTAATTGTGAAAACAGCATTTGTTTATTTTTCATTGTCTCCTTGGTAAAGTAAGCAAATACGTTTTTTTGTATTTTATCACTTTTCACTAGTAGGATAATTTTGTCTAAAAATATGCCTCTCTTCTAATTCCTTAGCTTAATGAATGATACCTCCTTCCAATCAATTGTCCAAGACAAAGACTTGAAGGAATCCTTTCCTTCCTTCACCAAGTGGACCACTATCTCCCTAATATCTCTGAAACGAATCCACTTTTGTTAGGCCCATTGTTACTAGGTTATTAGTTCAGACGATCTTTTTTTTTTTTTTTTTTTTTTTTGGTATGCGGGCCTCACGGTTGTGGCCTCTCGCCTTGTGGAGCACAGGCTCCGGACGGGCAGGCTCAGCGGCCATGGCTCACAGGCCCAGCCGCTCCGCGGCATGTGGGATCTTCCCAGACTGGGGCACGAACCCGTGTCCCCTGCATCGGCAGGCGGACCCTCAACCACTGCGCCACCAGGGAAGCCCCAGACCACCATTATTTTAACTACAATTACAGTCGACTCCTAACTGATCTCCTTGGCTTTAACCCTTCTTGTTGCTAGTCTTTTCTTCATATGTTCACCAGAATAATAGTGCTAAAATGCAAGTCTTGATGTCATTTCCCTGCAAAAACACACCCATGAAATCTCACTGATCTCAGGGAACATGTCATACTTCTTATCATGGCACATCAGGTCCTTCATGATCTGGTCCCAGGCTTACATTTGTAGTCTTAATACTCACCCTTGATACTACTGTCTTGGAACATCAGTGTAGGAGAAAACAACAGACCAGGACTATATCACTGTTTGCTCATATGATATAAATGATGTTCCTAATGATGACGTTGCATGATCAATGAATCTTGGTGAATTGTGGTCAATATAGTATTTTTGAAGAGGCAGGAAGGAAGAATGCACCTTTCTAACATGATTAGACCCAATATTGTCATTTAAGAGTATCAATTATCCAGAAAATTAAGTATTATCTGGTGACTTTTATATAGATGAGATCTGTTTGCAAACATGCACATAGAGAAACACTTTTCAAAGAGCAGGCAGTTGGGGGATGTTAGCTCTATCTCAAATATCTCTGCGTCTTTGCACAAATCATTTTTCACTGGGCCTTGAGTTTCTCATATGTGAAATACATGGAGGAAATGCATATCTATCTTTAAAATTCAAAGTCCATGTGGTAGTTTAAACAATATATCCACAAGTTATTTAACATTTCTGCCTTTAAGAGGTATAGCTCGATTTCCCTCCATTTAAATGCGGGTTGGACTTAGTGACTCATTTTAAATGAACAGAATATGGTAGAAAGGATGATATGTTACCTCTGTGGTTAGAATGTAAAAGGTTTGAGGCATCAGGCTCCCATTTTGGATGCTCTTGCACTCTCTGTCTCTCTCTCATGCTTTCTTTTTTCTCAGGTAGCCTATGGAGATGTCCAAATAATGAGAAAAACATATCTCCAGCCAACAGCTGACAAGAAACTGATGCCTGAGAACAGTGTGAGTGAGCTTGGAGGTGACCACAGCCCCAGCCAAGAGCTTGACTGCCACCTCCGCAGAGACACTGAGTTAGACTGACGGCTACACCACTCTCCTAATCTCTCAATCTGTGAGATAACACGTGTTTGCTTTTTTAAAGTGCTAAATCTTGGGGTAACTTTTTACGCAAAATAGATAACTCACACAGATCTGAATCCCATATATTATGTAATTCTATAACATTATCTTTCAAGTACTTCCTTATTCTTGAGCCTTACACTCTTCTCAATATCTAAAATGGCAAACTAATTGCTACCGTAGATTTACTTAACTAAAATCACTGAGGTTAGAAAACACATGTATATTAGCACAATGTAGATTTACACATGCATTACTTATACTCTTTAAAGGATAAGAGTTAATATATTTTCAATGAAAAGGAACTCATCTAAATGCCAGCCGAGTTGCATAATGTGGACCCCATGCTGTGGGATTTGCTGCTTTCCCAAGTTGTGTATGACAGGCTAGTTACAATTACATCAATAAATTGTTTTCTATCATCCTCACCGGTGCTTTAATGAAAGGTTGCACAATTAAAGAAAAGATCACTGCATAAGGAAGGCAGGGCAACCAGGTTAAACAAGTAGATGGAATTAAAATCATTTTACTAGCACTATTTTCCAATCCAGTAATTGCTGGAACTACTCTGAAATGCTGTGTACATCCATATTCAATATGGAACATACTCAGAGCCAAATTTCCAAACTTATCATAAAAAATGGAACAGAGGTCTTCCCTGGTGGTCCAGTGGTTAGGATGCCGTGATTCTACTGCAGGAGACACGGGTTCGATTCCTAGTCCGAAACTAAGATCCCACAGACCGTGCCCATAAATCAATCAATCAATCAAGAAACAGTTAGCTAATATAATTTCAATTATTCTGTCAAACTGGCAAACTGAAAATTTACTAAATAATGGAAAGGCATTATTTTTAGGGTTACTCTATGTCCAAAGCTTTAACTCAGATTCTTTCCTTTAACACAGGCTTCCAGTAACAAATCCATGTTAGGTCCAACTGCATTGTCTTTATAGTTCTCCATTTCTCCTCTTTTCATTATTCATCCTTTTATCTAGCTGAACCTCTACTCTTTTATCTAGCTGAACCTCTCCCTTTCCTCAGCAGGGTGGATAATTCTTATACACTTTGGGTCCAACTTATTCAAATGAGCCAAGGACCAGTTAGTGTCACGCCAAACATAATGAGCACTGGGCTGGTAGCTTAAGGCTGATCTGCATACTTTCACAAACCTGTGTGATAGCTATAAGCCCAGGGAGGGGTGCACTGGGGAAGATGGAGGTGGCCAACTCTTATTCAAAATTAATAATAATCAAAAAAATTGATTTATAATCAAGTGGCTCATAATTGTGCCCTCTTTTTATTCCCTAGTAAAGAAGTGATACTTTTTACCCACATGAGTCCCCTATAGTCAAATGAAACATTTTTTTAAAATCTGTATTTATCACACACAAAAAGTATTATAAATGTATATGGATGTGAACAAAAACCTGAAAGATAAAATAATTTTTCTGTGCCACTTTAGCGTTAAAGTTCACAATTCTGTTACATTATAATCATGGTGTGGTTACACGTTGACATTCTGTATCTTCCTCTTAAGGGAAAAGAGATGTGCATCAAATCCCAAATTCTACTGGAAATTCATGGGTCTAGGCCTAAGGATTTTTTCTTTCTTCAGAGAATTAGAGAGACTTTTCATGGATCTTCTTAATCAAAAGTTACTCAAGGGCTTCCCTGGTGGCGCAGTGGTTGAGAGTCTGCCTGCCGATTCAGGGAACACGGGTTCGTGCCCCGGTCCGGGAAGATACCACATGCCGCGGAGCGGCTGGACCCATGAGCCATGGCCGCTGAGCCTGCGCGTCCGGAGCCTGTGCTCCACAACAGGAGAGGCCACAGCAGTGAGAGGCCCGCGTACCGCAAAAAAAAAAAAAAAAAAAAAAAAGTTACTCAAGTATTTTCTACTGAAGCCTAAGACCTTCTGACATCCTGCTGACCTCTTCTTAAATGATACCTCGACCTTTATGAGACATCACTACAAACTTAGCTCTAACGTGGATTCGGTTAGGGAGGAAGAAGCACTTGATTTCAAAAGCAATTGCCACTAGATGTATATTTGAAAATACAAACTCAAAAGACAGGTAACAACATTCCAAAGAGGCACTGAAAATGCTTACAAAGCCGAGAGTGAAATAAAATTGAAAAGAGGAAAAACAGGCATTAGAGAAAAGTAATATTTAATGTCCTATAATTATTCATATATGTGTCACATCCAGAAGATTGTAACACCAGAGTTTTAGCATTAAAAGATTGAATACTGCTTAAAATAAAAACCAAAATAATAACTAAAAACATATTTAATCTTCATCTGCTATATAATCAAGATCACATTGAAATATATCTTTAGAATCTCCTTCATTCACCTATCTTTATATTTATTATTCACTGAGTATAAAAGGATAGTTTTGATGATATTTTATTTATTAATACTTCCCCATGAAAAATCTTTAACTAAAATAATTAAGTTTACTAGAAATTACTACCACACTTATCTGCCTGAATTTTCAGTTATCTTTGCTTCTAAATAGGAGTAGCCACCTTGTGAAATACCATCAGGATAATTCCTCTATAACCATAATGCCTCCTTTTCTCCCACAGTTTGATGTAAATATGAATGATAAAAGAATTAAAACTAGGAAAATGTTCTGCCAAATTCTAAACTATTTTTTATGAGGAGTTGTGCCTGTAATTGAGCATTTCTACCTCTATGGTTTCATATTGGTAAAAATCTACAGTTCTTAGAGGATCACCTTCTTAATCTTTTTGTTTTATCTACTGATAAAGGAAAAACATACACATCTTTAGATAAGAAGGAAAAACCTTATATATATAAAGTAAATTTTGAATGAAAAAACAAAAGAAGTGCTTATTTTTAATCCAGCCATAGTGCTCTATGGCCATTTATATGGCCATAAATGATTTAGAAATGCATAAGAGATGAATAAAATCACCACTAAACCTTAACACTGAATAAGCAGTGCAATCTAGTGGTAAAAATATTCCATTATGAATTAGACCTAGTTCTCACAGTAACTAATATATAACTTAAGATTTTCTCATTAGTTTATGCTTCCATTTTCCATCATTGCATAAATAACAATACTAAATGTTGGTGAAAATACAGAGCTACTAGTTTTGTTTGTGGGAATGTGATATGGTACAATCAGTTTGGAAGATAAAAGTCTAGCGATTTCATATAAAATTCAAACATTACATCTACTCTATGACCCAACAATTCTACTCCTAGGTATCTACCAAGAAAATGAAAACCTATGTTCATAAAAAGACTATAAAGTATACTTATAGCAGTTTACTCATAATAACACAGCTTTTCATCAAAAGGAAAAATCAATAAATGAAATATAGTGTATTCATATAATAGAATACTACTCTGCAATGAAAAAGAGCAATTAACTCATACATGCAGCAACATGAATAATTTTTAAAAACATTATCCTGAACAGAAGCCTTACACAAGAGAATATAGTGTATTATTTGAATTCAAATGAAATTCTAGAAGATGCAAAACTAATTTGTGGTGGAAGGAAATAAGGACAGTGCTTATCTCTGGAGGTAGGAGGTGGGATACACTGGAAGGGGTCACGAGGGAATGTTTCAGAGTAATGGTAATGTTTGTATCTTGAAAGAGGTTTGCATTTCACAGCTGTATGTATCTGATAAAATACAATGAGTGTATACTTAAGATTTATACAATTCATTGCATATAAATTTTACTGAAAATTTTAAAAATAATGTAAACAAATACTACGCTACATTAAAAGTATATATTCTAATGTTTTTAGATAGAGGTGTCTTGATTTCTGCAATTCATTTTAAAATGTAATGGACAGAAACATGATAACACAAGTATACTAAAATGTTAATGCTAAAATCTAGGTTGGGGCTATATTTCAAACTTGCTCTGTTTGATAATGTTCATAATAAAATGTTAGGAAAAATAGCAATGTCACTTCTCTTCTAATCATATAACACATTAAGGAAATGATACTTTTTTAAACTACAGTTAAAACATTTTTATGGTAACAACAACACAATAACTCTCTTTGGTATTTCCCTTGGTTTCTCCAAATATGTGTTTCCTTGCCATAGCATTTGAGGGCAGGGATGCCAAAACTTTTTACTGACATCAGCATTCTTCTGTAAACAATTTGCAAAATAGGCTATAATTCAGTTTATCTCCTTCTGTTGGAATCTCAGAACAAGAATCTCTTATCTTCGAGAAAGAACTAAAACCATTTTTATGGAATGTTTTCTGCTTTATTTCCTCTTTTCCTACAAATTTAACATCAGCATGCTGAGAAATAAATTTAGGCTTCATATATACTAGTATATGCTGTACATATACTAATATTTCATGTTAATTCTCTTTCTCTCTTAGTTACTCCACCACCCCATAACTATGTTTTCCAGTTTATATGACAATCAAAGAAAAAAGGATAAATGATATAAAGGCACTATTCATTAAAAAAGAGAAAAGCTAAACAAGACATCGTTTTCCACTAATTTACTTGGTAATTGCTACAAAGCCTAGAGTCTTTTGCTGGTGTTTCTAAAGAAGTCTGGAATTCAACTCGATCTACTACATGGATAAGATACTGAATATTATTTTTAAAAATCTTAAAACAAGCGATGAAAATTTTCACTCAGAATTTTTCTGATCAGACTACAATAAACTGATGATGGCCCAACGAATAATAGTTTCAACTGAGTTATATGGGCTAATATAATTTGATATGGTTCATTAAAAAAATCCACAGAATCAGTATCTTGCCTATTTTTTCACTGGATTTCTACCATTAAAATACAGTCATAAAAAGATATATTGTGCTTTTATAGAACATGTGGCTCTCCAGCTTAGTATTAATGCCATATTTTTAGGAAAAATACTTTGTATATGATAAACTGAACAATTTTTATACCAAATAGACTAACATTAGACATGCACCAAGGGTAAAAGCTGGATGTACATAGAGATGCACTGCCCAATACAGCAGACACTAGCCACATGTAACTACTGAGTATTTGGCACATGGTTTGTCTGACTTTATATGCATTGTTAAGTGTAAAATACACACTGAATTTTGAAGCCATAATATGTAAAACAAACAAAAAATCCCATTAATTACTTTGTATATTGAAGTGATACTATTTGGGGTATATTAATTAAATAAAGTAGGTTATTGAATTATTTTCACCTCTGTATTATTTTTTTTAATATGCCTACTGTAAAATTTGAAATTATTTGTGACTAAGATTTCTCATGAAAATGCTGATGTAGAGGTGTGGCACTTGGCAGAAATAATTTTATATTTAAGTATGACTAGGCAATATCTTGATATTGAAATAGTGTACAAGGAAAAAAAGAGGGGAGAGAAATAAGATGTGATGCAACATGAGTCACTGAAGCACCAAGAATATTGTCCTGGACCCATATTTATCAATATTTAATTTTATATGTAGTTTTGAGCCTTGTTTCCTAATTCTTAGAAAATAAGAGTTTTTCTCTTAGAGGAAAACTAGTCAAAATCAATCAATCCTATCTATTGTCTTATTTAAAGCTTTTATCCGTCCATCAGAGGGGTCTGATACAATTATTCTTCCTGTTTTTGTTTTTTAGTTAAATAATTCTTCCATTATCCTGACCAATTGGAGGAATGATTATAATGGTTTTATGTCTATTGCTGATCTCTTCTAATTACTTTAAAGAAGAGTAAAACTTACAGATTTTAACTTCAATTTTATTTTATTTTAAAATTTAATTGTATTTATTTTTTTATACAGAAGGTTCTTATTAATTATTTATTTTATACATATTGCTGTGTATATGTCAATCCTAATCACCCAATTCATCCCACCACCACCTCCCGGGCACTTTCCCACCCGTGCTGTCCATACGTTTGTTCTCTACATCTGTGTCTCTATTTCTGCCTTGCAGACTAGTTCATAGGTACTATTTTTCTAGATTTCACATATATGCATTAATATACGACATTTGTTTTTCTCTTTCTGACTTACTTTACTCTGTATGACAGTCTCTAGGCCCATCCACGTCTCTACAAATGACCCAATTTCATTCCTTTCTATGGCTGAGTAATATTCCATTGTATATATGTAGCACATCTTCTTTATCCATTCGTCTCTCGATGGGCATTCAGGTTGCTTCCATGACCTGGCTATTGTTAATAGTGCTGCAATGAACATTGGGGTGTATGTGTCATTTTGAATTATAGTTTTCTCTGTGTATATGCCCAGTAGTGGGATTGCTGGGTCATACGGTAATTCTATTTTTACTTTTTTAAGGAACCTCCATACTGTTCTATAGTGGCTGTATCAATTTACATTCCCACCAACAGGGCAAGAAGGTTCCCTTTTCTCCACACCCTCTCCAGCATTTGTTGTTTGTAGATTTTCTGATGATGCCCATTCTAACTGGTGTGAGGTGATACCTCATTGTAGTTTTGATTTGCATTTCTCTAATAATTAGTGATGCTGAGCAGCTTTTCACATGCTTCTTGGCCATCTGTATGTCTTCTTTGGAGAAATATCTATTTAGGTCTTCTGCCCATTTTTTGATTGCATTGTTTGTTTTTTAATATTGAGCTGCATGAGTTGTTTATATATTTTGGAGATTAATCCTTTGTCCTTTGATTCATTTGCAAATATTTTCCCCCATTCTAAGGGTTGTCTTTTCATCTTATTTATGGTTTCCTTTGCTGTGCAAAAGCTTTTAAGTTTCATTAGGTCTCATTTGTTTATTTTTGGCTTTATTTCCATTTTTCTAGGAGGTGGGTCAAAAGAGATCTTGCTGTGATTTATGTCAAAGGGTGTTCTTCCTATGTTTTCCTCTAAGAGTTTTATAGTATCCAGTCTTATATTTAGGTCTTTAATCCATTTTGAGTTTATGTTTGTGTATGGTGTTAGGGAGTGTTCTAGTGTCATTCTTTTATGTGTATCTGTCCATTTTTCCCAGCACCACATATTGAAGAGACATCTTTTCTCCATTGACTATCCTTGCCTCCTTTGTCATAGTTTAGTTGACCATAAGTCTGTGGGTTTACCTCTGGGATTTCTATTCCAGCCATTGACCCATTGATCTATATTGATCTAAATTTCTGTTTTTGTGCCAGTACCATATTGTCTTGATTACTGTAGCTTTGTAGTATAGTCTGAAGTCAGGGAGTCTGATTCCTCCAGCTCCGTTTTTTTCCCTCAAGATTGCTTTGGCTCTTCGGGGTCTTCTGTGTCTGCATACAAATTTGAAGATTTTTTGTTCTAGTTCTGTGAAAAATGCCATTGGTAGTTTGATACGGATTGCATTGAATTTGTAGATTGCTTTGGGTAGTATACTCATTTTCACAATGTTGATTCTTCTGATCCAAGAACATGGTATATCTCTCCATCTGTTTGTGTCATCTTTGATTTCTTTCATCGCTGTCTTATAGTTTTCTGAGTACAGGTCTTTAACCTCATTAGGTAGGTTTATTCCTAGGTATTTTATTCTTTTTGTTGCAGTAGTGAATGGGATTGTTTCCTTCATTTCTCCTTCTGATCTTTTGTTGTTAGTGTATAGAAATGCAAGAGATTGCTGTGCATTAATTTTGTATCCTGCAACTTTACCGAATTCATTGATTAGCTCTAGTAGTTTTCTGGTAGCATCTTTAGGATTCTCTATGTATAGTATCATGTCATCTGCAAAGAGTGACAGCTTTACTTCTTTTCCAGTTTGGATTCCTTTTATTTCTTTTTCTTCTCTGATTGCCATGGCTAGGATTTACAAAGCTATGTTGAATAACAGTGGTGAGAGTCGACATCCTTGTCTTGGTCCTGACCTGAGAGGAAATGCTTTCAGTATTCACCATTGAGAATGATGTTTGCTGTGGGTTTGTCATATATGGCCTTTATTATGTTGAGGTAGGTTCTCTTTATGCCCACTTTCTGGAGACTTTTTATCATTAATGCATGTTGAATTTTGTCAGAAGTGTTTTCTGCATCTATAGAGATGATCATATGGTTTTTATTCTTCAATTTGTTAATATGGTATATCACATTGATTGATTTGTGTATATTGAAAAATCCTTGCATCCCTGGGATAAATCCCACTTGATCATGGTGTATGATGCTTTTAATGTGTTGTTGGATTCTGTTTGCTAGTATTTTGTTGAGGATTTTTTCATCTATATTCATCAGTGTAATTGGTCTGTAAGTTTCTTTTCTTGTAGTATCTTTGTTTGCTTTTGGTATCAGGGTGATTGTGGCCTTGTAGAATGAGTTGGGGACTGTTCCTTCCTCTGCAATTTTTTGTAAGAGTTTGAGAAGGATGGGTGTTACCTCTCCTCTAAATATTTGATAAAATTCACCTGTGAAGACATCTGGTCTTGAACTTTTGTTTGTTGGAAGATTTTCAATTTCAATTTCATTACTTGTGATAGGTCTGTTCATATTTTCTATTTCTTCCTGGTTCAGTCTTGGAAGGTCATACCTTTCTAAGAATTTATCCATTTCTTCCATTTTATTGGCATAGAGTTGTTTCTGGTAGTCTCTTAGGATGTTTTGTATTTCTGCAGTGTTTGTTGTAACTTCTCCTTTTTCATTTCTAATTTTATTGACTTGAGTCCTCTCCCTCTTTTTCTTCAGGAGTCTGGCTAATAGTTTATCAATTTTGTTTATCTTCTCAAAGAACCAGCTTCTAATTTTACTTATCTTTGCTATTGTTTTCTTTGTTTCTATTTCATTTATTTCCACTCTGATGTTTATTATTTCTTTCCTTCTATTAATTTTGGGTTTTGCTTATTCTTTTCTCTAGTTCCTTTAGGTGTAAGGTTAGATTGGTTGAGATTTTTCTTGTTTCTTGAAGTAGGATTGTATTGCTATAGACTTCCCTCTTAGAACTGGTTTTGCTGCATCCCATAGGTTTAGGATTGTCGTGTTTTCATTGTCATTTGTCTCTAGGTATCTTTTGATTTCCTCTTTGATTTCTTCAGTGATCTCTTGGTTATTTAGTAACAAATTGTCTAGCCTCCATGTGTTTGTGTTTTTTCGTATTTCTCCCCTGTAATTAACTTCTAACCTCATAACATTGTGGTCAGAAAAGATACTAGATATGATTTCAATTTTCTTAAACTTACCAAGGTTTGATTTGTGACCCAAAATGTGATCTATCCTGGAGAATGTTCTGTGCTCACTTGAGAAGAAAGTGTAATCTGCTACTTTCAGATAGAATGTCCTATAAATATCAGTTAAATCTGTCTGGTCTATTGTGTCATTTAAAGCTTGTCTTTCCTTATTAATTTTCTGTCTGGATGATCTGTCCATTGGTGTAAGTGAGATGTTAAAGTCCTCCACTATTATTGTGTTACTGTGGATTTCCTCTTTTATAGTTGTTAACCTTTGCTTTATTATTGAGGTGTGCCTATGTTGGGTACATATATATTTATAATTGTTATATCTTCTTCTTGGATTGATCCCTTGCTCATTATGTAGTGTCCTTCCTTGTCTCTTGTAACATTCTTTATTTTAAAGTCTATTTTATCTGATAGGACTATTGCTACTCCAGCTTTCTTTTGATTTCCATTTGCATGGAATATCTTTTTCCACCCCTCACTTTCAGTCTGTATGTGTCCCTAGGTCTGAGGTATGTCTCTTGTAGACAGCATATAAATGGGTCTTGTTTTTGTATCCATTTAGCGAGCCTCTGTCTTTTGGTCAGAGCATTTAATCCATTCACATTTAAGGTAATTATCAACATGTATGGTCCTATTACCATTTTCTCAATTGTTTTGGGTTTGTTTTTGTAGGTCCTTTTCTCCTCTTGTGTTTCCCACTTAGAGAATTTCCTTTAGCATTTGTTGTAGAGCTGGTTTGGTGGTGCTGAATTCTCTTAGCTTTTGCTTGTCTGTAAAGCTTTTGATTTCTCCATCGAGTCTGAATGAGATCCTTGTTGGGTAGAGTAATCTTGGTTGTAGCTTCTTCCCTTTCATCACTTTAAGTATATCATGCCTCTCCCTTCTGGCTTGTAAAGTTTGTGCTGAGAAATCAGCTGTTAACCTTATGGGAGTTCCCTTGTATGTCATTTGTCATTTTTCCCTTGTTGCTTTCAATAATTTTTCTTTGTCTTTAGTTTTTGTCAATTTGATTACTATGTGTCTTGGTATGTTTCTCCTTGGGTTTATCCTGCCTGGGACTCTCTGTGCTTCCTGGACTTGGGTGGCTATTTCCTTTCCCATGTTAAGGAAGTTTTCACCTATAATCTCTTCAAATATTTTCTCGTGTCCTTTCTCCCTCTCTTCTCCTTCTGGGACCCCTACAATGCAAATGTTGTTGCATTTAATGTTGAACCAGAGGTCTCTTAGGCTGTCTTCATTTCTTTTCATTCTTTTTTCTTTATTCTGTTCAATGGCAGTGAATTCCACCATTCTGTCTTCCAGGTCACTTATCCGTTCTGATTCAGTTATTCTGCTATTGATTCCTTCTAGTGTATTTTTCATTCCAGTTATTGTATTGTTCATCTCTGTTTGTTTGTTCTTTAATTCTTCTAGGTGTTCTTTAATTCTTTTAGGTCTTTGTTAAACATTTCTTGCATCTTCTCGATCTTTGCCTCCATTCTTTTTCTGAGGTGTTGGATCATCTTCACTATCATTATTCTGAATTCTTTTGCTGGAAGGGTGCCTATCTCCACTTCATTTAGTTGTTTTTCTGAGGTTTTATCTTGTCTCTTCATCTGGTACATAGCCTTCTGCCTTTTCATTTTGTCTATCTTTGTTTTAATGTGGTTTTCTTTCCACAGGCTGCAGAATTGTAGTTCTTGCTTCTGCTGTCTGCCCTCTGGTGGATGAGGCTATGTAAGGAGCTTGTGCAAGCTTCCTGATAGGAGGGGCTGGTGGTGGGTAGAGCTGGGTGTTGCTCTGGTGGGCAGAGCTCAGTAAAACTTTAATCCCCTTGTCTGCTGATGGGTGGGGCTGGGTCCCCTCCCTGTTGGTTGTTTGGCCTGAGGCAACCTAGCCCTGGAGCCGACCCGGCTCTTTAGTGGAGCTAATGGTGGACTCTGGGAGGGTTCGTGCCAAGGAGTATTTCCCAGAACTTCTGCTGCCCATGCCCTTGTCCCCATGGTATTCCACAGCCACCACCAGCTCTGCAGGAGACACTAGCAGGTAGGTCTGGTTCAGTCTCCTATGGGGTCATGGCTCCTTCCCTTGGGTCCTGATGCACACTACTTTGTGTGTGCCCTCCAAGAGTGGAATCTCTGTTTCCCCGGTCCTGTTGAAATCCTGCAGTCAAATCCCACTAGCCTTCAAATTCTGATTCTTTGGGAATTCCTCCTCCCGTTGCCAGACCCCCAGGTTAGGAAGCCTGATGTGGGGCTCAGGACCTTCACTCCAGTGGGTAGACTTCGGTGGTATAAGTGTTCTCCAGTTTGTGAATCACCCACCCAGCAGTTATGGAATTGATTTTATTGTGATTGCACCCCTCCTACCATCTCACTATCACTGAAAGCCAAATACAATCCCAACCAACATACGGGGACGAATTAAATCCTCAATTATTTTGACCCAATTTTTGTTGATAACACTTTAATTTCTGCTTCAAGTATGAACGATGTTTGCAAAATCAGAATTATTTTACAACTATATATATATATTTTAACATAAATCTATTATTTCCATGCTTGTCTACATAGTTCTTATTTATACTTTGGGAAGTTGCTCTCTGATAAGATCACTCTCTCACTTTCTTAGCTTCAGAATCTGTTCAGTGGACCGCACAATTTAATTTGGTTCAATATTGACTGAGCCACTCTGTTACGCACTAAATTAACCATGTTAAAGAACATAGTCTCAGTCTCTGCCCTTTGGCATCTTATAGATCAAATCAGATCATTCACTCCTTGATATTAAGCTCAAAGCTATGCTACAAGGAATCTTACTTTAGCATTCTGAAAATTCTTGAGGACATTCTTCTTATCACTACAGAAGTAGATGAGAGTATATCAAACTAATGTGTTTGGAAATGTGGCTGGTTGACTGTTGGTAAAAAGAATACAATGATATTCTATTTGTTTGATACTTTACATTTGCAAAACACTTCCACAAAGATTGTCTCATTTTTCTTTGAAATATCCACTGTTGGAACAACTTGGTGAAAATCAAATCTCTAAGATTAATTCTCCCTAAGCAGCAGCCACTTAGTGTGTTTCGTTTTCTATAAATGAAATTCTCCATTCTCAAAATCCTGAGGAATGCACTGGAATCATTTTAGGCTTGACTCTTTCAAGAATAAAGGAAAAATATTCTTTCTTTTCATAGATTTAAATAAGTTTAGTATGTAGTATGTCATATGAAATGCACATCAATTTGTTTTTATTAGGATTGTTCTTCTGGCACTGCATCTCTTTTTCCTCAATGATTCTTACGCATGCACTAGGCAGTGTTGGACATGCATGCATGCATTCACCCTTTAAACAGACAGTTTCTAATGGAAGGCACCATGCTAAGAACTGTGGGAGAGAAAGACATGTCATAATTTCAGATTCTTTATGGTCTTAAAATATGGTAGGAAAAATTAGGTGTGTAGGCAAATTAGGATACAAGTACCATATGGAGGGACAATAAATTCAATACCAGAAGGAAAGCAGAGAAACTAACTTCTACTGGGCTTATCAGAGAAGGTTTATACTACAATCATGTGAGCCAGGTTTGAAAGGATGGCTAGAATTTCAAGAAACAGAGAGTGAAGAAGATATTACCTTCCAGTAAAAGAAAACTGCAAAGCATAAAAATGATAAAGTGAACCCATTCTGTTAATGAGGCATACAGCCAAAGTACCGAATTTTTGTGAAGAATGGTAGAGTTGAGGCTAGAATTACTGTAAGGCAACTCAAACGTCAAACTAGATTTTGTATTTTAGTCAAATGGAGGTAACTAAAGGTTTTAGATGTCAAATTCAGTCATATTCGTGAAAAAAATATATATATATAATTGCATCTATTATAAGATAGGTAAAAGATTGAAAACTTGGTAATACTCACATGATAAAGATGTGAGGGAACAGGTACACTTATTAAGGCTTAGAGAATATGTAATTCACTACACCTATTTTGAAGGGAAATTGATCAGTAACTATAAGATTTTAAATTCGTATATCCTTTTACTCAACATTTCCAATTTTTGGAATTTATTCTATAGAAGTACTGACATGGATATATAACGTTATATGCAAAAAAAATTATTTTGACAAAGATGTAATTAGCAAAAAGAAGGGAAATCTTGCCTACCCATCAATAGATAATTCAACTAATAAATCCAATTAATAAATTTTGGTACATCCATAAAATAATATTAAGATACTTTAAAAATAGGTCTTAATTAGTAATACACAAGGTCAAGGTATATTATTATATGGAAAAGGCCAGTTGCAGAATTGTATGTGTAGTATGGACCACTTGTCAAAAATGTAAAAAGAAACACAAAATACTTCTCTCTATACATGTATAAGTATATATATATATGCATATTAATATTTATTTCCATAAAAGACACTTAAGCTCTTATTATATGTCAAATATGGTTCTGTATGCTAGTGAAACTACAGAAAACAAAACAGACCAATCCCTGTTCATACAATTTGTATTCTAGACAAGAAAGCAAATAAACTAGATAATTACAATTTAGAATCAATCATGATGACAGAGACTAAGATAGGAAGAAAATGAGTAATATGTTAAATAAGGTATACAGATAGGTTACTCTGAAAAAGTAACATTTAACAGAGACTAGAATGAAGTAAACCTGGAGCTAGGAGAATATCTTTGGGTGGATTATCCCAAACTCAGCCAACAGCAGCGGCAAAGGCTCTGAGTCACTATCCAGGAACAAAGAGAAGGTTAGTGTGAAGGGACTGTAAACCAAGGCAAAGGTGGTAGAAAATCACAGTCCCTTAGTCCCAAAAATGTATACTGATTGTGGCTATAGTTGCCTAAAACAATAGAAAATATCGTGTATGTAACAATGGTTGCTGTGTAACGGAGGCTTCCACTGAATGCACATACACAGAAGTATCTTGCTTTATTGTCATGAAATGAATCTATAAACCACTTGACCTCTAGTAGAGTTGATTTTTTTGACTGACATGAAGGCAAATCATAAGCAGTGTTTCAGAGTTTTCCTGGTCTGGTTGAAAGGAGGTGGGAGGTGGCCGAGAGAGAAAACAATGCCCTTTGCACATAGACAAGCCCGTTTGAAATCTCTTCCAGATACCCAAAGAGATAAAAGAAAAGGACTACAAAGTATTGAGCCAGTACAGTGAAGGTTAAATACGAGCTCCTACTGCCATGATTTATCCACTGAAACAGCTGGGAAACTTCCGAAGTAGTTCATATATCACAGGAGTAGAGGCAGTGAGTCTGACTGTATAAACACACCTCAGGGCTGCTACTGTTCCCATTAACTGTCTGTCTCAGTAAAGGTCTGCCATTAGACAGATTCCTGCTGTAGCTGAACTAACAGAAAACTGCAGGTACATTTAAAAATTAGAGGGAGACATGTGTGTCAAGAACACTTACGAGAAATTTTTCAGAGGAAAGGAGGAAGAGGAGTTATATGATTTGACTACTTTAAAACTTGACACTTTTGGATTTTCATACTGTCTACTCAATATTTTGCTGTTTAATGAAGTAGCCATGTCTTTAGTCAATTATGGAAGATGTTTGTTGTTAAGTGTATACAGTCTCTAATTTCTATAATATATCTGATCAGTGTTTTGAGAACTTTTCTCAAATTCTCTTACAAACAATAGTCATGAGGACTAACATACAAATTAAGATAGATAGATAGATGATTGATAGATAGATAGATAGATATAAATATTTTAGAACAGGGTCAAACTTCCAAGGACCAACTGTATATGAAACAGGGCACATTTCTGCTAGTTATAGTTGAAAACTTCCCTAATATGGGACAGGAAAGAGTCAATCAAGTCCAGGAAGTGCAGAGTCCCATACAGGATAAATCCAAGGAGAAACATGCCAAGACCCATATTAATCAAACTAACAAAAATTACATACAAAGAAAAAATATTAAAAGCAACAAGGGAAAAGCAACAAATAACATACAAGGGAATCCCCATAAGGTTAACAGCTGATCTTTCAGCAGAAACTGCAAAGGGACTATTCTATCTTCTAAAGCCATGTTTTCCCCTGAGTCCTTTCCAAATACTCTCCTGAATATACTTTTCTTCACAAGCAGCACCAGTTGGGAAGTGTCCTCAGGGATTAGGCATCCCATTCCCAGGGGAAAAAAAGGTAAAGATGCCTGTGTGTCATAGGAATAAGGATATTAATATATAATTTCTGCTTAATTGAATTATGCTACTTGCTTAATAACTTTAAATCAAAGTTATTCAGTAAGAACATCTTTTTTTCATTTATTTTATACTTTACATTTTTAGCATCTATATATCTACAGTTCTTCCATTAACAACATTTTCTTTCGAAAACATATATATGATAATGTAAAATATATGTGCTCATATATTTCATATATATACAATAAAGTATTAAAAGAACTTATTTCATGGGGATTACAATCTTTTTTGTTGTTGTTCTAGGTTACCAAAATATCACAGTAAAATCATTAAAAAAAATAAAAAGGATGAATTGAATAAAACTTTTTTTTATCACAATTTTAGTTAAATATCTTTTGTTTTCAAATACAGATTTTGATTTCCTAAAAAGCTCATCATATGAATAAAAATATACTGTTTGATACCTATAATAAGCTTTCTCATAAATCCATATTATCATCTACTTATTTCTCTTCCTGGATAGAAGGCAATGTGTGTGTATTTTGTTTTTCTTTAATACTTAAGTTACTCACTCTCATGGATGAGCTTAACTGACAGCCCAGATGTTTTACAGAATTCAGCCTCCTTGCGCTTTCTACAACAAGATATTGTTAACCACCAATTTCTTTCCCATTTTGTCTGTTTCTGGTATCCATTCTATATTTGTTAGGAGAGGGCACCTAATTCTCTGGCCCTGTTTTTCCACATGGAGGGCTCTGGGCAACAGTTAAATTGTTGTCCCCTACCTAGCAAGGGTGGGATAATTTATTGATGAGGAGTTTGGAAGGAAAAAAGTAAGAAAACTCAGCTTGGCCTCTTCTTCTGTTTTTCTGGAAAGGGCCTTTCTTCAGCATTTTAAGTTTTTCCACGCAGTATTTGAATTTTAATTCTGAAAGAAGAGGCCTGACCTTTTGATGGAGAAATAAGACTAATTCTGGGGTAAAGTGTTAGGAGGCCATTTTGTCCACACATTAAATCTAGTAATAATTTTTATCTTTATCCTGAGTACATGTTTCAGTTGCTTCCAAACTTGGGTGGGAAAAAGGAATAAACAGGGCCTCCAAATTTCCATCTCCTATTTAAATAATTTTAAAGTTCTCCTGTTGACTAAGGATAAATTACAAAATCCTTAGCATGGCATACAAAGACCTTCATAATTTGGTACAAATATACCTTTTTCTAGGTTCATCTCTTGCCATTCCACTCAAATCATCCAAAATTACAGTTAAATCAAACCTGTCTAAAATTTCTAAAAACAAGTTCTCTCTCTCCCTCTCTCTTTTTTTTTTTTTTTTGGCTGTATGACTTTGCATTTGCTGTTTCTGTACCAGCAATGTTAGTCCCTTTTTCTCTGGACGACTCTTACTCTTTCTTCAAGATCCAGTGTAAATATCACCATATTGTGCATAGAGCCTTCCCCTTATGTCACAGACAGAATTATTCACTTTCTCGATTTCAATCCTAGAAACGATGTTCTTTCATGTTTATGTTAACTTATCACCAGCAGTTAGGATAGTGCTTGGCAGATAAGTAGGCAATAAATGTCGAATGAATGAAGTTCACTTTATTCCACTGATGAGATGCAACACCTTAAATTTAATGAAGATATTCATAAGTATCATGGGTAATATGACTAATAGTTCATTTGTAAAAATCACATAACGTGCTCAAATTTTCATATTTGTATTGTCAGTCTACTTGCAACCACCATGTAAAAACTGTAGGCTTTTTTGGTAAGATGAAAATTTTATAGTAGGAACCTCTAATAAAACATTAATTACAATATCCATAAGAAACCCCTATGATGTTTTCACGAAAAAAAATTATAATATCTTTTTTCCCAACTTTCTTTCTTTCAAATTTCCTACTCGTTCTGCCTATCACACTGTATCTCTGCTAAGAACTATGGATCAAACTAAAATAATTAAATCAAAAGTTGCAATGCTGAATCAAGATTCACTTAGCAAATTTAATACAAGGATAATGATTTTGAAATAATCTGAGCTTTCACAGTGTATGGCAGGTTTCTTTGTATTTACCCAATGCTATTTGAATGCCAAATTTAGGTAATGAATCATATCAAGATATATCAGCCATCCTTAATATAAGATGATGTCAAAGTTTCACTTTGATTTTTAAAAATTGTTTACAAAGATTATCAATCATCTGGACTTCACAATACACCAGCTGTTCATTTATTCATTCTTTTATTCATTCCAAGTGTGCCATACACTGTGCTAGGTACTAGAGATACAGTGGTAAGCAAATCAAGTACTCTCAGACTTACAATCTAGAAGGATGGATATATATTAATCACCCTAAAGAATGTTTGTATTATAAGAAAATTATTCTATGAATATGTTTAACAACAACAACATATAAAAAATACCAACTTTGTTCCATAAATTCAAAAGAGAGGGTCCTTAAGAATAAAATGCTTAAGCTAAGATCTAAAGAATGAAAAAAATTTAAAAAGGCAGAGCATTCATGTACTGGGACAGAGGTTGTACATGGAAGAGTGTTCCAAACAGAAGAAATAGTATGCAAACACTCTGTCTTGAAAAGAGAATGACAGAATCCAGAAGAAGGGTAAAAGGACTAAAGATGACAAAGTTTGGAAACATGGGGGTTGGGGTGTGTTACTGTAACATCCAGGTGCTTATAGACTATGTAAGGATTTGGTCTTACCTTAAAAACAATGGTAAGCCACTGAAGGTTTTGAAGCAGTGGTAGGTAATATGATAAAATAATATGTGCATTTTGAAAAGACTGCTCTAACTCATATTGGAGGAGGATTTGGGTTTGGTGGAAAACTAGTTAAGAGGTAAGTATTCTAGTCAAGAGATCACATTAGTAAGATGATAATGTTCTAAGGTGAGAGCCACAGAAAAGGAAGGATGTGGAGGGACTCATAAGATCCACAGAATGCAAAATGGACAAGACTAGGTGATAGGTTGAATATTAGGGGCATCAGAGTGGGAGATGTCAATCAAAACTACTAGGTTTCTGGTTTCAGTGACCTTTATAATTTACTTCCCTCTCTTAAAATGTGTATGTATAAGAGGTAGGTATTAACTATCATATGATCCAGCAGTTCTACTTCTGGGTATATATCCAAAGGAAACAAAATTACTATCTGCACCACCATGTTCATAGCAGCATTATTTACAATAGCCAAGACATAGAAACAACCTAAGGGTCTATCAATGGATGAATGAATTTTAAAAATGTGGAATATATACAATGGAATATTATTGAGCCATAAAAAAGAATGAAATCTTGCCATTTGTGACAACATGGATGGACATCGCAGGTATTATAATTTAAGAAAATAAATCAGACAGAAAAAGACAAATATTGTACGATTTTACTTATATGTGTTATCTTAAAAAAAAACAAACAAACTCATTGAAACAGAACAGATTGGTGGTTGCCAGAGAAGGGGAATGGGAGGTGAGGAAAATGGCTGAAGGTGGTCAAAGGTACAAAATTCCAATTAGAAGATAAATAAACTCTGGGGATGTACAGTATGGTGACTCTAGTTAACAATAATGTATTGTATATTTGAAAGTTGCAAAGAGATTAACCTTAAAAGTTTTCATCACAAGAAAAAAATTGTAACTGTGTGGTGATGGAGGTTAATTAAACTTATTGCCCTTATAATTTCACAACATATATGTATATCTAATCATGTTTTACATCTTACACTAATATACTGTTATACCTCAGTTTTATCGCAGTAAAACTGGAGAAAATAAAAGAGGTAGATACTGAAAACCCTGAACTCAAATATTTCTGCATTATGTGAATGAAAACAAAATGTATGTCATGAAATTCATCTTAGTGATAGTTTAACACTCTAGTATGGTAAAATGACTACTGAACTTTAACCTTTCACTATGGTCACTCTTTATGTATAGTTATTGATAATCAAAGCTTTGAAGATAAAAGCAGGTGTTTTACATTGTTTTGTGTTGGAACCCGTCTTCCCTTCTTCAAAACAAGTCAATAATTTTAAAGAAACCTATAAGCAATTCTTTCAATTAGGACACATTACACTCTAGATAATGGTATTGTAAACTAAACCTGATTTTTCCATAGAAACCCTAATATAAGAGAGAATTAGGTTTCTGAACCAAGATTTGACTCTCATCTTTTTGTAGAAATGATCAGAAATATCACAATTCATCGAATATAAAAGTAATAATGCATCCTTTTTAGTATAGTATTTCTTAAATTACATTCAGACTAATGAAAAGTTAACTAAAATCATATTATATTTGGTAAGACCTAGATTCAGTAGTCTATAGTATATAAAGTTCTGACATCATTTGAAACAAATAAATCTAAAAATAGGAAAATCTTAGAGTTGTGAAATGCAGAAAACCTGCTTTACCATTGCTGAGGAAATTTTGGAGGAGTTATAGGGCTACTTGACTTTTTGAAGAGTAATTTTTTTGTTATTTTATTTTCTCATTTAAAAAATCCCTGTGGCATATACAATGCAATACAACAAACATTAAGAGTTCTTTTTTGTTTTGTTTTGTTTTTTACACAACGTGCTAAGCATTGAGGGTGGTCCAAAAAACAAAGCAAAAGAGTAAAGAGTAGGCTATAGTTCTTATGTTTAAGAACATTATATTCTAAAATCAGTAAAAGAGAAAAAAATAAGGACAGACTAAAAGGTCAGGGTAGACAAATTCTAGGAGAAAGGAGTAACAAAGAAGTATATTAACATAGAAGTGGAAAAGATTACCATGGGTTGATGGGATTGGGAATTAGGGATCAAGTTGCTGGCCCTTGGGCTGCATTTGTGCCTAGATTCATTTCCTAAAAGTGAATGATGACATGTTAATTCACAAGCTGCCGTTTACAAGTGCTAGTATGGATGTAAGTGTGAATTATTTCAAGTCAAGTTGCCATAAATCAAAGATGATAGATATTCGAGCTAGAAAACTCCTCTCCATGGAAAATGCACCAATTACAAACAAACATTCTGATGAAATATTTCATTAGGTTGATCCAGTTGAATTACAGAGAGTGGTCTCCTAAATCTACACACATTTCTTAAAATATTTATTTTTCATGAGATTGAGAAAACTCTTCTTAAAGTGATGTTAATGTCATAAATGTGATGAGAAAGCAAATTACAGGTAATAAGAAATAAATCTCAGTGAATGGCACCTAGAAAATGGGCCCATTGGGGTAAAAATTATTTTATGTATATTCTTATAAAAAAATATATCTGAAGAATTGTAGTATAAAGCCATGCAGCTCCCTTTGAGAGGGAATGGTGGTCATAACTGCCAGGGCACACCAAAAGAACTGGTCTTACTGAGCAAAAATTTCCTGTTAGGTACTGAAATGTAACTTCTCCCTGTGATATAATAGACCAATAATTGAAGCATATAATATATCCTCACGGGTTACACTGCTGTTTTATTTATTCTTGCCCAACTGTGAAGATAAACTCCACTAAATACATGTGATATCCTGTCAATTCAAGATAAGCATATTTTTCCTTGGACAGATGGCTGGTGAATGAAACACCTGGATCACCTCAGGGCCGCAAAATTATAATCATAGTGGATACATGATCTCAGAAACAAGTCCACTTAGACTGAAAACATTCTCCTCAAGAATTTGCAGGGGCAATAGTCACTCTCCCTTTTCAGCTCAGATGTAAGCTACCATCTCATTTGCTTTTAAAACCATTATATTCCACGTGACAGTTTATATTCATAGATCATCCCATCACAGATTTCTGACTCTCTGCTAAAACCTTATTAACCAGTAACAAAACATTATGCTGTATATATTTTCACTGGGACATTCTTAAAACACAGGATGAACTCCTATCCTCCTATCCTAGAACGTTTTCTCTAACTTCACCAATTCTTTAACTCACAATTGGCACAATTCTGATTTATCATTTTCTAACAGCACATTATTCATTTAGAAATGTGTATTTCTAATTACAACATCTTCTGCCTCATTTGAAAGTTCAACTGAATATTTTCTAAGATTTTTTTGTACATACTCCTAGGGGCATTTACTGTATGTTTGCTGACAAGTTTTTATGGCCATCAGAATAATCATCCCCACTATAGCTGCACTCTCTATAATAACTTCATTATACTACCTACTAATGTGTATTGTGTGTTAACTTTATGATATATATTGTCATAGGTGCTGCACATATAATAAATCATTTAATTCTCACAATAGCTCTATGAAAGCAGTACTGTTATTTCAATTCTACAGATTACACTGAGATCCAGAGTAGTTAACAAACTTGCCCAAAGTCATGCAGCCACAAGGTACTAGAGTCAGAATTGGAATCCAGGGAATTTTTCTCCAGATCATCTGTTTTTGACCATACTTCTAGACTGCTCCCTGAAAACATGACATGATTTATGATAAAGTTTAAAACTTGGTTTTATATAAATTTGCCTTTCTGTTTTTCAAATGTTCAGCTCTGTCCACATCACATAGCTGCCACATATATATTCTTTTCTGTCAGGCTGGTGATAGATATTAAATATGACATATATTATATATATATATATATTTCTGAGAGGTTAATACATGATACACAAAACTAAATAATATACAGTATTATGCAAAATGCAGACCTCTTTATCAGTTACTCTTGAAAATCTGTAAATAATTTATTTTACTGAAATCATACTGACTCTGAATAATAACATGTACTGTTACTACTAATAATACACACATGGTTACCACCCAGAATTTCAACTTATACTACACAGTTCTACCTTCATTCAGCAGAAATTTGCTTTTGTTCCAACATGCAGCAGTTATGTTTCATGACTGACAATGATCTCATAATGAAAAACAAGTCACAATTAATAAAAATCAAAACTAATACCTGCTAGATTTAATGATTTAATGAGCTAGGAGAGAGTTTTATGAAAAGACCTATAAAAGCAAGAGACTCAATTTCCAATTAGAATCAACATCCATGAGTCTTAAGCCTCCTCAGGGTAAGGAGAGACCTATTCAGCTCTTCTTCACATTTCCCTCTACCTGTAAAGGGGCATTTACTTTCAAACAAAATCAGTTAATGCATCTGTTCCTCTACAAGTTGGGTTACAAATATTTTTTATCAGATAACTAATATGCTGTGAGAAACACTATCAGTACAAGATCAGCGATTATTTATGTGGTATCCTTACCATATTTTAATGTCTGGCCTATAATTATAGATTGATGTTGAATATTAAATTCACTTAATAACTAAAATGAACAGATATATCATAATAATGATAATGGTTAACATTCCCCAAATACTCACTACATGCTAGGAATATTCTAAATCCCTAATACTTATTATCTCATTTAATTCACATACTAGCACCATGAAATGAATACTATTATTGTTCCCATTTTAATGATGAGGAAGTAAGTACAGAGAAGTTAAATAACTTGTCCAAAGTCATACACTAATTGCTGGGGTCGATATCTGAACGCAAGTGATGTCACTCCAAAGCTTTCATCCTTGACCACTTTTCTAGACTGCTTTTTGATTGATTCTATTTATAAAAGTTTAGTTTGTTTCCAATTCTGCACTATTACAAATAACGTTATAATGAGCATGCTGGTACCCACACTTTTTTGAACTTGTCCTATCATTTTCTTTGGACAAACTTCGTAAAGGTTTAAATGCTGGAAGAAAAAGCATGCACATTCATCTTTGTCAGGCTTGTAGGTGAAAAGTGCTGCTTTCTACTGCTGTTTTCATTTGTATTTTGTATTAGAGAGGTTGGGCATATCTTATTTAAGTGGTGTGCTAGAGCTCGCTTTCACAGGTTTTGAGTTTCTCTTCCCAACTCCACCTTAAATGACATCAAGGTGGTAGCTTGATATTGATCATGGATAAAAGTGTTTACACCTTGGAAATCAGCATGTGATAGAAACCAGGTTTGTTTGCTTTGGTTTGGTTTTGGAGAGCCTCTTAAAAGCCCACCTCCGTGTATACCTCTGTGTATAATAGCCATTTGTGTTCTTATTTTGAATAGACTATTCATAATCTTTGTCTAGGTAAAAGCCTGCTGTGTTTGTTCATTTCTTATTGACTTGGAAAATGAATGTTCCTACCTAGTAAATTATTAAAAGGGGAAAAAGTTTTGTTATTAACAGTGATGACCATTATTTGAAAGCTTGGCCACACAACTTAGCCATTTGTTCAAAAATGATACAGACAAAATGTAAAGTAAAAAACAATATCAGTTTCAATTTAGAATCTGCTACAGAGTTCAAATAGATTATTAGACATATGTTAAAATGATAGTTTAGGCTTGACTAAAATTGTTTTATAACAAAAGCATGTGCACAATATATGTCTTTTAGAAGTACGATAGTATAGAAGGTGGTGAGGAAACCCTAAAGTTCTGCTATAGCGTAGACACCTGAGGTTGTAATAAGAAAAAAGAAGTAAAACATTTGACTCAATTTATTTTTTAGTTCTTCCTTTAAACACACTCATATTCAAGATATGAAAGGCAAAGGATTATAATTTTATTGTCATAACACTTGAAACTCCACTAGGATTATGACTTAATGCTAATGTTGCAATATTAGAAATAGTGGATTGAGTTACTGACAGTCTGGATAACTTGCTATGTAACTTTTAACTAGCAGGTAACATCATAGTTATTGGTTTTATAACTAGAATAATATTCTTGAAGATGTATATATCTAGCAAAAACTAGTTTGGTTATAAAATCAAAGATGAGATATGACTAAATTAGGTGACATAAACCATATTGGATTTGGTAGTTCTATTTTTAGTTTGTTAAGGAACCTCCATACTGTTCTCCACAGTGGCTGTATCAATTTACATTTCCACCAACAGTGTAAGAGCGTTCCCTTTTCTCCACACCCTCTCCAGCATTTATTGTTTGTAGATTTTCTGATGATGGCCATTCTGACTGGTGTGAGGTTTAGATTTGCATTTCTCCAATAATTAGTGATGTTGAGCATCCTTTCATGTGCTTCTTGGCCATCTGTATGTCTTCTATGGAGAAATGTCTATTTAGGTCTTCTGCCCATTTTGGGATTGGATTGTTTGTTTTCTTGATATTGAGCTGCATGAGCTGTCTGTATATTTTGGAGATTAATCCCTTGTCAGTTGCTTTGAATATGACCCAGCAATCCCACTCAGAGAAAATCCAAGAAAACAATATACCCGGAAAAAAACATAATTCAAAAAGATACATGCACCCCAATGTTCACTGCAGCACTATTTACAATAGCCAGGACATGGAAGCAACCTAAATGTCCATCAACAGCAGAATGGATAAAGAAGATGTGGTACATATATACAATGGGATATAACTCAGCCATAAAAAGGAACAAAATTGTGCCAATGGCAGAGACGTGGATGGACCTAGAGACTGTCATACAGAGTGAAGTAAGTCAGAAAGAGAAAAACAAATATCATATGATATTGCTTATATGTGGAATCTAGAAAAATTATATAGATGAACTTATCTGCAAAGCAGAAATACAGACACGGACGTAGAGAACAAACATATGGATACCAAGGGGGAAAGAGGGGGTGGGATGAACTGGGAGATTGGGATTGACATATATACACTACTATATATAAAATAGGTAACTAGTGAGAACCTACTGTATAGCACAGTGAACTCTACTCAATGCTCTGTGGTGACCTATGGGAAGAAAATCCAATAAAAAAGGGGATATATGTATACATATAGCTGATTCACTTTGCTGTACAGCAGAAACTAACACAACATTGTAAAGCAACTATACTCCAATAAAAATTTTAAAAAAACATATTGGATTTGAACTTCACTCTTCAACAAAACCTATCTTAAGTTTTTAAAGGAATTTAATTGCTGTCATCACTTTTAATAGGTAAATATTTTCTATTCAAATGCATTGAAATACTGTACTATGGAGAAAAAAATTTGTTAGATTTTTAGTTAATTTATAAAAATAGACTATTCAAGATTTTAAAATTCTATTATATAAGAATAAAAGAGCATTCTTTCAGGACACAGATATTAAAATTCTTTTGACAGGAAAATCCCCAATGCCAAGTGACCATAAAATTCATTTATGCATAATTTTACTATTACTGGTCAAGAACAATCAAAAAATAAGCTACTCTTCTATTTTTCCAAAGATACTTTTACAGATTAACCATAGGAGAAAGGTCCATTCTTTTTCATTTTGGATTTATGATTTAAGAACCTGACACTTTTGAAAAATGCCTTATTACTGCTTTCAGCATGCTCTGTTTCTACTGTGTTTCCAAAATCATTAAATCATATTTATGAAGTGACCATATGCATCATTAGCAATTTTGATAACTGCTTTTCTCCTGCCTTACGTCATTAGTGGACTGAACATTTTAAAATGAAATAAAACATTTTATGCGTCACAGAGTAAGAAATGGACTGGATCAAGGAGCACGGTTCTTGGTGTACTCTGCTATTGCCTGGGTCTAATTCCCATTTCCAGAACTTTGTTTAACTTTTGATCCTTTCCTGAAATGACCTGGTCCTCTTTTTCCTATCAAATCTTAACTTCACCACTTTCTAAGACCCAGTTGAAAATCCTATCTTTTTGACTACTTCAACCATCATCAATTACCACTTTCGCACCCCTGACTTCAGACACTCAGAGCTATAGCATATACTATAATACTTACTCATATAAGGTTTTGAATTGATTGATTTTGTTTTAGTTATATTAATGTCATTTCAATAACAAAGTGGGGATTCCAGTAGGCAAGGATTATGCCTTATATATCTTTCTGAATTCCTTACTCCTGAACACCTCCCTGAATCTTCAAGCTCAAACACTTAACATCTATTCTGTCACAGTTTGAAGCACCCAGTAAATGCTCACTAACAGCTTGAGTACAAATGAACCAGGTGTTTTTGTTTATTTCTTTTGTTTGTTTTTAATCTGTTTGTTTTACCAATCACTCAATCTCACTGAAGTGATTTTTTTTTTTTTTGGCCACTCCACGAGGCTTAAGGGATCTTAGTTCAGCAGCCAGGGATTGAACTTGGGCCCTCACAGTGAAAGTGCTGAGTCCTAACCACTGGGCGGCCAGGGAATTCCCATGCAGTGAATTTTTTTCTTACAATTTTATATAGTTTTGAAAGTAACATTAAAATTGTAGCATTGTAATTTTAAAAGGGGATATTCAAAACCCAGAATATTTTCACAAATGTCTCCTTAATTCAATAACAGGCTCACTAATCAGTTTCATTTGCCTTCCTTAAAGATAAGTTAGATTAACTTCACCAACAAAGAAGTCATTTTTTTTTTTTTCTTAGCATCAAGTCTCCTGGCTTCACACGTGAGGATTTACAAGGACCAATCTAGGACAACCTTCACCCAAGGTATGCATTGTTTGTTCACAACACACACACATACGTATGTGAATACCCACACCTATCAGATCACAGTTACCTGTTCTTCAAGAATGTGTTTGGTAGGCCTCAGACAAAAAAATAGCCTCAACCACTTGAAATCACTTGATGACTACAATCTTAACTGAGGTTTTCAATTTTTGGGCTACTTGGAAATCATATTCCATTAAAATATAAATACCCCTCAAAGAGATGATTTTTTTTTTTTTAACCTGCTAACACACAAGTACTTCAGATCTCTCTCAGTGCAGAATAACTCATAATGGTCACGGTCAGGAGGGAGGGCTGCTTTGGAAAAAAAGACATTAAGTAGGATTCACAGTCTAAATTGCTGGGGAAATCAGACTAATCTGGCTCCTGAGTGGATGGAGGAAAAACAAGCAGGGACAGAATTGAGGAGAATTTTGGCTAAAAGTGGATATAAGAGAAACTGAAAATCAGGTAAACTGTTTCTCAGCTATAGAATAGGTGCCGAGGACAGAGAGGGGAACAAAGAAGTTAAATTATAAGCATATTTTGGAAGAGTTTTATTTCTCTTTGTGAGTATAAAGACATATTTCAATATTTTATGACTATGTTTCATTGTTCTAAACATGCAAATAAATACATAAAAATTTCTTAGGCAGTTGTCTAATGAATGTTTTAAACAGTAAAGTTAATTATCTTACAACTTAAAGTAATTGGTGTCTGATCAAAACAGCTACGTTAGCATTGCATTCAACTGTTTGCTTGAAAAAAATTCATTCCTTTTAATTGTCTGTCACCTAACTGAACCCAAGGCATTTTGAAACAAAATATGTTTGTATCCTTCATATAGATTTAAAAATTAGAATGAGATTAAATGAGAAACATAGGACTGGGAAGTGCCTCCAGAGGTCATTTAGCCCATTTCTGCCTCTGGCAAGCTTCACCTAAATCATTTCAAACATATGGCTCACTACCTTGTGCCATCCTCGTTAAGCAACCTAGCTCTTGGCTGCTCGCATTAACAATGTGTGTTCCTACAAACTGGCTTAATCGTTCTGCCTGGTTTAGTTACTCAAGAGTGTCAGATAATCCGTCTAACTCAGTAAAATATCCCTCAGTCAAATCAGTCAAACTGCATATATGTTTATCTGACTTAGCTCATTTTTTAAATTTATTTCACTGGTAAAGACAATTAAAACACTCAAACAAGTAGGTGTGAAGAGATAACCTATAAATCAGGTTCTTCCTTAATCTCACTAAATTGTTCCTGAACTGATTTTAATCAAATTTTACTATATTCCTTTTCCTAATGGTTTTAAATGTGTCCTTCTTCCCTGCTCTTTCTTTAGGCAAAGTAAACCTATGAGTCAAAGAATAATAAGCCAACAAAAATTTATGAGAAAATCCAAGGAGAGATTTGGTCTATTTTCTTTTTTTCTAAATCAACACATATTCAAAAGAACAATACTGAATGATGGAGGTATGCAGCTAAATAACACACGTCAAAATGTTTGCTACTTCTTTACATCTTAGTGGTTCTTTCAAGAAATAAGAATTTCATACTTGTCTTTGCCTTTTCACATCTTGTGAAAGCAATGAAAAAAAGCTTTAAATTTGTCTATTTTTTAAATAGCATATCTCCCTTAAAATATAATTTAAACATGTAAGACTTGCATTATTCTCTCTTCTTTCGAGTAAGATCAGATTTTAGATATTACTCAGAGCCTGAAACCTTAAGATCATAAAATACTTGGAGTTTACTTGACCCAAATGTTTATAAGGGAAGCAGAGGAACATCGTTTAAAATTACACCATCTAGATAAATGCAGAATCACTATAGTACTGTTTTAAAACTGTATAAAACATTTGATTATTATTGATAATATTGAAGCTGGTTTCTAAAATATTGAATTACAATAACCAGCATATGAGATGGTCATTTCTCCAATTAAAGATTCCAACCAGAAAAAAAAAATTGTTCTTTCTTTGTATTGTCAATGAATATCCCACAATATGGAATCATTGAAGTAGCTTATGTTCAAAAATATCAAAATAAATAAATTTGACAACCTGAATATCAGTCTTACACCTGTTAATTTTTTTTTTAAAACAGGATGCTAAAATATTCAATACTCAATCTGTTACTATTTTGTTAAATTAATGCCATGCAATTCCAAAGGAGAAGGGACACTTAAGTGACTCCAACTTGTGATAATACCATGAGTTTCAGGGCTGTAGCCAGTATTGTAAAATAGAACAAATAATAATGCAAAGGCAGATACAAATTATTCTCAGAGGCATGAGTGATCTTCGAGGTGAAATATTAGAAATGATGTTACATATACAAATAATGTGACTGAGAGCTCCTAATGTTCTGATATATGGCAATATGTTCTCACACTCATTAAAGTCTAATTTTAGCTCATTGACAGTTAACAACCTCACAAAATAAGACATTGCATTTCAATCTTATAATATTCTTTAGTGATATACCCTTGCGATATCTCACAGACACTACAAAGAAAAATCTTCAAATCTGACTTTACCATGTCCCCCCACAGTTCTAGAAGTCCCTATCTTGGTGAAAAGAGCCACAATAAAAGCAGTTTGTCAGGTCAGAGATGAGCAGCCATGCATCATGTCAAACCCCAATCCTGTCAATACTTCTTTGCAAATATCTCTCTGCTCTCTTGCATGTTCTCTCTCTCTCTCTCTCTCTCTCTCTCTCTCTCTCTCTCTCTCACACACACACACACACACACACTTTCCACCCCTCCTCACTGTTTCAACTCTAGTCTAAACTATTACATTAGCCTGCACTATAACACCCTCTTGAATGATCAGCATGAACATTTCGCCCTCTACCTTTCTTTCTTCTCTTCTTTGAAGCCAGAATGCTTTCTGTAACTTGAAAAGCTAATGGTGTCACTCTCCTACATAAACTTTTCCAAAGGCTTCTCATTGTTTTAGTGAACAGGACCTTTATCACAAAGACAATTTACCTTCTGCCTACCTCTTCAGTTTCATCTAGTGCCACTTTTCCCCTTGTTGAATAGGTTTGAATCATATTTTGTCTAGCTGCCTCTTTTACCTACAAGTGTTTTGTTCTGTTCTACTTAGATCCTTCAGATCTCAGCTTAAGCGTTATTCTTTTAGGTAACCTTCCCTCACGACTTCTCTGACTAGGTGAATGTTATCTGATACAGTCTCCCATACGCTCATACTTGCAATGTGTTCATTGTCTTCCCTGTTACAACATAAGCTACATGAGGATAGAGATTCAACGCCTGTCACTGTTCCTCACATATGGGTTGTTATTTAATGCATGTTGAGTATTGAGAGCTGAAGATATATAAACAGATTATTTTCCATATATGTTGCTCAATTCATGATATTGTGGCTATTCTCTGATTATTTTTCCCTCCCCCTTTAACCTGATTATTTTATTTGAAATTACTAGTGACTTCTAATTCACAATTCCTAGAATCAATTGAGTAATGATTGTTCTCTTTTATTCCCCAGTATATCCAGATCTCTACTCCTGTCATGGCTTTTGCTAATCCTCCACACTCTTAACTATTCCTAGTGTCATTTTATTTCAAGATTTCTGTCAATCTCTTTTCTTCATTATTGCAAATAAAAATTGTAAAATTCTCCAAACCCCCTGCATATCTTCAAGCTATTATCTTTTTTCTTTCCATTCTTGAAATACTTGCAAGTTTACTTCTCAAGAGTGGCATATCAGGCTCAATAATAAGAACCTTCAATGTTCCAATTTATAAACAAGTTTATGTTCCATGAAGTGCCTAGTGTAGGGCACTAAATATATTATAGACACATGATATATATACTATAACATATTAAGAAAAATAAGTGTGTCTTACTGTAATCCAGTTGGAAGAAAACAGTTTCTCCTCTCATTGTAAGTCTTTCACCCTGAATATCCAAGTATTTTCTATTACGGTGCAAAAGTTCACATTGATTTGTTTACAATATCCCTAAGTGATTAGATCAGATGCAATTTCTAACCCTCATACTATACCTGCTAAACTAAAATTTGACATTGTCAGGTTAAAAATATTACTTGATAAGAACCAAAAGATGTAAACCAATTATATTGTAAGATCATCTTTATTGCTAGTAAAACTATTTTAGTTATAATATTATTCATCATATTGGAATATGTGTTTGTAAGACTAATGAAAGCATTCTTTTTTGGGAGTAAAGTCTATACAGACACAAATAAAATATTCAGAGGAATAACTACTTCCTAAGTGGGAATTCTTGAATGTTATTCTTTTTCAGCCATTTATAGCTATGTATTGTAAAAAGTCTTATTTATTGAACTAGAAAGATTTTAAAATTTCAAATATATGATTATCTTTATTATCCAGAGCCAAAATGGAGATTCATTTAAATGGTGTAACTTACTTGTATAGGTTCTACCCTTTAAAAACCTGGGGCCTATGGTACTTAAGGGTATTTAAGTCAAGTTAAATTTTGAAGATTATTCACACAGCCATCTGTTCCTTCACAATGTATGTTGCAAACCATAGGGTCAATGTTAACCAATTAAAATTTAGACACTTAAACCTGTAAAAAGAAACTCATGAACCAATTTCATATCTTAATGATAAAAAAATTTTACCTTAAGTAAAGATATTTTGGATAATTAAAGTATATCATATTTTTATCAATATAATCTAATTCATAGTTGAATAATGTTTCAGAAATTAAGAAACCAAACCTGGTTACATTCATTCTGAACGCATTTTCAGAATTCTATTAAAAAATATATGCAGGCTCAGTAATCTATAAAATATCCAAACACATCTGAATTAGGTTTATTTGGCTAACTACAAGTTTCCTTAAATTTCACTGCCCTTCCTTAAGGATCAGAACATTGATCAGTATAGGACTAAATGCATTTTTTAAAAATTAAGTTAAAATGTACCACTGTATAATTACCAATTTACCAGTAAGTATATAATTTCACTAGTAAATGTAGCTCCAGTTAACAAAGGTCTAAGGAAGTGATTCTCAAACTTTAGACTACAAAAGAATCATGCAGAAGACTTATTATAATACAGATTGCTGAGTCTTACCCCCATTTTCTGATTCTGTAGGTCTGTTCAATAATTTGCATTTCTAACTTATTCCCCTAAATGATGCTTTATCCATTGAGAACCACTGGTTTAAGGAATCATCCTATTTTTCTGCACTGCAAATGAGTTTTGACTATATTTTTTTTAAATTAAAAGCATACTGAGAAACAGAAAAACTTACAACCTACTTGTAGGTATATGTATTCTTTTTCATTTCCTTTGTGCCATAATTTTAAGTCCCCCTAATATTCAGTCTTTAAAATCAAGACAGACTAGCTGTGTGAGGCATTATTCTAAATTGAAATAGAACTTTGTTAATCCTTCAAATTAATTTGTGCATTGAGGGCAATAATTCCTGGATTTCATAATTATTTATTTCAATTCTCTTTCCTCTAAATATTGTAATCATACTACTATTGCATATATGTGGAGATTATATTTCAGTCTGTGTTTATTTTATGTTGCTTTCCATATATGTTTTTCCATTTTAACATTTTTTTTTCAGAATTACTTGATGAAATCTGTTGGACAAATGGTGAAAGATATAGGAAAAGAGAACAAGTAGGAAAAAAATAGAACAATAATACTTTTGGTCTTAAGCCTTTTCTTATCTTTCGTGGTCTTATCATAGACAGAGGCCACATCTTTTAGAGAAGGATTCATACTGGGATACTCAGGAGGTCTCTCAGGAACCATATACTATCCTTGTTAGTAGAGTGGCTTTATTTGAATTCCCAGCTAGTCTACCTGATATCTGAAAATTTTTCACAGTTATGCTGTAGACAGATCAATAGCATGATTTGATATCCATGGGGAGGAGGGGGACACCCTCTGATAGTTTCTATTTTTAAACAACTAAATTTGTTTTGTATTCCCTAAACCATATTGATCCATGAAACAAATGATAGTTTTACTAAAGCTCCCTTTTGTAAACTCTGTCACAGAGGAAACCTTGAAAAATTACAATTAATGGCAGGGAAAATGTTGGAAATCTATCTTACCATGTAACTTTACTGCCAGCTCCTGCTATGTACAAAATAAAGCAAGACCCACATGTTTTTCTCCCTGGGTTTGGATATGGCTGGACTGATGAAGTGGCAATGAAGATGGCTTATATTTATACCTCCAGGGTGCTTTAACACCCTCCCAACTAATCTGCCATCTTGTCCATTATGAGTATGAGCTGTAACGGCTGAACTGGCATTGTCACCATTTTTCCATTTCAGCAGAAATTTTAAAAGGTGGTTGTCATTACATAGGCTCAAGTGATGCCGTCTGCTTTCCCATTTGGGGAAACGCAAATAAAAATGGTGGGGGAGATGTCTGGTATTTAATTAGAGGTGGACTATCTGTTTCCCCAATCTTCTCTATCTTGACACCTGCTGGGTCACACACAGAATACTAACAAGAGTCATAAAATGGTTCAGGAGCTCTGGTGAGAGAAATACTAAAATCAGGTTGGCCTTTGAGCATAACAAATGCACATTTCCTTATTACATTAAACCACATAGAAAAGTTTTCATTCATGTGAAATGCATTGACCTCTTAGAACACTACAATTGTAGTTCTTAAGGAAGTATTTTTATTACATATTAGTGAATCTAGATTTCTAGGCATATATATTTCTGAAACTATATAATAAAATTCATGTTTAAAATGGAATTTAATAATTGTCATAAATATTAAATGTCTTACTTTTACCTACCAATAAAATCTCTTACCTATGGATATGGATATGTGTAATTCTTTGTCTATAATACTAAAAGATATGTAATTACTATTACAACTTCAAGGGGCCCACAATGTTTGTAGTGGGCCCTTTAGACTTTGTTGAGTGTGTAGTTTATCCAACTACTAGAGATATTTTTTCCTTACAATTCTAGATCTATACCACTGTTTTGACTATGGCACAAATGTAATGCACATTTCAATAAAACAGTACAGCTGGGAATTAACAGGCTAATAAAAAGGACTTTAAAGGTGCATTAAATTAGAATTTAAGATGTCTCCTGCATCTGCAGCACAAATGCTAATAAAATATAAATCTGTTATTAACTTTTTATAGTCATGCAAAGCAATAAAAGCTAAAAAATGTTGAAGGTTTATCAGCACATATCTATAAGATGAACAGAATATAACACAGAATTGCTAAATTCTGAACAATTTAAAAGAACAAAGTTAAATTATGAAACATATGTGTTAGGAAGAGGAAAAAATTTTAGGGAAGAGGTGAAGAGAAATAATGTATATATATATACACTTTGTTTCCTTTCAAAACTAATGTTTTATTTTGGCCTACAAGGCAGCCCGAGATTTATCTTTAATGAACACAAAAGCCAAGAAACTATTTTCTGTCCTTTAAATGACTGTAGCATTAAACTAGGATATTCTGTTCCAGGGACAATACATGTGTCACATGTCACTGTTTGCAACAGTATACCATTTGTGTCAAATATGTGCTGACAATACAACCTGGCTTTCTCATTAGGATCATACAACCTGTTAGCTGTTGCTTAATAATACATTAACCTATTGAGAATGTTCATTGTTTAAGTCATAATTGCACAGATCTAATTGTTACATGCGGCTGGGAAATTAAAATGATGATCCTCTGAGACAGCTCTGTTCAAAATTAATGTAATAATTAAAGAAAAAAAATTTTTAATTATATTCTTGCTGGCATATCTGAAGGCTTTTAATGCCTTCATAGTCAGATTTTAAAAGAAAAGTGATGCTTCTCAAAAAGAATTATCAAAATGGTGTACTTCCATCTATTTAGCTATATGGAAAAGAAAATGTTTAGGGTTTTAGGGGTATAAAGACTCTAAATTATTAATATGAAAAAATAAACAAAAACTTTATATTTCACTTACAGAAGCCATATTTATGAAAATGCATTAAAAATTTAATACAGAAAGTTCAGAGATTGCCCACACACTATTTTGAGAAGCTGAAATATTGCAGCATGTTACATTGCAGTAAAATCCTGATACATTTTTTAAATTTTATATAGTGTAAGAAAATGACTGCATAAAATTCACCATTAACTGTAACAAGTATTATTTCATTGTAGGTATTACCAGAGTCCTCACTTGTCGGAATATACTATAAATTTGGTAATATAACTTTGTTTTTTCCCATCCCTTAAAAATACCAGTTTGTCAGTATTTTAAAGGATTTTGAATACCAATAGTTATCACTTGTAAGTTGTCTTGGACAGCTGACCATTGCTAAAGGTGCCACATTCTAAGAAAAACAAAAAAAAATTCTCAGATTCAGAAAAAAACCTTGAAAAATATTTACTTCTTAGCCTGCTATTAATAGTTTGCCACATAACAAATCAGTAGAAGTCCTACTTTTCTTACAAATTTTTAAACAAGGCTATTTTTAATATTAAATTAATTAAATGAAACATGGCTTTTAAAAAGATACTTGTGGTTCTCATAAAATAATTTTAGGCTTCCTAACTTAGCAAAAATTAGAAGTGGTTATAGTAGATAACAGAAATTCTCTAAGGCATAATTTTTGATATGATACAAGCATAATTCATAAGTTCCTTATTGTTTTCATGAACATTATCTTTCTAAAATAAAAATAAACAAATGCATGCTTAACATTCTCCATATCTCATCTGTAAAAATCATATTTAAAAAGTGTATTTCAGGGCTTCCCTGGTGGCGCAGTGGCTGAGAGTCTGCCTGCCGATGCAGGGAACACGGGTTCGTGCCCCGGATCGGTAAGATCCCACATGCCGCAGAGCGGCTGGGCCCGTGAGCCATGGCCGCTGAGCCTGCGCGTCCGGAGCCTGTGCTCCGCAACGGGAGAGGTCCCAACAGTGAGAGGCCCGCGTACCGCAAAAAAAAAAAAAAAAAAAAAGTGTATTTCAAGAGCTCATTTCAGAAATGTTTACATCCCATCTTGTAAGTAACCCAGGAAACAAGCTGACCAGAACTAAGGAATTGAATATGCCTGATTCCCTCTAGTCACAGTGTCCATTGTTTTATGCCACAACTGAGAAGTAAGGGTAGGGCAAGAAAATGGAAAGTTTTTTTTTTTTTTTAAATTGTAAGATAATCAATCATGCATAACCAGAAATATGCATTCAAAAATAAAATTATTTTGATAGAAGTCAACTTTTAAAAGGTGAGACTAATATAAGCAATTTTAATACAGTAGTTTGTAATAATTTGGCCTGAAAAATTTAAATGATACAATACAATTTTACATTGTATGTAAGGAAAGAAGCAGAAATCTCATAAAAGCACTAATCCTTAGGTAATAGTACTTGTTTACTGATCTGCCAAATTTTACATCAATTCAAGTGACTCCTTTGACCATATCTTAAATGAAATAGTGTGGTTTCTAACTTCAAGTTCTTACAAGTGCCCAAATTAATAATCATAAGAGCTAAGTTAAGGGCTGAATATGTGCAAAGTATTTTATTTAGTGTTTTCTGTATAGAAATGCACAATCCCTCACCCCAGTTCCTTAGAGCCAGATATGTTTAGGATTTTAGGTAATTCAAGTGCATGTACCATTTTATGTCATGCCCCATCTGGGTTGAGCAGCACCCCATATTTAACAAGTTTAATAATTCACAGTAAAATATGAAAAGCCACAATGAGTGGAATCAATAAAGGCTAAAAGTTGTCTCAAGTCAGTTTAGGTAAGGTTTTCTGCTAAATTAATTTTGGACCCAACTTAAAAAAAGAAAAAAAAACTGTTAGTTTTAAAGCTTTATGGATTTCAGAATTTTGAATAAATGATCGTGGACCTTGGTCATCTCACACGCCTATGAGGAAAGTAACCACACACCTATGAGAAAAGTAAAGTCATTATTATTTTATATACGAAACTGAGGTTTTACACTGATAAATATCTCACCCAAAATTGTATAGCTAGATTCCACATATATGTGTTAGTATATGGTATTTGTTTTTCTTTTTCTGATTTAGGGGGTGGGATAGGGATTGTGGGAGGGAGATGCAAGAGGGAGGAGATATGGGGATGTATGTATATGTATAGCTGATTCACTTTGTTATACAGCAGAAACTAACACACCATTGTAAAGCAATTATACTCCAATGAAGATGTTAAAAAAAATTGTATGGCTAGTACCATAAACACAGAGCATTGATTTCAACCTAAGTTTTCTGTCTATAGGGCCTAGAAGTACTTAGGGAAATTACCCATAATAAATCTGACAATTTCACAGACGCCACTGTGTCTTTATTCCAGATTTTGTATTGCTTTGTTTGTTTAAAACTATTTCTCTTTATAAAAAGCTGTTAGAAATTTATGTTTACTGAAGTCTCTGAAACTATACAGTTAAGTAGTGTTTTCTAAGGGTCTATAGAAAAGTGAGCACACTCTAAAATTCATATTCAGTTCTTTAAATTATAACTTGAAAATTTTTATTAAACTTTCAACTATAATAAAAGAATTTTAAGTGGGAAAATATACATTTAATGGATAAACTTTTAAATTTTTATTTTCACCTATTTAAGACAGGTGTTCTCAAGACTCAAACTATGAAGTTGCTTAATGGTTAAGACATTTGGTAAGAAGACTCTTATGATAGTTCAGCAAATAGACCCAAATCATAATAATATATGTTCTAACTTATAGAAGGAATACTCATAAAAGAATGCTTAATTTATAGAAAAAAAGCCCTTATTAAAAGGAAAAATTCCCATTTTACTACTGTGACTGATTGAAGATAGTACTATTATCTTTTCGAAAATGTTCTATTTTTTTAATAGGTAAGCTATTTTACTGTGTCAAAATATACATAACATAAAACTTAGCATTTTAACCATTTTTTTGGTGTACAGTTAAGTGGCGTTAAGCACATTTACATTGTTGTGAAATTGTCACCACCATCCATCTCCAGAAGTTTTTCAACTTCCCAAGCTGACACTATGTATCAATTAAACAACAACTCCCCATTCTTCCTGCCCCTCAGCCCCCTGCAACTACCATTCTATTTTCTGCCTCTGAATTTGACTATTCTAGGGACCTCATATAAGCAAATCATGTAATATTTGTCATTTTGTGACTGGCTTACTTCACTCATAATAATGTCTTCAAGATTCATCTATGTTTTAGCATGTGTCAGAATTTGATTCCTTTTTAAGACTGAATAATATTCCGTTGAATCCATATACCACATTTTGTTTATGCATTCATCCATCAATGTTCTTCTGGCAATTGTGAATAACGTTGCTATGAACATTAATGTAAAAATATCTGTTCAAATCCCTGATTTCAACTTCTTTGGGTATATACCCAGAAGTGGAATTGATAGATCACACAGTAATTCTATGTTTAATTTTTTGAGGAATCACCATACTGTTTTTCACAATGGCTAAAAATATTTTACATTCCTACCAGAAATTCACAAGGGTTCCAATTTCCCCACATTCTCACCAGCATGTGTTAGAAAAAAAATTTTTTTGTATAATTTTACCTTACCCAGTGACCCCAAACTACTTACAGCTATTAACTCATTACTAATCACAAATAACTATTTTAATTTTGTTTATTTTTCTACACATTGTTCTATTATTTTTTAACCTCTAGTATATTGCACAGTATATATTACATTAAAATTTGAATGAATGAATGAACCTTATTAGAGATTTAATATATATACTGACAGGCCTATGCAAGTTACCCAAATCCAAGAACATAATTATTTAATGAGATTTGACATGGGTACATAACAAACTTTGGATTCTCTCGTGCTTATAAGCCTTGTTCTTAGGGTCACAGAGGAGAGACCACCTAAATCAAAGTTATTCAGACTATAGAGCTTTCTTAAGCTACCTGCCAGTATATGCAGATAAGTTCTAAGACCATAAAGCATTATAGAGAGCCTGGCTTACCTTTTAAAACAAGCTTTATCTGAGTTATCAGATATACTTCAGACTTGTAGGGTTCCTCAAGGCTGCTCATGAAAGTGCCAACCAGAAACTTCCAATTTTTAAATTATTACGGATGAGTAATTAGCACTAACCAACTCAGATTTTCTTATACCAAAAAAATATGGAATATTTACTGATCTTCTGGTCCAAGAGACTCTAGGGACGGCCAAAAAACTGGTCAGAATTCACAGAATGCCAGTCTGAGCTATGTCCCTAGCATAGTTAGTCCAGTGAAATAAGAAAAAATATTAGTTGACATCAGGACAGAGTCAAATAGTAATTCATGTAGTTAAACTATTTGCAGACATGTTAAGGTAATAGATGACTGGAACTGAAGAATTTTTAACAAAACAAAAAGTTTATTAAAGATGCTCAGTTATCTGGACTTTCCTTGTTTAAAATTCTTCAGAAGGTCATGGTAGCTAATAATTATAGAACATTAATTTCACCACAGACACTGATGATGGTCTCAGTTTAACAAAGCCTCCTTTCTTCTACACTACACAAAATAGAAAAGATCTATTTAATTTCATACCACCTTGGGGAGATTAACCTGCACAGATACACTCAGTGGCAAATGAACCAATCTCTTTAAGGGACATAAGGGAAAAGGAATATGTAGACAAATAGGAAAAGTCATATATGAAAACTGCTAAAGTCTTCCCTAGTATTTGGTTCTAAATGTATCTTTAGAAAACTGTTTCATCTTTTTCACCTGAAAATTTTTATCTGAAGGTTTCTGTGAAATTTTTCAGAAAGTTAACATGGAAAAACTTTTAAGACTCTCGGTTATTTTCATTTATAGTATGAATAAGTTTCAATACCACTTAATATGAAAGTTGTATTAATTAAAGTTTGTAGTAGTACCTACATTGTAGAGTTATTGTGAGGTTTAGATAAGCCAATATTTGTAGAGAGTTTGGAAGATTGTCTGGCTTAAAAGTGTTTGCCTAATAAATATAATAATAGCGCTAATCAGACCACTGGCTATCAACTTTGCAATACTTGTAGGTCAAAAAGAATTTGTTGTTAGAAGCAAACAAATTCAAAATTAATTTTGAATTACTGATATGCTCTTCCAAAAAGAGAATAGTGCATTTCTTCTGCAGGAAGATCCAAAAAGAAATATGTTCACTTGAGCAATTGAGGGGTGCTAACTAATTATTATCATATGACTAATTAATTAGCATCGCACAAACCTATGATTCATGTTAAATATGGTCTGTTCCAGAGTGATTTTATAAACCTGGACCAAGGAATCAATCAGTCAGTAGGGTAGTATTTGTTTCTGAGTTTGAAAGTAGCACTTGTCAAATACATTTCCAGGAAGAATTTGCAAAAATGTCAACTCTTTTGAATTCAAGCTGGAAGGAAAACTAACAAAAATTCAGATGCTTATACATACATTTCTCTTTTCTCAGAATTCATCAATTAGATATTCAGGAAGTTCATTTAAAATTTAATTATCCAAGTTTTCCTTCTTTTATAACTTACCCTTATGATTAATTACCCCATACTTGTTGATTATTTTCTCTCTTTCCTATGAACATATTAGCATGAAACCATAACGATGTTAAATTACCTTTAAAAACACATAAAAATCAGTGGAGCATGCTGTTTTCCTCTTTACATGAAATCTGCTCTAAATATATTACAATATTTTAACACATTTTAGGAGTGTTTATTTTAGCCCCAATTCTAACACAGCTTGGGCTGACTGAACATGTTAAGTAGAGCCTGTGCCTCTCTGTATGGCATTCTGGATTGTTGTAATAAGGTGTACCCAGGTTGGATTTTTTCATTATTGATTTAATCAATAAATATTTTCAGAAATGATGAGAAACATGTAAGACTTTTAACTGGCTAAAATTGGCTTTTTATTCCTAATATTTTTATAATAGTATTGCTTCATTCTGAAGATAACTATGCCAAAATATTTCCTTCATTAAAAAAGTAAATCGGAGTTTCCGAAGCATATTCTATATTTTAAAATTCATCTAAAGGGAATGACACTGACACTATGCTAGAACAGCCTACAGTACCCCCCAATATTTTGGGCTTGCTGTCCAGAAAGCAATGGTTTATTTGAGTGTCTGCCTCTTTTGTGAAACTCTCATGTGTACCGTATGTTAACAATCATATAACCTTATTACACATTCCTATTATCTTTTTGTTTTGTTGGCACTTATTATGTGTGAGTAGTTTGCATATGTGCGTTTATGTGTGTGTATGAGAGAGAGAAGTGGAGGATTGAGAAGAGAAAGATCATAGGGAAAGACTCAACCTTATTCATCCTATTTTCTAGACAATGATAGCAACACTCAAGAAATGTTTGTCAAATGAATATTAATTTGGTTCCAAAGTTAGAATTGTACTATAAATTGCCTTGAAATGTGGGTAAACTCATTTAAACAAATACTTCATTATACCTCTCTTCATTTAAATGAGCATGTAATTTTATTTAAAATGGTGGTGTTTTTATCAGTGATATTAATTTTCTTTGGTTTATCAAAAGTTCACATGTATCATTTCTACATTCATCCATTCATTGAGTCAATAAATATGTATTCAGGACCTGCTATATACTATGCTATATACTAAACACATATTAGGCACTGAGGATATATTTTGATACTGAAATATTTAAATATATGAGTCAAGTTCATCTTAACAATACCATATAAATCAATGTAATAAGGTAATAGTAATAAGGCTAATTTCACTATAGGCTAGATCTATATCAGAAATATGATTCTTAAACATGGAGCAGGCATATTTTTTAAAACAAGATGAATGATCAGTTAAGTAAAATATCAGTTAAAATTATTGGTTTTATGTAGACTAATTTCTGGTAAACTCTTTTTATGTATACCAGCTAATTATACTAATAATATTAATAACAATAAAACACTAATTTTATATCAATTATTCACAGAAATTCATTTTATTTCATTATATAAATTATCTATATAAATAATTTTATATAAATTATTAATTGAGCATCTACCAATGTGCCAGACACAGAGGATACAAAAGTGAACAAGCAAGTCAGAAATCCCTGATCTTAAGAAGTTTACATCTAGGGAGATAGGTGAAAATAAAAGATAAATCCACACATTATATAGTATGATATAGTAATATACACTAAGGAGGAAAAATGAGAGAAGAGGAATATGGGTTGAAATTTTAAATAGGGTGGCATAGGGAAGGCCTCACTGGGAAAGTAGCATTTGAGTAAAAACCTAAAGCAAGAGGCAAATTATTCTTGCAGGTGTGAGAGAGAAGCAGAATCCACACCAAGGGAGCAGCAAGTAAAGACCTTCAGGCAGAAACAAGGTTGGTTCGTTCAAAAATCAATGATTAGGCTGCTACAGCTGGAGGTGAGTGAAGGAGGAGGAAAGGCAATAAGAGAACTCAAAAACATAATGGAGTGTGGGTGTCATAGGAACTTGGAGACCTCTGCAAAGATTTTGACTTTGTGTATGAGATGGAAGGCACTGGGAAAGTTTTGAAAAGAGGAATGACATGATCTAAACAACTTTTAACAAACCACTCTGTTACTTTGGAAAATATGAACACATTGTGCACATTTTGACATCACAGACCACATTGGCACCCATGAAAACAACACTCTAGTAATTAAAATCCGTCCTGAAATCTCAGAGCCTAAACACGTTATTAATTCAATCTAGTCTCCACTTTATATCTGTTTGGAAGAAGGTAATAAATCACTAATGAACCAGCTGGATATTTCTGAACTTTATATGTCACTCAGGTCACAGAAAGATATCTTTATCTTAATCTCCAATCCTGCCTACTATCAGGAAATGGAAAAACTAGTTTGGGGAAAGTAAGAAATTCTTTCTAAATAAATGACCAGTGACATTCAAAAGGCCAGTCACATTATTGAAAGATTATTCATTTTATTATTCATCCTTTTGGATAGTTAAATATTATCTGATTTATCAAAGGTTAGCCAAACATAAATCTCTAAAATTATAATGATTATCAACAGAAAACGTCAAGTTTTAATGTTTTAAAACTTGCATAAATTAAGCAATCTATAAAATCTATTCAGATCTATTTTTTTTCTATTTTTACAAAATAAGTTAGTAACTGATTTTACAAACAATGATATCTCATCTTTGGAGTATTTTGCCTTCTAATTACTAAGGATTCTATTACTGGTAAAGTAAATTATTTTTTCACATTAATAATTAGAAATTGTCCTCCAAATGAAGCAAAAGACTCTATCATTTTTTTCTTTCTAATTTTTTTTTTTTTACAAAATGTTAACTGTTTTGTTTCTAAACCAAATATATGATTTTTCCATTTGGCTGTGCTTGGATAAAGAAATGTGAATCAAAGTCTTCCTTGACTATAAGTATCTATGATTGGCTTCCAGAGATAACATCAGCAACCAATGGTTACACAATTCTAAAACTTTCTATCTCTCCCAGAATATCATTTATTTGTAAAATTTTACACAAATCAGGTCTCCGTATTTGTATTTCTACCTTTATTTCTAGCCAAAGCAGAAAAAAACTATAGGTTTTTGAAATTTCTTTCTCAGTCAACAACAGGAAATCACTTTATAATGCAAATATAAATTATTTTAAGCAAGTTCTAATTTTAAATTATCATTTTTCATCTAGTTAGTTACAACTGTGCCATTTACCTTCTGAATTCAAAAAAATCCTCAAATGTTGAAATTTAAACCAATGCCTGCAAACTAACTCCATTCAGTTATCAAATACCATAGTTTTTATTTGTCATAAGCCTCATTATATGTCAGTAATAACAAATGGCATTGTCTTCTCTTATTTTAAAAAAACAATTTGATAGCAACATGAATAAAAAAGTTAGAATAGACATTTATTCATAAGACATCAATAACCACTTTTTAAAATCAAAATATGTGGTTAGAATTTTTTTGAAACTGAGTTGGTTATATAACATTTTAATCTGATGTCAAATGCCATTGTTAAAGAGTTTCATGAATACTACTGCTAAAGCCCAAAAGAAAGACTATTCTAATTTCTTCAAGACTCCTAATGTATGGGAAAGAATTTCCTCTTGTGAGTTCCTACCATACCCATGATAATTTTATTCATATTTTTATAATCAGTGGTTCTGACTTCTCATAAGTTTGTTGGTTACAGCACTGAACTAATGATTTGTAAATTCATTTAGTTTTCATATGGTCCTGTTTCCACAGACCTACTTTATGGTAACAGGCTGTCAATGTAACCCTGGCCAGTTATCGCACAGCTATCGTATATACCACTGCAACCCCAGCACCTAGCACAGGATCTGACACAAGCCAGGGAGAGGGGTAATTGGCGGTAGTCAAATAATGCTTAAGAGAGGGATACCACTAAAGTCAAAGTGTCTGGGTTCACATCCTAGGATTGCCCTTCTGACTCTGTGTCCTTAAGTAAATTACTTAGATACAGTTATAAAATGGTTTTATGTTTGTAATTATTGCATGGGATTAAATGAGGTACTACATGTATTTGGCAGTGAACATTTTATGTTATACATTAAATATTAAAAAGGAAACAAATAACTGAGGATGGCTTATACCTAATGCCACATACTTTCACCCACATGCATTATGAACTATCTCTATGTTCTGTTCTTAAAAGTTCTTTTATTACAGTTTTAAGGAATCATAAGTAGCATGATCATGCATACTATGTTTTGCAATTCACCATGCTTTTTTTTCTGACAAGTACTGAAAAAAACTCTTTAATAAGATTTTCATAAGTACAATTAAGTACAGTGATATTTATAAATGCCTCTTCTGCAAGAGTTTCTAAAATGGAATTGGGTGTAAACATATTCTAGAAAAGTAATCTCTTCAAATTCTTTCATTCTCTTCCTATTAAAATGATCAGTGATGGTATAATAAAACTTTTGTCAAGAATAAAAGATTGCCATAAAAAATCCTTGTGATAAGAGCTAGAATAAGAGAAATGTAGCCGATTCAGTCACATTAAAGAGATAAAAGACAGTGGAGTCAATTTGAACAATGATAGTAGATCATGATTTATACTAAAAAGACTTTTTCAATTAATGGAATAATCTGTTTGTTTTCCAGTGAACAATGCTATGTACTTGAAACAGTAGCATCTGTTCTCATATGATAATATATGAAAGAAGGGAAGTTAATTTGTCTTTAACCATGTGCTATAAAACATATTAGTTATGAATGCAAAGAATCATGAAACATTATTTCAACTGAAGTGGAATCAGATCTAAGTTTGTTAATGTTATTCATGCTATATTAAATATAGGATAACAAGAACAAGTTTAAGACCTGAAACATTTTTTAAGGATTCTTTGGGATAAGACTGCTTATATATAATGTCATAAACAAATTACATAGTTATAAAACAGCATAGACTTTGTAATGCGACAGATTGAGTCTTGCAATTTATTACTTTTCTGATCTGGACAAGTTACTTGAACTTTTTACATCTAATCTCATCTATAAAATGAATAGAATTTTACCTGCTTAAAGGAGACAGAATTTTATCTAACAGAGGAGGTCATCTACTCAAACAGTATAGACTAGAACCTAACTTTGTATCATATAAGGAAGTGTAAGCTCCTTTGTTTCATCCTGCCATTCTTTTCTAGAATGTATATGACTTCATGAATAGTTTTACCTTTTTTTGAAATTTAAACAATTAGGTGAAAGAATAAATCAGACTGTACTAATCAAAAGCATACACTTCTTTAAAATTGAGTTGCAGAGGTTAATATATATTATTGTAAACAATATTGCAAAAAAGTAGCTACTCGATGAAAGGATTTATTTATTTATTTAGTTTTGGCTGCAGTGGGTCTCCGTTGTTGCACGCAGGCTTTGTCTCATTGTGGCAAGTGGGGGCTACTCTTCGTTGCAGTGCACAGGCTTCTCATTGCGGTGGCTTCTCTTGTGGAGCACGTGCTCTAGGCGCGCGGGCTTCAGTAGTTGTGGCACATGCGCTCAGTAGTTGTGGTTTGTGGGCTCTAGAGCTCAGGCTTAGTAGTTGTGGCGCACGGGCTTAGTTGCTCCGCGGCATGTGGGATCTTCCCGGACTAGGGTTCGAACCCGTATCCCCTGCATTGGCAGGCGGATTCTTAACCACTGTGCCACCAGGGAAGTCCTGAAAGGATTTAAATATTTGCTTATTTTATGCTATATGATCTCTTCTCTTACGGTCTATATCCCCCTTATTTAAAGAATATTTACAAAGCTTGAAAACAGAAAAAAGAACTGGTTAAAGATGAGTCTCTTGTACATGCCAGGCATGTTTCTGACTTAGCATCTCCGTCCACTGTTCCCTCTGCCTGGATTGTGCTTCCCTCTTTTACCTACAAGGCTAATTCCTTCTCTTTCTCTAGGCTTTCATTCAAAGGTCACTTTTTCAGTGAAGCCTTCCACATAACACCTTATTTAAAATTCCAGGATACTCTCTCATTGGTTTTACTCCTTGGTACATACTACTATAACATATTATATAATATGCTTAATTATCTTGGAGAAAGATTTCATAGAAGAAAAGAGACCTGGAAAAGGAGAGACAAATTTTGAAATATATAAAAATGGCTAAGGCAAGAGCTTATACTGAAATAGGATACAATTGAGATTTAGAAGAAGAGGAAAGGAATAATGATGATAAGGAAGACACTTCATTAGTCTTGAAATGCAACATGAGAAACATGGATTTCATATGGAGATCTTGAGAGTGTTATTGGATGGATGGAGGCAGTGAGAATTCAAAACACTAAGGTGAGCTTTACTGCTTACTGAGTTTATCAGGGAAGGAGACAGACATCTTAAACAGAAACTGCCAAAATATGCCACTAACAGTTGCATCACTCTGAACAATACTATAACACTTCTGGCATTACATGCTGATAACTGCTTATCTAAAGGGAAATATATATATATATATGTATTTTTCTGTATCATAATTTCTTAATTAAATAAACAATAAGTAACTAAATATATAGTTTAAGGAACTTTATTCATTTTCATTCTTTTATACTTTAAGGAAACTATGGAAGTAGAGTTTCAAAATAATTTTTAACTCAGAAAAACACTCTCCTGATGTATTTTATTGGATTAAATTTAAATCCACATGTATATCAGAACATACAATAAGCATTTTAGATGTTTCCATTTTCTTAACTTTAATAGCATCTGTGCTATACTGGAGACTTTCTGACCCCATAATTTCTTTACATGAAGATTCATAATCCTTTCTATGAAAATAGAATTGTTGTCACAGACACTTGAAATGTTCAACTTAGATGAATTCTCTGTATATTCTGCATATGAAAATTTTCCTTATTTAATAACAATACAGACTGTATGTTGAGATATTAAACATAACCATTTTTAAATGCATATTACATATTTCATCTTAGTGTGCATATGCTATTTCTTTGATATCAAAAGAAACTGTTACAAAGTCATTATGAAAATGGCTACTCTACATATATTTTCCCAAAATGTATTATAACTTTTATTTTTCCTGCTACCTTAGAGAAAAGAGTATTTTATGATATTTCCCCAATATTCTATAGCAAGTACTTTTTTCCCATTTACTTTTAGGAATGCAGTAGAAACTAAAGGTTCAGAGAGTTCAGCTGTTATTATAACAACTTGTTGAAACTCTGACTTTTTCACTTATTATTGGTGCTATGGACCAAATTGGCCTCTCCTTCCCCAGTAGTCATATGCTGAAGCCCTAACCCCTCAATGTGACTGTATTTGGACACAGGCCTATAAGGAGTATAAGGAAGTAACAGATTAAATGAGGTCATTAGGGTGGGGCCCTGATCCCTTAGAATTAGATCCCTTAGAATAGGGATTCTATAAAAAAAAAACACACCAGAGAGAGAGCCCTTCCTCTCTCTCTTTCCACCATGTGAGGAGAGAACAATAAGAAAGACTGCAAGAAGCCAGGAAGAGAACTTTCACCAGAAAGCAACCATACTGGCATATTTATCTTGCACTTTCAGCATCCAGAGGTTGCTTCATTGCAACCTCTCAATCTATTTATCATTTTGTACTGGACATCTTCTTTCCTAATGAATAATGAAATATTGAGTATGATTCTAAATGAAATCAATATAGCCCATATTAAATTAAAAGTTGGTTTTCAACATAATTTTTTTTAATAACAAGAGTTTGTCCTACTAAATGCACACTGTTTTCTTTTAGAGATACTAAATGGTGGTAAGGGAAACTTAATGGTCAATAAGTTTGCTGTTTCCCACCCAATACTCCAGACTGAAAAGAAGACATTTCTCCCCTCAGCAAACCAAGCAAACAGCCTGTTTGCCATGCCTCTTACCTGAATGACCCAAATTGTTTTCCAGCATCAGATTGTGAGTATAGAGATAGAATAGGAAGGAAGGTAAGCGTAGAAAAAGTAATTGCCTCAGAAAGCTCATTTAGACTGTGGCTATAAGGACATAATTGACATTCTTTGAAGGCCTTACACCTATTCTCATTCACTTTTTTACTCCACCTTCTTTATGTCACTCTAGGACATCATCAGTTACTGCTTGTACTAACTGTAGCTTCTATGAGTATCTCCTCCTCTAATCTTTACCAAACTTCCATTCATCCCTCAAATATCCATTTAAGCACTACTTCTGGTAGAAGCCTTCCCTGGAGAGGACAAACACGCACACACCATACAAACATACTCAAAGGCAGGTGCTCATGACAATCTCTTACCTAGCACCTTGCGCTGCTGAATACTTAACATTCTCAGCTGCAATTAATATCAGCCTTCTCTTAAAGACCAGGACCGTATCTTCCTGATCACTCTGTCCTTAGTGATTAGCTAAGAGCCAGGCATATAGTTGACACTTTATAACACAGTATTCATGATTCCCTCATTGAATGAATTAATAAAACATACTTGTGGAGGAGAATGGGGGTACAAAGAGTAACAGTTCCACATTCTATGCATGAGGGCTTAGTGGTGAACTGTTGTCTCAGAAATGAGTAGAAATTCAACAGGAACTCTAATGAGTTGTACGATCATAAGAGAGCAGTTTTAAAAGTCAATTTTACGTGTTTACAGGAACAGATGAAAGATACTGGAATAGTGCAAAGCCCTCTCATATTATCCCAAAGCACTGACATGGGACCTGCATAATTTGAAAATGTTTATATCTTTCTAGCAACTGATATGAGTAAAAGCCTAGAGTAATTGTGTGAAAAATACAAATATAAATGCATTCATTCAATTTCTCAAGTAAATATAATTTTGCTGAGCAAATGGCAAGATTTCCTTAAAGCAGGATGATAGGAGGGGAAGGGCAGGGAGGGACAGATTGGGAGTTTGGGATTGACATGTACATACTGCTATATTTAAAATGAATAACCAACAAGGACCTACCATATAGCACAGGGAATTCTGCTCAATATTATGTAACAACCTAAATGGGAAAATAATTTGAAAAAGAATAGATACATGTATATGTATAACTAAATCACTTTGCTGTACACGTGAAACTATCACAATATTGTTAATCAATTATACTCCAATATAAAATAAAAAGTTAAAAAAAAACCAGGATGATAGGGATAATCACTAGCCTCCAACTTGCTTGATACTGTAACTTCATAACCATATTTAGTAAAATCTACAGGCTGTTTAATTGCTTTCCATTTTAAGTATTAACTGTTTTCCTCAGAACTTCAAATAAGGTCTCCAGACCAGAAGGCCATGGGAGTGGCCCATCTAAAAAGAATTCAGTTTTTTGAGAGTTTTTTCATGAATCAGTGTTGAATTCTGTCAAATGCTTTTCCTGCATCTATTGAGATTATCGTATAATTTTTATCCTTTATTTTATTAACGTGGTATATCGTATTGATTGATTTGTAGATGTTGAACCATCCTTGTATCCCTGGAATAAATTTCACTTGGTCATGGTGAATGATCCTTTTAATGTATTGTTGAATTTTTTTGCTAATATTTTGTTGAGGATTTTAGCATCTATGTTCACCAGGGATATTAGCCTACAATTTTCTTGTCACGTACTTGTCTGGATTTGGATCAGGGAAATGCTGGCCTTGCTAAATGAGTTTGGAAACGTTCCCTCCTCTTCTATTTCTGAAAGAGTTTGAGAAAGACTGCTATGGATAGAAACTCATGCAGGATTTCTATGTCATAGTCTGGAAGTAGATTTCTTCTTGTATTATGTTGAGGTACATTCCTTCTACACCCAGTTTGTCACTGCCCTCCATTGATACCAGACAGTCTGGGTCTGCCACAAGTGTGATTCCCAGCTCTGGGACACAACTGTTCACTTTGGGAATAGGGGGCCCTGGGGAAGCCTCCAAACTCGGTGTTGGCAACCAACACTGCGGCAAGGCAGACACAATCCTGTGTTTAGGTTCCAGCTTAAAGATTCTAAAAATATATCCTTGCCTCTAGGGTATGACTAAGCCTCCTAGCTGGAGGTCAATGCTCTATATTGTGAACTTTCAGTGGACCCTGAAGGATGACTGGGCTGCCCTGAAACTCCATGGGAAATGTGATGACATCATGCAGCTCTCTTGGACAAGCTGAGCCTGGAGACCTCCTTCTACAGCAGGTGGCAAAACTCCATCTTTTGCCAGGCAACTTCCCTGTATTTGGATGAAGAAGAAGTCATACAGAAGCAGAGAGGAGGCTCTGCCTGGGGGACAGGGCCCCCCATCTGACTCAGCCCCCATTCTAGGGAGCTAGTTTGGCAGGGGCTGCACCAAATGCACAAAAAGAAAGAAAGTAACATAACCTCATGTTTGATGAAGAAAAACAATGGGCAATTTCCATATGGCCATAACTCTCCTTCACAGGTAAGTATTATCTTGAAGGCCTGGGCTGCCCTCATGGGATCTACTAAGAAATCTTTGGGGGTGACACTACCATTGTGACGTTTTAAGTCACTTGTCTCTGCTTGTAGAGAAACCCATTGCACTGCTATGATTGTCCTCTGATATGGGTTCGACTATTGAAGACACTTCCCACCTAAAAGGAGGTAGCTGTGACATCTTTCTGTGAGAAGAGAACACAGGAGGTTATTCCAGACCTGGCTGGCCAAGAGGAGCACATTAATCATTCACTGGGCTAGTCTCAGGAACTTCAATGTTATTTATACTACATCTTGCTAAAAATGTTAACTTTATAGAAAATTATTTTCTGTATTTGGTATGTGACAAAGGGTTGGTTTTGAGTCTTGGCTCTAAGTAGGTCTTTTTATTCTTCTTAAACATTTCTGCACTGTCAGAAAAAAAAAGTGTAGAACATACCTCTCTATACCAAACTGAGTATAGAGTGAATACTTCAACATAATAAAACCCATATGACAAGCCTGCAGTTAATATCATTTTCAATTGTGAAAAGCTGGAAGCTTTTCCTCCAAGATAAGGAAAAAGAAAGGACGTACATTCTTGCCACTTTTATTCAACATAGTACTGGAATTATGAGCCACAGCAATTAGGCAACACAAAGAAACAAAAGAAATCTAAATTGGAAAGGAAGAACTAAAACTGTTTCTATTTGCAGATGACATAATACTGCATGTAGAGAAAACACTAAAGACTCCACAAAAAAAAAAAAAAAAAGAGTAGAACTAATCAACAAATTCAGTAAAGTTGAAGGAGATAAGATCAATATATAAAAATCAGTTGTATTTCTATACACCAATAATAAATTATCAGAAAGAGAAATTAAGAAAACAATCCCATTTATAATTACAGTAAAAAGAATAAAATACCTAGGAATAAATTTAACCAAGGTGGTGAAAAACCTGTTTACTGAAAACTGTAAGACATTGATGAAGAAATCGAAAAAGACTCAAATTAATGTAAAGATATTGCACGCTCATGGATTAGAATTAATATTGTTAAAACGTCCACACTACCCAAAACAATCTACAGATTCAAACATAGATGAAGATAACAATCCCAATCAAAATTCCAATGGCATTTTTCACAGAAATAGAACAAACAATTCTAAAATTTACATGGAACCACAAAAGACCCAGAATAGCAAACATAATCTTAAGAAAGAAGAACAAAGCTAGAGGCATCATACTCTCTAATTTCAAACTACACTACAAAGCTATAGTAATCAAAGCAATATGGTATTGGTATAAAAACAGGTACATAGATCCATGTAATAGACTAGAGAATCCAGAAATAAGCCCACACATAAACTGTCAATAAATTTATGACAAAGGCACCAAGAATATAAAATGGGGAAAAGATAATCTCTTCAATAAATAGTATTGGAAAAACTGAAAATCCACATGCAAAAGAATGAAACTAGACCCCTATCTTCCACCACACACAAGAAACAACTCAAAATGGATTAAAGATTTGAATGTAAGACCTCAAACCATAAAATTCCTAGAAGAAGGCATAGAGGGTAAGTTCCTTGACATTAGTCTTAGCAATTAGTTTTTGATTTGACACCAAAAGCAAAGACAACAAAAATAAACAAGTAAGACTATATCAAACTAAAAAACTTCTGCATAGCAAAGAAAACAAACAACAAAATAAAGAGACTACTGAATGGGAGAAAAATATCAGCAAACATGTAAGTGATAAGGGGTTAATATCCAAAATATATAAAGAATTAATGCAGTTCAACAGAAAAACAAAATAAAAACAGACAATCCAATTAAAAAATGGGCAAATGATCTGAATAGGCATTTTTTTTCCCAAAAAAGACATATGAATGGCCAACAGGTATATGAAAATGTGCCCAATATCAATAATCACCAGGAAAACAAATCAAAACCACAATGAGGGCTTCCCTGGTGGTGCAGTGGTTGAGAGTCCGCCTGCCAATGCAGGGGACACGGGTTCGTGCCCCGGTCCCACATGCCATGGAGCGGCTGGGCCCGTGAGCCATGGCCGCTGAGCCTGCGCGTCCGGAGCCTGTGCTCTGCAACAGGAGAGGCCACAGCAGTGAGAGGCCCGTGTACCACAAAAAAAAAAAAAAAAAAAAAAAAGACACAATGAGATATCACCTCACTGAAACCTGTAACACGTGTTGGTGAAGATGAGAAAAGGGAACCCTTGTACACTGTTGGTGAGAATGTAAATTGGTTCAGCCTGTCTGGAAAATAATATGGAGATTCTTCAAAATATTAAAAATAGAATTACCATATGATCCAGCAATTCCACTTCTGGCTATATATCGTAAAGAAATGAAAACAAGTTATCTGCACTCCCATGTTCACTGCAGCATTATTCACAATTGCCAAGATATGGAAGCCACCTATGTGTCCATCAATGCAATAATAGATAAAGAAGATTGGTAGAGTCAGCAGCCATCTTGGTTATCAGATTGGCTGTCACAGTATCATAGCGCTTGTGTTCAAATGACCCTCATTTACTTAATAACAGCGCCAAAATGCTAAACTAGTGATCCTGGTAATTCGAATATTATCAAAAAGAAGTTGTAAAGTGCTTCCTTTAAGTGAAAAGGTGACATAATAAGGAAACAGAAATCGTAGGACATGGTTGCTAAGACCTACGGAGCTTCCTACCCAAAAACTCTGAATGAAGCTTATAGTTTCTCTTCTAATGAGGGTGGCCATGGGGCTAACAGGGTCTTGGTGCTCTGGCCAGGTGTCAGGTCTGTGCCCCTGAGGTGTGAGAGCCGAGTTCAGGACAGTGGTTCACCAGAGACCTCCCGGTTCCACGTATATCTAATGGCGAAAGATCTCCCAGAGATCTCCATCTCAATGCCAAGACCCGGCTCCACTCAACAACCAGCAAGCTCCAGTGCTGGACACCCTATGCCAAATGACTAGCAAGACAGGAACACAACCCCACCCATTAGCAGAGAGGCTGCCTAAAATCATAATAAGGTAACAGAAACCCCCAAACACACCAGCAGATGAGGTCTTGCCAACCAGAAAGACAAGATCGAGCCTCATCCAACAGAATACAGGCACAAATCTTCAAAGAGACAAAAGCCCAGGACCAGATGGCTTCACAGGTGAATCCTATCAAACATTTAGAGAAGAGCTAACACCCATCCTCAAACTCTTCCAAAATATAGCAGAGGGAGGAACACTGCCAAACTCATTCTACGAGGCCATCATTACCCTGATACCAAAACCAGACAAAGATGTCACAAAGAAAGAAAACTACAGGCCACTGTCACTGATGAATACAGATGCAAAAATTCTCAACAAAATACTAGCAAACACAATCCAACAGCACATTAAAAGGATCATACACCATGATCAAGTGGGCTTTACCCAAGGAATGCAAGGATTCTTCAATATATACAAATCTATCAATGTGATAAACCATATTAAGAAATTGAAGGAGAAAAACCATACGATCATCTCGATAGATGCAGAAAAAGCTTTTGACAAAATTCAACACCGATTTATGATAAAACCCCTTCAGAATGTAGGCACAGAGGGAACTTACCTCAACATAATAAAGGCCATATATGACAAACCCACAGCCAACATCATTCTCAATGGTGAAAACTTGAAACCATTTCCTCCAAGAACAGGAAGAAGACAAGGTTGCCCACTCTCACCACTATTACTGAACATAGTTTTGGAATTTTTAGCCACAGTCAACAGGGAAGAAAAATAAACAAAAGGAATCCAAATCAGAAAAGAAGAAGTAAAGCTGTCACTGTTTGCAGATGACATGATACTATACATAGAGAATCCTAAAGATGCTACCAGAAAACTACTAGAGCTAATCAATGAATTTGGTAAAGTAGCAGGGTACAAAATTAATTCATAGAAATCTCTTGCATTCCTATACACTAATGATGAAAAATCTGAAAGAGAAATTAAGGAAACACTCCCATTTACCATTGCAACAAAAAGAATAAAATACCTAGGAATAAACCTACATAAGGTGACAAAAGACCTGTATGCAGAAACTATAAGACACTGATTAAAGAAATTAAAGGTGATACAAACAAATGGAGAGATATACTATGTTCTTGGATTGGAACAATCAACATTGTGAAAATGACCATACTACCCAAAGCAATCTACAGATTCAGTGAAATCCCTATCAAACTATCAATGGCACTTTTCACAGAACTAGAACAAAAAATTTCACAATTTGTGTGGAAACACAAAAGACCCCAAATAGCCAAAGCAATCTTGAGAAAAAAAAAAAAAGAAGCTGGAGGAATCAGTCTTCTGGACTTGACTCTACTAGGAAGCTACAGTAATCAAGACAGTATGGTACTGGCACAAAAACAGAAATATATATCAATGCAACAGGATACAAAGCCCAGAGATAAACCCACTCACCTATGGTCACCTTATTTTTGATAAAGGAGGCAAGAAAATACAATGGAGAAAAGACAGCCTCTTCAAAAAGTGGTGCTGGGAAAACTGGAGAGCTACATGTAAAAGAATGAAATTAGAACACTCCCTAACACCATACAAAAAGATAAACTCAAAATAGATTAAAGACCTAAATGTAAGACCAGAAACTATAAAACTCTTAGAAGAAAACATAGGCAGAATACTTTATGACACAGATCACAGCAAGATCCTTTTTGACCTACCCCGTAGAGAAATGGAAATAAAAAAAAATAAACAAATGGAACCTAATGAAACTTAAAAGCTTTTGCACAGCAAAGGAAACCATTAAGAAGACGAAAAGAGAACCCTCAGATTGGGAGAAAATATTTACCAATGAACCAACTGACAAAGGATTAATCTCCAAAATTTACAAGCAGCTCATGCAGCTCAATAAAAAAAAAAACAAACAACCCAATCCAAAAATGGGCAGAAGACCTAAATAGACATTTCTCCAAAGAAAATATAGATTGCCAACAAACACATGAAAGGAGGTTCAACATCATTATTCATTAAAGAAATGCAAACAAAACTACAATGAGGTATCACCTCACACCAGTCAGAATGGCCATAATCAAAAAATCTACAAACAATAAATTCTGGAGAGGGTATGGAGAAAAGGGAACCCTCTTGCACTGTTGGTGGGAATGTAAATTGATACAGCCACTATGGAGAACAGTATGGAGGTTCCTTAAAAAACTAAAAATAGAACCCAGCAATCCCACTACAGGGCATATACACTGATAAAACCATAATTCAAAAAGAGTCATGTACAACAATGTACATTGCAGCTCTATTTACAATAGCCAGGACATGCAAACAACCTAAGTGTCCATCGACAGATAAATGGATAAAGAAGATGTGGCACATATATACAATGGAATATTACTCAGCATAAAAAAGAAACAAAATTGAGTTATTTGTAGTGAGGTGGATGGACATAGAGCCTGTCATACAGAGTGAAGTAAGTCAGAAAGAGAAAAACAAATACTGTATTTGTACAAATACCACATATATATGGAATCTATGGAAAAAAAATGGTTCTGAAGAACCTAGGGGCAGACAGGAATAAACACACAGACATAGAGAATGGACTTGAGGACACGGGAAGGGGGAAGGGTAAGCTGGGACGAAGTGAGAGAATGGCATGGACATACATACACTACCAAATGTAAAATAGCTAGTGGGAAGTAGCCGCATAATACAGGGAGATCAGCTCGGTTCTTTGTGACCACCTAGAGGAGTGGGATAGGGAGGGTGGGAGGGAGATGCAAGAGGAAGGAGATATGGGGATATATGTATACGTATAGCTGATTCACTTTGTTATACAGCAGAAACTAACACACCATTGTAAAGCAATTGTACTCCAATAAAGATGCTATTTAAAAAAAAAGAAGATATAGTGTATATTCAAAATGATATATTATTCAGCCACAAGAAAGAAATCCTGATTTGTGACAACACATATGGACCTTGAGAGCACTATGCTAAGTGAAATCAGACAGAGAAAATCAAGTACCGCATGATATTAATTATGTGTGGAATTTCAAAATGTCAAAATCTTAGAAGCAAAAATATAAAAGTATTTGACCAGGGACTGGGAGTTGGGAGAAACAGGTTGGTAAAAGGGCCCCAACTATCAGCGGTAAGATGAATAAGGTCAGAGGATCTTGTGTAAAACATGGTGAGTAGAGTTGATAAGATGACATTGTGTAACAAAATCAATAAGAGAGTAGATCTTTAATGTTTTTGCACACACACACACACACACACACAATAAATGTGTGAAGTGATGGATGTGTTAATTAGCTAGATGGGAGAAATCTTTTCACAATGTATACATATATCAAATCACCATGATGTAGACTTTAAATATTTTATGATTTTATATGTCAATTAAACCTCAATAACACTGATTTTTTTTAAGATTTAAAAAAACTGAACATTATGGAGTAATCTAAACTCATTAGTCAAGGCTTCTGTTTTCATATGAGTTGGTGCAATATTGTCAGTAAATCAGTAAAATAAAAATTTAAATCATATAGAGGCTTTGTTCAATTAATATCTGAGATAAACCAAAAATGATGTTCTCATCATTTTTAATCTCAGAAGTAATGTCTTTAAAATGAACATAGTTGAATCTGGAGAGAAAATATTTTTGTTGAAATATGCAGAGCTGAGGTCATCCTCAGTTTAAAGTACAGAGTTATGTATAAATAAACTATTTTATGCTCTCAATATCTCCATTAGGCATTTTTAAATGGATAAACATGTAACATCTAAAAGAAATAGTTTATAATATGTCAACAGTGTTGCTTTAATTTGAAGAAGAAAGCCTCTTTCTTCCTAGAAGCTCTGCTGGGTCACCTCTGAGTTGATTGACTCATCTTTAAACTCATAGTTTTGTTCTTTTGAATGCATCAGAATTTCCTTAAATGATCTTTATGCTGTCATATCTTAGGTGTGAGGTTATGATACAAAATTCAGAGAATTCAGATTTCTTTCGGAGTTTGTAGGTTAACCTATTTTTTATACAAAAGGTAATACTTAAGTTGATACTGTGGATTTTCTTCAAATCAAAGAACTGATGTAAAGATCGAGCTATGGCTAGTACTGAGGTGTTCTGATCTAAGTACAATTTTTCAGTCACACTGGCCTTTTCATTCTTAACCCTTACAACTAGATACATGATAAATTGTAACTAATACTAACAGATAATAGGTTATAAATTAAATATTCCAATTAACAGATAATTTTTGTAAGTTATGGGTAACAATATTTTTAAGGCTTTAGAATAGTTTTGTCAATAGATCTTTCTATGATAATGGAAATGTTTTATATATATGGTGCCCCACATAGTAACCAAAATCCACCTGTAACTATTGAGTTCTTGAACTATGTCTACTGCAACTAAGAAACTGAATTTTTTAATTTATTTAATTTTACGTAACTGAAACAAAGAATTACATATGGCTAATTGCTACTGTATCAGACAGCAAAATTTTAGAATATAGAAACACTGACTAAATTATCTTGAATAGTCACTGTACTTTATGGACATCATTATAAGATTGCTGATTGATATTTACAGTAATAAGATGATATTTAGAAACACAGCCTTTATGTTTCTGTAGAAACATATATGTTCACATGCTCATATCTCTATGACTGTATAGAGATCTACTCAACTATATACACCAGACTCCTAATGCAAATAATGGTTCTGCATTTGAATAAAGGGATACTAAGAGCATTCGTTAATTGAATTTGCTGTCATACTTGTTTCAGGAATGTTGTTTATAGCATTACCTTTACAAAAATCCATGGAACAAAATTTTCATTGTTCTTGATGCCAGGAAAAGCCAGGAAGTAAATAACTTATCATACATCTCTCCTTTTTTATCTGGCTTCCAGGAAGCTGAATCTAAATTTGTGTAGGAACCGATAACAAATTTCTAGATAATAAATTTACCACTGACTTTTTTTTTTTGCAGTACGCGGGCTTCTCACTTTTGTGGCCTCTCTCGTTGCGGAGCACAGGCTCTGGACATGCAGGCTCGGCGGCCATGGCTCACGGGTCCAGCCGCTCCGCGGCACGTGGGATCTTCCCGGACTGGGGCACGAACCCGTGCTCCCCGCATCGGCAGGCGGACTCTCAACCACTGCGCCACCAGGGAAGCCCTTACCACTGACTTTGAACTGAATTTTCCTATTTTTATTTTTACCTGTCTTAGCTTTATCTATTTATTCCTCTTTTTACGAATCTTACTATACTTCATAAAAGAAGGTATACAAATAGCCATAAGTACATAGGAAGTTCTAAATTTCATTAATAATTATGAAAATTCATTTTTAAATCACAATGAGATATCACGACACATCTACAAGAATGGTGAATACTAAATAAACATGAAAGAAAGAAAGAGAGGGACAGAGAGGGAGGGAAGGAAGGAAGGAAGGGGGAGGGAGGGAAGGAAAGGAAGGAAAGCAAGGAAAGGAAGGAAGGAAGGAAAGAAGGAAGGAAAACTTGGCGATATCAAGGGTCAGCCAGAATGTAAAAACAAGAACAACTGAAATTCCCATACACTGCTGGTAGAAGTATACATTTGTATAAAGCTGAAAATATGCATCCCTGTGACTCAATAATTCTACTGTGACACATAATATCAACAGAAATGCAACACGTGTGCACCAAAAAGCATGTACCAAATGTTCACTGCTCTACTATTTATAACAGCCACCATGTTGAACATGAACCACTTCATGTTCAACAATGGTAGAATTGATAAATAAATTATTTATTGTATATTCATAGAAATGATGCTACAAAGCAAGGAACATTATTGAATTACTTCTATCAAAAACATACTGTTGAGTGAGGGAATCCAGAAACAAAAGAATCCATACTTTATGAATCCATTCATATAAAGTTCAATCAGGCAAAATTTACCTTTGGTGTTAAAGTCAGGTTATGGTTACTTTTGGGGAAGACAGGAATAGTAATTGGGTGAAAGCACAGAGAGATTTTTAGGGTGCTTGCATGTTTTTTTACCTGATTTGGGACGTGATTAGACAGTGTACCTCATTTATGGAAATTCATAAAGATATACACTTAACATTTGAGCAATTTTCTGTCTGTATGTGATACATAAAATAATCTAGTTTACCTTAAAAATTCTATTACTTAACACGTATTTATGTGTCATAGTCCACATACTCTTAGAAGAGAGTCAATAAATAAATATATACATTGAAATAATTAGTGAGAAGTGGTAGACTGAAAAGCCTAAGGAAATTATTTTATCAAGGGCTAAAATTGCCATTTTTCATCATGCAAACTCGTGGTGTGTATGGTGCACAGTTTAGATATCATATTGTTTAAAGTGAGTTATGCTTTCTTAATATGTCTAACACAAGTCATATATATTGTATTATAGTATGGAATAAAAATAAGAACATGAAAAGTAATAATTTCAGAAATTCAGTTCACGAAAGGTTAGTTTTTATGTTTTTATAGTAGTATTCTACCTTGAAGGTTAAAAGGGAAAGTCAGTCTTAGAAATATTACTTATCTTCAAGCTATGAAGTCACTAACAAGGACAAAACTATGTTAAAAAAAATCCTGTGACAGAAATACTCATTAGCAATTTGATATGGGTATAGTTTGCATATATTATAATTACCTAGTATTTATAAACTCTATATTAATTTTTACTTTTCTTTTGGCTATATGCCTGCTTTTCTTAAGTTGATTTATTAATGTCCAAGGTTGCTGTGCAGTTTTATCCTCTTAGCAATAATAGACGCAATATATCACAAAAACAAATTTTTAAGAGAACATCATTAGAGTGATATAGCACTAGTAATAAACCCCTTCACACTTGGATGAACTTAAATCAGTTTCTCTTTATTGATTTTTGGTCATAACATAATTTTAAAGTTCAACTCAGTTAATAAAAGAAGATTTGCCCTAGTGTTATGGGCAAAATACTTGTGTTGTAAGTTCCCACTTCATTTGTGGAAGACCGGTATAGTCGTATCATATATAGAGCTTGGTTAGATGTAGCAATGAGAAGATTATTTTATGATAATCTTTATGTGTAATATCTTTTCCTCCCTCTTTTATTGATATTAATCCTTCAACTCATCCTTATCATGATAGGATCCAATGACTACAAAGTGAACGTTTATTTCCTATTGCCTTCGATTTGTATATATTTGTGAGGGTGTGTGTGTGTGTGTGTGTGTGTGTGTGTGTGAAAGATGTAAAAATGCAGTATTTAACAAATGTGAAGATAGTAAATCTGTTTAAATGATTCATTTTATCATGAGAATATTTTAATTATTTTTACTAATAATGTGATAATTTTCTTTAGAACGCTATATGTTATTTCTTTACGTAGGATTGCCAGTCCTATATAGAGAGTAGACTGGTTTTCAATCTTGTAATTCATTCATTAAACTAGTTTCAAAAATCAGTTAATCTAACCTGTTTTTAACACTATGAATCACAGACTTTATGAAGTGTCTATTCCACCAGGAGAATTAGTATCTTCATCCAGAATTAAGTAATCAATTGTAAGTAAAAAGGTAAAAAAAAAAAAAAAAAAAGGTTGCATATGAACTCAAATAAGGATGTTAAAATTTTCTTTATTGCTATTCTTCTTGTAAACTGTATATACCATAATGGTTCTCATTTTTCCCCACTGCAACATAACAAATTACATATACTACATGACTCCCTGGATTCATTCAGATACGGTCCACAGTATTTATAAAATGCTCAGTTATCTACCAATCCTTCCTGACCTTTAGTTTTTTTGCACAAGGAAACCAATCAGAATGCAAGAGAGCAAAAGTTCACACTTTTATAACCTTATATCCATTCCATATTTTTTAAAAAGTAAATTATTCACAAATAATTAAACTAAACTGCTTTAGTTTAAACATGTCATATAATATTTTTCCCATGTATGTGTTAAGACTGTAAATAAAAACAGTTGGTCCATAACACACTGAGCACACACTAAAGACAAAGGCAGCATCAGACAATTAGCAATCAATGGCTAAAGGAAAATTAAAGGATAATGTTGTTATTAGCTTGAATGATAGAGTATAATTTTCATTGACCCTTGATTCTGACAGCAAGAAAGGCAATAGATACTTGCTCTATTCTGTAGCAGCCTAAAAAAGATAAGCTCTGTATTTTAATGTATCTAGAGATAAAGGAGTCCTCTATGGAGTTGACCAGAGCCAAAATCCAAAATACATATACATCTCCAACATCTCTCTGTCACCACTCATCAAAGCTCCTGACATCTTTGCAAATTCAAATGTTATTTAACCTTTAAAAGTCAGTTTAAAGGTGTTCACTCATTCAGCAAATATTTATTGAGCTAGGCATCCTGTATTAGAAATATAAAGGAAAAAATAAGACACAAAACTCCTTCCTCAGTATAAAGGGCAGACAATCTAATTTGAAGCAGACATGGGAATAATTTGTTAGTATAGTAAAAACATGTCTACAGAGGGTGGTCAGGGTGAGGTTAAGCAACATCAAGAACTGTTAGAGGTAGTTTAACAGAGCCATTAAAACAGAAGCTTTAGGGCTTCCTCCCCAGGTGGCGCAGTGATTGAGAGTCCATCTGCCGATGCAGGGGACACGGGTTCGTGCCCCGGTCCGGGAAGATCTCACATGCCGCGGAGCGGCTGGGCCCGTGAGCCATGGCTGCTGAGCCTGTGCGTCCAGAGCCTGTGCTCCACAACAGGGGAGGTCACAACAGTGAGAGGCCCGCGTCCAGCAAAAAAAAAAGAAGCATAAGCTTCAGAATCATAAAGAACTAGGTTCAGATTCAATTGAAGACACTTGCCACGTTGCTAAGGTTGGATAATTTTCTTAACATACTTAAGCTTTCATATCTTAATCTATAAAATGACACTACTACAGTTTTTGTGAAGATGGGATGAAATAATACGTGTAAAGCACCTAGGTCCTAGGACATAATAAATGCTCAATAAAGCACAGATTTCATCTGCTGCACTTTCATCTGAAGACAGTATTTTGAGCCAGTGTGCATCGTGACCACAAAAAAGATTAATGTCTACTTGTAAATAAACTAAGAAAAATTTTAAAAACTATTTGCTGAATGTCTAATACTATCTGCTTGCCTCTATGACATCACACAACATGATTATTAACAAAATTAACATAACAGAAATGAAATAGTTGTTTGCTGCAATCTCAAAGAAATGCATTGCTGATGAGACCTGCATTAGAAATATTGGCATAAAACCTTTTCTAAAATGGCACATAAATACGGGACCTACTTTGAGTTTCATTTGGTAAGAAGTTCAGTTCTTTGTGGCTTTAACTAATAACATCTGAAGTACAAATTAAATTTTTTTCTATAGGGAGACTTATCCAGAAAATTACAGGCAATTTAATCCTTCCATAATATATGAGAAAGAGAATTTTTTTTCCCCAAAACACTAACTCTACTCTTCTACCAGTAAAACATTATCCTGGCTACAGCATTCATCCTTTTGTCTATTCGTTTGTTTGCTTGTTTATTTTAAGGACCCCAAGATGGTAAGCCAATAAGAAAACAGAGGGCAAAGTCAGGTCATGTTCTCATGAGATTTAAGTCTGTGAGAGAACATCTAGAATTAATAACGTGTGAACCTGGAGCTAGTCAACCAGCTAATTGCCTTCAACAGTGTTCATCATTAATCCAGATATTGCCATTCTATTTTAGTTAAATATGGAATTTCACATTGGCAAGAGAGCGGCTACAGTACTGCTCATATCTCACTAAAGGTTGACTGCCTTTTTCCACCATATGCCAATGGCTCATGCTGGCATATGTTTATATTGTGGTATATATGCTGGTAATCTAGGTTCACGTACCTCGATGAAAGATCTACACAAATTTACACTTAATATGTAGAATGAGATACTCTAAATTCTGAAATATAGTCGTGTTCACTATTTTTAAAATCTCAACACTTTTTTTTAAGTTCAGCGTATTTCCTAGAACTTTCATTCTGCAATGTTGTATGCCACTTTTTTAACCACTCAAATGTAATCATCTAAAACAAACACACACATGTACTCCCTGTGGAGTGCAGGAAACACACAGTATGATTCCTACTAAAATCCGCTCCTTTTTGTGGAGTGGATTTTATAAGAATTTAATTATTTATACTAGCCTTGCCTGCAGCATTCTTCTACTACTTACTGACCCTGCCTAGAAGCTTTAAAGACCCAATGGGCAACTATATCATATATCTCCCTTGTTCTGATCATTCATCCCTGAAATTATGCATCCTTCACTCCTTTACCTTCTAAAGAGTGGTATGAATTTTGTGTGTAGCCAAACTAACCATATGACACACCCTTAGCAACAAAATAGAAGTCTGTACAAACTCTCCAGTTTTGTCAATGAAAACAGCCTTTTATTATAAAGTGACAGTTTTATAACTTCAAAAATGGGCTTTCATTTTTATACCATACTTAATTCAGGAATAGAATATATATATTTTTTTATCAACTTGACAAAAAAAAAATGAGAATTTTTCATCAGCATTGTCAGAGGTAAAGGAACCTTCCATGGTGAAAGAAGTAGAAAACGAATGCAGTACCTTAAGGATGAAGAAAATAGTTTTAATTTTGGATAGTCACTTTTGTAGCATTTCAAAGATCAAGAATCTTGCTTATCAAAACAGAATGTAGTCATCACAATGTAAAGCCCTTAGGCAATGAGAACTGCAGCAAAATATTTTTCTCCTTTTATAGCTGGATCAGTATTCTTTGTGTGTGTGTGTGTGTATATATATATACATACATATATATATATATATATGTATGTATATATATATACACACACACACACATTGAGTCCCTTTCACCTACTATTTTTCATATTTGCTACAAATTCTTCAATGTCACAGGAGACTGAAAGACCTCAATTAAATCCAAACACATAAATACACTATCTAGTGGATACAGACATACACACAAAAAAAACCTTTTTATTCACCATTCCGAATAACAGCATTGCTTTGCCTTAGTTATAAAACCAGAGATTTGCCTTTGCCTAGCCTAAGAGTTAATTTAGAGATATTTTAACAGAAGATAATGAATAGGGACATACTGTTTCCTAGACTCTTTGCTCCTGAAATAATACATACTAAGTGCCATCTGAGTACCCTAGTATATCTCTAGCTCTCATCTTGTTGGAGATGACAACAAAGAATGTGCTGACGATGATCAACTCCTTTTGCTAAAAGATCCTTGCAAGTATTTTTCCCTCTGTCTGGAAGGTGCATGCCTCCCCATCAAATCCAATTAATGTTTTCTTATTCTTCAGTTTTTAGTCAAATAGTAACTTTTGGGGAGAAGTCTTCCTGACCTCCTTTATCAGGTTAGATCCCCCAATATATATTCTATGTACCTCTACACTTATCCTATTGTTATTTGTGTTTTTGATCAGTTAATATCTCAATCCCCTTACTATGCTGTAAGCTGCATGAAGACAAAAATCCTATTTATTTTTGCCAATTTTGTGTCTCTGGCTTCTAGTAAAGGATGTGGTACTAAAAAGTATTCCATATATTTCTTTTGAAAAATATTAATGATTCTATTCCAGACTTTCTGTTATCTGAACCAGTTTATAGTAGACTTCACACTACCTCTCTGTTGTTAATAACTGAAGAAACAATTGTATCTCATGCTCTGATTGAACCATGGATCAGGAAACAGGAGCCATATTTGAGTGGCAGTCTCTAGTTTGCAAATATATACAACTGTGCATAAAAACTGCTTGGAGTTGATGCGGTCAGGGGCCATATATCTCTAACAGCAATTCAGATGTTAGCTGCTGGAATCAATACAAAAGAGCATATGTTCCTGAGACTCAGGAAATTACTAAGCATTAAATGAATATATAACTTCAGTTAATATGCAAGGCATTCCTTTTGTAATAAGGATATGTTTGCTGAAAATTTACCCAGAGAGAGAGAGAGAAGAAATTAGTCACTTTATGTGGCCACAGTCAGGTTTCCAGATACAGACCTCTCAATGAGCTTCAGAAAAATGCAAATTCTTTCCTCCAATAGCTTCATTTATGACAGACACACAGACACACATACTCTATCACTTAACATTCACATTTAAAGGTGCTTTCCCAGCTTCGACGAATATTTGTTAAAGAGGTAAAAACAATCTATAGCTGTCACAACACAAAAAGAACCTGTTAAAAAGATTCCTGTAATAATTAATTTGAAAAATCTTATTATTAAGTTTTATCATAAAATTCATTGATTCCTTAGTTTTCCTCTTCTATAGGAGAGACTTTTATGGCCACTATTCTTCAGCAGTCTGTGACCCTTCTCCAGCATAATCATTTAATTATACCCCACCAATGCTTGATCTATTACCTCTACTTCCTCCAAAAACTGGTTATCTATCTCTTAATATCTGTAAAGAATATTATATGGTGTACAAATTCTGAAAGTAAGGACAGCTTTTTTAACTCTTTGTTCACAGTATCCATATCCACAGTGTCTGGAACAGTTAGGCTTTAGATAAATATTTTTTAGTAAATTAAATAAACAAACAATTATGATAATAGCTCTTAAAAAAGCAATTCCCATATAAAATCAATGTATGTTTAGTGCTTAAGTAGATTGTTTTGTGGGATTATCCTGTGTGCTGTGGTTTCACTATCTATGTAATCTAGCAGTTCTGAATGACTGTACTATGACCTTTTGTTGCTATTAACCTTAATTCCTTATTATCAGAGACATTGACAACCAGGAATGGGAGGTATGAGTTAGTGGTCAAAATCACCAGGGAACATTTTCAACATTTCTGAATAATTGCTTTCTATCTATTCTGCTTCTATAAATTTCCCATTCACATTTTAAAAAATTATACAGTATGCAAATTTTAATTAAAAATTAATTAATTGACATGAATTGTAAAAAAAATTAGGAAATCAACTCATTCCAATCTGGTTTTAGCTCTAACACTCCTCTCGCTCAATTCATCAATGATTTCCTTATTGTCAAACCTAGGCGAAATAAGAGTAGCATCGACATATGTACACCACCGGATGTAAAATAGGTAGCTAGTGAGAGATCAGCTTGGTGCTCTGCGCTGACCTAGAGGGGTGGGATAGGGAGGCTGGGAGGGAGGCTCAAGAGGGAGGGGATATGGGGACATATGCATGCATATGGCTGATTCACTTTGGTGTACAACAGAAACTAACAGTATTGTGAAGCAATTATACTCCAATAAAGATCTATTAAGAAAAAAAAATCTAGTGGATATTTTTCAGCTATCATACTTACTTAACATTTGCTTAGCAGCATTTAACACAGTCAAACACACTCTTCTTCCTGATACACTATAGTCTCCTGGCTTTCATGACACCATATTATCTTGGCTTTTTCTTACCCTCACATTTCCACTTTTCCCCTTCAGGTTCCAGTTTAAATGTCACTTCTAAGTCTTGCCTGACCCTCCTAACCTCTTTTGCATTTTGCTTTGTAGTAAAACCCTGCAGTTTACCTTCTCAGTTGTGACTAACATTTTCCAACCCTGCATATTTTCTTGGGTGGTTATGTGTTTGATGTCGTCTAACCAACTCCCACTAGACAATTTTCAGCAAAGGAGATACTATGTCTACATTATTTAGAAGGGTATCTTTTAAAACAATTTTAGGTTCACAAAAATTTGAGCAGGCAGTTCAGAGATTTCCCATCCACCTCCTCTCCCTATTCATGGACAGCCTCCCCCATAATCACCATCCCCCTCAGAGTGGCACATTTGTTACAACTGATGAACTTACACTTACTCATCAGTATCACCCAAAGTACACAATTTATATTAGGGTTCACTCTTCATACTATATATTCCTCTGATACGTTTCTTATCACCTCCTGCTCTCAGTGCCTAAACCCTGTCCCCAATTTAAATAACTCTTAAAGGGCTAGGATCGCAATTATTGGGACACACGCTAAACACATACACACACAAGAAAAATACATATACATATATACACATATATATATATACACATATTCATTGTTTATCTGAAAATCAAATTTAAACTAGGCATACTTTATTTGTTTGTTAAATCTGGAAACCCTATAAGGGGCTAATCCCATTTACTAGTAAGCTACAAAATATTTTCCTAAAATAGTGAAAGTTTGCTTTGTTACTAATCAGTCCTAATTTCTATAATATTTTTGTTGCAGTTTAGGTATTTTTTTTCTTAATAAGTACAGTTCACAGCCCTATAATTACCCTGCATGAGCCTTTATCTTAGCAATACCCTGATATTAAATTTATCTAATATGTATTTGTCTTTCTAACTACACACATATTCCTTGAAGATACTCACTTCTTGTCCTCCTAAACCATAAGTCTATTGCTCTCCAGCATGTTCAATCATGCACAGATTCAAAGTATATACAGGCTCTAATTAGACATGTGTTCTTCAACAATCAGTTCCTAAAGATATTGAAGGAATGACGCAGAATGTAATTTGGAAGCCAGTATAACTCTATGTTTGTAATGGCATAATTATCTCAAGTTTGTCTCTATGTTACATTTTTCCTAGATTTCCCCTTAAAAGTAACATAGTACATTAATTTTCTGATGTTATTTATTGACTTTCTTCTTAGTAAATTATTTTTTAAATAACTATCATATTGGTAAGTCACTATTATTTGATGTCCAAGCTTTTAGCATCCAGTGTAACATCACTACACTTTTATTTCTTCCATTGAACCATTAGTGTTTGAACTTACTCAAATTAAAGCCAGGAAAATGAATCCTGAACACTTCTAATGAAACTTTTTCATTAATTACTTTCCAGTCAAGCCAGTGATCAACAGCCCAATGTTAGGTTAGCGGTAACATTAAGACATATAAAATAAGCTGTCAAGTTTCTGTGTTAAATTCATATAGAAGTATTCACAATCCTGTAAAATATGTATTTCTATGGACATAAGCATTATTTGCCATGTGCTATCAAAAATGTTTAGTAGGAGAATCAATAATGCTTATTCTATACAATTAAATACATTAATGCTATAATTTTTGTGTTATTTAAATTATAATTTACACCAAATTTAAAACGTCAATTGAAACATCACATCCAATCCTTCTCCTTTCTCAAACTATATGAACTTCACTGTTTAAAGATGTGTAAAGTTGAAGTTAAATGGCTCAAGTCAAGCCAAGTCAGTATACCGTGACTTCATATATGCTATCCTACAGTTATCAAATAAAGGGATTTTCATTTGAATCATGAGTTTGACACCTAGAAATAACTTGGGTGGGATCAACAGAGCTATGTTATCTGGGGTGGGAGGTGGAGATAATAAAGCCAAGGTTGCTGTATAAATAAAAATGAATCCTAATTAACCTCTGCTGCCAGCTGAGCAAAAACGGGAAAAAAGAGGCCAGATGTATTACTCTTCTTCTTACCTATTTACCCTTCACTAAGAAAAAAAGTGGGGGCTATTAAATACCTCTGTCATAACACTATCCTGACGACAGCTCTAAGTTAGGCAGTGAACACCCCTGCCTTCCGCCGCCTGCTGAATGCAAGAAGAAAGTACCATGGGAAGCAGCAACATGCGGCTTAAAAAAGCACAAAGAAAGGAAAAGGTTATGCATTTAGTGTTACTATACTATTTTAATGAAAGTTTGGATAAGATGCAAAACATGGGGTAACAAAATGATGTAACTGAAAGTTTACTGGAAGAACAAGCCTTTTGGTACTTGAATGATATTTTGAATTTGCATTTTAAATTTTAAGAATTTGAGTTATTATGCCCTTGTTCTTTGTAATGTTGAAAAGAATTCTAATTAGCACACTAACGAATGCCAATCAAAATCCAAATTTTTTGTGAATCATCTTTACAAAATTAAATTCTAGGGCTTCCCTGGTGACGCAGTGGTTGAGAGTCCACCTGCCGATGCAGGGGACACGGGTTCGGACCCCGGTCCGGGAAGATCCCACATGCCGCGGAGCTGCTGGGCCTGTGAGCCATGGCCGCTGAGCCTGCGCGTCCAGAGCCTGTGCTCCGCAACGGGAGAAGCCACAACAATGAGAGGCCCGCGTACCGAAAAAAATAAAAATAAATAAAAAATTAAAAAAATTAAATTCTAAATTTATTATATGCCAATCCATTTAGATTTTAGGTCTTTTTTAGAAGTCATGTGAAAACTTTTCTGCCCTTTTTCCTCATAGCATTTTAACACATTTTACTATGTAAAAACTTTCATCTTCAAACAATTTGTACAGTTTTCATATTTGGACAAATTATGATAGTTCCATTATTAACTTCAACTAATATATCAAGTAACAAATTTAAATAACAGAAGTAATTCTGTTACTAGATATTTTAAGAATGCGTTAACTCTGTGAGGCTATAAAGCTAAGTACATGATAAATTTAAAAAATAAAAATACTTTCTTAGCATTTGGAGAGGTAATTTCCTCATGCTAACAATTACATGCGGTTGAAATAGATCATTTGGCTAGAACGTGAATAGATTCATTCTGTCATCACTATGCACGATCTGATGAAATACGGAATATTGCCCTGTCAGCCAAAAATAAGTTTGAACAATCTCATTGTGACAAGAAAAGCAAACAGAAATCACTGTAATATTTTATCACATGACATGGAAAATATCTATCTTATATAAGCAGTTAGGACTTACGTAAAACAATGTATTTAAGTATAGCTCCATAAAGGAGTCTAAATTAATTAATCCACATACAATTCACAGTAATGGGAACTTTATATTCAATGTAAAGGATACTTTTTCTCTCTCTATTCCTCTCTCTCAATCCCTCCTATTTCTTTCTTTTTAGCTTCAAACTAATATTCCCAAGGTTATGTGGTCCTTATGGTAGGCAGAATTCTAAGATGGCCCCCAAGAATTCTGCCCCATGATGTAATCCCTTGAACATGCATGAGTCATTTGAATAAGATATAATTTCCCTCTCATAATTATATTATTCTTGCTACTTTTAGTCGGTTGATTTTGAGTTAATCAAAAGGGAGATTATCCCGGGTGGGACAGACCTAATCAGGCAAGCCCTTTAAAGTCAGAGCAATTCAAAGCAGCAAACATATTCTTCTGCTGACCCAGAACAAAGCAAACAACCATGTTATGAACTGCAGGTGGAAGAAGCTACATGGTGAGGTCCTGAGACTGGCCTGTAGGTTCTGAGAGCAACACTAGGCTGACAGCCCTAAGAAAATGGGGAGACTGGTCCTGCAGCTACAAGGACCTGAATTCTTACAACAACCTTAATGAACTTGGGAGAGGACCTCGATCTCCAAGTAAGAAGTCAGCACTGGCTGATATCCTGATTTCAGCCTTGTGAGGCTCTGAGCAGAAAGCTCAGCCATGTTGTACCTGTACTTCTAACCCACAGGAATTGACATGATAAATGTATGTTGTTTTGAGCCATTAAGTAGGTGGTAATTTGTTATCCAGCAATAGAAAAACTAATACAGTCCCAAAGCTTTATCTGAGTGTAGGAAATTTTGTTCTCTGTTGAAAAAAAATAATTATGTAGTTTTAGAAAATTTACTAACTTTAACCTGTTCTACCCATTGAAAAAGATAATCACTGATAAACTCATTGCTTAAAATGCAATAAGCATAGGCATTCATCTAAAAACAGTGACATACAATTTTGGAAGAGGACAACAAAACAGTGTACATATATGTGAAGGATTTACAAATGTCAAACCTGCACTTAGATGATTTGAGCATTATAAAGTGGTAAGGCCTCCTTCTCAGAAAACTCATCTGTATATGCACATTTAGTTATGCTGTATGCTAGAGTACAATATAATAGAAGAGAGGAGATAATTTAAATCACATATTTCCGATAGACTAATGAGCCTTCAAGATCTTCAATGGATACTTTAATTCACACATTCATTCAGCAAGAACATTTTTATGGGGCTATTTTATTCATAGTGCTGACCAGAATTATAATACTGGAGGGAGAAAGAAGCAGAAAACAGAATTCTCATTCTTCAGAGCCTATCACATATGTGAGCTAGTAGAGGAAGAGAATATAAACAAAGACCCCAATAAACCCCACCTAGGTGCTACAGTTCAGTGGCAAGTAAGTGGGGGATGGGAGTCTGTTTGTATAGCACTAGACATCTTTTAAGTAGTTCATTTTTCTGTAAAGTTTAGAATCGTCTAGACAATAAATGTCAACTAATTACCTTAACTAAGTCAAAATTTATCTACTTGTGAGGTATGCCGGTAAGTTTGTAATGCCTGCTTTAAAAGACAAGAAACTCTAGAATTGAACAATATTGACAAAATGCCCAACTAGGAAATGGTAGAATGAGACCTGTGTGTTTGTTTGGAATTGGGATATCAGTATGAATTCATGGCAAGGTGCAGAAAGAGAGAAAGAGAGAATGTATAAGTATGTATGACACAAAGGCAAATAATGTATAGTGCTGCAATTATGCAACACATAGTCTAATATGAAAAGCATAATGAGGAAAACATCACTAAAAATAATATAGGAATGATAAAGTTAAGAGAGAGGGGAGCAGAAAATTTTATAGAAACATATGATTAGAACAACTAACCCAGAAAAAGGTGAAAGAGGGGCTCAGGAATCTCTTCAAATAAAAAATGATGCCTTAGTGGAATCTGGATGGATTAAATTTGGGGTTGAGAAAAGGTTGGGGATAGTATGCTTGTGACAGGCAAGGTACCCTAGGTAGAAGGAACCATGTATGCAAAAGCATATCATTAAAGGAAACCATGTTCCACTTGGGACACTGCAGAATGTGTGTGGAGAGTGTATGGAGTAAAGTGAACAGCAAAGAGAGGGGCCAAGCTTAATATTTGGATTTCACAGTGAGGGCAAAGGAGATCATGAGAATACGGTAGTAAGGGTTTATCACAGTCTTCATTTTAGAGAGCCTACTCTGGCTGTCTCTGTCTTAGAAAGAATTATTACTGAAAGCAAAGATGTTTAGAATTGTTATAATTATCCAGGTGATAAATAATGACAGTCTAAGAAATAATAAGTGGTTCTGGAAGGAAAAGGACAGGAGAGGCCTGTTACATGTATAAAGTAAATTCATGGGGTTTAGTGTTTGATTTCATGTGGACGTTAAAAAAAAAAAGTTGAAAATAACTACCATGTGCCTGGCTCAAGCCATTGGTTAGATAGTAGTTCCCTTAAAATGTTACAGAATGTAGAGAAAGAACTAAAGATTACAGAAAGAGGAAGGTGATGGTGCTTGGCTAAAGCTCAAACAAAATGGGATAGAAATGCACAGAATTAACAGATATCAAAATATGGGTTGCAACTTAAAAAGTCTGTGTGTAGATAGGCTACAAAAATAATACTTTACCCAAAATAAAATATACTATTTCTACTATCTCACTTAATTGATTTCCAATAAATATCATGTTCTAAGATAAGCAAAATTTAAATTCAAAGTCCAGTTTAATGCCTTTCAGAGGCAATTGAGGTAAAATATCTTTTTGTTTAAATTGCCAAGCATATTGTTGAACATCATCACCCAGATCATCAAGGACATACCATTTTCAGAATAATTACTGTCTTTAAGTAATTAAAAACCATAAAACATGTAACACAAAAATGCATGTAGGTTTCAAACAAACTCTCTTAGTTGAATGTTGTACATATGGTTTGCTGAACACATTTTGCAAATCTTGTCTATATAATATGAATTATACATACTCATTCAGGTTATTTTAAATCTATCTACTTATGTATCTAAAATTAGGAATTTCCTGGTGGTCCAGTGGTTAGGACTCGGCGCTTTCACTGCCGAGAGCCCGGGTTCAATCCCTGGTCGGGGAACTAAAATCCTGCAAGCTGCATGACAGAGCCAAGAAAAAAGAACAATAAAATAAAATGAGGAATCATTATATAAAACTTTGTCATTAACGATGAGCATCGGGGCTCCCCTGGTGGCGCAGTGGTTGAGTGTCCGCCTGCCGATGCAGGGGACACGGGTTCGTGCCCCGGTCCGGGAAGATCCCACATGCCGCGGAGCGGCTGGGCCCGTGAGCCATGGCCGCTGAGCCTGCGTGTCCGGAGCCTGTGCTCCGCAACGGGAGAGGCCACAGCAGTGAGAGGCCCGCGTACCGCAAAAAAAAAAAAAAAAAGATGAGCACCATAATGACTCTGGGGTCTCAAAAAGCCTGTGAATAGTGACATTCCAGAAATCACAGGGGAATCATGCACTTACTGTGGAATCTTTACATTATGCATAAAATTGATACCATTACATAAACTAATGACTGGGCTTTAATTCACTTATACCTAAAAAATCCACAAAAGACTGTCAATTTTACCCAAATTTAAGAAATTGATTTATTTTTCTTCATCTACTTTGGAAACACAATTAGGATGTGGACATCAGCAATACTAGGAAAGTTTACCAAGACACCTAATTTCAACGATTTGATCTTAGAAAACTAATTTCCATTTGCTATTTCTACAATTTTTTTCATCTAGTTTTACAGAAAACCAGAGATAGCTGAGCATTAGATTATAGACAGGTTTTGAAGAAATGATTTCACACTAAGAATCAAGAAAAACATTCAGACATTCCAAACAGACAAAACCTTAGGGTGTCCCACAGAAAAAACAAGTTTTAAAACATTTTATCTTTGCTCTTCAACCCGTTTTAAATTATTTGTCTGGGCGCCTGATGGGCTTATACCTAGAGAGGCCTGGAACTTAAAAAAGAGGAGGATATTTTCCTTCCATCTTTCATTATTTCAGATTGAAATGTCAAAGTGCCTCGATATCATACGTAAGTGCCAGAAGCAGCATTAAAAATTTGGCTCTTGATAAATGCCTTCAAAGAAACCTCGTTTTCATCAGGAAATGGCAATTACATGGATAATATGGCCTGCCAAGGTTTATTCTAGAGAAGGGAAATGTTCCATAGTGTGGATATTTTCCTTACATTTATTCATACTTCATACATATTAGTTCTCATAGAAACATATGATAAAAATTAAATAGACACAATCCAGTACAACACATGCTGCTGTTTATTTTCCTTATATTTTTACTCCTCCTGTACCAATACAACTAACCCTGGCATGCATTTATTTATTTATTTGGACAAAATCTTGCAGTCAACTAAGATACGAAATAATTTGGTTCATTTTTCTATTTACTTTTCTTTATTTAAAAATTTAGTTCATTCTTCAATCTCCTTTTTGAGAGAATTTTAAGCAAGGATTTTAATAATTTTAATGTTATATCACATATCTATGAGCCAGACTGTTACATTGGCAGCAGTATTAAAATTTTATTTTGTTTTCTAGTCTTCCCACAATTCCTGTGAAATGTAATGGCTTAAAGAACCAAACTGTAATATTTCAGTCTTGTGAAAAGTGCTAAGTACAATCACTCCCAAAAATCTCTATAAGAAGAGTAATGAAAAGAAAACTGAATTTGGGGTCTGGATTTCGAGGGTTTTATCAGTTCAAGCACTTATTAATTAATGGTCTTTATTAAATCACTTAAACACTTTAAGATTTAATTTCTTCACACATAAATAGAAATACTACACAAATGCCCTACATTTCTGACAAGGTTATATGAGGATTACATGTTACAATTTATATCAAAGTGCTTTGTATGGAATAAATCACCATCCAAAATATTATCAAGATGGTTATTTCCACTCAGGGTCCTGAAGCTACTTCTGAAGGCAGTTTTCATCATGTTCATCTTAACGAATGAGCTATCATAAATGTCTCTTCCTATCCCTCTGCTGCTGGTTATTTTCAAGTTATCTGTCAGAGCTAAACCCCATTCAAAGTATTTCCTTTCTTGGGAGGCTTGTTTTTACCCATAACCTCAGGTTTTCTCTCCACTTGAAAACACAATTCAACTTTAACAGGAGGTCTTTATAATGATAATGTGGTATACTCCTTCAAACATAAAGTGGTATGAAATAGAAAATTATGCTATTATATAAATACAAAAAACAAGTGAAAGACAGAATGTTTTTATCTGCCAGAACTCTAATCCTAAAGGGACTGAATAACAAGCTTTTCAGAGGAGGAAAATCAAGTTAAATGGAACACACTGTTAAACATTAAGAGGAAAAGTATTGGGTTGGCCAAAAAGTTCATTCAGGTTTACTTTTTGACCAATCCAAATAATACAAAAAGAAGTAAAATGGGGAAGCAGCAAGATCATCTAACTGGATATTCTAAAATCCAAATTTTAGATAAAAATGTATATCTTGTGACCATGATCAGATAGTTCAATTTTTCTAAATTGCTTATTATGAAATCTTGAATTGATGCTTTTAGCAAATTAAACAAGTCTTATTTGATCTTCTATGAAGGTAAGGTAAGAATAAACTAGAACAGGTCATGAATGTTTGTTTTAAACTATAACCTAACCATTAAGAAAATTAGCAATGGGAATTTGAATGCTTTCCTGAAATCATATACAAAAATATAATTTTATTTCCAGAAAATTATTAGCAATTAAATTTAGTTCCAGATAATTAATAAATTTATTCAAACACTAGGGGACAGAATCCTTGGGATTTCATAATGCTATCAAAGAGTAGAAATATTTTTGAGGAAAATCTAAAAATGTATATGTTCACCATTTATGACAAATACACAGATTACTGTAACATTTTTGGAGAAGTAGATTCTAGGTTTGGCGGGGGAATTCACCTATCTAAACTACAATGTGCCTAACAAGATATCATCCCACCTTTGTACAACCATCTTCAATGAGAGGAAATTTACCAATTCTCAAGGGAGGTCATTTTATTTTCAGTCAGATGTCATTAAGTCCTTCCTATTAGTCGAAAAAATCTTGTTTCTCCACAACTTCCACCCTTGCTGCCCTTTAAATTTTCAGAGAAATTTCCCTTCCCTCTTGCATATGACAGGCTTTATATTTCAAAGATATCTTCTTCTTCCTGGATTTTTATCTCTCAAAGCTAAATATTTCATGTTTTAAAAATTAGCCTTCTTATGACTTGGTATCAGGAGCCTGTATCATCCCAGACACTTATCTTTGAAAAAATTCCAGTGTCAAAATGTCTTTTAAAAGCAGTAGCCAGAGGTCAGTAGAACATGTCAAGAACATAAGATCTGAAACTGTAAAAACTCTATAAGAAAAAAAAAAATCTTCTTAACTTCGGCCTTGGCCATGATTTCTTGGATATGACAACAAAAGCATAGGCAACAAAAGCAAAAATCAACAACTGGGACTACATCAAACTAAAAACTTCTTTGCAACAAAAGAAACAATCAACAAAACCTACATAATAGGAGAAACCTACAGAATAGGAGAAAATATTTGTAAACCATATATTTGATAAGGGGTTAATATCCAAAATTATAGGGAACTAACAACAACAAAAAACCAAGCAACCCAATTTAAAAATTAGCAAAGGAACTGAGTAGACATTTCTACAAAGAAGACATAGACATGGTCAACAGGTAAACGAAAAGATATTCAACACCACTAATCATCAGGGAAATGCAAGTCCAAATTCACAATGAAATATCACCTCACACTTGTTAGTATGGCTATTATCAAAATAACAAAAAATAACAAGGGTTCTCAACAAGGATGTGGAGAAAAGGGAACCATATACACTTCTTGTGGAAACATAAATCGGTACAGGCACTATGGAAAATGGTATTGATGTTCCTCAGTAAAAAAAAAAATAGAACTACCATTATGATCCAGCAATCTACTCTGGGTATATACCCAAAGGAATTGAAATCAGGATATCATAGAGATAACTGCATCCCCTTGTTCACTGCAGACATGGAAGCGACCTAAGTGACTGTTGATGGATGAATGAATAAAGAAAATGTGGTATATACATAAAATAAAAAATTATTCAGGCTTAAAAAAGAAGGTAATCTTGCTATTTGAGACAATATGAATGAACATGGAGGACAATTTGCTAAGTGAACTAAGTAAGACACAGAAGAACAAATGCTACATGATATGACATATGAGGAATATAAAATAGTCAAAGTCAAAAAACAGTCTAGTGGGAGGGAGAAACAAGGAGATATTATTCAAAGGGTGCAAAATTTCAGTTACACAAGATGAAAAAGTCCTAGAGATCTACTGTACAGTATAGCCTCTAGCTAACAATACTGTATTATACACTTAAAAATGTTATAAGAGGACAGATATTATATAAAGTATTCTTGGGAGGTCGGCGGGAAGATGGCGGAAGAGTAAGACGTGGAGATCGCCTTCCTCCTCACGGATACACCAGAAATACATCTACACGTGGAACAACTCCTACTGAACACCTACTGAAGGCTGGCAGAAGACCTCAGAGCTCCCAAAAGGCAAGAAACTCCCCACGTACCTGGGTAGGGCAAAAGAAAAAAGAAAAAACAGAGACAAAAGAATAAGGACGGCACCTGCACCAGTGGGAGGGAGCTGTGAAGGAGGAAAAGTTTCCACACACTAGGAAGCCCCTCCGCGGGCGGAGACTGCGGGAGGCGGAGGGGGGAGCTTCGGGACCGCGGAGTGGTGCACAGCGACGGGTGTGGAGGGCAAAGCGGGGAGATTCCTGCACAGACGATCGGTGCCGACCGGCACTCACCAACCCGAGAGGCTTGTCTGCTCACCCGCCGGGGCGGGCGGGGCTGCGAGCTGAGGCTCGGGTTTCGGTTTTGGACGGAGCGCAGGGAGAGGACTGGAGTTGGCGGCTTGAGCATAGCCTGAAGGGGTTGGTGCGCCACGACTAGCCGGGAGGGAGTTCGGGGAAAAGCCTGCACCGGCCGAAGAGGCAAGAGACTTTTTCTTCCCTCTTTGTTTCCTGGTGTGCGAGGAGAGGGGTTTAAGAGCGCTGCTTAAAGGAACTCCAGAGACGGGCGCGAGCCGCGGCTAAAAGCGCGAACCCCAGAGATGGGCACGAGCCGCGGCTGAGGGCGCGAGCCCCCGAGACGGGCGCGAGCCGCGGCGGGAAGCGCGAGCCCCCGAGACGGGCGCGAGCCGCGGCGGGAAGCGCGAGCCCCAGAGACGGGCGCGAGCCGCGGCTGAAGCCGCGGACCCCAGAGACGGGCGGGAGACGCTGGGGCTGCTGCTGCCGCCACCAGGGGGGCTGTGTGCGAGCACAGGTCACTCTCCGCGCCCCTCTTCCGCGGAGCCTGTGCAGGCCGCCACTGCCAGGTTCCCGGGATCCAGGGACAACTTCCCCAGGAGTACGCACGGCGGGTCTCAGGCTGGTGCAGCGTCACGCCGGCCTCTGCCGCAGCGTCACGCCGCCTCTGCCGCCGCAGGCCTGCCCCGCACGCAGTGCCCCTCCTTCCCCCATCCCCCAACCCCCGGCCTGAGTGAGCCGGAGCTCCCGAATCAGCGGCTCCTTTAACCCCGTCCTGTCTGAGCAAAAAAACAGACGCCCTCCAGCGATCTGCGCGCAGGGGCAGGGCCGGGTACAAAGCTGAGCTCCTGTGAGCTGTGAGAGCAGGGAGGAGAGGGGGAGGTCTCTCCCGGCAGCCGCGGAGGCGGCGGATTGAAACTCCACAATCAACTTGATGTGCCCTGCATTGTGGAATACCTGAATAGACAGGGAGTGAGCCCAAATTGAAGAGGGGGAATTTAGGAGCGAGATCGGTGATTTTTTTCCCTTTTCCTCTTTTTGTGAATGTGTGCATGTATGCTTCTGTGTGAGATCTTGTCTGTATACTCTTGTTTCCACCATTTGTCCTAGGGCTCTATCCGTCCATGGTTTTTTTTTTAAAAAAAAAAAAAAAAAATTTTTTTTAATAACTAATTTTAATTGTAATAACTTTATTGAACTTTACCTTCGTTCTTTCTTTCTTTCTTTCTTTCCCTCCTTCTCTCCTTTAGACAGCGAATCACCCCAGGTTGAGGGGGTGGTCTCTGGGAGCAGGATTTATGATTTTTCCCCCTTTGCCTCTCTTTGTGAACGTGTATGTGTATGCTTCTGTGTAAGATTTTCTCTGTATAGCTTTGCTCCCAACAGTTGTCCTAGGGCTCTATCCGTCCATGGTTTTTTTTTAAAAAAAAATTTTTTTTTCTTAATAATTAATTTTAATTGTAATAACTTTATTGTACTTTACCTTCGTTCTTTCTTTCTTTCTTTCCTTCCTTCCTTCCCTCCTTTAGACAACAAATCACCCCAAATTGAGGAGGTGGTCTCTGGGAGCAGGATTTATGATTTTTCCCCCTTTGCCTCTCTTTGTGAACGTGTATGTGTATGCTTCTGTGTAAGATTTTCTCTGTATAGCTTTGCTCCCAACAGTTGTCCTAGGGCTCTATCCTTCCATGGTTTTTTAAAAAAAAAAAAAAAAAAATTTTTTTTTCTTTCTTAATAATTAATTTTAATTGCAATAACTTTATTGTACTTTACCTTTGTTCTTTCTTTCTTTCTTTCCTTCCTTCCTTCCCTCCTTTAGACAGCAAATCACCCCAGGTTGAGGAGGTGGTCTCTGGGAGCAGGATTTATGATTTTTCCCCGTTTGCCTCTCTTTGTGAACACGTATGTGTATGCTTCTGTGTAAGATTTTCTCTGTATAGCTTTGTTTCCAACATTTGTCCTAGGGTTCTATCTGTTCTTTTTTTTTTTTTTTTTTTTTTTTCTTTTCTTTCTTTCTAAATATTTTTTAGTACAATAACTATATTATACTTTATTTTATTTTTACTGTATCTTCTTTCTTTCTGTCTTTTTTCCTTCTTTCCCTCCTTCCTTCCTCCCTTCCTCCCTCCCTCCCTCCCTCCTTTCTTTCCTTCTTTGCTTCTTTCTTCCTTCCTTCCTTTCCTCCTTTCCTTCTTTCTTTCCTCAAACTTCTACTAATTCTCTCTACATTTTCTCCTTCTTTCCCTCCTACCTTCCTTCCTTCCTCCCTCCCTCCCTCCTTTCTTTCCTTCTTTGCTTCTTTCTTCCTTCCTTCCTTTCCTCCTTTCCTTCTCTCTTTCCTCAAACTTCTACTAATTCTCTCTACATTTTCTCCTTCTTTCCCTCCTTCTTTCCTTCCTTCCTCCCTCCCTCCCTCCCTCCCTCCTTTCTTTCCTTCTTTGCTTCTTTCTTCCTTCCTTCCTTTCCTCCTTTCCCTCTTTCTTTCCTCAAACTTCTACTAATTCTCTCTACATTTTCTCCTTCTTTCCCTCCTTCCTTCCTTCCTTCCTCCCTCCCTCCCTCCTTTCTTTCCTTCTTTGCTTCTTTCTTCCTTCCTTCCTTTCCTCCTTTCCTTCTTTCTTTCCTCATACTTCTAATAATTCTCTCTACTTTTCCTCCCTTTTATTCTGAGCCGTGTGGATGAAAGGCTCTTGGTGCTCCAGCCCAGGAGGCAGGGCTCTGCCTCTGAGGTAGGAGAGCCAACTTCAGGACACTGATCAACAAGAGACCTCCCAGCTCCACATAATATTAAACGGTGGAAATCTCCCAGAGACCTCCATCTTAACACCAGCACCCAGCTTCACTCAACGACCAGCAAGCCACAGTGCTGGACAACCTATGCCAAACAACTAGCAAAACAGGAACACAACCCCACCCATTAGCAGAGAGGCTGCCTAAAATCATAACAAGGCCACAGACACCCCAAAACACACCACCAGACGTGAACCTGCCCACTAGAGAGACAAGATCCAGCCTCATCCAGCACAACACAGGCACTAGTCCCCTCCACCAGGAAGCCTACACAACCCGCTGAAACAACCTTAGCCACTGGAGACAGACATCGAAAACAACGGGAACTACGAAAGTGCAGCCTGCAAAAAGGAGACCCCAAACACAGTAAGAGAAGCAAAATGAGAAGACAGAAAAACACACAGCAGATGAAGGAGCAAGATAAAAACCCACCAGACCTAACAAATGAAGAGGAAATAGGCAATCTACCTGAAAAAGAATTCAGAATAATGATAGTAAGGATGATCCGAAATCTTGGAAGTAGAATGGACAAAATGCAAGAAACAGTTAACAAGGACCTAGAAGACATAAAGATGAAACAAGCAACGATGAACAACGCAATAAATGAAATTAAAAGTACTCTAGATAGGATCAATAGCAGAATAACTGAGGCAGAAGAACGGATAAGTGACCTGGAAGATAAAGTAGTGGAAATAACTACTGCAGAGCAGAATAAAGAAAAAAGAATGAAAAGAACTGAGGACAGTCTCAGAGAGCTCTGGGACAACATTAAACGCACCAACATTCGAATTATAGGGGTTCCAGAAGAAGAAGAAAAAAAGAAAGGGACTGAGAAAATATTTGAAGAGATTATAGTTGAAAACTTCCCTAATATGGGAAAGGAAATAGTTAATCAAGTCCAGGAAGCACAGAGAGTCCCATACAGGATAAATACAAGGAGAAATACGCCAAGACACATATTAATCAAACTATCAAAAATTAAATACAAAGAAAGCATATTAAAAGCAGCAAGGGAAAAACAACAAATAACACACAAGGGAATCCCCATAAGGTTAACAGCTGATCTCTCAGCAGAAACCCTACAAGCCAGAAGGGAGTGGCAGGACATACTGAAAGTGATGAAGGAGAAAAACCTGCAACCAAGACTACTCTACCCAGCAAGGATCTCATTCAGATTTGATGGAGAAATTAAAACCTTTACAGACAAGCAAAAGCTGAGAGAGTTCAGCACCACCAAACCAGCTTTACAACAAATGCTAAAGGAACTCCTCTAGATAAGAAATGCAAAAGAAGGAAACGACCTATAATAACGAACCCAAAACAATATAGAAAATGGGAATAGGAACATACATATCGATAATTACCTTAAATGTAAATGGACTAAATGCTCCCACCAAAAGACACAGATTGGCTGAATGGATACAAAAACAAGACCCTTATATATGCTGTCTACAAGAGACCCACCTCAGACCGAGAGACACATACAGACTGAAAGTAAGGGGATGGAAAAAGATATTCCATGCAAATGGAAACCAAAAGAAAGCTGGAGTAGCAATTCTCATATCAGACAAAATAGACTTTAAAATAAGGACTATTAAAAGGGATAAAGAAGGACACTACATAATGATCAAGGGATCGATCCAAGAAGAAGATATAACAATTGTAAATATTTATGCACCCAACATAGGAGCACCTCAATACGTAAGGCAAATACTAACAGCCATAAAAGGGGAAATAGACAGTAACACATTCATAGTAGGGGACTTTAACACCCCACTTTCACCCATGGACAGATCATCCAAAATGAAAATAAATAAGGAAACACAAGCTTTAAATGATACATTAAACAAGATGGACTTAATTGATATTTATAGGACACTCCATCCAAAAACAACAGAATACACATTTTTCTCAAGTGCTCATGGAACATTCTCCAGGATAGATCATATCTTGGGTCACAAATCAAGCCTTGGTAAATTTAAGAAAATTGAAATTGTATCAAGTATCTTTTCTGACCACAACGCCATGAGACTAGATATCAATTACAGGAAAAGATCTGTAAAATATACAAGCACATGGAGGCTAAACAATACACTACTTAATAATGAAGTGATCACTGAAGAAATCAAAGAGGAAATAAAAAAATACCTAGAAACAAATGACAATGGAGACACAACGACCCAAAACCTATGGGATGCAGCAAAAGCAGTTCTAAGGGGGAAGTTTATAGCAATACAAGCCCACCTTAAGAAGCAGGAAACATCTCGAATAAACAACCTAACCTTGCACCTCAAGCAATTAGAGAAAGAAGAACAAAAAAGCCCCAAAGCTAGCAGAAGGAAAGAAATCATAAAAATCAGATCAGAAATAAATGAAAAAGAAATGAAGGAAACGATAGCAAAGATCAATAAAACTAAAAGCTGGTTCTTTGAGAAGATAAACAAAATAGATAAACCACTAGCCAGACTCATCAAGAAAAAAAGGGAGAAGACTCAAATCAATAGAATTAGAAATGAGAAAGGAGAAATAACAACTGACACTGCAGAAATAAAAAAAATCATGAGAGATTACTACAAGCAACTCTATGCCAATAAAATGGACAATCTGGAAGAAATGGACAAATTCTTAGAAATGCACAACCTGCCAAGACTGAATCAGGAAGAAATAGAAAATATGAACAGACCAATCACAAGCACTGAAATTGAAACTGTGATTAAAAATCTTCCAACAAACAAAAGCCCAGGACCAGATGGCTTCACAGGTGAATTCTATCAAACGTTTAGAGAAGAGCTAACACCTATCCTTCTCAAACTCTTCCAAAATATAGCAGGGGGAGGAACACTCCCAAATTCCTTCTACGAGGCCACCATCACCTTGATACCAAAACCAGACAAGGATGTCACAAAGAAAGAAAACTACAGGCCAATATCATTGATGAACATAGATGCAAAAATCCTCAACAAAATACTAGCAAACAGAATCCAACAGCACATTAAAAGGATCATACACCATGATCAAGTGGGGTTTATTCCAGGAATGCAAGGATTCTTCAATATACGCAAATCTATCAATGTGATAAACCATATTAACAAATTGAAGGAGAAAAACCATATGATCATCTCAATAGATGCAGAGAAAGCTTTTGACAAAATTCAACACCCATTTATGATAAAAACCCTCCAGAAAGTGGGCATAGAGGGAACTTTCCTCAACATAATAAAGGCCATATATGACAAGCCCACAGCAAACATCATCCTCAATGGTGAAAAACTGAAAGCATTTCCACTAAGATCAGGAACAAGACAAGGTTGCCCACTCTCACCACTCTTATTCAACATAGTTTTGGAAGTTTTAACCACAGCAATCAGAGAAGAAAAGGAAATAAAAGGAATCCACATCGGAAAAGAAGAAGTAAAGCTGTCACTGTTTGCAGATGACATGATACTATACATAGAGAATCCTAAAGATGCTACCAGAAAACTACTAGAGCTAATCAATGAATTTGGTAAAGTAGCAGGATACAAAATTAATGCACAGAAATCTCTGGCATTCCTATATACTAATGATGAAAAATCTGAAAGTGAAATCAAGAAAACACTCCCATTTACCATTGCAACAAAAAGAATAAAATATCTAGGAATAAACCTACCTAAGGAGACAAAAGACCTGTATGCAGAAAATTATAAGACACTGATGAAAGAAATTAAAGATGATACAAATAGATGGAGAGATATACCATGTTCTTGGATGGGAAGAATCAACATTGTGAAAATGACTCTACTACCCAAAGCAATCTACAGATTCAATGCAATCCCTATCAAACTACCACTGGCATTTTTCACAGAACTAGAACAAAAAATTTCGCAATTTGTATGGAAACACAAAAGACCCCGAATAGCCAAAGCAATCTTGAGAACGAAAAAAGGAGCTGGAGGAATCAGGCTCCCTGACTTCAGACTATACTACAAAGCAACAGTAATCAAGACAGTATGGTACTGGCACAAAAACAGAAAGATAGATCAGTGGAACAGGATAGAAAGCCCAGAGATAAACCCACGCACATATGGACACCTTATCTTTGATAAAGGAGGCAGGAATGTACAGTGGAGAAAGGACAGCCTCTTCAATAAATGGTGCTGGGAAAAATGGACAGGTATATGTAAAAGTATGAGATTAGATCACTCCCTAACACCATACACAAAAATAAACTCAAAATGGATTAAAGACCTAAATGTAAGGCCAGAAACTATCAAACTCTTAGAGGAAAACATAGGCAGAACACTCTATGACATAAATCACAGCAAGATCCTTTCTGACCCACCTCCTAGAGTAATGGAAATAAAAACAAAAATAAACAAATGGGACCTAATGAAACTTCAAAGCTTTTGCACAGCAAAGGAAACCATAATCAAGACCAAAAGACAACCCTCAGAATGGGAGAAAACATTTGCAAATGAAGCAACTGACAAAGGATTAATCTCCAAAATTTACAAGCAGCTCATGCAGCTCAATAACAAAAAAACAAACAACCCCATCCAAAAATGGGCAGAAGACCTAAACAGACATTTCTCCAAAGAAGATATACAGAATGCCAACAAACACATGAAAGAATGCTCAACATCATTAATCATTAGAGAAATGCAAATCAAAACTACAATGAGATATCATCTCACACCAGTCAGAATGGCCATCATCAAAAAATCTAGAAACAATAAATGCTGGAGAGGGTGTGGAGAAAAGGGGACACTCTTGCACTGCTGGTGGGAATGTGAATTGGTTCAGCCACTATGGAGAACAGTATGGAGGTTCCTTAAAAAACTACAAATAGAATTACCATATGACCCAGCAATCCCACTACTGGGCATATACCCTGAGAAAACCAAAATTCAAAAAGAGTCATGTACCAAAATGTTCATTGCAGCTCTATTTACAATAGCCCGGAGATGGAAAGAACCTAAGCGCCCATCATCGGACGAATGGATAAAGAAGATGTGGCACATATACACAATGGAATATTACTCAGCCTTAAAAAGAAATGAAATTGAGATATTTGTAATGAGATGGATAGACCTAGAGTCTGTCATACAGAGTGAAGTAAGTCAGAAAGACAAAGACAAATACCGTATGCTAACACATATATATGGAATTTAAGGGGAAAAAATGTCATGAAGAACCTAGGGATAAGACAGGAATAGAGGCGCAGACCTACTGGAGAACGGACTTAAGGATATGGGGAGGGGGAAGGGTGAGTTTTGACAGGGCGAGAGAGAGTCATGAACATATACACACTAACAAACGTAGTAAGGTAGATAGCTAGGGGGAAGCAGCCGCAAGGCACAGGGATATTAGCTCGGGGCTTTGGGACAGCCTGGAGGGGTGGGAGTGGGAGAGTGGGAGGGAGGGAGACGCAAGGGGGAAGACACATGGGAGCACATGTATATGTATAGCTGATTCACTTTGTTATAAATCAGAAACTAACACATCATTGTAAAGCAATTATACCCCAATAAAGATGTTAAAAAAAAATAAAAAATAAAAAAAAATAAATAAATAAATAAAGTATTCTTATCAAAAAATAATAATAAAATTAAGGAAAAATAATAAATATCAAGGAAATTTTGGAGATGATGGATATGTTTATGGCATATATAATCTATACTGTATATATAATCTATGCTATCTATCTATATATAATCTATGCTTATCTCAAAACTTACCAAATTGTATATATAAAATGTGTACATCTTTTTGTATGTCAATCATATATCAATAAAGTGATTTAAAAAAAATGAGTTGACCAGTCCAGAGCAGATTTGAATGATCACATTTTTAAACACTAAATTTTTCAAATCTTTATATTACACTGGTGAATTTTATCATAGTGCAACTTTGTAAAGTGCCAGCCTTTCACTGGGTATACCCACCAAATATAAGACAGGTTTCATACCTGTCTGCATCTTTTCACTGAATTATATATAAACAGATAATTACATCACAAAAATGATCTTAAATTGTATAGGTATGTATATGAACAGTTCCAAGATTTCACTAACTTACCTAAATTTTATTAAGAAACATTTAACACAGGTAATATCCACATTGTCTAATTTTATCCGGTTATTAGTATTAGCTATTATCTTAGAAACTGATATCTTAAAAACTTTCTATCCACAGAGAAATGTGGCAAATTTCAGTATAAATTCTATTGTTTTTTCCACCATTTGCTTTGGTGTGGGATGTTTCCCCTTGTTAATTTTCTCACTACGGTATTTTCAATATTTACAACCATACCTTTTAGGTATTGGAGATATTGTGTAAAATAAGTCAGTAAAATAATTGCATTGCATTGGTGAATCTACCTGTTATTTCTAGTTTCCATGTAAATCTTCACAAAGAAAATGATTATAGGGCCTGGAGCAAGTCATTTTATCATGTTTTAATTTAATATGTATATGTGTTCGCATGTTTTTTGTGTGAATAGACTAAACACACTAGTAAAAATAAAATAATCTAAAGATATTGTATAAACAATAAAAGGTTAAAATTTGATCAATACAAATGAGTCTAATAGAAATAGAAATCATAATTTTGTGAACGGATAGAAAAATTGTTTGAATATGACTATCAAGCTGTAAACAGTTTCATGCCAAGAAATTTTATATGCTATAGATTAAAATATAAATTACCATTGTATTGATTTTAAACTCCTAAAGCAAACAAACTTTGATCTAAATTTAATAAGACTAATTAATTGATTGAGTAATTAATGTTTTAGTCCCCAAATTAAAATTGTGCATACCTTATTTGGATTAGATTTGAAGTAGACACTTCTTTTCCCATTACATTAAATAAAACATTCATTTTGTTAAAGAATAGAAAGCATTGATAAATACAGTATCTACAATATTTTATTGACCTGACCAAATAGTTATGGCCCATTTGTAATTTTAAAATATTTTAATAACTTTTTATAAAATTTTATTTAGTATATGTACATGAAAATAAAGGTACTATCTTTTATTAAAATAAATACAAAGTTACTTAATCCCTATAAAAGAAACTTTGGAGGCATCGCAAAGATATTAATACATGATCTCGCACCTCATCTCAAGATGATAATTTCCCCATAAATCAGTCAAGACAATTAGCCCATAAATGTGTTCTTATTAGTAGAAATTTCCAGTGGAAAGGATAGATTCATTTAAGCAGGGTAAATTAAATGAACATGTATTTATAAGTTTTATAAATTTAAAATAATAGATAATCCCCATTCAGTTATATAGTGTTACTATAATTTGTACTATAATTTGTAAAAAAAAAGTGAGTGGTTTATTCTTGAACTCTCAAATTCTTACTAAAGGCGGCACAGCAAGTTGTAAATTTTAACAGAAGCTGGTGTTGCATGTTTTTTTTTTCTTTTTATCATTTAAATTGGGGCACTACAATTTAGAAGCTTTGCAGCTTGTTACTCCAAGACAAATCTCACCTAAGAGGATATGGCAGCCTTCCACACTGCGGTCTGATTGCATTAGATTGAATACGGCTAAAGAAAGAAATATTTTGGCAGGCGAGATTGCACTTGAACACATCAAAGTGTCAGTTCAGATATGTGGCATCTGAAAAGCACCCTCCCCTTTTCCCCGTTGCATGAAATTCGCCACCTCTCATTGTCTCTTCCAGATGGTGTGCTGAGTTCTCTTCAGCTTTATTCCTAGAGAGCTCGAGTCAATATCAATCTGTTATACCATTTTCTTGTAATACTAATGTGGCTTATTTATCAATGCCAATTAATCAATGGCACAGAACGGGCTCTTCGTTAGCAGCTAATGTAGTTTCTTTTTTTAATATTCAAAAAAAAATTAAAAGAGCAGTGACCAGATTGGCAAGTCATACATCTGGCAGACTGTGGCCACTTAGGAGGCATTCAACTGATGTAAAGGTGAAAGTGTTTATTTCAAAAAAAAAAAGAGATTAAGAACCATATATGGATGTTATGATTTCTAGCAGGGGAGAAAGGGTAATTCTGTGAGATAAGAGGAAATTTAATTTTTTGGCATAGCAAACTCATGTCTGTCTTAATGACCTTTTAACACCATGTAAGGGAGAAAAAAATCTATCACATTTGTGAATGTTTATGTTTATTTTAGTCTTAGTGGCATCAATGTTAATATAAAAAAGATCTATGAAAGGAACCAAATCTACCACAGTTACACTTTATAACTAGGCAATTGTTTTAGAGTAAATATGCTACAGAATAGGACTTGCCTGGTAAAGTAACAAATCTTGATATTGGCAACAAATACTCATATACTCATAAATAAGTACAATGTTTCAAATTTTATTTTGAAAATGAAAATAAATATAAAGTGATGTTTAAATGCAAGTTGAAAGTCTGAGATAGATTAAATTGTATCCATCAGGATCAATTCATAGGATGAGCCAGAGGTATTCAGGTCTCTTCAAGTCTCACCACAATAAATATATTTCTAAGATTATTATTTTTCTGTTATAGAATATTTTAGTTTGCAGGCATCTGAGATTACTATAATAGTCAATCTATGAATTTTAGTTCTGGTGAGTTAGTAGTAGTCATACTAAAATCACTTACCTCTGGGCTCTGGAATTAAGCAACAATACTATAGATATCAAATGATGCCACTACATATGGAGTGAAATAACAGCTGTAGAACCGGACACTCCAGATACAAGCAAGAAGAAGAAGAAAAAGAAAAAAAAGCCCAGGACTAGTCATTAGTAATTGGGATTCAATAAGCAATTTAAAACATGGACTTAATGATCTCTGCTTCCTTCAAGTAGCTTCTTTATCGACCCCATTACAGTTAGCAAAAGCCATCTATGTATAATGAAAGGTGTGCTTTGAAAACATTAGAATGGAACATAATTCAAGTCAATTTAGTGTAAGCATTCTAAAATCAGTATTTTGCACTATCTGCTTAATTTGTATCATGTATTCAATCTACAGGGGAGGCGCTAACAATGTAAAAAGCTTATGGTTCTAACAAAATGATAAAATAAATGTAGGTGGGAACAAGGAGAATAGTATAATTCATAAATAAGCAGCACATTAATAAAAATAATTTTTCATTATACATTAGAAGTTTATGAGGTAGGTGGAAGAAAAGAATTAAATTACAAGACACCTGTTTTTTTCAATGTACATCAACATCACAAATTCATGTTTTTTTCACTAGTTCCAAAGCAACACAGAAGAGGTCTCCAACAAAAGCCTGTGGGTTTTACTCTAGAATCTGACCTAGAATGAATCCAGAGGTTAAGTCTGAAGCATTCTGACAAGACAAACAACTGTGATCTTGCCTTTGAAAACTCCACAAGGCAGAATTTGAGATGAAAATGTACTAAAAGATAACAAGTAGGGAAGAGGGCATTGAGAAAATAATTTCTGCTTAATTTCTGCTTTACAGCACCCACACTCATCCTCACCTGTTTTCACTTTCAAGCTCTGAAAAAGGAGAAGACTAGGAGAAAAGGTGTTCCCCTGACAATCTTATATTTCACCCTAATGTCTTTTATTTAACCATGGTAATTTCCCTTTCTCACATTGTATCACTTCATTCAGGCTTTACCACTTCTCTTACCTTGAGCCAAAGTCACAGAAAATATATTTTCAAACTTTACCTCTTTTACAATGTAGTTCAAATTTTAACTATTCCAAAACCTTCTCTGAAAATATCAATGACCTCTCTCCAGTTGGCTTCCTACACCTATAGCACTGTTTATTGTTATGGCTTAATCATTTGCACGCTTGTGTTCTAACATGAGTGCTTCAAACATCTGTGCTTTCTCTCCTCTATATTGTCATAATCAATATGTTCTAGCTAACATTAATTACTTAATATGCATTAGCCACTCACTTTTACAAGTGGTTTACATACTTTTTCCTCATTTAATCCTCACAACAACCCAGTACAGTTAGATTGCTATTAGCTCACTTTTACAGATGTTAAGGGACTTACTCAAGGTTATATATTGAGTGCTAGAGCCAGGAATTGAACTGAGGTCATCTGATTCCAGAGCCATCATGAAGTCTTTACTACACCGCAAAAAAAGTCCCACCAAAACTGGTATCTTTTGCATGTTTAAAATGGCCTACACAGTACAAAGGCAAACTAGGAGCTCAGTTAAGTTGTCTGGAATTCAATTCAAAATATTTGTCAAGAAACTAGAGTTTATTAAACTAGAATAGTTTACTCTCCCTGTCAGCTACACAGAGTTGATAATTCAAGGGCTTAAGCTACAGTAATAAAAACTCTTTATTAAGGAAAGTTCATAACATGGCACGAAAGAAATTGTTGACTTCATTATGCTCAACTTTCATACAACTTGTACTTTTGTACCTGTGACATTAACACCCCTCACCACTTTCATACTCCAAAACTATACTTTCTTACATCAGCTGGTAAACCAGCATTTGGAACTCTCACATGAAGTTGCTGCCTGCCTGTCAACTGTACAGTTTGGGGAGTTAAGAAATATTTACTACATAGCAATGATTCAATTATTTGAATATTATTATTTCCTATTTCATCAAAATAGAAAACCTAATACAAGTGATAAGACTTGTAAATCTAAAGTTTACATAGGGAAACAAAGATGAAAATTATTAGAGTGGCTGAAAGCAGCAATTATAGCCTCAACCAAATAGTCACAATACTTAAGCTTAACGTAGAAGGGACAAAAGTAAATTGAAAGAAAATGAATAAATTCTTGAAAACATCAAAGTATTATCTAAAACTTAAATGTAATCAGGAATTTTAAATTTTAAAACTTAAATGTAATCAGGTACTTATTCGATTTTGAGGAATCAGGTAAAGTTTTTATGCAACTACTAAATTCAGCTTTTATGCCTGGGTACAAGAAAAACTATCGCTGTGCAGGAAATGACTGATTTGTGTTGACTACTGTTGGTATAGAATTTGTCAAGTGACCTAATTTCTCTGAAACTCAGTTTCTTCTTACTCTATTTCCCTTTCTTACTGCCTGGTAAGAGTAATGTAAGGATAAAAAGTAAAAGACATAAATTATTAAGCATTCTGTATATGCATATTTGTGTATGCTATTATTAAATGCATTAAAATGGCTTCAATTGTTCATTGAGCATTGCCACACTTGTCATATGTAAAACATCCACTGACACTTCAGAAGTCTATAAGTTATTTCAGTGAAAGTGTGATTTTAAAAAGAGTTACCTTACTATCTTTTAAAAGAATATTTTCTTCTTATTAAATGGATACATGCTTATTATAGAAAATTTGAAAAAGTCTGCAAATAAGTTTTAAAAGTAAATATCATTTATAAATCCTTCCACTCATACTATGCCAGTGTATTACCTTTTGAGTGTGTTTTTGGTGTGAATGTGTATGTGCCAAAAACTTCTTAAAATATTGATTGCATTGAACATATAAATTGGTATCTTGCATATTCTCTTATCATTATATCATTAATATTTCCTTTTTGCTTTTTAATAGTTTTGAAAAATATTTTTAATAATTGCATAGAAGTTATCCAACCATAATGGAAAACTAACAATCAAAAATCATAAATAGTTTTTCTCGACAATTTGATCCCAGTATTACTGAAATATGGTTTGGAATATTTCACTGACAATATCAATAGTAATAAAGTCCATATCTGGTATAATTTCTTATAACTTACTATGTATGACAACAGCAACAATTTAAACAAATCTTGCCTGAGCCTTAAAAATCTCTTCCAGGTAACCATATACCTGGTAGTATTATTTCCATTTCTTTTCTTGTGATTTTTACATTAGATTTAATCCTGCTGTAAAAGGAAAAAGTATACTGTGGAAACACAAGTAAGTTTCTTGTTATGCAAAAATATCCTGAGGATGGCATGAAGACTGACTTCGATAGTTGTTTCCAAGGATTTAAGAAAACAACCACCACTATGGAAAGACAAATCTGTATGGTGATGTCAACCTTATAATCAGGCCCTTACCTTGTACCCTCACCTCAATCTTATAAAACCAGCTTGTCAAGAAAAAAGAAACAGCTCAGAAAGCCTTCTCCTCTTCTTCTTGCACTCTCTGAGATACTTTTACTCCTTCTGGACTACTTAGAAAAGGGAGAGAGGAGAAAAATTCAAAGGAAGATAATATATTAAATGTTTTCTATGGCTGAGCTAAATGTTGTTTGGTTGCGCCTTTCATAGGATATAGGAATCCTGAGTCAACAGGTTTTGCATCTGTCAGTGTTCTTTTGCAAACCTCAGGAGAGCCTTTAAGATTAGATAAATGACGCTCTATCAGAACTGGCTTGGATATACACTGTCTCTGAGAGCTCTGTAAATGTAGATTAACTGACCTCTCCGGGTCCTTCTCTGAATCCCATGGTCTGAATATGGAAATGACAGTTGACATGTATCTGCAATACACTCAAAGAAGTTTAACATAAAAGGACTAATTTATGCTAATAAGACAATTTTAGCAAAGAAGAGAACCACAAACTGCTTTGTTTTAAAAGCTCAAATTAACTGGATTATTTCATTTTAAGCAGCTTGAAATAAATGTGCACGAGGTGAAAATGTTCATTGAGTGTACTATTCCTCCTTAGGAAAGAAATAATGAGGATGTTATCTACATTTTAATAACAGAAATCAATATTGCATTCCATTCACTTATTCAACAAATATGTATTGAACACAATTAAATGAAAGACACAGTTGAGTTTATAGGAGATGAAAAGGTGAATGAGATATAATGATAGAATCACTGCCTTCGAGTAGCTTCAAGTTAGTGTGAGAATATAGATAAAATACAAGATAGAGATGTCATAAGGGATGTAGCTAGAAAGTTATTGGTGTGCAGAGGATGAGAAATAATTGACATCTCTGGAATCAGAAAGGGAATCACTTTCTTTTGAAGAAAGTGATATTTGAGCTAGGGTCTTGAATGGAATTAGAAATGTGAAGATGAGAGAAAAGAATTCAAGAAGAGAAGAAAATAAGAAGAAAAACAAGGAAATCTTTAGTATAAATGTAAACAGCAGCACAGTTTCCTTACTTTCTATGAGACGATTTCTGCAGGTGCTCAGTAAATTCTCACAGGATTTACCACCTAAACTTAAGCCTCAGTTTCCTCAACAACAACAAAAAAACCTATAGGATTTGATGATTTACAAAGTTTCTTCTGGCTCAAAACCCTGAAAATCTAATAAGTCATTTAAAAATCAAGGTGAAGGGGAGGGATAAATTGTAAGTTTGGGAATGACACATACATACTACTGCATTTAAAATAGATAACCAACAAGGACCTATTGTATAGCACAGGGAACTCTGCTCAATATTTTGTAATAACCTAAATGGGAAAAGACTTTGAAAAATAATAGATATATGTATATGTATAACTGAATCACAATGCTGTACACCAGAAACTAACACAACATTGTTAATCAACTATACCCCAATATAAAATAAATTTTAAAAAACCACTTTGATTAAATTGCATAGCAAGTATTTATTTAAATAATTTTAGCTACCAATAAATTCCTAGAAATCAAATTATTCATAGTTTGTGTAAAGACAAAATAAAGAGATAATTATTGTGCCATTATTATCCATTTAAACTCTAAACAGCTGTGATGTCTTGGAATTGCACCTGTATGCCATAGTTGTTACTTCTAATGGGATGCTGCTTGTGTTTCCTTTGTCAAAAAAATTAGTGTTTTATGATTAAACTATTAACATTTCAAATATTTTTTTAACGTTTTCCCCCCATTCCAGGGGTTAAGAGGTTTATGGTTGAAAGTTTCTAATTAATGTTGTCATTATTTCTAGAATATTTTCATTTAAAGAAATAGAAATTCAGGTGGTAAAATTATATTCTTCTCTTATTTTCCTTAAATCTATGAAGGTCAAACTGAGTTTCAAAAATGTCATAAAGAAAATATAATAGTGAGGTATTATCTCACACAGGTCAGAATGGCCATCAACAAAAAATCTACAAATGCTAAATGCTGGACAGGGTGTGGAAAAAAGGGAACCCTCATGCACTGTTGGTGGGAATGTAAATTGATACAGCCACTATAGAAAACAGCATCGAGGTTCCTTAAAAAACTAAAAATAGAATCACCATATGACCCAGCAATCCCACTACTGGGCATACACCCAGAGAAAACCATAATTCGAAAAGACACATGCACCCCAATGTTCATTGCAGCACTATTTACAATAGCCAGGACATGGAAGCAACCTAAATGTCCATCAACAGAGGACTGGATAAAGAAGTTGTGGTACATATATACAATGGAATATTACTCAGCCATAAAAAGGAATGAAATTGGGTCATTTGTAGAGACGTGGATGGACATAAAGATTGTCATACAGAATGAAGTAAGTCAGAAAGAGAAAAAACAAATATCATATATTAACACATATGTGTGGAATCTAGAAAAATGGTATAGATGATCTTATTTGCAAAGCAGAAATAGAGACACAGACGTAGAGAACAAATGTATGGATACCAAGCAGGAAGGGGTGTGCTGGGAGGAATTAGGAGATTGGGATTGACACATATACACTATTGATACTATGTATAAAATAGACAACTAATGAGAACATACTGTATAGCACAGGGAATTCTATTTAATGCACTGTGGTGACCTAAAAGGAAATCCAAAAAAGATGGGATATATGCATATGTATAGCTGATTCATTTTGCTGTACAGTAGAAACTAACACAACTTTGTAAGGCAACTATACTCCAATAAAATTAATTTAAAAAAACAACTTATAGACAGCCACAAATTTACATTTTAATAAACAGACTGGAAATTTCAAAAAAGAAAATATAATAGGGAAAACAGATACACAGAAAACTATACTAATAATGTGTAATTGCAAGAAATAAAGTTAACTAATAAATATAATGTGTCCTAGATTTAAGGCCAAGAACAATAGCTGTATTTCTTTATCTGACACAATACTGGGCACCTACTCTGAAAATTATGGGGATACTATAACAAATAAAGACAACATTAAAAATCAATATCAGGTAATGATAAATGAGAGAGAACTAACTTGTACTGAGGGGGTGACATTTAAGCTGAGACCTAAATAATAAGAAAGATCCAGCCTTGGGATGATCAGGAGTGAAAGTGCCCTAGACAGAGAGTATAGCTAGTATTAGTGGGCTGAGACAGGTGGAATCAAGGAGAATCTCAGGTTTTCAGCCCGGGCACTAGATAAAGCGTGGTGATATTTGTTGAGATGGGAAGAACTCAGGAATGACCAGATTTGGGAGGAATGTTCATAGCTTTAATTATAATAGCTCCATTTGGAAACAATAAAAATATCCACCAACTGGTCAACAATAAAAAGAAACAATCTAGTAATATAACAAGGCATTAAGTGGGTAAACCTCAAAAACAATATCCTAAACTTTAAGAAAAGCCAGACACAAAAACCACACCAAGTTATTGTATAAATCCATTTATGTGAAATTTCCAGAATAGGCAAATCTATAGAGACAGAAGGCAGATAAGTGGCTGCCTGGGGCTGGATGTAGGGCAGACTGATTGTGATAGAGCATAAACAAAATTTTAGAGTGAAGGAAATGTTCCAAGACAAGATTATGGTAATGGTAGCATAACTCTACAAGTTTATTAAAATTTATTTTATTTATTGTATAGTTAAAAGGGGTGCATTTCATCATATGTAAATTATACATCAATAAAGCTGTGAATAATACAGGGCTCCCCCACTTAAAGAAAATATAATGTAAGGATTTCTTCAAATAGAAAACCCGCCAAATGCAATTACATTTATTTCATATTATTAGAATTGGTCAAAAAATTTGGATGTGCCTACTTGCAGGGGCCTTGGATATAAGTTCTAAGATCTCCTTGTCTAGAAAGCAATTAAAAATAAAGCATCATAAATTAGTCTGTTTTCTCAAGTAACATTTAATCATAGCACTTTAAAAATTAATGGTGTACTAAAGAAAATTCTTTACAGTGGTTATCACTGGAGTTTGAGATTTAAGTAATGTTGAAGGTGTTAACTTTGAAATTTTTACTTTTCTGCATGACTTTAATTTTGTTTTTTACTTTTGTGATTAAAAATACATATAATACTTAAAACATTTTAAAGTATAAATCAACAATTCAATTAAAATTATTTTAGTTTCTACTTTATGATAAAAATCAAGGAATTGATTGGATAAACTTTGAACCAATGCCCAGTTTTTGAATTATGTACAACCATTTAAAAGCCCCTGTACTACAGCTTTATAAGCAACTATAGGACTTTTTGTTAATTTGGGCTTTACTAAGCACAACTGTTTTTGTCCTCTAGAAAGAGTATGTAATTGGTTTGTGACACAGGTATAATAAATGGTGAGATTTTATATTGTCAATTATAAAACTTGATCTCATCACATTGTTATAGTGGTTATAACATATATGATCCCTGATTGTGATATAATTAAACATATGTTATCTACTGATGCCTCAATGTCAGAAGCTTTTCCCAAGTCTAGACTACAATGTTGGGGTTACAGTCCAATCCTCTACTTCTCTACCATATACCTCAGGTCACTGCAAATTCAATTGTCCACTTAAAGAGAAAATTTAAGATGTGAGGGAAATAAGTAAGGTCTATCTAGAAAGGTTATAGGTGCTCAGCACAGTCATTAAACTTCGACTACTACTAAGAGAATTATCAAAATGCCAACTATTCCAGGTTTAGATACACTGGCTCCGTCTTAGTATGCATCTTTAGGTAACTGAGTCCCTTCTTGCCGACCTATAGGGGTTGTGATCTCTGCTGCAACCTATTAATTACTTTTATAGTTTCTCCAGAATCTTTTACATATATTTGTCTTTTCTTTTGAAGTTAGATGAACTACTCACATAATTTGAGAGTGGGGTATTCTATTTCATAGTCTAATACCTGATTTCTACAATGTGATTATACAATAACTAATTAGATGAGGTGCTATTTTTACAGAGACTAAACCAGCAAATGACTCATTCAGTCTGTTAACACTCATTGACATAGCTTACTGTTTACAATGAAACATAGTAATTAAAATCCATTGCAATCTTGATAACCATAAGAATATCAGTGTACTGTCATTTTATTCTTAGAAAAGCAAGTTAAATACAAATCTATCATACGTTACTAAGGAAATTCTGTAAAATAGGTTATATATACATATATGTATACACCCGTACACATACATGTATATGTGTGTATATTTATATAATAATGGAAACTGGAAAGAACTTAAGTACTGGAAAAACTCCTTAAAATTGAATTTATATTTTGAAAGACATTCTGACCATAAAAAGGGAAACATCATTCATGACATAGAGAAGAGAGGTTGGGACGTACATTTAGCTAGAGAGGGAACGCAGGCAGTTTTTGTTTATCTTTTTTAGCTTCCTGTCATTTTAGGTTGAGAAGAGTAAGGCAACAACAAAATTGATGACGTTGCTAGGGAGAAAACTTGACTAAAGCACAACAGAAGCTTAGGTGAAACAAGAATGTTTTAATCAAGAGAAAGTTACTGATTGCAGATTTTTTGATGATGACCATTCCGACTGGTGTGAGGTGATACCTCATTGTAGTTTCGATTTGCATTTCTCTAATAATTAGTGATGTTGAGCATCTTTTCATGTGTTTTTTGGCCATCTAGATGTCTTGTTTGAAGAAATGCCAGTTTAGGTCTTCTGCCCATTTTTTGATTGGGTTGCTTGTTTTTTTTTTTTTTTTGATATTGAGCTGCATGAGCTGTTTGTATATTTTGTAGACTAATCCCTTGTCAGCGCTTTTACAAACAATAAATGCTGGAGAGGGTGTGGAGAAAAGGGAAACCTCTTACATTATTGGTGGGAATGTAAACTGATACAGCCACTACAGAGAACAGTATGGAGGTTCCTTAAAAAACTGAAAAATAGAACTACCATATGACCCAGCAATCCCACAACTGGGCATATACCCAAAGAAAACCATAATTCAAAAAGATATATATGCACTCCAACGTCCATTGCCACACTATTTACAATAGCCAGGGCATGGAATCAACCTAAATATCCATCAGCAGAGGAATGGATAAAGAAGATGTGGTACATATATACAATGGAATATTACTCAGCCATAAAAAGGAACGAAATTGTGCCATTTGCAGAGACGTAGATGGACCGGCATACAGAGTGAAGTAAGTCAGAAAGAGAAAAACAAATATCAAATATTAACGCATATATGTGGAATCTAGAAAAACGGTACAGATGATCTTATTTGCAAAGCAGAAATAAAGACACAGACGTAAAGAACAAATGTGTGGATACCAAGGAGGAAAGAGGGGATAGGACAGATTGGGAGATTGGGATTGACATATATACACTACTATGTATAAAATAGATAATGAGAGCCAACTGTATAACACAGGGAACTCTACTCAATGCTCTGTGGTGACCTAAATGGGAAAGAAATCCAAAAAAGAGGGGATATATGTGTACATAGAGCTGATTCACCTGGGCATGGAACAACAGAAATTTCACAACTCACAGCTTTCTCTATATTTGTAAAATTCAAGAATCTCAGAACCCATTTATGGTTTAACCCACAAACTAAGAGATTACGCATTTCATTGTGCTTGTGAACAAATACAGGACCACTGCATATGAAAGGATATCAGTTTGCTATGATATATATATTTTTTTATTTACAGAAAATTAGATACAGATTTATGCATATGTATATAGCAAAGAAATCTGACAATTTCAAAAAGCTTACATGCAATTAACAGGCAATCAAAATCAGTTGTATAACCTAAAGGTCCATGTTATGTATACTCACCTATTACTGTGTATATGTAGTTCAAGATAAATATGCATATTACTATCTGTTAAATCATCGCACCTAATCTTTGTTCAATAATTACAAACAATAAACTACTTAATTGGTAGGGATTTAATTCTTTCAATGTCACATAATTTTTTTAAGAAAAATATTTGGGATTCTTTCCTGCCTTCTTAAACATAATGTATTGAACACAATTTAACTTCTTGATAACTGAAGGCAATCATAAAGAACAGGAATAATTATATCCTGCAGTAACACAATGATATCCTTTGAGTTTCTGAAGATATGGAGTCATTTTTCCCACACAGTGATTCTAAAATATTAGTTTACTTCAATTCCTACAAGTACATTTGTTATGGGTTTTCTATTTCATCATTTGCTGCCAGTTGATATTTCTCAGCTACCTACAAAAAGTAATCTTTTACATGTCTATTAATTTACTCTTCCAACTGGGTATAGAGTTGAAACCTTACATAATTGTGGAAAATGTGTAAATTAGCTCTAAGGGAACTGTTGGAACTGTAGAGAGCTTGACATTTCCCTCAGTGACTTTCTGATATCAACTTTGGCCACTCAGAAACCTACTTATTTGCTTCCTTATTTATATTCTGTTTTAGGTGTTTGAGATCGCCAGATATTTAAATACCAGCCCATTGGATAGCAAAATTATATATTGAATTTGGCACACCATGATTAGTTTCAGGAAATCTTAAACAAATGTAAAATGATACAATCTGAAATGATAATATTCAAATAACATCCAATCTAAATTCATGCATTCATTTATTCTTAGTTATTAAACAAGCAATATCTGAATGAATGAAGTCAATAATCTTCTCTTTATGCTCTAGCCAAAGCAAACACAAGCAGCCCTGTTGTTTTTGTCTGTTTTTATTCAAAAGACTAATAAGCTTATTGTGTTAAAAAAAAAAAAAAAACCAAAAAACTATCAGTTCAGAGAGGTATAAAGTAAAAGAGGAAAAGCCCTGTCTCCTTGCTTTCTTATTTCCATTTCTCAAAATTAAATATTATTAACACAAATTTATTTTTTAAAAGATCTTGATAATCAAATAGTTCTATAACTTTTAGAGATTTTGAAGAAGTTTTAAAACTATGGCCTACAAGCATGGACTTAGTTTATTTATTAAATATAGCTTACGACTGGAGTTTGTTTATTAAATATACCTTACGACTGGCAATAGCAGCTCAGCTTCAAATTGGTGGGTAGACAGTTTTTCCAAATTTTCTAAGTTCAAGTATTGTTATTCTGTAGAGGATATGTGTGACTCAATTTTAAATTTCTTTACATTGTGAATTCCAATAAGGAACTCAATTTATTTTAAGGAAGAATTACATATACAGTTTGCTGTTTCATTTCCAAAAGTGCTTTCAGTAGAAGGTTACTAAAAACTAGCATACCTGCCTATGAAGCTAAAAGCATTCAATATTTATTTACTTGTTTGTTCATTTATTCATTTGATAAATATATACTGTGTATTTAATTTGCACCAGGCAGTATTCTAGACACTTAAAAAAACAGCTAGAAACAGAATTTAAAAAAAAAAAGTCCCTGCCTCCAAATACCACATATCCTAGTGGGGAGAGAAAACAGACAAGATAAGCCAGTAAACTATGTAATATGTTTGACAGTAGTAAGGAATAGGGGAAAAATAAAATGCAAAGAGGACAGATAGTGGCAAAGAAGTTACAATTCTTGATTGGATAGTCAACACCAGGACTGGCTTGGAGTATTTTTGAGAAACTACATGAAGAAAGTGAGAGAGGGAGCCACGTGGGAGCAACCTATACAGGCAGAAGGAACAGCGAATACAGAGGTCCTGAGGCAGGGGTGTGCCTGATATGTTCCAGGTATGAAAAGAAGGTCAGTGTTGCAGAATAGAAGCAAGCAAGGGGGAAATGGTAGGAGATAAGGTTAGAAAAGTGATGGTAATTAGACCATGTAGTTCCTTGTAGGTCCATTTTTGGCTTTAGTGTAAGATGTATACGAAGCCACTGAAAGTTTTGAGCAGAGGAGTGTCCTGATCTGATTTATTTTAATACTCTGATTTTTCTATTAAGAATGGAACAGGGGCTTCCCTGGTGGCACAGTGGTTGAGAGTCCGCCTGCCGATGCAGGGGACACGGGTTCGTGCCCCGGTCCGGGAGGATCCCACATGTCGCGGAGCAGCTGGGCCCGTGAGCCATGGCCGCTGAGCCTGCGTGTCCGGAGCCTGTGCTCTGCAGCGGGAGAGGCCACAACAGTGAGAGGCCCGCGTACCGCAAAAAAAAAAAAAAAAAAAAAAGAATGTGGGGTGGGGCAAGGGTAGAAGAAAGGAGACCCTTCCTTCTTTCAGATGAAAGCTCACTGCATAATCCAAGGAAGAGAGAGGAATGGCTCTAACAAGAGTATCATCTTATAAGAGTGGAGGTAATGAGGTGTGGTTGGATTCTAGATACCTTTTGAAGATAGAACCTCAGAACTTTTGACATTCGGATGTGGGCTGTGACAGAAAGATGTCAAGGATAACACCCAGATATTTGGCTTGAGCAACTGGGACAATCTGGTTCCTATTTACTGAGATAAGGTATACATTTGGGTGACTTCAACATATAGCATTAAATAAATCATGAGGATGGATATGATCATAGAAAAAAAGTTGTCCTAAAACTCAGCCCCATGGGGTACTCCAACATTTAGAGGTAGAGGAGGTGAGGACAAGAGAATAATAAAGTACTCTGAGAAGAACAGAAAGATAGGAAGAATTAAGGTGTCATGAAAGCCAATTTAAAGTGTTTCAAGAAGAGAACGACCTCTATGTGGAATGCTGCTGATAAATTAAGTAAAATGAAACTAAAATTTGAGCATGCAACATGGTGATCATTTTTTGACCTCAATAAGAGCTGTTTTTGGTATGACTAAGGTCAAATGTCTAACTGGGGTAGTTTCAGGAAAAGATGATGGAGAAAATTTAAAGATAGCAAAATTTAGCCATACTTCAAAGTTGTTTTTTTTTTTTTCCTGTAAAGGAAAGAGAAAACAGGGTGATAGCCAAAGGGAGAAGTGGGATACGAAGAAAGATTTTTTAAAGATAGGAGGAATAACAATATCCTTCTATGCTACAGAGGGGAAGACCTAAATCAAAAGCATGGAAAGTTCATCTACAACAGGATAGAAGACAGCAAGTAGAGGCACAGATGACACTGTGTAGGTGTGACAGAGCTTATTTTCTGATACAGGCATATGTGTTGTAAAACCTGAAAAGTTAAGTGCCACATTTCCTTAGGGCATCAACTAAAGATACTACACACTCAGACATGTAATCAAAGACTACATTAATATGAGTGAGTGTCTTGTGAGACAATTTGAATAATATCATTTGCATTTCTTCTAATACCATGACAGGTTGACATCTACATCCTATGTTTTCATTGGAAAAACTCTCCAGTTATATATTACATGATTCATTAGCTTACTTTTCTTAGACTCTAAATGTTTGCAGATTTACTCTATTTAATATGGATAAACACCCTGTGATAGGAGTTGCCAAAGTGATACTACATAATCTGTAACAGTTCCAGGACCCACTTACGAATATGTTAAATTAAAACTGGGTATAAACTTCCATTAACCCTCTTATTTTGTATCTGGATCCAAGAAAACAAAAAAAAGTGAGTCAGGATGGGAGCTGTAACTTCAAAGAAAAATTAAATATTTAACAACGCTGAAGTAAATAAAAAGGGAATGAACATCTGCAAATTAGGTGCAGGTAGTTGTTTGTGATATGACTGTGAATTCTAGTGCATTTTTCACCTCATCAGTTTTTCCATTTATATATATATATATTTTTAAAAAGCAGCCAGAATAAGTAAATTTGCCCCTCTTCTCCATCAAAACCAAAGTATTTCAAAATTTCATTTTCATAAGAATCACCTGAGATCTTGCTAAAAATGCAGATTCTGATTCACTAGGTCTGAAGTGAGGTTTATAATTTTGCATTTCAAACAGGGCCTCAGGTTATACCCATGCTGCTGGTTAGCAGAGCATACTTGAAGTAACAAGTCCTAATCACTGTGTCTTTTAGCATTTGCACAGAAGTTAAGATAATAAATTAGTTATTCACGCCTAATTATTTAGGTTTTCTTTTAAAAAATAGAGGTAAGTAGAATTTTTAAAATATTTTAGTTGATTATAGATATGTATATTCCTATAAGAGCATATAAATATATATACAATTTTAAAACCTCCTTAAAATGTTAGTCTCTCATTAAAACAAACAAAATCCATAACAATTCCTCAGTGCCAAAAGATTTACTCCTTATTTTATTTACCAGATATCACCTGCAGCACAGAGCTTAATTTCACACCAATCCACTAATTAAATAACAAAAATTAAAGGAATAGAGGTTAAGTAAAAATGGAAACATCTATGTTGGATCTGACACACTGATTACACTGCAAAGAGAACAAACAAAACAAATAGCATTATTTAAAACTGCAGTCCTGTAAATGGCAATAAACGTTTTGCTATGACTCTGCTGTGCTGTTTTTCCCACACCTGCTCTCACTTGCCAGGTTAGAATGGTTTAATCTGCTCTACTGTGGGATCACAATCAATTGAACAAACCCCCTCAGGGCAGCAATATCCAGGCTCTATTGCTGGCTCAGAAGAGCTCCTGACACATTTCCCCATGAATTTTTAATTTTGTTTATGTATATTAAAAGCATGGCATAAGAAAAATATAGCATACCACTGATGAGAAAAGTTTCTAACCTGCTTTCATAAAGTAATAAGATCTCTCCATAATATTGCAAAAATCCAGGGCTCACAATGTTTATGTATTCAAAAAGGATAAGGGGCATGCTGTAAAAGTCCAATTTCAGAAGAACTGTCATTCTGAAGGGCTGCTTCCTACAAACTACTCTCCTGGTGTAAGACTTAAATTATAGCACATTAAAAGGATCATACACCGTGATCAAGTGGGGGTTATCCCAGGAATGCAAGGATTCTTCAGTATACGCAAATCAATCAATGTGATACACCATATTAACAAACCGAAGGATAAAAACTACATGATTTTCTCAATAAATGCAGAAAAAGCTTTTGACAAAATTCAACACCCATTTATGAAAATAAATAAAATAAATAAAAATAAAAACTTTCCACCCTCTGGAAAGTAGGCATAGAGGGAACTTACCTCAACATAATAAAGGCTATATATGACAAACCCACAGCCAACATCATTCTCAATGGTGAAAAACTGAAACCATTTTCACTAAGATCAGGAAAAAGACAAGGTTGCCCTCTCTCACCATTATTATTCAACATAGTTTTGGAAGTTTAACCACAACAATCAGAGAAGAAAAAGAAACAAAAGGAATCCAAATCAGAAAAGAAGAAGTAAAACTGTCACTGTTTGCAGATGACATGATACTATACATAGAGAATCCTAAAGATGTTACCACAAAACTACTAGAGCTAATCAATGAATTTTGTAAAGTAGTAGGATACCAAATAAATGTACAGAAATCCATTGCATTCCTATACACTAATAACAAAAAATCTGAAAGAGAAATTAAGGAAACACTCCCATCTACCACTGCAACAAAAAGAATAAAATACCTAGGAATAAACCTACCTAAGGAGACAAAAGACCTGTATGCAGAAAACTATAAGACACTGATGAAAGAAATTAAAGATGATACAAACAGATGGAGAGATATACCATGTTCTTGGATTGGAAGAATCAACATTGTGAAAATGACTATACTACACAAAGCAATCTACAGATTCAGTGCAATCCCTATCAAACTACCAATGACATTTTTCACAGAACTAGAACAAAAAATTTCACAATTTGTATAGAAACACAAAAGACCCTGAATAGCCAAAGCAATCTTGAGAATGAAAAATGCAGCTGAAGGAATCAGACTCCTGGACTTCAGATTATACTACAAAGCTACAGTAATCAAGACAGTATGGTACTGGCACAAAAACAGATCAATGGAATAGGATAGAAAACCCAGAGATAAACCCACACACATATGGTCACCTTATTTTTTATAAAGGAGGGAAGAATATACAATGGAGAAAAGACAGCCTCTTCAATAAGTGGTTCTGGGATAACTGGACAGCTACATGTAAAAGAATGAAATTAGAACACTCCCTAACACCATACACAAAAATAAACCCAAAATGGATAAAGACCTAAATGTAAGACCAGACACTAAAAAACTCTTAGAGGAAAACATAGGCAGAACACTGTATGACATAAATCACAGCAAGATCCTTTTTGACCCACCTCCTAGAGAAATGGAAATATAAACAAATAGGACCTAATGAAACTTCAAAGCTTTTGCACAGCAAAGGAAACCATAAACAAGATGAAAAGACAACCCTCAGAATGGGAGAAAATATTTGCAAATGAAGCAACTGACAAAGGATTAATCTCCAAAATTTACAAGCAGCTCATGCAGCTCAATATCAAAAAAACAAACAACCCAATCCAAAAATGGGCAGAAGACCTAAACAGACATTTCTCCAAAGGAGATATACAGAGTGAAGTAAGTCAGAAATAGAAAAACAAATACCATATGCTAACACATATATATGGAATCTAAAAAAAAAAAAAAAGGTTATGAAGAACCTAGAGGCAGGATAGAAATAAAGAAGCAGACGTAGAAAATGGACTTGAGGACACGGGGAGGGGGATGGGTAAGCTGGATGAAGTGAGAGAGTGGCATGGACTTATATATACTACCAAGTGTAAAATAGATAGCTAGTGGGAAGCAGCCGCATAGCACAGGGAGATCAGCTCAGTGCTTTGTGACCACCTAGATGGGTGGAATAGGGAGGGTGGGAGGGAGAGGCAAGAAGGAGGAGATATGGGGATATATGTATATGTATAGCTGATTCACTTTGCTATAAAGCAGAAACTAACATACCATTGTAAAACAATTATACTCCAATAAAGATGTTTTTAAAAATTTTCGATTGTACAGTAAATATTTTGTCACATTTTTTTGGTGAGTGAGCTATTCTCTGAAAAAGTCTAATTTTATTAGGATATTCAGATGCTATTTAAGAGCCCAGGAAAGAGTAAATCATTCTACCTTAGATCATTTAACTGTTATAGGGCTACATCTTAATCTACCTTAACATACACAGACACAGATATACCCACATTTATCTATCTAATGAATTATATATATATATATATGTATATATGTATGTGTCCATGGCATTAAGTGAGGTAAAATAGAGTTCAATATTTTATAACAATAGTTTACATCAATGACATCCTTCTCATTGTTTTACATTACAGTGTACTCATAAAAATAATTATATCACTAATTACCACCATTAAGATGAACTGAAATAAAAGTAATGCTTTGCCACAATGACCAAAAAGTGGCTAATTCAGCAAATTTTCTTTTTCTAACTAATACAACTCCAGTTTTTCCCCATAATATTATGCTACAAAGGACACAGTTTACGTAATCTGCCAGTTATTTCTATTGTACATATAAGAAACCTAGGGCAAATATATGAATAAAATACTTTTTTACCTTAAGCCAAAATATGATATCAGCTCTCGGTGCAAGAAATATTTAAGAACATAACACTTCAAAATCATTGAGTATGGACATATACAATATTTTGTATCATTTAATATAGATAATGTTTATTTTTCTAGAGTGAGAATTGATTTTTTCCATATACTATCTCATTTGATTCTCACAACAACCTTTATAAGATAATAAATGAAAAATTGCTTTCTTACCTAGTAATTTCTATTAACATATAAAGCATTATACTTTTTGGTCTGCTGAGTCGAATAATTTGTCTAATCATCATCATCATCATCATCATCCTTATCAACAACATCATTTTATTATGTAAGGAATGATATCAGTTGCTTCTTGTTGTTGGGTGATAGTGAGTTAGGTCAAGAGAAAATTAGTTAGCTCGTCAGAAACAAAGAACGATTGTAGGTGAGGGTGTAAGGGAATAAGAAAGAGAAGAACGTTTTGTGCATTCCTTTAGAAATCTCTTCCACAGATGGAAAGGAAGTGAGTTATTATTAAATACTTATTGAGGACCTATATGTATTAAGCACTACACCATAGGCTTCATTCAGTTTACCTAATAATGCCCTGAGGTAGTTATTGTTATCCTCACATCGTTAATGAAAACAGGAGAGGGTAAATCAGCAGCCTAATATCTTCTGGGTTAATGAGTGGCAGAACCAGGACTCCAACCTGGATCCACAAGACTCCAAAACTTAAGCATTTCTCACAACATGATGATGAATGAATGATCTAGTAAAGTTAGCAAATTTCCCAGATAAAACCTTGTCATAGCCGAAACAGATACCAAAAAATATTATAATATTAAAGGGAATCTGTAGTAATCAGTATTCTAACTACTTAAATCCAAAACTTGTAGATTCCAGAAAGACTAAAGCTGAAGAATTTTGTTTCCAGTTAGTTAAAGATCTGGTTTGATTTTTGTTATCCTTTATATGATATCTTAAATAATATGAATTTTATATGAACTTTAAATAAGTTTGGACTCCATGATCACTTTGCTTACAATGTTTTGTAATTCTGAAGTAATTAGTGTTCACTTTTTTCAATGAGGTCAAGATTTTTCAATAGCTGATAGAATTCTGATGAACAATCATCAATCAGCAACTCAGATCCTCTATTTTTAGTGCTTCTATTATGTAGTATTTAGTTTCTGTAATTTTAGAAACCAAATTGCAACTCCCATTTTTAGGTTCTTCAAAAGTTTGTATTTACATATCTCTGAAAAGAGCTTTTATCCAAGAAATAAAATTTACTAAAACTTTAGTACCATAAGCACCAAAACCCAGAAAGTTTAACCACCTTGCTCCAAGTTGCATAAACAATCAAGGAATTGTTAGGAATTCACTTCTAAATGCAATGTCATGCTTCACACATAAAATTCAATTCTCTTAATAAAGGAAACAAACTTCTTTGTACTTTGTAAAATGTATATATCACCTACTGTGGTAATCTAAGGAGAAATAAACAGAATCTCATTAAATGCATGAATATGTGGAAGAAATGTGAAAAAAGCATGGTCTGGTGGTTAAGTGACTGGAATGGTCAATCAATAAAAATGGTCCCCAATGTGTCACTAACTCAAGTATTTGTCCTTGAGAAAATATCCTCACTACTTCACAATTCCTCATTCATCCTGCTATTAAATGATATTTAACAAAGAATTCTGGTGTTTATAATGTGCTTGAAAATATTTCAAAGCCCTAGTGTATGAATTATTGCTTGTATACAAAACTGTTTATAGGGATATTAGTATTAATATACTTGAAAATTAAGTGTACACTTATGATTCTTTCCCTATTCTTAGCAAAAAAAAAAGAATTCTTTTAAACTTTAAGGGTTTTGAATACCATGTCTTGGATAATTTCATATACTATTTACAAAACAATATTTTTATATTTTACTCTTTTCAAAACCTTCTCATGAAAGAGTTTTCCTTAGTTACATTAGCAGAAGTCAAGGAAGAGAATTTGTATCTATAAATATCTGTTAAAAAGTCAACATTTGTTTACTTAAAACTGTATCATACAATTTTAATAACAGTGATAACAAAATTAACATACACTATGTCAGAAAGAATTGAGCAGCAAATGATAAATAGCTTACATTTTAAAGGGGTAAAACTAAAAATTTATTATCTGAGTTATAATTTCTAAAAATCTTCATATTGTGTGTGTTTGTAGATTATTTAGTAATTGAAAAACTATAGTCCTCAGTGCCCTGAATATTTTTTTCTCCCTTGAATCATAACACTTTTTTTCCAAAACTTTGGAAAAGATGGATGGATAGATAATAAAAGGTAAGTTTTAAAAAATTCATTACAACAAGCCAGGGAAAATACTCATTATTTTTCCTTCAAAAGAAATTAGATTTGAATAGAACATTGGGACTATCCAGTTAAAACTGCCTAAGTAGTATAACCTAGGTCAAGAAATGAAATGTGTTTCTGGAAATTATTTAGCTGGTACACGAATAATGCTACAACTTGCATTTCTAGCAACTTTTTTTCAGTGCATCTAAAACTCATGAATTGGCATATATTAATACAATTTTTATTAATACTAATTGCTTTTATATCTTCCATTTATTACATGCCTTGCCTATGCTTCAAACAATTAATATCTAAGGAAAGCCATAAGAAAAGTCTCAAAAAAAGTCAAGAAACAAAATGGGACTTGAAATCTGCTGATATCTTCAGCTTGTCATGAAACGTATTAAAAAAGAGAAGAAAGATGAATTTATAGATGGATAGTAAAATGCCAGTTATAGCATTTAGGAAGTGGTTATATGAATGTTTACTGTAAATTCTTTCAACTTTGTATATTTGAGAATTTTAATAAAATGCTGGAAAGTAGAACCTAATTAATGCTCTTTATCAGATCATTAAACTTTATGTCATACATGAATTAAAATACTATCTTTAGTGTTTGTCACTTTCTTTGAACATGGGATATTAAAATAACAAACTAAAAAAAGGATTTAAAACTCCATTAACAAATATTTTCTCTTTCCACCTCATAGATTATACTTCAAAATCTATTCTGGGACAGTGGGCCACCTCCCAACACACACACACACACACACACACACACACGCGCGCGCGCGCACACTTTAAGTTGAGAAATTCCAGGTACAGTCCATTAAATGCTCTGACCCATATCTAAGAAAGCAGCACCTGTTTAAACAATGACTTGCATTCTTATTGCTGAAAATTAATGAGTCAACCATGAGAATATATTTATTGGAAAGAATAAATAAGGACACAAATACAATATACATTGTATAACTGAACAAAAACAAATCCATCTGAAACATTTTCATTGATTAACAATCTAAATATTTAGTGAGTTCCAACTTCTAGAAATTATTTGTTGATAAAAAAAGAGGAAGACAGTATTCCAGGATTTTTAATTTGTTATTTGCAATTTTGTTCAATTGTACAAAAACAATAGTACTACTCCTTTGTTGTAAGTATTTATTGTTAAGTGATATGATTTAAATCAATGGGAAGAATAACAGAGTAAGAAATCTACTTCTTATACAGATGTATGAAAAAAAGTTCCTTACAGAATGTCCATGTTAAAAGAGATGAGAGAAAATTTAAATTTTTATTTTTAAATGAATCTATCCGACAAATGGAACGTGTGAATATGGTATGCTAGGGAAAAATAGAAAATTAAAAGACCAAAAGGATACTTGAAGAGCAGGAAATGAGAAACAAAAGAACAGAGAACTAGAGAAAATAAAAGTCAAGCTCTATTGAATAATAAAATTTAGGTCCTGCTATTTGAAATTCGTGAGGCCTTTATACTTGAAGAACTATAGATTATTGGAGTTAGGAAAAATTATGATCCAATTTTAAATGAAAGTTTCCTACAAATTCATAGAGGACAAAAATTCAGTCTATAGCGTTAGCTTACTTTAACATGTTCATAATCCATCAACAGTTTTCTTACTAAGGGTGATGGGGATTAAGAAAGTAGGTTTTCTATTTTTAAATGTTTATATAACAGCTTTAAGTAGTTATTTGAAAAAAGTAGTGATGGAGAAATGGGAAATTATTATTTTAGAAGAAATGAAAATTGTAAATTAAGTCTTTGATATGAATAAACTCCAAGTATATGTAATGAAAAAGACTCAGTTTGGATTCAGAATGAGAAAGCCTGAGTTCTAATTCTGACTTTGATAACAAGCAATTTATGAAGATCATTCTTAGGTAGGACTGAGTAAAGGAAGTTTAAACAGAAAGATAAGAGCAAAAAATGTTAACATCTGTGTCATCTATGTATACCTAAAAAAATCAATCTATAAAAATGAGGATTCAGGCAGGAATTAGGTATTGACTTTGACAAAAGGAAATTCCCAAATAGAATAATCCAAACTAATTTTTTTTTAAATAAACTGAAATACTATCCAATAATACCAGTCAAAAACTCTAAGGAAAAGGAGAAATAAGAGAGAGAGGTAAAGACAATTCACATATGATGATTTAATTTGTCAAGGATAAAAATCTGTTCAGATGTTTTTATGACTTAGAGAAGTTAAGAAGGTAGTTATAAAAGCACAGCTTCATAAGAACTCTGTCTTTTGATCTTATTTTGCAAGAGACAAAGTTAAAAATAAAAACTCTTTGCATTTTATAAGTGGGATTTTTTTGTTTTGTTTTGTTTTATAGAAGAATAAAATATAAAAGCAGGAATGGATCCTGTTTTTGTGGGATTTGAAGCTTACTAAAAGTGGGGTGGGGGGAGCTCTTTGAGAAAAGAATATAAAATTAAATTTATAAAATGAGGTACAAATGTAAATATTTAGTTTTAATGAGAATGTACATTCCAACAAACAACTTATTTTTATAAATCTGACAAATACCAAAAACAACATACATTCCACAAAAATAGTATAAAATCTTTAATTATTGACTGATACAACCCTTTCTCTCTCTCTCTCTCTCTCTCTATATATATATATATATATATATGTGTGTGTGTGTGTGTGTGTGTGTGTGTGTGTGTGTGTACTCTGATAACCACTTCATATGACAAAGATTTAACAAAATCATTTTCTATAGAAAATATAGAGTGACAATTCAGACTTTCCTTTCTCATGTAGATAGTTTTTAAAAGTTTCTTTCAACTTCACAACCTACTAGTGGCAAGACCATGTTAATTGTTAGAATTGCTGTCAAACTTGGGAAAACATCTATCAAGATTTTTTTTTTCATATGAGCTGTATGATCCAGAACTTTCCACAGACTAGCTTCTAGCTCCACACATTTCAAGCTTTGTTTCTCTTCTACTACCCACAGACATCAATAGCCAGGCACTATCAAGCATATGAATAATCATTTACCACCTTTGGCCCTGCACTTTTGTATTATGAAGGGAAGTTTTATAGAGGGAAAATCAGAATGGAAAATGAAAGCAATATTAACTAATTGTGGTTAAAATATCTTTCTATTGAAAATTTTAAAAATTTACCAAGGCTTTGAAAGAAAGTAGACTGAACAGTTTAGTCTCACAATCAGCCTGCCTCTGGATACAAATAGCTTGGGGTAAGATAAGAAATAGAGTAAAGAACAAATTCATTTTAGAGCCATATGAGGGTAAATGTGAAGTGCAGTGTGAAGTTGGATCCATAGAAACATATGTTGACATTCTGTTTTCTCTGTAACTCTACAGAACACAAATGACATAAAGGAGAATCTGTTAATTATATATATCTAAAGACATGTCTGAAACTGCATATTCTCAACAAATAAGGAATAAACTAATACTCCAGGAATCTCCTGGTTAATCACTACAGACAGTAATTTACACTTACTATCTATAGTGGGTTGAAGAGTGTCCCTTCCAAATCTATGTGACCTTATTTGGAATAAGGGTTTTTGCAGATTTTAGTATGGAAAGGATCAAGACAAGACCATAATGGATTAAGATGGGCCTTAAATCCAGTGAGAGTGCCCTTATAAGAAAGAAAAAAGAAGAAGACAAAGACATAGAGAAGAAAGTGATGTGAAGATGGAGGCAGAGATTAGAGTGATGTATCTATAAGCCAAGCGATACCAAGGATTACCAGCAACCACCAGAAACTAGGAGAGAAACACAGAGTAATACCTACCCTAGAGCTTCCAGAGGAATCAACCCTGCTGACATGCTGATTTTTTATTTCAGGCTTGCAGAACCAAGAGAACAAATGTCTGTTGTTTCAAGCCACCCAGTTTGTGGTAATTTGTTATGGCAGCACTAGGAAACTAATATACTATCTCTACGTAGAAGCATCTCCAAAATGGTTACCATGACACTGGATTTGTGAACAGTATGTTTATATGTATGCCTAAAGATCCATGGAATAAAGAGGTTCCTCTCAGGATATAGCAAAAACATTTTCACCAAGGACAGTTATGCCCTAACTTATGCTTCTGCAGTCCCTCTAAAACTAAGAGTGTATTAAATGTTTAAGCAACTGAGGATCAAAAAGGAAAATAAGTGATGTATTATTTCTGGGGAAAGATAACAATTCTGTAAGGTAAGTTTCCTTTCCATGAGCAATAATATAAAAACATTACAATAGAATGTTATGCTTGATTTGATATTATTCTCTAATTTTCAAAATATTTTAATGTCCTATAACAAGTTCCAAAGACCATGCTAATTGTCTCTCTTGAGGAGAGAAACCAATAAAAATATTGCTTGACCACCAGAATCACCACTCCATCTTTTTTTTTTCATAATTAAAGTCCCTCACATTCTGTATTTACTTTGCATTTCAAGATTTTAACAGTGTCTTGATAATCACTTCTGAGATGCCATTGTAATTGTTAGACCTTTTTATTGGTTCAAAAGTATCTATGGCTTGCCCATTGCACTAAATGCTCAAGATCCTAGAGTATAGTAGTCACAATGCCAGGCACAGAGCTGGATATATCTTAAATATACTGTAGATGTTTATCCACTTGAGGTGAATTTGTTACACCAACAATAATGTTGATGTCTCCACAGAAAGGCATTTAGTTCCAGAATCCCTTCAACTGTAAAGATCTACAGAGTAATCCATTTAAGAATATTTGCATTCATATTAGTTCAAAATTAAATCCAAATGCAATCTGTTTATATAGAGTTCTGTAGCTGTACTGGTGGGTTTTCTTTCATCAAGGAAAAGCTCTGGTTGGTCATATTTAACTGTGCTGGTGGAAGGCCAAGAAAAAGCTCTTCATTAACATGTACTCAGTAATTACCAAAGGCACATAGACACATCTCATTTCTACCTGCCATTATGCTCACTGGACTGGAAAATGGGATTGGGCCAAGTGGGACTGTCCCAAGCACATGAACTGTATATACCTGGAAGGAGAATCACACAGTGTGCTCTATAGACAAGGAGTCTGCATACCTTAGCAACTCTCCCATGGACAATTTTCACAGAGTCCCTGGTCAAAATGACTGAGACTGGTTTACCACTAGGCATTTTCATTCTGCTTTAAAATATCATAATTATATTAAGGATACTATTTTAACAAAATAATATTTAAAATTATTAAATTCATAAATACTATAAAATAGGAACTAACTTTCATGTTACATTTTATGTATCAATCTGAGATGAAAAAGACCTCTGAATATTATATATAGAAAATTTTCACATTCAAATCTTTAGTCTATTAAATAAAAATAGATAGGCATCAGAAAAGCAGCCTCAGTAAATGACTATGTGAACGAACAATAAAAAAAAAAAGTGTCTTATTATAAACTCTTTGTCTCAAATAAACAAACTCTGGGTGGCTCCTGGTGGGTAATGTTCCCTTCATCATGTTTCCACTTAGTGATAGAAGTGGAACTGGATGGCTGTTGGCTGACACCTAACAGCTCGATGCTTCCCCTGAGGAACCCCTTCTGGGAGGGTCCCATGCAGCTTGATTCTAGCATGCTGCAGAAGAGGCACAAGGGTAAATATGTGCTATCATTGTTCATTCTGTCAACACATATTCACTGCTCAGGGCAGTTCATTTAGGTCAGGAAAACAAAGACCAATAGAACTAGGCCCCCCTGCCCTTAAGGAGCTCACAATCTAGAGGACAAGACCTAATATCTATTATACATATTTTCTATGGGTCTCAGTGCCATGATACATGCATATACAGGGCACCAGGGGAGCATGGTAGAGATGAACAAATGAAACAGGCAATCATTTTTCGCTGTCTGAAAGTCATGGGAACTGTAATCAAGGAGGTGAACTATCATACGTATAGAGGCATCTCATATGATATGTCTACTTCAAATTTTTTAATGTTGCTTTCTATAATAATGATATGCAAATTAACAGGCACAAACCTGTTGGTAACATCATTTTTTAAGGAAATTTCACTAGCAAAATGCTGTGATATAATAGTGTAACACTTTCATATATATTTTGGCCGGTAGATTTAAGAACTCATATTCCAAGGTACAGATATGTACAATGACACATGGGCTCTCTTGCTCTCCCATTAACTACCAGGACACAACAAGACATAAAGAGTGACTGTGGTATGTTCATATTTAGGAAAGAAATTGGGCCAGGGATTCAGGCCTTACCATCGCTTGAGCTAGCCTGGAGAGTCATACACTGGATTTCTCATTACCTGTGTTAATCAAAAGAGCTATATGTTGAAAGCTCAACCCAATGTTCTTGTAGAATGAAAATGGTTTTGTTGTTGTTCCAAGCAGAGGATCTCATCGCAAGAGTTAACCAATTGAAACATTTTCCCTCATCCTGATTTTGTAATTCAAAAAATGACTAGGCTGTATTTTTTGCTTTATCTTTCATTTAAGCTTAATAATCCATTTTCTTACTTTCCCTTTAAAATCCTTTTCATATTAATTGTGAATACAGACCTACAATTGTAGTCACTTTTCTACTAGAACAACCAGTACCAGATGATACATGAATAAATTAATCAATAAAAGTCTTAGGGATTCTAAAGAAAATAATCTGAGTTGGTATCAGGATATCAATTATCAATTTTTTTAGATTTAATTTAATAATAGTAAAATGGAGAATCCACATCCTAAGAACTACATTTCTGTGTCCTATTCTAAGCAGCTTACTTGCCAGGTAGAGTAAGAGACAAGTGGGGTCTATCCCATTGGCTTTAGGGTGTCTAATGTTTCTTTCAAATGTAATTATATATTTCAGTTCCTCTCTTCACTAGTGAAAGATGACACCATCCTCTGAGTCCCATTCAGCATAAGAATTACAATGAGTAGATCTTAAAACTTATTAATATAACTTAAAAGACAGGAAAGGGAGATTGGAAACTGAATTTGCAAAATGCCCTCCATGATGCAGGAAAACCCTTCTCTGCTGAAACTTCAAACAAACAGACTGTATCTAATCCATCAATTACTTTGTTTTTGTGAATTAGTTTAAAAGTAGGTGGTGAATGATCAAACACATTTTAAATACAAAGCAAGCAGAGAGTCACATGGGGTTCTTTTATGAATCAAAGTTTTCACTTCTCCATGTCCTATATGTTACTGTAACCACTGGAGCGGCATATAGTATATAGGACACAGAGAGCCACTCTGCTAATCGGTCCCCACAGACCTGATGGTGCACTCTGCTGCAAAAGCAATTTTCATTTTGAACTCCAATACCCTTTAATAGAACGCCAGTGCTTCAAAAATAATCACATCATGGTTAGAGTGACTTAGAGGCTCAGTTTCAACTGCATGCACCCCTCCTCTACTCTGTCTCTCCTTCCCCCTTTCTTTGCCCTTAATTTTATGCCTAGAGGTAAAATTCCTTTCATTATTTTTTGAAAACTAATACAAGGATGAGGGATATTGTTATACAAGACATTAAAAAATATTTCTCAATTACCTTTCCTTTAAGAATAAAAGATAATCATCCAAAGGGAATGACTTTTCATCACAGATTTCTGTCCTGAGTCAGAAGAGCTTTCCCTCTGAAAGGAAACACATTCCATAAGGAAGGGTCTACATCAAAAATCAAACAAGAACTGTTGTTACAAAAGAGAACTCTGGCAGCAGTTTCAGGGTAACTTGCTGGCTCTTTCTTGGACCTGTCTTAGTGGATTCTGAAGAAATTTTTATTTTTTTAAAGTGAGATCTCGAGGAAGTTACCTATTGAAGCTACTAATCTTTGACTACTGCTGCTGAGAAGAATGTTTTCAAATGGAACTGCATGGCCTCCCTCACCAGGAGATCATCCTACAGATGAATGAAGTGCTGAAAAGAAAAAGCTTCCAATTTCAACTGAAGAGTAAAATTGGTGACAGGATTATTATGACTAGTGGAATATTCTCAGAATATTTCTCCAAGCTAATAAAATATTTAAAAGTAAAGAGACTACCTTCCAACTAAGTTTGAAATTAAAACCACAACTAAAGTAGACCTAAGTAGAAATTACACAAAAGATTTTTAAAAGTAAACATTTTTAAAAATGAGATTATATTCAGTTTTGTTCACACAGCATCAGATATTATTCCAATAATGTTTTTAATTTATTTCTATCAAACTTAATAAAAAGAACCTACACTGATATATATTTTTGTACCTACTATGTACCTAAAGTTTGGGGGCTTTGAAATCTAGATTTAGCAGATAAACAAATATCTAAATATTCAGTGTAGATGATTAAATGCTAGTCAGAGCTATTCTAAATTACAGCTGTGCACACACAGAGTATACAAATGCCAAAATATTACATACAACCAAATTCAGTTGCCTCTTGTTCAACAAGCTTTAATCAAATGGGAAAAGCTAAATTGAAGAGCTGCTTTGTGAACATGCATTTCAATAAACCATAATGTTTATGAAATCAGAACATGGGAAAAGAAGATATCAATAAAAAGAAAATAATTCCCCATGAAAATTACCCATTTAGCATATTTCAAGTACAAATTTAGGGAATATAACTACATACTGATACATAATAATAGAGGCAAGCTCATAGGTAAAAAATATCCCAGTAACACATATTTGAATAGGTCTAGGTTGCCAGTTTATCTTAGCTTATTTCAATGTATACATGTCAGGTGACTATTTTAGTAGAGAAACTCAGGATTTAAATAAGATGTTTCAGTGATACACTTCAATAAAATGCACCACCCCTTCTAAAAAACCCACAAAATTCTCATTTCTATAACTGGCACCATTAGATCTGGCACAAGGTAATAACTGTAGAGCCCAATAGCAATTTAATTATCATCTTAGAGAACTGTTAGTAGGTCAAGAATACATTTTGGGATAACCATATCAATACAGAATAATTATTATTTACAATTATATGAATATCAATAGTGTGTCATGGCCAATATAAAACAAATCTTTCCAGCACAGAAGACTTAACCATCACCACCATATCAACTGTCCAATGCAATTTCTAGTTAGCATAGTGGTAACCATAAACGGTATCTCACAAAAGCTGGTGTTAGGAGGTGGGCAGGAAAGTGCCTAAGGTTATCATCTAGCAAAGGAATTTCACTGTAATTCTTGGTATAATACCCTAAAATTTTCAAGAAAATAAATTGTTTTGATTATACTTCCAAATTAGATCCTCTGATTAAATAAGATAAATAAGACATATTTTTGAAACAATGGCATACTATTTGATATCACAAAAATCGAGATCTCATTGGGAACAAAGTAATGTCAAACTATTGATAGCTCTTTGTAGCCAGAGCAATCAGACAAGAAAAAGAAGTAAAAGCAATCCAAACTAAAAGGAAGAAGTAAAACTGTCACTGTTTGCAGATGACATGATATTATATAGAGAAAAACACAAAGACTCCACAAAAAAAACCTGTTAGACATAATAAACAAATTCAGTAAAGCTGTAACATACAAAATCAATATACAAAAACCTTTTGTGTTTCTATTCACTAGTAACAAATTATCAGAAAGAGAAATTAAGAAGACGATCCCGGGCTTCCCTGGTGGCACAGTGGTTGGGAGTCCGCCAGCCGATGCAAGGGACACGGGTTCATGCCCTGGTCCAGGAAGATCCCACATGCCGCAGAGCGGCTGGGCCCATGAGCCATAGCCACTGGTTCTGCGCATCCGGAGCCTGTGCTCCACAGCAGGAGAGGCCATAGCAGTGAGAGGCCAGCATACCGCAAAAAAATAAATAAATAAATAAAAAATAAAACAATCCCATTTACAATTGCATCAAAAAAATTAAAATACCTAGGAATAAATTTAACCAAGGAGGTGAAATACCTCTACTCTGAAAATTATAAGACATTGAGGCAAGAAAGAAAGGAGACACAAAGAAATATAAAGATATTTCATGCTCATGGACTGGAATAATTAATATTGTTAAAATGTCCATACTAACTGAAGCAATCTACAGATTCAATATAATCCCTATCAAAATTGCAGTGGCGGCGAAATTTGTGGCCCTGAACCAATATGGTGGAGTAGAAGGACGTGCTCTCACTCCCTCTTGTGCGAACACCAGAATCACAACTAGCTCCTGGACAATCATCGACAGGAAGACACTGGAACTCACCACAAAAGATACCTCACATCCAAAGACAAAGGAGAAGTCACAAAGAGATGGTAGGAGGGGCGCAATCACAGTAAAATCAAATCCCATAACTGCTGGGTGGGTGACTCACAGACTGGAGAACACTTATACCACAGAAGTCCACCCACTGGAGTGAAGGTTCTGAGCCCCACGTCAGGCTTCCCAACCTGGGGGTCTGGCAACGGGAGGAGGAATTCCTAGAGAATCAGACATTGAAGGATAGTGGGATTTGATTACAGGACTTGGACAGGACTGGGGGAAACAGAGACTCCACTCTTGGAGGGCACACGCAAAGTAATGTGCCCATCGGGACATGGGGAAGGAGCAGTGACCCCAGATGAGACTGAACCAGACCTATGTGCTAGTGTTGGAAGGTCTCCTGCAGAGGTGGGGGGTGGCTGGGGCTCACTGTGGGGACAAGGACACTGGCAGCAGAAGTTCTCGGAAATACTTGTAGTGAGCCCTCCCAGAGTCTGTCATTACCTCACCAAAGAGCCCAGGTAGGCTCCAGTGTTGGGTTGCCTCAGGCCAAATAACCAACAGGGAGGAAACCCAGCCCCACCCATCAGCAATCAAGTGGATTAAAGTTTTACTGAGCTCTGCCCACCAGAGCAACACTCAGCTCTACCCACCACTAGTCCCACCCATCAGGAAACTTGCATAAGCCTCTTAGATAGCCTCATTCACCAGACAGCAGAGAGCAGAAGAAAGAAGAACTACAATCCTGCAGGCTGTGGAACAAAAACCACATTCACTGAAAGACAGACAAGATGAAAAGGCAGAGGGATATGTACTAGATGAAGGAACAAGATAAAACCCCAGAAAAACAAATAAATGAAGTGAGTGGAGCTAGGCAACCTTACAGAAAAAGAATTCAGAATAATGATAATGAAGATGATACAGACCCTCGGAAAAAGAATGGAGGCAAAGATCAAGAAGATGCAAGAAATGTTTAACAAAGACCTAGAAGAACTAAAGAACAAACAAACAGAGATGAACAATACAATAACTGAAATGAAAACTACACTAGAAGGAATCAATAGCAGAATAACTGAGGCAGAAGAACACATAAATGAACTGGAAAACAGAATAGTGGAATTCACTGCTGCAGAACAGAATAAAGAAAACAAGAATGAAAAGAAAAGAAGACAGCCTAAGAGACTTCTGGGACAACATTAAACACAACAACATTCGCATTATAGGGGTTCCAGAAGGAGAAGAAAGAGAGAAAGGACCCAAGAAAAAATTTGAAGAGATTATAGGGGAAAACTTCCTTAACATAGGAAAGGAAATAGCCAACCAAATCCAGGAAGTGCAGAGAATCCCATACAGCATAAACCCAAGGAGAAACATGCCGAGACACGTAGTAATCAAAGTGGCAAAAGTTAAAACAAAGAAAAATTATTGAAAGAAGCAAGGGAAAAATGATAAATAACATATAAGGGACCTCCCATAAGGTTAACAGCTGATTTCTCAGTGGAAACTCTACAAGCCAGAAGGGAGTGGCATGATATACTTAAATTGATGAAAGGGAAAAACCTACAACCAAGATTACTCTACCCGGCAAGGATCTCATTCAGGTTCGATGGAGAAATTAAAAGCTTTACAGACAAGCAAAAGCTAAGAGAATTCAGCACCACCAAACCAGCTCTACAACAAATGCTAAAGGAAATTCTCTAAGTGGGAAACACAAGAGAAGAAAAGGGCCTACAAAAACAAACCCAAAACAATTCAGAAAATGGTCATAGGAACATACATATCGATAATTACCTTAAACGTGAATGGATTAAATGCTCCAACCAAAGGACACAGGCTTGCTGAATGAAGACAAAAACAAGACTCATATATATGTTGTCTACATGAGACCCACTTCAGACCTAGGGACACATACAGACTGAAAATGAGGGGATGGAAAAAGATATTCCATGCAAATGGAAATCAGAAGAAAGCTGGAGTAGCAATACTCATATCAGATAAAATAGACTTTAAAATAAAGAATGTTACAGGAGACAAGGAAGGACACTACAAAATATTCAAGGGATCAATCCAACAAGATATAACAATTATAAATATATATGCACCCAACATTGGAGCACCTCAATACATAAGGTAACTGCTAACAGCTATAAAAGAGGAAATTGACAGTAACACAATAATAGTGGGGGACTTTAACACCTCACTTACACCAATGAACAGATCATCCAAAATGAAATTAAATAAGCAAACAGAAGCTTTAAATGACACAATAGGCCAGATAGATTTAATTGATATTTATAGAACATTCCATCCAAAAACAGCAGATTACACTTTCTTCTTAAGTGTGCACAGAACATTCTCCAGGAGAGATCACATCTTGGGTCACAAATCAAGCCTCAGTAAACTTAAGAAAACTGAAATCATATCGAGCATCTTTTCTGACCACAAGGCTATGAGATTAGAAATCAATTACAGGGAAAAAAACGTAAAAATTACAAACACATGGAGGCTAAACAATACGTTACTAAATAACCAAGACATCACTGAAGAAATCAAAGAGGAAATAAAAAAAATACCTAGAGACAAATGACAAAACACGATGATCCAAAACCTATGGAATGCAGCAAAAGCAGCTCTAAGAGGGAAGTTTATAGCTATACAAGCCTACCTCAAGGAACAAGAAAAATATCAAATAAACAATCTAACCTTACACCTAAAGGAACTAGATAAAGAAGAACAAACAAAACCCAAAGGTAGCAGAAGGAAAGAAATCATAAAGATCAGAGCAGGTATAAATGAAATAGAAACACAGAAAACAATAGCAAAGATCAATAAAACTAAAACCTCGTTATTTGAGAAGATTAACAAAATTGATAAACCATTAGCCAGACTCATCAAAAAAAAAAGAGGGAGAGAACTCAAACCAATAAAATTAGAAATGAAAATGGAGAAGTTACAATGGACACAGCAGAAATATATAGCGTCCTAAGAGAATACTATAAGCAACTCTATGTCAATAAAATGGACAACCTGGAAGAAATGGAAAAATGCTTAGAAAGGTATAACATTCCAAGACTGAACCAGGAAAAAATAGAAAATATGAACAGAGCAATCACAAGTAATGAAATTGAAACTGTGATTAAAAATCTTCCAACAGGGCTTCCCTGGTGGCGCGGTGGTTGGGAGTCCGCCTGCCGATGCAGGGGACGTGGGTTCGTGCCCCGGTCCGGGAGGATCCCGCGTGCCGCGGAGCGGCTGGGCCCGTGGGCCATGGCCGCTGGGCCTGCGCGTCCGGAGCCTGTGCTCTGCGGCGGGAGAGGCCGCAGCGGTGAGAGGCCCGCGTACCGAAAAGATAAATAAATAAATAAAAATAAATTAAAAAAAAAAATCTTCCAACAAACAAAAGCCCAGGGCCAGATGGCGTCACAGATGAATCCTATCAAACATTTAGAGAAGAGCTAACACCCATCCTTCTCAGACTCTTCCAAAAAATTGTGGAGCAAGGAATACTCTAAACTCATTCTATGAGGCCAGCATCACCCTGATACCAAAACCAGACAAAGACACTACAAAAAAAAGAAAATAAAAGGCCAATATCACTGATGAATATAGATGCAAAAATCCTCAACAAAATACTAGCAAACACAATCCAACAACACATTAAAAGGATCATACACCATGATCAAGTGGGATTTATCCCAGGGATGCAAGGATTCTTCAATATACGCAAAGTCAATCAATGTGATACACCATATTTAAAAATTGAAGAATAAAAACCATGTGATCATCTCAATAGATGCATAAAAAGCTTTTGACAAAATTCAACACCCATTTATGATAAAAACTCTCCAGTACTCACTTTGGTAGCACATATACTGAGATTAGAACGATACAGAGAAGATGAGCACGGCCCCTGTGCAAAGATGACATTCAAGTTCGTGAAGCATTCCATATTTAAAAAAAACAAAAACAAAACTCTCCAGAAAGTGGGCATAGAGGGAAACTACCTCAACATCATAAAAGTCATATACAACAAACCCACAGCAAACATCATTCTCAATGGTGAAAAACTGAAAGCATTTCCTCTAAGATCAGGAACAAGACAAGGATGTCCACTCTCGCCACTATTATTAAACATAGTTTTGGAAGTCCTAGCCATGGCAATCAGAGAAGAAAAAGAAAAAAAAGGAATACAAATTGGAAAAGAAGGAGTAAAACTGTCACTGTTTGCAGATGTCATGATACCATACATAAAGAATCCTAAAGACACCACCAGAAAACTACTAGAGCTAATCAATGAATTTGGTAAAGTTGCAGGATACAAAATTAACGCATAGAAATTTGTTGCATTCCTATAAACTAATGATGAAAAACCTGAAAGAGAAAGTAAGGAAACACTCCCATTTACCACTGCAACAAAAAGAATGAAATACCAAGGAATAAACCTACCTAGGGAGACAAAAGACCTGTATGCAGAAAACTATAAGACACTGATTAAAGAAAGTAAAGATGATACAAATAAATGGAGAGATATACCATGTTCGTGGATTGGAAGAACAAATATTGTGAAAATGACTGTACTACCCAAAGCAATCTACAGATTCAATGTAATCCCTATCAAATTACCAATGGCATTTTTTACAGAACTAGAACAAATCATCTTAAAATTTGTATGGAGACACAAAAGACCCTGAATAGCCAAAGCAATCTTGAGGGAAAAAAACGGAGCTGGAGGAATCAGACTCTCTGACTTCAGACTATACTACAATGCTACAGTAATGAAGACAATATGGTACAGGCACAAAAACAGAAACATAGATCAATGGAACAAGATAGAAAGCCTAGAGATAAACCCACGCACCTATGGTCAACTAATCTATGACAAAGGAGGCAAAACGATATACAATGGTGAAAAGACAGCCTCTTCAATAAGTGATGCTGGGAAAACTCGACAGCCACATGTAAAAGAATGAAATTAGAACATTCCCTAACACCATACACAAAAATAAACTCAAAATGGATTCGAGACCTAAATGTAAGACCGGACACTCTAAACCTCTTAGAGGAAAATAGGAAGAACACTCTTTGACATAAATCACAGCAAGATCTTTTCTGACCACCTCCTAGAGTAATGGAAATAAAAATAAAAGTAAACAAATGGGATCTAATGAAACTTTAAAGCTTTTGCACAGCAAAGGAAACCATAAACAAGACAAAAAGACAACCCTCAGAATCGGAGAAAATATTTGCAAACGAATCAATGTACAAAGAATTACTCTCCAAAATATATAAACAGCTCATGCAGCTCAATATTAAAGAAACAAACAATGCAATAAAAAAATGGGCAGAAGACCTAAATAGACATTTCTCTGAAGAAGACATACAGTTGGCCAAGAAGCACATGAAAAGGTGTTCAACATCACTAATTATTAGAGAAATGCAAATCAAAACTACAATGAGATATCACCTCACACCAGGTAGAATGGGCATCATCAGAAAATCTACAAACCATAGATGCTGGAGAGGGTGTGGAGAAAAGGGAACCCTCTTGCACTGTTATCGGGAATGTAAATTGATACAGCCACTATGGAGAACAGTATGGAGGTTCCTTAAAAAAACTAAAAATAGAATTACCATATGATCCACCAATCCCACTACTGGGCATATACCCAGGGAAAACCATGATTCAAAAAGACACATGCACCACAATGTTCACTGCAGCACTATTTACAATAGACACATCATGGAAGCAACCTAAATGCCCATCAAGAGACGAATGGATAAAGAAGATGTGGTACATATGTACAATGGAATATTACTCAGCCATAAAAAGGAACGAAATTGGGTCATTTGTTGAGACATGGCTGGATCTAGAGACTGTCATACAGAATGAAGTAAGTCAGAAAGAGAAAAACAAATATCGTATATTAACGCATATATATGGAACCTAGAGAAACGGTACAGAGAAACCGGTTTGCAGGGCAGAAACTGAGACACAGATGTAGAGAAGAAACGTATGGACACCAAGGGGGGAAAGCCACAGGGGGTGGGGGTGGGGGTGTGATGAATTGGGCAATTGGGATTGACATGTATACACTGATGTGTGTAAAATTGATGACTAATAAGAACCTGCTGTATAAAAAAATAAATAAAATTCAAAAATTAAAAATAAATTGCAGTGGCATTTTTCAAAGAAATAAACAATTCTGAAGTATGTATGGAATCAAAAAAGACCTTGAATAGCCAAAACAATCTTGAGAAAGAAGAACTAAGCTGGAGGCATCACACGCCCTGTTTTTGAACTATATTACAAAGCTATAGTAATCAAAAACAGTATGGTATTGGCACAAAAAAGACACATAGGTCAATGGAACATAATAGAGGCCAGATACAAACCCATACATACATAATCAGTTAATTTACCACAAAAGAATCAAGAATGTATGGTAGGGAAACAGTAGTGCCTTCAATAAGTGGAAGCTGCACAGCCACATGCAAAAGAATGAAACTGAACCTTTACCTTATACCATACACAAAAATTAACTCAAAATGGATTAAAGACTTGCATGTAAGACATGAAACCATAAAACTTCTAGAAGAAAACATAGGCAGTAAACTCCTTGATAGAGGTCTTAGCAATGATTTCTTTTTGGATTTGATACCGAGAGCAAAGGCAACAATAAACAAGTTTGACTACTTCATGCTATAAATCTTCTGCACAACAAAGGAAATCATCAACAAAATGAAAATGCAACCTACTGACTGGGAAAAAAAAATTTGCAAATCATATATCTAATAAGGGGTTGATATCCAAAATATATAAGGAACTCATACAACTCAACAGCAAAAACAAATAATCTGATTGCAAAATGGGAAGAGGATCTGAATAACATGTTCTAAAGAAGACATAGAGATGACCAACAGGTATGTGAAAAGATGTGCAACATCACTATCATCAGGTAAATGCAAATCAAAACCACAATGAGATATCACCTCACACTTGTCAGAATGGCTATTTTCAAAAAGACAAGAAATAACAAGTGTCGGTGAGGATGTGGAGAAAAGGGAACCCTTGTGCACTGTTGGTGTGAATGTAAATCATGCAGTCACCATGGAAAATAAGTACAGAAGTTGAACAAAAAAATTAAAAATAGAACTACCATATGAGCCAGCAATTCTACTTCTGGGTATTTAGCCAAAGAAAATGAAACACTAACTTGAAAAGATACATGCAACCCTAGCATGTATCTTGTTCACTGCAGCATTATTTACAATAGCCAAGATATGGAAACAATCTAAGTGTCCAGGGACAAATGAATGGATAAAGAAGATGTGGTGTATATATACAGTGGAATATTTTTTAGCCATAAAACAGAATGAAATCTTGTCATTTGTCACAACATGGATGAATCTTGAGGCCATTATGCTAAGTGAAGTAAGACAGACAGAGAAAGACAAATACCGTATCATTTCACTTATAAGTGGGATATAAACCAAAACCAAAACCAAAACAAAACAAAACAAAAAAGTTCATAGACACAGAGAACAGATTGGTGGGTGCCAGAGGCAGGAGGTGAGGAATGAGCAAAATGGGCAAAGTGAATTAAAAGTTACAAACCTCCAGTTATAAAATAAATACGTCTAAGAGATGTAAGGTACAACATGACAACCACAGTTAATGACACTGTAGTGCGTATTTGAAAGTTGCTAAGAGAGTAAAAGTTCTCATCACAAGAAAAAGAAATCTGTAACTATGTACAGGGGCAGATGTTAACTAGACTTATTGTGGTGATCATTTTGCAGTATATACAAATATATATCATTATGTTACACACCTAAAACTAATAATAGTGTATGTCAATTACACCTAAATAAAAATAAATTAATTTTTAAAGGGTAAATTACAATTAAAAAAAAACTTTATTTACAAAAACAGGTGGCATGTAGATTTGATCCTTGGGTTATATAGCATGTCAAGCCCTATTCTATTTCTATAGCTAGAAGTGATACTGAGTTGAAAATTTTTTCTGTAAAGCATTATAAATTATTCACATTGTCACATTTTGACCCTTTTTTATTGAACAATAATATTAGAAAGAAACAATGGCAGTCAATTAAAAGAATTCTAGAAAGCCTAACTTTTGTCTTAATCTTTCATTCAAAGAAGGAATTAGTTCAGTTTACCTAATTTATATTGACCTTTCTGTTTTTTGAAGGTCTTATTCAAAGGTTGAAACATGCATTCAACAAGCCATTAGCACTTTTGTTTTTGCAATAATATAATCATTTAAAGTGTGGTAAAAAAAAAAAGTACATGTGTTTGAAAAATTCTTTCTGTTACATAAGGTACATGATTAATATGCAAAATCAACACAAATGGGGTACTCAAAGGAGAGAGCATAAATGCCCAGAAAACTATAAGGATATGTTACCGTACCACTGCATGAATTTCTAAAGTTCAAAAAAGTCACTTGCCCTTTTAATATTATTGTAGCCAGCTGTACAGTTGGAAAGTACACTCACTGCTTATTCATCTTAATGCTATTTACGCACATCTCCAGAAAACAGAATGTCAGGGAGAAATCAGAGGCTGAGCTAGGACAGTAGACCAATGAGCATGCTTTATGACAGTTATGCTTAATTCACACCTTCAAGAAATAGAAAATTGGGATGCAACTCTAGCCATACATGTTCACACTTATTCATAAGTGGGAAAAGACAGGTGATTTGCATGAACCAGATCCATAAGAGCATATGGATTTGCTATCAACTGATATCAATGGGTCTCATAATAATTCCAGTTTAGACTCTGCCCTTAGAGATTATTTGTGCATTTAATTAGTATATGTACTCAATTTAACTCAAAGTGATGGTCAGATTAAGTACTTGGAGATAGATATGGCTATACAAATAAACACGGGCCCAGAAATTTCAAGATATTTTTGTGTCAGTGAATCTGGACTGTACTGTGTTCACCTTGACTAATAGTGAGCAGCCAGAAATGGCACTATGCCAGTTCTTCCCTAACCTTTAATAGGAGTGAAAATGCCCATTTTTCTTTCTCTTGAAATATTTGGTCTTGAAGCCCTGAACCATCATGTAAGAAGTCTGATATCCCTGAAGCTACCATGTTTTAAGGAAGCTCAAGTTAACCATGTAGAGAGGCATTGGGAAGGAAGGAAGGAAGGAAGGAAGGAAGGAAGGAAGGAAGGAAGGAAGGAAGGAAGGAAGGAAGGAAGAAAGGAAGGAAGATAGGAGGGGAGGGAGGGAGGGAGGAAGGAAGGAGTCGTCCAGCTGAGGCCCTAGGTATTGCAAAGCAGACAAGCCATCCTCACTGTCCTGTCGAATATCTTGTCCCAGATAATAATATTACAATCTTCTATTATGATAAATTGTTTTAAGCCAAAGAGTTTTGCAGTAATTTGCTAGGAAGCAATTGATAACCAGAATTCTCTCTATATTCCAATATCCTGTTTATTTCCTTGAGCAGTTAATATATGTGATTAACATTTAAAATTTTTTTAATTTACTTATTTAGTACCTATTTGTTTATGGAACAAAAAAAGTCTATAAAGGCAGAGGCACTACCTCTCTTAGACTTTCGGCACTGTCATGATGCTTGATGAGTTAGTTATCTGTTAAAGGAAGGAAAAGAGGGAGGTGATTTAATTGTTAGTAATAGCAGCTTTTAAAAATTAATCCAACATTTTACCATGCTTAAATATACAAGTGATACTCAGGTTGGTAGAAAATAGGATAGAAAAGTATTTTTTCATGTTTGATATTGTTTTCTAAATTATGTGGACAGGACTTTCATCTGCAACTTTTAGAATATCTTTTTTCAAAGTGGTTCCCAAAGTTATCAGAATTCTATTTTATGGTTACAAATTTAAAGATGCCTCACGATATCTTTAATGTTTTCCTACTAGTTAAAATTAATTTCCCCCAAATCACAAAGCAACATCATGATCTCAGTGACTGGAAAATATCACTGTGAGCTATGTATTTCTTCTAAAATGGTATTTTTTACAATTGTCAATGCACTTTCTTTCCTTTAGTAGTCTCTCTTGTTCTAATAAGCAAATGAAGAACCAGAGTCACTTACCAATAGACATTTCTTGATAAAAGTTCACAAGTATGAACTCTACATTTAAATCTGGAATTCCTCCAGGTAGATTTAGTAATAATACCAACAAATGTTTGAGGAGAGTGCTGTCAGGTTTATACATTGCCACACTCTGCTTTCGAGGGAGCAGAAGGCAAAACAAGAGAAGCAAAAGCCAGACGCTCTAAAAGTTTAGCTCAGATAAATTTCTCAATATTTTTCATATAGTAAAAATGAGGTCATATGCCAAATTTAAGAGGCCAATTTTTTATAAGGATTGAGATTAATTCCTCATTACCATTTTTTAAAAGACCTAAGCTTGGAGCAAAGACTTTGGAATGTGCAAAGCAGAGCTTCACACAGGTTTTATCTCACGCAACCACAGTATTCTCCAATATCCTTGATTTATCTATGTGTTCATAGGGCAAATATAAGATTATGGTAAAAAATCAGTAGTGACACAGTGTTGAAAGTGCACCATTTATAAAATCTGAATTGACACTCAGGAAATGTTTCTATGATTGGACTCAACCAAATTTGGTGACACATATCTTTCATCACCATGTTCCTATATCCCATTATTCAAAAAGCTGAACATATATATGCAACTGTTCTTGATATATGGGAAATATTCATATGCCTTTAAGCTGCTAACCATGGTATTTCTTTACTTAGAAATGTTCTATATGTTAAATAACACCCATCAATGGACATCCATCTCATGTTTCCTTTCCCATGAAGCCTTGTCTCATTACCTCAATGAGAAGTATTTTGTTCCTTCTCAGAACTTCAACTGTATTTTATCTATGCTACTGTCATACTTATCCAGACTCTGCTTTTGTTATAATTAGTTGAAAAGCACCCTATTTTGCAAGGAAATTATAAACTCATTGAGCAAAGGGTCTTTTTTCTTTTTCTTTACATTTGTGTTCAACACTACATAGCATGTAATACCCAGTAAGAAGTACTCGATAAAGACTTGGTATGTAAGTGGATTGATTTAGTAAGATTTTTCATACTGTACTAGGCTTTCAGCTACATGATATACTTCTTCAGACAGTGAGTTAATTTATTAATAGTTTTTAAAATAAATTAGATTATCAGGTTGGTTTAAATCACCCAAGAGGGACCAAAAATAATGAGACACAGGTCAGATATATTCTTATGGGAAGCAGAAGCTATCACGGAAGGCCAAAAGAGTAGGAAATAGAACTAATCAAGGTGATGTGCATAAGGAAATAGAACTAATCAAGGTGATGTGCATTAAGAGATATTATAATAGGAGACACTGAAGCCTTTTTTTGTTTTTAAGTGATACAATAATATCCCTACTTTTTTGGGGAAACTTTTCAAAGACAAGTGAGAAGAGGCTTCCACTGATGAGAAGCTGATGAGAAGTAAACATTGTGTAGATAACTAAAGTTGAATTTTGTGAATAAAATAATTTCCACTCCTAGCAACACATAGATCAAAATTTGTTGAAGCTTTAAATCTATGTTATAGTATTTATTAATTTAACTGAACTGCAATAAATATGAAAAATAGATATATCAATTGGTATCATAGAAGTATTCTATCTTTTTGCAATGGTAAAATGTATACACACACACAAACACACCCACACACATTTTGCCAAAATGGTGTTGAATTTAGTTCTGACATATAGCCAAAGTGTCTGGATCATAAAAAAAATAGTAATGGACAGAAGTTAAAGGATTCTGAAATAGACACAAAACTAAGAGACAAAAAAAAAGACTTTTTCTTTTACTCTTCTGTACAGTTAGGTAGGACCATATAATTAAGTTGTGGCCAATGAATTGTGAGTGATGTGATGTGGTCACTTCCAGGCCCAAAGAAGTGCCCCCCACCATGCTCCTACTTTTTCCCTCCTTTAGTGACCTTAGAGTCGTCTGATCCATTTGGCATAGTACCAGGTTGAAACAGAGTCACCTGACTAGCATAAGACTATAAAGTAAACAAGAGTAAAATTACATTTTGAGTTAAGTCACTAGGAGTACATGAGTTGACTAACAGGTCATCTTGCAGTAATTACCAAGAATAATACCAGCAATTTAAGTTTTAATATTTGATTCTACAGTCTATAACATTATGAAATCAAATCCTTTTTGGGTTGGGTAGAAATGATTCTGTTTTTAGAATTACCTATTAATATTTTTCACTCCTCTATGTGAAGCTAAGAAAAAAAATCCATTGAGCTTAGAATTCATGATTTGTTTTAAAAATATTAAATGAGACTATTTGAAAATAATATGCTTTTATTCATATCAGCTGTCAAATATAGTTTCTTAAATTATTAAATAAAGTCCCAACCATAAAAGTCATATATTTGACTTATTTGGTAAGTTAAGATGGCCAAAATATTTATATAAATGTGTATGTTGCTTATTGAAATACTTACATATGTTCACTGAATAGTGAGGATCATTATTACAAGTTTAAGTATGTGCATTTCCTGACCAATACAGTATAACTTCACAATATCCATTTATCTTTTCTGAAAAGAGAAAGAAAAATATGATTCTCCACTCCAGACACATTGCCCAATGGCTGACATTATGGAAATATAAGAAAGTTCACATTATTATTATTAGTTTTCACCTAGTTGCAAGGCCATTACATGAAATAAAAATTCTATTTTTACTTTCCAGTTGTGCTTATAATGATATCTAATCTTATAGTTTTCATTCTGTCATAAAATATATAGAAAATCTGCAGTGATACCTATTGAATACATTGAGTTTTGTGGTTTTTTTTTTTTAATTCTGACTAATGAATAACATTCAAATGCTTGCAGAAGCAAACACACAGAGGTGCACTGTGAAACAGTGGCTTAAGAGGAGTCCACATAGTACTAGCAAACACCCTATAGCACTTACTGAGTCAGCCATGGATACATGTGCTTTTCCATTCTTCCTGTGTCCTTAAAATAACTTTAGCAGGTTAGTATTACTCATATACTGAAGATGAGAAAATGAAGCACAAAAATGTTAACTAACTTGTCGGAGGTCACATAACTAGTATGTGGTGGAGGCAGGTTTTAAACTTAAGAAATGTGGTTCCAGGGTTCATATAATTAATCAAAGCATTATTCTCTCAAATTATTTCAGCACAGACAAAAGATTATCTTTATCCCAAGGGCCTTGAGTTTGACTGCTTTTTATTTATATGTCTCCCCATGGCTGAGCAGAGCCCCTGGAACACAGCAGTCATTCAAAAAGGATTTTGACTTGAATTAAGGAATTAAGGGAAGATGACACTTCAGATATCTGTTCCCTCATAAAAAAGCATATTAATATCTGTAGAGCAGAATCAAAACAACTCTTCACAAATTTGAAAACCCATGGCAGTAATCTGTTTTTATTCCAAAATTCAACAAGATACTAAGCTGGCATGCCTTTTGGAAAGTAGATGGGGAATTTAAGCAAAAATAGATGAGATAATTAAACACTCATGTAGGACATATGGCTTAGAGATAGCCTCTCCCTAGAAACTAGTCATTCGCAAAGGGAAGGGAGGATGTGAAGAAAGGTTTCTGAGAATGTGCCCATGGATCGTGGCCAATAGCATACATGAAGGGTCTTTATTCTTAAAAGTAAAGAAACCTCATAATTATTCATACCTGAGATCACCCAGAGCCAAAGTGTTCCCTGTGATTGGGTAAGTAACTCATTGGTCAGAGGAAAATCACCATGAAACACAGAGGGTTCTTTTCTTCTCTGATTACAATGTCACACCTTTTCTTTTTCAGTCACTTTACCCCTAATTTTTGTTTTCATTATTTGTTTAATTTAATTTCTTAGAAAAGCTATGTCATAAGCCATCTGATGACTTTGTAAATGCAAAGATCCAATGTTGTGGAACAGACACTCTAATGACATAGTGTTTAGTGTTCCCAAAAGCAGGAGACAGATGAAGAGAAACGGTGAACCGGCAACCTTAGCATAATTAAGACAAGCCTGAGTGCTTGCCATGGTGCCATTACATTAATCTCACATCAGTGGCACCTGGCTAAAATTTATGAGATATGTAAAAGGGGCCTTTCCAACTGACCTTGATAAGGCAGAGTTATTTATCACGTGAGAGAATAGTCAGCAAGCTAGGGAGAATGAGGTATATTAGAAACAAGTTGGCAGAGAGATTTAAGGGCAGTGGGCTGCAAGACACCTTGACAGAAGAGATCAAGTATTTTCAGTACTATGAGCTTTAAGCATCCTTGATAAGTAAAACATAAAATCATGCATCATGTCAATAAGCAATATATATAAGAAGGGGTAACAGTAAACGCCAAGTTTTAAACCATGCCAGTTCATTCATTTAATATTCTTTTAAATATTTGTTTATTGAACTCATGAGACTTTGTGACTACAATGGATTCCAAGTGATTTCACACCCAAATAAGTAAGTAAAATATATTCACTGTGAGTTCTTTGATGGTGCTGTCTCATCTTATTTATCATTGTATTTCCATGGCCTAGTATAGAGTCCGGAACATTTGGGTCCTAATAAATCACCAGATCTTTCTATGGCTGGCTGCTTCTTGTTCTTCAAGTCTCAGTTCACATATCACCTCCAAAGAGAGGTCTTCCCTGATCACCCCATCAAAAAGACTTACCACTATATGGAAATAGCTTTTGTATTGCCTATACATTTATTATTTTCTTTTCCTCTCTGGACTCAAGGTCCCATCTTTCCTATTCACCTTTATATGCCAATATAGATCCAAAACCTAGAAAATAACATGATAGGTGCTTAATAAATATATGTCAAATGAATGAAAGGGTGTTTATTAAATAAATGGTGGATATTTTAAAACAGAATAACGATTATTATGCTTAAAAATATATTTTGAAAAGTATATACTTTTATTTTAAACCATTGTGTTATCAATAATAACAAACTTTAAAAATCTGATCATGGCAATCCTTCACTGAAACTTCATTGTGATAAAAATTAGTATCAAATTAATCTATTCTTGATTATTTATTTTAAAAAATCTCAGACCTTTTCAGCAGCAGTCACTAGTGTTGTCAAATATGAGAAGACTTCTTAGGTCATAACCAGTTTTGTAATTCAAATATTTCAACAAGAAATAAGGAGGGAAACAAAGTACTTTTTGTTGTTGTTGGAATTTGTTTATTCTACTTCCATATAAAATGTACCACATATAATCATGGTAGCTATAATCCATAGAAATTGCCATAATATTCATGACATTTTATTTCTGTTCATGGGCCAACTATTCAGCACAAGGGTCCTTTATTTTATTTTTGTGTAATGGACAATTTGAAGATTTCTTTTTAGTTTTACCAAATGTAATTGAATTTATACTTCTACTAAAACAGAGATGGATGGATAAAATTTTGTCTTTATACAATGAAAGCCTTATGGCCTTTTCAGTGAGGGGGAACAGCAACACAGCTTTAGAGTTTCACATAGGAAAACCACATTGGGTCAAGTAGACCTGAATGTTTTTAGGCCACACCAATATCAAAATGGATTTGTACATTTAAATTCTGCTTCTCTATCATCTCATATTTCATAATTCTTCTATGCAAAAGCACAGAATAGCTAAAAATCAGTAAATCACACAAAACAAACTTTCTAGACTTTCACTATACCTTAAAACCATAGTTTTAAAAGTTAGGTATATTTGGCAGTGGTTAATTTAAAATGAAAGCAGAAAAGCAATATTTACTTTAAAAAATGCCCATATTATTTAAATGAATAAAACAATATTTGAAAGAAAACTTGACTTGCCTCACTTCCTCGCATAATTGGTCACTTTAAAAATCCAATTAACCTTCATAATCATACAGAAAATTAACCACTTATAATATTTGTTTGGATTCTGGAGCTCCATTCTGGATCTATGTCAGAGGTACAGGATATAACAATACCTCAGGGATCATAAAAGTTTTGGATTGTTTCCTTTGCATGTTCATTGCAGATTATAAAATTCACACTTGTGAGAGAAGTATTTTAAAATTAACTATATGAGAATAATTAAACATTGTTCATTTCATGTGAATTTGTGCACATTTTAATGCAACATAACAACATTGATTATTAATTAAACATTTTATAAATAATAATACGCTGTGAGGGTAGAAGAGAGAGAGAATTACTACACTGAATGGCTCCATTTGAATTGAATTTCTTTTGCTTTCTAGAACTTTTGCAGACAATAATATAATGATCTATAAAATATTAGATTTAACATTTGTTGAACTTATATAGTTCTGTCAGCTCTCCACTTAAATCTACTTCTTAGCATTATTAAAATTCCATAAGGAAAATATTTAAACTGCCTGCAAATAGTAGAATGTTGCTGATTTCTATTTGCAATGGGAATGTTGAGAGAGCGTAAAAGGGGAGATACAGTTTATATTTCATAATTCTGTAACGTAACGATCCTACTTTATTAAAGACAATCAGCTGCACACATAATTATCATCATCAAAGCAATAACTGTTCATAATGATTCCAAGGCTAATTCAACGACCATCTTATTTCTGTTCATCCTAATCCCATCAATTTTTCTCTAACTGTCTTCATATTAATTTAATGAGATAACTTTTGCTTTTCTAATTAGTCAAAGGACCAGTGGGATCATTCTCCCTCAAAAATATGCCAATGTAACAGACTTACTATTCTTTCAAAAGTTGGTGAAACTTGATCATTTTCATTGTTTGTGTTGAAATACAAACTTTTCCCTTTAAAATTAAATTGGAATCTCAAGAACGCACAGGTCATTAGCTTCTAGAGAGAGTACTTAATTTAAGGACAATACTTTAATCTAGGAAACGGCACAAAAAGTCCTTGCATAAATAGGCTAAAAATGCTTAATAGTAAAAGATAAATGTGATTGCAGTCTAAAGTTTTAGAAAAGAAGTATTTTTCCTAACAGAACTCAGAACTCAATTCTTTTTCTTTTTTTTTCTCTAATTGTCTCTCCCTACCACAGTACTTGAATATGTTCCATGCGGATCAGGAATTCTGTCAGTTTTGTTCACTTCTACATCCTCCTAGAGTAGTCCCTGGCACATAACAACAGTTATTGGCCCTACATTCATTATTAAGTGAATGGATGGATACATGAATGAGTGAAAGGCCAAGATCTGCACTTTCTTGACTAAATCACACCCATAAGGCATCACCTGTGATTTCCAGTTATTGTTTAAAGTGGACAAAGACTCTTATAAAAGCAATCTGAGTTCGAAGTCTTTCTAGGCCTTTATGCAAATTTTTAATTGTTTCTCACCCACACCTAATTGAACAGTTTTACTATTTATATTTTTTCTGTTAAAATTATTAAGTAATATTTACTGAGTGAAACTTGAGTGAGAAAAGTCAATTCTGTGTTCTTGCTTTTTTTTTTTTTATAAGACATGATTCAGATGGCAGTTCAAGCAGCATATTCATTCATTTAACAGATTTTGGTTGGTTGGTTTACCTTCTGACTCCCTTCATCCATTCATTTTTAACAAAGCTCAAACAACGTACAGAATAATTTTGGTCTTCATAACTGAATTACAATGGAGAGAAATTTTTCCTAAAAAGAACTGATGTCAAATAAGTTGCTTGAAAATAAAACAAGATCCTAAATCACAATGTGATGCCAACATACACTGAATAAACAATGAGGGGTGGTAGCTCACTACCTGTTTGAACACCAGCCAATCCAGGTTGCTCTCACAAATGCAGTAGTTGTCAGGTATACAGGCAGTTTTTACTAGTAGCACATGCTCATCAATTTGTTCCTATGGCAACCAATATATATATATTTTAAGGTAAGCCATGAAAATCAGTTCTGTCAAAACCAGGCGCCTTACCTCAGGGCACCTGAAGTCAGAATGGTTAATTCATTTTAAATGTTCAAAAGAAACCAAAAATCTTTAACACATGCTGGAAGGTTAATGAAGAATGAAGTGGTTAATAAATAGTTTCCCCAATGACAAATGTGAAAAAAAATCAATATTAAATATCTTAACTTTTTAATAATAAATCAAGCTAAAGCTTGACCAGTCACTTTTTAAAGTTAAAAGCAGTTGCTCACAAACATGTCTTAAATGTCTTTCATACATTTTTTTTTCTGAAGTGAGCAATATTTTTTATTTGGAATGTTGTAGCCAGATAACTTTATTCACCCCAAAGTTGATTCCAGAGCAATGGAATTAGGTAATAGAAAGAAGGAAGCCACAGTGAAAAAAACATGTAGAACTTGTAATGAAAGCATGAGGAATGGAATTAAACTTAAAGAAGGACTGAAGACTTGGAAACAGACCATTAGAACCAGGTGGAACCCTGGAAATCTATTGACTCAAAGCTTCCATTGCAGATATCAGAAACTGAGGGTCAGAGAAGGTAAGTGGCTTGCACATGACAAAAAGAATCAGAACTGGATCAGTGGACTTGACTCACTTGGTTCTGTACTCTCTATACTCTTCATTTTTTGACACAAAAACAATGGATTTGAGGGGGGGGAATGGTAAAAAAAATGGGGGGGGGGAATCACATTCCTATAGGAATTACTTACTAAAACTATTCTTCCCATTTGCCCTAAGTTGTATCAATAGCCCCTCATTTTTCTTGTTCTAAACATCACAATTATAATTTTAAAAATAATTTGAAAGGGTCACAGATCTAAATTTTCTCTTCTCCCTACTCTGATTAGTTTACTAGTTTCATCAATATTATATAGCTGATTTTCTTTAAAAGATCCTGATGAATTTGCTTCTTTCTATACATAATATTTAAAACAGGACGTGAATTACTGTATTTGTAAAATATAATAGTTAGATGTTGTATAAATTAGTGTATCATTTAAAAGGCATGCAGTAGGTAAAAACTGTTCTCTAAAATTATAACCTTTTATCAGACTAAAAGACTTTCTTCTAAATTAATGCCACACCTAGTCAAATACAGATATTTGGGAAATGGAAATCATCCACCTCACCACTGATTCCTTTGTAACCATGAATTTCTTTAAAATTGTATTTGTATTAGTCAGGCTTACCACAGGTTCTTGTCCCAGCTCTGTCACTGAGTCACTTTATGACCAAGTTTATATTCACTTTAGCTTTCTGGATTTCATTTCCCTTACCTATAAACTGAGGAAGCTGGAAAAAAGTTACACCTGCAATCCTGCCACATTAATCTTTAAACGGACAGAGCTGCATTATATGACATGGTCTAAATAGCAGAATAGCCTATTTCAGGATTACATAGTCTATTATAACACTAGACTATTAATTGTAATAGTCTATTACAATAGTCTATTTCAGACCATCAGAGAACATTATGATAATCTGAGAATTTGGGCACTTTCTTAAATAAAACTTCTAAATGATCAAATTATTTATTGCAATGTTGGGTATGTATGACATGAAATAATTTTAAAATATATGTTTACACCCTGGCACACAAGATATACATGTGTGTGTGTGTGTGTATATATATATATATATATATATATATATATATATATATATATATTAGTTTTATAAATTCATCATGTGTTCAATGGCATAGATTTTGCAGCCTGGTTTAAACAATGATTTTAATATAGTACTTTATAACACATTGAAGCAGAGTTGCACAAATTATCCTGGTTACTATCTTGAAAGGTAAATAGGCCTAAAATTCTACTACGTCACACATATAGGCACAAAATTTGAATGAACAGAAAGTTGCTGTTTAGGAAATGATAGAAAAATAATATAATAATTTAAGCTTTATGGTATTTAATTAACCACATAGTGTGCCACAGAGACTTCGGGGCTTTAAATGAAGAAATTTTCTAGAAACAATGCACTGCCTTGTAAGGCGAGAACAAGATGGTAAAGAACTGAAAGAAACCAGAGTTACCCAGATGGCTGGAACACAGAGAGCTTGGGCAAGTGATACAAGTGAAATGGATAAGTGTGACTAATACAAATAAAAATTTTAAGAAATTCATGGTTATCCTTTTTCCGCAAATACCAGTCACAGCTGTTAATAATGATCAGGCTAAAGTAGCTCAATGAACTCTTGAAATCACTTTTTCCCCCAATATCTGTCTTTATCATCACAACAACCTGTGATACGGTGTTATCACCCTAATTTATTACAGAAGGACACAGGCTCTGAGAGATGTTGTGACTCGTCTGAAGTCACATACATAACTTGAGACTGTCCATCACATTTATTTCAGAAACACTTCAAAACAAGTAAGGGTAAATGATATGTTTGCTATTCACTATGGACAAAAGTAATAGAATCTATTTTATACCACTGAACATTGTTTTCCCAACTTGACTAACTTCTGGAATCATTAGAGTCACTTGAGATTTTTCTGGCTCCTCCCCAGACCCACTGAATCAGAATCTCCAGGGAAGGCGCCTGGGAATTTGTATTTTTAAGTGTCTCCCCAGGTGATTTTGGTAATTAGCCAAGTTCTGGAGACCCTAGTAGTACAACTGAAAGTTAAGAGGATGCTGTCTTATAAGTTTAGATGTTTAAAAGCAAAATGCACCTATTATAAAATTAACCCAATCCAGTTTCTCTCTTTCACAAACAGGCAAGATAGATGTATTTGTCACAAGTGAGTAGACAAACTGCCAAATACTACCTATATTTCTGGGTCAGAGACAGATTGGAACTCTACCAAGAGAAACTGGGCATTCATACTTGGTCTATTTCCATGGCAGGGACAAAACAATTCTAATCTCACGGATCTTTTCATTAAAGAATAAAGCAATCTCAGGGCATTAACTGCTGACAGTAATGCAGATCATGGATTTCACGGATTAACCAAAGCACAAACAATCTAGAACATGTCCACAGAATAATTCTTTGTGTAGTACAGGAGGCAAAAAAGTAATCAGTCTGAGTTGAACTGTTGGGTTTAGTTACTCAATATAACATTTGTCATTTAAGAATTCATATGCCCATCAGCATAGCAACAGTCTCTCATAAATGCTTAGAGGTTCTCTGTTATGATAGCACATAATGTGAACAGTACTCCACCGCTGTTGAAGCACTTTCACATATATTAGCACACTTTATCCTTACAATAGAGCTGTGAAGTGGATAGGAACCCTCAACAAATTGAAAGGATTATTATAATTAAAATGTATTCTTAGCAGAATGCAAATGTCCTGAGGTGTATCTGATTTACTTTTGGTTTCATGCAAAACAAGATATATATCACCCCTTACACTCTGTGAAAAACAATTTTCAACTCTAAAATATTCATTAAATTCTTCTTGTTAAATGGAAAATGATTTATGCAATGCTGATTTAAATGCTGAATTTGAGTTTAAAAAAGAAAGTGAATCAAGTAACCAGGCTTTACTACTTTAAATATCAAGCATATAGATCCTGAATTATTTCATCAAAACAGTTTCTCAGCTCTACCAAAGGCTAGGTCCTTTTCCCTATACAGTGGCTCAGCTAAAGAATAGAGACTATAGTGAAATAGTACAGTGAATATTTTGTTCATGAAAATTTTGAATTTTTTTAAATTAATATTTTTCTACAGGTTAATTAAAACTCAAATCCAAAGTTGCTATTTTTATCATTTTTGTTCACCAGCAATTTTGCCCTTTATCCTTCCTTACTAAAATCCCAAATTTCTAACATTGTCTCAGTATTACTTTTTCTGTTAGAAGGACTTCAAAGATAAACTTTGAAAAAAAATTTTTTTTCCAGATAAAGTGAGCATAGCTAGGAAAGTTACCATGTGAAGAGAACACTATTAAAGCCAAATATTCAAATACCAATTACAATAAAGAACTACTTAGGCACACAATAATTTATCAAAGTTATTATTCAACTTCATACTATCAACAGGTTCAGAAACAATATAAGTTTTTCTCATGAGAGACACTCCATCTGAGTTGCTAATTAAATAACTTTTGTACAGTTCCTTTTCTTCCCTGCACAAAAGGTCTTTATTTCCCCTCCTTTCTTGCTCTCCTTCCTTCTTTGTTGATACTGTTTACTTCCAAGCCTGCCTCTGAGCTCTCTGTCTAATTAGCTCTTGATAGATCTACTGCCCTGTTTCCACAAACATTTAATTCTGCCATCAGTGCCATTTACATTACAGCATGTTGCATTGTCTTTTACCAGCCTAATTTTGTTTGAGTGAATGTAAATCCCATTAAACAGTCACCTATTAGACTGTGGCATATAAACTCCAAAAGCCTCTTTATTACAAGAGTTTCACTTAAGGCCCAACTGATAAAAGATTTCTGGGACATTTCAATTTGTGATTGACTTCAAATATTCTGTCTGCTTTAAGCTTAGGCAGCTCATTTTTTTCAAAGTGTTTGACAGAGTATTTGAGTATCTTTCAAATTGTAGATTCCATAGCATAATGTAATAAACATCGGTTGTTTGTTGGCTTTAGAAAAAATATATATTTACTTATACCTAAACATATGTTAAAGATGTATCTTTCGCCTTTTACTTATTTTATTTTCCCCTTGGTAATATGACTCTATTATTTTCAAAAGATTTCATGATGATGTTTACAAATATCAGGCTGGCTTGCAGATCCCTCTGGAAAGAGCTCTTCTTAAATATTAAATAACTGTTCAGCAAAGGTGTTTTCTGATGAGTTTTCTGAAGAGGGGTAAGACATAGCATTCTAAGATGCAGTCTATCCAAAGGCAAGCAGATGCTGGCATCAGAGACAGCTTCCTCTCATAACTTGAATGCAATTTGATAGCCCAAAACAAGAGAAACAAGATTTCAGAGATCATTAAAAGTTCTGGAAAGACACAGTAATAGCCAATTATCAGGGTTAGTGATATTTATACCAATATACTCAATCAGATTAGTGCCAAGTACTGGTTTCTATCTAAGTGAGGGCTCAGTATAGACTTTCCCCAAAGCCCAGTGAATCATTCAGCACTATGGTCACATCATTGTATGGTTTAAAGGATGAGAATGGCTTTCTTTCCATTTCCTCCTGGTAATAAACTCAGAAATGCACCCATGAAGTACAAACCCTCATGCACAAAATTATTTCTCACTCCTGCAGTCTTGTCAAAGCCAATATTTCAGGAAAGCACAGGTTGCTGAAGGGGACTGTGATTTTTTGCCTGCTGTGAGTCTCTAAGGACTACAAACATTCCAAAAGAGACTGTAGCCAAAATTGTTAATAACTTCACACAGCGCTTTTGCCATGATGACAAAATCCACAAGACTAAATAGGTAATGGGTTTGGTGTTAAGTCACAGCTATTTGTTTAGGAATAAAAATATGTATGGTATCAAATGCTAGTTATGGAGTCAACCTGGATTAAGAATTTAAACAATCATGGATATGATTTTGACAAAAATATGGACTGTAAAGTGATTAATTATTAATAGACATTCAGTTTGTTGTAATAAACATAAAAGAAGATCAGTGAAGTACTTAAAGTGGATGGTTTATGTTATTTTAATAGCATAAAGGGAAGAGGAGGGGCAAGATACAAAATACTATGTATAAAATAGATGAGCAACAAGGATATATTGTACAATACAGGGAAATACAGCCATTGTTTTGTAATAACTTTAAATGGAGTATAATCTATAAAAATATTGAATCACTATGCTTACGTCTGAAACTAATATAATGCTGTAAATCAACTATACTTCAATTTAAAAAAAGCATAAAATTACAAAGCAATTGGGCATCAGAAATGGATTTACAACGTAGGAGTTTGCATCAGTACCTACCCATATTTACAATATGCAGCTTTTCGGGTAAATATTACATAAATCTAAACTCTTGAATGCTCAGGCCCAGAAATACTGAGGAGTATATGTAAAAGCAATTTTCTTGGATACTTTCTTGGAGGAGTATATGTAAAAGCAATTTTCTCCTTACTTCTCTCTACGTATGTTTCCATTTGGGTTAATGATTAGATGTTATATGTATGAATTTGACATGGCTGCTTATCTTTCTGACCATTACATAGTTTTAAGGACAACACTAATATCAGCTTTGATATATTCAGATAATTCATAATGGCTACCATGAGTTTCATGCTGGTCCCCTTGGCTGTTCCCTCATCATCACTTCAAACTTAATGGAGGGCTTCCCTGGTGGTGCAGTGGTTGAGAGTCTGCCTGCCGATGCAGGGGACATGGGTTCGTTCCCCGGTCCGGGAAGATCCCACATGCCGTGGAGCGGCTGGGCCCGTGAGCCATGGCCGCTGAGCCTGCGCGTCCAGAGCCTGTGCTCCGCAATGGGAGAGGCCACAACAGTGAGAGGCCCGCGTACCACAAAAAATAAAAATAAAAAAAACTTAATGGAGACCAAGATTTCAAAGGGAGAGGTACATGTTAGTTTAGCGTTACTTGTTCCCAAAATCGGCAACTGACCTACTACTTTGGTTCTTGTGGTTTACTAAAGTTTTTTTCTGAAATATTAACATTATATTGTAAAATATGACTAACTTCCAAAGGAAATTTTTAACACTGTTCAAATATTTTAAGTGTGCCTAGAAGCAACATAAGAGATTCATAATAAGTATATTGATGGAATTTGTAAGTCACTAAACACGTGAAGGTTTCTAGATCCACATAGGTCTCTGTACTACCTATAACATTTATAAAAGTAACCTTAGTAACTTTTTAAAACAAATATCTGTATGTTATATCAGGTCACAGCGTATAATCTGTATGACTATTGATAGGTTACAAAACCTCCTCTGAGCCTCAGGCTCGTCTTTAAAGTGAAAAAAAAAATCTAAATTGTTAAGATTAAATGGGACCATTACATAAACAAACATTTGCTAACTTCTTAATGCAAATAACAAGCTGTAGTAGGCACTGGGTATACAGTAGTGAACAACCCTATTTCTCACAGCGCTGTATTGAAGAAGTCATCAGAGTTTGATCAGCTCTATAACGGACAGTGATGGCCAGTTTTGCATTTTTAACATGTTTTTCCTTTCACCCTTATATTAATGGAATTTTTCATTTTTAAAGTGAATCTATTACCAGGAACTCTTGTAAACTGATCCTTCTGCATATCTATGAAATGAGTAACCAATCACAAGATTCATCCCTAGTCAATGAGGCGACCATTTTCCCTGTTCACTGTGATGGGAAGCTATCTGAGAAGAGGCATGTTCTTTGCAGTAAGAACACAACTGTGAAGATAATATGAGAAGAGAACTGCTTCGGGCCCTTTTTGTCATGATTTGGGAAAAGTCTGGCTAAGAATGAAGCCAAAAGAGAGAGAAGTAGAGTTGAGATATTAAGACAGTAAGATGGTATCCTAATGACACAGTCTCACCCCCAGACCTATGTATGTTTAAAGCCCAAAACATTCCTGGACTTTCCATTTTTGTGAGCCAACAGAATCCCTTTGTTTAAGCTAGTTTCAGGCTAGGTTTCAAGCACCTACAACCAAATGGGCTATAATTACAGGTACAGAGGACAAGAGCAGAGTAAAATGAGGATAACATAGCGTTTCAAGCAGAGAAAATATCATGAAGGTTCTGTACGTGATAAGGAAGATGTCAGTGTATTTGAGGAACTGTGAACATAATAGTGTTATCACTGTCACCATAACTATAAATTTTATAGCTTCTAGGTCTTGATTTGAGGCCCTGGGAATGATACCCCTACCAAAAAAGTGGCTTCCAATAGACTACCTTTTCATTGGTAACTTGTATTTTATTTATTCTATTGGGCTATCAAACGGAAGGATTTTTTTCTAAATGCAGGTGTTATATAGAAAGGTAGCAGACAGAAAGGCTTATACATGGGAAAGGATAGAGAGTGGGAGGCCTTGGCAAGCAACTAGGTTGAGAGCCTTCGGAAATTCAAGGATAGTGTAGTAAAAAAGAGCCTCCTGACATAGCGGATCAGAACATAGGAAAGAAAAGAAACTGAAGACAGAAACTACCTATTCCCCAATTTTGCCTAAGGCCAGTCCTGGCTACGGAATTCATCATATGCTTTAAATGAAATAAGGTGGTTTGAAATATTTCTTTCCACTAATATTAATTTGAAAAACTTGGTTTTTTTAAAAAGAATAAATTCAGTAACTTTGAAATCCACCTTCATTTGTTTATTCTGATTGTTTTAGAGTAAGTAATTATAAGACAGCCTGATAGACGGTGTTCTTTCTAAGTAAAGAACTCTTGAATTCTTGAAACCTGATAATTAGAGTATCTTTGGATAGCTGACAGTTATTTTGACTAACAGAAGTTACATTCAGCAAAATAGAAGGGCTTCATGAGAAATTCTCTGGGTTAGTAGATTTATAATAGAGAGAATTTATAATTGTCAAAATTCTTTACAGTTTATTTGTTGCCATACCTCAAGATCCTGAGTCAGCCATGCTTACACAAGCAAACTTTCCTTTACTCTTTCTTTGTGTATCTATGGTGCCTAGTAATATAGTGCCTGAGTGAGATTGTTTAAATTCAAAGGGAGTTTTCGCCTGAAGGAGGACAGAAGAATTGGGCTCATTGGGAGTTCTATCTGAATATCTGAGGGCAGAATTTAGTCTACTGGAAGGGCAGTAACCAGCTAGGGATTTAACTACTACAGCAAAGTTTTAAGGAAGAAAGTAAGTGGCAATATGATAGGGGCTTTTTTGTTCCCTCACTTTTCCCAAGAGGAGTTATTTTGATTAAAAAGAAAAAAAAAAAAACCTTAATTGGAGAGACTAGCTCTAAATTTTGGCATCTTGAAATTAGAATTTCAATCTGTGAGTCTTGAATATCATTCAGATTCTCTGTCATACGAATTCTATAGAAGACCTGAGAAGTTTTAACCTGTCAGTCTTACAAAAATCGGTATGAAAATATAGGGTAAATCTCTCCCCTATTTCTAGCATGTATCCGTATCCTTAACTATAAAAATGTCATATAAAAAACTAATTAAAATGTCATATAAGTTCAAGAGCCAATAATTCCTATAACCAAAGTAGCAGTCGTTGTTAGATTAGAAAAAAGAAATATGACAAATACCTATTTTTAATACATGATAATAGCATCTGTTTCAGACTTTTTATTCCTATGTTTGTATCTTTTTAAATGACACAAGTCATATATATGTATACATACACTTGTATAAATACAAACTGTATATATATTTTTTTCTAAAGTTAGGGGAAAAAGAAATACAACAAAGTCCATTTTGACAACCACACATAATCCTGTTTCCCTCTCCTGCCATCCCCCAATATCCCCAAAGTCACCACTGGTACTGGTACCCTTCCAGCTACCCTTATATATACACGTATATACATATATGCATAATAGTACAGGTGTTGTTTGATATGAGTGCAATAGTCTTTACCATGTAAAATGATTGAGACAAATGTAAATGTAAAATCCAGAATGTAAATTAAAAATTCTATACTCATATACTTCAATAGGAGTATATCCTAGAAATCACCTCTATTGTTTAATAGCTATGGATTCTGTGCCCCATGGAAGAGAGGCTCCTTAGGGCACATAACTAATTAATGGAAGACTTCCAATGAGGCAAGATTTCTTACTTTCTATTAAGATGCTTCCTCCATAATGACAGGTTACCAGTTGTTTAACAGTCACATATCACGTGCTATGCTGTTTCTTTCCATGTATGTGTATGCATGTGTGTGTCTGTGTCTGTGTTATGTGTGAGGAGTGAAGGCATACTAATGGACTAATAAAGTTGACAAATAGAAAATATCAGTGACATTCTGTTCAGTGTGACAAATACTCAGCATGTACCACATAGTAGGCATTATGCCAGGTAATGTAAACTCAAAGAACAAAGAAAAAACTGTTATCATGGAGCTTAGTCTAACTGAACAAGACTGAAAAACACAACCACAGGGCTTCGCTGTTGGTGCAGTAGTTGAGAGTCCGCCTGCCGATGCAGGGGACACAGGTTCGTGCCCCGGTCCGGGAAGATCCCACATGCCGCAGAGCAGCTGGGCCCGTGAGCCACGGCCGCTGAGCCTGCACGTCTGGAGCCTGCGCTCCGCAACAGGAGAGGCCACAACAGGGAGAGGCCCGCGTACCGCAAAAAAAAAAACAAAAAAAAAAAACACAACCACAATGATTGTGTGTGTTTGAATTTGAGTGTGTAAAACGATCATTCAAGTTGAAGGTTATAAGAGACCCCAGAGAAAAGGTAACTGTTTCCATACCTTTGGGTGTTTTCTATGGCTCCTTCTTCCAAATATTACCTCTACCAACCTACACTGCCTTATAAAGCAGGAAATTTATTATGGGAAAGAAAGTTCTGCTTCAGCCATTTAGATCTGAATAGTAGAGTCATAATACCCTTATCTGCACAAGCATGATTAAGATTGAAATAGCTTTTACACAGCCCATGACAACATTATTTCCTGTAGACTGTAATAATTAATTAAAGAGAACAGAGAGGTACAGATGATTCTAAGGAACTCTTCTGAGTATAAATTGATAGTCCTGTATATGCTTTAATTAGCTTTGGGGTAATCTTATCATGTGTTTTAAAAAAGCTTTATACTGGATTTTTTTTCATGGAAAGTGAACAATTTGCATTAAAATTAAGTTAATTTCATTGATAATGGCAAATTAGGCCCATTTGTGCAAGGATGATAAAAAATGCTTTAAATCTGTGGTGGCATCACAGGCGCCATTTAGTTTGTTCTTTCAAATATTATACACTCATATATATGTATATACATATATACATATATATTTTTTTCTTTTATATGAAGGTCAATTAATTAGATGTGGTAAACAGCATAGTGCTGGACACAAAACAGGTGCTCGAAAATCATCATTTGATTAACATTACATATATTCGCTTTTATTCTGGGTTACAAAGTCTGAATATTTTTAACCATGTGGTAACATTTAAATACTTCATTAACTAGAGAAATCAAGTTTAACAGAATATATAGCAAGTTCTTAATAAGTGTTCTCCTCACAACGCATAAAGATTTTCAGGATGCTTAACTCTAATTTTCAAAAGTATTTCATCAGGTTCCTTCAGAACAACTGTAGTGAAGGGAAAAGGGCAGAGAAAAGGAGAATAGTTTGTAGTTTGTCTGTGGGCTATTACAATTAATTAACTTTCTGTGTCTTCTGGAATATATATGTATATATATAGTTATGATTATTTTATTCCCCCCAAAATGCTAACAGATCTAAAATTTATTGAGGACAAATATTTTACTTGTGTCATAGAATTCATCATCATAACACTTTATAAAATAGATAATATGTATCTGCATGTACAGATGAGGGAACTGAGATTAACTAACTATAATCTTTAATATCTTTGGCTATAACTCAAACTATATTTCTGACAAAAGCAATTTTTCTTTTTTCTTGTGTCTGAAAAACAATTTTGAACTCAAAAAATCCAACTTTTTCAATTACAAAGCACCTCTTTGGCCTTCTATTCATGATTTCCAGCTACTAAAAACTGTCTTTAACATAAAGATTTCTGTATACATTTTAAAGTATACTTTAAAATCATACTTTTATTTTACAATTGGAAAGAAACTTAAAAAATATCTTCTCCAAACCTTCAATTTTGTAAATAAAGAACAAGGTTCAGGGAAGTGAAATAGTTTGCTTAATATTAGAATTTGTTAGTGGCAGAAATGTGACTAGAACTTAATTCTTACCGCTATGTTCAATGATCTCTGATCATTCCACCAATTACCAGTATTATTATTAATTGTGATGATAATTTCTATTAGATATAATATCATAGATAAAAATAGTAATGATATAATCAAGCATAATAATATCCCCTATTCCAATGAGTTTAGACCCAAAATCAGCCAATCTGGAAAAAAAAAATTTGACAAATACAGTTGAGTAACAAAAAAAATTTATACTTAATTGTAAATACACAGTAGTGAACAAGTTTAGATTTTTGGATGCTTTCAATGACCATTAATGCAACAGGATTATAATGGTGTTTGTAGAAAGAAAAAAGAAAGGTAGTGAAAAGTTTTGAAAACTAGTAAATATTTTGACCCTTTCTGTATGAAACTAAAAGGTTAACCTGAGGATTTAAATTTTATGTTATCTACAAATGTAATGAATAGATTAAGTAAAAATATGTCAAAAACTCAACAAGAAGAGATTGCCTTCAATTTCATTTTTCAATACAAGGTAGTGAACTCAAATCAAATCAACGAACTAGAAAGGACTCCAAGAATTCTTATTATAACTCTAGAAAATGAAAATGTAAATGGTGTTAAATTAATTAAACAAGGGGGCCATTAAACTGAGGTGGCCTCTAATGCTGTGATGACCTATGTAGGCAAACCAAAATCTAAGCCTATAAATGCCTCAAGGTTATGAAATCCAAACAGTAAAGACAGCCAATCACAAATAGCCAACTAGGCTCTAACTAGAGCCAATCAAATAATTTCCTTTCTTCGCTTCCCCACCTTCTTTATATAAGTCTTTCCCCTGGCTCCTGTAAGAGAGCTTTCTTAAGCACTTTTGGTTTGGTGCTGCCCCATGGCAATCGATTTTTTGCTCAAGTGAGCTCTTAAAAATTTTAATATACCTCAGATTATCTTTTAACAATGGGTATAGATGAGAAGAAGCTAAAAAGATAAAGCAATCTAAACAAGAAATAAATATTAATCTATTGACAGTGGCTCCAGATAATAACCCAGGAAAAAAAAAAATCTGAAGTACTATCTGGAAAAAAATCCTGAATAAAAACCTATGGAGTCAAAAGTCGACTTAAACACACTTATAAACACATAAATATTATTTTTAAACTTATGATATTGAAGTTACAGATTGTATAAAAATAATAAAAAGAATTCCAGAAAAAATTTACTTTAAAAAATCATTTCATGATAAAAATCTAATCATTTCATAATCTAATGTTGCTCTCAATATTGGAAAATAATTCCAAATAACTTTTTTAAAAAGTATTGATACTGACACAGACAAAAAAAAACTTTCCTAAAAATTTATGCAAAGCAACCATTATCATATGTAATTTTCACATTTCAATTAATATTAACTAAATGGGTTAAGAAAGTCATGTAATGACATATATGTATAATACATGATATATCAATATATATGATGATGTGTGTACATACCCACACAAACACATACACATACATATTTTATTCCAGATACTAAAAAGTATTTTCCTCTTCCAATTCCCTTAGAAAATCAGAATCAGATTTTATTCTGAATGCACAAAGAAATGCATTTCCTTCAACAGTACTAACCAAATTGACCAAGTAATATAGGAATCATCTCATAATCATTGTCACTATAACACTATATAAATAAACTAAATAAAATAAACACTACATGTCTGAGGATATCATTTGTATTCTACTTTTATTTTGCTATTGCAAATATACAAACATGGAACATATACAAGGTTTTATTATCTAATTCAATCTAATGGAAAAACTATGCAGAACTATCTACCATGCAAAAGAATTTATGGATTACCTATACATTTTATTTGAAATAGAAAACAATTATTAGACAGAAAACTAAAAGTACACTAAAAGTGTAAATTTGTGTTTCATTCTTACCCAATCTATATAGTATATTCAGAGGATGATGATTTTAGCAATAAGCTGCTTTATTTTCCCTTTCTCTCATTTCATTCATAATGTTAAGCCTTAAAATTATAGTTATTATTTACGTAAATTATATATATAAATTTGTTTCACCCTGTAAAGTATAATACATGTTAGCTATTGGTATTTTACCCCATCTCTTTATTAAAAGCTCTGATTTTGAAATTTGTCAGACATCCACTTTTATAACTATTTATACAGGTTCTATTGAAACGGTACTTAGAATATTACAAAATCCTTAAAAATATACTTTTTAAAATTCAAAAATACTTCATACTGCCTAGAATCCTTAAAATTGTCTGAAGGTTAGCAAAATATTGAATTATGAGAATTAAGAACAGTATAATAAAACCAAATTATATATATATATGTGTATATATATATATATATATATAAAGTATAGTTCTATCTGCCTACTCTAAACAGCTTCAAATGACGTCAGGAAAATGAATGACTGTAGGGAGCTTGATAGAATATAAAAATTTGGATGCATAAATCTCATTCAGGTTCACTTCCATATGCCCTCAGGGCAAAGCCAGGCATGAAGCCTTCGAGTGTTACCTACTGAACTGGGTCATACATGGCGATATTTGCTGTATGGTCTTGTGATGAGGCAGCATGGGGAGAACCAGCTGGCCAAGGCTAATGCACCATCTGGGCTGAAAAAATATTGCCAATTCCATTGGCAGAGGGAAAAGAGTGAATTTGTAATCGAGCTATAAATCACAAGCAGGTCTTGCAAGTTGTCAATTAGAAGTCTGATATATTGATATCCTCAATGCATGGGTGACTTCTTGCTTTTTAAATATCACTATTTACATAATAAAACCCTTTTAAATATGTCTTTACCTAATAAAAAATTACTCAAAACACCCATAAGAAACAAATCAGCACATTAAGATATGTGACTTAGAACATTAAAAAAAAAAATCAAGAAAAGACAGATTGGCTGATCACACAACTGTGGCGGAATTCCTGAGTATCCTAATGACATAGATTTTAACTTTAAAATTTAAAACTTAAATTGAGAGAATGTTTGCTGAATGTATTATCTTCATGCATTTCTCAGTCTCAAAAGAGAAGAAAATCCATATATTAGTCCTTAGTTATTCATATATACACACACACACAAATTATTGTTCACCACAACATTATGGGCTAGTAAAAAGATCATAGTTTGGGGTTTAGGTAAAACCTGAGCTCAAATCTCTGTTCTGTTGCTTACTAGCTCTATGGCATTGTGCAGATTAATCTGTAAGTCACAGTGATGCTGCAGTGATATGGGAAGGGTTAACAATAATATATATATAGTAACTAGGACATAGTAGCTGTGCAGTAAATGATAACTGTATTACTGTGATGCAGGGAAATGATATATTTTCACAGTCTTTGATTTACATGTTTTGTGTTATTTCTAATCAGAGTAAATACATGAATTATAGTCAGAAAGCAGAGAATATAAAATTCAAATTGATTAGCCCTAAAATTTTTGCCGGGCATTCATCAAATTCATCACTAGACTCCATGCAGTCAACTCTTAATGTTTTTATTTTTTTTAATTTATTTTTTGAGGTTATCTCAGTCAGATGACCCTAGGATTGATCAAGCTCCGTTGCTAGTCTATAAAAACTTCTGGGATAATCACTAGACAAGACAACTCAAACAATAGCTACTATTCATTGAGCACTCAATATGTGAACAGCTCTATATTAGGTACTTTATCAATGCTATTTCAAATTTAAGCTATAATGATATACTGGGAACTACAGGGATCACCATGATGGTCAGCATTCAGACTACGGTTATATTTGATTAAGGCTGAAGCATCAGAGAGGACTAGATAGATATGACACAGACCCTTTGCAGCTTTCCACCAATTTCTACTCATCAATATGTATCCCTGGGACAAAGTAGGATAATTTTAGAATGAAACAAGGAATCTAATCAAGTATAAAGCACAGGACTGATGCTTTCCAATAAGGGAATCCCATCTGCTTCTAATCCAGAAAAAGGCATTGCTAAATTGAACTTGAAATGCTATATATAACAGGTTTTTTCAGTAATGTGCATAAATATTTTAAGGTCATATACTAACATTTAGAGGAATATCAAAATAAATGTATTCCAAGGAATAAAATTAAATTAGTATACCTTCCTCATCCTCTTTCCCTCTGCCTCTGTACTAGACAATCTGCCCCCTCATCACCTCCCCCAACCCATTTTCTACACTACTGTCTACCTCAAGAGGCTGAGACTGCATCTTGTCTGCCAACTGGCTTCCATCTGTATGTGAACAATCTGAGGAAACCTTCAGGAGGAGTTTGGAGAGCAAGAGGACTGAGACTTCCAAGTATTCACTAGGACTGGGACCAGAGTGAAGCAAGGGAGGAGCCCAAAGTGTAAAATTTAAGGAGGAATTCACTCTCAGGTACTAACCACATTCATTTACCCCATCTTTGTAACAAATCTGCATCTCTCAACAACTATAACTCCCTCAAAATATATTCTCCTGTATGATTCCAACTCTCATTAGACTCCCACAGCACTCGTCAGCCCTAAAGGTGGTAATAACTCACTAATAATGTTGCTAATCTTTGCCTCACCATCCCTTATTTATTTTCTTCCTGGCTCATACCTCTTGTTAAATTCTCTTCCCTTCAGTAGCTCTGATAAAGCATCATTTCAGAGTTTTAAGTCAACCTACAAATATGCTGTTATTCACATCTAAGTACAAATTTAGGACTACTATAATTTCTTGAGTAAATAAATATTTGTAAGCATCACCATTTATATATAAGAAGTGGCCTTAAAATTAATTGGTAGCAATACATAATACACTTTAGATTATTGAATAAACCTGTTTTAGGTTTCACTTAAAATTAATGTGTGTGTATGACACATATGTGCCCCCAAAATCATTTTATTGAAACAAAAATCAATCTGTTGTTGGATTTGATTTCTCACTCTTCTTCATCCCTACCTGAAATGACATTTTTAAACATTAATGAAACCTTTGTGATCAAAACAAATCCATTCTATAGTAGAAGCGTGATACCATTTTGCTTGTTTCTTAACAGCTAACAATTTATAATTCATTTTGTCACAAATCTTATAACTCTAAAATATACATGTTTTGGTTAAAGAATCATATATAGAGAGCTGATATTTTCATTTTGTAAAAGACAAACCTGAGTACAACAGACATAAAAGACACTTGACATATCAAACAAAACATTATATGATTTATCACTGGATATTTAAAAATAACCTTTTATTTATGGCTTTTTGATAAATGTGTTAAATATTGTAATATCTCAAATAAAGTGGGAAATGTTTCCAGAAGAACTTAAAAGATGATGAAACAAAGGTGTATATAATATGCACTCAAGTATAATTTTAAATTAAATGTAAATGTTATTATATATAGGTATAGATATTTATATGTAATATATATGCAGTGGTCATTAGAAATAATTCTATTATTTATTTTCAAGATATCTGTGACCAAAGATTCTTAAAATACTATATAAAAACAGATCAATGTAAATGCAATGTGAAAATATTTGAGTTTTGACATAAAGTACTTTCAGCCCATTCACAAAAAATAATAAATTAGCAAGTAAATAAAAATATATCCTTATTTGAAGACAGAAAACAGCAGTGAAGTCTGCTGCTTGAATTAGATGTTTGTTTGAAATGTAAATGATTGGGGAAAATGTATCATTATCTTAGTGTAATTCATTCTCACTAACAGATTTTTAAAAGGAGAATCTTTGGGGAACTGAACATTTTATAAATAACTTAATTAAAAGATGATTTGGTCTAGTTTCCTGAATCTAGATATAGTTTTGGATTTTTGACCTCTCTAGATAGGACACTGTCAATTTTATTGACATTCACTTCTTTTGTGCTTGAAGATCAATCATATCCTATACCACTTGGTAAAAGAGATCATTTTCTACATAGAGCAAAATGTTTTATATGGGCAAATCACAGGTTTGCTAATCTTTCTATGTAATCTAATTCAGAAGATAAAAACTGAAAATTTAGATTGGTTCAAGATGGCAGAGTAGAAGGAGGTGCACTCACTCCCTCTTGCAAGAGCACTGGAATCACAACTAACTGCTGAACAATCATCAACAGGAAGACACTGGAACTCACCAAAAAAGATACCCCACATTTAAAGACAAAGGAGAAGCTTCAATGACATGGTAGGAGAGGTGTAATCACAATAAAATCAAATCCCATAACTGTTGGGTGGGTGACTCACAAACTGGAGAACACTTATACCACAGAAGTCCACCCACTGGAGTGGAGATTCTGACCCCTATGTCAGGCTTCCCAATCTGGGGGTCTGTCAATGGGAGGAGGAATTCCTAGAAAATCAGACTTTGAAGGCTAGTGGGATTTGATTACAGGACTTGGACAGGACTGGGGGAAACAGAGACTCCACTGTTGGAGGGCACACACAAAGTAGTGTGCACACTGGGACACAGGGAAGGAGCAGTGACCCCAGGTGAGACTGAACCAGACCTACCTGCTAATGTTGGAAGGTCTCCTGCAGAGGCGGGACTTTGAAAGGACTGGGGAAACAGAGACTCCAATCTTGGAGGGCACATACAAAGTAGTGTGAAAACTGGGACCCAGGGGAAGGAGCAGTGACCCCACAGGACACTGAACCAGACCTACCTGCCAGTGTTACAGGGTCTCCTGTAGAGGCAGGGGGTGGCTGTGTCTCACCATGAGGACAAGACACTGGCAGCAGACATTCTTGGAAGGACTTCTTGGCGTGAGTGCTCACAGAGTCTGCCATTAGCCCCACCAAAGAGTCCACATAAGCTCCAGTGTTGGGTCGCCTCAGGCCAAACCAACAGGGAGGGAACCCAGTCCCACTCATAGAAGTCAACCAGATTAAAGTTTTACTGACCTCTACCCACCAGAGCAACACCCAGTTCTGCCTAACACCAATCCCTCCCATTAGGAAATTTACACAAGCCTCTTAGATAGCCTCATCCACCAGAGGGCAAACAGCAGAAGAAAGAAGAACGAAAATCCTACAGCCTGTGGAACAAAAACCACATTCACAGAAAGATAGACAAGATGAAAACACAGAGGGCTATGTACCAGATGAAGGAACAAGACAAAACCCCAGAAAAACAACTAAATGAAGTGGAGATAGGCAAACTTCCAGAAAAAGATTTCAGAATAATGATAGTGAAGATGATCCAGGACCTTGGAAAAACAATGGAGGCAAAGATCGAGAAGATGCAAGAAATGTTTAACAAAGACCTAGAAGTATTAAAGAACAAACACCTAAAAGAATTAAAGAATAAACACCTATAAGAATGAAAGAACAAACAAACAGAGATGAAAAATACAATAACTGAAATGAAAAATACACGAGAAGGAATCAGTAGCAGAATAACTGAGGCAGAAGAATGGATAAGTGACCTGGAAGACAGAATGGTGGAATTCACTGCTGTGGAACAGAATAAAGAAAAAAGAATGAAAAGAAATGAAGACAGCCTAAGAAACCTCTGGGACGATATTAAATGCAACAACATTTGCCTTATAGGGGTCCCTGAAGGAGAAGAGAGAGAGAAAGAACTAGAGAAAATATTTGAAGAAATTATAGTTGAAAACTTCCCTAACATGGGAAAGGAAACAGCCACCCAAGTCCAGGAAGTGCAGAGAGTCCCAGGCAGGATAAACCCAAGGAGAAACACGCCGAGACACATAGTAATTAAATTGACAAAAATTAAAGACAAAGAAAAATTATTGAAAGCAACAAAGGAAAAATGACAAATAACATACAAGGGAACTCTCATAAGGTTAACAGCTGATTTCTCAGCAGAAACTCTATGAACCAAAACGGAGTGGCATGATATATTTAAAGTGATGAAAGGGAAGAACCTACAACCAATATTACTCTACCTGGTAAGGATCTCATTCAGATTTGATGGAGAAAGTAAAAGCTTTACAGACAAGCAAAATCTAAGAGAATTCAGCACCACCAAACCAGCTCTACAACAAATGCTAAAAGAACTTCTCTAAGCGGGAAACACAAGAGAAGAAAAGGACCTACAAAAACAAACCCAAAACAATTAAGAAAATGGTAATAGGAACATACATATAGATAATTACCTTAAACGTGAATGGATTAAGTGATCCAACCAAAAGACACAGGCTTGCTGAATGGATACAAAAACAAGACCCATAAATATGCTGTCTACAAGAGACATACCTCAGACCTGAAAGTGAGGGGATGGAAGAAGATATTCCATGCAAATGGAAATCAGAAGAAAGCTGGAGTAGCAATAGTCCTATCAGATAAAATAGACTTTAAAATAAAAATGTTACAAGAGACAAGGAAGGACACTACATAATGATCAAGGGATCAATCCAAAAAGAAGATAGAACAATTATAGATATATATGCACCCAACATCAAAGCACCTCAATAATAAGGCAAATGCTAACAACTATGAAAGAGGAAATCGACAGTAACACAACAGTGGGGGACTTGAACATCTCACTTACACCAATGGACAGATCATCCAGGCAGAAAATTAATAAGGAAAGACAAGCTTTAAATGACACAATAGATCAGACAGATTTAATTGATATTTATACGACAGCAGACTACACTTTCTTCTAAAGTGCACGTAGGTCACAAATCAAGCCTTGGTGAATTTAGGAAAATTGAAATCATATCAAGAATCTTTTCTGACCACAATGCTATGAGATTAGAAATAAATTACAGGGGAAAAATAAGTAAAAAACACAAACACATGAAGGCTAAACAATATGTTACTAAATAACCAAGACATCACTGATGAAATCAAAGAGGAAATCAAAACATACCTAGAGACAAATGACAATAAAAATACGACAATCCTAAACCTATGGGATGCAGCAAAAAGAGTTCTAAGAGGGAAGTCTATAGCAATACAAGCCTACTTCAAGAAACAAGAAAAATCTCAAACAATCTAACCTTACACCTGAAGGAACTAGAGAAAGAAGAATAAACAAAACCCAAAGTTAATAAAAGGAAAGAAATAATAAAGATCAGAGTGGAAATAAATGAAATAGAAACAAAGAAAACAATAGCAAAGATAATTAAAACTAGAGGTGGATTCTTTGAGAATATAAACAAAATTGATAAACCATTAGCCAGACTCATCAAGAAAAATAGGGAGAAGACTGAAATCAATAAAATTAGAAACGAAAAAGGAGAAGTTACAACGGACACCGCAGAAATACAAAGCATCCTAACAGACTACTACAAGCAACTCTATGCCAATAAAATGGACAACCTGGAAGAAATGAACAAATTCTTAGAAAGGTATAACCTTCCAAGACTGAACCAGGAAGAAATAGAAAGTATGAACAGACCAATCACAAGTAACGAAATTTAAATTAAAAACCTTCCAACAAACAAAAGTCGAGGACCAGATGTCTTCACAGGTGAATTTTATCAAACGTTTAGAGAACAGCTAACACCCATCCTTCTCAAACTCTTCCAAAAAACTGCACAGGAAGGAACACTCCCAAACTCATTCTTCAGGGCCACCATCACCCTGATACCACAACCAAAGATACTACAAAAAAAGAAAATTACAGACCAATATCACTGATGAATATAGATGAAAAAATCCTCAACAAAATACTAGCAAACAGGATCCAACAACACATTAAAAGCATCATACACCATGATCAAGTAGGATTTATCCCAGGGATGCAGTATACACAAATCAATCAGTGTGATACACCATATTAACAAACTGAAGAATAAAAACCATATGATCGTCTCAATACATGCAGAAAAAACTTTTGACAAAATACAACATGCATTAATGATAAAAACTCTCCAGAAAGTGGGCACAAAGGGAACCTACCTCAACATAATGAAGGCCATATACGACAAACCCACAGCAAACGTCATTCTCAATGGTGAATACTGAAAGTATTTCCTCTCAGGTCAGGAACAACACAAGGATGCCAACTCTCTCCGCTGTTATTCAACATAGCTTTGGAAGTCCTAGTCAGGGCAACCACAGAAGAAAAAGAAATAAAACGAATCCAAATCGGAAAAGAAGAAATAAAGCTGTTACTCTTTGAGGATGACATGATACTATACATAGAGAATTCTAAAGATGCTACCAGAAAACTACTAAAGCTAATCAATGAATTTGGTAAAGTTGCAGGATACAAAGTTAATGCACAGCAATGTCTTGCATTTCTATACACTAACAACTAAAGATCAGCAGGAGAAATGAAGGAAATAATCCCATTCACTACTGTAACAAAAAGAATAAACTACCTAGGAATAAATCTACCTAATGAAGTCAAATACCTGTACTCAGAAAACTATAAGACAGCAATGAAAGAAATCAAAGATGACACAAACAGATGGAGAGATATACCATGTTCTTGGATTGGAAGAATCAACATTGTGAAAATGACCATACTACCCAAAGCAATCTACAGATTCAATGCAATCCCTATCAAACTACCAATGGCATTTTTCACAGAACTAGAACATAAAATCTTCAAATTTGTATGGAGACACAAAAGACCCCAAAGAGCCAAAGCAATCATGAGGGAAAAAAACGAAGCTGAAGGAATCAGACTCCCTGACTTCAGACTATACTACAAAGCTACAGTAATCAAGACAATATGGTACTGGCACAAAAACAGAAACATAGATCAATGAAACAGGATAGAAAGCCCAGAGATAAACGCATGCACCTATGGTCAACTAATCTATGACAAAGAGGCAAGGATATACAATGGAGAAAAGACAGTCTCTTCAATAAGTGGTGCTGGGTAAACTGGACAGCTACATGTAAAAGAATGAAATTAGAACACTCCCTAACACCATACACAAAAATAGACTCAAAATGGATTAGAGACCTAAATATAAGACTGGACAGTATAAAACTCTTAGAGGAAAACATAGGAAGAACACACTTTGACATAAATCACAGCAAGATCTTTTTTGATCCACCTCCTAGAGTAATGGATATAAAACCAAAAATAAACAAATGGGACATAATGAAACTTCAAAGCTTTTGCAAAGCAAAGGAAACTACAAACAAGATGAAAAGACAACCCTCTGAATTGGAGAAAATATTTGCAAACAAATCAATGGACAAACTTGGATTAATCTCCAAAATATATAAACAGCTCACACAGCTCAATATTAAAAAAACAAACAATCCTATCAAAAAATGGGCAGAAGACCTACATAGACATTCCTCCAAAGAAGACCTACAGATGGCCAAGAAACACATGAAAAGCTGCTCAACATAACTAATTATTAGAGAAATGCAAATCAAAACTACAATGAGATATCATGTCACATCAGTTAGAATGGGCATCATCAGAAAATCTACAAACAAGAAATGCTGGAGAGGGTGTGCAGAAAAGGGAACCGTCTTGCACTGTTGGTGGGAATGTAAATTGATACAGTCACTATGGGGAACAGTATGGAGCTTCCTTAAGAAACTAAAAATAGAATTACCATATGACCCAGCAATCCCACTACTGGACATATACCCAGAGAAAACCATAATTCAAAAAGACACCTGCATCCCAATATTCATTGCAGTACTATTGACAATAGCCAGGTCATGGAGCAACCTAAATGCCCATCGACAGATGAATGTATAAAGAAGATGTGGTATGTATATACAATGGAATATTACTCAGCCATAAGAAGGAACGAAATTAGGTCATTTGTGGAGATGTGGATGGATTTAGAGACTGTCATACAGAGTGAACTAAGTCAGAAAGAGAAAAACAAATATCATATATTAACGCATATATGTGGAATCTAGAAAAATGGTACAGATGAACTGGTTCACAGGGCAGAAATAGAGACACAGATGTAGACAACAAACATATGGACACCAAGGGGAGAAAGTGGTGGTGGGAGTGGTGGTGTGATGAATTGGGAGATTGGGATTGACATATGTACACTAATATGTATAAAATGGATAACTAGTAAGAACCTGCTGTATAAAAAGATAAATAAAATAAAATTCAAAAAGAAAATCCTGAAAATTTGCTATACTCTACCTTTCCTGTCAGAAATGAGAAACCCATATTCTATATCTATGATAAAATAGTTTTCTTTATAGAAAGAGAAACTTGAGAGTAGTTTTCCTTATTGGAGAGTAGGTTTCCTTTAAGAAACCATCATAACTAGTTTCTCAGCCCCTGCCAAGCCTACAAGGTTCTTTAAAGAACCTCTATGTAGGTAAAATAAGGGTTCTTCTTTCCTGTTTACCCTTGGAACCCACCCCCTCCTGTGTCTAGTATTCTACCATCCTTAATCTTGCTCATGATCCTCACTGAATCCTTTCAATACATAAGACAGTTACTAAAAGCTTCAGTAAAGGATCAAAGAACATGCTCTTTTGCACAGCTACCTTCACAACATACAGCAAATCAGACACATAGCAAAATGATGTTTCTATTGAGATAGAAATTACATGAGAAGCACCTAATGGATATAGTAAATGTCAGATCAACCAATGCTTAAGGAAGTTTTAGAAATTGGGATGCCAAGTCCTAAATGATTGCTTTTAAATAGTATATATCATTTTCTTCATTCTAGAAATAACATATATTAGTCTTTATTCATTCTGTAGCAACTTCCCATTTCATTGTGAAATGCTTTTCTCCACATGATAATAATAATTATCCTAATAATAGGTAACATTTATTCCGAGCTCAGTTTTCTAAGTGTCAACCACACTTGAGTAAAATGTAAAGGCTTTACATAGATTATCTCATTTAACCCTCATAGCAATCTGTGAGGTAGCTATTATAATTATTGATCCAATTTTACAAATCCAGGAAGTAACAAAAAATTAACATTTCCCAGATCATACATACCTAATAATGAAGCAAATAACCCTAACAAGTCAAACCACTCTGCTACCCTGCTTCACTATTACAAAAGGGGCAGCCCAATAGAGTTCACAATGACATCAGTTATTTTTTCCATAAATTTCGGAATCATTTATGGACAGTGAAATCCTAATATTGGCATTAATGCTAGCCAGTCTCTTTGAAGAATGCAAATGGCTAACTTCTCAATGTTAAGATACAGAATTTATGGGAAAAGTCTAAGTTGCTTACAAAAATATGATATGAAAAAATAGTGTACAAAATATTCTTCATTGTTTTAGAAAACGTGTAATAATAAACCCTTCAAGATCCACTGGGGATTGGTTTCAGGAGCTCCCCGACACACACCAAATCTGCAGATACTCAATTCCCTTATATAAAATGTCTTAGTCCAATGAATGCAGTCAGTCTTCCATATCTGTGGTTTTCACATCCAAAGACTCAACCTACTGCCAATCCAAGTTGAACCCATGGATGCAAAATTCACGGATACGGAGGATCTACTTTATACATTCTTAGGTCACTTATTCTCTCCTCTAATATTTACTGAGTGCCAACCATTTGCAAGGAACTGTCCTAGGTGCTGTTAAATCTTGCCTAACCTCCCCTCAGATTTTACTTTGAGTCTCATTACTGAATATCTATGTACAATAATGGCAGGGACACAGAGGCAGTGATATAGCATTATTTAAAAATAATAGCCCAATAACATCAACATGGTATCACCATCGTCCTAGGCATCAGGATAAACAGCAAGCTCCTGAAAACTTAGATTTCAAGCACTAATGAGCAGTGATAGCCAAGAGAACAGTGTTCTGTTGTTTGAAAAGGTTGCTGAATCTTTATAATAATTTTCACAAACTATCTGTCTCTTTCAATTCAGCTTGTTTTATTCATAGTGCTGCCACATAGCATGGCAGAAATTCCATTTCTTTTTAGTTTGACATTTTAACTACCATGTCCTACATTAGATCAGTCGAAGATAGTCTCTAAATGTGACTTGCAGAAAACAGCAGGTTTAATTTTTCACTAAGCTATAAACTTATGGCCTCGTATTTTCATTTCTCCTCCTTTCTTACTTAAATCACTGGAGCAAAAATGAGAAAAGTCATTACATCAGCGAATTAGTTCACCCAAACAGTAGCCTCAAACCACAGGTTAATTTGAACTGTTCAAATATAATTACTTAAAAAGGAAAAGATTCATTACTTTTGTGGTGTTTGCTGGTTCATTGCACCACTGTCAGAGATTGTCGATAAACAAATTACATCTAACACTGTGGCCTTCTGCTGAACAGGTCTCCTGAGAATATCTACTTGCATATTATGCTTTGTTTCACTTTTTTGTGTGTGACCCATATTCACATGCTCTTGGTTTTAACATTTTAAAACACTCTCAATTTCACTTAATAATTTCATAAAAGCAATGTAAGCAGTCTAATATAAATAAGATACTTAAATAAAACATTTATGTTGTTATATAGTGTTTGCTTGTCTTTTGTTTTTTAACCAGAAGCTTCATGAAATTGATTGAAAATGATATGAGTATATGGGCATTTTTCTTATAAGAATGGCCAAAGCTTTGATCAGATTTATAAAGTATCCCAGTCCACACACACACAAAAAGGTTAAGACACATTGCTCTAGAAAACTGTTTTATAGTGACTAAAAACTAAGATGAACTGATTAAAGATCAGTCAGAGACCAATATATTCCATCTAAAGAAATGTGATAAATATTTTATGCTAAAGAAATGTTTGTGAGATATGTAATATATGTACTATATCTCACAAACTTCTTAGTCTGCACTATATTATGTGTCTCAGAAGTGGTTCATTCATACAACTAATATTAATTAAACATTCATTTTGACCAGGCATCATGCTAGATGTTGGGTATACCTCAGTAAACATAACTAATTTAGAACTCCTGCCAATAACTTTTGTAATAAAAATTCTTACATACTCAGGGATAATTAACATGGATTCAGGGGTTATGTGCCACACAACTCCAGGCATTACCAATTCTACAGACAATAATAATTAATGGGTCCCCCTGTAAAACTTCCCTCAAAACTCCTAATACTACATGTCATCCTAATTCTTTGCTTTTCAAATATGGATATTGTGGGCCAGGAGGTGTTTGAAATCACAGGGTAAACATGATTTTGAGGTTTGGTAAATTATATTACATCCTGTTTGCTTTATATAAACACATAAAATTAAAAATCCACACACAACTTTTAAGATAAAATATAAGACTTTAAGAAAATGTAATGTTCTCAGCAAGGTTACTATTTCTCTATCCTCTGTCACCAGGGATATGAGAGGAGAGTAGACACATTACAGCAGAATTGTGCCTTGTTGCTTTTGATAATCCTCTCATTATCACCATTAGCTAATGTAGGGCAGTTGAAGAAGCACCTGATTTAAATTTGGACACACTGATTCTACCACATGGTGGACATGTGATTTGGGGCATATTACATATGCTGTGAACCTCAGTTTCCCCATTTGTAATAGGAGGGCGCCACCACCTACTTCAAGGGATATAATATATAAATCACCTGACATAAAGGAAATAGAAGAGCCACCAATTCTTTTTACCCTACTGTGGAGCGATTAAATATATGCTGACAAGAAGATAATATATTTAACACAAATATTTAAATAATATACTTGTCTTTAAATAGATGTAAACTATTTGTACAAAATCTTCCCTCTTCAGAATCCTTACTTTAGCTCTATTCAGTACAAACAAATCAAAGTTGCAACATAACGGCTTTTATTCCACGACTCCACGTTTGAATTTATGAGCCATCAAAATAAAGGGTGAATTAGATTCCATTTTATTACCCCATATAATTGCAGTACAATAAAGGATTAGCAAAATATGAGTTTCTGGATTTTCTAAGCAATCACCTTCTCTATTTTTATTAGGTAAGTAGTATCTCAAAAGTCAAATAATTTGTGTAATTGAAGAAAGAGATGAATGGCTCTTGTGAATTTCCAAAAGAATAAAACATTATGATCCCCTATAAAACATGAATAAATATTTTAGCTTTGCCTTAGTAATTAGTGGGATTTTTTTACAGACGGCACTTATTGTTATTGCTAAGAAAACAGACATGAGTATGTGAATATGTTATTTTATTTCCACTTAAATGAATCCTCTCCCTTGATTTTGAAGCTATTATGTCCATTCATGTACAAAAACAATTGTACGTTTATGTAGGGCTTCAGACAGGAGAGATGGTCAGGATTTCTCCCTATTTCTCCTCTTTGACAAAACACTCCAATTATTTATACTTGATTGTACCCTCTGCTTGATCATGTAAGTATAGTAATGGTTCTTTATCTGCAGCTATAAAGAATTTATTTTCCTTTCAACCAGGCTTCAGTTCACAAATTGGGAGAAACTCTGTCCAATTGACATTTGATTTTTGTAAGTCCTGCGGACAGGCTCTATTTACCTAGCACATGTTTAATATTGCCTAAGCCCTGATGGTTGTAAAGGAAACAAGTCTCATGGAGATCTTCCTGAATTGTAAATATATCTTAGAATTCCAGTTTAAATTTGTAATAGACTTCATAGTTAGGCCACCATATTTTTAATTTGCGACTACATTTCCCAAAGTACCATTAGTTTTGATGAGTTCAAAGCAATTATTATTGATCAGTAACTGAAAATAAACTTAGTAGCTTTAATATAAGGACAAAGGCTTGAAATCAGAGCCAGCCTTTGCTACTAGCCATGTTCTTATTTCAGGAAGCTATGTTTTCCCTGAGTCAGTAAGCTAGCCTTACAAATATTTAATTTAGGGTAGAAGTGCAGAGAAGAACAATCTGTTGAAATAGGAGGAAATCAAGTACACAAAATGATTCTAAAATAAAGAACTTTCCTAATTTCCTAATATAAACAATAGAAAATATATTACTTGCCTTTCTTGTTTTTATATTTATACTTTGGTCTCTATGGAGACTTGATAAGTGATGTCAGAAATGGAGATTTCAAACCATACAGGTACCAGCACTATTGTTATTGAGAATGTGACTTGGCCAAAGATGCTTCCAACAGAATAAAAATTCGAGGATGTTTAGAAAGTCAAGAATTTTCTATCTACTATGAACTCAAAATATTCAGTAGAGTGACAGAAAAAGATGTCAGAAAGTACAATGATTAGAGAGAAAAAATTTGAAGATGGTAAAAATGAAAGGTTCCCGAGGAGAGGAACTAGAACAACTTATCAGAAACAGGTAGCCTTAAAGAAAAATGTGTCCAAAAACAAAAGAGAGTGAATGAAAAGTCTGTGCAAATTAAACATTAATAGTGTGGGTATTCATTTCCATAGCTTAGTAGGATGTGTATATGTAGAATTAACTAAAACCATAAAATAAAATAAAAAACAGGAAAATATAAATGGGAAATATACATACAGGCACAATAGAAAACTCCTTTATAAAAGATTCTGGCTGAGTAGTGCCTAAAACCTGTAGACATTGCTAGAATATGGTGTTAATGTCCTGAGAGAGGTATGATAAGGTAGAGAACATGAAGACTAAACTTTAAGAGAACTTCCTCATGAAAGTTCTTAAAATTAATGAATACTAAAGTATTGTCTGGGATTGAGGAAGGAGGGAATGACTAAGAAATATAAGCCTTATCTATTTTTAAGAATTCCAAGCCTCTACTTAAATGCTAGGCAACCAACCCTGAATCTATTCCTTTAAACCCTAGCCATCCTTCCATGACATACACACCAGCAACTCTGCAGTTTAGACACATGCAGCTCTATTCCTCAGCAATATTTAGCTCAGTGGTGCTGTTTACACTACATGTAGCCTGATAAGCCATCCTTCTCAATCTCCATAGAGCTATCTCCACATTTCTTCACGTTCCACAAACTTCCTTCAACTTTGTCATTTTTCTCTCTCAACACATGACCTTGGCAGCCTCCTTTACTGAAGAAACAAAAGCCACTAGGTTATAACTCCATCAATTTTTAATGCCTGTACTCACCCTTCTTTCCCAAGTCACAGTGAAAAGGGACCTTTTTCCAGTTCAAAGCTAATCTTTCCTCTTACATTTTTTTACCCATCCCCTCTCATCCCTTTCAGGATCAAAAATATGTTGCACCATAAGTTTACCCTCTCTCTCCAAAGTTTTCAAACCTTTTCTTCTAGTTATACACCCTGCATCCTTAGGTCCTTCTTTTCCAGTAGAAACAAAAAAAACAAAACCAACTTGCTCAATAGAAAATCCCCCTCAAGGGAACACTCAGTTTCCATATCCTTCTTTCATAGGCAATCTTAACAGAATAATCTATACATGCTCTCTGCTGCCCCTCCCTCTGCCCTCTCAAGCCACTGAAGCTTATCTTGTGAAGGACATCAACTGCTTCCAAAGCCAATATATGTGTATTCTTCAGTTCTTTCCTTCAGAATCACTCTCTCTTTTGAATATTTTTGACAAAATCCTATAGCTCCAGTTGTGCTTTCTTGGCCTTCTTTCCAGACAGCTTTTCAATCTGCTTACCCTGCAAATGTTGAGGCCCCAGAATTCTGTCCTTGAAATTATTTTCCATTCTTCCAGGGTATTCTTGCTGATCCCCAGAGTTCCATCATTCCATCCATAAGGTGATGATACTAAAATCTATATTTTCAGCCTCAACTCTTCCTCTGATCTCTAGACATGATTACATAGTACCTCCACCTATGTTCTAAAGGCAACTGGAACTATACATCCAAAATTGAATCACTATTTTTTCTCCTTAAGCTGGTTTCTCCTCCTATATTTCTTAGCTCCATAAATGGCACCTCCATCCACTCAGCCTTCAGTGAGAGAAATGGGCATATTCCTCCCTAGGGCTCATTCTCAGCCTCATTTCTCTTTAGAAACTAGGCCAAAGCCCAGTGTCCTGCATACTCCAGCATTAATGAACCGTTTTCAGCTCCTGAAACCGACCATGTTATTTCAAACATCCATGGCCTTAACTGTCATACTGGAAAAGCTCTTCCAGCATTAAATCTACTGACATTTCAAGTCTCATTTTAAATATACATACTCTATGAACCCTGGAAACCTAAACCCAGAGAATACTGACCATTCCTTCATTGTGCCTAAGAAGGGACCCCTAAAAATGTCTAGCATAATACTTATTTTGTGTTATTGCATTTGTTTGCTCCCATGTATTTATTTCCACTTTAGATTTTAAGTTTCTTGATAATACAGATTCATCTTATTTATGATATTCCCAGCACATAACACAATACAGACACAAAGAACATGCACAATAAACATTTTTGAAAAGGGAAGGGTCTGGAAGGGGAAATCATTAAAGTTTTCCATACAATTGGTCGGGGGAAGGTTGTTTGGCAATTTACATTTAAGCTTTAGAGTCAATCATGTAAAGCCAGTAAAACTCATGCTCTCCCAATTCCCGCTGCCATTCTGAACTATTCCTGAATTTTGAAAAAAATTTTCTAATAAACAGAAAAAATTTTAATTTCCTTTGTTGGATACCCTGGAAAATTTCTTCCACTCACTAAAGTCAGTATGCATCTGGGAAAGTTACATCCACGTCTGGGCTGGTCGGGCACAGAGTGCTCACTTTGATCTAAAGACATCCAGAATATCCAGAGACATATTTCCACCATTCAATCTAGGTGTCCAAATATATTCCAAGCCAGCCCCACAGAAAGTGCACAAGATGTGCCAAATTGTTGATAAAACATCAATCAACTTCTGGTTCTTTATACTAGACGTAAATCAGAACTGGACCAGAATCCTCCCTTGAACTAATGATGCCACAGTAGCAGAGGGTTGAAGCAAACTTCACATGGCCATTTTACATATTGTAAGATTTCCAGATTCACTACTCAAGAATCTGAGCTCTCTTCCTAACTAGAAAAGCTAAGGTTCTTTAGAACATCTTCAATACAGAAGAAATCACGATAATAGTTTATATGTTAAGACCATTAGAGCCTATAATGAAAGATAAGCAATCTGACGAACTCCAAATTTTATGTAATCAGAGAAATATCAGAACCTATAAAAAATTCCAAATTATGTTACTTCATTTTATGTCATGTGTAAATGTCAGTATGTATGTGTGTATGTATAATGAATGCATGTATGTATATAATATACATATATACATAATTAAGGCAATAAAAAGAAACATAAATCTAACATTAAAACATTAATAAGGCATTTAAAATATTTTCTTCATATAAAAAGTAACATATATATTCAAATTTATGAATGCCCAACTTATGAATGCTAAATTAACAAGTTTAATTATTTTATAATGGCTAATCCATTCACTTTTCCTTTTGAAATTAGATAAAGTAACAACTAAGGCTTTTCAATTTGATACACCTAATAGAACAAACCCAATTTCCTAAGGCATTACTCTTTTTGGAGAGCCCGCACCAAAAATAATAAAGAAAAACTAATTTGTCTCCTAGTATCAGTATTAACATATGCTAGAGAATGCCTACTCTGAGCAATATACATTTTCAAATTATTTACATAAATCATCTCATTTAATCCTTTTCATGCTTTTAATCTACTTTTTATTAATATTCTTATAACAATCAATAAGATTGAATTGGCCAAAATTATATAGACAAATGGACTGCAGAGTTTTTTGATTCCTTTTATACCACCTAAAATATGGTTGGCATTACTCTTCACATTCATAATATAGCCACGCACTTTTCCAGGCAAGGGAAGTTATGATGAGACCAACCTAAACAAAAAAACAATGACCCTATATTATTTTGAAAACATTTCAATATGCTTCACGATAGTAAAAATTTAAATATAAAATATTGACTTAATTTGCTGATTTTATTCATTAAAATATTCCCACAATAACTATATACCAACACGTGACAAAAATAAATTTTGAAACTAAATAAAAATAAAACATGAGCAACTTATTTACATAATTATATATTATGTTCCTAATTATGTATCTGAACATCAAGAGAAATATATGTTAAATCAAGACGTATACTTAATGAATTTTAAAGACACATATTCAAAAATCAAAATGGTTTCCTGAAATATATATATATAATTTTTTTTTTTAACAGCCTGTATCATCTTTAGACATCCTAAAATACTTCAGCTGGACCGACTGATATTTAAGTACATTTGCCAAACATGAAATATTTACCTTGGCTGCTTATACATAAATAGCTATTTAATTTGTGAGTGTATATTCATTTATTCATTCATACGCACACACACACACACACACAACATCCCAATACAATGCTTTAAAAAGATAATAGTTTAAAATTTGTTATATGTGTTCTTATTTTATTTTCATATCAAGAAGTAAAAACTCTCATATCTGCTTCCCCCCACAAAATGTGCTGTTTAATTGTACTTGGTATTTTTAATCTAGCAAGACTATTGTCTTCCTTCCATTTGAGATACAGTATTTCAAATAGGAGAGGAACTCTATAAATAAAAGTCTCCCTGAGAATACACAAATGCACAAATAAACCCCATCTCAGCACTGTGATGGCAGCACGTTCGTGCATGAGGGATGGTTGTTTTCCCAGAACTGTCAGCCATGGACACCCCTTGCCCCTCCAGCCCATTTCTTTATTTAATTACATGACACTGGGAATACCAGGCAATAAAATTGCATTTTCATCCGTAACTGATTTCCATTTAGAGCTTGTCATGTTAATAGTGAAATAAATTGCTCTAATTGCCAGCAAACTTCATCAAATTCACATTTCTTCCTTATTTTATTCAATATTTATTAAACTCCATGTACTAACTTGCCTGGCTGGTAAAAGCAGCCCACTCTCTGAATAAATTTATATCCTCAGAGTCAGTGCAGCCACATTTTGTTTTACTAACGTTCTAATTTAATGCTTAAAGTTTAGATGCATTTGTTCATATCGCTTTTGGGAAATTAATTATGAATATTTGTTTACAAATTTACTTACCCAACAATTATGATTTGATACTTGGAAGAAAAGAGTGATTTAAGTAAAGTAAAAGTCAATTATAATTTTTTATGCCATCTGTGACTATAAGGTTTAATTGTACAGATTTCTGGGTGGCATTTTCAATTGACTAAAATATATTTTGGTTTCCACACTTTGTTAGTCCTGATATACTTCCAAAATCCATGTGAGATAGTTTAAGATGAAAAATCTAAATATCATTAAATCATTAAAGTGAATAAGAGAACAGACTTGACAATAAAATGCATATAAAACTTGAATATAGACAAAAGGCCTACATTACAATCTGAGCTCTGTCACTTATAACCTATACGTTCTTGGCTCAGTCACTTAATCTTCCAAAGCCTCAGTTTCTCCTTTTGCTAACTAAGGCATCAGATTAGATGGCCTTCCAGGTCCAAAATAGTTCTAAAATCTCTGTTATTCTAATGATAAAGGAAGAAAAGGTGAGGAGAGCATATAGTCCAACTGAAAGAGTAGATTCTCTAAGTACAAACAGCTCTTAGAATCCCAGGCAAAAAAGGAAACAGTTCACTGAAAAATAAATCGTGCTGGAAGGGTAAGCTGGGATGAAGTGAGACAGTAGCATTGACATATATATATACTACCAAATGTGAAATAGATAGTTAGTGGGAAGCAGCTGCATGGCACGGAGAGATCAGCTCGGTGCTTTGTGACCACCTAGAGGGGTGGGATAGGGAGGGTGGGAGGAAGACGCAAGAGGGAGGGGATACGGATACGGGGATATATGTATACATATAGCTGATTCACTTTGTTATACAGCAGAAACTAACACAACATTGTAAAGCAATTATACTCCAACAAAGATGTTAAATAAATGAATCGTGCTGATTACTGGCAGAAACAAACATTTTAAAAGCTAAACATTTGCTAATATATCATAATAATACTATGAACTACATAATAAAATCTTTTCAATGCAAGTTATAAGAAGCATGCAGAAATAGTTACCATGTAGCCTTTTCTTAAGTCCACTAAGAAGACAATGTTAAATTATTATTCTAAAAGGCTCTTCATGAAGGATTTAAGTAATATAGCCCAAGTTTGTTATCTTTCTGATCATTTATCTAAGTGAAGATCTTAGAGAATTGAAGGAAATAAATGCATACTAAGTTTCTGGGACTGGTTCTTTCAAATAACATTTCTTTGGGAAATTTTGCTATCACGTACATAATATGATATTGAAGTTTGTCTAAAGTACAGGAATTTTACACTGTTGTTGCCTCTCCCATTGCAGAGGACAGGCTCCGGATGCGCAGGCTCAGCGGCCATGGATCACGGGCCCAGCCGCTCCGCGGCATGTGGGATCATCCCGGACCGGGCCACGAACCCGTGTCCCCTGCCTCGGCAGGCAGACTCTCAACCACTGCACCACCAGGGAAGCCCTACATAGTTGTTTTAATAGCCAGTGATATGAAACAAAGTTATTATTTTCCTTTGAAAATAAAAAGACTTAATTTATCTCCTTGCCCCAAAACAGGCCCCAAACCACACTTTGAATCAAAGTGTTCTCAGGGAGTAGTCAAAGGCTGGTTAAGGCTTTTGACCAGTTGCTTTACTTGTTCTCAAATATTCAAATAAATAATGGACTGAAGTCCCCAAACCATGAATCATAACCAAGGAAGAGATAACTTTGCTCTGAATTTTTGAGAAAGCAGTTCCTGTTTTTTCTTTCTATCCTACCCACCACTCTAAAGAAAATGATCCACAATTCCAATAGAATAATGGATACAGATATGAATGGGTTCAGATGAGAGTTGCTTAATAAAAATACTTGGTTGTTGATTTTGACATAAAGGACAATAGTTGAGAAAACATAAGCAAACTCTCTGGAAAATAATAAGCACTGAATGATAACTGAATCTGAATTCATATGGAACTCCTCTTTCTGGATTTTACTAGCCAAATTACATTATATCCACGATTTTTTGCATAAATAAAAGAGTTATAAAGCATACCAGAGAAATTTTCTTTTCTCCTTCATTCATTCATCCCGTCATTACAGGAAAGAACAAAAGTCCTGAAAATCTAAAACTATATCATATTTTAGGCACTAGTTATAAATAATTAGTCTGAGGAAACAAGTTTTGTTTATAACATTTAGAGTTAGCATTCTCTCGGTCAAACATCTCATCCCTACCTACATTCATTCTACAAATGATATTTCCATAAAACACTCTGAAAGAGCATGAAAAGACCAGAAGGTATTTTGAAGTCATATAGTTTGACCCCCTAGACATCTTCAGTCTAAGGTAACAAAGGGTGATCAATATATATTGATAAAATATCTTGCCCTTAACTTTTTCCCACCTCAATACAAGAGAATAAAGGTTTCAATGATGAGTAGAAATAAAGCTGTGAGCCAAATTCCTGCCAGTTCTCCATGTAGGATCCTGCGTCATAAAAATCGGGAATGCAGGGCTTCCCTGGTGGCGTGGTGGTTGGGAGTCTGCCTGCCAATGCAGGGGACGCGGGTTTGTGTCCCGGTCTGGGAGGATCCCACATGCCGTGGAGTGGCTGGGCCTGTGGGCCATGGCCGCTGAGCCTGCGCGTCTGGAGCCTGTGCTCCACAACGGGAGAGGCCACAGCAGTGAGAGGCCCGCGTATGGGAAAAAAAAAAAAAAAAAAAAATCGGCCATGCATTTCCTTGAGGGTTAAGTTGATGAAATGCTTTGAAGCAATACTCAACAGAATTATAGCTCTATAATTTGGCCAACTTAGAGCACCATAATTTTGGTAGACAAAGTAAATTGCAATTTGTAGACCTACTGGGGGAATTACATTAGAAGAGTTACTTAGAGGAAATATTTTTGTAGGATTTGGGTCTGTAACCCCATACTGGTTATAAATCACTCCAGCAGAAAAAAGAAGTAGTAATCTACCTGAGGTTCTTTTCAATTTAACATATGCAAAATTGTAAAAATTGCTCTATCTGAAGGAGAATACTCTGGTCTACAAATTTAGGATGAGCACCACAGAAAATTAAATTATAAGAGAGCTCACTTAACCATCAATGTAAATTTCAAATTTGAATATACAGCAACAGCATATGAAGAAAAAAAAACTATGACCATTTAAAATTTATTTCCTAATACCCAACTTAATGCCCTCTGATATAAGAACTTTATTATTGCCACAATCCAAGGAAAAATACAACCAATCAAGTTATTTTAGTGTTCTTATTTTTCCAATCATTTAAGACTGTAAACACATTGAAGATACAATCCTTAAGAAATGTATAATGTACTCAGCATATTTATTCAATAAATATTTCTTGAATACTTATAAAATAAGGATTTGGCTAGGAATTTTAGCAAAGATGAATCAGACAGCTTCAGTTTTAGTTCTTTTTCAACTTTAAAATAAAGACAGTGACAATTACTTTGTGAAATTATCATGAGACTAAATGACTAGAATGAGATGTTTACAAAAAGCATCTAGTACAGTGACTGGGCATAGGAGGCACTCACTAAATATTTGTTACCATTCCCTGGTATAGGAAGTGAATGAGTACTCCTTAAATAGTAACTTTAAGATGAGTTAACTAATTCAATAATGAAATAGCAGTGAAAGGAACTTCAGATTATTACTTATATATACTTGCAACTCATCTTCTTTATTAAGTGGCAATCTGTGTCATAACTTTTAATGCCATTATTAACTTTGAGGGCATTTTTTCAAGGAATCAGAGACCTTTAATGCTTTGCTTTTCAGAATAAAATTATGACAGTTGTATTGTTGTTAATGATGAAAAGTGAGAAATCTAAAAACTTGCATATTTAATCTCAGACTATTTTAGCATACTATATAATAGAGAAAAAAATCTTATAAAATACTAAAATTATACATCATATGTTGAGCAGTGTTTTAATTGTTAGAGTTCCATACCTGAAGTAAAACTTAAGTATCTAACTCTCCAAATGTTAAGGCATAATGTGACTGATTGCACAGAAGTGGATACATTTTTCTAGGTCAGCAAACTGTTTTCTATAATAAACTTCCTCTCAGTTAAATGTCAGCTTATTGTCTTGAAGTCTCACACTATATATATTTTTAATTATTTTATCATATGCAAAATTAAAATTCACCATTCTCCCTTTTATAACCACAATTATTAATACTGACACTATTTTAATTTAAATTTGCATGTTCATTTCTTTAAATATCATCACCTTGAACACTGTTAATTACATTCTATTGTTCAGGACATCACATTTAAGCCAGTTAGTGGTGGCAGCAGCAGAGAGACTGACATAAGCAATATTCAGCCTGCCTTAGTGGAAGGGTTTGGGGAGGGAGGCTAAAACATTCACCTAATTAACCTAGGTTACTTCTCTGAAAACTTCAGTAAGGATTTGTTTTTGTTTTTCATACAAAACAAATATTTGTTACTCCTTGTACCTTATTATACATAGGCACGTGTTTAAAACTCATGTGGAAAAAAATGGTTAAGGTGGCGGAGGAGTAAGACGTGGAGATCACCTTCCTCCCCACAAATACATCAGAAACACATCTAAATGTGGAACAACTCCTACAGAAGACCTACTGAACGCTGGCAGAAAACCTCAGACTTCCCAAAAGGCAAGAAACTCCCCACATACCTGGGTAGGGCAAAAGAAAAAACAGAGACAAAAGAATAGGGACGGGACCTGCACCAGTGGGAGGAAGCCAAGAAGGAGGAAAGGTTTCCACACACTAGGAGCCCCTTCGCGGGCAGAGACTGCGGGTGGCGGAAGGTGGAAGCTTCGGAGCCACGGAAGAGAGCGCAGCAACAGGGGTGCGGAGGGCAAAGTGGAGAGATTCCCGCACAGTGGATCGGTGCCGACCAGCACTCACCAGCCCGAGAGGCTTGTCTGCTCACCCGCCGGGGCGGGCGGGGCTGGGAGCTGAGGCTTGGGCTTCGGTCAGAGCACAGGGAGAGGACTGGGGTTGGCAGCGTGAACACAGCCTGAAGGGGGCTAGTGCGCCACGGCTAGCCGGGAGGGAGCCTGGGGAAAAGTCTGGACCTGCCGAAGAGACAAGAGACAATTGTTTCGGGTTCATGAGGAGAGGGGATTCAGAGCACCGCCTAAACGAGCTCCAGAGACGGGCGCGAGCCCCGGCTATCAGCACAGACCCCAGAGACGGGCATGAGATCCTAAGGCTGCTGCTGCCGCCACCAAGAAGCCTGTGTGCGAGCACAGCTCACTCTCCACACCACCACTCCCGGGAGCCTGTGCAACCCGCCACTGCCAGGGTCCCGGGATCCAGGGACAATTTCCCCGGGAGAACGCACGGCACGCCTCAGGCTGCTGCAACGTCCTGCTGGCCTCTGCCGCCGCAGGCTCCCCCGCATCCGTACCCCTCCATCCCCCCGGCCTGAGTGAGCCAGAGCCCCCTAATCAGCTGCTACTTTAACCACGTCCTGTCTGAGCGAAGAACAGACGCCCTCAGGTGACCTACATGCAGAGGTGGGGCCAAATCCAAAGCTGAAACCCAGGAGCCCTGTGAACAAAGAAGAGAAAGGGAAATCTCTCCCAGCAGCCTCAGGAGCAGCGGATTAAATCTCCACAATCAACTTGATGTACACTGCATCTCTGGAATACCTGAATAGACAACGAATCATCCCAAAACTGAGGTGGTGGACTTGGGAGCAACTGTAGACATGGGGTTTGCTGTATGTGCCTGACTGGTTTCTGGTTTTGTTTATCTTAGTTTAGAATTTAGAGTTTATTATCATTGGTAGATTTGTTTAATGATTTGGTTGCTCTCTTCCTTTTTGTTTTAATATATATATACTTTTTTCCTTTTTCTCTTTTTGTGAGTGTGTATGCTTCTTTGAGTGATTTTGTCTGTATAGCTTTCCTTTTACAATTTCTCCTAGGGTTCTGTCTTTTTTTTTTTTTAAGTATAGATTTTAGCGCTTGTTATCATTGGTGGATTTGTTTTTTGGTTTGGTTGCTCTCTTCTTTCTTTCTTTGTTTCCTTTTTTATAACTTTTTAATTTTTTAATAATTTTTAAAATTTTTTTATTTTAATAACTTTCTCTTTATTCTTTCTTTCTTTCACTTTCCTTCTTTCTTTCTTTCTTTCTTTCTTCCTTCCTTCCTTTCTTCCTTCCTTCCATCCTGTCTCTCTTTCTTTCTTTTCTTCTTCCTTTTCTTCTGAGCCATGTGGCTGACAGGGTCTTGGTGCTCCAGTTGGGTGTGAGACCTGTGCCTCTGAGGTGTCAGAGCCAAGTTCAGGACATTGGTCTACCAGAGACCTCCCAGCTCCATGTAATATCAAACGGTGAAAGCTCTCCCAGAAATCTCCATCTCAACACTAAGACCCAGCTCCACTCAACGACCAGAAAGCTACAGTGCTGGACACCCTATGCCAAACAACTAGCAAGACAGGAACACAACACGAATCATTAGCAGAGATGCTGCCTAAATTCATAATAAGATCACAGACACCCAAAAACACACCAGAAGATGCAGTCCTGCCCACCAGAAAGACAAGATCCAGCCTCATTCACCAGAACACAGGCACCAGTCCCCTCCACCAGGAAACCTACAAACACACTGAACCAACCTTAGCCACTGGGGACTGACACCAAAAACAATCAGAACAATGAACCTGCAGCCTGTGAAAAGGAGACCCAAAACACAGTAAGTTAAGCAAAATGAGAAGACAGAGAAACACAAAGCAGATGAAGGAGCAAGATAAAAACCCATCAGAACAAACAAATGAAGAGGAAATAGGCAGTCTACCTGAAAAAGAATTCAGAGTAATGATAGCAAAGATGATCCAAAATCATGGAAATAGAATGGAGAAAATACAAGAACTGCTTAACAATGAAGTAGAAGAGCTAAGAGCAAACAAACAATGATGAACAACACAATAAATGAAATTAAAAATTCTCAGGAAGGAATCAATAGCAGAATAACTGAGGAAGAAGAATGGATAAGTGACCTAGAAGACAAAATAGTGGAAATAACAACTGCAGAGCAGAATAAAGAAAAAAGAATGAAAAGAATTAAGGACAGTCTCAGACACCTCTGGGACAACATTAAATGCAGCAACATTCGAATTATAGGGCTCCCAGAAGAAGAAGAGAAAAAGAGAGGGACTGAGAAAATATTTGAAGAGATTGTAGTTGAAAACTTCCCTAATATGGAAAAGGAAATAGTCAAGTCCAGGAAGCACAGAGAGTCCCATACAGGATAAATCTAAGAAGAACCACACCAAGACACACATTAATGAAACTATCAAAAATTAAATACAAAGAAAAAATATTAAAAGCAGAAAGGGAAAAACAACAAATAACATACAAGGGAATCCCCATAAGGTTAACAGCTAATCTTTCAGCAGAAAATCTTCAAGCCAGATGGGGGTGGCAAGACATATTTAAAGTGATGAAAGGGAAACACCTAAAACCAGGATTACTCTACAGAGCAAGGATCTCATTCAAATTCAACAGAGAAATGAAAACCTTTAGAGACAAGCAAAAGCTAAGAGAATTCAGCACCACCAAACCACTTTACAACAAATGCTAAAGGAACTTCTCTAGGCAGGAAACACAAGAGAAGGAAAAGACCTACAATAACAAACCCAAAACAATAAAGAAAATGGTAATAGGAACATACATATCGATAACTACCTTAAATGTAAATGGATTAAATGCCCCCACCAAAAGCCACAGACTGGCTGAATGGATTCAAAAACAAGACCAATATATATGCCATCTACAACAGACTCACTTCAGACCTAGGGACACATACAGACAGAAAGTGAGGGGATGCAAAAAGATATTCCATGCAAATGGAAATCAAAAGAAAGCTGGAATAGCAATTCTCATATCAGACAAAACAGACTTTAAAATAAAGACTACTACAAGAGACAAAGAAGGACACTACATAGTGATCAAGGGATCAATCAAAGAAGAAGATATAACAATTGTAAATATTTATGCACCCAACATAGGAGCACCTCAGTACATAAGGCAAATGCTAACAGCCATAAAAGAGGAAATTGACAGTAACACAATCATAGTAGGGGACTTTAACACCCCATTTTCACCAATGGACAGATCATCCAAAATGAAAATAAATAAGGAAACACAAGCTTTAAATGATACATTAAACAAGATGGACTTAATTGTTATTTATAGGACATTCCATCCACAAAACACAGAATACACTTTCTTCTCAAGTGTTCATGGAACATTCTCCAGGATAGATCATACCCTGGGATAAAAATCAAGCCTTGGTAAATTTAAGAAAATTGAAATCATATCAAGTATCTTTACTGACCACAATGCTATGAGACTAGATATCAAATACAGGAAAAATCTGTAAACAATACAAACACAAGGAGGCAGATAAATACACTACATAATAACCATGAGATCACTGAAGAAATCAAAGAGGAAATCAAAAAATACCTAGAAACAAATGACAATGAAAACACAACAACCCAAAATCTATGGGATGTAGCAAAAGCAGTTCTAAGAGGGAAGTTTAAGCGATAAAATCCAACCTCAAGAAACAAGAAACATCTCAAATAAACAATATAACTTTACACCTAAAGCAATTAGAGAAAGAAGAACAAAATAACTCCAAAGTTAGCAGAAGAAAGAAATCATAAAGATCAGATCAGAAATAAATGAAAAAAAAATGAAGGGAACAATGACAAAGATCAATAAAAGTAAAAGCTGGTTCTTTGAGAAGATAAATAAAATTGATAAACCATTAGCTAGACTCATCAAGAAAAAAAGGGAGAAGATTCAAATCAATAGAATTAGAAATGAAAAAGAAGTAACAACTGACACTGCAGAAATAAAAAGGATGACGAGAGATTACTACAAGCAACTATATGTAAATAAAATGGACAACCTGGAAGAAATGAACAAAGTCTTAGAAAAGCACAACCTTTTGAGACTGAACCAGGAAGAAACAGAAAATATGAACAAACCAATCACAAGCAGGAAATTGAGACTGTGATTAAAACTCTTCCAACAAACAAAATCCCAGGACCAGATGGCTTCCCAGGTGAATTGTATGAAACATTTAGGCAAGAGCTAACACTGATCCTTCTTAAACTCTTCCAAAATATAGCAGAAGGAGGCACAGGCCCAAACTCATTCTATGAGGCCACCATCACCCTGACACCAAAACCAGACAAAGATGTCACAAAGAAAGAAAACTACAGGCCAATATCACTGATAAACATAGATGAAAAATTCCTCAACAAAATACTAGCAAGCAGAATCCAACAGCACATTAAAAGGATCATACACCATGTTCAAGTGGGGTTTATCCCAGGAATGCAAGGATTCTTCAATATATGGAAATCAATCAATGTGATAAACCATATTAACAAACTGAAGGACAAAAACCATATGATCATCTCAATAGATGCAGAAAAAGCTTTTGACAAAATTCAACACCTATTTATGATAAAAGCCCTCCAAAAAGTAGGCATAGAGGGAACGTTCCTCAACATAATAAAGGTCATATATGACAAACCCACAGCCAAAATCATTCTCAATGGTGAAAAACTGAAACCATTCCTCTAAGATCAGGAACAAGACAAGGTTGTCCATGCTCACCACTATTATTCAACATAGTTTTGGAAGTTTTAGACACACCAATCAGAGAAGAAAAAGAAACAAAAGGAATCCAAATTGGAAAAGAAGTAAAGCTGTCACTGTTTGCAGATGACAAGATACTATACATAGAGAATCCAAAAGATGCTACCAGAAAACTACTAGAGCTAATCAATGAATGTGGTAATGTTGCAGGATGCAAAATTAATGCACAGAACTCTCTTGCATTCCTATACACTAATGCTGAAAAGTCTGAAAGAGAAATTAAGGAAACACTCCCATTTACCATTACAACAAACAGAATAAAACACCTAGGAATAAACCTACCTAAAGAGACAAAAAACTTGTATGCAGAACACTATAAGACACTAATGAAAGAAATTGAAGATGATACAAACAGATGGAGAGATATACCATGTTCTTGGGGTGGAAGAACCAAAATTGTGAAAATGACTATACTACACAAAGCAATCTGCAGATTCAGTGCAATCTCTATCAAACTACCACTTGCATTTTTCACAGAACTGAAACAAAAATTTCACAACTTGTATGGAAACCCAAAAGACCCTGAATAGCCAAAGCAATCTTGAGAAAGAAAAACAGAACTGGAGGAATTAGGCTCCTGGACTTAAGACTATACTACAAAGCTACAGTAATCAAGACAATACGGTACTGGCACAAAAACAGTAATACAGATCAATGGAACAGTATAGAAAGCCCAGAGATAAACCCACGCACATGTTGTCACCATATCTTTGATAAAGCAGGCAAGAATATACAATGGAGAAAAGACAGCCTCTTCAATAAGTGGTGCTAGGAAAACTGGACAGCTGCATGTAAAAGAATGAAATTAAAACATTCCCTAACACCATACACAAAACTATACTCAAAATGGATTAAAGACCTAAATATAAGGCCAGACACTATAAAACTCTTAGAGGAAAACATAGGCAGAACACTCTATGACATAAATCACAGCAAGATCCTTTTTGACCCACCTCCTACACAAATGGAAATAAAAACAAAAATAAATAAATGGGACCTAATGAAACTTCAAAGCTTTCGCACAGCAAAGGAAACCATAAACAAGATGAAAGACAACCTGAGAATGGGAGAAAATATTTGCAAATGAAACAACTGACAAAGGATTAATCTCCAAAATTTACAAGCAGCTCATACAGCCCAATATAAAAAAAACAACAACCCAATCCAAATATAAGCAGAAGACCTAAATAGACATTTCTCCATGAAGATATACAGATTGCCAACAAACACATGAAAGAATGCTCAACATCACTAATCATTAGAGAAATGAAAATCAAAACTACAATGAGATATCATCTCACACCAGTCAGAATGGCCATCATCAAAAAAATCTACAAACAATAAATGCTGGAGAGGGTGTGGAGAAAAGGGAACCCTCTTGCAGTGTTGGTGGGAATGTAAATTGATACAGCCACTATGGAGAACAGTATGGAGGTTTCTTCAAAAAACTAAAAATTAAATTACCATATGACCCAGCAGTCCCACTACTGGGCATATACCCTGAGAAAACCATAATTCAAAAAGAGTCATGTACCACAATTTTCAGTGCAGCTCTATTTACAATAGCCAGGACATGGAACCAACCTAAGTGTCCATCAATAGACGAATGGATAACGATGATGTGGCACATATATACAATGGAATATTACTCAGCCATAAAAGAAACGAAATTGAGTTATTTGTAGTGAGGTGGATGGACCTAGAGACTGTCATACAGAGTGAAGTAAGTCAGCAAGAGAAAAATAAATACCGTATGCTAACACATATATATGGAATCCGAAAAGAAAAAAAAAAAAAAAAAGGTTCTGAACAACCTAGGAGCAGGACAGGAATAAAGATGCAGACGTACAGAATGGACTTGAGGACCCAGAGAAGGTGAAGCATAAACTGCGATGAAGTGAGAGAGTGGCATGGACTTATATATACTACCAAACATAAAATTGATAGCCAGTAGGAAGCAGCCACATAGCACAGGGAGATCAGCTTGGCGCTCTGTGACCACCTAGAAGGGTGGGATAGGGAGGGTGGGAGGGAGACGCAAGAATTAGGAGATATGGGGATATATGTATATGTATAGCTGATTCACATTGTTATAAAGCAGAAACTAACCCACCATCATAAAGCAATTATACTCCAATAAAGATGTTTAAAAAAATGGTTAAGACTGTAAAAATAAAAGAAAAAGTCATGCAATTTCAATTTATTTACTATTTGTAACATCGATTACCTAAGTTATCTTAGACAAACTACCCAATGCCTCTGCATTTGAGTTTCTCCCCCGAAAAATATAGTTCTAAAGTTTCTTGCAAACTGAACAAAAAATTGAGAGAAAGATTAAGTGAAAATTACTTCATTTTCAAAAAAGAAACTAGATAGTTCACTTTTTCACCATGAAAATCAGCAAATATCCATTTGCTTTTCAGCTTATAGAGCAGCAACGTCCAATAAAAATACAATATGAGGCAGATATGTAATTTAATTTTTCTAGCAGCCACAGTTAAAATGTAAAAAGAAACAGGCAAAATTGTTTAAAATAATATATCAAAAATATTATGTATAACAGTATAAAATTATTAAAGATTTTTTTATATTATTTTCTTTGTACTGTCTTTAAATTTTGGCATGTATTTTATACTTAAAGCACACCTCATTTTGGCCACATTTCAAGTGCTGAATAGCTACATATGGCTAGTGGCTATGCTATCAGGACAGCTGTAGATAATATAAGCTTCCTTGTGGGTAGGACTTTACTTTGTATACTTCTCTACCTATAGAGCCTAGGATACTACTGAACATACAGTAGAAATCCAATAAATATTTGTTAAATAATTTTTTTAATTAATAGTTTAGATTAGAGATGGAGTCATCATTCTTTTTAGTTCCAATCAGAGGTGCTTTATATATACATTTATATATGTAACTCAATAATATTGGCAGAATAAAGAATAAATAAATGGGAAAATAGAAATAAAGAGAATAGAGGATGAGATAATAAAAGGGAAAGAGAGCAAAACAAAGGAGGTATGGAACAGGATAGAAAAAAAAAAGTAGTTATGGAGGAATAAAGCAGAATGCCACCAACTGTTAATGGCACTCATGTTCAGTTTTTAAATGATTATTCTCACATTGTTGCGTTTTTAGGGAATGCAGCTGAATGTCCACTACAGCTATAAATCTTAATTTCTCACTATGTTTACTACGTCATTTTTACTTATACAGACAAAGTGAATTTGTTTCTTTAACCATCAACTTTTGGACTACAGTCTTTTCCATATTATCAATTTCAGAGTCTCCTCTTCCACACTGGGTGGTTTAAATTCATCTGCTTCCCAAGAGCAGTGCAATATCTCCTTCACAACCAATTAAGGAGAACTATAGGCACCAAAATTAAATGTACCAAGCACAGTTACAAATCAGAGATTTTTTTTTCTTCTCTCTACTTAAACACACTCTCAGATTTGTTTGCATGATCTAGTATGAATTTCTTAGGAAGGGAGAGGATCCAAAGTATATCATTCAAGTGAACTATCATATGCATCCACCTTTCCTCAAGTTCTAAATCTTTTAAAAAACACAAATAGGACAGGTTTTAAAGAATGTATTCATAACAAATTTGGCAAATAAAAGGATTCTACCAGTTAAACAAGCAGTAAGGAATTCCTTACTGGGAGAAATTCGATGGGACAAAACTGACAAATGCAGAGAAAGTAACATCCACATCCTAATCTATAGACTCAGAAAGTTAAAGCCCTGGTAAACAGGTACAGAAAGGCAGAGGACTCCCTGGGGCAACTGTCGAGCACTATTTAAAGACTTTCAGACCAACGCTGGAAACAGTTCGGCTCTTCAGCCCATTTATCAGATTTTGCCTTGAGGTAACAAACGTAGTTGGACCCTAAAGAAAGTGAAGATCCTTCTTGGACAGTGTTTTGAAGTCTTTCTCAGTCTTATATTTCACATTGTAAGCTCAGTTGGGGGGTGGGAAAGAGGGGGAGAATAGAGAAAGCAAGCAGAAGAGGAATTGCACTGGAGTAGCCCTAGTAAAAGAAAGACCCTGCTTCTCTTTGAAACTGAAGGATTCATAATTTGCCTGCCTTCTCAATATAAGCATTGTGAGGTGAAGCAATTCTTGTTTACTGCCGTATAACCTTGAATAATTATTTTTATTTAGTCGGGGTCTGGTGGTAAAATTTCCATGACTCACTGAATTAGAGATTATATATTTATTTGTCCATGAATTTATCTAATATCTGTCTCCAACTGGATTACAAAGTGACGAAAATAAGAAGGTCTGTTTTACCCACAAATTCGTTAACTCGGTGCTCAATAAATATTTGTTGGGAAAAAATTACTGATATCATTGTTGCCAGGTAATGTTTCCAAATTATATAAAATTAAATGGATCACATTCAAAGAGTAAACTCATTCTATATTATTTTTAAGTATGTAAGTACCATATGTAGTATTTTTTAAAGTAAGATAGAACTCAGATATACACAGAACTAATCCTTATATCTTCTTTTTATTGAAGTGTTTGATTAAGACTCCAAACAGCAGAAATATATGTGAATATGTCAAACTGAACAGCTCTAAAGTAGAGGATCCCAAACTGCTTTCTTCATCTCTTCCTCCCTTTCCTTCTCCCCACTTTCTGTTCTTATTTCTTTTTTTTTCTTTTCTTTTCTCCTTCCTTTCCTTCCACCTTCTGCCTACTCCTCCTCCTTCTATTTTTTTTTTAATTAAATCTGAGGCAGAAAGTTGTTTCTAAGGAAGAAGATAACACCAATTCTTATCAGGCATCCCAAGCTCAATGCAGGAGCAAAGATTTTTCTAAAAATTGCATAGATAGAGATCTTTCCAACAAATGAATTAAACACACTGCTTCTTTCTCATTTCCAACTCACCCAATAATCAACTGAAATGTAACACAATGGAAACCAAAACAGCAATATGAGTTTATAGGAAAGTGAGCCATATGGAGTTTAAAAGAAAAAAATTACTAAAATTATTCCAATTGTGAAAGTTTAAAAAATCAATGAACAGGTTCTGAAAGTTATTATGAGTAAGTAAATATTGTACCTAAAAATTACAAAAGCATTCATTAATGAGAAATTAGTGAGTTTTTTCAACCTTCCAAGTACAGTGAAGAATTCTGGAAACCTTTGGTAAGTCTCTTCATATGGGCAGGAGAATCTAGACAATTTAGAAATTAATGAAAATACGTTAAGGAAATATATCTCTGTTGGACAACAATTATTTTGATTAATTTTATATACCAAAATGTTCAATTTACAGCTTATGATACATTTTTTGAGTTTATGCTTAAATGTTATTGCTGACACCATTTAGAAACTGGAAAGAGCTGATAAACATTTCAGATTATACCAATGTAATATCACTTTTCTATCAAACACAGCAAGTGAATGATATCAAACTAGAACTCTTACAACTAACTTTTGAGAAATTTTATTCTACCCATGTGGGCTTATTTTGTGACACTTAGCTTTTACCTTGTGTACTTCATCATATTATTTTGTATACCTCAGAATACTCCAAGTATTCCACTTGTGTGAATAAATATACTCTAACCCCACTATCATTTTTTTCACTGTTAACTATCAATACTCCATTTTATTGATATGCAACATTTACAATTTGATATTAACATACCCCAATTCAAAATAATAAATCAGAATGTGATTCAATGCTCTTTTCTTCTCTTCCACCTGTGTAGAAGCATAATTCGTGTGTCATTTTATGAATATCATGAAATCTCTTAGAATGGCAGTATTACCACCAATTTTACACATCACAATTTAGTTTCATTTTCTAGTATTATTCATTAAACGGATTTTCTAATTATTTTTTCTTAGTTTCTCATTTTTTTTAAATTACTTTATTCTTAATAAACTTGGGTAACATCTACCAATGTGGACCCACTTACAAATTTAACTACTGTTTATTCTCTTGTACTAAATTATCACAGTGGTAAATGAGACTGAATCTCAAAGTTCTTGAGGTACTTTTCAGGATGAATCAATTTACGTTTGTGATTATCTACCCCCCCCCAATTTAAACTATCTTCAACTTCCAGATACCTAGCTTACCAATAAAAATACAGTTAAATCAGTTGTAAGACCAGAAAGTCCTTTCACTAAAAAAAGTAAAATCACACATTTATTTTTGTGTGATTTAGCACATTTATTTTTCTGAATACATTTGCAAGGACTCCTTCTTCAAACAACATCTTTGGTGACCTGCAGCATCCCAAAGTGGATGCCAAGAAGTTGAGATCAAAATTTGTGGTATTATATTTTTTAAAAAACTAAACAGTTCAAGTAATTCATTTGAAAAATGTGGTTATTTTGTAAGCTTACTTATGTATCAACAAAATTTCTATTTTACTTAACAGTGTAGAATGGAGAAAAAAGAATATTAACAATATTTTGGTGACCTCCTTTCATGACGGATCAACTTTTGAAACTTCTGAAAGATATTTAGTATAAACAACTAATTAGCATGTGAATTCATTTACTACTTTTACCTCATTAAGAAGGGAATTAAAGGAAAGTGTCAATTAAGAATGAAAAATATTTGAGACAACTACTTAATTGTGACCTCCATCCAGGTCTTTTAATCCAGAAAGAGCCTTTCTCTTCCATTTACTATTTTACTATGGCCAAGTCATTATAAATCATCAACATTATTTCTTTCATTACTTTCCATTGTTAACAGACATAGAGACCAAGAGTTTAAATTCTAATTGTATAATGGAGTGAGGCTGAATTAATTAACAATCTCAAGTTTGTGGGAGAATTTATTTATTTATTTTAGCAATGAAACTTTATTTCTAACATCCCCTGTGCTATATTTTTAACATGTTTATTGGAGTATAATTGCTTTACAATGGTGTGTTAGTTTCTGCTTTATAACAAAGTGAATCAGTTATACATATGTCCCCATATCTCTTCCCTCTTGCATCTCCCTCCCTCCCACCCTCCCTATCCCACCCCTCTAGGTGGTCACAAAGCACCGAGCTGATCTCCTCGTGCTTTGTGGCTGCTTCCCACTAGCCATCTATTTTACGTTTGGTAGTGTATATATGTCCATGCCACTGTCTCACTTTGTCCCAGCTTACCCTTCCCCCTTCCCATATCCTCAAGTCCATTCTCTAGTAGGTATGCCTCTTTATTCCCATCTTGCCCCTAGGTTCTTCTGACCATTTTTTTTTCTTTTTTTAGATTCCATATATATGTGTTAGCATACGGTATTTGTTTTTCTCTTTCTGACTTACTTCACTCTGTATGACAGTCTCTAGGTCCATCCACCTCACGACAAATAACTCAGTTTCATTCCTTTTTATGGCTGAGTAATATTCCATTGTATATATGTGCCACATCTTCATTATCCATTCATCTGTTGATGGACACTTAAGTTGCTTCCATGTCCTGGCTATTGTAAATAGAGCTGCAATGAACATTTTGGTACATGACTCTTTTTGAATTATGGTTTTCTCAGGGTATATGCCCAGTAGTGGGACTACTGGGTCGTATGGTAGTTCTATTTTTAGTTTTTTAAGGAACCTCCATACTTTTCTCCATAGTGGCTGTATCAGTTTACATTCCCACCAACAGTGCAAGAGGGTCCCCTTTTCTTCACACCCTCTCCAGCATTTATTGTTTGTAGATTTTTTGATGATGGCCATTCTGACTGGTGTGAGATGACATCTCATTGTAGTTTTGACTTGCATTTCTCTAATGATTAATGATGTTGAGCATTCTTTCATGTGTTTGTTGGCAATCTGTATATCTTCTTTGGAGGAATGTCTATTTACATCTTCTGCTCATTTTTGGATTGGGTTGTTTGTTTTTTTCATATTGAGCTGCATGAGTTGTTTGTATGTTTTGGAGATTAATACTTTGTCAGTTGCTTCTGTGGGAGAATTTAAACTAATTTATTTTGTCTTAAAAAAAAAGTGTGCTCATGGTTTGAGGTAACTTTAGGTACTTTGAGATTTCTCAAGTTATGAATAAAACAGGAGCATTGACCATTACACAGTACACATTATACATTACAAACCAAAATAAAATAAATTCTAAGAATCATAGGCAAGAATTGTAGAAAATCCTTATTAATTACAAGCCTGTAGTTCTTTTAATATTTGATCCTACTTTACTATCATTGCACATAAGACTGCAAGAATAAAAAAGAACATAATATCATTACACTCCTCTCATCTTCTCAATTTGCATATTCATTTTGGGAGAAAATAACTCAAAATAACAAATAGCAAGTCTTACATCATTTTGAGTATCTGGGTTAGAAATTTGGTTTCTCTTAATTAGATTAGTCTCAGAAAGATTAGCAATTTAAGAATGGGAACCCAACAGGTGGCTTCTAGGTTTCTAGGTAAGATACACACAGGTATGCACAGACACACAGACACACACACACAGACACACATACATCACACATACAATTATTACTTCTCACTTCTACTAACTTTCTTAAAATTTACTTTAAAAACAGGATATTGCAACACATAGCTTTGATTTGTTATAGATTCTATGTTGGCAAAATAAATAATATCATGAAAGAATTCTAAAGAGTCTGATGTTACAACCATGGTGTCTGAAACTTTTTCCAGAGTTATGCAAACATCCTCCCATGTCTGGGTGGAAACCATAGTTGTTTTGATGTTCCAAATGGTCAGTGCCACTTTGCCAGCTCACACACAGTTATACTTAGTTCTCCTTAGTACAAAATACAATGGTCAGATTTCAGATATTTTGTTGATACTTGGATTCTCTGTTTTGAACTTTGATGCCAAAGGAGAGAAACATATTATACAATACAAAAAATTCCTGACATTACATAGAGCTAATTATTTTCTAAAGGCAATAATTGAATTCACAGAGGACACATGTACAATATGGAGCTAAATATAAACTTACAGTCACTCACAAAGACTTAACAGAGCAGTTGCATCATGAGATCCATCTTAATCTTTTAATAAATGCATCTCCAAATATTAATTAGGTGAGGAAGTAAAAAGCCAAATATTGATTCCTACTAGTACAAATTAAAAGAAAAAAAAGTTCCAAGAAATTATGTGAGCTACTGACCAGAAGAATGTATAACAAATCTATAGATTTAAATGACAATTATTCCTTGAAGAAACTATCACAAACCATCTTCTTTCCTTTGTACCTTTTATGATTTTTATCCCAATAGTATCCTCACAAATAAGAGAAACTTTATTGACTTTTTTTTTCTGTTACCTAGTGTAGAATGATGCACTGTAAGAATCTCAAACACACACACACACACACACACACACACACGCACACGCACACACACTATAAGGATGCTTTTTTGGACTCTATGGAAACTTAAACTTCCTTTTTGGGAGGTGGGAACTGCTTGATAATCTAGCATCAAAGAGATGCAAGGACTAACCCTGCAAATTAGTCCTTAATCAAATCTGATGGCTATGCCCTTGCAGCAAGTCCATCTGAAGTACACCCCCATGCCCCTTTCCTATCATCAATCTTCTTCAGCTTCACATTCATCAAGCTGCATGGCAACTCTCATTCACACTAAATAAGCTTTCAGGTGAATTTACTTTAGAATCCTGAATGACCCAGTGAAAGTTCAAAATCACTCTTTTACAGAATTGCACCCAGATAGCCTCTGGCATTCTTATAAAAGTGGTTTGTCAATAAAATGCCCAGTGAAATTGCTTGTTTGGAATGTATGGTGTCAGCTGAGAGACTGGTAGCTGAGCAAGCATCTTCCTAAAAATAGAAAGACTTTTAAGTGATTAAAAAACACTTACTTTAAGTGGATGCATTTATGGTATGAAATTGTATCTCAATAAAGCTGTTTATTTTTAAAAAGCTACTTGTTTATTTTAGTAGTTTGTGAATAAATGATCTTTTTTATCATTAATCTATTTGACTCAGCTACAGGTTTGAGAATGTTATTTGGGAGCAGCTATACTGAAGATAATTAGATTAAAATCTAGATTGTTTTTGTTCCCTTACCCATTTATAGTATTTTCTTTATTCAATATTTTCAAAAATCTAGAGTTAGTGCATTTTACATTTTTTTAAGTAATTATTAAGTGCCTGAGAAAGTTTTTCTATGTTCCAATTCACATTCTATAAGTATTTTAATGCACTAAAATAACTAATATTTCAGTCACTTACTTACATTTGTTTTTATTAACTGCTTTTCCCCAGTGGATAACGCAACACAGTCAAAAACATAGATTTAAAAAGCTATTAGAAATTCCCTATTCTCATTATTTTCTTTTCAGAATCTTCAAGTAGCAGAATAAAACAGCTTTGCGATAAATTAAAAACTCTTACCTAAAGATATTACACTGATCATAAACCATATTTGATATTTAATTCTAAAATAATTGTTCTCACATTTTAACAGCCACCTGGAATATAGGTTGTTTGAACAGCTTGTTAAAAACACAGATTGTAAACACCACGTTCAAGAATGATGCTTTGGGGCTGAGGTTGTTACTCCCAAATCAGTATGCCTAACAATCAGCTCAGGTGATTTTAATTCAAGTGGTCCTTAAAGTACATTTTGAGAAATTAGTCATTTTTGTATGATGGTATATGGCCAAAATATATATCTAGGCTTAAAAATATAATTTCAAAGAATTCTTAGAATGGCAGACATTTCTAAATGAAAAGAAGTTCAAGAGCATATCCAGTCCAGGCTCATGTTTTACAGATGAGGGAAATGAGATCTAAAATGTAAATGTCATGTCTCAAAACACACAGATATAAAGCAGTAAGACTAGGGCTAGAACTTATTCTTTCTTGATCCTACTCAACATTCTTGACCATGAAAAAAATATTCTCACTTTCTATGTCAGAACTTAGTATTTTAAAGACTGATTAGTGTTAAAGGACCCAAAATCCTAGTAAATTCACTCTTTTCGCTAGAATGGGAACATGCTACATGGAATTCTGTATCTTCAGATAATCATCAACGCTATTTAAAGAAAAAAAAAGATTTTTTTTAAATTTTGAGTTAAAATCATGACTGAATCACAAATTTTTAAAAAAGTATACTTTTTCTTAAATGTGTATTGTTCCTCACAAGGGTTCAATCTTCCATAACCCACAGATCCACATATTTATACTGACCGGTATCTATCTTATTAATGACTATATTCACTGCCCCACTCTGCCCTATTTTCCTTTAAAATCTCCGGTGAACAGGAATCAAAAATATTTAAAAGGCAGTTGGGCTTTTCCAACATCCTTTTCATTTTATTTTTTTTTTTCTCTTTAGTCTCCTTCTGTGCTTCTCTACAAGGAAAACAAAAAACCCTTGAATAAGGTGACTCATTAAAAAAAAAAAAAGAGCTTTAACAAATATAAGCCATAATATCATTTTAAAATAATGTTCCCCACTTATCTTTCAAAGTCCACATACAAGGAGCTATCCAAGAAAGAGATGTTAGGAAAACTATGGGCTTTATCCTCCTCAAGTTAATTAAAATAATGACCAACATTCAATGAATACTTAAACTTGATACAGGTATCTCTAGGCTAAGTTTTTTATTTGTATTATCATTAAATCCTTTGAAGTAGGTATTTTTATTATTCCTAATTTACAAATTCAGTAAACTGAAGCTCAGAAGGAGTACGTAAGTTGTCCAAAATCACGCAACTAGTAAATGGTACAGGCGGCACTCAAATATAGGTCTACATGACAAGTCTTTATGCTTGAAGTATTCAACAGCCTACCAACAAACCTGCTCAGTTTAGGCTGCATTTTAAAATTGAGGGTATTTAAATTTCTCTGATATAATTACTGTTGTAATCGGGCATTTCTTTCATTTGCTTGTTTTGCAAAATTAATAGCATAATGTGGAAATAGCATAATGAGGAAAGAACTTCTCCTTAGTCTATTGTTTATGAATTTGATTTTTTTTCCTCCTCAAAGGGATTATTTTGAGTTAGTTATCTCTTTTCTGAAAATAAATGTTGTAAGGAATAAATTGATTTAGTCTCTATAAAAAGAGACGGAAAAAAGACCAAAAAAATTCAGAAAGGAAAGAAAAACAATACATAACAAGATATCTTTCTTGTAAATTTGATTTTACCTAGAACATTTTGACAGGCTGGAACAAGACAATAGTTGTTTGATTTGTGGGAAAACTGAAACTAACTTACTTGATTGGAGTTGAAAAGAGTTGCCTTAAAAACAAGTAGACTGTTATTACATTATAATAAGTAAATCTACTGAACAGAAACGTGTTTTTTAAGGTTCTACTTAAAAGACTTTTTTTTTTTTTTAATCATATAAGTCTTGCCAGGATATTCCTCTCTGGAAGCTGAAACTTCTGGGCCTCTTACCCACAACAGTATAGAATGGAGAAGGAGAAAGCCGAAGTAAAAATACTCACAGCTTTGCTAGTTGCTGGCATTTTGCCACATGCCAAGGCTAAGCCAAGCCAAGGAAACGAATCCCTGTAATGCTTCAGTGTTCTCTTCGCATCAGGGTTATGGGATTATAGACATTTCAGACTTATCCGAATGCAATGATTCTAGCTGTAATGTCACTGTGATGTTTGTTACCTCCAGTACCTCAGGTGTTAAACTCACTACCACTCCAGGAAGTTTATTTTGTGGGACAAGTCTAACTGCTAGAAACTTCTTCCTCTTTTAGGGTCAAAAATCTAGCTACTTGTAATAATTTCTACTTGTTAGTTTCACTTCTGCTTAACCAGACACAAATCTGTTTCATTTTTCATACATCAGAGCCTTCAAATGATTAATAGTAACAAAGCAAGAGACTTCCTCTTCTTCAGGTACGTTCCACATTAAACATTCCCTGGCCCTTCAATTCACCTTTCATTTCTTCTGGCCTGTTTTTTTTTTTTTTTTTTTTTATCACTGTGACTGTCATTTTTGTGTTGTTTTTCATCTTGCTTTGTGGTTCATCTTGTTTAATTTAAAATAAGTACTTGTCCAGCTTTCTCAAAATTTCCAAGCAAGTTTAAAATGCAACCTTTCTTAAAGAGATCTCTGTAGCAACCCCAAGCACTTAGATCCATGTAAAAATTGAATCTAGCTATAACTGAATATAACATGGCCAATGGTGAAACGACTTAGCATAAGCGGTACGTTACTTGTCACAAGAAGCTGTGAATTTTAAATTCGAAGCACCTAAGTACATTTTATCCAATACTTTCAGTTTATGATTGAGAAGACTGAAGCTCAAATGCCTATGTTACTGCTCAAGTAATATGCCTCCTGTTTTCTTCCAAAGATTGATTTCCAAGTCAATAAACAGTAAGTTAGAATTTACCTCTTTATGTAAACAATGCCAGTCCTTTTCTCAAGCCACAACATTCAACACATACTTGTCTGTAAGAACACTAAAGAACTATGTGACCAGGATAAATTCATCTGGAGTTGCAAAGCTAAGGGCCAGAACACCATATATTCTCACCTTCTCAAGATCTGTTTAGGAATCCCAGCAACCTCAATGTCCAGTTTAGACAGGTGCATTGGGATTTCCCTCCAATACAGCCCCAAAGCTGTTGTTTCTGCATCCTACAAATGCAGCTGAATGAGCTGCATGAGCAAACTGCGTGAATGAGCTGGTCTGAGCAAGTGAAAGTGATGGAGTTGTATACTGAGGTGAGGGGGGCAGTTAGGGATTAGGATTCAGCTGTGTGGGATGAAGAAAGCCTGGTATCTCCTGATTGGGTAAATCTGCCTGGCAGATTTCCCAGTCACACATTTCTTTCTTTCTCATTTCTTTTTTTCTCCTGTGGCTGTCAGGAATTAGCCTACCAAATTCCTTACCAACTGTCTCAGGGGAATAAAATGCAGTTTCAAGTTTAGACTTTTTTCCCACCCTTAGTAATAGTGAACCAATAAGAAATAGGGCAGTTAGCGAAAACGTACTCGATTCTCCAGTCCCTCACCTCATTTGTTCCTAAAGCTGCACAGGAAAGGAAAAACTAAAATAATTTTTAACAGTAGGATTTTTGCATGGAAAGGACTAAAGGAAAATGTATCTACATGTCAGAGAAAACAAGATTTAGGCTATTATATCCTAAGTCCCACGAGCTTGAGGGGAAGAAAAGGTAAGAGTCTTTGGGGGTAGGAGTGAGAATAGAGAAAAGGTTTGAGAATTCTACCAAGGAGACAATTATTGGGACACAGAAAACCAGGGTTAAAAACAAGCAAAGAAGTCATTATCCTTCTTAGGCCTGATTCTTTTTTCTCTTCGACCTTTTGCCAGCCCTGGGCAAGGGTGGGGGGCTGGGGGTTGCTTTTTAGTCACAGGTAGATGACGATAACCTGCCCTATATAACCTGTGCTGTTGTGGGAATCAAATACAATGATTACCATAAAGTGATGTGAAAATTGTACAGTGCAGTGCCAATACATTACTATAATAATAATTATTATTATCTCCAAAATCTTGCTCCTTAACAAAACAGAATAAAATGAAAAACGTTTTGTTTTTTTTTGTATGTGCATTTGTATTTTTTAAACCCAGATATGAAAGGCAGCAATAGGCCCTGTTACCAGAAGCTATATCAAACATTCCCATTATAGAATTTTAACATGAGATAATTAGAATATAATATAGACTGATACGGTAATCCACGTTTCATAAAGTCTGTGGGCTACTACAAGCATGTGCTCTTTTACTGCTACTATGCATGTGTTATTTTATCACAATGTTTTGTTTTACTATTGTATGATTTGACATATTAAGGCCTTGTGTTTGAAGTAAACAGCCACTCAATTAATTAATAGATTAATTGAGGAGCTACAAATTAAGGTAATAAAGTCAAGCAAACGCCTACCAAATAAATCTGTTTCTATAGAAGTTGATAAGGGCTTCAGTTAACCAGAATCTAATGAAATTTAAGGTATTGAACAGCTTATAGGACAGAATTTAGAATAAAAACAACAAAAGTTGTGTTCTTGCTAACAGCTCGGCTTAAATTTCAGAATCTTTCAAGCATAATAAGGTATTAGAAATGCCTTTGGAATTATTCACAGTGAATTAGATTTGTTGGTGGTATCATTCATAGAATAACAACCAAGAAATCTATTCTTCATCACTTCTCTAAAATACTAATAGTCAGCTGACTTTGTACTTGTTATAAAAATAGATACAAATATGGAGCTTTGCATTCTTGTGGTTGACAGTTGAAATATAATGCAATTTTTATTGAAGTATATTCGATGTACAATATTATATAACTAATAGGTGTACAATATAGTGATTCACAGTTTTTAAAGGTTATACTCCATTTGTAGTTATTATAAAACATTGACTATATTCCCTGTGTTGTACAATATATCCTTGTAGCTTTTTTTTTTTAAACATCCTTATTGGAGTATAATTGCTTTAAAATGGTGTGTTAGTTTCTGCTTTATAACAAAGTGAATCAGCTATACATATACATATATCCCCATATCTCTTCCCTCTTGCATCTCCCTCCCACCCTCCCTATCCCCCCCCTCTAGGTGGTCACAAAGCACCAAGCTGATCTCCCTGTGCTATGCAGCTGCTTCCCACTAGCTATCGGTTCTGTAGATTATTTTATACCTAACAGTTTGTGCCTCTTAATCCCCTTCCCCTATATTACCCTTCCCCTCTTCCCTCTCCCTACTGGAGGGCATTATGTTAATTGAAATGTCAGACAGAGAAAGATAAATACTGTATGATATCACTTATATGTGGCATCTAAAAGATACAACAAACTAGTAAATATAATAATATGATATTTTTGTACAATGCTCATTTATATGTGCCCCAGAATAGATTCAACATTTATGGTTCTCCTTTCCATTTAGGAGGCATTATCTAATATAACTCTGGGCTTTGAAACTTGAGCCCTTATACTTAGTATAAAGTGCTAGAATATACCTCTAAAATTATAGCTAACCTTTTGTGATGAGGCAGGAACTGAAGAATGGACTGGTTTAGAATCAGGCAGAACTGACTTGTGGTCTAGACTTGTGACTTTGGGCAAATAAACTCACCAGTCTGAGTTCCCTTATCCTTATATGCATAACAGGGATAGTAGATTCTTACACAGTGTTAATGTGAGGATTACCTGTGACAACATAGGAAAGGCATCTAGCATAATTTCAGTGACCTTGTCTTCCTCTTAAAATCCATATCTCCTAATAAACTAACACACACACACACACTATTTTAAAAACATCTTTTCAAAGTGCTTATTAAGCTCCTTCTAGAATATCTAATCTTCAACCATCTCAACAGATACATTAATGCACATACATTTTAGAACTCATATCACATTCACTGCATGCTGGTTAACCATCAGGAAAGAGTTTATTAGATGAAAATAAGCCTGTTGTAAAAGATTTCCTTGCAATTACTTCACTGCCATTATCCTGGCCACACGCTTATGGAGCTTTTCAAATTAATATGCTTAGATTACTGAGCAAGTAATCAAGCAGTGGAATTCTATGAGGAACTCAATTACTAAAGAAAATGATCACTCAAGCATTTGAGAAACCGGGGCTACATCTAATTTTGAATAGTGGATCATTATTGACATTATGGAAGCATTCAGTACAAACACTTGGACATGTAGCAGTAGAAAGGGTATCACTTTCTATACATGTGGTAAACTGAACGAGCTGCTTGCTAACATCTCTGTTAAATGTTATTCTGCCTTGCTGAAAAAAGAAATAATATCAACCTTGAAATCAGTACTTTAAAAAAAATAGGGAGCTGATTGCTTGATTGAATAAAAATTGGATTGTTAACTCACATTTAAAATAAACAATTCTAATTTTTCTACTTGAGATAGAGTAATCTTTTATAGCCTAGAAATAATTATCCAATGAACACAAGTATAAGAATTGATTTCTACATATTTCCATATTAGAAACTACTTAAATACTTTCATTATTGCATTTTAATCATTCCACCACCAAAAGGCCCTCTTTTGACTAAATGATTACGTATAGATCCATGTGCTGTGTTTTTACTCATTTAATAATTTTAATCATACTTTTATTTTCTCCAAATTATGCATCATCCAGATGCTTTTGATGAAAATTATTTTTCTAATTCTGATTTTTATCTAAGAGTTAAAGCAAAGACTATTTTAAGAACTTTGCTATAGTGTCTTTTAAAAAGCATCTGAATTAGCAAAGGTAGTGTAGGAAATGGGTTGAGACTGGTATGTTTATTGTTCTTCCTCTGCTCTCTTCCAAGGCAAGCAGTAAAGAAAAGTCATTCAATAGCGAGTGATAATTCCTAATAAACCTAGTAGTCATCAGCTGTGTGGCCTTGGGGAACTCACTTCACCACTCAAAGTGTAATAGTATAGCATGATGATGATGGTGGTGATGGTGATGATGATATTGATGATGATGATAATGTAGGCAATGCTAGCCTACCAGAAACATCATCAGCATAAAATAAGGCAGTTTGTATAAGGTAAAAGTGTTGTGAGAGATTATCATGATTATTCTGAGCATCAATTTTTTGGAGCATTAATTATTTTTTAGAGTCATGTACCACATAGAAAATATACTGAAAGATTTTCTCCCTTTCCCTGGCAAAATGAATATATGCACAGATTTTTTTAAATGTCAGTAAAATTTCAGGAAACCTTTGCCTTTCTTAGGCCTATTCATTGACTACCCTGTTTAAGGTCCCCATTGTGGTGGAAGTCCTTGGTTGCCTGGCCAGGAGTCAACCCCTCACATACCTCACACCTGACTTCTACCTTCATCACAAAATTCTGAAATGTTCAAGTATGCATTAACCCATATGAATCTCCAGAATGACCTAAGCCTAAAAGTGTATGACACTCCTCAATGAATTTTTCCTTCTCCTGCTGGACATGAAAAAGAAGTATGCTTCCATAGTTGCTTTTGGCAGCTGTCTCATGAGGACAAGGGTAACCAGACCTAAGATGAAGCCAGCACTGTGAATGGCAAATGATACTGTTAAGCCTGCGGAAAAATAACCTGCTGTACTCTGAACTTCCTGTTACAGCAAATAATAAACTTTACTTACACATCCTTGAAGTCTCAGTTCAGATATCATTTGCTTGGTGATGATGTCTCAGACTAAACCAAGCAGGACCAGTCCATCAGGCCCTCACTCTCAAAACATCTAATGTACATAGAGCTTTATCATTTAACTCAATCACAGTGATTAACATCAGTATTATAAGAAAAACTTGAACAGCTTAAGGGCAGCGGTGTTTTTTTTTCCTTTGTTTGATTCATTATATTATTGCATTCACAGAACTGTGTCTGCCACATAATAGGCACTGTACATTTTTTTGTGAATTAATGAACACCAGAATACAGTTTTAAAAGACATGAATGGAAAAAAAGTAGGTGGATCCTGCTTACATTTTTCTGAATCCTATAACTAGAATTTTAGTACAAACTCTATTTGCTTGCTATGAGAAGATTAGTATAGAATTCTTCATAAAAGAGCAATAGCAAATAATGTTTATATCAGGTTTTCTGAGGTAATATTAGTTATTTGCATGTGATGGGATGAGGAATATTGCATTCAATTTTACAAAATTCTGGAAGATGATCTTTGACAACTTGAGGAGGTGTCCAATCTTTAACATTCAGTCATGGCTCAGGAATTCTTTTTTCCCTCTGAAGTTCTGGTATAACATTCATCCAGAAAAGTATGCAAATAATAATTGTACAGCTTGATGAATAAACACAGAGTGACCACACCTATGTAACCACTAACTATCTAAAAAGCAAAATTGTATTAGCACACCAAAAGCCCATCTTAGGCCCCAATCTTTAGAATAATGTAATAATAACATCTGCAGTGCTTAGACCAATTTAGTTCCAAAATTACTGAAAGTAAATAATGAATGATTCATGAATAGCTATTCCATGTTAAAAACTTTATTCACTTTGGAAGGAGACATGTTAATCATTCTTAATGTACTTTCTCCTGTTTAATTCCTTCAAGCCCTTAACCTGTAGTGATTCTTGGTAGAGTAAATGAATCTAAAGATAGTTCATAAAAAGAGATTTGTAGAGTTTACATCTGGAAAACAATCTCATATGGACTATATTTAAAATTTGCCATTGATCTGTCTTGTTCATTCCTATAGTTGATGAATTCTCTCTCTGAAAAGTGAAGAAAAAAAAAACTCCTTTTAGAAGGATAAAACTGAAGGAAATGAGAAACATAACAATAAAAAAAGATTAAGTCCTTCAGAAATTGGTTAATTGATTGCCTGACAATTATAACAGAAATGCTTTAAATCTGAAAGCCATCAATCCCTGACTCTGTTATTCTCTTCAACTTAATTAGAAGAAAATAAAACACAAATGTATTCTTGTTTAGCTGGAACTTTGGGGAAATATGTAGGAAGTTATAGGCAATAAAGTACCAGCTGCTTCCTTGTTGCTAAGTTTATCAGAGAGTTAGCAGCAAATGTGTTTTTATAATTTAGCATTCCTGTGTATTAAAGTTCTATGACTAGCTGCTTAGGAGAGGTTGTAAGCAAAAGCCATGTTACCAAAACTGAGTTAAAATGCAGCACAGAGATAAAAGTGTGAAACAAAGTATCATCACTAACTAAAAGCACACATTTCTTTGGGAGGTAGATATCGACAAATATTTGTAAGAAATATTTTCCCTATTATTTTCCAAATAAAATTGTTTCTCCATGATCTCATCAGCCTAATTATCTGGCAATAATGATATGCCAGATGAAGAGTTCTGCCTGTATATCTTACACAAGGTGATAAATAAGAGTCTCTGATAGACTCTTGAAGAGAACAGAAGAACCGAAAGCTTTTAAATGTTAATATCTTACTGGCTTTACCTACGGTAACATAATCCAGGGACTATGGACCCCAAATTAGGATGTTTTTAGTATCCAAAGTAGTTGCTTGTATGCATTTTATGACAAATACTGATGAAGAAATATGTCCATAAAAGATTTCAGGTCAAAAAGCAAGTTTATATGTAAACTACATATACATAGTATGTATACTATGATTCTTACTTTTAAATCATATTTATCATCTTGCATTGGTATTAAGATCACTGTTATCTTTATCTGACAAATCATTCTGAAATATAATACATTTTAAAGCTAAAGGAGCATTCTAAAGTCCTTTGTGTTCAAGCATACACAAGTTTTATAACAAACATCAAAAATATGCTCATTGGATATAGTAATTTAAATGTTTTTCTTTCTCCTGACCAAATATTTGGTGAATTGCTTACAATGATTAAGTGATTAGGCTCCTTAACTTAAAAAAAAAAGTACTTCCATATGTTGTCACAAAAACTCTTTAGAACATTCTTGCGTCACTAAAGGAGACAATGTCTGAGATTACACTGACTTTTATATTTTGGGATCTTTGGAGTAATGATGTTTTACATGACCAAAGACATCTCCCGAGCCTCTATAGCCATCTGATCTTTGATTTTTACCCCTTCCCAAAGTTGGCTGCAGACATCCTCAAGACACAGATGCATCTGTTCTTTCATCCATTCTTTTAGTTAGTGTTTATTAAGAAACTACCATGGGGCTTCCCTGGTGGCGCAGTGGTTGAGAGTCCACCTGCTGAAGCAGGTGACACGGGTTTGTGCCCCGGTCCGGAAAGATCTCACATGCCGCGGAGCGGCTGGGCCCGTGAGCCATGGCCGTTGAGCCTGCGCGTCCGGAGCCTGTGCTCTGCAACGGGAGAGGCCACAACAGTGAGAGGCCTGCGTACCGCAAAAAAAAAAAAAAAAAAAGAAACTACCATGTTTAAGATTGACATTTGCAATCCAATCCAAAAGAAGTGGGGTGTGTGTGTGTGTGTTGGAATATGTTTGGCTGAGAAGACAGAAAAATTCACAGGTTTTAAGACTCCAAAGAGAGAAATGAGGGAATTCTAATAGCTATGACTCAAACAAGTTCCTAGTAAGTCCCATGCTAAATAAAACAACTATTCATTGGGTGTTAATAGCTTTGGTACTTTCTAGTAGAAAAGCAGAAATTAAGTAATTTGCCCATGGGTACACAGTTTCTCATTTATGAACAGTAATGTCACCTGATTCATGGAGTTTGGGAGAAAATTAAATGAGTTAATATATGTAAAGTATAGTGACAGCTAAATTGGTAAGTACTCATTAAATAACAGCTACTATTATTGTTATTACCATGCTGGGTACTACTCTAAGTACTTTAAGTACATTATTTAATTTGATCTTCACAATAGCTTCATGTGGTAGATAACATCATTCCCTTTTTATAATTAGTAAACTATGAATTAGAAAAATTAAGTAACTTGTCCAATGACACACAACTAATATGTGTTGAAAATACAATTTGAACTGAGACGATCCAAGGTTCATGCTCTTAAAAACTATGTTACGGACTCAGAAACTAAAGAGCTCTTGGAGAACGAGGCAGAGTCTAACAGGAAAATAACTCAGACCCAGTATTCAAGGAAGCTCCAGATTCACACGTTTTGCTTGATCTTCTGGACTTGAACTCCCTTGGAGTCCAAAACCAGATCAAAGACACATCATCAGTTCTACAGAGGCAGAAAAAAGTTAAACTTAAGTGGCTTTGGGTGTAGGAAGAGGCACTGTCTGCAGTTGGGCACAAGGGACCTACTTATGGAAAATATTCTAAAATTCCTCTGTAAGGCTTTTTTTGGGGGGTGGGTGGGAGGGAATGTTCTAAAATTGGGTTAATTTTAGATGATGTTAATTCCACACAACTCAGTAAATTTACTAAAAATCATTGTATTGTACACTTAAAATGGGTGGTTTTATGGTATGTATATACATTATACCTCAAGAAAGCTATTATTTAAAACAATTTTTTAGCCCAGTGCATCCTGGAGGTTGCCCATGCCAGTGTTTAACCACATGTGTGGTGTGAACTTACAGGCATCACGTTGTGAAGAGATGGGGGCTGCGGTGACTCACGCAATCAGGAATTTCAACCTAGAGAACTGGGCGCAATGGGAAATCAGCAGGATGAAGCCCTTCCCCGGCTCCCAGGCACCCCTCCACCAAGAACCTCCTGTGAAAGCAGATGAGCAGCCATCCAGAAATTAAGGGAGAAATTGCTAGAAAAAATGACAAACTGCTGTCATTACTAAAAGATGTGTATGTCGATTCCAAAGATCCCGTGTCTTCTGTGCAGGTAAAGGATGCTAGAAAATGTCAGAAGCCAAAGGAGTTCAGGTTGCCGGAAAACCATCATCCTGACATGATGAATATTAAGAACATTCCCAAAGGCAAAATTTCCATTGTAGAGGCACTGACACTTCTCAATAATCATAAACTTTATCCAGACTGCTGAGAAAATAGCAAGATGTAAATTCTCTTCTTAAATATTTCATAACTTTTGAAGTCAAAAATCTTACCCCCTGAAGGCAAGAAAGCAATACAATCAAAATGAAGAGAATCTTGAAATTACTTTTCCTTAATGTACTCTGTGTCCCCGTGCCCTGTTTCTCATTTTTAGCATATTAAATTATATAAATTTAAAAAATAAAATTAAGATAAAATAAATAAAAATTGTAAACAAACCAATAAAAGATATAGATATTATGTTTCTGCTCTAATCAACCCTGAATCTCCAAGTTGGGCCTAATGAATTGATACTTGTTAACTAAATCTATAATAGTTTTTCACTACTGTGAAATAAATGACCCTAAAAACTAGTGGTGTAAAACAACATTTCATTTTATTAATACCACAATACTGTAGGTGAGAAATATGAGCAGGGCTCAGATGGGTGTGCCTTTGCTTCTCTAGTCATTGAGGAAACTCAGTGGTACTCTTCTGGTAGATGGAATGGTCTGGTGGGTCCAAGATGGTTTCAATCACATGGCTGGAGTCTGGGGTTGAATGAGTCAAAGAATAAGACTGCCTGCCAACCAGGGGCGCCTCGTGTGGCCTTTCCATGTAGCTTAGCATGCCACAAGATAATGGCCTCAGAATAGTCAAACTTCTAACATGGTGGCTCAAAGCTCCTAGTGAACACAATGGAAGCTGCATCAGTTTTATGACCCAGCCTTGGAAGTCATACACTACTACTTGTGTGTAGTCTATCAGGCAAAGCAGTCACAGCCTTCCTAGGTTCAAGAAGAGGGGAAATAGAATTCACTTCTTGTTGGTGAAGAATAAGGTCACATTATAGAGGAACATGTGAGACTGGAGATATTGTTATGGTCATCATTTAAAAATACAGTCCATTGTCATAATAGTTTACAACAATAATCATCATTAATAGAGGGTTCAGAAAAGTCTGTTAATTCTTCAAAACTTCAAATGTCTGAAACTTTGAGGCTATCACACATCATGATATGTAAATTAGAAGGAATTTGGAGGGTTCATGGCAAAATTCCCAAATACCTCAAGAAATTCACACAAGAAACTTGCTTCCTGGAAAAATCCTGACATTCAGGCATGATTATACACTTAATTTCCCTTGTGCTTCCTTATGAAAACAATTCGTTTACATAAAAAATTAGTTTACTTTCCTTTTAGTTTGAGATTCTAATACAGTAGCTGAATACCGCTGTAAACTGTCTCCTTATAAAATATTTAATGCTGACTATGGCCATTTTTATTCATGCATTTCCTAGATGGAATATGACATTTGATGACTTTTGCCCAAAATAACCAATTTTTAAATTACAGTCACAAATGCATTACATTTATCCTGTTTTAGTAAACATTTTAGAGCATATGACAGAAACATATTATACTAAAAACAGGTTTAATTTAAAACCCCTTCAGTTTCCTATACATCAACCTCTGAAATTCCAACCCAGAAACTTTTCAAAAAAGTGAGTTAGGTGAAGGAAATGAAGAGAAAGGGAGGAAAAAATGAACCAAAACCAAACAATTAAACAAAGGGCAGAAAAAGTGGTTTTAATCTCTGGTTTGGCCATTAACAACCATTATGTGACCTTCCAAAAGTCACTTAAGGCCTGCTGGGTTCAGTCCTCGTATGCCAATGAGGGGCTGGACTGAATCTATGTGTTTTTTGTTATTGTTGCTGTTGTTGTTGTTGTTGTCGCTTTTGGTGATGGAGGTGTGACTTAAACAATAAAAAGCACTTCCAGAAAAAATACATTAAAGCTAAACATACATGATTGGAGTTATTCTGGTTGAAAAGTGGGTGAGGTCATCTGGAGACCAACCCACTCAACCTCCCCTAATCACCAGCTCCTCTGTCACTAACCCCTATACCAGCTACTTTTTTTTTTTAAATAACTATCATGGAATCCTATCTCTAAAACATAAAATTTGAAAGTCACTAGATTAGATGGTCTCTAAAGGATCCTCCTTGAAGAGCAAATACTCTTAGGAGCTAGAAGAGTAACTACTGGGTAAATTTTTATATAACAAATGTGATTACCCTAATGGGTAGGACCATGGATATACATGTGTATTCATAAATATGCCCTTAACAATAAATGAGTCTATGCATTTGATTTTCCGTGCGAATATATAATTTTAGATATATAATAAAAGCAACTAATCTAGGAGATAGTATCTATCTATCATTAGGTAGTGAGAGAGTACCTAATGAAGTATTAAGGTTATCTACCATCTCAAAGCAATCTTAAACACAGTTACCAGTTTCATTTTTTTCACATGAGGAAACATAAGCTTGGGAAGGTTTAGCAACTCGCATGGGGTCAACAGCCAGAAAGGGGTAGACACAATATTTGAATGTGGAATGATCTTAAGCCAGAGTATATGTTTGTTTGTTTGTTTGTTTGTTTTCCCCCCATTGTATCAGTAGGTTTCCTGTCTCTGTGAGTGGTTGCTCCAAGAAGTAAGTGGTTTGGGGCTTTCTCCTGAAGAATGGTTTGGGGCTTAGTCCCTGACACTGAGCTGGGATGGTGTCAAAACTGAGGATCAAGTGCCCCATATTCCAAGGAAATGATGCAGTGGATAGTGTTTGGAGAAAGGAGGGATGGAAAGGTAGTTAGGCTTCAAGCTTCCATCTTGCCCCTCTCTCTCTTCCTTTTTTCCTCCTGATTTGATGAAAACCCCTATGATTAGAAAATAAATGTGGGGGGAATGATGTACATATTTATACCTGATCACATAAGCTGCCTCTGGTTATGAGCCATCTATAGCCATAACTAATGGCAGACATACGCACAGGAATGTGTGCGTAGGTGTGTGTATTCTTCTCTACCTAGTAGAGAAAGGGTAAGAATCTTTGTACCCCTAGTTTTGCAGGATCCTGTATGCGTCTGCTTGTATGTTTTGCTAATGATCTAGGCTTTCCATCCCTTTAACCTATGAGACTATTTAAAACTAGAAATGACCTTGTATAGCAACTGGTTCAACTTTTCATTGACTCAACCACAGTCACACAACTAGTTCGTATGTGGGCTGAACCTAGAATTTCTCAACGCTGACATCCTCCAGTTAAGGGAATCTTGCAAACCAAGACTGTACACACACTAACATGAATATGCTACAGGACAAACTATTAAAGTAAGAAAGCAACTTAGAGAAAACCTATTCCTCACTCCTTTATTTTTTAGATTACAAAAGTGTCACCCAGAGAGATGGAAAAATTGTAATATTTTAAAGTAAATAACAGATGCCAATCTAGAGCTTCTATCCATTATACATTGTGGTTAGAGATAATTTTATTAAACCAAATCAAAGTAGTGTGTACCACTGGTGAGATCTTAACCCTCTCTGAGAAATATACATTTTTGAATACAACTCTCCTTTTGTTATTTATAAACTTTCTCGAAGACAGGAATTAACGTTTCATGTGTTTTTTGCCCTTTTTGCATAGTGACTTATCTACAGTTAGTGCTAAAGAAGCATTTATTTGACTAATAATAGTCTTAAACTTAATGACAAACACCAGTGCAATACTTAAGTACAAATGAGTCTATATTGTGTTAAAGAACAGCTGCAGAAGACCCACCCGATCATGCATCCTATTGCCTCAGGTCACCCATATATAATTAGTTTTAAACTACCTAAGGCATTTTCAAGACAAATTAACTAATAAATGTAAGCATAAATTTGTTTCTTTAGAAGAGACTATTTAAATTGTTCTGAAAATATGCCTCTCTAAGCCTGAAGGCAAAAATCATGCCACCACTCTGCCTTTGCTCTTTCAAACCAAATACAGCTTATTCTAAATTTATCTTATCTGTCTTATTTTTTAACTCTATAATTAGTTAATATCATTAATGCCTTCATTATTATTTTATTATTCTTAGACCCTTTCTAAGATTTCTGGCATTATTCCTGGATCCACACAGAGAAAGATGAAAAGAGTTCAATTTTTCTCTGGGTTGGAATACAATTGGTCTCCTCAGTTCCAAAGACTGGTGATCTTTTTGATCTTGACACTTAGGGGAACAATTTAAAGTTAAAAATGGGTGAATAAAAAGAATGTCTATTTGGGTTTCTTTGTGATAAGGTCCAAAAGGAAATTTGAATTCTCCCTGCCAAAAATCTCTGGAGCTATGTAAACCATTGAAAGGCAGGTGGTGATTTTTTTTTCCTTCTCAGGGATTCTACAACTAAAGAAGAGGAGGACATAAGTCTAGAAAGAAATGGATATAGAATAGGATACTGATCAGCATGAGATCATGACTCCAGTTTCCTTAGATAAAGAAATTCTAATGATCCCCAGAAAGAAATTCTAAATTTCTAATAAAGAAATTCTAACAATCTAACAATCCTTTTAGGTGATTAAAATACAGACTACACATGTATATACTTACACACACACTTAAATTTAGTACATCATAGTAAAGTATACTCACAATTTGCTCATTCATTCAACAAATAATTTAGTGCCTACCATACACCAAGCTATAACCTGGGAAAATCTCGTTAAAATGCGTTCTAATTGCTAGATTTTGGAGTACCAGTAAATGATCTTATTCATTTCTTATTCAATCTGAAATTCCTGAATCTGGGTGGTCATAACAAATCCTTCAGTAATAGTTCCAACATTTTTCCATACGATAACATAATCTGGGTAGCTTTAAAAAAATATATTGCTTCTGAGGCCCACCCATACATCTATTTAGTCAGAATTCCAGTTTGAGGGGATGGCAAATGGGTGGTTGTTTTTGCTGTTGTTTTTAACCCCTTCAGTCATTTTAATGCAGTTTGTTTGTGGACCAGAGTTTTGGAACCACTGGTCCTGGGTTCATCATCTTTATTCCTAACAAAAAACTATCCTTGACTAAGTCAGTTAAGGGACATATTACATAAACCCATTACAATAACTGCTCCAAAGGGACTATTCCTACTCAGATAGTGGCACTGCCACGTCTATTAAAATTAGAAGCACACTAGATTGGAGGCTTATTTCAGGGGAGATGCCTCCTTTTTATTTATTATTTTTTAAATTATTTATTTATTTTTTGAAGTAAAACTGACATATTATTTTCAGATGCACAATATAGTAATCCGATATACTTAAACATTATTGTATATATAGAACTGATTCATTTTGTTGTAAAGCAGAAACTAACACACCATTGTAAAGCAATTATACTCCAATAAAGATGTTAAAAAAATAAAATACACATTATGAAATGATCACTGTGATAAGTCTAGTTACCATCTGTCACCATACAAAGTTATTACAATATTATTTACTATATTCCCTATGCTGTACATTACATCCCCATGACTTGTTTTATAACTAGAAGTTTGTACTTCTTAATCCCCTTCCCCTATTTTGTCCATCCCCCCAACCCATAACCAGTGGTTTGTTCTCCTTAAATAGCTTAATATTATACTCACTTAAAATTATACCCTCTTCCATCCATAACTTTTTAAAAACCTCAAAATATGGGTACCTGCAGAACTGCACATGTATGAAAAGATTCGTGGATGATTTAACTTTTCCAAATTCTCTCAATAAATTTATGATGAAGTTAGCTAGAATCCAATTCTGTTTATTATTTACCACTCTTAATTCTCTCTTTCTCTCTCTTTTCCCATATTTTGCTTTATCTACTGAATGACCACTTATCCTTCAATACCCAGGATACTTACTGGAAATTTTTCTTCATACCCCTACAATGTAATCCCCAGGGCAGAAGGCATATTTGAAATTTTGTTCACTGACATATTGTCACAGAAAGGACAGAGCCTGGCACAAAGTAGGTGCTCAATACTTATTTGTTGAATAAGTGAATAAATAAATGAACAATAAATAAATAAATCTCATTATTTCTACTCCTGTAGCACCAAGGCATTATTAGTTAAAACGAACTTATTGGTAATTTAGCAATGGCTAGCAGTAGTTAATATAAGTATTTTAGCACTTGTCATTTTGCGTTATAATTATTTGTTTCCATGACTGACTCAAGCTATGCCTTGTGTATATGTCTCAGTCTCACTCAACGCATGGCATATGGTACACATTCAATAAACGTTACCTGAATGAATGGATAAACAGAACAAGCTATCTCTCAAGATTCATATTTAATTTATTACAAATCTGATACCAATAAATTTAGATTATTTAAACATGATTCAAATACAGAAATTTAAGTGACTATTTCAATTCATGACAACATTCTCTATTGGCTGGAGAAACATAAATTCCAAGGGGGTAATATAAATACATCTGGGGAACATCATTCATTTCAGTGCTCATATTTCATAATCAAGCAAGTAAAAATAGATTACTTTATCAAGGTTTATGTTTGGATAAGTTCTTATGCAATAATATAATAAGGAAAATACTTTGTTTTAATTTAAATTATTGCTTACCAGTTTTACCATTACATGTCTGAATCCTGAAAGAAAGTCATTCAGTAAGAAATAGAATCTAAATATTGCCCTATAGTGGTACCTTTGCCACTGTATCCTTTTTAAAGAATCAATTAGTATCAATGGAGTAGAATGTTATGTCTAAATTGTAAAAGTTCTAAATTGGATAAAGAGGAACTATAATACATATTCAAAAGGCTTCAAAATAAGACATGGAGTAAGTTAAAACCCATATTATATAATAGATGATTATTTTTCACAATATAAAATTGATAGGCTTTTATAAATACAGTTGACCCTTGAACAACATGGGTTTGAACTGAATGGGCCACTTATACACAGATTTCTTCTTAATAGTAAATACTACGGTACTACACCATCTACACTTGGTTGAATTTGTGAATGTGGAACCATGGATATGGAGGAAGAGTAAATACAGAGGGCCAGGGGCTTCCCTGATGGCGCAGTGGATTAGAGTCCGCCTCCCGATGCAGGGGACGCGGGTTCGTGCCCCGGTCCGGGAGGATCCTACATGCCGCGGAGCGGCTGGGCCCATGAGCCATGGCCGCTGAGCCTGCGCATCCGGAGCCTGTGCTCCGCAACGGGAGAGGCCACGGCAGTGAGAGGCCCGCGTACCGCAAAAAAAAAAAGAACCCCAAATTCAGAGGGCCAACTCTAAATTATACTCTGATTTTTGACTCTGATGCCCCAACCCCCTCATTGTTCAAGGGTTAGCGTAATACATTTTGGAACAGATTACAATTACTAATTTTACTTATGCAAGTAGTATGTGGGTTAAACAAACATGGAGGCATAATTACATTGGTGAAACATACTTTTCTAACCCATAACAATCATCTTGATATGTTATGACAGGTGGATTTGAAGTTTTCTGATTCATCACTGTAAAAATAATTTATAAAATATAAAAAATAGTAAAATTGTTAAAAATCAGCAAAAATATCCACATACACAAAGATGCCTATTGTTTGGAATTTATTAGCTTTAGATACCATATGTGTTGACTGCTACACTTGAAGGAAAAAAGCATTATGCGTACAATTCAACAAAAGTCTGAAGTCTGGAATATCTGGAGCAAAGAAATTGTGTTATATAACTTCCAATACAATATGGAATCAGGAAGCCAATGGTTTGTAATTTGAAAAAGAAAATGAAGGTATTTTTTGGCATCAAGTTCCTCAAGAAGAGTGAAGGAGAAATAAGCGAAGGAAAGAAAAATCTTTTTACGATACCCAGGATAAGATGAATTCTGGTTTGATTTCATCAATAGCAGTCATAAGGAATACCATTTAAGGGATTAATATGGTATAAACAAGCAAAGATTACTTAAAGTTGCACAGGAGGCAAAGTAATTAGAGCCTTCAGACTTTTGTGGATTAGGATTAATCATGGCACATGTGAGTCAGAGATTTGAAACACGAAGAATGGTAACAACATGAGATCCAATGGTGGAAAGAAGACCAAACGTTCTGAAAACCCCCAGATTGAGTAAAATTAAACGGATGTCCTTACCTCAAGTCTACTCATAGTTTTTAATATGCAATGCCTAACACACAAAAGGTTCTAACTTACCCCATAAACATTTTTTCAATGAAAAGCGAGTAAAGCATGCAGTGTTTCTCAAACAGAATGCGCAGAAGAATCCCTTCATAAGCAGGCATTTGGGAAGCTGCCAAAGCATATGGAAGCACTAATGTTCTAGAGAATACTCTTTGGGAAATGCTGTTCTAAACTGCTGAAATAATGAACATAATTTTGAAAAAAATAACGTTTATAGTAAATCCATGTTTTTTGATGTTTTACTTAGTTTGTGTTCACTGTGATTTTGGCGTATCTGTGACTTTTCCAACAGTTTCCCTTTAATTGAGGACTTGACTAGATTTCTAATTTATAATATTTATATAATATTTCTGCCTTCTTTTCATTTAGATATCAGGAGGCTGTTATAGATGGAAGACAAACTTATAAATGTACCATTTCCCTTCAGAGTTAACGGAATCTATCTTCTTGATTTTTTATTTCATCTTTTCTTTTGTGAGTTATATATTTTTCTTCCAGAATAAAACTCTGCCAAAGATCTCTTGAAAGCTCATAGATACAAAATGCACTTTCAACCAATATTGGTTTGTAGACACTTGATGTCAATGATGCAATTCTGCTTACTATCTTAAAAAGTCATTTATGACACAGACATATATTTCTTTTTTACTTTGATAGCCAAAAATCACAGACAAAATTTCAGTCTACTGTGAGGGCACCACACTGCTCTGAACTACCTGAACTGCCAGTGAGATGTTTTTGCTTTTTTTAAAGACGTTCTTGCCAGTATTCTGAATCATAGCAGCTGGAATAAAATGCTATTATTTGAATAATAACTTTCTAGTAAACTCATCCTAACTTTCCATGTTCCACTGAGGTTAGGCTTCACAAATATAAGCAAATTTTTCTTCAGGTCAGACACTTCTCCTTGGAGAGCAGTGCTTCTCAAACTTTAAGACACCTATGAATGACTTGAGGATCTTATTAAAATATAGATTCTGATTAAGTTGGTCTGAGGTGAGGCTTGTTATTCCGCATTTCTTATAAGTCAATACTGCTGGTTGCGGACCACGTTTTGAGTGGCAAGGTTAAAGTACATGAAGTGTCACTGTTGACTTGGAAACAAATTCCCCAGTTTCTATGGAATGTACTGCCTAGCATCCAGCATATCATAACCTAAACATTGTAAGAATATTTATTCTCTTTTCCCCAAATACATTTGTATAAAGATTTATATTTTAAGAGCCAGACCTGGCCCAATGCTCTCAGAAGAACTACAAATAGCTTGGGTTACTCTTTTTTCCACTTGAGTTGTCATTTTCCCCCAAGGCATTCTTACCTTTATATCATTTACAAAAGAAAACACTTATACAATAGGATATGGCAAACCAATAAACTCTGCTCTTGGTCTATCATAACCTTTCTATTATACTCAGGACATGATGACCCATTTTACAAAATATAATGCAAATATTGTTAAAATCATCCCAGGACTAAAGAGGACAGCTTTCATATTCTACTAAGTGTGTGTCTATATTTGTAATTTATATTCAACCAATCCACCTTCACAAAATTGTAGATGGCACCTGTTTTTTCAAACTGTTGGCCCCTCTCTCAACTCTATTACAATGTTTTAGTGTGACTAGGTGTCACCAGGAAGATTATTTAAAATGCTAATTCCATGCCTACCCCAGGAGAGTCTCATTCTATAGGTCTGGAGTGAGGCCTGAGAATCCACATTTTAGCAAATACCTCTTTCATTTCTAGTGTAATCGAAAAGTTTGAGGAATACTGCCCTAGGAGCAATCCTTACCAAAGTTCCAACATCAATCCACCCTGGCTACTAAAGGCCTGATATTGTTCATTATTGAAACTTTTACACTTTCCAAAGGTTCTGTTTTCAAATATACTCCTGATCCACAATTGGCCTATTTGTCACTGTTTTGATAATATCCCTGGTTTCACCATTCCTTCTTGGACTTAAGGACCTTAACTGATATGTCTTCTCTAGGGATTACAGTTTATCTTCCAGACCAGACACTTTTGAGAGAAATAGGGAGCACAATTAATAATTATGCTGGGATAATTGGAATAAACTGGAACCGTCCTGAGCAGATGACATCATACTGAACTTGAATCCTAAATCAGGGAACTCTTTACGTAATACTTTTCTTCACATACCCACACAACTCATTGACAGGTAAAACTCAAGCAACTGGGCTTTTGTTTAGGCATTGTATCAACACTGACTCATGTCCCTCTCCTCTAAGTATTGATTTATCTAGTTAATCATGGAAGGACATTCAGAAAAATAACCCTTTTCAATTTTAACAGGATCAAAGTACACTTAAATGGACGTTCCATGTTCATATGGAGAAACTAAGGACAATTCATGCAATGTAACGAGATTAATTATATAGAGCATTAAGGAAAACAGACATATATTCTAAAGCTTACTTCATCCTTCTGCCTAGGAATTTTTAAAGACAGTTAAGATGAAAATACCACCTTTAAAATTGTTTCTAGTGCATTAGATTAAAAGAAAGCAACAAACTAAGTTGAAAGTTTTAAAATGTAGTGTAGTATTAGTAAATCATATACTCCAGGCTAACCTTACAGGTATGTGTTATTTTTATAAATTAACTAGAACTGGTTTAACCCTAGGGTCAGGTTCAAGTGGTGTACACCAGCAGTCAGATTACAACTTGATGCAAATTTTGTCTCATTAAAAAAGTCACACACTGCTCCACTTCATTTGCAAGATAATTATACATGTGGCCAAGGTCAGAAGATTTTCCTTCTATTGCTTTCACTGAAGGAATTCAGTTTTTTTTTTTTTTTAAATGCAGCTAAACTGTGGGAAAGATTTCCTAATTTATTTTCACTTGAGGAAATAGCAAACTTCTAATAACCTCAGAGGTTTTGTGCTCATTTTTGATGTTTTTTGTTTAAAAAAAAGAAATCATATAAAAAGTCTGCTCGTTTTAGATTTTGAGAGAGGATATACTGTACTATAATTCTATAGTAAAAAATAGAATTTTTCTCAGTGTAAAAAACTCTCATTCTATAATTCCCAGAGAAAAAGAGAAAATTATTAGTGTCAAAATAGCTAAAATTCCCATAACTTAGTGGTGATATGAATTTTAAAAAGTGTGTTTAAATTGTGCTCAAACACACACAATATGATAAATGAGGTCCTACTAGAAATGAGAAGAGAAATATGGTGCTTTTATTTATTTATTAATAGCTCTTGAGTATAATTGCTTCACAATACTGTGTTAGTTTCTGTTGTACACCAAAATGAATCAGCCATATGCATACACATGTCCCCATATCTCCTCCCTCTTGAGCCTCCTTCCCATCCTCCCTATCCCACCCCTCTAGGTCATCGCAAAGCACAAAGCCGATCTCCCTGTGCTATGCTGCTGCTTCCCACCAGCCAACTATTTTTCATTCGGTAGTGTATGTCAATGCTACTCTCATTTCGCCCCAGCTTCGCCCTCCCATCTCCTGTCATCAAGTCCATTCTCTATGTCTACATCCTTATTCCTGCCCTGCAACTAGGCTCATATTCCATATATATGCATTAGCATATGGTATTTGTTTTTCTCTTTCTGACTTACTTCACTCCAAGTGATGGACTTAGAGATAACAGACTCTAAGTCCATCCACCCACCTCACTACAAATAACTCAATTTTGTTTCTTTTTATGGCTGAGTAATATTTCCATTGGTGCTTTCAGATCACTAAGATGCATCACCACTTTTAGGTTCTTGATTCAAATTTATAGTCTAATATTCTCTGGCCTTAAGATATTTTCAGTCACTTCCTTCTTCTATAGTTAAATACAATTATTTTAATATACATTTTTTTTGTCTATTAGGTGCTACTAGAATTTTTCTAGGTGAACATTTATCTTACATACTCTATCTCAGTTAATATTCTCAGATAATCACAGTTGATTTAACTTACAAGATTTATCAAGGTCTTAAAAATATAGAGAGAGCTCTTTGCTTCATTTAGGAGCAAATCACTTCCTCACTACTATGTTTCCAAATGTGTTACTTAATGAAGTATTTAATTTCATTATGAATCTTTAAAAATTGTTTTTCCCACAAACAACAAGCAGTTGATGAGAGAAATATGAAACAGAAACATTTGGATTTTTTAAATAAAGTAAAAGCTGATATTTGCTACAGAACTCTGAAATGAGAATGCAAAAATATTTAATATTATACAAAAATAGAAAATTACTATAGCAGGTATTTTTTTGTTGTCTTAGGGGACTATACTAAGTATTGTTTAAGAAGAGAAACTGACTTTAAACAAGGTTCTTTTAGTCATCTAAAATTGTTAGAAAGTAACAATTTTGAAAGTATTCCAGAAATGTCTCAATTTTTTTGTTAAGTTGTATTATTTGCATATATATAACCCATAAGGTATTTTCAAATTTTTAGTTTTTTAGCTGCCCTTTACTTTTCTTACTATTTAAAAGAAGATTAGGTTACAGTTTCACAGTCAAATTTCACTTCCTTTGTTGTTCTTCAGCATATGATTTCTTCATTGATTCTAATAGCTCTTGGTTGTTCAATAGTAAGAGGCATCTCATATTAAATAGGCGCAGACTACCCCTATTTGATTAAATGACAAAGAAACTCTTTCCACACTTGAATCATGCTCCTCAGAGCCCCCTTCTCTAGGCCCCAACCTGTCCTTGGCCAGCTTCATCCAGTTTCATCAAGAAACTGATTCCGTTTAGCAAAGGTTCCCTCACCCTTGGTATCTGATACCCAGGATATCTGATCAAATTCTTCATCTCCCACTTTCAATATCTTAACATTCTGGACTGCCTTCAGCAAGAATCCTGTTTAGTAGATCTAACAAGAATGGCCCCAGCCTTGATGTTTTCTCTTAGCAATTTTCCATTCATTAACCCCCACTCTGCTCTTTGGTTATAAATCTCCATTTGTCTTTGTTCTATTCAGAGTTGAGTCTGATCTCTATACCCCATTGCAGTAGTACTTCCCTCTGAAATAAAATATTCTTTACTGCCTTTAACAAGTGTTATGAAGTATTTTTTTAAACCAGAAAGACAATATATGCCCCATAAAAATAGTAAAAATAAAGCATTTATTTAGTCTTTAGCTACCTCAAATTATATTGCAGGAGAGCATGAATAAATAGAGAAATCAAACTGGTCAGAGGCTATCCTCATTCTCATCAGGTTGGTCTATGACTTGACCTTGAGTTTCAAAGAACTATCAGGGAGCCATGGGGCAAGGAAACCAGTAGGAAATGGATAATCTAGAAAGTGCTATGAATTCTCTATGAAGAACAATTATAGAATTACTATATAATAATCAAGACTTTACTTTTTAGAGATAATACATTGAATGCATAGAAAACTAAAGTAGATTGATTGGAGAGTCCTGAGAAAGTTAATCAGTAAAACCAGAGTATTCTACTTCCCAGAGGGATTGTTATTGGGAGACGATGAAGAGATTGTGAAATCAGGAATGGGAAGATCAATATCTGACAGGGTAAATGACTTCGGCTCTGTCAGAGAATCTACAGAGTTTAAGCTGAAATTCTTTCCTTCCTGTCAAATTTGAAGGTGGTCCGTATAATGCATTCCTGTCCCACATAGCTCCAATAGCACCACAAAATCTCAGCTTGTGCACAAAGAAAGAGTAGGAATAGCCACACAAAGAAAGTCCACTCCTTGGGTAACTTGGCAGCAGTTGCAGGCATGTTTTAGAAAGTATGTTAAAGTAGAATAGATCTATTTGTGATTCAGCATTGGTATGTATTTGCTTAAAATTAAAGCAGGGATAACTAGAGCTACCTGAATAAAACTGTAATACAAAATTTGAAATATGAACTTTGGAAAATTATAGAGATTCAGAATCTTGTGAAATTGATGGACGAAAACTGAAAGAAAAAAAAGGGTCTTTCTACATCAAACCAGTATAGAAAGGATAGGACTAACAAGTGCCTCCACAGATGTAGAACATGGTCAGTGTGGAAAGATGACCTGCAAAAATCAGTACAAACACATTTTCATGTAAAATTGAGGTAACAGTAGCACTTATTTTGGGGTGTTACTTTAGAAAATAATAATGATACTGAACACTTACTACGTACTAGATTGTTACTCTGAGTCCTGTTAGAAGCAGATGCCGAGACTATAGTAGACATATAAGAGATTCATCAGGGTAAATGCCTATGAGGGAAAATACACAGTGCATGAGACCATAATGCAGTCTAAATTTGTAAGGAAGAGAGGGAAGGAAGGGTGACTGGGTGGAAGTCTTAAACTGCTGTGCAGTTCTAAAATAGTTTCACAAAGCCAATGGTGAGTCCTGAAGCCAAAGCTGCATGAAACAAGAGTCCCACGTCTCTCAAGAATGCTTGGATTAGTAGCCATGTCATGCTTAGTCATTTGCTGGGAGCTATCATGGAAAGTGTAGCTTCAGCATTTTAGTGGTCAGGAGTAACCAAGGTTAGAGACCTGAAAAGGAAATTTTCATGGCTGCCACATAGACATTGCACTAGGAAATTAATAAGCATTAGCTGCTATGATCATTTTTTTAAATTTTTTTCACATTATAATTTTTTTTTCTTTAAACTCTCTGTATACTGATTCAACTTTGCATATAGCATATTATAAATGAACATTTCATGTTGTAAATTTGTGTAACATTCTAACAGCTGGAAGTTTGCTTTCCAGGACAGTGTGCTTTTTTGAATATCAGAAAGGGTACAAATTTTGAGTATTTTAAATGGACAGGTTTTTGAGTTGAAGAGATGCCTGAAGTTTGGGAAGGGCACCTGTCATTCGTCAATCACAATGGCTTCCTTTTTATCAGTTGAATATCCAGGTGTACTCTTGAGAAAGGATCCTGCATCTAACAAAAGTCTGAAACCTATTGTTTTTATTGGTTTTTGTCCTGATTATTCTGTGAGAGTTATTAAAATTTTTTAAATGACTGCTTATTTTAGTAATAAGAATCATGAGTCATATTAACTTAATAAAAAGCAAGACAAAGATGCTGAAGGTCTTGAATCTTTAGCCTCACATTCATGAAAACAAAGCCATATCTCTGTGTTTTCAATTATGAAGGGGAAATTAGTGCCCCAACAGTACTTACTCCTGCCTGATGGTCCCAGATATTACTTTAATAAGCAGTATGTGCCATTTTTTTACAAGATCATTAAACTTCCAATCTCTTTTATGAGTTATGAATAGATTATATTCTAGTTCCTAAACAATGACTTCCCATTATATAACACTGGAGTTTTATAAACATATTTTCAAAATACTACTCTTCTTATTCATATTTAGCTTCTAATTTATGAACAAAGAAGGCCCAAGCTTTTACATCATCTATTTACAGGCTCTCTTTTATTTATAACTAGTGGAATTATTCCATTAATCTTTAACCCATGAATTTCTATTTTTTCTACTTGTCAAGTAACTCTCAATTCAAATGATCAACAATAAACCCTACAGTACCAACCTGAAATTATGATCTTAATGATTTTATAGATTATATTTTTCATTTCATCAGCCAGGTCACCCAAGAACATGTTCAATAATTTCATGTGTCTTTGGAACATCATTCAATATTCCCCTGATCTACAGCTCAAACCCAGGCTGACACTGAACCATTAATAGTACTCTTGTGACTTTAATACTTTTCTACATGAGACTCTAAGTCTCAAGTGATTCCTACCACACACTTCCAGTAAGCATGTATCATGTAGAAATAAAGTCAATGCTGAGAGAGAGAAGTAAAAACTATCTATTGCTTTACCTATACTTGTTATTCTGTCACACTCCAGAGTATTCAGATGAAATTAAATTATGTCTGTTCATTTTGATCCTAAAGTAATAGGAATAACACGATTTCCTTGTTATAGTAGAATAATGCTATAAATCACTATGTACTACCACATAAAATTCTAAATGCATTGAATAGAACAGAAATTTATAATAGGGTTTTTCTGAATTTGCAAGAAGGCCAAAAAAGCATAGATTTCTGACTTTTATAAGTAAAGGACCTAGAGAAAGCAATCCCTGTCATCTCATTCTAAGCACATAAGTTCAACAAAATGCATTGCAAAACAACCTATAACATTAGTATTATGCATAGTTACTTTCAAAGCTTTAATAAATTAGATCTATTTCTTGTCACATAAATACTGAAAAAGTACCATTCTTGATTCTGCAAAGAGATGCATACATTTCACAAGTCACACTAGGTTATTTAAACTTAATTTTATGTATTAATTTTTCACGCTTAAGCCATATTTTATATTTCTACCTATGTTTACATTTGCCAAATATTTATACTACTGTTTATGTTATGTACAGCCATTCTTGAGAACTCATTTCTTATAATAAATGATATATAAAGAATAAAATAATTCTAATCAAAATTATTTTTCATTTTTATATAATTGCTTTATCCTAAAACCAAAGCCTTGATATTCTGTTTTCCAAGGAATAAAAAATAAAGAATCTTCTTAAAAGATTTTCATAGTATGTGCCAGTAGTGGGAAAAACTTAAGAAAGAAAGAAAGAAATTGTGGTTATATAGATGGGACTACCAATTTGACTGTATCACAGAAGAAGGCATTACATACCAGTAGATACTAAAGAAATACAAAGGAATTAATATGTCTGAGCTTAGTGCTCAAAAATAAATATTTAAAGCAAGTTTCTCAGCCTCTCTACTGCTGACATGCTGGTGCTGGATAATTCTTTGTCAGTGGAGCTGCCCTGTGCACTACAGAGTATTTAGCAGCATCCCTGGCTTCTATCCACTAGATGCCAATAGACCCGCCCCACCCGCTCCTTCACTCCCCTCCAAATACCCCAAATGGTGACAACAAAAAATGTCTCCAAACATTGTCAAATATCCCCTGGGGGCATAACTGCTCTCAGCTGAGAAACGTGAGGTAAAGATAATAAAACAACTTATAACTTCAATGAGGAATAGTACTAATAATCACATAAACTTGATTCCTCACTATATGCTAGTCAGCCTATTGACTACTTTTATGAGTATTATTATTTATTTATTTATTTATTTATTTTTGCGGTATGCGGGCCTCTCACTGTTGTGGCCTCTCCCGTTGCGGAGCACAGGCTCCGGAGGCGCAGGCTCAGCAGCCATGGCTCACGGAACAAGCCGCTCCGCGGCATGTGGGATCTTTCCAGACCGGGGCACGAACCCGTGTCCCCTGCATCGGCAGGCGGACTCTCAACCACGGCGCCACCAGGGAAGCCCTATGAGTATTATTTAATTTCATTTTTGCAACAACCCTACGAGACTTCTACCATTATCCCATTCTACAGAAGAGAAGCAGTCGCAGAGTTTAAATATATGCACCAAATCCCACAACCGTTTGTCAAGATCAGATTCTTTCCCAGATTTTTCTAATTCCAGAGCCAGCGCTCTTAGCCACTGTACTATACTGCCCCTAATTGATCATGGGACAGTAAATTAAATGATGCCATCAACCTTAACTGCATTATTACATAACATGAAAATAGGACTTTTAAGAGTTCAAATAAATTGTGGTGTCCATTGCCTGATGCATTGGAAGAAAAGGAAATAAACTGCGTACTATACAATTAGCAGGACTTTTCAGGCTTAGGACTCCTTGCAATTGCCTCCACTTCACTTTTTTTGTAGCTACTCCTCGTGTTTAACAGTTCTTACCTGTCCTACCTGCATGGCAGATAAGTAGTAAACTTTTCTCTTGAGACTGGAACCAAGTTACTATAAGTATGATTCAGAACTATTACTACAGTTATATTTTAGGCTGACCTGTAACACTGAATATCATTTTCAAAGTTATTTATAACCATTGTAGATTTTATATACTATCCTCATCCCTCATTTCAAATGTTACATTCCTAATTTTTATTGTTACAAAATAATGAACATTGTCCTCCTCACAAGAAAGGGTTCCAGAGAATACAATAGTTTTTTTTTTGACCCAATTTTTTCTGCATATCTTCTCATCCATACTCCATAAACAGATGAAATACATAAAGATACTAATAAAACTAGATTATCTTGGCAAGAGGAGATTATTGTCAAAGCTCAGAATTGTCACATACATATGCAAATATCCTGCTTCCTCTCTCCCTTACCCCCAGGTAAAAGGATAGAAGAACAAGAAAAGAATTGAATGTCACCAGTACTTAACAAGATAAGTAATTACTGATTTAGAATAAAGTTTATTTTGTTTATTTATATCTAGGCTTTACCAAGGAGGCCTACAAACATCCCTAAATTATAGAAAGGAAGAAAGAAAGCCATTAAAGCAGGAGCAAAATTTTATGCAATTGAAAAACTATTTAGGTAGATATAAAGAGACAGAAGGAAGGAGGCTAGCATAATATTGCATATAAAGAAGTCCTAATTACTTGCCAGGGTAGCATACACTCTACATGAACTTTGCAGAGTTCATGGTACACTCTCATTCTGATTATGTTTTTGAGATCCATTTATGTTGCTTTATGTAACTCCTCCTTATTACATCTGACGGTTACATGATACACTGCATTACTGTGCATATATCACGTAACAGTGATATACGCTACTGTGATGATCACGTTGGCTGCCCCTAGCTCCTCACTACCACAATGCTTCAATGAACATTATCAAACATACCTCCTGCTAAGACCTATGTGAGAGTTTCTCTGATTTATAAGAATAGGATAGCTAGATAACATAATAGTGGCATATTTATTTTCACCAAACTGTTTTTCTACCAGCTACTGCAACGGGGGAAAATCCATCGATTATGTAATTCACAGGATTCTTTGGATTATTATTCTCCAAACTATATTACTTGAGTCCCCGAGATGTTAATATGTGTTTTAGAGAAAGGGTAATTAAAATAGAAAAATGTACATTGGAGTCTCAAACAATGCAGGGAGTTAGGGGCACCCACCCTCCTCCCAGTTGAAAATCTGAGTATAATTTAGAGCTGGCCCTCCAAATATGTGGTTCCTCTGAATCCATGGCTCTGTATCAGTGGATTCGACCAATCTCAGATGGTGTAGAATTGTAGAATTTACTACTGAAAAAAATCCGGACGTAAGTGGACCTGCACAGTTCAAACTCGGTTGTTCAAGGGTCAACTGTATCTGTAAAATGTTCTCTTAACTAAAGAAGTTGCTCCACTGAAGAACTGTCCAGTGCATTTTAAAATGCTAATGTTCACTGTAAATGTTCAAGAGGCAAGAAGGTAAACCCATTTTCCCGAATATATTTGAGTCCGAACCATAGATTTTTCAGATCTTTTTACAGACATCTTCTGACGTATTAGTGATTTATGGAATACAGTTTAGAAAACATTGCATTAGACAAAAATTACTCAGAATGAAACATAATGAATCTTGATACTAATACCCAAAAGAGGTGCTCCTATAGAGTCCATGTAAAAATACTATTTAATGTAATTATCTATATCTTCAATAATCCCCTAACAACATATTTATACATTTCATAGGTTTTTTTTTTCCAATATAAACTAAGTAAACAGGACTTTATAAGAGCTAAGCTATGGGTAGCTGACAAAATATAACTCAGATACATAGTTCTCCGGTAATGTGGATAATTTGGGCAAAGCATAGAGGAATAGATGAGCTGCCCATGAGCTGACTTTAGCTAATCTGTTATAAATATCATTTCTCTTAGAAAATAAGTTTTTGATAGTTACTGGGTGACATGAGATAAATACATATACTCCTGAGTAAATAACTACATTACAGTTATTATATACCACCAGCTAAATTTGAAGCTATAAACTAAAACAATCCCATAAGGAGAATTAAGAAATTAGGTAAAATAAGTGTTTTCATCCTAAAACTTGATTTTTTTAAAGTCATAGAAGTTTTTATATTTAAATTTAAATGTAAATTTTACACTATTTGGACAGTGATAATGTATCTCAATCAACTTAGTAAACTTGGATTTAAGAAAAACAGTTGTTCAGTTCTGAGGGCAATATAACTGGAAAGCAGAGGAAGGAAATTTTATTTTAATCCTCTGAAAAAGATACAGAAACAGAACAATGTATATTTTCCACTACTCAACCCATTAGAAAATTCAAGATTGCATTTGCATTTAAAATGTGTGTTCTTTCAGAATTCCATGTATTAAAGAGTTTAGTTAAGCTGATAAGTGAAATTTTCTCTAATATTAATTGTCTAGACAATTTAACTTCCATTTTAGAAACACACTCTCAGAGGTAGAGATAGTCAGTTCTTTGTCACAGCAGATAAAATAAGCTCACAGCCAAGAATACCAGAGCACTATTTTTGTCAGGTGCATATCAACATTTATGTTGTCACCCTGTACCAGCAGAACATTTAACAGATCTACTGCATCTACATTTCCTAATTATCTGATATCTATTTTTATATTTCCTCAATGACTCTCCCCACAAAACGTCACAAAGTGACATAGAACGTGAAGTAAAAAATATGTCTTTTTAAACCAAATACATAATGTCCAGACTTCATTTGTTTTTAAATAAAACCTAGTCTAAAGTAATTAAACTTTCAATTTGATTTATTATAAATTTTTCTGTCTTGATTCATACCAAGCACTAAAACATATACTTAAATGAACGTTTACCTAAACCCCTCCTGAAAAAAATGGTACAAAACACAAACAAACATCACATGGAAACAAGTGGTCAAGTTATGCTCTGTAGAAGTTTATTTTATAGCACTTTGTATGAACCTCTGCTATTGTGCCATTACACTATCTTAACTATTGGTTTCTGGATCTATCACACAATATATGTTGCAACTTTAAAGCATGTGAAGGACCCTATCAATTGAAATTCTTAAGACCAATGAACTTGGGAAATAATGAAATGAATCAAAGGCAGAAGGAAAGAAATAATTAAGAGACCACAAAATAATTATTAATTTTAGGTATACCAAAGTCAATTTTTCTTTACATTAAAACAAATATTTTTCCAGGCACCTTTGTGACAACTCAGTGTTTGGTTTGATCTGCACTTCTCATTAATGAAAATATAATCGAGTGGTTTCTGATATATGAATTAGCTTGGCTTTGGAGCTGATGGAACATGAACTTGTTTGGCACAGCCTTATCTAAAAGAGTCATATCAGATAAGCCTGAGTGCTAACACTGTATGTCACAGCATTGGGAAACATGCTTTGGCAAGCTCTCCAAAAGCCTGACTCTCTTCATGGAAGTAATAACAAATTTCATGTTTTAGAAGTTTGATATGCAGATGATATATAAATACCAAAGGAAAAAGTGTACTTAGTGCTTTGCATTTAATTTATAAAAAACAAAAAAAAAAAGTAACATATAATGTTAAGACCTACACAACTGATGATAATTATTTTGGAAGTATCATGTCTTCGAAGACTTCCATTGTTGTCCTCTGGTTCTTTGTTTCTGGTAAATAAATACAACTTTATTTTGATGTTTTCAAATTATTCCTAATTTTGTGACTTAAAAAAAAATAATAGGGCATCAGGAAACACTAGTATATCCAAAATGAATTCTGAGGGAATAATAGATATCAGAGAGCTTTACAGAATGGACACAGTGTTCTCTCATGATTACTAGCTTTCCTTTTACGCCTATTTCCTTTAAGATTTGAAGAATTCATAAACAGAAAAAAGACCTGTTAATTTATTAATTTTTAAAAAATTAAGTAATTCAGAATATGAAATTTTAATGTCTTGGAGGTCATTTGGAGGAAAAAGTTTGAGAATAACTAAGATTTTATAGTAAAATTTTAAAATACAATATAAAGGGCCATCCATTCCATTTATCTAGCCTTTGGCATCCTGGTATCTAATCCCCATTCAGAATGTCCTGCTACATATTTTTGAATGGGAGAGTTTTTGTCAGTTTCCTTATAAACCAATTAAACTACAGTACTTGCATCAAGAAACATTTCAGAACTTACAAATGAAATGAAATAATGATTTCATAATCAGAAAACTCTCATCCAAAAAGTTCACAGGAAAAGAAAGAAATGGTGAAATCCTGTCATTAAAACTGAGCTCATACCTTGAAGTTAAACACCTGGGTGTTTCACCACCAAATTTATATATTTATGATACTGAGAAACATGCTCAAAAAAATCTCACCTATTTTGGTAAGGCACCTGCACAGAGAGCCACTTAGTCTCACATATCACTGCTGGAAAGTGTGGCCACAGTACCTCAAATCTTATCACTTTCCATGAGTTAAAAAGGTTCTCCAAGTCAACATAGAAAAATGAGAATAATGTAAAAAAGACACACTGACTTGCAGAAGACTACAAAGAAAGGGGTCAGTGTTGTTACTTACAGCTAATAAACCATGAGAAAGACTGCATCCAAGTATCCAGAGAAGATAAACTATTGTTTTAAAACTCAAATTTTTAATACATCCTCTCATTCTAACAAACAAAGAATATCTGTTACAGAATGTGAATAAATTGTTCCTAAAAGTAAAAATGTGAAAATAGAAGAAAGTAAACCTAAAACTCAGCAGATAGGCTTGGTTGGAAATAGTTCAAAGCCTAGGGCCGTGTACTGCATGAGCCCATGGGAATAGCATGAGTCTGTGTTTTTCTTTAGTGCTCAGTTTGCTCTGTGTGACCAAACTGAGTTTAGTGCTCAGTTTGGTCACACAATATTAAGTTTTTGCCTTCCCAGAGCAAAGCCTGCTTTCAAAAACTGATGCAAAATCTGCTCATACTAACACTAATGATGACAATGAAGCTTCCATAATGGTAATCCAAGACTCAGGCAAAGGATTAGAGACTATAACTTCAATATTTAGAAAATATTTTAGCCAAAACACTGCTAAATTCACACTAGAAGAACAAGAGTCTATAAATAAGGCCAGATGTATGGTGATCCTATTTACATACCTATTCTTTCACAATGTATGATTGCCCAGAATTTATTAGAAGATGACATAATGAGTTTCAAACGTAGTGACATAAGTATCATGAGGTGATATATCATGAGATGTCTTCAGAGGATGGGGACACTGATTTGAAATGTTTATAATAGAAAAATTAGGTTAATTATTCTCCATAAGTCTTAGACCTGTGCTGTCCAATAGCCACTAGTCACATGCGGCTGTTTAAATCTGGATTTGTTCATTAAAATGAAATAAATTTAAAAATTCAGTTGCCCAATCACATTTGCCACACTTCAGTAGTTCATCAGCCCCACATGACTAGTAGTTACCATATCAGACAGTACAGATATTGAACATTTCCACACGGCTGAAAGTGTTCTAGAGTGTACACAATGTGTAACAGGAATACCTGTGACTAAGAGTAACAGAAAACTTGACTAACAAAGATTCAAACTAGAGTTAATTTTTAATAGAAAGAAGTCCAGGGGTAGGTACTTGTGGACATTAGTTTGGGTGCTAAATAATGACAAAAAGAAAGCAGACTCTTTTGTATTTTCTCTTCTACCACCCTTGTAGGTTTTGTAGGTTGTGAGTTTCTCCCTTACACTTTTTACCTCATGGATGCAGAATGCCTGCTGCAGATCCAGACATCTTTCCACATTCAAAACAGGAAGAAGTATATAAAAGGGAGTAGAGGCTACAGCTATTCCTTAGTCAGGGAAATACTTTACTAGAAATCCCCTGTAGACTTCCACTTATATCTCCTTAGCAAAAACTATGCCGTATGGCTACCTTTACTAGGATAGGAAGTCATCCCAAGAAGACTGGGAGAACAACCCCAGAAAAATCAGGGTTCTGTAAGTAAGAAAGAAGGGGAAAATAAATTTTAAAAGACAATTATAGTGCTTATCACAGATTTTCTTAAGATCTGTATCTAAGAACTAATGAAAAGAGGAAAAAATGAAGAGAAGTAATATATATTTTCCCTCTCTGAGAAAAAAAATGTTTTAAAGAGGGAAAACCAATGCTGAAAAATTAACCTCTATATTTGTCCATGTGAGGAAGAAGTTTTTAAATACATACAAAAAACTTTAAAGTTATTAGTGTAATGCATTCCAACAAAAAGTGCTGAAATTTAATCAAAGGAGATTAATACTTCTAATATGCTCTTATTTCTGTGGTTAATCTTTTGTGATATATTCCTCACGTAGTATTCTTTAATATAGAAATGAATTTTCCTACCTGCCAACGTGACCATTTCTTTAAGCATTTGGGCTAAGACCTTTGTCAAAACTATTCTTGTCCAAATAGAGCTAAAAGTCTCAACATTTACTAAGGAATAAGTATTGTAAGGAAATAGGAAATAAATAAGATAAATTGTAAGGAAACAGGAAAACCGTTTGCTTTTCTAGCCTAAAGAGGAACAGCATGGCCAATAGATATTGTAGAAAGTTCTGCATGAAAATTTATTATAAAAATGTGTCAAAAGAGATACCAAATATTTCAAAAAGCAGTAAAATTAGTAAGCTAAAATTGTATTCCCTTCAAATCATCTATTTCCCCTGGTAATATTAGAACATTTTGAAGAGACTGGTTTAAATATGTCATGTGAATTCTATGGTTAGTAAAGCACAAAAATTTATCTACTTATCTGCATAAACAGTTGCCACCACATGCAATAAGACTGAATTTTAAAATCTGCGTTTATTGTGTGCCAATTAATACAAATGATTCTAATTTGAAATAAAAAGCAAGGAAGGCAAAAATAGAAAATGCCTTGGATGTATATCTCTAGGGAGGCAGTAGATGCCAAGTGGAAAGAGAAGGCATTATTAGTGGGCTGAATTGTGTCCCCTAAAAATTCTCCTGTTGAAGCCCTATCTCCCAGTACCTCAGATATAATTGTATTTGGAGACAGGGCTTTTAAAGAAGTGATTAAGTTAAAGTGAGGCAGTTAGGGTGGGGCTCTAATCTATTAGGACTGGTATTCTTATAGGAAGAGGAAATGTGATCACATAAAGAGACACCAGGGATGCATGGGCACGGAGGAAAGACCATGTGAGAACAAAGAAGATGGCCATCTGCAAGCCAAGGAGAGAGGCCTCAGAGGAAACCAACCCTGCTCATTTCTTCATCCTGTACTTCTGGCCTCCAGAACAGAGAATAAACGTCTGGTGTTTAAACCACTCAGTCAGTGATATTTTGCTATGACAGCCCTAACGAACTAAAACAGTGGGAATGACTGAATGTAGATCAAATTTCTCAGATGTTTCAAATAATATGTTCTACATGGGGTGGTAGGGGAGGGGGGGAGGACTCTTTTTTTCTTCAATATGTAATACAAAACTTGGGGTAATTATTCCTCAAAATATTTGGAGCAGTGCTGACTAAAATTTAGCCACTTAGCCACATGTAGCTATTTAAGTTTAGATTAATTAAAATTAAATAAAATTAAAAATTTAGTTCCTCAGCCATGCTAGTCTCTTTCAGTTGTTTAATAGCCACAATAGCTATTACAAGGAAATGTTCATTTATGCAATAACTAAGCATATAATCAGAGCACGTATGAATGAACATCTTGGCTACTATAGATTATACCACCAGAGGTAATCATGTTGCCAAAATCATACACTTGCAAATGACCCTCACATAAATGAATTACCATGGTATCATCTTTCAAAGAAAGTACTTTACAAAATAATAATAATGGGAGGGGAACCAAGATGGCGGAGTAAAAGGATGTGCTCTCACTCCCTCTTGCAGGAACACCAGAATCACAACTAGCTGCTGTGGAAAAAGGAAAAAGATAAAACCCCAGAAAAATAACTAAATGAAGTGGAGATCAGCAACCTTCCAGAAAAAGAATTCAGAATAATGATAGTGAAGATGATCCAGGACCTTGAAAAAACAATGGAGGCAAAGATCAAGAAGATGCAAGAAATGTTTAACAAAGAACTAGAAGAATTAAAGAACAAACAAACAGAGACGGACAATACAATAACTGAAATGAAAACTACACTAGAAGGAATCAATAGCAGAATAACTGAGGCAGAAGAACGGATAAGTGACCTGGAACACAGAATGCTGGAATTAACTGCTGCAGAACAGAATAAAGAAAAACGAATGAAAAGAAATGAAGACAGCCTAAGAGACCTCTAGGACAACATTAAATGCAACAACATTCGCATTATACGGGTCCCAGAAGGAGAAGAGAGAGAGAAAGAACCAGAGAAAATATTTGAAGAGATTATAGTCGAAAACTTCCCTAACATGGGAAAGGAAATAGCCACCCAAGTCCAGGAAGGGAAGCAACTCCCATACAGGATAAACCCAAGGAGAAACATGCCGAGACACATAGTAATCAAATTGACAAAAAGCAAAGAAAAATTACTGAAAGCAGCAAGGGAAAAAAAACAAATAACATACAAGGGAACTCCCATAAGGTTAACAGCTGATTTCTCAGCACAAACTCTACAAGCCAGAAGGGAGTGGCATGATATACTTAAAGTAATGAAAGGGAAGAACCTACAACCAAGATTACTCTACCCAGCAAGGATCTCATTCAGATTTGATGGATAAATCAAAAGCTTTACAGACAAGCAAAAGCTAAGAGAATTCAGCACCACCAAACCAGCTCTACAACAAAGGCTAAAGGAACTTCTCTAAGTGGGAAACACAAGAGAAGAAAAGGACCTACAAAAACAAACCCAAAACAATTAAGAAAACGGTCATAGGAACACACATGTCGATAATTACCTTAAACATGAATGGATTAAATGCTCCAACCAAAAGACACAGGCTTGCTGAATGGGTACAAAAACAAGACCCATATATATGCTGTCTACAGGAGACCCACTTCAGACCTAGGGACACATACAGACTGAAAGTGAGAGGATGGAAAAAGATATTCCATGCAAATGGAAATCAAAAGAAAGCTGGAGTAGCTATACTCATATCAGATAAAATAGACTTTAATAAAGAACGTTACAAGAAACAAGGAAGAACACTACATAATGATCAAGGGATCAATCCAAGAAGAAGCTATAACAATTATAAATATGTATGCACCCAACATAGGAGCACCTCAATACACAAGGCAACTGCTAACAGCTATAAAAGAGGAAATTGACAGTAACATAATAATAGTGGGGGACGTTAACACCTCACTTACAACAATGGACAGATCATCCAAAATGAAAATAAATAAGGAAACAGAAGCTTTAAATGACACAATAGACCACAGAGATTTAACTGATACTTATAGGACATTCCATCCAAAAACAGCAGACTACACTTTCTTCTCAAGTGCGAACGGAACATTCTCCAGGATAGATCACATCCTGGGTCACAAATCAAGCCTCAATAAATTTAAGAAAATTGAAATAATATCAAGCATCTTTTCTGACCAAACTGTTATGAGATTAGAAATGAATTACAGGGGGCTTCCCTGGTGGTGCAGTGGTTGAAAGTCCGCCTGCTGATGTAGGGGACATGGATTTGTGCCCCGGTCTGGGAAGATCCCACATGCCGTGGAGTGGCTGAGCCCGAGAGCCATGGCCACTGAGCCTGCACATCCAGAGCTTGTGCTCCGCAATGGGAGAGGCCACAACAGTGAGAGGCCCGTGTAAAAAAAAAAACAAAAAACAAAAAACACAAACACATGTAGGCTAAACAATACGTTACTAAATAACCAAGAGATCACTGAAGAAATCAAAGAGGAAACCAAAAAATACCTAGAGACAAATGACAATGAAAACATGACGATCCAAAACCAATGGGATGCAGCAAAAGCAGTTCTAAGAGGGACGTTTATAGCTATGCAAGCCTACGTCAAGAAACAAGAAAAATCACAAGTGAACAATCTAACCTTACACCTAAAGGAACTAGAGAAAGAAGAACAAACAAAACCCAAAGTTAGCAAAAGGAAAGAAATCATAAAGATCAGAGCAGAAATAGAAACAAAGAAAACAATAGCAAAGATCAATAACACTAAAATCTCGTTCTTTAAGAAGATAAACAAAATTGATAAACAATTAGCCAGACTCATCAAGAAAAAGAGGGAGAGGACTCAAATCAATAAAATTAGAAATGAAAAAGGAGACGTTAGAACAGATGCCGCAGAAATAGAAAGCATGCTAAGAGACTGCTACAAGCAACTCTATGCCAATAAAATGGACAACCTGGAAGAAAAGGACAAATTCTTAGAAAGGTATAACCTTCCAAGACTGAACCAGGAAGAAATAGAAAATAAGAACAAAACAATCACAAGTAATGAAATTGAAACTGTGCTTAAAAATCTTCCAACAAACAAAAGTCCAGAACCAGATGGCTTCACAGGTGAATTCTATCAAACATATAGAGAAGAGCTAACACCCATCCTTCTCAAACTCTTCCAAAAAATTGTGGAGGAACACTCCCAAACTCATTCTATGAGGCCACCATCACCCTGATACCAAAACCAGACAAAGATACTACAGAAAAAGAAAATTAAAGACCAATATCACTAATGAATATAGATGCAAAAATCCTCAACAAAATACTAGCAAACACAATCCAACAACACATTAAAAGGATCATACACCATGATCAAGTGGGATATATCCCAGGGATGCAAGAATTCTTCAATAAACGCAAATTAATCAATGAGATACACCATATTAACAAATTGAAGAATAAAAACCATATGATCATCTCAATAGATGCAGAAAAAGCTTTTGACAAAATTCAACACCAATTTATGAAAAAAAACTCTCCAGAAAGTGGGCATAGAGTGAACCTATCTCAACATAATAAAGGCCATATATGACAAACCCACAGCAAACATCATTCTCAATGGTGAAAAACTGAAAGCATTTCCTCTAAGATCAGGAAGGAGACAAGGATGTCCACTCTCACCACTATTATTCAGCATAGTTTGGAAGTCCTAGCCATGGCAATCAGAGAAGAAAAAGAAATAAAAGGAAAACAAATTGGAAAAGAAGAATTAAAACTGTCACTGCTTGCCAATGTCATGATACTGTATATAGAGAACCCTAAAAATGCCACCAGAAAACTACTAGAGCTAATCAATGAATTTGGTAAAGTTTCAGGATACAAAATTAATGCACAGAAATCTCTTGCACTCCTATACACTAATAATGAAAAATCTGAAAGAGAAATTATGGAAACACTGCCATTTACCATTGTAACAAAAAGAATAAAATACCTAGGAATAAACCTACCTAGGGAAACAAAAGACCTATATGCAGAAAGCTATAAGACACTGATGAAAGGAATTAAATATGATAACAACAGATGGTGAGATATACCATGTTTGTGGATTAGAAGAATCAATATTGTGAAAATGACTATACTACCCAAAGCAATCTACAGATTCAATACAATCCCTACCAAATTACCAATGGCATTTTTTATGGAACTAGAACAAATCGTCTCAAAATTTGTGTGGAGACACAAAAGACTCCGAATAGCCAAAGCAGTCTTGAGGGAAAAAAATGGAGCTGGAGGAATCAGAATCCCTGACTTCAGACTATTCTACAAAGCTACAGTAATCAAGACAATATGGTACTGGCACAAAAACAGAAATATAGATCAATGGAACAAGATAGAAAGCCCAGAGATAAACCCATGCACCTATGTTCCACTAATCTATGACAAAGGAGGCAAAGATAAACAATGGAGAAAAGACAGTCTCTTCAATAAGTGGTGCTGGGAAAACTGGACAGCTACATGTAAAAGAATGAAATTAGAACACTCCTTAACACCATACACAAAAATAAACTCAAAATGGATTCGAGACCTAAATGTAAGACCGGACACTATGAAACTCTTAGAGGAAAACATAGGAAGAACACTCTTTGACATAAATCACAGCAAGACCATTTTTGATCCACCTTCTAGAGTAATGGAAATAAAAATAAACAAATGGGACTTAATGAAACTTTAAAGATTTTGCACAGCAAAGGAAACCATAAGATGAAAAGACACCCCTCAGAATGGGAGAAAATATTTGCAAAGAAATCAATGGATAAAGGATTAATCTCCAAAATATATAAACAGCTCATGCAGTTCAATATTAAAGAAACAAACAACCCAATCCAAAAATGGGCAGAAGACGTAAATAGACATTTCTCCAAAGAAGACATATGGATGGCCAAGAAGCACATGAAAAGCTGCTCAACATCACTAATTATTAGAGAAATGCAAATCAAAACTACAATGAGGTATCACCTCAAACCAGTTAGAAAGGCCATCATCAGAAAATCTACAAACCACAAATGCTGGAGAGGGTGTGGAGAAAATGGAACCCTCTTGCACTGTTGGTGGGAATGTAAATTGATACAGCCACTATGGAGAACAGTATGGAGGTTCCTTAAAAAACTAAAAATAGAATTACCATATGATCCAGCAATCCCACTACTGGGCATATACCCAGAGAAAACCATAACTGAAAAAGACACGTGCACCCCAATGTTCATTGCAGCACTATTTACAATAGCCAGGTCATGGAAGCAACCTAAATGCCCATCGACAGGTGAATGGATAAAGAAGTTGTGGTACATATATACAATGGAATATTACTCAGCCATAAAAAGGAACGGAATTGAGTCATTTGTTGAGACGTGGATGGATCTACAGACTGTCATAAAGAGTGAACTAAGTCAGAAAGAGAAAAACAAATATTGTGTGTATATATATATATATATATATATATATTTTTTTTTTTTTTTTTTAAATTGTTCACAGGCCTCTCACTGTTGCGGCCTCTCCCGTTGCAGAACACAGGCTCCAGATGCGCAGGCTCAGTGGACAAGGCTCACGAGCCCAGCCGCTCCACAGCATGTAGGATCTTCCCAGACCAGGGCACGAACCCGTATCCCCTGCATCGGCAGGCGGACTCTCAACCACTTCGCCACCAGGGAAGCCCCCAAATATTGTATATTAATGCACGTATGTAGAACCTAGAAAAATGGTACAGGTGAACCGGTTTACAGGGCAGAAATTGAGACACAGATGTAGAGAACAAATGTATAGACACCAAGGGGGGAAAGCCACGGGGTTGTGGGGGTGGGGTGTGATGAATTGGGCAATTGGTATTGACATGTATACACTGATGTGCATAAAATTAATGACTAATAAAAACCTGCAGTATAAAAAAAGAAACAAACAACTAATACTAAACTTTCTTTGGGTTATTTGTATGGAAATATGTTAATATAAAGGTTTCAGACATTACATGAAATTTCTAAAAATCTTATATGTTCTGGTATAATGTTATAAGTCATAATTCTATTTATTACTTTAAAATGTATATCTTAGAAATAACTAAATTTCCTTTTCAATTGCATTATTATGAACTTTCATCAAATCTTTAACCATGGTCATTTTTAAGTCTCTTGTCATTTACAGACAGTTCTGGGTGTACTCTGATGCTTTTGCAAATATGTTCCTATAAAAGGGTTTCATCTTCAAGGAATTCATGGAAAAGACTCTGACAAGTACAGGTTTCTGGTAACTGACTATACTGCTGAACTGAATGAATAAGCATTTTCAGAACTCTGATGCAAAACTGATGAATTCATAAAAGTGCTAACAAAAGATCAAGATAACAAAAATTAATTACAGGGGACTGAGTGAACTGATGAGGATGATTATAATTTTTGTGACTTTCTGTTTGAAGAAATAATAATAATAATGATGAATGTACCAGATATAAAAACAGAAGTCAAGATAAAAATCTTGACATATAGACTAGAGATTCTTCTTTGGGGAAAAAAACTAATAATTTACTAGGAGATAATTTTCAAGCTAGTTAAAAATTCTTAATTAAAGAAAAGTTTTTACTCGTTTAGATGCATTAATTGAAATAGATAAACATGTATGTGTAATACCTTAAAATAAGATGAATTTAATAAAATAAATTGAAATTTACTTGTATAATAGCACCATATTTTTGTGCAGCAAATCAAATTACTCTAAACCATGAAATGTAAGCAAAAATACACTTCACTAATAAAATGCTTGTTAAAAAATCCATAGACATGTAGCATGCATATATGCTTGTATTTCATTGTAATTTCTTTTTTTTGTATGTGGTACGCGGGCCTCTCACTGTTGTGGCCTCTCCCATTGTAGAGCAGAGGCTCCGGACGCGCAGGCTCAGTGGCCATGGCTCATGCGCGCAGCCGCTCCGCGGCATGTGGGCTCTTCCCAGACCGGGGCATGAACCCGTGTCCCCTGCATCGGCAGGCAGTCTCTCAACCACTGCTCCACCAGGGAAGTCCCATTGTAATTTCTGATACATAACGAATTTCTTGGGAGAGGTACTGAATCTTTGATTTTTTTAGTCATTCTTTGGAAGTGCAATGTAACAATGTAACCAAACCTAAATATTTCAAAGTAATTATTAATTTAGTAAACCTAACCTAAACGCAGATTTATTAGTATTTTTGTTAGCAGGAAGGAGTGAGTCTGAGATGGCTATATGTATGAAGTTATTTACCCCTAAATGGTCCATTTTATATTTATTTCAGGATGGACATGAACTATTCCCTACCAGTTTTGAAACACTTTGCAATACCTTAATTTGGAAGCTGTGTATATCAATAACTTTCCTGCTTAAGTAACATAGAAAGTAATTTTTTTATTTACCTCTCTTGTGATCACCCACATTGGGTGAGACATAAAATGAGTGTCTTCTAAAATTCGTCATTTGCTAACTCGATTTGAGTTAGTGAAAACTGGTACAGTGTTCTGCTTATTAGTTTCCAATGTGTAACCTGTGTCTGTTCAATAAACATGAGCATACGGTGCCCCCCCCCAAAAAAATCCTTTCACTATGGTGAGTTGCCGGCACACTGGAAACTTCCATATTGCCACTTCACAAATCTAATTTAATGTTGTTCTGTGTCAAATGCAAAATTCTTGGGGGTTAACTATTTTATCAGCTTTGAATTATCTAGGAATGAATGTATGACCCTAAACTTTAGAGCCAGGGTCCACTAAAAAATAATAAAATATTGATACAAATTATTAAAGATTATTTTCTAGACAGATACAATCTATACCAGATATTTTGTTGTTATTTTCCTCTGTACCTTTAAAAAGTTTCTACTCTAAAAATTTACATAGTGTCTCTGAACCTGCTCAGTAAAACATAGTTCTAATAGATGTTTTAAAAAGGGGGAAAGAAATCCACACTTAAGTATACTTAGTAGGGTTTCCCTGGTGGCGCAGTGGTTGGGAATCTGCCTGCCAATGCAGGGGATATGGGTTTGAACCCCGGTCCTGGAGGATCCCACGTACCATGGAGCGACTGGGCCCGTGTACCACAACTACTGAATCCCGCGTGCCTAGAGCTTGTGCTCCCCAACAGGGGAGGCCACCGCGATGAGAAGCCCGTGCACCGAAGCAGGAAACGACCCCTGCTCGCTGCAACTAGAGAGGGCCTGCGCACAGCAAGGAAGACCCAACGGAGCCAAAAACAAATAAATAAAAATTTTAAATATATAATATATATATATTTAGTAAAGCGGTATGTAAAAGGGTATGGCGGTGGGGGGCAGAAATCTTGAAATATCATGCTGAAGAGTTAAGTAAGACCCAAATCATAAGGCCTCTGGGATAGATTCAATAAATGTTCCCCACTATATCAGGACCATTAAACTAAGTCTGACCAATGGAATATGAGAGGAAATATTTGTTGTAATTTCTGGGCCAATGCAGTTTGGAACCAATGTACCTCTTTCCCTATTGTCTTTTCCTTATATGGTGATTTGGGAGGCCATGTGTGCTAGATAGTGTAATCACAGGTTAGGGAGGAGTAGTCAACCTATACTGACCCTTTCTATGAGAGAGAAAGAGGCCTGCACTTGGTTAAGCTTTGTTACTTTTCAGAATATATCCATCACTGTAGGATTTATCTACTGCCTGGCTTATCTGACCAATGAAGGCTTGTTATTTATTTATTTTTATTCTATAAAGATATTTGTGATTAGTCTTTTTTCCACATGCAGCTGACTAAACAAAAGAATTTAATTATTGTATAAATGACTTTTAAAGCAGTTGTCCTTAAGCACCTTCACACAGGTAAATGTCTACATTTAGGAGCAATTTTAAATCTAGGTCATGTGACAGTTTTGAATAGTTGAAGAGCCAAGAGATGCCTGAGGTGCTTTGCAATTTGAGTAAGTCCTAAGTAAAGGAGACCAGAGCCTGAGCGTGAGGATGCCATAGGAGAGAAGAGTATATGGAAGTTTCCAAATCAGATTCAAGGTGTTCTACCAATTGGTACAGTAAAGAAAAAAAAAAAAAGTGGTTAGGAAGAACCTAGGGGCAGAACAGGAATAAGGACGCAGACATAGAGAAACGACTTGAGGACACGGGGAGGGGGAAGGGTAAGCTGGGACGAAGTGAGAGTGGCATGGACTTATATACACTACCAAATGTAAAATAGATAGCTAATGGGAAGCAGCTGCATAGCACAGGGAGATCGGTTCAATGCTTTGTGATCAGCTAGAGGGGTGGGATAGGGAGTGTGGGAGGGAAACGCGAGAGGGAGGAGATATGGAGATATATATATATATATATATGTATAGCTGATTCACTTTGTTATAAAGCAGAAACTAACACACCATTGTAAAGCAATTATACTCCAATAAGGATGTTAAAAAAAATGAAATACATTTACATCTAACACAAAGATGTACACATAAAGTGCACATTGATACACACACATATGTACACACAAACATAACAACTTATGCACTGGAAAACAACTTGTGTATTCCTGGGAGTCTCATTTTTACACCAACATTTTCACAAAAGGAAAAGCTTTTTACCTTTAAATCTACCTTCCAGATCTGTTTACAGATAGAGAATATGGTGGGTATTTGTTCTGGAAAACTAGCACTGCCATTATAGGGGTGTTTCTCGGGTCAAGAGATTCTTTCATGGGACTTTCATTTGCAGAAAGAGAAGCAAGGGAAGGTAACTGAAAAAAGTAAGTAGGTATAAATCACTTAATATTTCCAAGTGGCTTTTACCAACTGCAGTTCGACTTGAGAACACTAGTATATCTGTTGATTTTCCTTTCTTTTCTCTTCTTTTTTTTTTCTTTTCATTTGTTTGTTTGTTTTTTTCAGGAAGTCCTTATTAACCATATATTGAATGCAAAGACTTGTGCTAGGCTTAAGAGTGTTCTAATGTCGAATAAGGCAGAAATCCCTGTCCTCAGGGAACAGTCAAATAGGGAAAATAAGACTTTGATAATTAATTTAAATTGTGTATATTTATATCATTATCTATTAAAATTATCTTGAATAATTTTACAGTAAAAAGTGACTAGTCAGTATGTAAATAATACAAGCTATATTTTCAAGTTCAATCATTAATGGCATCCTTACTTCATAAATTACATTGCATTTGACTCTGTATCATTTTACTATATGTCAGCTCAGGTGTTCTTGTTACAAATTTTATGGACAAGACTACATCTTCGATAAAATTCTGAATAATAATAACAGCTTATTTTATGTGTCTTAGGATTCTGTATTACAGGATCACAGCAAAACTATCAACATTAAATAAGCTTTATAATGGCCTTCTCCATGGTTAGTACAAAAATGGTCTGTACTAAAATATGAAGTTTGCTCATTTTGGAAGCAAAAAGGGCCCCGATCTACAAACCAATTGAAGTCCTTAGATAGCTTAGATAGCTTAACAGTAATGCAAAAATCCAAGAGAGATAAGAAATCACCATGCTACAGCTTTAGAGCATAGCAATGCTGCTGGTTATTCTCATAACTGTGAGTCCATTTTTCCCAGCTTCTCAATAAAAGACATGTTAAAATCTTGTCTATCATTGTAATATACTCATAACCCAGCTAGTCATCTTGTCAGGATGGAGTTTATTACAGGATTTAAATAAACCCTAGCTTTTAAAGGGTATATGTTACATTAATTATGATGGGGTTAGAGATAGTGCAAGAAATCAAAATTTTATATTAATAAGCATGGTGAAAATACTGCCAACCTACACGTCATCTCTTCCCACCTTTTTTAAGAAAGTTAACCATGTCAACTATGAAAGGGAAAGTTGTAACATGCAGCTTAGTCCCACTGGGGTTAAGGGAAAAGCACCAAATAAAATTAAATGAATTCCCCTTTGTGTACAGTAATATGTTTCAAATAAACTCCCAGAGGTAAAAGTTATTGTTTATCGTTACAACTATAGTCAACTTTGAACATAAAGCAATTTGAACTTTTCTATAAAAAGCTGATTCTGTTAACAAGTCCAGTACCTTTAAATAATATTTATTAGTCTAAACTGCTTATTGCAAACTATTTCAGCCAGTACTTGCAGGGGGTGGTTAACCATTTTGCTGTCTGATCCTCACACAACTACACAAATTACACATATATTTTCACAAAGAAGCAAGACATCATTAATCAAGTTATACACACTGCCATCAGCCATGGGCAGGGCCAGATGGTCTGTCCCAGACATCCCACCCTAAACTCTGTTTTCGTTCACTTGAGTTTACAGAGAATAAAGTTTTGTAAAATCTTAAGGCTGTACTGATGGTACAATTTGTTTCTTACAGCTACTTCCCCTCCCAATAGCAAAGTTATTTTTTAAAGTAATCATCAAAAATAGACTTCAAAAAAAAAGCATGCCCTTCACAATTCATCACATAATATTTAAGTGTCTGAAAGAAAATTGTTACTTTTGCGATTTTCCATGCGTGTCTATAAGTTAATACATTTTAACAACCTCTTTTTACAACTGTCTATATGTGTTCTCTACTTAAATCATAATCTCATAGCATTTTTGTTTTGCAGATGAACAAACAGACTCACTTATGAAACATCCTTTGTTCGATAAAATGATCTAACCAACTTTTATCTTAGTAGAATGAGTGGTCATTGAACATTACCCATAATATTATTTTCTATGTGAAAATACAATGAAAATGTATTGATCTTGTTGCCTTTGTAATTTATTCATAGAAACACCTCATTGATTAATAGGTGATGTTATCTCCTCGATCTTATGAATCAAACATGAATATTTTGTTCTAAATTCTATCATTTAAAGGACTTTGGTGGCCTAAGAAAAATTAATTTTAAACGTGATAATTTAAATAATATATGTAAAATAAATATTACATAAATTTGATACATAATGGACTATATCAGTGCCTTACCCTTCAAAAATTATATGGAGATGTTTGGTATTCTAGAAGATAATTCATCTCTTGGCTTTTGCTTTTCCTCCCATTTTCCCTTTGTTTACAACACAGATCCTTGCTAATATTATTTCACTCAGAACAAAGAATTTTAAAATAAAAAAGGATTCATTTTCTTTTAGTATTATATGGTTACCTCTTTACTATGATAAATCATAAAGTTTCTCTTGATGATATCCTGTTACTATTAATATAAATTGGTAAGACTAATTTACCAAACAAAGGAGTGTTTATCCATCTGTCCACCTGTGAAGCAGAAATGCTATGAGAATATGGCTTTAAAAATAATTAGAGGGGCTTCCCTGGTGGCGCAGTGGTTGAGAGTGCACCTGCCGATGCAGAGGACACGGGTTCGTGCCCCGGTCCGGGAAGATACCACATGCTGCGGAGCGGCTGGGCCCGTGAGCCGTGGCCGCTGAGCCTGCGCATCCGGAGCCTGTGCTCCGCAACGGGAGAGGCCACAACAGTGAGAGGCCCGCGTACAGAAAAAAAAAAAAAAAAAAATTAGAGACCATGTATAAGCAGTTTCAAAAAGTTAGTAAAGCATATTAACTATAATATATATCTATAATATACTACAGATAAACTGTGGAAAGTAGCCAAAAGATAAATTAATAGAAATTTACAATAAATCTTTTAGAATTTTGTTTCATCAAGTTTTGTATCTTGGAAATACTGCACCTTTTCTTTTTTTCATTTTCATTTCATGGAAATGTACACTTGCCCACAGTAAAGCCCAGAAACCGAAAATGGTTTCATAAATATATCCGACATTTTCCTTTTACCAGCTTCCTTACAATTGTTTAACGCTGGGTAGTACAGAAATGTAGCTTTCTGTCAAAAGTACAGTGTGCTGCCCTGCACTGTGTGGGAGACTTGAAATTGTTCAGACATAGGGTCACTTGGTTACTACCTTACATTGTAAGAATATAGTAGGTAAAGGCAGTGGCAGAGACAAAGTATCCTTTGTGAGGGTCTAGATAATGGACAAACAATGATGGATTTCATGGTGATGGATTCGTTTGATTTCCACTGGCCTCATCCAGAACCCCCATTAGATTACTCTTGAACAAAGTGTACTCATTCCTTTCTTATTTGTCGAAGTACATTTTCTAGGCCAAATCCTGCTTTTGAGGTCATTTCTAAATGGCTTCCTATAGATATTTTCAAGTTTCTCAAACAAATTCATTTGACAGTAATAGAATTCAGACATAACAACTATTATTTATATTTCCATTTCTTAAAGAGTAGAGTCCTATCTTCCCACATACGAATACATTAAAAAAACAAATAATTCTTTTAATCTTTCCAGCAGAGGCATTCATAAAATGTTTAAGTGACCTGTCCTATTCATGTTACCTTATTATTTTTAAGTACTTCATATGCTTAAATATTTTATCATAATATTATTTATTTCCCTATGTATTCTACATTTGGTAATTAGCAAAAAGTATTTATTTTTAAATAATATAGTCAATCCTTAGCTTGATCCTGTTTGATAATATTCTGATTTACCTCCCGAAGTATGGACAAGTACATTTGTATAGCAGACAAGCAGTTTGCTTGAAAAATGTTGTTCAAAAAGTATAGGATTAAGGACTTCCCTGGTGGAGCAGTGGTTAAGAATCTGCCTGCCGACGCAGGGGACACGGGCTCGATCCCTGGTCTGGGAAGATCCCACATGCCGCAGGGCAACTAAGCCCATGCGCTACAACTACTGAGCCTGCGCTCTAGAGCCCGTGAGCCACAACTACTGAGCCCACGCACCGCAACTACTGAAGCCCGCGTGCTTAGAGCCTGTGCTCCACAACAAGAGAAGCCACCGCGATGAGAAGCCCATGCACTGCAATGAAGAGTAGACCCCACTAGCCGCAACTAGAGAAAGCCTCCACACACAGCAACAAAGACCCAATGCAGCCAAAATAAATAAAGTAAATTTATTTTTTAAAAGTATAGGATTATAAATGTTTATATGAGAACAAATTCTTATTCCTTGGTTATATCACTTATGTGGCACCTTAGCTAACTGTAATCTAGGTTTTCAGTTTGAATCTCTTGATCAAGATTATTCAACTAAAAATAGAACCACCATATGACCCAGCAATCCCACTACTGGGCATATACCCTGAGAAAACCATAATTCAAAAAGAGTCATGTACCACAATGTTCATTGCAACTCTATTTACAATAGCCAGGGCATGGAAGCAACCTAAGTGACCATCGACAGATGAACGGATAAAGAAGATGTGGCACATATATACAATGGAATATTACTCAACCATAAAAAGAAACGAATTGGGTTATGTTTAGTGAGGTGGATGGACCTAGAGACTGTCATACAGAGTGAAGTAAGTCAGAAAGAGAAAAACAAATACCGTATGCTAACACATATATATGGAATCTAAAAAAAAAAAGGTTCTGAAGAACCTAGGAACAGGACAGGAATAAAGATGCAGACATAGAGAATGGACTTGAGGACACAGGGAGGGGTAAGGGTAAACTGTGACAAAGTGAGAGAGTGGCATGGACATATATACACTACCAAATGTAAAACAGGTAGCTAGTGAGAAGCAGCTGCATAGCACAGGGAGATCAGCTCTGTGCTTTGTGTCCACCTAGAGGGGTGGGATAGGGAGGGTGGGAGGGAGACGCAAGAGGGAGGAGATATGGGGATATATGTATATGTATAGCTGATTCACTTTGTTAGAAAGCAGAAACTAACACACCATTGTAAAGCAATTATACTTCAATAAAGATGTTAAAAAAAAGATTAGATTTTTCATTATTAGAATTCTTTGTATACATACAGTTACTTTGTCTCAGCTATGAATCATTAACTTGCTACCCAACATGGTAGCATTGCATAGTCTTTAACTGGACTAAAGATAAATGTTGCCATTATCATCAACTTATTGAATGGATTAAAGTACAGAAGTAAAAAAATATTCATACTTTAACAATTTCTTAGCAACTAATCACCAGCATTAAACGTTGGATTCTAGATTCAAAATCTAACTTCAATTATGAATCCTTGGGATGAAAAGATGTTTACAATACACAAAAAAAAGAAAGAAAAAAAATTGCACTGAATAGAGATTAAGTTAAAATAGTATATTATTCTAATTTGTGGCATGACCAATTGGTTAAAATTATTCTACTTCAGCTGTCTCTTTGCACAAACCATTTAAAATCACTTATGAGAATTCTTCCTCTGGAGACCCAAAGGTTGTGGGGGGAAGTAAACCAGTACAACATCATATTTTGCCATAGAATTTCATAGTAACTATAGTTGTAAAAACAACATATCCTCAACAACAAGACCAATTGTTAAAGGTTTTGACTCAGATTATCATCCTCTATTTTTTTAATACCTTGTATATATTAGACTAGTTCTAAATTTGTTATGTGGCAGCAAATCAGAAATATTTGAATTAAAAAAAAAAACTTGGAGAGGTATATATATCCCTTTCACGGAAAATTAGATGATCTGTATTAGGAGAGCAGTTTTCTATTCTGTGTGAAGGTTTGGACAGGTATGTATCAGAAACAAAGTAGGTTTAGAAGAAAGTCAACCAATGAAATATATACCAAATTGCTGAACATGAATCTCCAGCGTTTTGTTTTTAGCTAATGCATCCTGCTTTTCCTAGTTTCCAGCCCCACAAAGAAGAAGAGCAGAGGACTAGTAAACACTGGCTTAATTATCCCCATCAGTCTCAGAGACAAGGCGCTTAAGAGTTTTAGCTGCTGTAAACACTCCCTTGATAGCAGATAAGGAATCTGCTGAAAGGCAGTTTTGTCTGGGGAAACCTCAGGGGCACAACAGTTAATCATTAGTGCAATACTGTATATGCATTACTACATCAAAGGAAACAAAACCCAATATTCTACTCTGAAGATTTTCTGTTTTCTTAAAGGTAAGAAAACTAATGCTAACAACAACAACAAAATTTTAAAAACTACATTTGCTGCGGAAACAAAGCATGCTCTACTTTTCATTTATTTTCCTTTCTTCAAGAGAAAATGACATTACTGTGGTGTGTGTGTGTGTGTGTGTGTGTGTGTGTGTGTAATACGTGCCTTCAGGGATATAGAAAGTTTCCACTGAAGTCAAAGATTCAAGAATTTTCACCTTTGTATCTAAATGCATTGACCAGAAACAGAGAATATCACATAACATTATTTTATCACAATACTTGAAGTAAACCAATGTTCTTCTTCCATATCAGTACAGTGTTTGTCTGAGGATCTATTTGTGGAAAACTGACACCTTACTCTCCCTAACAAAGAACCTTTCTATCGTTTCAAAATGAAGGCATCCACAATGACCTCTTATTCTTTAAATTTAATAGACTTCTCATAGTCCCACAATCAGAGAATCTTAGAGGCTTCCAAAGCCTTCAAAATATCCAGAGTTAACTTCCACTTTCTCAGCCCTTCTACCACTGTCTGCAAGGAAAATGAAACTTTTCAGTGTCACACCCTCCTCACCCTTTCCCACACCCTGGCCCTAACACACAGGATTTCTTCTGATCAGATGCCTGTCCTCCAGTTCCCATCTCTACAGATTCACCTTTCCTGGAAACTCCAAATCTCATATTTGAACTCCTTCGTAAGCCATCTCTGTTCTTGTTTCTCTCATGCAATTGGAAGTAATCTCTTCCCTCCTCAGAATTCCTTTAGCAACTTTTTATCATAGTTATGTTTGTTCTAATATTTGGTACATTCTGGGCCATCAGTAAGTGTTGCTCAATGACTGAACTTAGTAGAAACTATCACTGTGGGTATTTCATGGGATTTTAAGGAGGGTAAGACAATCCTTTTTTTTTTTTTTAACACAGAAAGTGTAGTCACTTTCAATATTTCTAGGTCTCTTAGAGAGGAAAAATTAACTGACTTTTGCTGAGAACTTACTATGCATCAGGCACCAGACTAAATGTTTTACATCTTAATAAATCTACCTAAGATTATTAACCTGTAAGGTTACCCTTTCAGTGTGTGTCTAAAACCATCTGAATTCTCCACTTTTCATTTTTGATGAAAGATTCGGTGGTAGATACACTGAGGTTTACTTGACTAAATGGCTTGTAAATTAGTCATAGATGTCTCATTTTGGTATTGATAAGCTCAGACTTTGCTATTGTCATATCTGATATAGCCTCATCTTGTTAACAGATGTTTCTCAGAGGAAATTTTTAGTTTACCCCTTAAATTATGGCCAACTTGACATGGATTCAAAATGAGGCAATGTTTTGAGTATGTATTCTATATAAAGTAAATGATACCATAACTGCAATTTTGACCTTTGAAAGCACATTGCACTGCAGAATGTTATTACTAATTAACTCTTTTGCTAGCACTCATTAAATAATCAGCAGTTTGGGCTATACTCTCTATAGCAGAAAACAAATTCCACAGTGCCTGAGAATGCATGGTCAGAAGAAAGCTTCTCCTTAGCAATGTAGAATAATGGTTAGTGCAAGGAGTCTGTAGATTGATAGCCACTAAAACGAAATCCATTTCTGGCAACTGCTACCTATATTGCCTTAGGCAAATTCTTTAATCTCCACAATCCTCAATCTGTTCATCCACAATTAAGGAATAATAATATCTATCTGTCAATGCCTGGCACATGGTCATTATACTATCATTTGATTAACATGAAAGAGAAAGTATGAAAAATTCTCTATACATTGGAAAAGAAAAGTAGAACAGGATAACCATTCTTTCTAACCCTAGATATTGACGCAGAGAGACAGATTAATTTAAATTATACTGGCTCTAGGGATTGATCACAACGTAATGGACATGGGGTTCATTCTTTTTCTAGATACACTAATAAAAGATTATACAAAATTAGGGCTTCCCTGGTGGTGCAGTGGTTGAGAGTCCACCTGCCGATGCAGGGGGCACGGGTTCGTGCCCCAGTCCGGGAAGATCCCATGTGCCGCGGGGCGGTTGGGCCCGTGAGCCATGGCCGCTGAGCCTGCGCATCCGGAGCCTGTGCTCCGCAACGGGAGAGGCCACAACAGTGAGAGGCCCGTGTACAGCAAAAAATAAAAATAAAAAAAAAAAGATTATACAAAATTAAATTGGCATCAATATTATTAGTGAAATTCATTTCTTTATGAGTGTATCTTTTGGACCATCAAATTGATTGTCTATGTATAACCATACTCTGATATTTCACTTTTCTGACAATCCCATGTGTGTCAACATTTAATATACAAAAGTATTTTTAAATGATTGATATATAACATTTAGTAACAAACATTTTGATAGATAAAATATGTACAATAAATTGTAGTCATATAAAGCATATAATTTAGATATACATATATTTTTAAATAGTTTCATGTATGTAGGAAATTTTATTTCTAGGTTATAAAAATATTTGAGACAAACACTTTATTTGAATACTTCAAAGAGGTACAATAAATATCTCATTTCAATATATGAATATTTTTCTACTCTGTTACTATAAAATTTATAATTCAGTAGCTATCATTTTGGTTTTCTGTACTGGTAAAATATGGTAAAATCATAACTTTCAAATATTTAACTGAATACTTCCAACAATATGTTAAAATAAAGGCTTAATACCTTGAAGTAGAAATAAGTAAAGGAACAACCAAATCAGCTGCAAATTTAGGAAAAAAAAAAAGAAGACTAATAGGGCTTATAGTACATGCTTTTAGATCATCAACTATTATTAATTTTTTAATTTTTTAGACATATGCTGACATATCCTTTTCTCTTGGCAACCACAAGTCCATTTTGATATGCTAAAAATTTACTCTAGCTCTTTAAAAATTAATAAAATCTCGGATTAATTACTAAAGAGAAAAAAGTACAACTGTCACTTAAGCCATTTAATGTGATTTTTTTACCCTAAAACTGATAAATATGCTCACAGATGCTGATGAATTACATAAATAGAAAACAATTTTACCAAAATAGAGACATAGTCATTGCCAACACAATCTCTATAATAAGAAAATAATTCAATAGAAATATTGAATAAAATTTTGAAATACTGATCTCAGACTAACAAGAATAAAGCTTAAAACACAACTGTACACCTAAATTTTTCTTTCATAAGCAAAGCCATCTTTTTTTTTGCGGAACACGCAGGCTCAGTGGCCATGGCTCATGGGCCCAGCCGCTCCGCGGCATGTGGGATATTCCCGGACCGGGGCACGAACCCGTGTCCCCTGCATCGGCAGGTGGACTCTCAACCACTGCACCACCAGGGAAGCCCAAGCCATCTTTTTTAAAAGAGTTATAAGTTGACAGGTCTAATTATAAAACAATTGAAATTTAAATACAGTATGTAATTGCCAAATATTTTTAACCCACTACATGTCTTGTCTTTTCCCCATTTGGGCCGTGATATACTTTACATGTCTATAAAAACATGAATTTAAAACATGAAAATGTCTCTCTATTCACCGATTGCATATTATATATATATTGGTTAAAAAATAAGAGCAGAGGGCTTCCCTGGTGGCGCAGTGGTTGAGAGTCCGCCTGCCGATGCAGGGGACACAGGTTCGTGCCCCGGTCCGGGAAGATCCCACATGCAGCGGAACGGCTGGGCCCGTGAGCCATGGCCACTGAGCCTGAGCGTCCGGAGCCTGTGCTCCGCAACGGGAGAGGCCACAACAGTGAGAGGCCCGCGTACCGAAAAAAAAATTTAGAAAAATAAAATAAAATAACAACAGATATTAAATTTAACATTTTATTCTATATCCTACTAATTATAATTATAATAGCACACATATGTGCTATTGTATGTTTATACTTTACATGATGTAATATTATATTTATATGATGAAATATTATACAATTTTTAATTTAAATATTGTTTAAAAATATAGTTTTTAAAGGTATATGCTTATAATCATGTGATGAAATAGTACATGCAGACTTTTTTCCCAAAATGTACACTATAAAAAGGATTTATGTTCATTATATCTGGTTAAGACATTATTAAGGAAAAGACCATTTTTATATAACTAAAGTTAGAATATGAAAATAAACAGACTTGACTGATATTTATTCCACTTCATTATTATTGAGAACAAAATATTGTATGTTCTTCACTGAATAGTAAAATATACATGGATACCTAAAAATAAATGAATATGCTAATATCATTATTTTACTGAATTGTTAATATTTCAAAATGTAACATTCACATCTATCTGGAAACAATTTCAAATTCAACAATACACTTAGATAAGAATACCAAAGCCAGCTATCTATGTAAAAAAATGAAATAATTTACATCTGACAGCAAATACATCTAAGGCAACTGCATTTGTTGCTTTCCTAAAAAATATAACCTTACATATTTATTTGAGAAACAGTTACTTAAAATATGTTAGATAACTCAATTTATATATGAATTTACACTAGAATATAATTTTGTTGCATTTTACAATGCAAGGGGACAAATAAAAATGTAAGCTTTGTCTACCTGACTAAACCAATATATCAGTGGAATAATGTAACCCATTTAGCTGTGCAGAATAATTGATATTTTCATGTTTAAATGGCTATGTTGGCACCAAGTAAACAAAGACACTACTATCAAGATTTTAAAAATAAATACTTAATTTCTCAATTATAGGATGTTATAAAACACAGCTCTTGAGATTTATATTTTAGTTTCTTTCTCAACCTAATGTGAAGCAGTATCACAGCTAAACAAGCCTCTGTACAGGCTTACATACAGATTTATAAAATTTTCAAGAACTACCAATTAATTTTTGCCCATGATTTCCACTATAGATTTGAACTTATGATTCACAGATACCAAACAGATAATGGGACAAGAATCAAGCGTAGGAGTATTTGTGCTTACAGATGCTAAGGTGTTGAATGTTAGAAGAGGAACCATGAAAACCATCTAGCTGTAGAATGGCACAATTCCACTCATCTTAAATAGACTAGGCAGTTTACGGAAGAATCTATACCAAATAAAAATTCACTTCATATGTGGAATATTGCTTAACTCAATACTGAGCTATAAACTTCTTACTCCAGCTTTGTTGAGTAGTTCTAATTCCTTCTGCAATTAGCCATTCTTTTGAATCAACCTAGCATACAGCTAGTTGATTGTTTAGGGAGATGGAGGAAAGGGAGATGGGAGAATACCCGGGAAGTGATTCAGAGTATGTATTGCCAAAAATTCTACACTGTGCATGCTATGCTTTTCCAAGTTGTCCTGTGCCCAATTAGAACCTGAATTTTTTTTCTTTAAAATAAAAATGAATTTCTGTCTAAAGCCCTTTGACTCCTACTACTGCTAATAAAGAATTCTCAGTCAGCAATTTGCAGTGTAGGAAAGCCAGGGATAATGGAACTGGGCAGCTTTTACAAGCAAAACAAAACACCAAAGAAAGGAAATAAAAAGGCTGACAAACAATGTAAGCTCTCCCATAAGGCTTATACTTATTTTCTCCTCCTTTAAAGTGTACCATAAAAAAGCTGAATTAGCTGTGACGATAATGATGCAAAGTTTTGATTATTACAGCAAATTATACCTTCACTATTCAGGAGAGGGCAAAAAAGTTTTGTGGCTCATCAAAAGAAGCTGGCAATAACAGCCAAGGCCACTGACACTTGTGGTGGCAGATTAAGCTGTGAGCAGACTCTAAATAAATTCCATTCTCCCCCATCCCTAAAATACACTATTCTGGCTTCTAAGACTGACTTGCATTCTATGCATGCCAGTACACTTTCCATTCAGGATCACTTATTTCAGAGGGAGACAGGGAGGGCAGTCTTCTGAATTAGGAAGCTGTAACAGATTAGTTCTGTGTGTGTGTGTGTGTGTATGTGTGTGTGTGTGTGTGTGTGTGTGTGTGTAATAGACTGTTAACTATGAATGATTACAGCCTCTGCTTCAAATTTAAATAAATCACATATTTTGTGAAATAGTCAAAATGTTTTTAAGTGAAAAAAAAAAGAAAAGTTGTGCGCTCATTTAATTTTTGAACCAGGAATTAGCCTTTCTGTCATCTAGAATATATAACTAACATCATTCTTTGAGAAACACAAAATAGTGTTTGCCAAGACATATAATTAAATCACCCGAAGTTTTCAAAGACACATGAGTTTACATAAGAATAAAATGCCCAAATTATCTTGTGAACTCTGATTTTCTTGATTAAATGAATTTTCTTTTTGTGCTGATAAGGTTTTTTAAAAGCTGTTTTGGAAAATGTATTTCCATTTAGAACAGAAATAAAAATATATAAATCATAAGACTTAGGGGAAAAACATGAAGCATATAAATTGTAATAATGCAAAGAAAACCATAACAATTCTAAAATGAAATTATAGAAAAGGAAACAATATTAAGGACAATAAACCAAATGTCATTAAAAATATTGACAATCTATTACAAATCCAGCATTATCATTCAAACTGAATTAACTAAGAGTACAGGGAAAAAAACTCATTTTAAACTAATTTTAATAAAAATAATTCCTTCACTACAAACAATTTTATGAGGTTAAAAAAATAAAAGAACAAGTGCGTATAGGGAAGAGTCTTTGGTAAGTCAATAAAATCTGTTTCTCCCATATTTAATGATATCCTAGTTTAATTTTATACATGTTTTATATTTTTCCATCTACAAATCAAAATAATGTTTCCAAGCTAACTAGTACACAAAGAATAAAAAATATGTTCAAATTTATAAGAATTCATAAATAACCGTAGGTACATATTGAGGAGACTAGCTTCCTATTGAGGAAAACTATCTTTACCCAGTTTCAGGAAGTGTGTCTTAAAGGCAAAAACATCCCCAATCACATCAGCCAAATCAACAATGGCAATTAAACACATGACAGACAAAGCCCTTCAAATCCAATGAAATGCCCTAGTGTATATCTCAGGTTGTTTAGTGACAGTGAAGCAAAGAAGACTCAAGGTACAGGCTCCTAAGGGATATAAATTTGATGGGCAAAATCTGCTTAGAGATCATTTATGTTCCATTCACAGAATAAGAATGAAGTTGAAACAAGGATTAGAAAATTATCTCTGAGGCTCATTATGGCATATCAGATATAAACTATGATCATATTAAAAATCTTGGCATTTTTCATTCTATGGTAAGATAAGATTGCAGATATTGTTTTCTCCAAAATACAATAATGAATTAAAACCACAATTAGGTTATTATCCCAGCTTCACTGGACTGCTTATACAACACAGAAGATACAGAAATTAAGGGGGAAAAAAGAATACTGACCTTGATCAGCTCCACAGTACAAATTACATCTTTCAATGTTAAAGATACAAAGATTCTTTAAAGGGTAACTTGGGATCATGCAGTAGATGGATTCAGTCAGAGAGGTCTATGCCTACCCCATGCCACACTGAGCTTATGGAAATTGTTGTTATAAAAAAACATGAATGAGAACAGACTTTTGTTAACATTTTCAAGTGTTTTTCTCATTAATGATACATATTTTTCTCACAAGTGTGTCACCAGTAAAATGTCTGGATACATAACTCAGAACACTTAGTATCCTGTTTTGAATAATATTATCAAATACTGCTTTTAAAAATTTCCCTGCTTTGAACAAAGCTTTATGGATTAAATCATATGAATAACAGCACTATTTACAATAGCTAGGACACAGAAGCAACCTAAATGCCCATCAACAGAGGAATAGATAAAGAAGATGTGGTAAATATATGCAATAGAATATTACTCAGCCATAAAAAGGAACAAAATAATGCTACTTGCAGAGACATGGATAGACCTAGAGACTGTCATACAGAGTGAAGTAAGTCAGAAAGAGAAAAACAAATATCAAATATTGTTGCTTATATGTGGAATCTAGAAAAATGGTACAGATGAACTTATCAGCAAAGTAGAAATAGAGTCACAGATGTTGAGAACAAACTTATGGTTACCAAAGGGGAAGTGGGGGGTGGGACGAACTGGGAGATTGGGGTTGACATATACACACTACAATGTATAAAACAGATAACTAATGAGAACCTATTGTTTAGCACAGGAGACTCTACTCACTGCTCTGTGGTGACCTAAACGGGAAGGAAATCTAAAAAAGAGTGGATGTATATATACATATAACAGATTCACTTTACTGTACAGCAAAAATTAAAACACTGTAAAGCAACTATACTCCAATAAAAATTTTTTGAAAAAGAAAAAAAAATCACACAAATATAAAAGGGCAGGGCTTCCCTCGTGGCGCAGTGGTTGAGAGTCCTCCTGCCGATGCAGGGGACACGGGTTCGTGCCCCGGTCCAGGAAGATCCCACATACTGCGGAGCGGCTGGGCCTGTGAGCCACGGCCCCTGAGCCTGCGCGTCCGGAGCCTGTGCTCCGCAACGGGAGAGGCCACAACAGTGAGAGGCCTGCGTACCGAAAAAAAGAAAAAAAAAAAAAAGGCACATGTTCATTTAAATGGACTTCAACCATTCTCTCTGCAAAATTTTATCAAAGTTATAAAATCATTCACTAGTATATTACTTTTATTAATAAAGATTAATTATAGTTGTATAAATTAATCAGAAGTTTATAAATGGCCTCTGTAATGGACTGAATTGTGTTCCCTAAAAATTCATATGTTCAATCCCTAACTCCCAGTGTGACTGCATTTGGAGATGGGGCCTTTATGGAAGTCATTAAGTTTCAATGAGGTCATAAGGGTGTGCACTAATCCAATAGGACCAGTGTCCTTATAAAAAGAGGAAGAGACACTAGGGATCTCTCTCTGAATCTCATGCACGTGGAAAAGGACATGTGTGGACACAGTGAGTAGGCAGCCATTTACAAGCCTAGGAGAGAGGCCTCTGAATGACATTTACCTTGCTGGCACTTGATCTTGGCTTTTTAGCCTCCAGAAATCAAAAAAGTAAATTTCTGTTATCAAGGCCATCCAGCCCATGGCATTTCCTTATGACATCCCTTGCATACCAAAACAGTCTCTATAAATACTAGTTTTTGTTCTTTAACTACTTAGCCATAGAAGGTTAAGGAAGTCATTTAATTTCTGTGAACTTCCATTTTTTTTCATTTACAAAATAAGAGGGGTAGGCTGGCTAAGGGTTGGTGAATATAAGACATACATGCCACCACTCTTTTTTTTTTTTTTCGGTACGCAGGCCTCTCACTGTTGTGGCCTCTCCCGTTGCGGAGCACAGGCTCCGGACGCGCAGGCTCAGCAGCCATGGCTCACGGGCCTAGCCGCTCCGCGGCATGTGGGATCTTCCCGGACCGGGGCTTGAAGCTGTGTCCCCTGCATCGGCAGGTGGACTCTCAACCACTGCGCCACCAGGGAAGCCCTGTCACCACTCTTTTTGTTTCCTTGCTCACAGGAGACAAACTGTTCCTGGTAACCATGCTCAGTCAATGAGAATTGTCTTGTGAGATGAAGCCTATTCATCAGGGCAGTTATATTAAATGCCTTTGGTAACTAATTGGAAATATAAGGGAATTAATCATAAGATATATTGTCTCAAAGATGTTTTATGGAAGTTATGAAAATTGATACATTCTTAGCTACATAAAGTACCTTGGGCCTTGAACTTTCAAGGATGCTGATTTTTCATTGGAATTAATGGAAATTAAGAAAATGTGTAAAATACTGGTAATATTATTCTAATTTTTACTTCTTATTACATTAGGAATTTTATCCTCCTACTCTCAAACCCCAAGTCTTATTCATATTTTAATGTTCAGAATTATGAATCCATTTACACTTCTGTTAAAAAACATAACCCTTGGGCACTAATTGCCTTAAATACTGCACGCATTCACATCGTTTCGGCCATAATGTCAATAGTAACAAATGATAGATCTTTATCTCTAGTTCTACTTATTCAAGTTCTCACTCTTTACCTTTTATCAAATACTCAAAATTTCTACCTAATAAAAATCACCCTCAAACTAAATATATTTATTACCTAATTTTATTTCCCCCACATATCAATTTTTTCTTAGCTGACTGTTGATGCAACAAGCACTATGAATTTAAAGATTGCATGGTGACTAACTCAATATAAACTGGAAATAGGATAGGGGTGAAACATGTTACAAAGTCCCAGGAGTTTTGTTTCCTATGTGTCCCATACTCTAGATTTTCACTGTCCACCCACATTGAGAAAGGTGCTGATGCTTTTCCACCACTTTATTGGTCCTACTGGGATCTATCTCTTTTAATCCTCTCATCCACCATCTTCAGATTCATCTTTACACGTATCATTACATAGTACTTTCCTGTTTAAGCATCATGAATAGTTCCCTTATTACTTTATAATAAATTGAATCTAAATTCTCTTGGTAGCTTTCAAGGCCTTCAAAAATCTGACTGTACTCTTCCTAGCTATCTAAATACATTCTCTGCTCTATGCAATCCAGTTTTTTTATTATCTCTAATACTTGCAAATGCTCAAAACTGTTTTTCTTTGCATATTCGTTTCCCATTGCCTATACTCTGCTTCCTTCTAACTACCTCATTTTTAATTAAACAAATATGAATTTATCATGCACCATGTGCCATCTTTTGGTATCCAACACAAATTCCACTGTATTCATGAAGTTTTTCCTGAATATACTAGCACTCACTCAATTGTGATCATCATTACAGATAATTTCAATAGCTACACTTTTTGAAGTGCTCACTATTGCCACATAGCCTGTTAGGCAATTTACATACACTATTTCTTTTTTTTTTCCTCAACCCCTCTGTGGGTTTATATTACACTTATTCCACAAATGATGAACCTGAGGCTCAGAGCCCTCATAACACTTAGACCAAACCATAGGAATTAGGATTAGATCTCTATTGATTTCTGTGGGTCATTATTACTTAGTGTCCCTAATTAGATTCTAAGTGCTTTGAGGACAATAAACGTGCCTTACTTGTTTTTGTATCCCTCTAGTACTCAACACTGTGCTGAACAGTTGAAAGTTCATCAATTACATTTAGTTGATTAGTAAGTTCAATGTTCCAAGCTAGAACTTCAGGTTGCTCAGGCCATACGAGCGAGACTTCTCCCCCATGAAAGTCTCACTTTGAGCTAAGAGGCTCATTCTTTTCACTCCACTTAAAGAAAGAGAAAAGAATTCATCAAAGAGATAAAGCATTAGGTAGTCAAGAAAATGGCTTGTGTGAACAACAGGAAAATTGAAATTTAGTAGCAAGGTTGTTCTTTGATGAAGGTTTTTCTACATGAAAAAGTAAGACCGTAATAGTATATAAAATATTTTTAAAATATAATGAATTTTCTCACTTTAAAACTTAAAGAATGCAGTGTTGGCATAGACTAGAAGACCTAGGCCTTCATTTACAGTGTTGGAGAGCCTGGAAACCCAAACTGAAAACCAGATGGCAGCAGGCCAAGTTTAACTGAGTCCTCTACCAACCAGTCCTATATCTCATGTCCCCTTTCTCCTTACCTAATGGAAAACAGGAAAACCTGAAATAAAAAATAGGTAAGTCCTCTCTTTTCTGTCAATAGTTATTTATGGTCCTCACAGGGTCATGGATACAAATTGAATTTAAATTTATAAGCTGATTCCCATTAACTGGCTTGAATTCATCATAAATAAAAATATGAAACTATAGCCCAACTGATTTGATTCAAGGTGTAGGACCTCTACTGACACTGAACAAAAAACTCCATGTTGACCTCAAATGCTATAGCAATCCAAGTTTTCTTTGCCTAGCTTGTAAGGTCTGCCATGATATAATGACTAACTATATCTCTGGCCATCACTATAGCTATGCACAGTTACTTGCAATTCTTTGTACGCTACATCTTATCTTCTACCCCCATGCTGTTGTACACGCTCACCCCTTGCCTGGAATAGCTTGTTCCCCCAAACATCTCTCAAGATGAGTTTAACACTATGCTAAACAGCAAAACAAAATCAAAAAAAAAACTAATATTTAAAGTAACAGAAGCAACTTCCAAAGTTAACTCTATTAAAACAATATTTTTTGTACTTGAGAATTAAAATGATATAAATGATAATGATGATAATTGATGACAAGACTAAATAACATTTATTAAGTGGTCTGCATATCCCAGACTCTCTACTGAAATCCTTATGTGCATTATCCAATATAATACCAAACATAAACCCAGTGAGACAGATACAATATTATCCATATAGAGAATGGGGAACAAGGATAGAGTTTAAGGAAATTGTCAAACATTATACAGCTAGTTAATATAACAGAGCCCAATCTGAACTCAGTTACAACTGATTTGATACTATAGTGTGAAGAGAGCACCATTCAAAATACTACACTTCTATAATGCCTTTAGTTAAATTATTAATCAAATTATAGTAATGACTTTTCTTAGGAAACATCTTAATTTTTTTTGCAGTCAATGAAACTGGGAATAAATCTACAATAATAATAATAGTAACAGTTTTCATCAGTATTGTGTGCTGTTTTATTTACTCAAAGATGATTCCAGGATTTTTACAGCTTCTATTACAGCTTATTAAGCAAAGTAGTCAAGAATGAAAATACTAAGAATAATTTTGTAGCAGTTTAAATAATTTTAAAAGCTAAAAAGTTACAAAAAAAGAGGAATTGGCATTTTTCTTTTTTTGAGATGGTTGAAAGCTGATAAAATCAATGGATGTAGTATATAAAATAACTATGATTTGATTTAAATATATGTAATTACTGCAAACACAGATGTTTATGCAAAAAAAAATGAAGCAGAGACACTTTTTTTAGTGACTAATTTTTAGAAAACCAATGATAATGTAAATTACATAACGTCTTTGGCTAAATCATTTCTAAAACCTTAAGAGATTCTCCTGTCTGTGAAGGAAGTCAGTGATAAGTGGTAACAATCTTTAAACAAAATATAGAAATGATCAACAACAAAAGATTAAGGGCATGGCCAACATGGTGTAACAAAACAAAATAAAACAAAACCAAAAAATTCAGCAATCTGAAGGGTGTATATATATCACTTCCCATTATGTCTCTGTGCAGTTCTTAAAGGTTTGAACTTGGATAAATGCAAATGATGTTGTATGTGTGTGCTTTCTGTTCAAGGCTTTCAAAGTTATCATTTTTCATATCACCCAGATTTTTAAAAGGCTGACTTTTTAAGTCAAACTAACTGAAAATGTTGTGAATATAAAAACACATTCACATATCATTAAAGAGGAAGAGGTGGTGTATTACAAGATAAGTGAGATAAGTGACAAGGATGGTGTACATTCTGTTGTTGACTCCCAGAAGGGTACTCATTAATTTGTCTTTCTACTCTGCTTTCAGAAACCAACAAGTAAAGGAAATTGTATATGATTTGGGGTTATGTAATTTTCTTCAGTAACTGAGTTACTTTGTGACAGAACTACAGCAGATAGTGCCCAAATTCACAGGGGAAATTAAGAAAGACTGTTAATTTAGATATTTACTGAGATGTTTATATATATAAAATGTATGGGTCTTATGTGATATTTCCAAAATCATAAAGGTGTACTAAAATGACTAAAGTTTACGAAACACTTAAGTGTCTCTGGCAATTAAAAATATTGACGAGGACACTAATACTATCAATACATAGAATTTCAAAAGTCTCAGCAGAACCAATGCTCCTTGTCTAAATCAATGAGAAAAAAAATAAATCCTACATTGAGTATAAAAATCTCTGATAATCCTACCTCAAATATGGAGCTACTTCACACTATCAGAAAACATTAAAATATTTAGCAAATATTAACTGCAAGAGATACTTCTTTTTTTTTAATAAATTTATTTATTTTTCGCTGTGTTGGGTCTTTGTTGCTGTGCGCGGGCTTTCTCTAGTTGCGGTGAGGGGGGCAATTTACTCTTCGTTGCGATGCACGGCCTTCTCATTGTGGTGACTTTTGTTGCCGAGCACCGGCTTGGCACGCGGGCTTCAGTAGTTGTGGCACTCAGGCTCAGTAGTTTTGGTGCGGGGGCTTAGTTGCTCCATGTAATGTGGGATCTTCCCGGACCAAGGCTTGAACCCTTGTCCCCTGCATTGGCAGGCAGATTCTTAACCACTGTGCCACGAGGAAAGTCCCAACAGATACTTCTTTATGTTTGACATGAATCTGGGAAATCAGGCTTGACAGAGTTGCCTTCATCGATTTGAACATCATCATGCAAATAATTTTTTTTCTTTCCTTGGTCAAATTTTCTCAACTATCAACATTTCTCCTTAGTCTTATTTATCTCTTTGATTGTTTTTGTGGTTCCATGTTTACTACTTCTTCAAAGTTTTGACAGTATTAACTGAATAGAGTACAGGGCTGTCCTGCACACTTAGACTAACACATGACCTATACCAGATGAAAATTATATTATATCCTATGCACTACCAATGTATTAGCTAACAATTTATAAAGTTCTGCCCAGAAATGCAGTAATATCTATAACCATTTATGATAGAATTTGGCACTAAACATCTAGAAGTGAAGACTTTAGTTTCATTTTAAAAATGAAGAATCTAGATGTTCTTAAATACTATAATATATTCATTATTATGACCCCCAATTGTCTTTTCTTTTACAATTTTGAATATTTTATAATATCATTATATTTATAGTGAGTAAAATCAATACCCACATTATCTACCACTCAGCATCAGGAGTGAAGGGTTCATTTTTTTGTGAACTCACAGTTGAAACCTTCAATCCTTAGCTGATATTTTCTAGCAAAGTACTTTATTTGATTATCTAAAGAACTAGGACAAATACTAAGTGTTGTAAAGCATTAGTAAAAATAAGTGAATCCCACGGAACAGTCACCTTCAAAGTCATTATTAAGTTATCCTATGCTCATTTGTTCATGTTTTAAAAAGATTTCCATTTCCACCCAACAACAAAGTAGTTTTAAATATGCCAGCAACCACATAATGATAAGAAATAGAACAGCTACGTGAGGTTCAGGAACAGCTTCTTTATTCAAATCTCCATGGATTAATAAATGAGTATAATGCACCATATCTAAATGTATTATGATAAAAATTTATAAATGCAGAGAAACAATGTAAAAAAGACTCAATGTTTATATAGATCACATTTAGTATCATCTGATAATAATTGAGAATATCTTGAGCCAGAAAGATCTTTTTAAAAAATCTGTGTCAATGTTATTGCCAAAAAGGCCATTTCCACAGCTCTTTATTTTAATAAGCTGTTTTTGGCAAAGGAAGAAAAGAAAATGAAAAAACATCAAATGGACAAGATATAACAAGATAAAAATGGCAAGAGAAAGAATCTAAATTAATCCCTTTGCCATGATATTTTCAAACAGAAAATTCAAGTTTCTAATCACATTTATTTTCCTTCCATATAACTCTTTACTGTGTGTGTGTGTATGTATACACATGCACGTGTATGTTTCTGTACTGTCCAGAGAGAGGTTGAAAGAAATATGACAAAACATTATAAGCATTTTTTAATGTTTAAAATAAAGCACAAAATGAACATACTGCAAAGTCATACCTACCAGACACCTGTTTCAGTAATATCTTTAAGATGCAAAAAGCACAAAAGAATGACTTAAGTAGTAGTGCTAAGGACAGCAAATCTCTTTATAGCTGCCACCTAAATAACACTTTGTAAAATCTTATATTTTTCTGCTGTACTGCTGCATGATCACGGAAATATAACTCACACAAATACATACCCATGTTATGTGGTAGGAACAGACTCATGATTGAGGTACTGGTTTAAGAAATGAACATTAGGAATGTAGTTCACTTGTTTTAAGATAGTGTACTTAACAAAATATGTTTTGAAAGTATACACTTTAACTATACTTGCGTATTAAATTTTTATTAAATATATTTATATTAAACATATTTTATTTAAATTAAATTATTACCCATAGTAGTTTTCTTTCAGGAATCAGGCACTTTGGAAATGTGTAAATCTTTAACATTTATAATTGCTATGTTGCATCCGTTTTTTAATAATTGTCAAAGTTACATTTGGAATACTATAGCAATTGATGACACTTGGTTCCAATTAGAGATTGAATTAAACATTTTGTTTCTTCCTATTTTATTTAAAGCCTACACATATAATATTCTCAAAGTTAAGAAAAGGTTCATTCACCATTTCATAAAACAAAATCATATATTGACTGGTCAGAACTGGATCAATATGAATTTCCTAAAGCAAAGACTGTGGACAGGAGCTAGAGGGTTTATTTTCTGTGGTCCTTGTTTTGTTAAAAATGATTGTTTTTTTCACAATTCACATTCCAACTGAAAAACTGTGATGGTTAAATGTATTTCTGTATCAAATGAAAAGTTCAGATTAATTATTGTTCATTTTTTTTGCTATTTAAAACACTGACAAGCTTAAAGCATTATCTATCTTTAATAGGAAGAGTAACTCGAATTATCCTAAACATAAAGAAAATACCAAACCAGAGCCCTATAAAAGAAGGTGATCAGAAGGTTACATACAAAGTCAAAGGAGGTTAGTTCAGAAGAAGTAATTGTGCCTTAAATGATTAAGGAATCACTTCTAGGGATGTATTTTCACTCTTTGTTGGAGAAGCGCGCAAAAGGTAACGTCAACACAATCTTTCTCATCTGTGTAAGAGCTGTCAGACAATCCTATGTGGTCAATTGTCCTGTGTTGCTTGGAAAACCATAAACAAACTAAGTGAAACTATTACTTATATATGTGCAATGTGAGAAAGACATTGATTTTTCCATGTTTTCCCTCCCAACCTAAAAGATAGAGGGTTACTTAACTTGCAAGTAATTGCATTTCTTCAAATGACACCAAATCAAGCACCTTGAGTTAAAACTGGACTCTGCCAAGCAACCAGTCATGTCCCCAGCCGCCTCGTTAGACTTACTCATGATAGAATCACATTATGCCCAGGAAAAACAAAATTGGGCCCTCAATAAAAACCCAATTGAGCTGTCTAGGCATAGCTTAAAATTAACAAAAATTTTAAAAAGTCACAGAAACACAGAACTGATAGATACACAGAACAGATTAGTGGCTGCCAGAGGTGGGGTTTGTGGGGGGGGGGCAAAATGGGTAACAGGGTCAAAAGGTACAAACTTTCAGTTATAAAATAAATAAGTCCTGGAGATGCACTGTACAGCATGCTGACTGTAGTTAATAATAATTGCACTGTATATTTGAAAGTTGCTAAGGGATTAGGTCTTAAAAGTTCTTATCACACACAAAAATGTGTAACTATGTGTGGTGATTCATGTTAACTGGGCTTATTGTGGTAAAATTTTGCAACATATACAAATATTGAATCATTATGTTGCATGCCTGAAACTAATATAATGTTATATGTCAATTACATCTCAATAAAAATAAGTAGAAAAAATTAAAAATAAATTCACCTATACATGTATCTCATATATAACCAACCTTTGACTAAGTCAAAAGTTCAGAATTTTTAAATTAATTTTCTGATACTTCAATAATAAATATATTCTACTATCCAGAACTAACTTATATTAGTTTTGTTTTACATATTATAATTTGCTTCTTTTTTAAAACTTAATATTAAAAAATAAGTTTCCCACAGCACTTTAGTGTCTGTGTTATATTCCACAGACCCTCACTACTCAAAATGTGGTCCACGAACCAGGACCAATAGCATCACATGGGAACCTGTTAGAAATACAGAATTTCAGATCCCAACCCAGGACTATGGAGTCAGAATCTGCATTTCATAAGAATATGCACATACACACACACTCACACATATTGTACCTCTGCATATATATGTATGTATAAACCATAACACAATTTTAGAAGTATTTTCATAAACCATGTGTGAAAAATAAATTTTTCCTGCAATACAACTTTTCAATAGACAATGTGAAGTATACAACATATGTACTACTCATATATTACAATTATACATATATAATTATACACTACTGTATACTTGATTTTGTCCTATCATAAAGTTCAGGGTTTTTATAATTTTGCTATTTTCAGTAACCATTCAATGAATATATCAATTCACATGTATCTTTTACCTCCATTTCAGAACATTTCTTTTAGAATGATTTCTTGAAATGAAAATATTGGAATAAAGAACTTGACACTGAAAAAAAAAAAGAACTTGACACTGTAATGCTTCAGGCACAAACTTCTGAAGTGTTTTCTAAATTACATAAATAAGCAACATTTTATCTGTACTTATAGCTGCATTATTATTTGCTTAATAACAGATGTTTAATTAACAAAAAAAGGAATGGCATCTCATTTTTAATTTGCATTTATTCTATTGCCAGGAAATTTAAACTTTTTATGACATTTTTCATTTTCATATTCTTCTTTTGTGAACTTTTTTTGTTTTCGGTATGCGGGCCTCTCACTGTTGTGGCCTCTCCCGTTGCAGAGCACAGGCTCCGGACACGCAGGCTCAGCGGCCGTGGCTCACAGGCCCAGCCGCTCCGCGGCATGTGGGATCTTCCAGGACTGGGGCACGAACCCGTGTTCCTTGCATCGGCAAGCGGACTCTCAACCACTGCGCCACCAGGGAAGCCCCTTTTGTGAACTTTTATGTCAACTTCCTTTCCCAAAACACTGAGGACTTAGTATTTTACTATCAACATTATATATTCTCTATATATTAAGGGTATTATACCTTTGTCTGGAAAGAGGTGAGTTTTTCCTGCTTTACTCCTTTTTATATTGGGATATTTGTATAGTGCTTTTGACTTCTATGTGGTTAATAAAACTGGTCAACTTTTTCTATTGTTTTCAGGCTTAGAAAATCTTTATCCACCTAGATATTCAAAAATAATAAATCAAATATGTTTTTCTTTTTCTATAGTTTGGCATTTGCAATAATCACAAATTAACATGGAATTTATATGCTTTATATGCAATATGATGAATACCTAGCATATTTTTTCTTTTGTTTTACCAATTAGACATCGACTGGTCTGACCCACTACAACTATTTTGTGATGAAAGGCGCATAGTTATTAACTCTAAGAATAGAGACACACATTTTTTTTCTTCTCTGTATTTCTGGCAAATGTTCTACTAATTCAAAGTTTTTGGGGGGAAGGAAGGAAGAAAAGAAGGAAGGAGGGAGGAAGAAAGAAATGAAGAAAAAACAAGAAGGTTTTAGAACTCTTCTCTAATTTGTAAAATATATAAACTTAGTTTTTCAGTACACTCTATTGACTATCAAATATTTTTTAAGAATTATTATATGGTCACCACATTACCAGGAATTGTGTGGATACATGGATAATTTTAATATGCAGTTCTTGGTCTCAGGAGTTAAAATTCAACTCTGGAGACAAAACATACAGAACTTTAAGGTGTTAAATCTGCTAGCTTTCAGAGATTCAAGAAAAGAAAGAAAAGTGTTGGGAAGAAAAACTGAAGGAAGCTTTGCGCCAGCAGGGAGATTGGAGTTTTACAGTAGATGGGGAGTGCATTCCAGGTGGAAGTAATAAATACAAAGCACCTGTTTAGTTATCTGTGTTATCTAAGAAAATTCTTACCACATTTACTGTAATTACTGAAGTACATATCGTGGCTTCCCAACTGACCACAGGTTGATGGTAAGAACCACAGTTACGTATTTTCAATGTCCTACAGAGTTCTGAGCACAGTTGCTTTGTCTGTTGTCATTGCTTAATGGACATTGGTTTTAATTGCTTTTGATTTTATGTACAAGTTTTCTTAAATATTGTCTAATCCTGACTGACTACTATTCATTTTACCAGTATCCTTAAGTTGTAATTTAGAATAAAGATGTCCCCAAATTTATGAGAGGCACCACTTTCCAGCCCCAGCAGTTACTAGCTCTTAATGAACACAGAAGCTGCTTTTTCTTCCCTCAAGCGAAACATCATAAAAGTAAGCGACAGAAGTTGTGACCCTATCTGTGGAAATTTATGAGACTCATTTGCAGACAGACTGAGTTACAATGTTATTGTAACACCTCATCAAAATTCTTGTCCAGATTTTAAGACAAGTGGACTGGCCTATAACTACTGGGATCACTTCAACAACTTACCTAGAGAACAAAATAACCCTTTTCAGTTAACTCTGGTTATTTCTCTCGGCTGAGGGAGTATATAAGGGAAAGGGGTCCTAATGATCTAGGACAGGGAGGTAAAGGCCTATAATATCATCTCTACTATTCTGCTTCCAAAGAGACAAGAATCCTGAAATGACTATGACATTACATTAGCAGAGAAACTGATGAAAATTTCATGTCTAAAGGTTCATTTGATTTTCTTCTATCAGCTCAAAGCCATTTAATAGGTATGTTTTAATTTAATAACTATTTCAATACAGCAGTATATATGTAAGAACAAATTAAATATATTTAAACACAAAATGGCAATAATTTGTGCTGGCATAATGACATAATTATAGCGTTAATTTTCACTGTTCATTTCCACCTAACACCAGTTTTCTAAAAGTAATGGAAACCAATATGGATTTTCCTAAGAAAACATCTGGCAGTTAAATTTCAGGAGAGAATTTCAGCATGAGAAAATGCTGTAAATGCAAAGAAAGACTAGAATTATTGTTCTTAAATTCCATGCTTGTGGAGCAAGAAAATATATATATATGTATCTAGTAAACTAGAAGATGTTCCATAATATATTATTTTTATTATATTTAAAAGAGAAAGAATTGTTTATGTAGCTGCAATCATGTTTATGACAGAAAAACTCAACAATACTTTCAAACTAACTAGAAGATTACATCTTAATGCAAATAAACAACTTAAGTAAACTAATTCAGCTGTGATTGATCTAGGGCTGACAAATTAAATTTTAAAAACTGCACACAGTGGCACTTTAAAAGCTTTTTTGCAAAATATACTTCAGCATATTGAATAAATGCATCATACCTGTTAGGCTTAACTCTATATTTAAAATCAATTCTAATTAGGGTCGGGAGTTAGGTAAATGAATTCAAATGTATAGTACATAGTGCTTCGATCAAAGGATGCATAGGAGAAACCAGGTGGGCAAAGATGCTGAATGCATTTCTCACTCATGGACAAACCAAGTTTTCCTTTCTAAATGAACTATGAAAATCCTATTTTTCTGTCTATATGAGTCAGCACCTAATCCAAACATTAAAACAAGCCCATGCGTGATCACCATTATCTGTATAAATTAAGCAACCCTCTTCTTGACATAAAATAAAAAAGCCTTCTTTCAGTTATTACACTCATTTAAATTCAAGGACTGGAATTCTTGCTATTATTTCTAGTTGCTATTTTCAACTTTCTGGTTGCTATTAATAGCAAAGTTGTAAATCAATCATGAGAGAAAAGGTAGTTGTAAATTTTTTCTCAATATTTCACAATATTAGTATAAGTTCAAGTAAAAAGAGCTGGGGAAAACCCCCAGGTTCCTACATTCAAGGAAAATGCAATTAATAACATGAAATTTCCAAACAAAATTTGTATGTTGAAAATTTTGATTTTAAGTTATCCCACATCCAAGGTTTGACAGTCTTATATAATAGGCCAATAGTTTTATCCACATTAAAAAATATATATCTGGGTTATTTATATTTCTTTTCATGAAAACAATGTTTTGCCTAACACCCTTATTTTCTGTATTTGCTGAAATGTTAAGATAGGCGACCTCCTCCATGTATCTTCCTCTCCCTATGCCCTCCCACCCTGATCCTCAGGTTTCTCTCACCTCTTCTCACTTGGTACCTTCTACTTAAATGTTTTTATCAACTCCCATGGATTCACCTTCTAGGTAAACACTTATTTCCTAACTTCTATACTTGATCTATACCTCTTTCTTAGCATTCAGGTGCCATTATATACTTATACTCTTGCTCTCCTTGATATCTAATTGGCACATCAAATACTAACTGATCACACACATCCTAGAATCTTACTTCCTTTCCTTCTCCAGATTTGAGGTGAGATATGGCACAATCACCTACCCATCTTCTTAGTACGGACACTGTGTGTAACCATGCCCTGTCAGTTAAATCTGCCAAATAAATCTTGAACTCATTCCTCTTTCCTTAAATGGCAATCAGAAAACCTTCTGCTCACTCTCCATACTAACAAGAGAGTTCTCTTTCATAAAATCAGATATACTTTCCTATCAAAAATTCCATTAATAAGTTTAATCATCTTCTCCTGAAGGAAAATTTCTGGACATGAAATGAATGTTTCTAGGCCCCAACCATACTTTATATTCTACCATTTACTCTAACTTGCCTTGTTATTACATGTATCACTACTCCCCTTGTTCTTTTAGAATTAAGTGATCATTTTTTATTCAAATGTTTTTATTAGTTTGTTTCCACAATACTAATATCAATAATATATTTGGCTATAGGAGTTACTAAGTTGTCTTGAAATTGTGTTTCTCCGATTATCTCCCTACTTCATTAGAGCAGTGATTTTTATCTTGTTCATCTGTTTATCCTCCGTGTTTTGCACTGTGCCTGTTATAGGTTTTTAATAGATTTTGAATGAATCATTAAATAAATGATTGTATGAATGACGTAGATTGTATATATGTATATACGTATAAAAGTGTATAGTTTTTTCTATCTCCTTGGCTTGGTACATAGAACAAGGTAATATCTATCTTTTCTGGGCACAAAACCAATAATAAATAAGCCCTTAGCCGTTTGCTGGATTATTTACCTAATATCAAATGTAGTTTAAAAAAAAGTTGCCAGAAGCCACAACAAGCAGAAAGCAAGGATATACGCAATCAACAGTGTTGAAGAGTTTCGGTCTCACGTCTAGGACATGATGAAACAATAAGACCTTTTAATGTCTTTATATCCTCTATTCATTCTCCCCAAGATGAGCTCTAACTAATTCTGAAAGATATCCGTCATTTATAGAACTTTCATAAAGAATTAGAGTGTATGTAGACTCACTGATTTGTAATGATAACATTACTAGACCAGGAAAACAAAAGGAACAAAATAAAAACTATAGAAGTAAACAAAATAAAACAGAAAAAATGGCTAATAAGCTAAAAAAATGGCTAATAAGCTAAAAAAATGGCTTATAAGCTAAATGACTTATAAGATAGAAGTATAGCAATTAGGACTTTTGTAAATATTTTCTATCTCAACTGTAATTTTACATTGATAAATCTGTCTTCTGCAGCCGCAAGGCACAGGGATATTAGCTCGGTGCTTTGTGACAGCCTGGAAGGGTGGGATGGGGAGAGTGGGAGGGAGGGAGACGCAAGAGGGAAGACATATGGGAACATATGTATATGAATAGCTGATTCACTTTGTTATAAAGCAGAAACTAACACACCATTGTAAAGCAATTATACCCTAATAAAGATGTTTAAAAAAAAAAAAAAATCTGTCTTCTGCTATTGGAAAATATTTGAATCTTTGACATTTTTAATACAATTTATTCTGAAAGTTCTGTAAGAGAATCAAATGTTATATGTCTGCACATACGCTTTGATTTCTCAAGAGTACACTTGTTTTGGTTAATGTGAACAACTCAGCAACAAGGATGATTACCAGCAAACACTGGTTGCATACATACTATATGAAGAGCACTGTACAGTGAACTAGGTGTATACAGAAATCAAGCTTAAAACATGTTTTCTGATCCCTTAAGGCTTACCACCTAGAAGTAATAACAATATTAGAATGTCCCCAAGCATTACAACATATTGCAAGCAAATATCTTCTTTGATATGCCTTTAGAGTGCATAAAATGATGCTAGTTAGATGACTTGATGTATCAAGTGAGTATAAAATATTTAGTTGAGAGGTAATTAGTAAGCACCTTACTAATCTGACTGTAGTACCTAGAGTTTTATGAAAAGATACCTAGAAAGTAGGGCAGGAGTGAATGATTTTCTGATTCAATAGGAACTAGCTGTAACTCAGAACAACAAATTGCCTGCAGAGAAAGTGGAGGTCAGAAAACTCTTCCTTTCTAAAGCATTTTATTTGCAGTGGTTGGAATAGGGGAAAAACAGATCCTTTTAAACAATTAGATTTGAAAATTAAGACATAATTGATAGATGGGAGGATGTTGAAGTGAGCATCAAACACATAGGTTAAATGATTTAAGGATGGTTCCATTTATCTTGGAGTTCTCCTTGACAAGATACCCAGAACTGGGCAGAGAGGAATTTTGAGGAGACAAAACTCAGAGGGTAAAAAGGAAGCTTAAAGAGGTTATGACCATTTACTTCCAGAGAATAGTCAAGAGTAGACTGGAGGGGACAAAGCTAAGTATCATAAAAACAGGCTACGGCTAGAACCAGAGGAAACATTTCTCAAGATAGAAAAATATATCCTGTTAAATGTGACACAAATAGAGGCAAGATATTTAATTTGTACTTTGGAGTTGGTACCATTTAATCTATGTTTTGACATATTGCTTAAAAAATAAAGTAAAAGTTCATAGAAAATGAACCATTTTCTTTATTTTTTTTTTAATTGCTAGAGCTAGCTCTGCTACTAATTTGCTGGATGACTTAGACGGTTCTTAATTTCCCTGGACCTTGGTTTTCTCATCTATAAATACTGTATTGTATTAGACAGTTGTTAGGGTGCCTTTCTGCTCTAAAATGTTATAGTTTGATCTTTTGTACACAAAGCAAAATGAGTCGGTACTGTGTACCACTTTTACAGAAATGTACATCATTTATGACATATCTCTTTTTATCATTATTTTTATAATTATTTTTGAACATGTTATGTTTCATGTCTTAAGTGTATATCTCCCTTACCCAAGATGACCATATAATTTAATGTCCGAATAGGCTCCCTTTTGTGTGAAAGGATGTATTATCAATAATTATGTCAGCACAGAGGTATGAATTTGGACAGTTCTGGACAAATTAGAGCTTGCAGTTTTCCTATCCAAACACATGACAGTACATTCTATATACAAAATAGGCAATAGAATATTGCTATATAAATAAATGAATGGAATAAATATGTTCCTGTTATTTTTGGAATACTTTGTATTTGCTAAGCACCCTCCTAGGCACTTGGAATATAGCAGTGAACAAAACAGACAAGTCTCCATAGATCTTATGTTCTAGTGCACAGTATAATAATAATTATTAACAATAATTATTACTATTATCATGTTAGTAACCATTTATTGGACATATGTTCTAGGCATTGTACCAAAATTTACCTCTTTTTGTATATAATTCGAAATACCATTCAGAGCTTCATGTAATTGCTAACCCCTAAAAACATACAACCAATAAGTTTACAAAAAAAAAAAAAACACCTGAAATTCGGAAAACATAATTAAAATGATCCAATGACTCATGCACAGAGCCACGAGTCAAATCCACATCTATCCTACCCTAAAAGCCATGCTCTTGACTGCTACGCTACCTATCTCTAGAGGAAAAGAAAAATAGTTCAGTATACCAATGAGAATAAAGAGATCCATAGAGATTAAGTGATTTTCTTCCTTAGTAATGAAATGACCAAGTTGAAGAGGCTGGGAAGAAAAATTTGTTACTTTAAATGAGGAAAAGCTGGTAATGCAGAATCTTAAATTACTAATCAATCTGTAAGTTATACTGTAACATCTCAGGAATTTTCATTTAATAGTCACACTGCAAAAGGAATTATCACTGTCATTGAGTTTATAAAGGATTCTTACATTGTAGTTCTTCAGGGCAGAGAGTTCATTTATTAATATTTTAAGTATTATGCAAGATTGTATAAATCCATTTAAACAGTTTTAAGAAGTATTCTAAATATCGAGTTTTATTTAATTTTGTTTTCGTTGCTGTTTAAAAGATAAAAATAAATTCCCACCTGTTGTCTCTCAGGGAATTTTCACACAAAAAATGAATCAATGTATAAAGTATTTCTAAACTAAGAACTCTGTCAAAATAATATGTTTAGAAAATCTGTTCTTTTTTCTTTTGCTTCATTTATATTGCTCAAATACCACTGCTGACCTAAATGCTAGAAAGAAAAGCTATGCTATGTCCTTCAATATATAATGAAGGATTACAGAATGTAATTCACTGAAATGGAAGATTATAAAATCTAATACATATGCAGTTTTCTTCAAATGGATTTCTGAACACTTTCTCTAGGACACTGCTCAAAAGACATTACATTTTCTTAATTTCTTTACTGGTACTGGATATTTTCCATGAGTCTCCTTTTCTTTTTCCCCTTTGTCATTAAATTTAATACTTTCAGATACAAGGAAGGCTCAAGCTCAAGAAATGGAGTACATTAATTGCTTTTTTTAGTCCAAAGCTCTTAAACTGTAAGTAAGACAGTTGTGATGTGAGTATTCTGTATAGAATCAGTTACATGAAAGTAGCTATTTTAATAGTTTTATAACAAATAACAAATGCTCAATTCCTTTCAAGCGCACATTTAGATCTCTGCAGAGATTTTTGAAATATGTGAAACTAAGATAACATATAAGTTCTCTTTTACTGCTATCTTCACGTCTTAATGAATGATCATCATCCATGATCAAAAGGAGCTAATATTTCTGTTACTTCAACATACACAACTTCAAACTCACCAGGTCTTATGTTTCATTAATAGAAACAGATGTCCTAAAATGTACCTATAAAATTCTTTATTTTAGGCTATCTACTTATAACTCCCGCAAAACTTAACGTGAAACAGTTGGATCAGTAGAAAATTTTATGAAATTTACTGATTGGCTATATGATAAACAGAAACATAAACCATATCAATGGTAAAGTGATATAGTTATCAATAGTAATCTGTGTCTTTGAGGGCATTAGTCACCTTTGTATCGACAATGCCTAGTACAACACCTTAATCACAGTTGATGCTTAATAAATGTTTGTTGAATGACTAAATTTTAATTAAAATAATTTTAGTTTATGTTCTATTATTGAAACAAAACCTCATCAGTTCCCAACTGCATTTTAACCCCTAAACTAAAATATTTATAATTTCTGCATTGTATACCCTAATATATGTCACCAACAGCATTCTCTATAAAGTTATGGATTCATCAAATTCTCTCTTAGAGTTGTGCTGCTAAAATAGATTCTTCATATATGGTTTTATATAGGATATTATAAAAATGTATATACAACATACAAATACAAAGCTTTTTTTTTTTTTTTTTTTGCGGTATGCGGGCCTCTCACTGTTGTGGCCTCTCCTGTTGCGGAGCACAGGCTCCGGACGTACAGGCCCAGCGGCCATGGCTCACGGGCCCAGCCACTCCGTGACATGTGGGATCTTCCCGGACTGGGGCACAAACCCGTGTCCCCTGCATCGGCAGGCGGACTCCCAACCACTGCGTCACCAGGGAAGCCAACAAAGTATTTTTATATGATTACCTTTGTTCCATTTCATATAGAGAAGAGACTCCTTAAAATCAACCAAATAAAAAAATAAGCAAAATTAGTTTTAAATAAAAATTATCATTGTGGTTATGTAACATAAATTTTGTTACGTTATATAGTTACATGAGTTACATTAGTTAATGACTGAGTGGAACTTTAAACATTCACTAAATTTACAAATTTTACTGGCACATTTCATTGGTTACTACAGGTACATAACCATCAGAAAGAATATAAAAATAAGGCTTTTAAGAGTGTGTATAAAATATATAATGGTGGTAAAAAAGAGGCATCCCTGTCCTGCTAATCCATAAGTCTATCGGAGTCCTTGTGTATCACTCAGACCAATGTCTTTAGCTCCTTCACAGACATCTCAGCTATTTAAATTACTGGGTCATATCTTGATGTGATCAGAAGCTTGAAATAATTTGTTTCCATTTTCATAAAATAAGATGAATTATTTAAAAAAATGATTCTGGAAAATAGCAAGAGAGTAATATAATATTGAAAGGAGTGGAAGCCAAGATTCCCGAACTTAAAATTTTAAGGAAAGAAAAAGCTTAGAATAAAGAAAGATATAAACTTTTGAAATGGATTAGAAATTTCATGTCTTAACTCATTCCACAAACATTATTGAATACTACGTCTGTGCTAGGACTTGTTTGATAATGAATCCCATCAAGTGTCAAAGATATATAGAACTCATAGTACAGCAAATATTTTGGGCAAAATATCTGGGCAAAAAGATACCTAATTGAACAAGTAAATAAATATACTATATGTTATGAACCTAATCTAAAGTAGCACAGAGAATGAGTTCCTGGTCACCCTTTAAGATCCAGCTCAAATATTTTCTTTATAAGTCACTTCTTCCTTTGTGTCAACCTTCTTGTGCAATAGTCACATATCACCTGTATTATGTTTTTACATTCATACTGCATTATTGGTCAACATAGCTATGTCAATAAACTATGAGATTCTTGAGAGCAGAAATTATATTATCTTTATCTCCCTGGATCCTGACAAGTTTGGCAACATGATCAATTATTTTTTATTCTTTTTCTTTCTTTTTTCTTTTTTTGATGTGGACCATTTTTAAAGTCTTTATTTGACTTGTTACAATATTGCTTCTGTTTTACAGTTTGGTTTTTTGGCCGCGAGGCATATGGAATCTTAGTTCACCAACCAGGGATCCATCTCGCACCCCTTGCATTAGAAGGTGAAGTCTTAACCACTGGACCGCCAGGAAAGTTCCATTTATCCTTAAAAAGTCTTCATAAGAGGGCAACTTACTCTTTCTCTATATATGTAAATACTTAACTGAAGAGGTAAGCTTTGAGTTGATGAGATTTGGGGGATGAATAGGAGTTAAGCAAAGAAGATGCAAAGAGCAAGAAGTATAGGTAACTTATCAGCTAGTGCAAAAACCCTGAAGGTAGAGATTCTAGAATAAGGAAGTGGTTATGTTTTGTTTGGTTTGACGTGCACTTTCTCTTTGAATGACATTTGGACCACAATTTGTATCAGAGATATAGTATATCAGAAAAGGAGAAAAGAAACATTGGGGAATCAAATGGATACTTTAAAAGGCCCAAATGGAAGCTGTTAGATGTTGGCAGAGATAGCAACCCCATTTAGGTTAGCTATAGCAAGGACATAAATAGGAGAATCAGTAGTGTTGAAACTGGAAAGGTCTAAGAAGAACTGGTCAAGTGAAAGAAAATCTTGAATTCATTGCTATGAATAGACATCTCTATTTTCTCTCACTGGGTATGCAGTAATTTATAACTTTATGTACTTTCACTAGGAATCACTGCACTGATTTTTAAATCGTTACCACAATCTTACTTCATACAAATGTATCAGTTGTTAAGCCTAATCGGTTAATCAGCTACTGTAGAATATTTGGTTAAAATTTATCCTACTACAAATCTCAATTAAATTATGACATACAAGGAAATTACAAACAAGTTTATGCAAGAACATTAGTCACCATATTGAGATATAATCTGGAAAAGAAAATATAATTTTTTTAAAAAAGTAAACAAACAAAAAAGGCAGAAAGGAACTATGAGCAGTTAATACAAAAGTGGCTTGTAGAGAATGAGAATCTGTTGTCTTCATATGTTTATAAAGCATTGTTAAGGGAAAGAAAATTATAGCTTAAGAGGATCATAAGACCAATGAGTGGAAGTTCCAAAATTTGGAATGTAACTCAAATTAGGTAGGCGTTTTCTCATAATTAGAGATATCTGATAATGGGCTACCAAATAAAGAAATAAGCTTAATTACTAAAATTGTTCACGTAGAACTTGGATGTCTACCTATTTAGATGTTGAAGTGATTTCTGCATTCAATTATCATAGAATCAGGCAGTAGCTTAACTTCTTTCCAAAACTAAGTTCTCAATTTCTAAAATTTACAACAGGGTAATTGTTACTTCTGCATAAAATAACCCCTACAATGGGAAACATTTCCTCATTACTAAGGCATGTTAATTCTTTCCTTTAAAAAAAAAAAAAGAAAAAAGAACAGACAAGAGAATTGAAAGGTATGATGATGACAATAATATTTTTAAATTTTTGGATATCTATTACTTAATTACCCTACTAATATTCATACATGCATAATAAGCACCCATTTACTTCTATAATGTTTTCAGTTTTTAAATTAATACTTGTACCAGTAATATGTAAGGATGGTCCAATTGTGTTCTAAACAGGAATATGTCTTGATTAAAAATTTTTGTTTCTTCTGTGAGAGTGCAAGAATTAAGTAGTAAGATGATCACTATAGAACAATTCATGATATAAAGTTTTCATCCAAAATAATTAATTCTCTCATTTTTTGAAATCTTAAATTTTTCTGAAATGACTTTACTTCCTTTCTGCACTAACATCTTTTATTTTTCACACTATATGAACCTGATTTAGTGAATTTTTATCCAACATATTGCCTTTTACTTAACTATACTGCTTCTAAGTCCACTGGGAAGTTTGATTATCATTTACTAACGTTCAAACTAAAGCAGACTTTAGGCAAGAATCCACAGCTTCTTCAAAAACTATTGTGCACAATCAGTTGAAACGCCAAAAGTTTGCCTTAATAAATGAGCTCTTCATATTTTGTCCGATAAAAAAAAAGTGTAATTTATCAGTAGCCCTACATCATGGTTTTTCAAGAATTTGAGTGTGACATTTGGTGACTTAAGTTTTACTTTACTTTTTATAAAAGCAAAACTCAACAGAAGGAATCTTAAAAATTTATGACTGTGTCTTTCCTCTGTCTACGTTCTCCAGTGGACTCAAGATCTTTAGACAATTTACTATTTACTAAGTTCCACTGAGAAATCTGTAAGATCGCAAGTCTCTTGTTGAATGCAACCAGAGTTCAAGGGTAGAATAATCTATGAAATGAGAGCAGACAGCATATGGGTTCCATACTTATCACAGCAGACTACTTACAGTACCAATATACAGTCAGCAGAGATAAAACACTTGGCAAGTAGTAACATGCAAACATATACTATGGTTTCACGGCATATTGCATTTGAATTGTGAATGACTTTGGTGCTTCCAAAAAGGCCTGTTTCCCAAGAAACTAAAAGTTAGAGCTAAACCATTTTTTCCACTATCTTTGAGCAATAATAGAGAAGACTGTTAGTAAATTTTGTCACTGTTCACAGACATTTTAATCATCTCCAACTTAAATAGCCTCATTTTCTACTTTGGCCTAACGGTAATGAATTGGAAAAATATATTCGTTTTGTCATTATTTAGAAATACAACTACCAGTTCATCAGCTTATACTAATACAGATTGACTTAGGTTGGCACTGGTTTTTTATTACGTGGCTGCTCCCCTATCTTTGTCATTTTGTGGCACTCTTGCTCCCCAGCAATCACCCTTATCCCATATTTCCATGCTTTAAAGTTTGCCAGGACTGGCACAAAAAAAAAAAAAAAAAAAGCATTAAGATAGCCAAAGAAGCTATAACAACCACTAAGGGAAGCTAGTGGTAAAACTGATATGGCTTAAATCCTTTGGACCCTTCTTTTCCACTATTACATATGCCTCTCCACTCTCTCCAAACCAGAATCTTCTTGGACCTGCTCCTACTATTTTCATGGCAGACTTTTATCACCTACAAATATACCTTTGGGTCACATTTTCTGAAGGCTCTGTTTTCCAAGGTTCCCAACTTCAAACCTACATTTTAGTGCCTTTTTCAACTGAGAGGAGGAAATTACCTTTATGAACTTTCTCACATTCATTTTTTTTAAAGGGAGACTTTCTAGAGACTATGCTTAAGTTCATAAGACAAATCTACTTGTATGAGTAGACACTAAACAGGGAGGTGGCAGGTGAGTGAGAGGGTTAATGTACTTATTATGATGTATATATACAATACTATATCATTACTTAACAATAAAATTAAAATTTACCATTTTGGACTACACACAATCAGGCACCTCACTAGGCACTTTATATGCATTATTTCCTTCCATTCACACTGTAATCCATGTGAGGGTAGGTGTGTGGATGTTCTTATCTCTATGTTTTATCTATATAATAGCAAAGAGAAGGTAAATATTTTTCCTAGGGTTACTCAACTGGCAGAAGGAAGAGCGAGATTCAACCTTAGATATACCAGACCCAAAAGCAAAGTCTCTTTTTCTTGAGTCTCCCTAAAATGTTGTTGTGGCAGATTCTACTGGCCATTTATCAAAAGTAGTCCTTTTTGTACATCCAGATTACCATATTTCCTAACATCCCTTGCAGTAAGGTGTGTACATGTGACTGAGTACTAGCCAATGAAATGTTAGGGGAAGTTATAAGTTCAACATCTAGGCCATATGCAAAAATGTCTCCCATGCATGATCCTCTATACTCTTTCCCCTCTGCCAGTTTGATGTTGATATGTAAGTCAACCCTGAAAGTCAAATGTTAAACTTGGCAGAACTTCTATTAGCCTGAGCTGCTGAATGACTATGTGGTAGAGAATCCATCTACACATCCATCACTTTTACCCCACAATCTGGAACTGCCTTGAACTACTGAGTGATCAAAATATTATTTCCTATTGTATTTGAGCCCTTATACATTTTTAATGTTTATTTGTTACAGTAGTTATCTCACTTTAACTAAAACTGTTTACAAATGCAATCTTAAAGGATTTACCTAAGAAAATAAAGCCTAGCATAAATTGTAATGATGTTTTCTAAAATTTGATAATCTGAAATATGGAAGAATTTCATTGCATAGTCTAAATATGGCATCTAAAATATCAATATGTGAGAAACTTAATTTGGCTTAATGTTTTCACTCTCATTCATATAATATTATCCCTAGGAATAATTTACTAACCATTTGGTCAAAATGAAAATGCAAGGCAATAATGTCTCAGATGTATTAATGAAATTAGACCACCATCTTGCCCATTTATATCTTTCTATTAATAATATATATCAATAATAATTTTAAATGTGAATTTTAGAAACTTAATTTATAGACCATTAATATTCATTTCCAATTAGAGTGCAAAGAAGGCATTTACTAGCCTGCACCTATTATATCAAGCATTTTCCTTCCACATACTTCCAATTGTTTACTTCATTTATTTGCATAATTCTCTCTTTGCTTACCCTGCTCAGTGGCTTATTCAAACATTAGAAAATTAACAAAAATAAAGGATAATTTTACTTGAGCAAACGTAGTAGCATGAATGAAAACATGAAGGAAACTATTCAAAAAAATGTACGAAACAACTTTAGGAAATGACACTGCATTTGGAGACACAGCTTAGTCCTATAAGTACCATTGTCCCAGTGGTCATATTTTGGCTTTGACTGGTAGAAGAGGAATTAAGTCAAATCTAACTAAACATCAAGGGACCTTAGATGTCAACTTTCAGACCCAAGGAGTGATTATCAACGAATGTAATATGGGTATATCAGTAGACTACAAACCCTTCATAGGTGTGCTGTCAAATTTTAAACAAAATGCGAAATTTACAATTTTGCAACTGAGTGTACCTACTAAAATGGCAATGCCTGTTAGATGCAGCTTCTTGAGTTATCTAATGCAATGTAGAACAGGATTTTTAGCTCCTCATTTATTGATATGCAAGCTAATAGATAGGTAAAATCCTTGCATTGTGTTAATTTTTTTATCACAAAATTTGAACAAAACTTCAAAATAGTGGTTACCTCCCATGGAGGAAAGGAGAGAATGGCAGAGGAAAGGACAGGGAGGAACCAATTAGCTTTACATAAGTTATGATAAAGTTTTAGGATTGGCTGTGGATTTTCAGACATTCACGATATTATAAAATAAATAACAATAACAAAAAATAGAGGCGAGACATGCAAAGGACCAATTGATAATGAATCATGATGATAAATTCATTCTGTTCACTGAAGATCCTAACTACCAACACTATCAACCACGGGAAAAAAAAAAAAAAAGGAATTAAGCCTGTGCAAAAGAAAGACCATGATGCATTCTTTACTGGTACATGTGACCATCTTTGGCTTGAGAGAGCTTATGAGAGTCAGGGTAGAATAGTACACAGTTATCCTCTTTTCCCCAGTGTGAAGGCCAACCCAGTGGATTACCATTGAAGCTTTTATAGATGCTATGAGACAGTCTTAAACAGTAGTGGTGACTGTGTATTAATTTTAGCTGACTTGTTTCATGTATTTTGGGGTCTTTTACTACCTTTAAAATATGGTGCCAACATTCTACTATTTAAAAGTATCCTCAAAGAGAAAGAATGTGGAAACATCTTGTCTAGAGAACACTGGAAAGAATGGAATCATTTAGCAGTATACTCCTTTAAAATACTGTAATGAACTCCAGAGGTGTCCTAAAAGATCTGGGACAAATCTGTATTTTGCTGGAGACTATTAGAAGTTCATCTCAATCTAAAATTCAGAATGAACCCAGAGAAGAGCCTCTAGACTTACTGAAACTTCTCAAAGTTTTTAATTCCTAACTTAAGAAGCGGTAGAGTTTAGTGACTCTAAAGCTGACTGCCTGTATTCAAATCTAAGCTCAGCCACTCACTAACTCTGTGATCGGAGTAGGATACCAACACTCTGTCCAGGATAGTTTCTTCCTTTGCAAAATGCAAATAATCAAGATATCTATTTTATACGGTTATTGTGAGACAATATACACAAAATTCTTAAAATAGGATTAATACCTCACACATAGTGAGAACCATTAAATGTTAGATACGATCTTTATAGCAGCTTCAAGGACTATGAAGATCTACAAGAAAAGGCAGTTTCGATTATTTTTTTTAATGTGGCAGATATTTAGATGGAACAGGTTCACAGTATCTACTTAAGCCATAGCAGAAGCAAACCAATGACTTCAATAAGTATTCATTATTTATTTAATGACATCAGTGTTTTTTAAGAAAATGACTTCTGTAAAAGAAGTTTTATAAGCATGCCTTATTTGTGACTGTGACTCTCAGTCCTGAGAGAAACAGAAAGCTCAAGGATTTTTTTTAAGTTCTTATGATAATAACCTCCTTGTAAATTTCAACCAAATAAGAATGTGTTTCTATATAAAGGTGAAAAATAAAACTACACTGTTTTGTAATCTATTTTCAATTGATAAGAAATGTATATTATTCCATTTTATTGACTGCATATTAGTCGATTACATTATTATAGCATTACTTATTTAACCCATGAATCCCATAATTTATATTAAAAAATTATTTACTCTCAAGTTTTGTCCTGTTACCTGAAAACAAAACAAGATGATTGCCCCTTTTTTAAACAGATGTCAGAATATTTTCCTGGAATAAAGTTCTAAAAACTCTAATGGCTTTACATTTCTTGTTTTTTTAATTGCTAAATTATTTTCCAAATGTATGGGATTTTACTAGGTTAGGAAACTGTCCTCTTTCCTATATCCTGACAACATATTACCAGCAGTTAGGAGACTGTCCTGTTTCCTATATCCTGACAACACAGTCTTTTTAAATTCTGCCAATCTTATTCTGCCAAAGATTATAGCAAAGTGCTACCTCCATTTGGATATATATGATTGAACATGTTTAGCATATTTCCAATTTTTTTATCAATAGCATATCCATATTTTGCTCATTTCTCTATCAGGCCATCTGTTTTCCTTTTTTTTTTTTTTTTTTTGCAGTACGCGGGCCTCTCACTGTTGTGACCTCTCCCGTTGCGGAGCACAGGCTCCGGATGCGTGGCTCAGTGGCCATGGCTCATGGGCCCAGCCGCTCCACTGCATGTGGGATCTTCCCGGACAGGGGCACGAAACCGTGTCCCCCGCATCGGCAGGCGGACTCTCAACCACTGCGCCACCAGGGAAGCCCTGTTTTCCTTATTGATTGTGGACACCTTTTAATTGCTTAAGGATATTAGCCATTTGTCAAATGTTTCAACTAATTTTTCCAGCCAGACCTTTTTATTTTATTGTTATTTACGATGTTTATAGTATTATTTTAAAATGAGGAAAACTGGTAACACCTACTGAAATCAGGAATATGAAACATCACTATATGTTACTTCATACAGCCATTACTTCAAAAACACTCCTGAAGAATGTTACAAGACACGAAAAAAGTTCACATTAATAATATGTGAAATGAATAATCAAAAAATAAAATTCTATATGTATTATGACCTTAAAGTTAAAAAACAGAATGTAGATTTAAGACAGTAAAGATATATAGAAAAATATTAGCCCCTATTATCTCTTGGTGAAGGAATTATGCATGATTTTTGTCATTCTCTTTATTCTTTTCTCTGGTACCCACATGTGGTTTTTAAAATTTTTAACAAAATGTAATAGTAAAACCAGTCTTTATCAGTGACCGTTTGAACCAAACATCCAGTATAAGAAAAGCTGATACCACTTAAGGATTTCTGTACCTCTCGGTAAACATAATAAAATTCTACATCTATACAAGATAAACACTTCATCCTAAAAAACGTACTCATCTAAAATGCAGACATGATCATTGTAGTGCTAATTAAATTTTATTATGACAATAAGAGGGGCAAGACTGCAGGGTGAGATTGATTTAACATGGAGCTAAAGTGTTTTATTGCAAGATTTGCTTATAGACAGAGCTAATTACTACAATTACACTTAAATGTCTTTGTCCCTATAAAATAGTATTTTTAAAAGATAGTGCATTTAAAAGGAGAATAATTTCACACGTCTCTACAATTTGATCACGTTATGACAATAGTATAAGTGAAGCATTTAATGAGGAAACTCATGAAAAAGAAAGTAGTTACACCAATCCACTGATTCTAATTCAAGACTTGTCAAGGTTTACAAGACCAAAGCAGATTAAACATTAAGGTATTAGTGTATAAATATAAAAGTTTCCTGAAAACATCTTCTATTTTAGGCTGTATCTGTGAATATTCATCTTATTTATTCCAAATTTTCTATATGAAGATTGGTATTATTTGCTAATCTTAATTATGGAAAGAAAAGATATGAGACGAGTATTTAATTGTTCAATTATAATTGTCCTGCAGTCAAGCTGATATAGATGTAAAATTATTAAGAGGCTACGTTACTTATTTTAACACTTATGATGGAATATGAGTTTGTACAATAGTGACCAGTGGGAATTTTGTCAATATATTCATCTTCAATCTAAGGGCTGCTAATAATAAGTCGTGCCTTTTCTGATTTACAACAAAGCAATATAAAAACTTATGTAAATGCAGATTTTATCCCCTCACTTACTGATTTAATAGATATTTACTGAGCGTTGATTACACTTCAGTCATCATGCTAGAAGCAGCAACTGCAACACTATACAGAGCTGGTGCCTGCCAAGGGAACTTTCAGGACAGTGAGGCAAGAACAGAAGCACAAGTTAACATAGCATAACTGTACATAAAGTGTGGTGAACATTATGATAAAAAGAGATCAGCGTGTCTTAAAAGCCTAGCGGGCAAGAAACACTTTCAAAGAAGTGAATGATACGTTAGGCAGGCTGAAAGGACTGTGACCCAAGCAGGGGGAAGGGTCCATGGGAAGACTTGAAAAAGTCATTTATGGCTGAGGATAAAGGTGGCAAGATATGTCGTTGGAAAGATGGCAAAACACTTTCAGCCTGTGCAGGAGTTTCGACTTTCTCCTAAGAGCAACAGGAAACCTTTAAAGATTTTAAGTAGGGAAGGGGCATGATTATATTTGCCTTTCAAGTCACTCTGGCTACTGTGTGGAAGAGATTTGGATGGGAACTGGCCAGGAGGTTACTGCAGGTGTGTGGTGGTCTATATAGGATGATGGGGAAGCACCCAGAGAAGCAGCTGAACTTGGGAGACATTTAGGAGGAAAAATCAGTGGGACTTGGTGATTGAGTGAATGTGAGAGTAAAGACAAGGAGGCTTCAAGAATGCCTACTGCCAGATTTGGGGCCCCAAATCTTTATTTTTATAAATTATAGGTAACTTCAAATCGATGGTCACTAAAGATAACCTGATTCCTTAAAAGAATTCTCTTGATTAAATTTTATATAATTCCTTTTAGTCAGTAAAGACAACTTAAATTGTTTAAATTTCACATTGAATAGATTTTAGCCTATATTTCATCAGATAATAAGTTATGTAATGAAAAAGCTGCCTTAAATTAAGGCATGATGCATTGTTCCTATTCCTTAGATATTTTAATTTTAAAAATTAAATGCAATTTTTAAAGGCTATATCTGAGTTCAAATGATGTTATTTTAACAAAACCATTGGATTGGATCACTGGAGCTCAAGCTAAAGAAGCATAAATATTGAACAAACAAAAAAAATGAAATTTTACAAACCGACTTTTATCTGATTATCTGTGTTAAATACAACACATTTTCAGCTTACCTGTTATTTGAACAATAATTATTAACCCACTCTTTATCTCCAAACTTTCACAAAAAGATACAACTTTTAAAAGATAAACTGGCTATTAACCTACTTGGGTGTGGAGGTAACAGGTTTTTTTTTATTAAAATTATTAGCAGAATCTTTTCAAAATGAATTAACACTTGGATGTGCACAGTACAACCTAAAAGTTCAATAAATGTTAACTGGATCTTAAGTAAGTAATTGATTTGCTAGTGAAAGCTATGTTTTGGATACTAGAGATACAGCATTTCAAATCAACTTGAAACTAGCTATAAAAGAGTGTTCATCTGGTAAGCATTTATCTTAAAAATTAATCATGAACTTCATTATTTACCCAATGTCTTTGTACTCATTTTTGTTCTCACTAGTCAGAGCACCTTAGGATTAGACATGGATCCCAGTCACAGTTCTACCATTATTAGCTGTGCAATCTTAGACAAGACTTAACCAGCAATTTAGTCATAAATTTCTTCATTTATAAAATATCAAGCTTTCCTCAGAGAGTCATTGTGAGGATCAATCAAGATAATATATCTGAAAAGACAAAACCCAATATAAATATGACATTATCTCACTTCATGATTGGCTGCTTAAAAAGTCTTTTTATTAGATATGCCCTCTCTGTAAATCTGGTTGTAAAATTCATATTGATTTGTAATACAAATGCTTTGTAAAAATTTTTGTAGCTGTTAATATATTTATACCATTTGTAGCTGTTAATGTATTTATACCATTAAAATATATCTGCACAAGTATGTGGTATAACATTTTGTGCTACAAGGGTCCCCCAAAATGACTGAACATATACTAAAATAAATAAATAACATGAGCTTAGATTATGAATTGTTTATAATGATAAATTTCTCATTTCAGAGAAGAATCCATTATGTTTATTTACTCAAAGCTGTGATCTTCTTTTTGTATCAGAGTCAAGTTATTATATAACTGTTTCATTCTCTTTTGGCAATCTGTTAGTGTGACTTAGAGTGTGAAGTAAGCCTCTTTCCTTAGTAAAAGTAAGAGGCCACAAATATATTTGTTAAAAACCAATGATACCATGACATACGTTTCAGAATGGCTAAAACAGAAAATAGTGACACTACCAAATACTGGCAAGGATGTGGAATGTTTAGATCACTCCTATTTTACTGGTAGGAATGTAAAATGGTACAGCCACTCTGAAAGAGTTCGGAAGTGTTTTTTGAAACTATATGTGTAGGGTTTCCCTGGTGGCGCAGCGGTTAAGAATCCGCCTGCCAATGCAGGGAACACGGGTTCGAGGCCTGGTCCGGGAAGATCCCACATGCCGTGGAGCAACTAAGCCCGTGCGCCACAACTACTGAGCCTGTGCTCTAGAGCCCATGAGCCACAAATACTTAGCCCGTGTGCCACCACTACTGAAACCCACGCGCCTAGAGCCCATGCTCCACAACAAGAGAAGCCACCGCGATGAGAAGCCCGCACACCACAACGAAAAGTATCCCTCTCACCACAACTAGAGAAAGCCCGGGCAGAGCAACGAAGACCCGACACACGCAAAAATTAATTAATTAAAAAAAAAAAAAACTATATGTGTATTATATAACTATTGTGCTCTTGGCCATTTATTTCAGAGATATGAAAACCTATGTTCACACAAAAGCTTGTACACTAAAGCTCACAGCAGCTTTATTTATAATAGTCAAAAACTGACATCAGCCCAGATAACCTCCAACAAGGAACAAAACGTGGTTCATACATATCATGGAACACTTATGATTCAGCATCAAAAAGGAATGTGTTGTGCATACAATGACCTGGCCAAAACTCAAGAGAATTATGTTGAATGAAAAAAGCGAATCTCAAGATATTCCATACTTTATGATTCTGTTTACATAACACTTTTAAATAACAACATTCAGAAATGGAGGACAGAATAGTGGTTGCCAGTGGTTTGAGATGGGGTAGGAGTGGGAGGAAGGTAGGTATGGTTTTAAAAGGAGAATAAAATGGATCCTTGTGTTGTTGTAACTGTTCAATATCCAGACAGTGGTGGTGGATACATGAACCTACACAGGTAGCAAAGCTGTATAGAACTTACACACACACACACACACACACACACACACACACACACACACAGGAGTACAAGTGAAACTGGGGAAACATGAATAAGATCAGTGGATATATCAATATCAATATATAATTATGACATTATACCAGAGTTCTACAAAGTGTTACCATTAGATTAACTGAATAAAATGTACAAGGCATTTGTGTGTATTATTTCTTATTTGTGTGTATTATTTCTGCATGTGAATCTACAACTACCTCAATAAATGTTTTAACTGAAAAAGAATTAATGGTGTTGTATAAATAATATTAAGGAAACAACTACATGTGTATAAATGTTAGGATTTTGTAAATTGTTAAATTCTAAAAGCACATTTTTGTTTTATTTTGTACAAAAAAGAAATACTACATGAAAATTTTATATAGGTTTTCTTATCAATGAATGTCATATCAAAAAAATTCATTAAAAACAGTTCATTAGCTTTTCTTCAGGATGTATTTTATTTTACTCAACTTTTATTTGATAGCAACATATAATACTTTCTTATAAATGTTTCCCATGTATCAGAGCTAAAAGACTCATTGTTTATTCAGTTCAGAAAAAGAGGTTTATAACTGAATTACACCTACTAATTCATCTATTGACGTTGTAAAACAATTATCTTACATATAGTTAGGATTAATTGACCCAAATAAAGTCAAATTTCAAAATAGAACTGTGGAAAAGTTTGTTTTTATTACTGTGGTTAATAAAATATATCAAATATATTTTGTTAAGATCTTAAATTTTTTTTAATTCTATTAAATTTACTTGTTTTTCTCCTAGAGTTTACTTCTTGGAGTATAAAAAGTAAACATTTCAATGAAATTGTGCTGTTTGGACTCAGAAATATGGGGAGTTTCTTCAACTTAAAAGCAAATAGAGTAGCTGCTATGGAAAACAGTACAGCAGTTCCTCAAAAACTTAAAACTAGAATTATATGATCCAGAAATCCCACTTCTGGGTATTTTTCCAAAAAAACTGAAATAAAAATCTTGACGGGATATTTGCATTCCCACGTTCATTGTAGTACTATTTACAACAGCCAAGAAGTAGAAACAACCTGAATGTCCATCAATGGATGAATGGATAAAGAAAATGTGGTATATACATAAAATGGAATATTATTCAGATTTTAAAAAGACAAAAATCTTGCAATATACCACAACACAGATGAACCTTTAGGACGTTATCCCAAGTGAAATAAGCCAGTCACAGAAGGACTGTATGATTCCACCTTATATGAGACATTTAAAATACTCAAATTCATAGAAGTAGAGAGTAAAATGGTGGCTGAGGGAGAGGGGAATTGAGGAGTTACTAATCAACAGGCCTAACGTTTCAGTTAAGCAAGATGAATAAGTTCTAAAGACCTGCTGTACAGCATTGTGCCTACAGTTAACAATACTGCATGGTACGCTTAAAAATCTGTTAAGAGGCTAGATCTTATGCTAAGCATTCTTACTACAATAAAATAAAATTGTAGAAGGCAAATCTGAATATGAATTATTTCTTATACATTTCCCTTAGGCAGATCTGCTAACCACCTCTGCTCCTAACATCTTGATGGAGTTTAAGTAGCCAGTTTAAGCCACAATAGACTGAAATTTTCAGATGGCTTGAAACTACTGAACAACAGTCGTCATTTGTTAATAATAAGCTTTAGAATCTAAAGAGTTAAAATGCTAAGATTACCCACACAAGCCAGGAAGGAGGAGAAAAAATGTAGCATCCTAAAGTGGAAGTGAAAAATAGCATAAACCATCATTTCTAGCAGAAGCTCAAAGATAAGTCATACAGTAAGTTAATGGCCAAGTCATGACTAGAATTACTTCCTCTGTCTATCCTTTTTTCCTCCTCTGCCTCAGTACCACTCAGTAAACTTCTATTTATTTTTCAAGACCTAGATCAAATTCTGTTAATCCTACCTGGACCACAAGCAGAAATAATTACTCCTTCCTCTGTTCTCAAAGTGTCCCTAATTATTGAGTCACTGATTTATCAATAATGTTCTTTCATTCAACAAATCTTTTTTGAGCAAAAACTGTATACCCAACACATAGTGCGATGAAAAAACAGACAAAAAAAGTCACTGTTCTTATGGATCTGGCAGTGGTAGAGGGGAAGACAGACAAAAAAGCTTAACAAAGTAAAATATATAATATGTTAGTTACAGTATGTTAGATGAATAAAAGTAGAAGAAAATTGGGAGGGAAGGGAGATAGAAAGTATGTATTTGAAGATGGTGTGTGCAATTTTATATAGGACAGCCTGGAAAGGTCTCAGTAGGAAGAATAATATTTAATTAAAGATCTGAAGGAGGTGAGGATATGTTCTCAAAATTAACTGCACAAATTTACTTCCCTCTCTAGGCTAAGATCTTCAAGGTTAAGGACCACATCTAATCATTTTTGCGTGCCAGCATCTAGAACAGGAGCTGCTATGTAGAAGGAACTAGTAAGTATATGTTGAATGAAAAATCTCAAGTTTCTAAACTTAAAGTCCAGTTGTCTTTCAACTACACTCGGCTCTTTACTTCAGAAAATTATTGAGGTTGAATATAATACTGACTTAGCAGCATACCTAGAACTTCCTACACTCTCACTGCTTGTTAATTGAATTTGATAGGAATATGATTTTCCAAATTTTATAGGCCAGCACATTCAGAGTACAGATGAAGAAGACTAAATCCTAAGAAAGCTGAGGGACAAGCTAGAGGCCATTCACAGTGTGAACTGATGGATCCTCTCGAACTGATGGATCCTCTAAATCTACATCGTCACAACACAAAAAGGATGGAGTCCTAAGTGAATATATTTGATCAGTTTGATCAGTTTCTATCTATCCTACTTCTTGATTTTGTTCCAGGTCTTAAGTTTATTTAAGTATCCCACAGTATGACAAATTTTATATTTAGCACTATTGTCACTGATAGTCTGAGCAGGTTCTCATAGAGTTAAGTAACTTGTACCTGTGGCTACAGACTAAGTTTAAGATATTTTTGCCGTCAAACACCTGTCTGCTGTAATACCTCATATCTTAATAAATCACTATACAAAGACCTCCCTGAGAGTCAAAAGGAAACTATAAATGCAGGTTCACTTTGGACTGAAACTACGATGGCAGACCTGGAACTAGCATGACCACTCAGTCTGAGAGAATGAAATGGCCAATTTCTTGGTGTAAAATGGGAACAGCATATATGGCTGAAAGCCATATTAGGGACAAAATTACTACTACTTATGTGCTGCTACAAATTGCAGATAAAAGATGATTACACATATTATAGTTATCTTGTTTTCATTTTAAGGACTAAATGATTTAAGATTATAGAAAAGCTAGACTGAATAAAGAGTACAGGACAGGTACATTAATGAAAAATTTACCTTTGTTGCTCACTGTTAAAAACCTTTCAGAGACTCATCGTCGACAGGGAACTGACTCTGGTTTGTCATTGAGATAATGTATTTGTGAGTGCATTGATTATTGGTTCTAAAAATACCAATACTTGCATTATGAGTCCTTCAGTGATTCACCATTACCACCAAGAAAAAGTACAAACTCCTTAAAGATGAGACACGAAGGTCTTTGTGGTCTGGGTCTTCTCTCCCACACCAAACATTCCACACCCTCAGCTCTCTGCAGTTTCCTGAACATGTCATACTTTCAAAGCCTACTCTAGTCTCTTTACAATGTACTCCATTTTTTGCACAATTATGCTCTCCCTCACCTCCCACCTGGGCAAATTCCCTTAAAGTAGTTACCTTCATTTGGAAGCCTTCCTTGAATACCCCTGTATATGCCTCATGAATTGGCACCTCTTCCTCTTCTAAATTCTATTACTGCTGAGCTTATCACACGGTATTAAAAGACTGTTTATATATTTGTCACCTTCACTGACTAAAACTTCTGAGGAAAGTGTCTTATTCATGTTTGAAAAAAACAAAAATATTGAGCTGAATATGTGAATATAAAACAAAAATAACAGAAACTAACATGTATTGAATGTTTAGTAATTTTCAAGCACTCTTCTAAGGTCAGGAAGCACAGGTCAGGAGGCACAGTGAGTTTAAATAACTTGCCCAATATTACAAAGCTTGTAAGTGACAAAGACTGGATTGGAACCCAAGCACTCTGACTTGAAAGTTCATGCTCTTCACAACTAACCTATAGATATTTCTTGAATATATGTATATGTTTACATGTTTTTAAATAAATAAATAAGCATATCTCTCTATATATATTATTTAAGTATATATATATACACATATATATATATACATTAACTCATGTATATACATTTAAAAATTGACTTTTAAGAATAAACTCTAAACAGCAGAACAAAGTAAATTACTTCAACGGATTAGAAGTTTTGATAAAAGACCATTCAATATCCTAGAAATTGTCTTCTTTTCCATCACTATATTATAGTACCAGGCTTCATAATTTACAAAACATACCATCAATGTTTGTAGATTTTTTAATGTATCAAGCTGTATATCGAGAAGATATATTATTCATCATGATAAGTGACACACATATCACTACTAGAAAACAGTAAAAATTTTAAATTTATATGTAAGGTTCACATTACAAGATTAGGTTTGTAAAATACTTTTGCTTGTAAAGACAACTACCTGAATAAGTGTTTTATTTAGGAGAAGAACAAAAATACATGCTTATACATATATTAAACAAGCTTTGTTTCAGTAATATTATTTTACATTCCAGAAAGTTTTTTTATTCAATATTTTCAAATGATTTCCAACGTTGCTGCACACTAAAATCACCCAAGGAGCCATTTAAAAAGCTGATGATTGAACAACCAACACCCTCCACCTGCCCCTAGCAAGATGTTCTGATACCTGAGCATTAGGGTGTTTTAGAAGTTTGTCAGATGCTTCCAATATGCAGCAAAATTTGGGACTAAAATCCAACTGAACTTTACCTGAGTTTACTCTAAGTTTTTACTGGAATTTCTTCCATATCTCATTTGAAAGTAACTGCGACAAATTACTTCAAACGATCTTCAACGCAACAATGCCAGAAATGAACTTGTAGTTTGTGGAACCAACTTTATTACCTGGCTACTGAATTCTTCAAATACGACTTCTTTCATTTTGTCCAATTCTATTCACAGACAATAAAAATCACTTTTTTACTAAATCATCTCTTCAATGACATAGTTAAATTTACTACCTAATCACCAAATTTAATTATACTTCATTTTCGTAAAGTATCAATTTCCATAGGCTTAAAATGGAAAGGCATATAGCTTGGACAGACAACAAGTAATTCTGAAGAAGGGAAGTTAGAATAAGGGTAAAAATACACGGAAACACAAATGTTTCCGGGTAACAGCATACCACACACTCCCCTATTCTACCCATCCAACCTAATCCCTATTTATAATCATAAGTGTTGCCTCAAATTAAAAATGATCAGTAAGCAATACTAATATTTATGTTCATGTGGAGATATTGTCTTACAAAAGCCAACTCTAAATATGAGTACATTTACATTTACAGCTATATCTATTACATCGATATTATATATCTAGTAGTCATTAAGATGGTGCACTAGCTCTGGATTCTCTCTTCTCTAGGACCCATGGTAGAATTCCATTTCTTCACATCAATGAACTCAAACATGGCCATTTGACTTAATTTGATAAAAAATGTAAGTGTGGGGGGCTTCCCTGGTGGCGCAGTGGTTGAGAGTCCGCCTGCTCATGCAGGGCACACGGGTTCGTGCCCTGGTCCGGGAAGATCTCACATGCCGCGGAGCGTCTGGGCCCGTGAGCCATGGCCGCTGAGCCTGCGCGTCCGGAGCCTGTTGCTCCGCAACGGGAGAGGCCACAGCAGTGAGAGGCCCGCATACCGCAAAAAAAAAAAAAAAAAAAATGTAACTGTGAGTATCATGTGTCACTCCTAAGCAGAAGCTTCAAAAGCCAGTAGAACTTCAACATGTTCACCTTTCCTTCTGGCACAAATGACAAAGTTCTAGATAGTGACTGCTCCATCAGCCTAGGTCAAGAGGTAAGGACAATGACAAGGTGAAGCAGGGAACCCAGCCAGTCCTCACTATACCCTTAAAACGAGTGACAAATAAATCTTTGGTGTTTCAGAGTCCTTGAGATTTGTGGGTTATTTTTTACTGTGGTGTAATTTAGTCTATCCTTAATTAAATTTTATATTTAGATATAATTGTGTACGTAAATATGTATGTCTGTTGCAGAAAAAATACATCACATTTATAAATTAATTTGTTAGAGTAAGAACTGGCAGTGTCCTGCTCTACTTTGTGTACAATCTTCGTAAAAATACATCCAAGGTAAAACAGTGATGACTAGTCTGTAAAGCATGATGACCAAAGAGTTTTGCTTATCACACACTCATGCTGAGAATTCATTAAGTATTTTTGCTATTAAAGTTGTAAAACAAGCTGTTGGCTCCACTGTGCTGACACCATTAGTCACATTCATCAGTCTCCAGCATGATGATAAATCACTGAGTGATACAACAAAGATGTTGATCATTATAGTTCAGTAACAAATGTACGACTAAGTCTGTGCTCTCACAAGACATCACATCAGACACAAATTTCATAGTGGAATGATTCTTCAGACTTAACATCACATCTGAAGTCTAAATTCATGTATTCTAGTTATTGACATAAACACTGAAATAAACCCAGTCTTCATCTACAGAAAACAACAAATCTAAAACAGTAGACTCATAGATTGTTAGATATTGAAGAAACCTCCTGGACTGGTTAATTATAAAATTTGAAAGAAATAATGTGTTTCTATTTGATTTTCTGGATTTTCAACTATTTTATAGGTTTGTATAATAAATATAACTAGAAGCAAGACATTTTACACAGCCATACAATATAATCACCAAAAGACCATATTGCAATGATGTTTTATTAAGAAATATATGGTAAGAATCACTGCCATTGGGCTTCCCTGGTGGCTCAGTGGTTGAGAGTCCGCCTGCCAATGCAGGGGATACGGGTTCGTGCCCCGGTCCGGGAAGATCCCACATACCACGGAGCGGCTGGGCCCCTGAGCCATGGCTGCTGGGCCTGCACGTCCAGAGCCTGTGCTCCGCAACAGGAGAGGTCACAACAGTGAGAGGCCCGCGTACCGCCAAAAAAAAATAATTATAATCACTGCCATTAATGACAAAAATTGTGTAACATAGTTATTGATGCATTGGTTAGTGTTAGAGTGTGGGTCAGGGTTAGGGAATCAAAAATAATAGTAAACACACTCTAGTGCACAACTTAATATATGTGAAATTTCATAGTGTTCGTGAATCATCACAAATGGGAAAAAGGTTGCTTTACTTTTTAAAAAAACTATCATTGAGAAGGTAAATTTAAATTAAGAAAATATGGAACACATATATGGATTTCTTTTAAGGAAATTCTATTTTTTTTATTTTCTCATTTAAGTTTTATCTTAGATTGGAAAATACTGAAAGGCATTTAATATTTGTTTTAAATTATATATGAAGCCTATCTACAGCACAAACGGCATGTATGGTCTCACTAAATAATATTCTCTCATTTTTTTAATCTAAGTCTAAGAATAACGTAAGGCAAGAATTCTGCATATTTTTTGGAATAATAAAAGAGTGGTATATATAAGCTAAAAAAACAAAAATGTGAAATTTAGTGTAAATATGTATTATTAGCAGTTGTAATTACCTCCCACTTCATAGTTATTTCACTTAGATTATGACACTTAAACTGTTCTTGAATTGACTCTTCATCATATAAATTTCTAGCATGTACACAAATATGCATGTCTATCCTTATATTCACATATTCATAAGATAATTTATTATTGAGTAATTTCTAACCTTAAAATAATGAAATACAGCTACATTCTCTGATGATTATAGGTTTGGAAAAAGTTTTATAATGGTATGGATCAAATTTGTATTAAAACATAAATTATAAACATTTCAGTCTTTAAAGTTATAATACAAAAAAGCAATTTTAAGTAAAATGATCTAAACTATTTTATTATAAAACCTCTTTGCTTTTAAGAAAATAAACACAACTAAATTTATGTAATACTTGAAGTAATATAATGTTATCTGAGTGGCTAGAACTCAGGCAAAACAGTCATTATTTATATTTTAAAATTAAATTAATGGATTGGATATAGACAAGTTTTTTAATGTATTCCTATTTTGTTGGTTTCAAAGTTATATTTTTCAGTGGCAGGACCAATAAACTTAGGTTAAAAGTAGTCTTTAAATGGTGCCCCTTACCAAATTCAACTACATCACCTTTATGGTATAACTTTGTTCTACCAGGAGGACTCCTACAAATTTTAGAAATTTGTGAAACCCAAACTTAGGAAGACATATTGACATATATAGGGAAAGATATTACATCAAAATAGTCAATGAACAAAAAGATAAATACTTACTGTAATACCTATTTTGATGAATAAGTACTGCTACAAGGGCAGGGGAAGGGATGGCTTCTCTCTTTTCCAGGCTTGTGCTCTTACCCCTTCTCCCTCGGCTTGCTAATACCAATTTCTAAAATCCTTCAGCTTTGGACCAAAGAGTGGGGAGTAGAAAAGTCCTTTCTTTTTTTTTCTTTTTTTTTTTTTTTTTTTACGGTATGCGGGCCTCTCACTGATGTGGCCTCTCCCGCTGCGGAGCACAGGCTCCGGACGCGCAGGCTCAGCGGCCATGGCTCACGGGCCCAGCCGCTCTGCGGCATGTGGGATCTTCCCGGAGCGGGGCACGAACCCGTGTCCCCTGCATCGGCAGGCGGACTCCCAACCACTGCACCACCAGGGAAGCCCGAAAAGTCCTTTCTTGATTGATGAGGAGCTAGTGCTGGAGCTCTCATAACTTACCAATTATTTGAATTGGTTCTTTGCTCCTAAGTACTTTTATGAACTCCACAAGGAAGACATATTTCCTCTTCTCCCCTTCCCCTTTAGTTTGGATTTTCTTACCTAAAGTTCCCCTGACAAGGGCAAATGCAACATCCTTACTCACTAACGATCCTGTAGTACATGCAGCTTCTAGACTAAAATGATGCCACATCAGCTCTTTCCTGTAAGTCCTCATCTGGTCCACGGGAAAGACCTATTCTTTTTCTTTCAGATCTACTATGAAGTCCAACACAATCATGTCTTGGTCACTCCGAAGTCTAGGTAATTAGTCAGCCTTTCTCTCATATACCAGTCCACCATATCCTTCAAACTGATAAACCCTCTCTTTGGTTTTCTTAAAGACACACTCATGGAGAGAATTATGCACACACCCATGCTGCTTTGGAAGATGTGGGACTGGAAATCACAGCACACCAGAATCTCTCTTTGTAAATCTTCAAACTCCTCCTTAATTTTGGTAAAGTGTTTAAGAATCCCAATACTAGTTTTTCCCTTTCTTTCTTCTTTCAAATTGATCATGATAGTCTTGTATTTTGGAATGAGGTTCCTATTGTCTTCAATTCTCAGCTAAAACTTCCATTCCAAATATATTCAATTACACATATCATTTGAAATGAGGTAACTTTTGTTTTACAAAACAGCTTAAAATGCATTTCTGTACCATGTTACTGCATTTTAAAAACATCATAAAATGTTAAGCCCCAATTGCCAAGTTTTATAATCTACATCAGCCTGATGAATAGGGTAATTCCCTCTGCACTACTCTGTGATATGTGCATACAGACTGAAGCAAATAGTATTTTTATAGTGCTTTACAGGAGGCAAAGTCCTTGCATACCTAGGTGCTCATTTACTCATGATTCCAAATAAGTGGGAAAGTTAAATATACACACACACACATCTGACCATATCATTCAAAATAACTCAGAATACTAAACAGTCTCCTGTTTATATCCACTTTACTCAACTGGATAAGCCATTTTTACTTAAGTTTAATTTAATTATGATGATCATAATTAACAGTGGTTGGAAGAAACACAACTGTTAAGCAGTCCTATAATTCTAGTTCGTATACGTTGTTTTGTCTTATGCTTTGCTAATGGAATTGCATCTGCTTAATTTCAAAATCCAGTAACACAAACAATATGGGGGTAGCACAGTATAGCAGAAAGAGCCCTGTGCTTGAAATCTTCATCTAGTTCAGGTCTGTATTCCCATTTCTCTTATTATTTAGACTGTTTAATAGATATTATCAAATTATTCTAATAAGAATTTATTCTTACATAAATATGTACACGTGTGTGCATTCATAGATAGCCACACAATACTTCGCTTATCTTCTGCTGATAATACGTTATCTATAGTGATTCTGTTTCAGAAAAAAAAAATCTTTAAAATAATAAAACAACAGTATTGTCCAGGATAACTCATAGCTACAGAAATCAGGTAAGCTTATTTAATCTTTCAGATGCTTAGTTGTTTTCAACCATAACATAGGGATAAAATGCCAGCTTACTACTTTCCAGAGTTATTAGGATCTGATGAGATAATTTATGTGAAAATGCTCCATAAAGTGATACAAACAGATGAGGTGGTTGTATCACACTCCTAAACATACACACACAAACCCAAAAATTCAAAAACAAACTTGTAGTATCTCATGGGACTTCATCTCTGAAATTTCCTGACTGCTATTAAAGCTGATTTAAATTTCAACAGCAACATGCTTTACCACTAAATATCACCACTTAGAGTACTTTATGTAGAGAAATGTTTTGTAAAACTTCTCTTTTGGCAGATTCATTGCCTTATTAGTGAAAAACTATAAAAATTATATTTTAATTCTATATTCTTTTAACTAAGAACTTTAAAACATCAAAATGATTTAATATTTGCAATTTAGCAGGCTGAATATGCCTTTAGTAGGCAGAGGTGTCTTGCATACCAGAAGTTCATCTACAATTTGGAAGATGATCTTTCTACTAGAATTCTGAAATGCTGTAAAAATTTTATGTGGCACTGAATTTCTTCATTCCAAAAACTCAGGGCTTTCTAATATGACCAGTTTAAAGAAATTCCTAAGGCTTCAATCTTAGTATTTTAAATGAAATTGTTAAGTTGGATACTTAACTTTAACATTTCTGATCCTAATAAAAATATGAAGTTTTTTTTAAAAAAATGAAGTTGTTTAACAATTCCTTTCTAGTCTTACAATATGCAGAAATTAGAAATGAGTACAGCACTTCTTTTATAATATGCAGAAATTAGAAATGAGTACAGCACTTCTTTTTTTTTTTTTTTTTTCCCCTAGCTTGCTTTCTGTTTCATATGAACCTGAACTAGAAAGCATACTGAACTGATTTAAATTGGAACCCACAGAAGGAAGCTGGCTAAAGACATGGAGGCTAACTCATAGTCTGTGACCAGACTGGTTTGTCTAATGATGTAGTTGTTGTCACAATAAATGACTACATGAACAGATTTCTGTCTAGTTAGACATTTGGCTTGAAATAAACATTCGGAGAACTGAATCCAAACATCGACTAGGCCAAAAGTTGCCTTAAGCTCTGCCAACATAATGCTAATTCAGCTAGGAGTAACATGCTTTTTTGTTTCACAACAAATGGGTCTTTGAATCCATTAAACTGAATCTGATGATGATCTCAGGAACATGTCCGATGAGAACATTATCCCACTGCAGTAGGTCTGGAACCTAATTTTCCTGTCAAAAGTCACTTACCTACTTTGGTATTCTAGAATTGGAAGGAATGATCCAAGAATTGAGAGAGGAAATCCTTTGGCTGTGTAATTTGAGTAAGAAAAAAAGGTCCATGTTTAACCACTTACTTTATTTTGTAATACCTATTTTATAACTAGGTGTAGAGATTATTCATTTGTCTGAAATTAGCCCTAGCCCACCTTCTTAAGGCTTCATTAAAAGCAAGACAAACCTAATGAAAAAATAGCAGCATAAGTGAAAACAATTCACATAGAGCTCTATTTGTCTGTGTCACTTATCTTGGAATGCTGTGTACTTGTATTTGTAGATTTTTCATCCCAGAATGCCATGTAGAAAGAGTGAGAAAATATTAGTAAATAAAGAATGTAACACAAATAGTTAGTTGAATGGAAAAAATATACCAAAGAGGAGACTTTCCAAATTAACTGAAGACTTAAAGGGATATAGATGCCTAATCAACATCAGATGTATTTACTTGGAGGACACTGATATACTATATATATCATTGATATTCTAGGACAAAATAAAGAGAAAATACCCAGTTAAATATGAATAAAAATCCCTGGTTGAGTAGCACAGCACTGATATTCTCTAAACTGTGTTTCTAATGGTGTTTATCTTCCTCTTTTAAATAATAAACTGTTATTTTCTGTACTGATGTCAAAGACAGATAATGGCTCTTTATTTAGCAAGCATGCAACAATTGGAGAATTTCCTTTTTCCATTCAACTTATGATATTATCCATGGGACCATAGCAAGCTGCAAAATTTGTGGAGCCCCGTGAAAATGGAAAATATAGTGGCCCTTATTCAAATTAATAACTTCAAGATGGTGACAACAAAGCATGGAGCCCTTCTGAGCACAGGGCCCTGTCTAACTACACAGATTGCAAACTCACGAAGCCAACCACACATGGGCCCCTCACTAAAACTTTCTATTGACTTGCGTTTGTATTGCTAATAGGATTGCAAAATACATGGAGGGTCCTTACTAAAGCATCATTCCTTGCCAACTCAATCAATGCAAAGTAACCCTCCCACTGTGTCCACCCATATCTATTTATCTGCCACATCAAAATGAACAGGCTGTCGAAAACATGGCAGCAAGGACAAGAAGTAAGGAAATTAAGACACACATCAAGCTCTCCAGTTTCCTGCCTTTGATAGAAATGCACAATAGTGTACTGTTTGCAACATCCTTTCATTCCTTTGCTAGAAAGGTCTGGCTCACACCAATGAAGACTTGTGAAAAGATGCCATCCTTCGGAAAGTGGTTTAGAAATATTTGCTCATTTTCAAGATCTTTTCTTCCTACATTCAAAAAGACAATGAATATCTATGATATCTGAATTAAAACTCTTGAACTTCAAACTGCCTTGTTCTTGAATCATTCAAACTCATATAATGCATTCATATAAAATACGAATAAAACCTTTGAAACCCTGACAAGATTAAATTAACTGATCTGTATATATATGAGCTTTGTGAAACACTCAAGTTCAACTCTTACATCATGATTAGCAATGCAGTATATTACTGACATATGTATGTAGTCTGGGGTCTCTACAGAAACTGGGCAAGGAAATTCCTCCTTCAACACAGTCTACAGGCACATGTAAGTGATAATGATTCCTTTACATTTCACTTATTGGCAGTTGTTTTTTTTTTTCTCCCCCACAGTGTTTCAAACTTGACTAATCCACATGATAATATCAGCATATTTAAATTCTTAATCTCATCAAATCCAACTTTATTTGGAAAATGAAGATGTTTTCTACTTCTTTTCACCCAAACTCTCATAATAAGGCCTTTGATAAGATAATATCATAAATTGATTTCCTACAGGGGATATACATCTAAGAAAAAATATACTAACTAAAGAAGGGGGAAAAAGATTTATACTTTAAAAGAAATTCTCAAAAACTAGCATTCAAAATAGAATGATCAGGAGATGGATTTTATCTTCCTAATTTTTGAATTACAGTATCAGTCCAATTTAAAAGTTCATTGGAGGTGTATCTTATGCATTTCTAGTTAGAACAAATGTTAGATAAGTATTTTTAAAAGGATCTTATTCCATACTTTTTTAACCATAAGAATTGTGGAAGATATAACAATACCTATCAATTTCTTAAAAGAAAAAAATTAAAAACATATATTTCTTCATTTTCTCTTACACTGCCTTAAATAAACAAAACAGGAACTCAATAAATAAATGGAAATCAGAAAGAGAAAAAGTAAATAATGGCAATTGGAAGTTTAACAATTAACTTGGGTAGCCATAGCTAAGCTATATTCAAATTTTAATAGTTCTCAATAAAAATCCCTCTATCTTTGGAACGTGATTGATTATTTCATCAGTTAGCACCCACTTATTATAATGGATCTTTCCTGAGGGCTACTTTGTCCTAATGACACAGAAATGAGATATACTTTAATTTAAATTGGCACTCCTGTGAAAAAAAAAAATGAGAAAGCATTTTGCAAATTACCACCACCTTAATACCAAATATAATATCAATGGTATGTGAAAAATGCTTAAGTTGTAAAATCTTTTCCTGGAAATTTCCATTCTAATTTACTCAGTTAACATTTTATGCTGTTTTCCAAATTTATTAGTTATAATATAATGCATGAATATATCATTTAGAGTAGTTTAGAGAGTATAATTTAGAGTAGTCCAAATCAGTGTATTCTCCACCAGCCAAGAGTCTAAATTTTTCACACTAGTTTCACATAATAGTAATTTTCTATCAATAGTCTGCCTTTGCTAACAAAATAAAATTGAATTCTACATAAAAATAAAAGCTTTGATTCCCTTTAACTGTTAAAGCATTAAGAAAACAAACAAAATAATACATTAAGAAGAGAAAAAGGAATCAAACATTCTTTTCAAAACTACTAAATAACTGGATAAATGCTTCTTAATAAATTTAATTGTGCCTCCCTTAGATTGCTAATAAAAATTCTAATGAGAAATGTTATCTTCTGGGTTTCCCTGGTGGCACAGTGGTTAAGAATCCGCCTGCCAATGAAGGGGATACTGGCTCGAGCCCTGGTCCGGGAACATCCCACATGCCGTGAAGCAACTAAGCCCATGTGTCGCAACTACTGAGCCTGCGCTCTAGAGCCCACGGGCCACAACTACTTAGCCCACATGCCACAACTACTGAAGCCCCCGTGCCTAGAGCCTGTGCTCCGCAACAAGAGAAGCCACTGCAACGAGAAGCCCTGCTCACTGCAACTAGAGAAAGCCCGCATGCAGTAACAAAGACCCAAAGCAGCCAAAAGTAAATAAATTAATTTTAAAAAAGAATATTATATTCTTTAAGAAATATAAATGATTTACCACATAAACTTCAAAGCACAAACTATTTAGGGTAGATTTTAATGCAAGGTAAGCATTACCTGTACAACTGGTGTTTCTGAAATATTTTAACTTTAAATTAGCTCCATAATATAGTCCTACAGAGTTCAGTTTGTTATAATTAAACTTATAAAATATTGAATTTCAGTGCAAATAGGAAAGCTTTAAGAAAGCAGAATTATAACTTTCCTTGAAATATACTTTAGTGTTATGTAGAGAAACAAGATATCCTATACCCTCTGCCTATATTTTATTCACAGTATTTATTAACTTACTATGCGAACACTACTGTAGCTTTGTATTTTCTTTTAACTTTAAATTAAGGATACATTCAAAATTTACTATGCATCTAACCAAATTCCTATAGGAAAACAAACTGAACTTTCAAAATCAGTGTCTATCAGAGCAGATAACTGATTTTTCAGTATCTGCAAGTGATACTAATTTTTTTAGCATCTGCAAGTGATATTAAATACCATGGTATGCAGTCTCGACACTAGGTGCCAAGGGGGAGGTAAATGGCAAAGACTTGGCCTGCATTCTGAAGTAGCAGAGATAAATACACTAAACGGAAATTTGCAGGCATCCACCGAACTGTGTATGCGAGTATCCACAGACTGAACTTTTTCAGAATTATAGTAAACACAAAAATAAGCCAAAAGGACAAGACGGATTTCACCTTGAATAATTCTTCATCCTAAGTTAGACACTGTTTTGTCGTTTGGGCTGCTATAACAAAATACTATAGCCTATGTGTCTTTAACAGCAGACATTTATTTCTGACAGTTCTGGAGGCTGAGAGGTCCAGGATCAGCAGATTCAGTTCTTGGGGAGGGCCCTCTTCCTGACTAGCAGATGGTCTCCTTGCTGTGTGCTAAAATGGTCTTTCCTCAGTGCATGTACATATAGAGAGAGAGAGCTCCTGTCTCCTCCCCTTCTTACGAAGGCTCTAATCCCATCATGAAGGCACCACCCTCACGACTTCATCTAAACCTAATCACCTCCCAAAGGCCCCACCTCCAAATACGAACACATTGCTGGGTAGGGCTTCAAGTATGAATGGGGATGATACAGGTATTCAGTCTATAACAAACATATCACTCGTGATTTTAATATATCATGTGTGTGTTTGTGTGTATATGTGTACGTAGACACATGTACATATAAATGTATATACATATATTTATCTTTAATGCATAGTATTATAATATGCTCTGTTATCAAGAATTCAAATTCATTAATTTACTAATTTAATTGATTCACTCATGCATTTTCCAATTTTTCACTTAATAAATTTTGAGGACTTACTATGTGTTAGGAGTGAAATGCCTCTAACTCACTTTGTGTAGTTTATGCTTAAGACACCTGAATATATTAAGCAATTCATCCATATCTAGAGTTGAATTAATCAATTCTATAGTTAATAGGGTACAGAATATTGATTATATCTGAGGTTCTTTAAAACTTCTTGCACTGAGACACTATTACTAGCTCTGACAGAAATCTTTATTGTATTTTCTACTTTAAAATATGTCTACTGTGTTTATACTGTTTTGCCCTATATATTTTTTAGATATCTGTCTTACAATAAAATGAATTTGTTCTAAGTGCAAAGTTATAAAAATTATATTACTGACTGCATTATGAAAACTGAAATATCTAGTAAACTTTCAGAATATCAGACTTTCATATGTTCCTTTAATATACAAAGAGATCATTATGATACATATTTCCATTTTATAGCATTCATACCTTAATCCAAATTTCAGAAATGTTATATATACCATTCACCAAAAAACACAATCAATTATGTCTTCTCATACATTAATGTATTTCTGGAAACTGTTCCAAGAAGTAAATTCAAGATTGCACATTTTAATTTTCCACTTAGGAAACTAATGTTTGGTATATAAGAAATGACAGGCCACAGCCAGCCCACCACTAAGCTGAATATAAATGAAATTCAAGTCTTAGGGGTGTAACTTAAATTTTTCTTTACAAATACATTTATTTAAATTATGTCTGATTTATATGGGAAGTTCTTATACTTACCTCTTCAAATGTATATATGATCTGCTTCAATTCTAGGAGAATGGGATCTCTTTAAGTTTTCCCATTCCCATTCCCATCATATCCACACAGTCCTTTCCAGAGAGGGGTTTGCTTGTTCATTTTAAGCACGGCTTCTTACAGAAGTTCCTTTCTGCATCCTACTCAGAAGGACCACCTCATTATTTCTGAACTCTTGCTCTAGACCTCCTAATAAACCTCCTTCCAGTATTAATGAAGAGCATGACATGGTAGCAATGAGCCCTCCTTCATGGCATGCCTCACACTTATCATTACTTGCTCAATGTCTCTCTTCCCAGGCAGATGACAAGCATTATGAGGACAAGGGATATTCTATTCTTAGTACATGACACAGGGCTTGGCTCAATAAATATCTGCTGAAAGAATGGATAAAAGCAAAACTCTATTGTATAATGTTTTTTTTTTGTTTGTTTTTAGAGGTCTTTTTGTTTCCTGTGAACTTGGAGATTTCACTGTGGGCTTAGACGTCAAGGTCAGATATTTTAAATTTTATAAAGATGAGCCATACAATTGGTCACATTTGTCTGCAGTTCATGGCAATGTCTTTTCTACCCTGTAGTCAGAAAGACAAATATTTTTAAAGCCCAAACAAAATTCACCAACTAAATTACCTTAATAGATGTTTATTTCAAAGAATTTCAGTGGAAGTTATAAGTTATATATTAAGCCAATGCTTATAAGAATAATATTGCCTTCCCATGACAGGTTACTTTCGCTTAATTGGAAACTACACACGTTTTTAGAGATTGTACTTACTTAAAAGAAATTGTATTGTAAAAGAAAACTTATTTGTCTGTATTTACTGTGTTCCTTCTGAAAAACGTCTTTACGATCACACTGACAACTGCCAGTTATTAAACTAAAGTCTGTTTATCCTAATAACTTGCATACACTTAACCAATAATTCCAAAATTTCAACTGCCACAACACTTGTGTCATTTATTCTTCTTGTTTTCTATATCTAGGTTGCCGAGTAGGACAGAAAATTCTGTTCATTATACATGAGGAATTACTTTTTTGGGGGGCTGTCACTTTGGAATATCGTCATAAAATAAGAATGGCAAATGTCATATCATGTTTGGGTTCTTACATTGTAAACGTGAAAATCAAAGTTTTTCAATAGTTTCTTTAAAGACCATAAAGTGAAAGGAGATAAGAGATTGTTGAAACTACCCACATCATCATATTAGAAAAATTTGAAGACATAAAATATGTTGTGGTTTTCTTGAGAGCTCTTTGAGAGCATAGAATGTTGACCTGATTGCATAGTTCTGTAAAATAAGGAACTAGACACATCATTGTAATCACAAGGGACTAAAAACGGAACCAGTAAAGTGAATAAATTTATTTAGAAATACTCTCAGAAAAGTCTGAGGCATTTGAAATTACAAGTGTATTATCTATATGACTTTAATTCAAAGCCTACATTCAAAAGACATAAGACACAAACATGTAGGAAAAAGGAGTGAACAATTCAGGGAAGGCCAATATGATGGTATGGTGCCGTAACTGGAAATGCAGTTTTAAACAAATTCCCAGTAATAATGCAGCACTGAAATTTATTATATATTTAGAAACCAGATTTGACTAAATATCAGATCGCTAACTGCTCAATAGGATAATACATAATTTTTGCTTAGTATTTGTTGTATGCTAGTGAACTGTCACAAAAGCATTCGTGCATTGATCATGGAAATATAATCTTTTTATTTGCAAAGTCAGCAGAAACAGAAACCACAAATTAACAATTTGTTAAGTCATTTAGACAATACCAACTTTCACCAGGTGTATTCTATGCACAGTCAAAAACTTTTACTGTGGAGGAAAGCTCTCACAGAGCTTTACCTCATCAGGGACCTACTACCATATAATATAAGAGACTAGTAGACCCTCTTCAGAAAATCATTGGCTCTTGATTTGTATTAATTTTGGTAGGAGAGGGGGTACCAAGTTAGATATCAGTGTGACCCTAAGTGAAAACATTAAAAGGAATCCACCAATGCAAATGCAAATATGTAATTTAACATTGCCAAAATTAATCCCTTTCTCACATCACTTTCCATAGAAATATCTACCAGTCATTGTTGACAGAATGAACATTACTTTAAAAATCATACAGTATAATAGCTTGAAAAAAATGTTTAAATATGCAGAATACTATAGTAGACATTGTTAGAAGATACCAAAATAATTACTTGAGGTCAGTAATAGAATAAAAGTTATAAAAATTTAAAATAATCTGAGCAAATAAGTACTACAATTAGAGCTAGTAACATAACAATATTCATGCCACTTAACTCCACAGGAATATATAAGGAAGACAAATAAAACCATAATACAACTACTAGCAAATGCAGAACGATAAGCATGCTTAGAGAAATAATTAGTCATATGGACAGAAAATATATTACAGTTACCTCATGCAGTACCAAGTAAAGCTTTATAACTTAGCTACTCTCTTTTAAAAAGTGACATCAGAAGGTACCCAAAGCTGACAGTGACACTCTGAATCATAGAAAGAAGAGGTGTCACCTTTGAGATAAAGGGAGAAGACCATAAACAGAGGTTCAGCTAGAGATGTTAAGAGTTCGTGACCATTGGTAAAAATACATGCACCTACAGTGGGAAAATGACATATGATAATTTCAGTTCATAATGCAAATAGGCACAGCAACTAAGTGTGACATGCATGTCACTTATTTTTGCCTACACATGGGATGTCTGCTCTATGAAGCTTCTAGGTTAGTGTACACTGGACACACAGCCTCATTGGCCACGGCTCACAGGCCCAGCCGCTCCACGGCATGTGGGATCTTCCCGGACCAGGGCATGAACCCATGTCCCCTGCATCGGCAGGTGGACTCTCAACCACTGCGCCATCAGGGAAGCCCTATTTTTAACATTCTTTAAGGTCCGCGAATTTGGTGCTGTCACTTGTTAGCTTTTCATTCATGGGTTCAAAGTTAAGGGAGGTGATGCACTATGCAAAGAGAACCCTTAATTAAGGTATACTTTCAGGTAACTTAGGCGGGGATAGAAACTTACTTGACCAAGTGATTTGAAATACTGAGCCAACATGATAGGAAGATTTGCCTATAGTCCTGATTTGGCCCATGAGTTTTTGTTTGTTTGTTTGTTTGTTTTCAAAATTTCAAAAATATATAAGTAAAACCTAAATAATATTGGGTTGGCCAAAAGATTCCTTCGGTTTTTTCCATAAGATGGCTCTAGTAGCACTTCGTTGTCTTTAACTTCATTCAAAACAATTTTGTTAGATTGTATGTGACAGTTGTCACATCAGCGTGCATTTAAAAAAAGACATCAAAATTGGTGAATTTTTGTGTAGCCATTTTAATATTGAAGATGGGAGAAAAAAGCAAGCTTTTCGGCCTATTATGCTTTATTATTTCAAGAAGGGTAAAAATGCAACCGAAATGCAAAAAAAGATTTGTGCAGTGTATGGAGAAGGTGCTGTGACTGATCGAACGTGTCAAAAGTGGTTTGCGAAGTTTTGTGCTGGAGGTTTCTCACTGGATGATGCTCCACGGTCTGGCAGACCAGCTGAAGTAGATAGAGATCAAATCGAGACATTAATTGAGAATAATCAATGTTATACCACACGGAAGATAGCCGATGTCGGCTATCAAAATAGCCCATGTCGACTCAAAATATCCAAATCAACCGTTTAAAATAATTTGTGCCAGCTTGGTTATGTTAATCACTTTGATGTTTGGGTTCCACGTAAATTAAGCAAAAAAAAAACTTTCTTGACAGTGTTTCCACATGCTATTCTCTATTGAAATATAATGAAAACATTCTGTTTTTAAAACAAATTGTGACAGGCGATGAACAGTGGACACTGTACAATAATGTGGAATGGAAGAAAGCAAGCGAAATGAACTACCACCAACCACACCAAAGGCCGGTCTTCATCCAAAGGAGGTGATGTTGCGTATATGGTGGGGTACAAAGGGAGTCCTCTATTATGAGCTCCTTCCAGAAAACCAAACGATTAATCCCTACAGTTACTGCTCCCAATTAGACCAACTGAAAGCAGCACTCGATGAAAAGTGTCCAGAATTAGTCAACAGAAAACGCATAATCTTCCATCAGGATAAGGCAAGACTGCATGTTTCTTTGATGACCAGGCAAAAACAGATTGGCTGGGAAATTCTGATTCATCCACCGTATTCACCAGACATTGCACCTTCGGATTTCCATTTATTTCGATCTTTACAAAATTCTCTGAATGGAAAAAATTTCAATTCCCTGGAAGACTGTAAAAGGCACCTGGAACAGTTCTTTGCCCAAAAAGATAAAAAGTTTTGGGAAGACGGAATTATGAAGTTGCCAGAAAAATGGCACAAGGTAGTGGACCAAAAGGGTGAATACGTTGTTCAATAAAGTTCTTGGTGAAAATGAAAAATGTGTCTTTTATTTTTACTTAAAAACAGAAGGCACTTTTTGGCCAACCCAAAAAGAATTGGAATTCTGTGTTTAATCATATAAGATCAATCTTTTAAAAATAACACAATTAGGAATACAATCTACAACTCTTCTTAATTAACCACAACTACTGTTGATTATCATTTACTAAAAACTTTATTTTCCCTCATGTTTTTTAGATGTCTTTTAACAACTCATCTTGAAATTCAGTTTTGTTTTTTTTTTTTTTACTGAGTCTCCTTAGGGCTAATACAGACCTGGTGTACATCAGGCCATCCTATGATCAAAATGCCTTCTTAGCTATTGAAGTCAGAGGGACAATCTTTGTTTTATTTTCAAGCCTATAGAGTGATTATTCATTAAATAAATATTTATCAAATACCTAATTATGGGCATACAAGTCTACTTATTTTTTCTCCCAATCAGAAGGGGACAAATTTTCGAGGCTATATTAAAAAGAGAGCCCTGCCATTTCCCAACATGTACTTCCACTGACTGCTACACAAAACAAGTTGATTTGTTACTAGAACAAGTTGTACTCTGATAATATCTATAGATTACCTACGGTTATCAGATAAAATTAGGTGACCCCAGGTTAGTATATGGGTTGTTTTGGTGCAGAAGGTATGCTGTTGTGAAAGGGAAGAGTTGGGGAATTCAAATTATAATATAGAAACCCACAAAGACTTTGTTTACTTGTGTCTATAATCAAGGAAAAAGCCTTTTACTTATTTTCAGAATGAAAATTGCAAGCAGAAAGACAATTCATCAATTTGTCAATCACTTTACTGGAGACAATGACCCATATTCATTTTAGTTATGACGTACAAAAAAATAACAATATAGGTGATACGTAATGTTAGCTATAAATCCATGAAGAAAAATATTGTTCAGAAATATAAATACAGAAACTTCTGGGCAAATCTATATATATATGTGATGTTTTAAAGATGTAAACAGATTTTTCTAACCTTTCTTGAAAATGTCATTATAAATTAGTTATAATACTACATTCAAAAATGTAATTTGGGGGCTTCCCTGGTGGCGCAGTGGTTGAGAGTCCGCCTGCCGATGCAGGGGACGCGGGTTCATGCCCCGGTCCAGGAAGATCCCACATGCCGCGGAGCGGCTGGGCCCGTGAGCCATGGCTGCCGAGCCTGCGCGTCCGGAGCCTGTGCTCCGCAAAAAAAAATGTAATTTCGTATTGTAAATCAAGCTCATTATTGATCTAGTGCAAATCTTTTGAAATGAAAGAAAATCAGCCTTTAATAAACTTGAGTTTGATACTGCTATTTGCCCATATATTAATATATATATATAATTTTATATTTTTATATACTAAAATGGAACAATCTTCAAAGTATATCTTTAAAGTATATGCTTTAAAGCACGGTGCAACACAGTTTGTAACCTGTTATCTATCATTTGTCTAAAAGAAGGGGATAAGGAAAATTACATGTATATGCAAAATTTTTGCATATGCATCATATAATATCTCTGGAAGGACCCAAAGAACTAGCAACATTGTTGTTTACAGGAAACACACACACACACACACACACATATATTGTTTTAAAATGTATCTAATAATCAATATATTATTATAAAGTAATTATATATTTCTCCCAAAATACTAAGGCGGTTGTTATTTTAAATAATAACTTCAAAAAGTCTCCCCCAAATGAAATACATCTATATTGTGATATAATAATTTGACTGTAATTTGGTGATATACATTATAATATAAAAGTAATATTGATTTAGGGAAAAATATTCTTCAGATCTTAGGACAACTAAATGTACTAGAAATTCATCATGCCTCCACCTCTCCCTCTCTTTCTTGGTTACACTCTATCTTAAGGGTTTCACTATGAATAAATTGATCTACCAATGAATAATACTTTTAAAATCATTGTCCATGTTTCATTCAATCCTCTCCTAGCATTTTCTAGCTAGCTGGTATCCAACATTTTAAACCATGATTTGGAGGAACAGGAAAGTTTATGTATTTTTCATTTCTTTGTTCCTGTCCACTAAATGCATTAATAATCAAATTCTTGATATGCAGGATAAGTCACCTAATCATGTAAATTATTAGCTTCTCAGTTTAATTATAATCATAGTTTTCTTCTGAATGAATTTTCACATATTGAACCATTTATCTTCAGAAACATCTTCTGATATAAAAAAATACAACTGAGACTTTTCATCTCCTTTTTCATTTATAGAATATTTGTATTCTCTACAAAGTATTTTAGACCTTAACTTTGGAAATATATTATTTGTCACTGTTCTCTACTTTTAAGTTTGAACATGATATTACTCTTTATAGAGGGCTAAAATCAAACTTTAAAATACAATTTCTGAGTGTTTTGTTACTTTTTAAATGCATTTTATTGCCAAATGTATATTATAATAATTTTTAACAAGATTATGTGGATATAACTTTTACAAATTTGTTCCTTTTCATAGTGCATTTTCTTCTAAACATGTATTCCAATGTGATTTAGTAATTGCTTTCAGTAGCTAAAACACAGAAGCTGATATTTTAATTAAAGTTTTTCAAAAAAATCTCATCTCTCTCTCTACATATATGTACACACATACACATGTATATATATAGTCATCATTAATATAAAAGTTCTTCCAGGTTCTTGTGTGTGTGTGTGTGTGTGTGTGTGTGTGTGTGTGTGTGTGTGTAGCACCACTGATCTGTAAGTCATATACTGAACACTGATGATTCTCCAGGAGTAATGATGAGTTTATACCACCTATCCACACTCTTTCATCATCAACCCTTCTGAAGTAAAGCCTATATTTTAAAAATGACTGTTGCAGATTATGAGTGCAGTCTAGGATCACATAATAGAGCTAACTGGCCCACCCACAAAGTAAACATGAGACAGAGGCCTCAGGATTACCATACTCTAGAAAAGTAGGGCTGACAGACACCAACAGATAGAAGCAAATGTTACACACTTCTCTTGCTCACGGGACAATAGTTTTCTGACAAATCTACATTTTGATGCTTCAAGTTACAAGATTAAGTGTAAAAATGTCTTTTACACTCATCTACATTACTTAATAGTATCTATTTGTAATAGCTACCTGTTTTACACCATTTTAAGAGAGAATCAATTTGTCATTCCATTCCATTTCTAATGCAGTAGTCCAACCCAAACCAGAATGCATTATTGATATGGAAATGAGTGTAATTAGCAGCGTAAATGATCTGTTATTTATGATACAAGTCAGAGCAGTAAATCACCGTAGGTTCACTATCATTACTATGCAAATAGAAGAAGGCAGGTAATGGTCCATGTGTTAAAAACAGGCCACTTGCTTGCTCATTTGCATATGAAAGGCAAGGGTAAGGGTTTAAGGTACAGATGACAGTTTATCACATCAGTCCTAGTTCATGGACTTAAGAAAGTCAAAACACACAAATAGTTGTGCTAGTTTTCAGAGTTACCCCCTTTCTCTACTGCATATTCCTCCTTGAGTCTATTCTAACGGCACCTTCAAATGTATTTTTAGTTCCTTCTAATTTGTACAACAGGAACTGGGAATGATTGTGAGAGTGCGTCTAAGTGTTCTACAATACATGAGATACATTTTGCACCAGCAGGGACAAACATCATAAAAATTTCCTGTTATGAAATAAACTATCATTATTGGTCATATAATTCACTTCATTTTCCTACAAACATACTTTATTTTCTTGTAAGAAGGAAGGCAAACTAGCAATGATTTGAGGACTCAGAGACTAAAAAAAATATTGGTGGGCCTTACTGGAAAATATTCAGTATACTTAAAGAAATTGTTCTGCCTTTCTTGCTTGGTCCCTTTTGTTTAATTTTCTGGAGAATGTCTGCACTTAGTGCATTAGCTACCGGCCAATTCTTGCCTAGTGCAATGGGAACAAAGGTAGGATGTGTGAAAAGCTAGAGGACGAAGAGGGATGGAGGGTGACTGCAAATTCTGCAAGCTTCCCTTGTATACATCTGGTATTTTTGGAAGACTTACATAAATAAAGAACTTAGAATGATAATGTCTTTAATTTGGAAATGTACAAAATAGATAAGATTTCAATCTCACTTAGATAAGTTTGCTCCATCTTTACAACTTTATAAATATAACAAATATAACTTTATGGATATAAATCACTTATGAAATACTTTTTTGTTTATTGTTAAGTTTTATTAAGCTATGAGTTCAAGAATGACTTATAAACCGGGCAAGTATTTTATGTGAAGGAAATGAAAACAATATATTTAAATATAATAATAATATAGTGAAAAACATTTTTCGTATACCAATTTTTTTAAATTATATACGCACAGTAGTTGGACCTGTGTCTTAGTTGATCTTTTTGAGGTATCAATTTACCTTTTGTAAATACTATATTTTTCTTCCTCTAATTCCAAGGAGATAACTAGACCGTTGAGTTCCCTTACCTCACTGGAGTTTTCAAAGATAACTTCCTGGCTTTTGCTTTTAAAACCTTAAACTCACTGAGAAGACTAAACTAGAGGAAAGGTAAATGGTTTTGAGGTGAGCTCATGCATTAGCGTCAAGAAGAGAAGAGACAGATGCATACCTTCTAAACTTGGGAAGGAAGAGCAGTCTCAGGCATTATAGATAGAATGGCCCAAGTCCTATCCCCTGACCACAGTTTTAGGAAATGTCCTGACTTCAGGGGACTAGTTTATTCCCCAGTTAACCAGAGTCCTAGCAACTAAGAGATGACACATGCAGATCAGGATAATACAAGGAAAGCGAATATAAAAGTTATTAACAGTTGTAGGCAGTTAAATGATAATAATAAAGGATAGTGCAGGAATGGGACCAGCTCTTCAGAGCTGGCATAAGCCCCAGGCCCAACTCAACTAAACCAGAGAAGAGGAAAGTACAGACCTAGGAGAGCCTTGCAGAGTCATCTTCCTTTAGAACAGCAATAACCTTCCGTTGAAGGACACAGACCATATAGAACTCACAAAGAAGGAACCAGGGGAATAAATAGTCAGTCTAGCTATGCTTTCTCACTCTAATTTCCTGTTGTAGCTTCCCAAAAGGATCACTGGATAAACCTAACCAAAACCCAGAAAGCAGAAGGGTCCAAGGATAATTATCCAAACATGTCAGCCTTCTACCAAGTGGTAGGACAAAGTCAGGATTCCCAAGGAACTAGTGGAGCCTTATGTCTTCAAAGGATCATATACATTTGGATAGATAAGCATACCAGAGGTGATGGTCATGGACCAAAAAATAATAGCCCCCCCCAACTATATAGGACATTTACCAACATTTATTAAATTCTTGATATATCTAATGGATTGTAATAAGCACTTTATATAAATTACCTTTCTTCCTCTTTACAGTATTTTGAGGTAGGTCCTATTATTCTCATTTTACAAAATAGGAAACTGAACATAGAGAGCTAATTATCTTGCTAAAGAAGACATGATGAAATTATAGCTGTTAGATTCAAACCTTGTATGGGTCTAGTACTAGAGCCTGTTCACTTAACAACCACATATAATGCTTTCCAATAGTAGACTGAGCCCACCTAGCCCAGGCTCTAGGCACACAGGCTTCAGTAGTTGTGGCAGGTGGGCTCAGTAGTTGTGGTGCACAGGCTTAATTGTTCCGTGGCATGTGGGATCTTCCCGGACCAGGGATCGAACCCATGCCCCCTGCGTTGGCAGGTGGACTCTTAACCACTGTGCCACCAGGGAAGTCAGCAAAAATGCTGACAAAATTCCCAATTGTGGAAAGGAATTAAAACAAAATACAAAAGTATTTAAATTTACTAAATGTAATTTGAATTAACAGGTTCTTATAATTAATAATATGTATTGTAGTTTTAAGTTTTATTGCAACTCTGTAGCATTAAGTTGGAGGGGAAGCAGAAGTAATGGGATTTAATACATAGAACTGCACCATTGCTTTAAAAATGAGATGAAGAGGAAGGAACCACTTGGATAGATATACTCATTGGACAGATTAAATCATCCACTTTGCTAAAATCTATAAAGGTAAATTTTAAAAATAAATAAATAAATATATCTATCTATCTATCTACATATATATATATATATATATATATATATATCTTCACTGAAAGTAAACTTTGCCTTAAGATTTTGAGAACCTGAAAGGAATTCCATTGAAATGTTAAAAATATACCCCTAAAATTCAATAATTTACAGAAAGACCTTTTGGAGAACTATCTTGTTTTCTGTCACATTTCCACTTAATATCAAATGCTTGAGAAATTTCATTTATAATGAAAGCAAAAGTTAATAAAAAGGTGACTGTATTAATGGATGTATGAATGAATGGAGAGAGAGATAAAGAGGTAGATAAGGCTTGGTGTGGTTGGGAGAAAGCAGCTATTCTTTTCATATTACATAAATGTATCTTGAGTTGCTACATGGTTACTGGCTTCAAAGAAAGTCATGCCAGGTCTAGTATTTATTATTTAGGTTGGACTTAAATATTAATCTTTTTCTTATATTAATACTTGTGTCTAATACACAGATATAGAATGTATTTTACTTAAGTAGGACCTGTGTATGTAAAACTCATGTAAATGAAATATAACTAGTAACCAATTATTGAAATCTACACTGTGTACACATCTAATCTTCTTTAAGGCAGAAGCATTTTTTGATATAAAACCTGTAAACAAAGAGAAATTACTCAAAATAAGAATCACTTTCTAAAGTCAGTTATGTCTCTTTGTAGGTTATATATACTTGGCATGCTTTTTTATATACAAAGACTCCACTTTTATGTCGACAATATAAGAAAATCAGAACACTTTCATTTTGTTATAAATACAAATCACTAAGGGAAGAACTATGATTTTTAGTCATCAGAATTTTAAGTGCCATAAAGATGCTGGTGCTTACTAAATAAGATTCCTTAGCACCTCATAGATATCTTGTTATGTACACGTTGAGATTTCATTACAAAACCTTGTTTAGTCTGAGGCAGCTAAGACAAAGGGTTGAATCTTTTAGAAAAAGATTGAAGAAAAAGAGAAATCAAAAGGGAAAAGGTGATGGGGAAGGAGAGGGAGTTGAAGAGAGAGACAGAGAGACAGGGAGAGAGCTAGAGAGACAGGGAGACAGAAGGCAGAGAGAGACAGAGAAAAAAACAAAGGAGAGACAGACAAAGATATTGAGATTGAGGTGCTGAGCTTTAATGACCTTCTGCTCCTGCCCCCAAGTCTGGCCATATCAGTGTAAATAATAAATGATGTGGTGTCATGCCTACTTTGCCTTTGCTTGGAAGGAGCTGTGGACTTACTCCTTGAATGACTTCTCATACCTTGATGATGTCATGTAAATTTATGGCTGTAAATCTATATAATAATGACTCCCTCTTTAAGAGACCCTTTTACTCCTTGGATGACTTATCATACCTTGATGATGTCATGTGAATTTATGGCTGTAAATCTATATAATAATGACTCCCTATTTAAGAGACCCTTTTCCAGAATTCCAGGCTTATACATCCAGCTGCCTACTCAACATCTCTATTTGGATGGCAGGTGGCATAATAAGCATAACACGCCAAACTGAGCTCTATCTCCTGGTCCACACTCTCACCCAAAGAGCCCCTCTCAAAATCATCTCACCTCAGCTAGTGGCAACGTCATTCGTCCACCTGCTCAGATCAAAGACCTTGAAATTATTTTTGTATTCTTTCTTTATAATTCCACATCTGATTTCTCAATGATCCTCCTGGCTCTCTCTACTTTTAAAATGTATCCAGAATCCCACTCCCTCTCACCACCTCCACTGCTGCTACTCTGAACCGGGTCAACAATCTCTCATCTAGATTACTGCCCTTGATGCCCTTCAGTGTATTCTCAACCAAAGAGTAATCTTCATGGAATGTATGTCAGATCAAATCACTCCACTTCTCAGAACTCCCCAATGGCTTTTCATATGCCTGAAAATAAAATCTAATAAAGCCTATTACATGTCTTCTTTCTCCTGTTATTTCTATAGCCACATCTCTAATGACTCCTGCATTTTCTTATCCCACCATACACATAGTAGTTCTTGCTATTTCCTTGAACAGAGCCATCAGAAGTCCTTTGCATTGCTGTTCTATCGGCCTAACTGCTTTTCTACCCACCTCTTTACTTCCCCTTGATCTTTACTCAAATGCTACTTTTTCAGTAGGTTTTCCCCTGACCACCCTATGTAAAATTACAGTTTTAATTTCCCAACGTTCATTGCCCTCTTTGTTGATTTATTATTCTTTGTAACACTTACCATGTAGTGTTCTATACATTTAATCTATTTATTTAGTGTCCTAAGACAGCTGTCCCCAACATTTTTGGCACCAGGGACCAGTTTTATGGAAGATAATTTTTCCACAGACCGGGGCGGGGGTTGCGGGGGATGGTTTTGGGATGATTCAAGCATATTACATTTATTGTGCACTTTATTTCTATTATTATTACATTGTAATATATAATGAAATAATTATACAACTGACCATAATGGAGAATCAGTGGAAGCCATGAGCTTGTTCTCACTTGCCACTCACTGATAGTTTTGATATGAGTCTGCAAGCAATTGATTAAATATGGTCTCTGTGCAGTCAAACCTCTCTGCTAATGATAATCTGTATTTGCAGCCGCTCCCCAGCGCTAGCATCACTGCCTCAGCTCCACCTTAGATCTTCAGGCATTAGATTCTCATAAGGAGCACGCAACCTAGATCCCTCACATGTAGGGCTCACGCTCCTGTGAGAATCTAATGCCACCACTGATCTGAAAGGAGGTGGAGTTCAGGTGGTAATGCGAGCAATGGGGAAGGGCTGTAAATACAGACGAAGCTTCACTTGCTCACCCGCCAGTCACCTCCTGCTGCGCGGCCCAGCTCCTAACAGGTCACGGACTGGTACCAGTCCATGGCCTGGGGGTTGGGGACCCCTGTCCTAAGACACTACAAACTCTACCAGGTCAAGAATTTTGTCAAGGACTTTTAACTGCTTTGTTCATGACAGTTTTCCAATGACTAAAACATTTGTTGAATTGAATAAAAAGTCAAGGAAAGACTGGACCTCTTTGTAATCCAGCTAATCTGCTACTTAGATTATTCACTCTGTTAATATCCCCCTAAGGGATGGCTTTCCCTGAAAGGAAGTGAGATCAAAGACTCAATCGTCATAATAAAATATTAATGTTTATGCTTATTAAGAGAGATAAGTAGAATTTTATAATTAACAAAGCCATTTTAGACTATAATTTAAATTGTCTTTTCCATCAATGTGTAATTTTAAAAAAGAACTCAATTTTATGTTTCTGTGCAATGCATTATTGGTTGCAATTTGCTTTTCAGTTACTTTTAATATGATTAAATAGTTAACTAACCATGATCACGCTTCCATACAAATTTTCCACCCAACTGTGAATCATAGGCTAACTCTAATAATTTAATGGGTGCTGTCTATGTAACGCTATCAGAGATGCACCCTGCCGAGTGTTAAATAACTCAGCTTCTGTAAATATAGCCTTACATTTTCTAATTTAAAGGCAAAATTAGATTTCAATGTGTCTAAATGTCACCAATAACAGTAATTAGCAGTTACATTAGTTTATTGAGAATTAGTTGATTAGGATCCAATTCGATTTTTAAATCATCATTGCAAATTATTAAGCTCTATTTTCAAGAAACATATTTTACATCATTAATGACCCAAAGAAGTTGTAGAGGGTAACGATTTTTTTTTAAGAATGACCTCGAAGAGACCTACTTTTAGTTTGCCTATTCACTGAAGAATCGCTCATATAATTAACTTGTCTCATCTCTTTCCTGAGTTATTCAGATGCGCAGTGAGAAAGGTAATGGCAGGTACAAACTCCTGGAATCATCTCTAAGTCTAACCATACAGCACTGTCCTCATATGTTACACAGCCTTGATTATGCAGTAGAAAAGTTTCTTATAACATATGAATCCAAGAGTTACATATTGTTTATTCTTAAAGCATAATATTTTAGAAACTTTATACTGCATTTAGCTAAATTACTTCACTTGTAGATAGAGTAGCCTACATAGGATAATTAATATTTTCTAAAATACTTCCTAAATTCTACTAACTGGAATTTTCATAATGTATATTGTTATTCAAGCTCCAGTTTGCATCCATTATCAGTATGACACTTAATGTGGAAGCTATATAAATAAGAGAAAGCTTTCTTTTTACTTTCCTATTAGATATAGATTATTTTTTTTCCTAAGACTAATACATGCTTTGTTAAATTTGAGAAACAAATGAAGTAAATTTAACAATTCTCACTCCTGCTAGAAATTATATATGATTTCTGAAGAGGCTAACATGTCCAACCACTTGTGTTTTTATATACAGAAATATCTACATATCTAAAAACTGGAAAAATACAAAAAGTTGAAAATTGTATCTCCTCTGAATACAAATTTCAGACTTCATTCACTTCACAAACAGGTTTTCAACAAAAAGAAATGATCTAAGAAAAAAATGGGAACTTGATAGAAGTCCTTTCTTGGATGAATTTTGATCTATATACAAATCATTGGCAGTGAGGAACACATATATATCTTGAAGAGTTAGAAAGTATCATTTATTATTTCTTCGTTCTATAGTAAGTCAATAGGAAGACACAAATTCTCAAGATAACAAATCAAACACATTGAAATCTCCGTACTTTGGTGTGATGAATTCTGTGTGATGGCAGTGTGCCTTCTAAAATCAATGCCTGTGTTTACTGATGATTTTGTCATACACTCTAGCAGAATCATTACCTGAAGGAGGAATGCCCAAAGAGATACTTTAAATTTGAGAATTATTTTTCTCTGTTCAGCTGTTAAACTGCCTCTCAGGAAACCAGTAATTTACAAAGTGAAATTAAGCAAGGTGACTCAATTACATAGCTTTATGTTCCAGTTCCTGTACATGCTTTAAAAACGCATGTTAAAAATCATTTTACTCCTTAGTAGTCAGCAAGAGCATAAGTAACCCACAACGGAATTTCATGGTGTGGATTCATGGTCATGCAATATGCATTGTGCCCTCTGGAGTTCCAGGGATCGCTGACAAATCATAGTGGTTATGATGAATTCTGAAATCTCATGACTATGTGAATACAAATGTGATTTCATGTAACCAGCAAGACTTTGAATTTGAGAGATGCCAGAAAGACAGAGACACAATCAAATGACAACATTCTGTCCCTAAAGCATTTAGGTGATGCCTATGGGAACTACAGATTTTCTTTCACACTTCAGAATATTGTGAATTGAGAAAAAGTGCTAGAATTCTTATTTTTTCCTTGTATCATATATTTGGAAAATCTATCAGATGGGTTACCGGAGCAAACAAAGATTTTCCTAACAAAGACTCTCAGGAACCTTAAGGGGTATGGGAGGAAAACGTGTGGAAAAAATAACCACACTCTTTTTAGCACAACTTGGAATCAGTGGAGTCAAGAGACCTCATCCATACACATATACACAGACACACTCACCTTAGTAAACTTCAAATTCTCAAAGGAAATCCTAAATTTTTGTCTTGTGCCAGTAGCATGACTAGTTTTAAGAATTAAAGCAGGCCCCATCCTCCTTTTATTTGCCAGCAGTAACTCTTTCTGTAGTCTCCTTATGATATGAAATCAAACACCAAGGTTCACCTGCTTCTATTATGTAAAGCATTCTCATTACAACTGAGAAAAGAAATGTAAAGTATGTGCAGCTATTGTAATCTGCCATTAGATAAAAAATGTAAAATATTAAGAATTTTACTGCTCAAAATTTTTCTAAGTTTCATCCATTTGCAGAAAAAAAAATTCAAAGAAAAGAAAATGATAAAAAGTCTGAATTTCTCTGATGTAAAACTGAATTCAAACTTTTTTCTACTTAGAAGCATATTTATCAAATAACTGGAATAACTTGCTATTTACTTATTCATGTTTCTTGTAGGAGAATAACAATGTTGTTTCTAAGTCTCACAGGACTTTTAAAAAAGGCTAAGACCTTAGAAGTAAGGATTTGAAACCAAGTTATGACCAGAAGAAATTATGAATAAGATGATGTTGATGTTCTGCCTGGTGCCCTCCTGTTTTCAGTTACCACCTCCTACCATTCCACCTAAACTCCAGGTGAAAGCTTCCCTAGGTGCATTACCACCACAGATCTCTGATCTCCAAACACCTTTTTAATCCTGGGCAACACATAGGTAGGGAAGGAAAATTCTGCCGTATCAGTATCTGCTTATTTTGAATACATAATCTTGCCTTTCCCTGGAATTCTAAATTAGTGATATCAAAAAAATCCCTCCCATTGAAACTAGAAAACTAACAAATTCTTATTAATACTTCTATTAAGGGAAAATGTAATAAATAAATGAAGGAAATAACTGCAAGAAATTTATACTTACAGGAATAAAAACATGCATAAAGCTAATGCTAAAAGCTAACATTTATTGATCACATACTGAAGTTCAGGCTCTAGACAAAGTATTTCCATATATTTCCTAATTTACACATATTGGATCCTGAAACAGATATTAATATTATTTAGATAAGGAAACATAGTATTAAAATTATACTTGACCCAAGCTCCAGAGCTAGGACTTACTCCCATGCCTCTCTGATCCCAAAGTTCCAGTATTAATTATACTTTAGTACTAGATACATTGCCTTAACACTTATATATTTATATTTATATATACTGGTGAGAAAATAAAAGAAATAATTCTTTCTTGGTATGTTCCAGAAAGTTTTCAGATATGTTAGGACCTAGAAATGATTCTCTGTTGAGAATCTTGCACTATGAATAAGAAATTCAATACATGCCCAAGACAACAGAGTAATTATAATCGTAAAAGCAAAGAGAAGATGTGCTATAAAAATTTGTCATTGTGTATAATATAGAGATCAGAAATTGATGAATAAATTAGTACATGTAATCTCTAAAAACCAGTTTTTAGACCAGTTTCTAGTTAACACTGGCAGCAATATAAACAGGCCATGAGGGCTTCCCTGGTGGCACAGTGGTTGAGAGTCCGCCTGACGATGCAGGGGACACGGGTTCGTGCCCTGGTCCAGGAAGATCCCACATGCCGCGGAGCGGCTGGGCCCATGAGCCATGGCCGCTGAGCCTGCGCGTCTGAAACCTGTGCTCCGCAACGGGAGAGGCCACGACAGTGAGAGGCCCGCGTACCCCAAAAAACAAAACAAAAAACAGGCCATGATAAATAAAAAACCTCAGAAAAAGCAATCACTAAGATCTTAAAACCAAACTGAGTCAATACATTTAGAAATTTAAAAGTTTATATCAGTTATAAATCATATAATGAAAGTAATAAATATAACATCATTATACAAATAAAAGACAGAAAATTTAGAAAGCCACAGTATCTCCAAAGAGCCATAGCTGACATCCCTCAAATATGATAAGAAAATATAGTAATTAAAAGACTCAGCTTGCTTACACGGATAAGATGGATTTCTCCAGGAGAAATGCATTAAAATGCTCTTAAGAGAAAAAAGAATGAATAAAAGAAATAAAAGAAATAACTACTAAGTAGCCATATGACTAAAAAAGAATGAATAAAAGAAATAACTACTAAGTAACCATATGACTAAGTAGCCATATGATCCATCTCTCAGAGACTTCCTTTCTTCTCTCTGGGCCTCAATTTCTCTACATTACATTCAAGTTTTAAATACCACAGTTTTACAGACTTTTCTTTGCCTTGTTTGACATGTAGGGAGAAGATGTATAAGTGAATTCTATCTGTATTGATTTCAAATAAGAACAAAAGTTAACATTAACACATTAAGACTCACACCATACTTGTCTGTCAACCTTAAAGTAGCAATGCCACAAACATATTTGGAATGGCCAAGCCTTTCTCAAACAAAAAATACTTTAACACACTAAGACTTGAAATGGAAAATCTGAATGCCTCATCATTAATCGTAGCAGGCGAAGAGATGTAGGCAGAACACACCAGCGACAAGACGCGTTAAAGGTCAGGCAAATGAAAAGTTATGAATATAAGCACTAGAGTAAAGGCTAGGGACCCCAGGCCAACATAAAAACCAGGGGTGGCCTCTGAAGCAAATCATACGATCTCAGGGTAAGATAACTGTCAACAGTAAGGAGATCTAGAGAAAATGAGCAAAGAACAGAAGAAAGGTAAAAGAAGCCTTGCATGGTGTCCATCCTTGGTGGTCTTTATTCTCATTCACTCATCAAGAATACTCTTAAACAAATTTGGAAAATAGAAGATTACTAAGAACATCTGTCTGCTGGAATTTAGCCGAGCTCGCTGAGACACAAGCATTTCCATAACTCTCACCAGCTTTGAAATTTGAGGAACACAGGTCACACGTAATGGTCTTAGCTGAACTTGGCAGTAAACTTACACAGTGGTTTATGTAACAATTTTTAAGTTCTAAGATCTGTGATAACTAGTAGTCTGCCTTCCTTTCTGATATAAATAGAAGACTCTCAGAGGGTAATAAACCTTTCAATCTGTGCTCTTCATATACTTTAAGTCCTGGTATATAGAAAACTTAAGAAAACCAGGAAGGTTGGTCAAAAGTAGGTTTTTAGGAGACACTCATTTTTCTAGCCAAGCATGATCCCTCCTACTAAAGTCTTAAGTTTTCCCTACTATCCACAGTATAGAATAATGTTCAAATGCCTTTATAGATCACACAAGGCCCCCCATAATCTGATTAGTGTCTACCTCTTAGGCCTGATTCTCTAGCCAATTTCTGTCTTGCTCTCTGTCTTAAAAACACCATATTGTGTGTTAACTTTTGCCCACACCATTCTATTTCTTGCCTTCATGCAGTTATTTTCTATGGTTCCCTCTATTTAGAACACCTCCTCCTTGTCTTTATCTGATTATTTTATTTAACCTTTAAAACTGATCTAAAATATCAGTTCCATCAGGAAGCCACCCTGATATTTCATCACCATTACTCCCTGGTTCACTAGTGAACCAACCCATTTGCAACTTTTGCTTAGGTAATATTCTAGGCATAAACTTAGACTATCTTCTGCATTATTTCATGAGTATCAATTTGAGCCTCTTCAGAGTTTTATGTCTATGACACCAATCCTAAAGTGACGGTTTATTTTCTTCTAGAATAGCACTTATAATTCAGATAATATCCACCAGGTAAACTTAATGTATTTTTATGTCTATAAGGACAGATGTGATGTAGCATTGTGTAATGGGAATTAAAAATGTGTTTTGGGACCAGGCTTAGATTCTACTCCTAACTCTATTACTTGCTTTTATAAGCTTTGGTAAGTTACTAATCATTTTCAGCTGTTTTCACACCTATAAATACAAAAGAAAAATACCATTATCATTGGGTTGTTGTAAGATGTTATATAAAAAGCAACTGGCAAAATGCCTGGTGAACAAATATTATTGATCATTTCCTTTCAACTGTAAGCTCCTGGAAGAAAAAGGATGATGACTTGTGTTGTTTTTTTCTTTTAACACCTTCAACAATTAGCAAGCACAGTATGTAATATGAGTACTTTGTGTTTGTTGAATGAATAAATAATTATGAATAAATAAACACATATACATAAAAATGCATCATTAGTAAATTATGTTTCTTTAATCTCAAGCTCTTAAAATAAAGTATTTCCTAAATAGTAGCGACTAGAAAAAAATGTTAAGCAGTTTTTAGGAAAATTAGTTAGGACGTGGTTGAAAGAAAGCCCAAAGACATGAAATAAATTAAATGTCTTCTTGCTTACACAGGAGTTCCCAGAAACTCATCACTTGCATCTGTATTCTTCATCCTATGTTAACTGTTCTGGCAAAAGAAAGATACTTATTATTATATCATACGGAAGGCAGAGGTTTATAGGTTCCCAAGCCTATTCATAAAAAAAAAGTATTTTATAAAAAATCACCTATAATTTCAACATTAGATATTCTGTCCTTCAGTTTTTAATCCATATTCATACATGATTTTTGTACAACATAGACACTATTTGTTTTCTTTTTTGCAGTACATATCATATAGATTTTCTATGTTTATGTGTGGTTTTCATAAATTCTACATTAAAGGCTAAAAAATATTAATTACATTGAGGTGATGTACCGAACTTATTTAAACATTTCCCTACTAGTAGATATTTCATAAGTAAGATGCAATCCAATATAAATTGTTCAACAAGAACCTCCTTTGTATGGAGGACAAAAAAATCCTGCCTTCTGTTCCATGTAATTTTCTTTAGGAAAGAGAGAATGGTAACATCATGATTTGCTAACCCTTGATGTATATTTGTTGTACAGAATACAACAGAATACAGAATATAATAACGAGTTTGCAACTCAAATAAAATCCAAAGGGAAATCAAAGAGGATTCATGTGAGCCATATTTAACAGATATATAATAACACCACCATCTCTAACTTCTCCAAAGAGAAGAGGATGTCCTAAAGCAGACAGGGTAGTTGAAAACCTAGCTTATCCTTCATTTTATAGAAAAAGAAAAGTTCAGCAGATTTAGGTTCCATATTCTTACTAGTTTCTCTAAAATCTGGTAAATTTTACCACTGGAGTAATTATGATTTAAAATTAGTTAAACCTGAAGTGCAAATATTGGATGGAAGTGATAAACAGTAAGTCTAACCCATATATCTCTATCTAACATATTTGAAAAGAGACAGTATGGCTTCGTCAATTATTTTATCAGGAAAAAATACAAAGAAAGAGAACTAACTGGTATCAAATTTTTCAAAATATTGAAATAATACATTCCACCTAAAGTCTCTAGCTAAGTCCTCTAATTTGTCCTCCAAAGACCTATTCTTTCTTCTTTTGAAAACTGTGACTTATTAAAGTAATTAAGACTAAAAACTAAATTTCCCCAGAAACATTTTCAGTATGGTCCTGTCTTTTATCACTGGCTATTCTTTGCACCATGGAAAATGTTTTCCATAAACATCATCTTTGCATTTCCTTAAAAGTAAGTTAGTGTCCATTCTGAGCATCTTGCCTTTCATTTGTATGCATTTAATCCAATTTTTAAAGAAGGAATAAATATAATAAGCACTATGATAGAAGTTTAAGAGTTATAAAAGTAGTAAGAAACTCTATGAATGTTTTAATAAATATTCTAGCAATGGGCCAATACAAGTAAAAGCTAACTTTCTATCACTTACATAGCACATTAAATATCTAATTCCTCATGAAAGATGTATATATATATTCAACATGTGTGTATGCACTGTACAATGTTTTTGCTAGTTGCAAACATTTCTTTCTTTCACTTGGCTTTTTAAATGCCAAAAACCTTACACAGTGTCTTAATTATTTTCATATGCTTATCTGAGATTTTTCACAGAAAAAATTTAGTGCTTCAGAAATGGTTATTGAATTGAATGGAATCACACCGTCATTTGTCATGAAGTATAATTTAATATCACATAGAATCTGGTGTTAAGCTATCTTGTTTCAGACTCAAATCTAGTGGCTTCAGAGATGTCGGTAATGGAATTATTCAAAACATTCCATCATGAGAAGGTTCAATTAAAATATGGCCCCTTTACCATGATCTCTAAGATAATATGAGTTCCAGTTTGCAGGCACACTTTCAAGGGATACTTGCATGCAAAAAAAAAAAAAAAAATTGTAATGCTTTTAATCATTCAAGTCTAAATTTTTGTTCCTGGGGTTTTGTGTACTCAACAGAGCTTATTTCTAAGGGAGAAGACTGGAAGAGATATGCATGTAAATTTAGTATTAGAATGAATTCCAAATAAATGCCAATATAATTCAGAAAATCAAACTATTTCTAAACAACTGGTAAAAGATTCATTTTGACTTCACATTTGCTAATCACACAAGATGTTACAGAATACCACCATTTGTTATCTACAAAGCAAAAGAATAAATGAATAAACTGTATCCAGCCATGTGTATAATCCTCCCTCAGTTGATCCTCAGTGCATTGTACCATAGTGGGAGTGTGGCTTTTTCTGCCCCTTCTCTGTAACATATAAAAGGTATTAACTTTCACTTAAAAAAGAAATAATGAAAGAAAGAAAAAGCAGCTTCTGTTTGTACATAAACACCAGGCATGGAGATTCTATACTGCATCCTAGGAGAAGCCAGGGAGCCAAAATAATGAGCTTAAAACCTCAGAAATCTGTGTCTATGATTCAATTATTTGAAAGCAGTTACTAAATAATCTCTTACATGATACCAACATATTTTACTTTGTAATATGTGCTACTTTGTTTATCCACCCCAGAATTCTGTCTTTATTTTACTTGCTGTTAAGCTCTTTGCTCAAGGTTTTATAGCTTCATCCTCTTACACTCCCAGATTCTCTTTCTATTTGAGTTTGTAGCATGTGGCCACTGAGGTTACATTCACTTCTCCTCTTTCATGTTTAGCCTCATTGCCTCAAACTTTTCTTCTCACTGAATACATATGAGGTCATTTATCTCTTCATATTTCTATTCAGTCTAAGTGCTGAATTTGTGTGTGCACTTTTTATCTTTCTCTCATTTTTCTCTAAATCATTAAAATGTTCAGATTTCTTTTCCCAGTGCTTATTTCTTCTTTACTACTGAATAGCACAGAGCATCACCACTATGTATTACTTTGAAAGAGATTTACTCACCAATTTATTGTACCTTAGAAATATACTTCCAGTTTTTTATGAAGTCAGATGTGCATTAATCATCTACGGTGTCATTAGCAGAATTATTTTATCGCCAATGATAAATATCAGCTGACTTCTAAAATTCTGATGGTGGGAAGAGGTACAAAATACATCAGACACAAGCTGCTTTTGATAATTTATGATGAAAAATACCACAACTTCTATAATAAATAAAATTTATTGAAAGAAAAATATAATTAAGTCAAATGTGCCTTTTTGTTCGAAGAATTAAGGCTATACTTAATTATATATAGTGTTCCCCAATGAGATGATACTGATAAATATCACTTCAAGTTACACTTGCTACCATCTATTTTCAAAACTGTTTTTAATATATTTCACACTATTGGTTTTTATTATTGCTTTTAATTGTTAAAATGTGCATTATTTGCATTATTATTATTATTTACCTAAGCTGTTTTATAGACTATATTCACAGTGCATTAACTTTTGCACTATTCACAGTGCATTAATTTTTGGCCCTCAAGAGCAAAAGGTATAAAATTCTGTCTACTGATCCATGACCAACATGAAAAATCACATTCACAGGTATAAAATATTTAATTTATTCACGGGTATAAAATATTTTCAAACAGGTACGCGGACTAGATATCCCACTGTCACAAATTTTGTAATTATAATCATTCCTAATTATAGGCGTTAATTTATAATACATCCATAATAGACACACTGTAGATTTGGAATATGTGGGGTTTTTTAAAGCGTATTTTAACACCCACCTGTTTCTTTCCCATTCAAGAAATCATTAGCAGAATGAGAATAGTTATGGGAATAACCTTGCCTATACTTTAATTTATTTAAAAAGAAGTAAACCATTAAAAAAAAATTGGCACTTAACTATTCCTGGTTACAAATTACTTGGGACACACTTCAGAGGTGATTATGACATTAGCTCAGGAACTGCTAAACTAGGGTTTTATTTCAAACCCGACAGAAGTCAGGAACAATGGTAGTAATGATCTAAATGATAACAGTGTTGAATCTGTTGTATCAAATAAAGTCCTTGTGGTAAGCAGAATAATGACTCCCAGAGATGTCCAGGTCCTAATACCTGGGATTTGTGAATATGTTAAATTTACATGGCAAAAGGGATTTTGCAGATATGATAAAATTAGGGTGTTTGAGATGTCACAGTGCACTGGATTATGTGGGTGGGCCCAATGTGATCAAAAGAGTACTTACAAGGGAAAGTAAAAGACAAGAAGTTCAGAGTTAGAGAGGGAGATATGAGGAAGGAAACAGATTTTGGAGTGATGAGACGGCTGGCTGAGCACCATAAACCAAGGAATGTAGACAACCAGAAGAAGCTGGAAAAGACCAAATGGATACTTTCCTAGAGCTTAAGAAGAAAAACAATGCTGTTGACACCTTAATTTTAGCCTAGTGAAACCCACTTGGACTTCTGACTTCCAGAACTTTAAGATAATAAAATCTGTGGTTTTAAGCCACTGAGTTTGTGGTAATTTCTTACAGCATCAATAACAACAGTCTTTAAACAGTGGAGGCATATTAGTTATACACCAAATATGTCTCCTGAAGCATCTGACTTACTGCCTAAAAAAACTTAGTTGGTAGTGACTCAATTCCAATGCTAATTCAGGGAGAAAGGAAAAAGAAGCAAGACAAGATGAAAAATCTTGGGACAAATAATATATGAATATTTGCCTTGTATAGATGGAGATTTAAATGACCACTTTCTTCACCAAATTAGAACCATCCATTTGGTTTTTTTCTTCCTATTTTCCCCTACCTGCTACATAAAAGGACTCAATGAATGAGAATAAGTGAAAATTTAGGTAATGAGAAGAGAAAGTGGATAAATAAAGGATGTAAATAATTGATATTATTTCCTTTAAGAATAAAGCTAGTCACGGTCTTAGTTACATTAACTTTATCTATATAGTGATTTTTACTTAATTATAATCTATTTCCATAGTGATTATCACTTCTACAGAAAACTGTATCTATTTAATGAAAATGACCAATTCCAATTTTTTAGATAAAGATCTATCTCACAGTTCCATTCTTTCATTTTAAAAAGTATGGATCCTTCTTACTTTCATACTAAATCATGAATTCTTTATTATATGATCATTCAGTGGAAATATAAAGCAATAGCACAGAAAGTGTTTCCCAGTTAGTACTATATATAACATACTTTTACACTTACAAAATAATACATTATATTCCTGTTATAGTTCTCTCCAGGAATTCTTTAATTAAGCGACACACTTTAAAAAGAGAAAATTGTTGTTATACATAATGTTATATACTGGCTGTACACCATTCACGTAATACAATGTATTTCATAATAAACAAACTCATTCATTGCATGTTAAAATAACTGATATTAAATAGAATTAAGTGATTTAAAATATCTTCCAATGGAATTGACTGAATTGATATAAACATGGCCTGCTCCTAGGTAAGGGCCTCCTTTCCTTCATCTAATACCCCATCTTTACACTTTTTTGATGCGGTACAAAACAAATTACATAGTGATCAGTAAATACGGGGGATTAAAATAGAGCAGCTCATTTTTTTTTTCTTTTCATTAGTTCATTAGTTGGTGTTTCTGCCTGGTCCCCATTATATAAGCCTGACCAATAGAGATAAACAATGATCCTTCCCATATAATACTAGATAAATACTCAAAAGACATTATAAATCACTTCCGAATGCTAAGGAAATGTTGCTAGACTGAGGCCTATAACCCTATAGATTAGCAGAGAGCTAGATGGAATTGAATATTTAATTGTACATAGTTTTACACTTATATTCATATTTAAAATTTGAGTAAGAAATGTAAATGCACAGCAGTCCCCCTGTAAGTCTATATTATGCTAAGCAAAAGGCAGTTTCATTGTTTTAATAAAACTATAGAGTCTCAGTACATTAAGCTTGTGAATTAATCAACAAATACTAATTGGGGTGATTACTATATCCTAGGCACTCCAATATGCAATAGAAAGTCGAGAATAAGGAATATTTTAAATAAAAGAGAATAATAAATGAATCCAGCCTTTTTTTTTTGGTACGCGGGCTCCTCACTGTTGTGGCCTCTCCCGTTGCGGAGCACAGACTCCGGACGCGCAGGCTCAGCGGCCACGGCTCACGGGCCCAGCCGCTCCGCGGCATGTGGGATCTTCCCAGACCGGGGCACGAACCCACGTCTCCCGCATCAGCAGGCGGACTCTTAACCACTGCGCCACCAGGGAAGCCCCAGCCTTTTTATTTTACAGTCCAGCTGCTGAGAAGACCATGACTAAAACATATCAATATAATTGTTGAGGACTATGCCACACATTTTGTATATGAATGGACCACTAATTTTTTGTGGTAAGGTTGAAGAATATTCCAAAGAAAAGTTGATATTTGAGCTGTGTTTACAAAATAAAAGTATAAAAAAGGAGTTCTAACTGTGTCTCATAATATTGTAAAAAATCATCAACTACTTGCTTAAACACTTTGGTATCAAATAGAATTAAGTGATTTAAAATATCTCTCAATATGGAATTGACTGACTTGATATAAACATGACCTAGTCCTATATAGAGGCCTCCTTATCTTCAGCTAATACCACCCATTGTCACATTATTGGATGCAGTACAAAACAAATTACATAGTGATCAGTATACCGGGGATTAAAAGAGAGCAGCCTTTTTTTTTCATTAGTTCATTAGTTAATAAATTTTAATTTAGTATTAAGATTAACACCCACCCAGTTTATCTCCAATAGTTTTATTTTTAAAAGCCCAACTATTCTATAAAAAGAAGTTAAGGCAAAAGTGGGGAACACATGTTCAAGAAATGTCACCAACTTCACCCAAAATTATTAACTCCAGCATCTGAAGTAGTATCCCAATATTTTCCAACATTTAAGTACAGCTGAACTTCAACCATGCAATAAAATACTATACTTCAGACTTAAGCATACATTCCTTTCATTTCTGTCTAGTTGCTACAGGGCACAGCTATTCATATCTACAAAGACTGTTGGATTTACATGTGAGGGGAGAATGGGTTGAAATGAAGGTTGCATCACAAGAGAAAGCACGAAGCACAATAGAATAGAACAAGAGAACGATTGTCTGAGGCACCTCTTTCGTACACTGCATGGATTGTGAGTGTCCAGCTCTTTTTCAGATATTTATCAAGGGCAGTTAACTACCATTCTTTTTGTTGTAGAAAATAAATGGATAGGGGTGGGGAAAGATGTCATGAGTAGGGAAGAAAGTTATGTGTGGAATGAAGGGGGAGGATGATGGGAGGGAATAACTTACCAAGGTTCTTTAAATCATGCGAGTTAATGACCTTGCACATTTTATTCACACTTACACTTTCCAACCTCCAGAGAGACTTAAGACTTGTGACAATGTCAGAGTCTGTAAAAATTAAAGTATGTCTTTTAAACTCAAAAGTTTAAAACAGGTAAAAAATAAAATGGGTCAACCTTGTGATATATTTGTAGAGGAAAGGAGAAAACATATTTGTGCCTGTAATTTTTGGTATCAAAATTGCAAATGTTTTACAAACCACTATATACATCCAAATGTGTAAGTGAATATGACCAAGAAATTGAGAATAAATTTACCTTTCCTCAATATATAAGTTAATAAAATTTAACTCAGGATAACAGGAATGCATGGGATAATGCTACTGGGAAAAATCATACTTAATTGAAGAGACCAGTTAGAGTCTTATCATTTTAACACATTCAAAGGACTTACATGTTTACATATAAATTTTAACATGTGGATATATACCAATATGAATGAATAAAGTTTAGAATCAATATTTTACATGCATCTCAGAAACTTACTCTAAATTTACAAACATTTGAGCAATTGCTTGCTTTCTACAAGACATGTCAACATGTTACATATATTAAAATAGAGATTAAAAAATTAAAATTGTTTTCAAAATCGAAGTATTATCAGGACAAATCACAACTTTCTGTATTCAAGAAAATGTAAAAACTAGCTATACTAACTTAGTTCTCAAAACTACATAATGTTTAGTAGAAAAATTTAGTTCTCCACTATAGTACACTTGAATTAGATAAGACTGTTTAAATTCCAGCTCTGACATTTTCTAGCTGGGTAACTTGGAGCCAATCACTTAACTCATCAGAGCTAAGAGTTTTTAGCTAGAAAACAAGGATGATATATACCTACCTACATGACTGTGTGAGGATTATGTAACTGTAAATAACAGCTGTAACTCTATGGCTGCTAGTTCCAACGTCTTATCCCTCACCCCCACCCTCATATAGATTTTAACCAGGAAAATCTACTTTGAAAAGAAAGACCCCTACTAATTTTCCATTTAAGGTCTATGGGACAATAAGAGATGTGCAAAGAATCTCAATAGAAGATAAAAGTTATACAAACTCCTTCTGCCTCCAACAGTTGATATTTTTAAATGCACACATGGCTATATCTACCAATTTTACTTATTGACAGAGCACGCAAGACAATTTCCAAAAGCAGAGAACATATGATTAATGTTCTAATTGTTAGGTTAGTGTTTTTTTTTAATAAGGCTCTTATGTAAAGATATTTAGTTCATTGATATCCACCAACTGATATTAGCCTAATTTCTTTTGTTTTTGTGAGATTTGTGATAAGTAATTTGCTGTCTCTTTGTATAACAAACTTGGTATGGTTTCAACATTTCCATATGATTATTGTATCGGGGCTTTTTGTTGTTGTTTTTGTTATTTTAAAATTAAAAACTGTTTCTATCTAGCTATTGGCTAAATGGATTTAAACACTGCAGAAACAGATTAAGGAATGAGAATGAGGACTAATGGACTTTATTCATGTTTAAGATATGTAAACCTAATTTTATCAATATTTCAGACATTTCCGACACAGAGTATTAGAGAAAATATTTTCTGCCTTCCTTCCAAAATCACTGGGTGCATGAATTGCAAACCTTCTGTACGTCAACAGATACAATGTTATTTCTTAACTTCTATAACTTACTATGGTGAGGCACTAGAGAGTTGACAATTTCTCTTCTTTTCCACTGAGAAGATAGACTAATTTAAGATGATTTCTCTTTCATACAACCCAAAACATGCTGTCAGATTGAAAGACTCATTGGCTGCTTAGCATGAAAATGCCAATTTGAAAAGCTAGCTATTATCCAAGAGGTAGCCCCACATACTGATACATTTCAAAGAAACATTTTTATGCATACACTACCCACATGGTTAGAATCTGTATAAGAATAAGAATATAAAACTTTTGATTTGTGAGCTCCTGTAGAAAGGTGGAAATTATTTCCACAATAAATAATAGTTTATCTGTTTCTAAATAGTTTAATGATTCCCATGAGTCTATTATGAGAACCGTTCTTTAATCAAAACTTTTAACTTCTGGTAGATGTAACCATAATCTATTAACTGTATATTTCTTCCAGCACCAGCTGCTGGACCAAATCATCAAACAGGAGCAATGTAATAAGTATTGTGGAAGAGCACACTAACTATCTGTGAAAACTTAGTCATTTTTACTTTCTTGGTCTGTCTCCATGTCAACAAGTGAAGCAGCTGGACTCAATTTTTGTTAAGACCTGTTTTGATTCTACAGTTCTAAGTTTTTCTTTTTCTTCTTCTGTTTTTTTTTGTGATATAACACATCAGGAATAAAATGACCATTATCTCAGAACAAATTTTAGAGAAAATAATATGTAGTATACATTCTAAAACAAAATGCAAAGTGTCAATATTAAGACACTAAAAAATAATATTAATTTAGCAAGGCAAATTTGATCCAAGTTATGAAAAATTCTTAATCCTCCCTCATTTGGAGGTTTAATCATAACTTAATGGACCTTGCTGCTGTATCTGACATTGAGGACCTCACTATCTTTTTCTATTCATGAAAAAGTAAGGGAATGTTTTTACACGACACTATTTTCTCATTCTTCTCCCACCTCTCTGACAATCTGATCACTTTCAAGGGGTTATTCTGTAATACCCAGTTGTGTTTTCCTGGTTGGGTTGTTTCAGTCACCCATTATACTTCTTTCCATTCTCTCATTTGGCGATTTTATGCATTCTCTTGGTTTTAATTATCACCCATGTCCTGATGATTTCTAAAATTTATCTTGGGCCCCGATCTTTCCCTACATTATAGACTCACATGCCTAGCTGCTTATCCACATGGATATTCCCAGGCATCTCAAACTCAGCATGGTAAATTTTTTTTTTTTTTTTTTTTTTTTTTTTTTTTTTTTTTCTTGTGGTACGCGGGCCTCATGTTGTGGCCTCTCCCGTTGCAGAGCACAGGCTCCGGACGCGCAGGCCCAGCGGCCACGGCCCACGGGCCCAGCCGCTCCACGGCACGTGGGATCCTCCCGGACCGGGGCACGAACCCGCGCCCCCCGCATCCGCAGGCGGACTCCCAACCACTGCGCCACCAGGGAAGCCCTCAGCATGGTAAATTTATCTCACGCTCCTAACCCTACACGACCTCTCATTTTGGTCGTCTCTATAGAAGGCAACAGCCTTTAGCCCTGAGACATCCAAAGAACTTTCTGTAATGATGAAAATGTCCTGTATCTGCCCTCACTAGTACAAGAGCTAGTAGCCACATATGGCCGTTGAGCATGTGAAATGGAGCCAGAGAGGAAATGAATGAGAAAGTGAACCCTTCATTTTGGCACTTTAAATTCACCTGAAAGAAAAAATGTTTCAGTGTATACTAAATTCCTGCTGGTTTCCATTACCAAAGATAGGAGAGAAGGAAAAAGATTGTGGGTAAAACATAAACTATAGTAAAGAGAAAAGTCTAAACCTCAAACGCCATCTCATATTTAAGTTTCATTGGATAGAAAAATGAATGAAAAAAAAGTGCAAATTTTAGAAATTTTAGTTACAAAGCAATAAAGAATACCAGTTTCTGTTTTATCTTGTAAGAATATAAGCATAAAAGAATATAAATATATAACACTTATTCATTTATTTATTTGACAACTATTTATTGAGCACTAACTACATGCAAGGCACCATACTAGGTTCTGGGCACTGTGCAAGAAAACAAACAGATACCATCCTTGCCCCCAAGCATTTTTAATACAGTGGCTTCTCTCCCAAGCTGCCTTTCTTTTTTGGTTTAAAATTTAAGTTTATTTCACCCTTGAAATAGAATTGGGAAAACAGAATCAGGGAAATATAAGTACAAATATTTTTCTCTTGAGGAAATAATGTTTTATAAAGTAAACTGTAGTATACAGTTTCTTTATAGCAGTATTTAGTCCTTATTAAATCTAATGTTTATTTTATTTTATTTTTATTTTTTGGCCACACCACACGGCATGTGGGATCCTAGTTCCCCCACCAGGGATCAAAACCACACCCCCTGCAGTGGAAGGGCAGAGTCCTAACCACTGGACCGCCAGGGAAGTCCCATAAATCTAATGTTTTTTATAGAAACCTTTTGGAATGAAAGAAAATGTAATTCCAAGAAACAGCTTCAGGGCTTCCCTGGTGGCGCAGTGGTTGGGAGTCCGCCTGCCGATGCAGGGGACACAGGTTCGTGCCCCGGTCCGGGAAGATCCCACATGCCGTGGAGCGGCTGGGCCCGTGAGCCATGGCCGCTGAGCCTGCGTGTCCGGAGCCTGTGTTCCGCAACGGGAGAGGAAATTGGTGTAAAGAATAACAATGAAATACACATTTAGAATAACCTATATAGATATACTTTTAGTTTTAAAATAACTACAACAAAACTATATCACAGTTGTCAGAAACTATGGCATGCCTTAAATAAATGTAAAGTATTTTTGAAGTACAAATACTGATGAGATAAATAAGGTACAAGATTAAGTGACAGGTAGAAGAAATTGAAATCTGTAAGAGCTGATTAATCATTACAGAATTATACTCTCAACTGATTGTTCTTAAGTATAAAAAGACTGAGTCTGCTGTTTATAAATACCACAGTGTTTCTTTCATTAGTTATCTTCTCTTAAAAAAATAAAAAGAATACTGAGGTGATTAATTGTGAAGGTTAAGAAACAAATATTCTGCTAGGAGTTTTTAAATGCAAAACTAACTCATAATTAAAATAACAACAAAAATGATAGAGTTATTTATACTTAAGAAATACAATTTTTGCAGGGCTTTTAAGGACCAGAAATGTATTTCTTCACTTTATATCAAAACATACGAAAAAAGATATAGATCCACAAAATTAAAAGATAATCATTGGCAGTGTATTCTATAAAGTGTTATCAAAAAGTACTTGTAAACTCTACTTTTCCTATTAACTAGAAAACAAAATTGATTATTATGGCATTTTTTTCCTGAAGCTAAATGTTCCATATTTTACATATTCTAACTGTGCCCCAAAGTCTGTATAGTTCAATTCACCACACTATTCACTTCTTATAGTCATGCCAATGAAAATTTCACAGAGATGTATAATAATCTTCATTATACCAACTTCAAGGGGTAGGGTTACCTCAAAATAGCCCAATATCCTTTAATGACCCATCACAGAGTAAATATTTTTAAATGTGTGTATAAATAATCCCTGAAACTGTTAACTGTTTTAGATTAATCGAGACAGATGGTGTCTTTATTTTTTGGCTTCAAATATATTAGAATTTATTTTAAAACCATAAAACACAAACAATCCAAACAAAATTCTTTAGGATTTTAGAGTCCTCTGATCAGATCACATTTCCGTCCTCTTTCTACATGAATGTTTTCTGGTTTCATCTTTCTTTACCCAGCCATCTGCACTGCCCTTTAAATCATTTTGACTCCTCCTTTCTGGACCATTCCAAGATTTGTTAAATCTTCCTTAATATGTTACCACACAGAGTATCCTCTCTGCAATGGATACCCCAAGCTTTACGCCAAGGTGATGATGAGTTTTATTTACTTTTAGTACCTTTTTTCATGATTATCCTTTGATATCTCTAGAATTTATACTATTAAATCACTACCTATCAGCCTATTGGCATAATATGGCTTAATTATCTCTAAATCTTTTATTTTTAATACCTACCCACATTAAACTTTTTTCAATCAACTCAAACAATTTTTCCCTTGAATTACTTTTTCTTTGGCCAGAAATATTTGAAGTGATGAAAGTTTTGATGCTGAAGATGATTTAAAAAATAGGATACTGGCAATATCTATTTTTCCACAGAGCACTCTGGAAACACTACTGAGGTTTCTTTTTTAATCATTCAGATGTAATAACGTTATTGCTTATTATATATAAAGTATTCACAACATAATTATCTTTTATTTTATGCCATAAAGTAATGGGAACTAATCAACTGTTCTTCTTGTCTTGGCTCCCAAAGCCATTTTTTTATAATTTATTTCAACAAATATTACTGGATACCTACTATATGTCACATACACTGTCATGTGCTGAGCACATAAGATAAAGCAGAAACATTCAGAAAGCAAACGAGTGTGAGCAAGAGAGAAAGGTTACAACAAAGAAGTGTGATACTATAACTGGTTTTGAAAGTAGCATTCAAAGGCTGCTAAATTCATTTACTTCTGGGAATGGGGAATCAGGAAAAGCTAATGATAGGCACTGTATTTTTAGTTAGGCTTTGAGAGTTATGTAAAAATCTGTACAAAACGCCTGGTGAAGAGAGGTGGAGCAAGAGGACGAGCAAAGAGGGTACACAGTTGAGAAAGTGTATCATTGGTTGAAGAAAACTGAATAACCCAGTGTGAACATAATAAAGGAATCAGGTATAGATATAGAGGAAGATGAATCTTGAAAAGCAGAATGCAGACAGGCTGTGAAGGACTTTCTAGATTGTGCCCGGAAGTTTGGACTTGATTCTCCAGGCAGTGGAGGTTTTTAGTGCAAGAGGCCACAGTCAGGTCTGCATTGGGAAAGTCACTCCGACACATGCAAGGTAGACTTCAGGAGCAGAGGGACCAATCTGGAGACAGTGGACAGTATTTTCAGATAAAAACTGCTGAGTGTAAAAAATACGGCAGTGGAAAATAAAAGGGAGAGAAGCAACTGAGCAGAGGAGGAAAAAATATAGAAACAAAATTACTAAAACTTGGAGACAAGAGGGAGACATGAAAAAATCAAGTATGACTCAAAGCTTCCCAGTTTAAGTAACAGGTAACTGAAACAGGAAAAAAAAAAGAATAATTTTCATGAGTGTCTTAGAGAGAACATATGCTGTTCATTTTTACATCTGTTGTATAACACAGGCATATTACAGGCATTTAAATGGCTGTGACCTAATAAGTTACATTCATTTTTGCAGTTAGTCATTTACTACAATCTCCATACTCTCACCCACAAATCTGCTTTGCCAGATAAACAAAGTATAAAAGCGTTTTAAGCATAATCAGATGTTTGACTGGTAAATCTGTACAGGATGAAGTTTGGGACCATATATCAGAATGCCTTGATCTTCATATATAAGGACACCATTAGTTTGTGTTCTTTGAGTTACGTTTTCTTGAATGCTGCTAGATTTGCACAGAATACTTCCACAGTCTCACTTTCAGGTAGTTCTTCCCGCATAAAATACAACTGTACATATATATGTACATATACTAATCTCATTATTGAATATTTTTTATTATGAACAGAAAATTTATTCCATCTGCCATAGAATTTCTAAATTATTTTTAGATGTTAAACTTTATATGTGAATAGGCTTATTTGACAGGAAAAAAACAAAAGATCCAAAATATTATTCTGCATTAATGTTTTCATATGTGGTATAATCATATAATATCCCAATACTGACAACCTAAGAAGCACAAACTAATTATTTTGTGTGTATTCCCAGTCAGTTTCATTCAATCAGCTGCATGACTCAGTTCAAAAGGTGATTAATTGGCCCCTGTTTCATATTGCAGAATTACCAGCCCACCTATGATACATGCAAAGACACTGAGAAATTTTAAATTTAAGCTTAATCAACTTCTCTAAATATTAAACATAAAGAAATAAGGGGATGGCTAATTGACATTCAAACCTTCCCTGAGGTAGAATAATTTCCCACTCGCTCTTACCCAGTGATACACTCTATACAATACCTGCCTGTCAAGAGTCAACACCTCTGGAGGTGGAATATAGAAACTGCCTCCTCTGCTCAACTAGTTGGAGTGATTCGACAAGGATTAGTTATGCATGAGAGGGTATCAGTAACCCCAGGAAGTCTCAAAATAATGACTTTCCTTCTTATCCTGCAATCCAATCATCTTAGCTAGGAGTGACTGAAATGTTTAATTATTACATGGAAATCAAGTAGGCTATTTTGTTTTACTTTTTCCACTATTGCCTTACACTTTTAAGTAGATTTTTTAACAACCTCCAAAAAATGTTGATATATTTTTATTATACTGAAACCTCTCTTTCTCTCTCTTTTTATGGGTGAGAGAATATTTCCAAACAAAGTTCCATTACAGTAGAATCATTTTGCAGTCATTTCAGGATTGTTGTTGTTCTATACATTTATAAACAGGTAACAACAGGTTTTTTCATGGTATGTCTGAGATTAATACTTTTATAATTCAACATGGAAGTACCAGTTTAGCAGCCTGAGAATCAATGGGGGAATTTACCTTCCTATGATCATTTTCATATTTTAAGGCTCAAAATTTTCAAGGAGTTCTTGTTATAAAAGCACCAATTCCTGTCAAGTAGTAGTTCAATCTGACACAGAAGTACACTATAGATTTTAGGAAACTATGTCAGTTTCCCAGAAAGACATTTGAGTCCATCTGCCCAAAATAATGTTTTAGCAACCTACAGAATTTTGAATGTTTCTTTCTTCTCAAAACAAGTGGTGTTCAATTAATAATGATTTTTGCAAACAGCAATGATGTTTTACACACACTAGGCTGTCAAAATATTTGTTTAAATTAATTAGGAAAAGTTCACCAAAGTAGTGCAAAAAGGGCAACATGTGGCTAAGAAAAAAAGTTAGAAAGTAACATTTAAATTAATGCAAAGTGAGAGTCAGCAGACGATTGGAAATAATATTAGAATGATAGTCAAACTAGGTTCTCACCTAGTTTTGCCACCATCTACCTCTGTGATCAGCCACACACTTAAACTAAATGTAAAAGTGAAGCAAACAGTATTATAATGCTGAAGAATGAAAACATGGAGGCTAGGAAATAAGATGCCTTGGTTCACAATCTAGCATTTATATTAACCTCTCTGGACATGTTTCCTCATTTAAAAGGAGAGAGTTGAACTAAATGACCTCCCTAGTTCCTTTTCATCTCTAGAACATTATAATTCCATGAAGGGAACCACAAGTAATGGCATGATCAAAATTGCTAAAGTTAATTCCTGAAAACTTCCTAAATTTGGTTTTAATTGAAATTTGCTGGAGAAGGCTAATATGAATAAGCTAACAGGGAAAGCAAATAGCAATAGCCACTGTGCACCTGTTTGTTGAATGAATGAATGAGGAAGCAGAAATAGAATACAATAAATTATATTTTATATATCTTTTTAAATTACCTAGTGTTGTCCCACAAATTATGCATGTGCCCACTGCATCCTAAAAAGAATCCTTTGAAAAATTTAGTAGGTAAATTACCCAGGATGACAAAAACATATAAAAGGTGGAGCTATGTTTCAAAGCCAAACATCTGGAGTCTAGCCCAGGCTCTTACCAGTAACTATATGACTCAATCAGTGTCTTTTTCCTCACTTCCTATTTTCCTGCTTCTCCAGGCATCATTACCTCAATATCCAATACCTTTTGTGCTTTTTACCACTTATACTTCAATTAATATCCTTCATGTATCTCAAATATACAGACTTTTTTATCACTCTCTTTTTCCTGCCACATTTTCTTTTCTAGCCTAGCTTGCTACAAAGGTTTACTATTTTAAATTCCATATCTTGTATAAAAGTGATATAATAATGTTTAAATTAAATATAAAATGGAGACCGGACTTGAGAATTCCCTGAGCAGACAAAACCATTTAAGCCACGTAAACAAAACTAAATCTAGCTTATTTCATTAGCATAAGCGACAATTTACTCAGGTTATTTCTTGTAAATGCCTCTGACAATCATAAAAGAAACAAGTCATATTCCTAAAAATGGTATAAGATAATTGCTTTTAACCAGTCCCCTGCGATCTGGAAACCCCCATCATAATAACCAATCACTGTAAAGGTTAACGACTTCCTCATTTCACTTTATAAGCCATTGCGTAACACTTCATGCCCCTAAGCTTTATATCAGTTTTTAGTTTTGAAAGCTTCCAGTTTGCAAACTATTCTTGTATGCACAATAAACTCTTACTAAATACTATTTATTGATTTGGTGGTTTTAATTTTGCTATTTCTGGAGTTTTAACAATAGCTAGTAAGTTCAGCTCAGTACTATATCTAACCAACAGCAAAGAAATAACTAAAAATTTTAAGTGAAATTAGATATAAGAACCAGACCTACCAATTTCTACAGACCCTGGAAGGGTTCAAAGCGCCCTAAAAATTCCCAAGTCTTTATTCTATTTTAAATAAAATATTTTTATAACAATATTAAAGACACTACTATCTAATTCTAGGAGTTTAAAAATATTACAATTTCAACAACAGTGATTTCTTTTGTTGTCCTTTGAAACTGTATACTATTTTATCTGCATTAGATAATAAATTGCTTTTTTTGAAGGTAGGACTGAACACTATCAGCTTAAAAGGGAGTTACAGACATCCAACATAATTTAAAATTCAACATAACCATTTAAACATTATAGACACCTTAATAACTTATCTGCCATATTACCAATTTTTAAAAAATTGATCAATGGTTACAATTGTGTCTTCTTAAGAAAAAAATTATTTTCTCTCTATTGTATCAGTAGGCCAATGCTGATTTGTAGATCGCTATAGGAATCAATCTTATTTTTCCAAAATATTAACTGTTTCAATATTTAACTTTTTAAAAAAGAAAAAGACGGAACAAAAAAACCAAACATCCCAGAAACAGAAATTTCCTTTATATCATTTAACTAAGGAAGAGCTTACACGGGCCTTCTCACTGTTGCGGCCCCTCTCGTTGCGGACGGAGCACAGGCTCCGGACGCGCAGGCTCAGCGGCCATGGCTCACGGGCCCAGCCGCTCCGCAGCATGTGGGATCTTCCCAGACCAGGACACGAACCCATATCCTCTGCATTGTCAGGCAGACTCTCAACCACTGGGCCACCAGGGGGGCCCTAAGGAAGAGCTTTTTAAAGTCTACACATAATGTAATGATTGCATTTTTCAACTAATAAACATCTCAGTATTCTAACTACTATAATTAGCATCATCTTACTATTTATAGATGTAGCATAAAACAATGTTTTGAATGTTTAGGGTCAAAAATACTTCAATTCCCAAAATGAAACCATTATGCAATTTCTGTATTTGAATGTCTCTCAAAATAACATGGTTTCAGAGAATTAGGCACTTGGAAACACTTAGGGATAATATTAAATGGAGTTTTATTCCTATAGTAATTGTAAACCTCCTTTTAACATGTTTGTCCTAATGATATAATGTGTACTACATATATATTACTGCCACTTTTTGACTATACCTCCTACTTCAGAGCAAAATGACTGTCACTTGTTAGCTGCAGCTGTAAAGAGATGTTAATATGTCTTGGTTTCCAACTATGCTTAGCACTACAAAAAGCTTTTCACATTCTCATTTCCTGGGTTACTGCTTTCTGAAGACAATCATTGCACAGATAAATCTCTTGCAGCTATTCATTGCATGTTAATGGTGTTAATGTTTTTAGGTTTTTTGGAGAATACTACCTCAGATTTGAGACCAATGTATTGATTTGTATATTTGTGTTTTTAAAAATATACATGCAGATTCTCAATGCCTTCCATAATCTAGTCTCGCCATACATACTCAACTGTTTCTTCTCCACCTTTTCCAGTCCTACAGTGAACCAGTCTTATGGTTTTGGACACATCCTGTGTTTATTCCTGTGTCTAATACATTCTCTCTGTTCTTTTTTTTCCTGGATGGAGCACCAGCTTTCTTTAGCTCTACTTATTTTAATAGAGCAATCTTGTTTAAGCCAAACTGAACTTCAGAAGACTGTAGTTCAGACTGATCTTGACAGTCTCTGAAATTCAATTGCACATGTAGTCTGCAATATCACATATGTTTACAATGGGTTGTTTTGTGTTTTAGGTCTGTTTGTTACACGTCTACAAGTAGATTGTAAATTTCTTCTGAGTAGAGGTCAATTCTATTATTTTAATATTTGTTGTTATCCCCCTCCAGACCAAGATATAGCCAGCTACAAGCCTTTATACTGTTCCAAAGAAAGCAAAAATTCTTTTCTGACCACACATTCAGCCAGGGAATGGTATCAGCTTCTCTGTGGTTCACCCAAGTCACAGGCCCATCATCATTGGCTCCAGTGCAGATCAATAGCTGCCTTATTTGGGGGAACTATTTTCTACTTACTCCCACTATGTGATTCAAGTGAGGGTTGCCTATCATAGTACTAAATCCTCCTAGCAATAGATTTTACAAATAATGAGACCTGGGCCAATCAGAGACATTCCCTGGAGATTTTCCAATCGGAATTAAGAAAAAGAAAGAACTCTGAATGGCAAAGTTTAGAAAATATGGGGCTGAAAGCTGGTGGAAGTTATGATTCCACTCTATAAAGAAAGTTAATCTGGGAGAATAACACTAACATGGATGAGAAGGACAGATAGATGAAAAATCAGAAGAGTGGTTTCTAGCATTAATCTAGTTCCAGATTTCTTTATCTATGAGGCCCAAATATGTCCTTGCTCTTCCAGCAGACGAGTAACTTGAACCCTTCTCTGGACATACATTCAAAGGTTAACAATCTAGGAGAAGGGATTATAGACTATTTTAATGTCTTTCTTCTTTAGTAGGGACATGTTCAAATTTAGTTCAAGGAACAGGTATCACTTCTGTAAAAAGAAGCAGTTACAAATAATGCTTTCATTTCATATGTAAATGACGTTACTATTCATAAACAAAATAGTGTAAATGATCAGATTATCACCCTTGGTCTCTCCTATAAGTAATCTGCATATTTTATAAAATATAGAAAGGTGAGAAACACTACACTTGGCCTAGACCAAGAGTAACTTCATCATTCACGTGAATGGTCAGGTAAGATTAGAATAACACAAACATGAGCGAGAATGAGAGCAGTTTACCTTCAATGCAACATTTTGACTGGAGACATATTTCACAAAGAAACTATAGCTGAAATGGTGCCTTTATCTCTAACATTCATCCTCCTACTTGAATCAAATTTAGTATCTTACAATTCATTTCTAAATTTGAGAAATTTTCCAAGCAGTTTTAAGAAGTGTACTCTTATTTAAGAAACAGTATCATTTCAGTCTATGTTCACTAACAAAATTCTAACAAAGAGACTTTTTCACAGTCTTTAACTTTAGTCTTAAGGTATTAGGTCCTATCAACTCAAGAAATAGATACTTATAAATGACTATGTATATTTTAGGTATAGTCTCATTTTTCCAAGCTACACATAAAATAAAATCACGTCATATAACAGCTCATTATTACAGACTTTTGTATATGGCACAGGTTACATTATGCTACGCCAAATTTAAGCACCAAAGGTGAGAATATTTTTTAAACCTGAAAATCTGGAAACAAAGATTGATTCTGTACTCCTCTAGTTAAAAAGGAACTTTTTAATATGTACCTATAAACTTAGCTGAATACAGAGAATTGAGTATTTATATTTGGTTAAACTGACTACAAAAAGAAAAATAGGCTAATATTTAACTTTACCATAGAGTTAAACTACGTAAACTTGATATAGTCATATTAAGCAGATGATCTTAAATAATGTACATTCCAGTTTCATATTTTTAGCATATATAAGACTGCATCTTACAGTCCTGAAGAAATTCATGATTAATACAGAAATATAATAATCTACTACAATTAAGAATTTGTCTGAAATACTCTTGCTATTATTTTTACTACCACTAGTACAACATCAACATCTCGGCAACACTGAAAATTAAGCGTGATCTAGTCCAATGCCACAATTCTGATTTCCAGAGCAGCCCTTTCTCTCCCATCTCTACAAAGAAATAACCTTTCAAATAACCTCTGAAATAAGCTATTTCAGTTGAAAAGACCATATTGGGGTTTTTTTCAGCTTTTTTGAAGTATAATTGACAAATAAAATTGTAAATTATTTAAAGTGTACCTCATGGTTATTAGATATATGAATACACTGAAAGGATTCACATTATCTAGTTCCACTCTCTTTGCACATTTTAATTGTATAATACAGTGTTATCAACTATAGCTACCATATTTACATTAGATCCTCAGACCTTATTCATCTTATAGCTGAAAGTCTGTACCATTGGACCTTTCCTTTCCCTATCCTCCCACTCACCAGCTCTTGGCAACACACTTTTCAATTCTCTGTTTCTTTGAGTTTGACTTTTATATTTTTTTCTTTTATCTTTTTTGATTTTTTTTAGGATTCCACAGATAAGTGACATCATACAGGATTTGTCTTCCTCTGACTGGCTTAGTTCACTCAGCATAATCCCCTCAGTGTCCATCCATATTTTCACAAATGGCAGGACTTCCTTCTTTCTGATGACTGAATAATATTCCATCGTATATACATATGCCAAATTTTCTTTATCCATTCATTCACTGACGGCCATCAAGGTTCTTTCCATATCTTAGCTATTGTGAATAATGCTGCAGTGAACATGAGAATGCAAATATCTCTTTGCCGCTAACCTGTTTTCATTTCTTTTGAATATAAGGACAAGATTGTTTTCAAAAGATCTGTCACTGTAATATAAATGAAATATATAGCCACTTCTAAAATGATCTATTCCTTCTCCACTTATTACTATTGTTGTCACAGTTGTTTTATTTGGAGCAGAAATCATAAAGCAGGTTCAGTTTATTTTGCATACATAAATTATCTTACTGGTAATTTATTAAAATTACCAGTAAAAACAGGTATTAATGGGATTAACAATTTACTAATTATTATAATTATTATTTATATTATAATTACTATATTACTAAATAATAATTATTATAATTATTATTTTCTGTTTTAATGATAGCCAATAGCAAATCTATTTCAAATTTATCCAATTATCCAGACAATTAACAAAGATGAAAGAGACGTGTTAACACCTGTTGTCATCACTTCCTCTCACTGGAGTTACACACAATGTTACTGGCACTTGAGAAGCTCTACTACTAAGTGAGCAAGTCTAATTCTGTTATAAAACTCAGGTACTCCATCTGTATGTCAAACATCGATCATTTTATAACTACGTGTAATTTGTTTAATATGTAAACATGCCAAAGCCAACATATGTCAATCAAATATACTCAAATTACTAACAATTGTGGGTTTAATAAATAGTTATAATACATTATAGAAAGTATATCCATAAAAGTATGTATTCCGTATTCAATTTGCCTACTGAAGGGAAAGAACAGGGAGAGAGAGGGAGCTAAAATGCACTGAAACCTTAAATATATCGACACAACAAACCTTTGATGTAGATATTACTCCCTCCATTGTACAGTTAAGGAAACAGAGGCTCAGAAAATGCAAATAAATTACACAGAATTTCACAACTGGAAAGTGGTATAGCTTACTTGAATCCAAATCAACCTGGCTCTAAAGTCTTTCTTTCCTTTGTATTTTCCTTCCTGACTTCTCTTACTCCATATAAACAAACAAACAGAAAATAAAGAAAAGTATTTAATGTAAGAATTTAATTTGAGACATCTGAAGTTCCATTAAAAAAATCACCTACCTTCAGCAATTTTTAATGAAGGCAAGTGCTAAGAGGTAGAAAGTATATATATGGAGAGAGCAGTGCTTCTCACACTACCTACTCTAAAGGAATAGGTGGTTTGTTTTAGTTTCAAACTGCCACTCTGCAATACTTTAAAAATACATAATTACTAGAAGAAAAATCAATTACTAGAAAAATGATCATGTACTTGGATGTCACAGCAAAGTTAAATTGGTATAAAAATTTCTAAATGCTTACTCTCAATTTGTGTACTTATCTATAAAAGACCAGCACCAGCCTGTAGACCACACTTTTGAGTAGAACTGAGCTAGAAGACAGGTGATAGAGGCAATAAATTTGACGAATTTTAGCTTATATATTAGAAAAATATATTTCCTCACCTAGGTTTTATTAAAATGTTAAAAATTCCTATGTGCTAAACAGTTTTTTGCAAACTCTTGTTACTTCATTAAGTTGCTTTTCACGCTAGTTTAGTACAAAAGAAAATAAAGGTCTGCTTAAGATTAAGAAAGTTGGTAACAGGATAAAATGTATATAGTCTTACTGAAACAGGTAGAATAAAATGCATAGAGAGGCCTGTCAACTCAGAGAGCATTCATTTTTGTTCTGTGTGTATACAAAAAATTGTTATTAAGCATCAACATACAACATTGCTAATTACTTTCGAATAGTAGTAATTATTATTCTGTAGTTAAAATTATTTCATCTTCTTTCTGACAGGATCAGGGGATATGATTTGTTCTTACAGCATATATTGATAAAAAAGGCAATGGAGAAACAAGATGACTAATGTTGTATTTATCCTTTCTGTCAAAGCTGGCACATAAAAACGGGTTTCTACACTTGCCATTTTCCAAAATGTGGCAGTAGTTCATAATAGATCACTAAATGCATTTTGACAAAGTGTTCATTTTACATCATGAGATCTGGGCAATGATTCTAGAAAAATATGGAATTAAATTTAGAAAACAAAAACATGAAATAGATTTTTCCCATAGCATAGTAAGTAGTTTTGTGTAATACACTATATAATGGCATTGTTATTTAGTTTTTAATTTTCCTTTTCAAATGTTACTAACCATGGAGTATACTTAAGCATAATGGATAGGGTAATGAGATTACTACTTACTGACTACTCTAAATAATTACCCATTTTTTTGTAATTTGGGAATAAAACTATCTTATTACTTTTGGTATATGGACAAAACTACAGCTTACTAATAATGGAATTTTCATTTGTTTAGTATTTCCTTCTCTCAGAGTGCAAAAAGAACATCTAATAAGAGTTTATGGTAAAGTTTTGGATCAGCCAAATAGTATCTATTAAAATATATGCAGAGCTCTTACTATTGTGAAAAAACAAATCTTTCATGACATCATGAAATTGAAGTATGGTTTTAATATTCACACTAATTCTGAATAGAAAAGAAGAGATAGTTTGATAAGTACTTTATAATAGCTAATAAAAATCAAACAGTTCTAGAAATTTCCTTAAATTATACTTTAACGCTTAACATAAAACAATATAAAAGTTTGAAAATCATAAAATATAAATTAAACATATTTTTTCAATTATTTTTTGATGGTAATATTTCCACTTAATTGCCCTAAATAGAGTGGATAATAAATTAGAGACAGGTGTTGTAGAAGCTAATTAATAAACAGCACAATTTGCTTCAGAAAATACAGGCAAAATAGTGATTTATTAGAGTATTTGCTCAGTGATGTCATAAATATGGTACACTTGCAAATAGGAGTTCAGTAAATGATCGTTTAATTAAGACATGTTAATATAGGAGGCATACAAAAGTAATAAGGTTCAAAGTAGCTAATTTCCTGGTTACTGAAATAACACTATCTGTGCCTGTCTCACAATGGTATTAACTTCATATTGCATTGGCAGAGAAAAGCTTTAATTGATGTTCATATTACTGGAATGGCCGCCAGAGTATGGTATTAGTATCTCAGCTGCCAAAGAAATAACATGTGACATGGCAATAACTTACCCTGAGCCTCAGGGTGGGTATGTGCCATCTATTCTCATGAGTTTAACATCCACAAAACTCTCCAGCCCTGCCCTCTACCAAGAAATTTAAGTTCTTATGTTCATTTGCCTGTTGGTAAGGTATTTCCAATAGAAAACTCCACAGACACCTTAAATTAAACTTGCCAAAAGGTAAGCTAACCACCATTCCCTGACACCTGGCCATTCTTCTTTTTCTAATTTCTATTTCTGTCGGTGGTATCAACATCTCCCAAGCATTCAAACTAGAATGCTTGGGAATCTTCTTAATTCTTGCTTCTCCTCTATTACCCCAAATCCCAACTTTCCTCTAGCACTTCCCATCATGCCATCAGGGACATGCTGTCACACAAGCAGCCTTGCGTGGAAGGGTCCCATGCTTGTCTCCTGGTCTATTGTCACCATCTTGAAATTGTGAATAATTTTCTAACAAGGAGCCCTGCATTTTCTTGCACTGGGCCCTGCAAATTATGTAGCCAGTTCTGCTTCCCATGCCCTTTTATCCTCTGTAAAATCTGTGTGATAGCCTCTAAATGTACCATGAAATTTCTCACTTTCTTTTCTTTGTTCTCATTTTTTCTCTGCTGGGAATGGCTCAAATGCTCAAATACTTATTTCTGGTGCCACCTCCCCCAGCAAGCCTTCCCTGCACAATTAAGTTAGGTTAAGCACTCCCCTAACAATACCATGTGAATAACTCTACTATTTCAACTACTAGGCTGTATTATTACCTGTTTTTTTTTGTATCTCATGTTCTATGAGTTCATAGAAAGGAAGGAAGTAGGAATTACTCTGCAACTCAGTCGGTAACACACAGAAAACACACAATCAAGTTTTACTGTATGAATGACTAACATAATAAAAAGAAGTAAAAGTACCTCTGCTTTTTTTGTCTCATGAATTAGTCTGTTTTCAGAACAAAAATTTATTGGAGTTTTATCCTATCAAATGAAAACAACGACTTGTATTATCAATTCTGAATCTACCCACTTCTCCCTAGTTCCTTCTTCACCCCCAACTCAGTCAGATATGGTTCATCTCTGGCCTGAACTATTGTAACAGGCTCTCTTGACTTCTTCCAATCCATTCTCTGCATTGTAGCTGGAAGGATCTTTAAAAATAAAAATCAGACTATGTACCCATAACAATTATTCTTTTCCTATATCCTCCAAATTTCAGTTCAGACATTACTTCATTAATAATGTCTAGAAAAATTACTTGGCCCCATAAATTAAAATAAGCCACCCTCCCAACACACACATACACGCACACACACATCCCTATAATATGTCATTGTACTTTTCCTTTCAAGCACTTAGCTAAGTTTACAATTCACAACTTTGGGTGAAATAAATTAATAAAATTTGTCTCCTTCACAAGATTGAACACTTTGAGTTAGGGATCATGTCTACTTTGTTCCACATTCTATCTCCAGCATACCTGGCAGATAGTAGGTGCCCAAAACTAATTTGTCAAATTGATATTGGATAGCAGTATTTTGTAAACACACGGCATGGGAACTTCAGACTCTAAAATGAATATACCCTGAGAATAAGTAGTATTCTCATTTGTTTCTGCTCTCTTTAAAACAATAGCTTATGTTGGTTGGCCTGATTCATGGTTTTTCGAATATCACTTCATTAAACTGCAAGTGTGCTAAGTATCTCTAAAGATTTCTAAGAAGCATTCCATTGTGTATTTGCTTGGTTTGCATACCTGAGTTCTTCCCTGAAGACCCTACTGAACATCTGAGAATTTGAGGAAAATGATGCAGAGAGCCCACAACTTTATAAAGAATAAACACCATTTTCCTCACATATGCATTAACACAAATTAGAAAGTTTTATAAATACGCAACTAGAAACCATAAAAATATTTTCCTACCTCAGACCCACAGGGCTCCGAACAGTATTTTAAGTATATCCCTTGAAGACTGCCACATGTGCATAAAGTAACTCTCAGAGAATGACTTCTTTGTGAAACAAAACCTAAAGATGACACCACTTGAGAAGTCTATATTCAATTATGAAGGTTCTATTTAACCATTTGTCTGCTTCTGTTTGTGCTTTTAGGATGGCTTTGGGAACACTGATTTTTATGTTCTACATCTCTAATCCTCAGTTTCCTCACCTATAAAAATGGTGTAGTAATGGTACCCGTTATAGTGTAATTATAAAGATTAAATGAGACGATCTATGTAAAACAGTATAATGTTTGTCAACTTATGAGTGTCCAATAAATCTTAGTTAATGATGATAATTCCTCAAAACTTTGTTAGAGTCTGGAAATCACAGAGATATGAATAAAAATGACAGAGCACTACAGAGTTCTAACTGGAAGGCAAAAACCAAAGCTGAAAGATTCTCTCTGTCAGGCAGTTTGACTGGTTCTCATTAGCTCCTCCCCTGCACTTGTTTTCCTCCCCATACTTCTGCCACTCTGACAGTGATGCACAATTACACCTCCAATGTAATCAGATAAAGAATCCAGTTAACCATACTGAGTTATCTATCTAGCATTTGTGGCTTGTTGGAAGGGTAGTATTAACTATTTAACATGTAATGGAGTACTTTAACTCTTATCTAGCACTGTCTTCTCATTACTTTGGGCGAGGGAGGGTCTCTGCTGGCACTAACTTGCTTACCTGCTGAATTAGCAGTTTGCTTGTGCTATAACCGTTATTTGTAGGTGAGACTTAGGGTAGGCTTAAAGTGCTGGGTGGTGATTTGAGTTCAAACAATAAAACACTGTATTTTTTCAATTAAAAAAAAAAGAATCCAAAAGGAACCGCTACAATTAATTGACTGAGAACTAGGCATGGAAGATAAACGTGCAGTACACCCTCAGGACCACAAACATTTTACATTTATCTCTATTTATCCACATGTCAATTAATGAACCAACTAGCTATCAGTCTTTTAATAAGAAGTAATTGTTTCCATCTAAAGTTGCCAAATTCCTATAATTCAAATCTACATTCTGTGGTGACTTTTAAATGAAAAGAAAACATGTTTTAAAAGCAATGTTCCCTTCTTGAATATTTCCACTTTATTGCATTTGAATCGCCCAGGTTCAAATGAGACAATTAAATGCTGTGTCGTTTATTGTTCAGAGCTGAGATGAAGGTAATTTGCTGCTTCATGCATCTGTTTCCTCATCAGCACAGTGAAGACTAGGCTAATTAGGGGATGAAAACAATATGGTCATATGGATAGGCCAGATTGCTTGTCACTCAGTTTTTCAATATGTGGGCTCTGTTTTGAGGACAGGAAACAGATAATGATTCTCTGGTGTCTCTCTTGCAATACATGAAAAGAAAAAACTGGGAAGTGTTCAGATGTTCACCTACTTAATTTTAGCATTCATCCTAGGAATAATCTTACGAGCCTGTGTCATTTGTTCTGTCTTTACAAGAGTATTCTTTATTGGAAAGCTTCAACCAAGGCTACTGACTTCCATGGAGAATGCTGAAATCAAATCAACCCACTTGAGTTCAATTCACTATTTTGAAATATTCTATGGGCCACAAAACTTCAGTCTGAAGACAGGTCAATGTACCTCATTTTCAAAATGTCTAATTTAGGGCTTCCCTGGTGGCGCAGTGGTTGAGAGTCCGCCTGCCGATGCAGGGGGCACGGCTTCGTGCCCCGGTCCGGGAGGATCCCACGTGCCGCGGAGCGGCTGGGCCCCTGAGCCATGGCCGCTGGGCCTGTGCGTCTGGAGCCTGTGCTCCGCAACGGGAGAGGCCACAGCGGTGAGAGGCCCTCATACCGCAAAAAAAAAAAAAAAAAAAAAAAAAAAAAAAAAAATGTCTAATTTAATTAAATTGATTCAGTAAGGAAAAAGTAATATCTTGAAAATGTAAGATTAACTCTAGAGTTTATACCAGACTGTCTTCTGGTGCCAGCCTGTTCTCCGTCACTTTGATTCAGGTCGAATTCAGATACAAGGATGCCCATTCTCAGGCCTGGCTTGGAAATGTCAGCTACTACAATTAGATTCTCCCTCTTGGACATTTGAAGTAGGAAATTCCAAAGGGAAGAGTGGATAAAGAAACTGAAAACATTGAGTTTCACAGGTAAGCACAAGTAAAAGTTATGAATAAATATAAAATATGAGTGAGAGTAGTTAGATGGTAGTGATAGAAGTCAAAATAAATGCACAGAGAAACTCAGATATATCATGGGGTGGGGGGTGATAAACAGAGGAACTGGCTTCTCTGTTCCTGATAGTTCCAGGATCCTATTCCCCTGAACGCTCCAGATTCCTAGTGGCCTGAAACTTGTAAGTACCAGTTCCAATCAAGCCTGATCATTCCCCAGGTACTATCCTTGTATTTTCCCCAAGACCACCATCTGCCTTATTAATAATGTCATAAGCTGAATGTCACCAAGACCTCCAACTGGATTGGGTTACCAGTTTTCTAAGAGTTAAGTAAAAATTGGCTAAATACACTTTCATCTTAAATGTTGACAGAAACTCCACATTTCTCCCAAAACTTTGGAAGATCAATTTGGGGGTAGGAATGGTGACCTACTGTCTTCTCTTCAGCCCTAATTTTGAGTTCCCACTTCTGCTACATTCTCTATCTCAACCCTAAATTTCACCTTTAGCATCATTGTTCTTTTTCTATATCATGATTGCCCAGCTGGGCACTGCCCGATCCCTTTGCTCCCCAAAGTGCCACACATTCAGGAGTGTTTGGATGGCCACCTTTATTCAAATTCAGGACCAGAAAGAGTGCTACTTTACAATAAGAAACCTTAAATACCAGGCATCCCTATACTTAAAGTCCTTCAGCCATTCTCATCATAAAAATCAAAATTCTACTCATTATCTTCTTTACTCATTATCTTCTTTCCCACCTTTCTGCCATGTTGCTAGACTCTGTTTTACTCCCCTGATTCCCTCCTCAAAGCCCCCAAATCTTTGTAATCTCTTAGAGCTTTCTCTTTCTCTTACCTTGGCTTCACCCAGACTATGACCAGGGAATTTTACTCCCTGCCCCATTACACATGCCAATTAAGCCACGTTCCAGAAGATAGTCCCTTCTCTCCCCAGGAGGAATTCCAAGGTTGCAATTTAAGAAAAGCAACTTTTTATGAAAGCAAAAGCACCCGACATTATTTACTGGTGGCCAAGTACTCTGTTTAAAAGTCATTAACTTATTTAATTCTTAAATTTCCCTAATGTTGAAGGTTCTATCAATATTTTTATTTCAGTGACCAGGAAACTTGCCTAAGGTCCACAATATTAGGAAGTATAGGGCTGAGTCTATGATAGAGTCTGAACTAGAACAAGAAACTCCATTTACAACCACTACAATTTTGCCTCTGCCTGGTTGCTCCAAATGGAACCTTACGTAAAGGTGATATGGTGATGATAGGACATATGTATAAAATTTCTCCAGGATATGTTTGGTGGACACCATAAGCTCTAGAACTGGTAAAAGACTAGAAGTAGCACACACAGAGGTTCTGATGAAAATGAATTTCACTTGAACAGAGGACTTTATGATGATTTCTGCCTAACAGCAGTTCAGAGTCTCACATAGCAAATCTCCACAGAAGCTTCATGTGTTACAAAAAGACATTTCCTGCATTTATTATAGTTCTATTTTTTTCCTGTCATGTTTAGAAGCAAAGAAAACTTATAAAGGTATTTCTGTATTTGGAGGCTTCTCAATTAAATAAAAGCACTATTAAATTCTTACTTTTTAAATTTTTGTGGTGATTATTACTTAGGCCAAGACCTTATTTTCAACTCCGCCTTTAGGCAAGTGGATGACATCAAAAGAAGATAACACATTTAAAATACCTTCTAATGAATCAGGAAAAATAATGTGCTTCATCTATTCAATAAAATATGACATTTTATTGAATATGTATATAAAGCAAAGCTTTCTGATGCTTGTAAAATTAGACTTTATTAATACAGGCATCCTATCAAGTGCACTTTACTGGGAAGGCACAGTATGTAAAAAGCATGGCACATTGGAGGAACCAAAAGGAGACCAGTGTGGCAGGAGGGCCGGGAAGAGTAGCAAGAGAAAACAAAGATAAGAAGGCATTATTTCATTCACGGCTTTCTCAGACAAAGTGGAGAGTTTCGATTTTGTTTAAAGAGGAGTGAGAAATCTTTAAAGATAATGGATAATGTTCTCCATGAATCTTGAAATAAAATTACTCTATTCTTATTGCAACCATTTAAAGATAGTGCCTCATGGTATAATACATGTTTGTCATAGAGTATATGTGTAAATACCACGTCTGTGAATTGAACTGTGGTGTGCTATTGTTTGTGCCAATAACAGGGAGACACCACAGAGAAACAAGCAAGCAAGCCATATGTGCTGTTGGCATCCCTGACATCCTGTACAGCTATGGCATATGCCTTGAGTATCTTAAAATTATGTTGTTGCTAGCTTTACTGCTGGATTTGATTATACATTTACATTTATTTGGAAGCTTTTAAAAAGAAATGACTCCACACTACTCATCTTATGATTATGCAGTTAGCAACTAATAACAATGTGCTATTTACTCAAAAAAAAAACACACGTGTAGCCAAGTTTCCCAAATCAGCTTTTGAATTTACCTAAGTGTAAACTGCCTTCTCAATTTTTGAGGTTTTAAGAAAATTATATTTTTGAGCAAAATTTAATATGCTGATGTGAAGTCACTTTAAATATCTACTCTAAAACCTTGTCTAATTTTGGACTAAGTGTATACATGCATATATGTAAGTTATGTGTGCTGTATCATTTATACCTTCTATATTATACTTATATTACATATGTTAGACCTATAAATTATATATATAACACATGTTATAAGTGTAACTTATATCTTATATAGATATGTAAGTTATATATTACACAAGCATTTGTGTGTATATAAACATATGTAAAATTATTTTTGAAAACATATTTTAATAATTAATACATAAAACATCATCCAAAGGTACAAACTGTTCATTATTTGATAATGAAAATTATTGCATGCAAATTTTATACCCTAAAAATTAGAAACTCACATAGAAAACACAAGGAAAGAAGGATACTTGTTAATCTCAGCATAGAGAGGTTCTAGGTAGAAACTTTTTGTCCTAAAAACGACAAAAGAGAAACTCTAAAAGGCCACACTGGCCTTTGAATCAAATTCTAGTTCCTCCAATATCAAGCATGTGATCAATGGGAAACTTATCCCTTTGAGCCCCAATGTTTTCAACTCCAAAATGGCAATATACTTCGCAAAGCTGCAGCAAGATCAAAAGAGATAATACTTGATACCTAGAAGAAACTCAATACCCATTTCTTCCCATCTCTTTTGGAAAATTACTCCAGCAGTATGCCATGAAAGAAAGTATTTACAGCAATGTTTCCCAAAGATGAGGTACCCACACACAACACTGCAAACTGTTGCAGAGCTATGAAGTATGTAAGGAAAGCTAGAAAAATAACATTTTCATCAAAATATTTCCAGATCCAGATACGCTTAAAAGCACTAAGCACTGACAAATTGCATTTTGATATTTAGTTATTGGCTTGTAAGTCTTCTCTACACAAGTCTGGGCATGGTGAGCATCAATTAAGCCTGTGAACCCAAAATGCAAACTTAAGTTAATAAAGAAATAGTGCACATCATACTTCACAATAAACCGTCTGGAGATTTACTCTCTTTAAGTTTAGGCACAGTTCTTTGAACATTTAGAGTTCATTTTAAACTGTGTTGACACTGACTACTACAGGATTTCAATTCATAAACATGTTGGTGAATAAGATGTGCTTTGCTTGGAAATGGTTGTATATTGTCTGAGCAAAGTTTAAACATAAAAACCAAAAACAAGCAAACTAAAAATCCCACTGAGCCTTCTGGCTGAATGTGTTAAGGTCTGCAGAAATAAATCCACAGCCGGATTTTCTTAGGAAAAGGAATACTTCTTCAGTAAGTGAGAGAATACAAACAAGGGTTTAGAGTAAGGTAGAATGTGGTATAACAATCAATGATAACTTCCATATTTGGATAGCATTTTATAATTAGATTATTTTAAAATCCTTAGTCTCATTGAATTCTTACCAACATGCTGAGATAAATTTTATTATTTTAAAGATGAAAAAATTGAAACTCCAAAAGATTTATAACGTTTTGGGGAATTGCACAAGGCAAATAAATCTTAGAAGCAGTTCAGCAATATGTCTGTAGCTAGAGGGAAGTAACACATTTAACTCAACTTCCTTGATGTTTTTTGAGAACTTGAAGACTTGAATAAGATCAGATGGTTAGAATCAGACAGGTACTAGAATGAATATCTACTATTCCCTAGCCTAATATTCATGCCACCATACCATTCTGCCTTACAATGGGAGAAATAGGACAGGGTGAGTGGCCAGGGACCAATCATCCCACTGCTCTCTGTGAGTGTAAAACAAAAAGACAGGTACCCAGAGTGACTACTTAACCCACACTACTCTCAGAGCAAAGGTTGTACCATCTGCTGAGTTTCTATCCCCATCTTCCTGTGAAATTAACTGGAACAGATGACTGACATGATGTTCTCAGTGCTCATCAGTTTTACAGGAAGAAAATTAAAAAGATAATTAACAAATTAACATTCAGGATTTGTAAGGACTTTTGCTTACATTTTAGAGGTAAATCTACATCTATCAGATTAACCTCATGAATTTCCCTTACTAGAAAGTTTGTTTTATCTTGATAAAGATTCTTCTGAGTGTGTTTTCCTAAGGCTAGACTTTTGTTTTCTGACACTAAGTTTTTTAAAACCTAAAAACACATCATAAATTTAAGTACTTGTATCTAGAAAATCAAGTTCTTAACTGAAATGTCTTCAGGCCCAATAGCCAATTCTCCACATTTCCCCATAGAAAATTATTGATAGTTCAGGGACTAAATGTTTCTTCTCCTCTTTGTCTAAAGATACTGTCCTAATTTAGACAGAAGACCTCTCCTCTTCTTGGAATCTGAAAAAGTCTCTAGTCTCTTTCTATTTCTGCTATTAATTTCAAAATCACAGAATCTACATTTTAGTTGTTTCTGGAGTAGTAATGTGTCAACCCATACAGTAACGATTTGTGCATTTTTCTGTATGTGCTATACTTCAATTAAAAAAAACTAAAATACAAAACTCAGTGTCCTAAATCTCAGTTGTGATTTTTGGACTGTCACTTGAAATATTCTGTAATATACTAGTTTCATTCAAATAAGGGCACAAGAGTAGAAATGGAATTAAAATTTTAGCATGTCTTAAACTCAAAAGCTACATTTGCTTGTGAATAGTATTACATTCTCTCCTTGCATGATCCCAGTTTCTAGTATTTTCTCTCATCTTTGTATGAGTTACATGTTCATATGTGTAACAGTCATAAAAGATACAATATTCATTGTAAAATAAATATATGATTGTCAAAAAGCATTGTTTTTTTAGCATCTTTATTGGAGTATAATTGCTTTGCAATGGTGTGTTAGTTTCTGCTTTATTACAAAGTGAATCAGTTATACATATACATATATCCCCATATCTCTTCCCTCTTGTGTCTCCCTCCCTCCCACCCTCCCTATCCCACCCCTCTAGGTGGTCACAAAGCACCAAGCTGATCTCCCTGTGCTATGTGGCAAAAGCATTGATATTTTGAAGTTACTAAGTGTTTTAGTGAGAGGAATTTATTTTTTGTTGCTATTTTGATTTTTTTTCAGCTTCTCATCTGTTCTTTCCTGGTTTTTTAGGAAAGATCATTTTTTTTAAAAACTAAAGAGGTTTTGAAAATAGTATAACATAATAAAATAATTATTCGAGGGCTTCCCTGGTGGCGCAGTGGTTGAGAATCTGCCTGCTAATGCAGGGGACACGGGTTCGTGCCCCGGTCCGGGAAGATCCCACATGCTGTGGAGCCTGCGCGTCCGGAGTCTGTGCTCCGCAACGGGAGAGGCCACAGCAGTGAGAGACCCGCGTACCGGAAAAAAAAAAAAAAAAAAAAAAAAAAGAGGCAACGATAGTAGAGGCCCGCGCATCGCGATGAAGAGTGGCCCCCGCTTGCCACAACTAGAGAAAGCCCTAGCACAGAAACGAAGACCCAACACAGCCATAAATAAATAAATAAATTTAAAAAAAAATAATAATAATAATTATTCGAATTAAAAAACCTTCAGTGTCTCCACCTAGAGGACAAAAGAAAATTGCGCTGGCATTGCTTCAAAGGCCCTTCAAGATTAGAGCTACCTTACCTTTCCCATCTTCATCTCTGTCTCCCTCCCATTCACACATTCTACACATCTCATGCATTTTGGTCACACTAAGCCATTTGCTGTCTCTAAAACTCCACTTTAATTCCTCCCAGTTTCCATTACTTTCACATGCTGCCCCTGCTAGCCTGGAATGGTATGGTAGCCACTGCCTTTTCCCATCCACAACTCCCAAAACATGACTAAGTTGGACCAAGTAATCACAGCGTCCCCTCTGTCTGGTCACAGTAACTATCCCAAAGATGAACCCATCACCAAAGTGCACCACTGGAAGTCATTCTCCAATATTTTTCTCCTGGAGTAAATAGGGATGCTATAAGGTTGTGATTTCATTCATGGAAAAGCCAGAGAGAATGAAGATGAGCCAGCAAGTAGGAGAGACATGAGATAGAGAGCATTTTGGTAGCAACAGTCATTCCAGAAAAAAATCTTCTATTTTGTATAGCTCTTTCTTCAATTCTTCTGGTTCCAATATCACCTACTCTGTGAAGCCCTGTCTGAGAACTTCCATCTCCAGTCCTTGCAGAAGTAAAATTAGTCTCTGTCTGCTCTGTAGCACCATGCCTTAGGTAGGATAAATAACACCTACCTAAAGTTATTTGTTTTACTTGTCTGCATTCCCAACCAGAACTATAAACTCTTTGAAGGCATAGATTTATATCAAGGCTAATGTCTCCTTTGTGCTTAGCACACAAGAAACAATTGAATACCTATTGAATGAATTATAAAAATGAACTACCCAGAAGAGAATATAGAAACTGGATGGGAATAGCAATCAGTAAAGAAAACACAGGGATGTGAAGTACTCCAACATGAATATGTCAGGAATATCTTGGTGCTATTAAAAAATAAATGTTATAAAAAGCTAAAATACTTTTTTGTGTGTGTGTGTGGTATGCAGGCCTCTCACTGTTGTGGCCTCTCCCGTTGCGGAGCACAGGCTCCGGACGCACAGGCCCAGCGACCATGGCTCATGGGCCCAGCCGCTCCACGGCATGTGGGATCCTCCCGGACCGGGGCATGAACTACTGTCCCCTGCATCGGCAGGCAGACTCTCAACAACTGCGCCACCAGGGAAGCCCTAAAATACGTTTTATTTTAAAATTACATGATGTGCAACAACAGGCCAGTAATCATACTACTCAAGCAAGACTGGCCCTTAAAAATGCAGTTTAGTAATCTGGAAACATAATGGGAATGGTGGGAAAGCAGAAGATAATAGAAATATAAATGGAAATAAAATAAGGGAGGAGCAAAAAGAGGGTGAAAATGAGTCCTTAAGAACATTAAAGTAACTAGGGGTGCATAACATGGAAAAATGAGGGAAGAATGAGTGATAACAAAACATAAAACATCTACAGTAAAAACATGGGAGATAAATTTGATGTAAGATTTTTATTAAAACTAAAATAGTCATGATTGCCATGGATATTACAGAAGTTACCCAAGATGTTATAAATCAATATTCTTCAAACAAGAGGATCTATGGGTTTTCAATAAGAATCATTTTGTAATGTTTATTTTGTTTTCAAGAGAATCTGAATGATCAATAAGAACATCATAATGACAACTTTGAAGTGTCAAAATCTGGATGACATGTTTTGTCCCACATTTCAGGGACTGAATTTGCAATCCCCACTGCCACCATGTAGAACTTGATTTACTGTAGTAGGCTAATGAGAAAAGAAAACCGAGGGATTTAAGACACATGATCTCTTGATATGTCATATTCTTTTGATTCTACAATGATAAAGACAGTGTTCTGACAGAAATATTTGGTTTGCTTTGATTGAGGAGAGGAAAGCAAAAGTATAACAGCATTAAACATTCTGTTTAAGGCTATAATTCAGTAATATAAAGCATGTCCTAATTATATATTGTCATATTTCTATATAGTAAATATCTTCTTCCATTCCTATTTCCCTTAAGGTTATAATAAATGAAAAATAACTTCCATGTTTTATCTCATAGGAAAACACTTTAAAATCCTTATCAGAATGTATAATTGACTTTGGCAAAGTTATCTTCTATGGGAAGAAAACTTGAGACAAATAAAAACTAATGTTTTAAATGGGGTCTGTCTGTAAACAGATGAAACACTTTAGAGAAGAAGGAAGTAATATTTACTGGCTTAGGCATAATATCCACTGGCTTAGGCATTTACTTATTTATTTACTTTATTCAACAAAGGTATATTGAGAATCTATATGTAGAAGACATATTCCAAGAGCTGGGAATGCAACTGTGATATAATCCATACTACAGGCCACCAAAGAGATTAGAGTTTAGAGAAGGAACTAGAGAAATAGCAAATGTCAATTACCATGATAGCATAGAAAAGGGACATCAAGAAAGTACAGTCTAAAATATCAAGCCCTGAGCTTAGCCTTACATTATCTCTATCTTCACAGATCCCATGTTATGTAGTTACTGTTATTCCAGTTTCACTAATGAGAAAACTATGTACGATTCAGAGAAATAATTTGTCTCAAATCATGAGTTTGCTCCAACTTACTTTCTAGCTTCCTTGGGTTTTCTGTACTTTGTGTCTCTAAATGATGGCTTCTTTATTTTTCAAATTACTCTTTTTACCCTCTTGGTCAAACTTATCAGAAAAGTAACAACACAAAATCTGCACTTGTCAAGTTGCTTACCTCCACATCAATCTTCTGAAATGTGGCTCCAACCCTGCCATTTCACCTGCAATGCTCTCAGTTCACTGATAACCTCCAACCTGCCAAATCTTATGGTTAATTTCTAATTGTAATTCTTCTTGACTTCTCTGTGTTATTTGACACTTTGAAATTTTCTTTTTCATGAAACTCTCTCCTCTCTTGGGTCCTAAGATACCACTCTGCCTTGCTTTTCCTTCTACTTGTTTTTACTTTTTACTCAGGCTCCTCACTGGGATCTCTTCTTTTGCCCATATGTTAAAGGGTGTCCTCTAAGGAGGACACCTGGAGTGTGTCTTTCTACTTCCTCACTCCTTACCACTGAAATAATCCCTAAAGGCTGTGAATTCCCAATTCTCACACCACTTACAAGTTCAGGTCCTCATTCTTTCCCACTTGAAAAATAGCAATAGCCTTTTAATTACACTCATCTTTCCAGCTTTGACACCTACAGTCTATCATCCATATTGTTGTCCAAGTGATTTTCTAAATCACAAATCTGGTCTGGTCTCTTCTTCACTCACGCTCAAGAACAGTTTATGGTTTACAGAAATAATTTATAGACATTATATTTCAAATCATCCTAGCAAACTGCACAATCAGAATCCAGTTAAAAAAAGACAGAAGCTGACTCTAGTTAACTTGGGCAGACAAGAGTTTATTGGAATTTTACCAGATAACTCACTGAATCAACAGTAATTTTGGAGAACCAAGCTCCAACAAGAACCAAATAAGGTATATCCCAGGTAAATTCCTACCACAGAGATACTCTTCTTATAATTTCCCCATGGTCACAGTGGCGACTGGACACTAACTTATGAACAGACATTCATTACCTCATGTCTGAACCCTTAAATTCATTGCAAATACCTTGAAAAAGTTCTATGGAACCTTCCATTTGTGTCAGTAGTATCTGACTGGTCATGCATAGGTCATGGACAGAGAGAGGAAATAAATTCACTTTGGCTTTCACAATGGATGGCCAGATCTTGCCATCCATCTTTCTTCAGATGCCCCCCAAAGAAAAATTGAGTTTTTATGCTAGACAATTGATAAATGTCAATTCACACCACATATGGCTCCACCAAATTAAGTTCTCTAAAGCAAAGGGGAAAAAAAAGGCATTAGGAAGTTTAAAGGAATCATTATTACGTGTAATGGACAATAAATAGAATAGACAGCAAAGACCTTTCCCCCTTATGTCCCATAAGTAGAAGTGACACTCATGATTAAAGGTATTTTCCTGAGGGTAGATGCAACTAGTGATGTATGTCGTATTAACAACCCAACATGGCTTGTCTTTCCACGGGAGCTCACTTTCAACATGACTAAATAAGCTGGATACTCACCAAAACAACCCCACTGACCAAGATTCAGACTCCTTATCATGCTCCCATACAGCCCCCTCCCCTAAACTCTCAGTCAGAAAGTAAGGTTAACAGAGTATTGAATACTTTTCCTCAAGTCTATTAAATCAGATGTGAGATAGAAGATTTACCTTTCTTTGGCTTATCAACTTTATCCCACAGGGAAGACTTACCAATATCAAAATCAAAATATTTATCTTGCCATATCATGATAGACAATAAAAATTAACTCTTTCTATACAGTTAAATAAAAACATAATTATTATCTAAACCTCAACTATCATTATAGCTAGGACTCGTTCAGAATAGAGGAATAACATATTATTCCATAGAGTAATAAATCTCCATAGTTCTTATCTGCTGTATATATTCTAAAAATTCATCTTTCCAAGGTTAGCTAATCATAAACAGACCTTTAAGAAAATTCTTCTACAATGTACAACTTCCTCTGTGCAACTTAAAACCAAGTCTTGTCATTGTATAAATGGTCATACTTCTTTGTATGGTCACAAAAGCCTTCTGGCCTACCATCCTTATCCTTCCTTTATCACTTCCCTCATTTTTCTTCCAGTATGTTTCTATGAACATTATGTTCTAAGAATACTGAACTACTTGTAATTCTCCAAACTCATTATACTGCATCTAGTCCCATCTTTTACAACTACCTGGAACAATTTTGGCTAATTAAATCTTCTAACTCAAATATTTTACAAAAGCATCTTTGTAAAGGCTTCTCTTACCTGTCCCCCAACTGAGGGACAGAGCTAATCATTTTCTTCATCCCATCTCTATTCCACATGCATATTTCTATTAGTCTACTAAAAGGTACTGTATTTTGTCATAATAGTTCAAATCTATATTTCATTCACTGTTATATCCCCAGCTCCTAGCACAGTGTCTGGCATACAGTGAACGATCAAATATATAACAACAAACAAATAACTATTTAATAGCATCTCTACTGCTTCTCCTTCCCTCTGCTTTCATTCCTTTTATAGCTCACTTTGATATTCTCATGACCCCATTATTTAGCTCTTTCTGCCTCCTATTTTACCCAGAAAATTACATCTGAAATTTTACATCTCTGTCTCTTATTAGTAAAAGTATTACTTTTCACTAGAGTGTTCTCTATTTACTGACAGTTTTGGAAGGCAGTTTCAATGCAAATTCAAAATAATTAAAAAATAATAATAATGTATCCTATACAATCTGTATAGCGTATGAAAGACATCTTCTATAAGCAAATTTGATTGCATATTTGATAGGGCTGTAAATCATAAAAAGTACCCTGGAAATAGAGTGAAGTTCAACAGTATTCAGGATTTCCATGTAAACCTTTTCTTGAATAATTAACTTTGGCCTACAAATAGTCCTTTATGTTAACAGTCGAAAAGCAACTTTTGTAGTCTTCAGTAATTGATTTTAAGTCCTGTATTAAACCAGATGGCCCTCAACTATAGTTTTTTTTTTTAAATGTTGGAAATCTGTGGTACCCTTGAAAGTGAATATTATTTTTCTTTTGGAATGGATTCAATTTCTTTTTGTACTAGGGTTGTTCTAAACCTGTTTTACTGGGATCCCCTTTTTTTTTTCTGCACAGCTATCTTCCTCCCTTTTAAAAGTAAGATAGTCAAGCTCTAAAGGGTGGTGTTGCAGGGCATTCTAGCCTCTACTTGAAACTGGCTCTATAATTAAATCAGAAGGACTGAATGATCATGAGCAAAAGAAAGGATAAATGTCTGTACTGTTTTAGCCCTAAAACATGTAAGGTTTGAAAATCAGTTTATTTCCAAACATATTTTAGGTTTGAAAATCAGTTTACTTCCAAACATATCTAGAGCCTGTTGTATAGGAACAGAAAATCTATTATGTATAAAGTTTTTTTAAAAAGGAATAATAAGAATTAATTCTGATTTCTAGATTCATTTTATTTTATTAACATTTAACTTCAGAGAATCAAAGTTGGGACAGCACAAAGTTAGAGACTTTTATAACTCAGGATCCCCATCATTTTAAAAGCAATAGGTTCTTCTTCTTACAGGTATAATAATATGTTGCTTAATTTGTATTTTCCTCTTTGCCACCAAAAAGAGGAATTTATTTCACCGGGGTTAAAGATGGAATTTACTGCTTTAAAGGGGGTGAACTTGGAAAAACATTATGCTTGGAATAGGACTATCTTGGTAGATAATACATAATTTCATTGGAACTTTTAAATTTCTCTAAAGAATATAGGGAGAAGTAGATTACTGCCTTTCATTGATTCACCATCTAGAATTTTCTTCTTTTGAAACTATAGCTTAGAAAGTTATTTTTATTCCTATTATGTAGGATCTATTATTTTTGGAAAACTCATCCTTCAGTTTCTATGATATCTTCTAATTTACCAACTTAGATGCAATGTTTTATTTCTTTTGTTACCCTAGCAATATGAACATTCAAAACTATTGACATTCCAAAGAACACATAAAATCTGGATTGTATAAATTTCCTGACCCTGGTCTCCATTTCACAGCATTCTTGAATACTCTCCCTGTCATAAGAACAAATATTCTTTGTTGCATACACAGACATTTTCAAGCAAATTCTTGAAGCGCTACTTTTAAAAAAAAATACCAATTTTGGCATGCTCTTATAAGCAGAGACAAAATAGACATATTGGAGATTCAGTAGCAAGGAGCAAAGCAAATGTAAATCTTATGAAAACAAATATGAAGCTCCAAAAAAATAATATATGGTAAAATAAGAAATTGGTTAGGAGGTTGAAAGCAATGCACCTAAACAAGATTATATATATCTTTGCTGAAATGTGGATAGCTAAACAAGAGCAATATTTTGAATTTTAAACAATGGATTTTCAAAGAAACAGACAGAAAAATAACAGTGTTTGATGACAATAAAAAGATAATACTACATAAATTTTTGAAAATATGTTATAACACTAATGGTAATATAGTCACTAAATTAAATTTTTAAATAATATTTGAAAACACCATAAGAAATTTAAATACATACACACTAGTGTCAATTGCTCTGCCAGAAAGAAAGAAAATTAACTGCTAATTTTAATGTTAGAACTGATTTTATAAGGGGGTGTTGATTTAAATGTAACTGAAAATAGTATGGCTATTCTTTATGTGCAAAAATGCTAAACTGTGAGTGAAATGAAAAAATGTATCCTAATGTAATTAACATACATTTACAATGACATGATCAGCTCTATTAAGTTGTTCTACCTGTAAAACTCAGATATAAGGTAAAGGTGTCAGGTCTAGAGAAAGAAAATCTATGCTTCAGGTTTACCTCTCTACTTTTAGAACTTTAAATAAGTCATTTAATTTCTCTGGTTTGCATCAGCCATTTACTAAAACAGAATAATTGTTCCTTTAGCATGAAGAAACTAATGTATACAAAAACACTTTATAGATTGTACAACACAGAGTAAATACAAGGAAACATACTATTATTATAGTATAAAGCAGATAGGGCTAGTTTTAGTCCATCGAGTAGTCATTTATTATAATAGATAAAACAAAAAAGCTAGTTCCAATTACAATTATTGAATTTTTTTTTTAGTGTTAAGAAGTCTGCTAGAATGTTTTCAATTTTAATTTCAATGTTAAATGTTTTAAACAGATACATGGTGTTAAAAGTATTCTGATTATTTGGTTAATGTTTTTTGAAATCTAGGTCTACCTACACTTGTAAAAATAAAGAACCAAAGTAATTACTTAAATAAGTCAACAACAAAGGAACTACAGTTTATACATAAAATGGCTTTACATTCTTATGGAAAGCTGTTTATATAAGAGTTCATCTAATGTATACAGACACACACACAGACACACACACACACACTCACTCACTCTATTTTCCACAGTGCCTTTCACCAATGAAAGCATCTTATGATACATATTCAAATATTGTTTATTATTAACATTTAATGCAGAGAAATAGACAAGTATAAAAATACTACATTATTTGGAGATAATGTCCATTTCTCAAGTATTTTTATTAAAAATATATCCAGGACTTCCAAAAATATTAATTATTATGACATGGTAAATTTTTTTAATATTGTGTACATAGTCCTAATAAATTTACATATATATCAATTATTTCACTTCACTAAAAAAATAGCCTCAATACCAATCATATTTAGGGTACTTAGCAAGTACTTTCCAGATACATAGTTCAAATTTTATAGCAATTTTAATACTAGCATTTTTAAAATTTATGTTACTTGAAGTCAGTCAAGAATTACTATTAGAATTCACTAAAATCTAATCAGTATAATTGTCATGACACTACCAAATTTTGTGTTGATATTCATTAAATTAAAACTTTTATTTTGTAACTCTATGGCTTTTAGTTTCTTTATGTGTTATCTTCAGCACAAAATTAGATTTTAAGTGGTAATCTTAGTATTTTGTTAATCAATTATCCTCTTCAGTCTAAATAAACCCATTTAATTTTTGAATTTTCAGGTAAAGCATAAATTAGTAACACATTAACAAATCAAAGGAATTGGTATTATTGTTAGAACATGATACACCATTAAGAGAAACACAAGGAAAAATTTTATTAAGAATATATACATTACAAAGAACAGTGGCCAATAGAATTAATAAGTATGTATTAGATAAAATATTATTCATAGATGACTGATTGATAACAAAGGCAATTTTGTCCAGGTTTAACCAGGGTAAGAAAGATTATTTCAATAAGGAAAAGAATCAACAAGCTCTTGAAAGAAGCTGTATTCTAAGTATCACAGGGATATTCTCCACCTACTGAATGTTTACATTCAAAAAGAGGTAACTTTGAAATGGACATACAGCAAGACTCCACAGATCCCTACTATTATTGGATATATTTCAAGAAAACAAAAATGAATAGAATTAATACTGAAATAATTGAGTGCATTTTTCTTCTTACCACAAAAAAAAATGACCTCAGTTAAAATAAATTCCTAGAGATTAGTGACCAACTGAGGTTAATGGCCTGAAACTATATTTTAGGCAATTAACTCCACCCAGCCATTCATTAATCCCCAGGAAATACCCAGGTCTACAATTGTTACTGCTTAATTATAACCCAAATGGAACCATGAGAGATGAGAGCAGCAATGTGATTGGATAATGTACAAAAATTAAATTCTTTATTAATACCTTGTACATATCAATTAAAATTGCATCACCCTTAAAAAAATCCATATACCTATATGTCTTTTCCGTTTTCAGTTTATAATAGCAATAATGACTTTGATGCTGGGCATTTTCTTGGAATTAATGGCCAGTGGATGTTAATGGTCCTTGGCTGTACCTTGAGCCATCCACTCCTCCTTGTTAGTCATTAATCCCTATGAAATGCCCAGCTATTGCTTAACTTTACAATGCAGTTAATGCAGATATGACATGATAGAAAGATTTTTATTTTTAAGCTTCCAAAAAACAAAACTTTCAGCTCAGAAAAGCCTTGCAAAAAATCCAGTTTCAGACTTTTTTTTTTGAAACATACATGAAAATAAAGAATTGGGAGGTGATGTCAGCAAGATGGAGGGCTAGGAAATCCCAACACTCATCTTCCCAAGAAAAACCCCAAAAGCAATAAATAAACAACTACAAACTAGAGAAAACAGCTCAGGGAAAGCTCTGGACTACAAAAAAACAGAAGCAAAAAAACCGCTTTGTAGCTCTAAAACCAAGGACAGCATCAAGGAAAAGCACAGGAAGCCTATTACCTGTGTCACCCCATCCTCCAGTCCAGAGAAGCTTTGAGCCAGGAAGGATAGCCTCAGAGGAATTTCACCTCATGGGGAAAGGAGAGCAGGAGAAGCCCAGCAAGGCTCACAGCTGTGGACTTTTGCAGCCTTTGCTACAGGGGTCTCCCACAGTCTTCACCAATGCTGATGCCACTGACAGAGCTGCCTAGAGTCCACTCACAGCAGCTACTCTTTGTGGCTGGAGCTGTTGCTGGGGTGGGACCTGCCCTCAGGAGTCCCAGTCCCCGCTGCGTCCTGCTATCCAGGATGTGAACACCACAGCACCTTACCACATACAGGAAGGGGACCTGAGCTGCCACTGCTCTATGCCTCACCCCCATCTCAGATCAGGGCTCTGACCTGTCATGGCTGGAGGGTACTGCCACTGCTCTAAGTCCAGCTCTACTATGGACAATTATATGCCAACAAACTGAATAACCTAGGAGAAATGGATACATTCCTAGAAACACACAACCTATCAAGACTGAATCATGAAGAAATACACAATCTGAACTGAATAATAATGAGTAAGGAGATTGAATCAGGAATCAAAAATCTCTCACCACCAAAAGGTCCAGGACTAGATGGTTTAACTGGTGAATTCCACCAAATATTTAAAGAAGAATGAATGCCAATACTTCTCAAACTCTTCCAAAAAACTGAACAGAAACTCATTTTAGGAGGACAACGTTACCCTGATACCAAAGCCAGATAAGGACACCATTAGAAAATTGTAGACCAATATCTCTGACGAATATTGATAAAAAAAATTCTCAACCAAACTTTAGCAAACTGAATTCAACACCACATTAAAAGACTCATTCACCATGATCAAACGGGACTTACCCCTGGGATGCAAGGATCATTCTACATATGCAAATCAATAAATTTCATTACCATATTAATAGAATTAAAGATAAAAATCATTGGATTATCTCAGTAGATGCAGAAAAAGCATTTTACAAAACACGATATCTTTTCATAATAAAAAAACCTCTAAACCTGGGTATAAAAGGAAAATGCTTCAATATAATAAACAGCATATATAAAAGATCCACAGCTAATATCACAGTCAACAGTGAAAGGTGGAAAGCTTTTCCTCTAAGATCAGGAACAAGACAAGGGTGCCTACTCTGACAATTCCCACTCAACATAGTACTAGAAGCCCTAGCTAGAGAGAGAAATCAGGCAAAATAAAGAGATAAAAGGCATCCAAACTGGAATGAAAAAAAGTCAAATTGTCATTATTTACAGATGATATATCATATCTAGAAAATCCTAAAGACTCCACAAAAGAACTGTTAGAACATTAATAAATAAAAAATACAGTAAAGTTGTAAGATATAAAATCAACATACAAAAACATCTGTGTTTTTATACACTAGTAACAAACTATCTGAAAGAGAAATTAAGAAAGCAATCCCATTTACAATAGCATCTAAAATAATTCTTAGGAATAAATGTAGCCAAGAAGATTTAAGATCTGTACACTGAAAACTGTAAGACATTGATGAGAGATTGAAGAAAACACAAACAAATAGAAAGATATGCTATGTTCTTGGATTGGAAGAATTAATACTCTGAAAATGTCCATACTACCTAAAGCAATCTACAGATTCAGTGCAATCCCAATCAAAATTCCAATTGCATTTTTCACAAAATTGTTTTAAAAACTCTCCTAAAATTTGTATGGGGGGCTTCCTTGGTGGCGCAGTGGTTGAGAGTCCGCCTGCTGATGCAGGGCACATGGGTTCGTGCCCCGCTCCGGCAAGATCCCACATGCCGTGGAGCGGCTGGGCCCGTGAGCTATGGCCACTAAGCCTGCGAGTCCGGAACCTGTGCTCCACAACGGGAGAGGCCACAACAGTGGCATACCGCAAAAAAAAAAAAAAAAAAAAAAAAAAAAAAAAATTGTATGGAACCACAAAAGGCCCCAAATAGCAAAAGCAATCTTGAGAAATAAGAACAAAGCTGAAGGCATCATGCTACCTAATTTCAAACTATGTTACAAAACTATAGTAATCAAAGCAATATGTGCTGACATAAAAACAGGCACATAGACCAGTGAAACAGAATAGAGGGCCCAGACATAATCCCCTGCATATATGGTCAATTAATTTTTAACAAGGGTGCCAAGTACACACATTGGGGAAAGGACAGCCTCTTCAATGAATGGTGCTGGGAAAACTGAATAACCACATGCAAAAGAATGAAACTGCACCCCTATCTTAACACCACTCACAAAAATTAACTCAAAATGGATTAAGGACTTAAATATAAAATTTGAAATCAGGAAAAAAAATAGGGAAAAAACTGAACATAGAACCAAAGAATTGGTCTTGGCAATGATTTCTTAGATAAGACACCAAAAGCACAAGCAACAAAAGCTAAAATAAGTAAATCAGACTACTTAAACTGAAGAGATCCTGCACAGAAAAGGAAACAATCAATAAATTAAAAAGACAACCCACAGAATGGGAGAAAACATTCACAAACCATATATCTAATAAGTATATCTGAAGTATTTCTGAAGCATATAAATAACTCATACAACTCAAAAGCAAAAAAGCAAATAATCCAATTGAAAAATGGGCAAAGCGCCTAAATAGACATTTTTCCAAAGAAGACATAAAACTGCCAACAGGTATATGAAAAGGTGCTCAATATCACTGATCATTAGGGAAATGCCAATCAAAACAAAGAGGGGCTTCCCTGGTGGCGCAGAGGTTGAGAATCCGCCTGCCAATGCAGGGGATACAGGTTTGGGCCTTGGCGCGGGAAGATTCCACATGCTGCAGAGCAACTAAGCCCGTGTGCCACAACTACTGAGCCTGCACTCTAGAGCCCATGAGCCACAACTACTGAAGCCCACGTGCCTAGAGCCCGTGCTCTGCAACAAGAGAAGCCACCGCAATGAGAAGCCCGCGCACCACAACGAGGAGTAGCCCCCACTTGCCGCAACTAGAGAAAGCCTGCGCGCAACAACGAAGACCCAACGCAGCCAAAAATAAATAAATAAATAATTATTTTAAAAAAAACCACAATGAGATCTCACCTCATACCTGTTAGGATGGCTGTCATCCAAAAGACAAGAGATGACAAATGTTGACGCCATGAAAAAAGGGAAAGTTTACAAATTGTTTGTGGAAATGTAAAATGATACGGCCATTAAGGAAAACAGTAAGGCAGTTCCTCAAAAAATTTAAAAATTGAACTAACATATGATCAAGCAAGGCCACTCCTGAGTATATATCCAAAGGAATTGAAATCAATATCTCAAAGAGATAACCTGCAAGCCCATGTCCACTGCAGCATTTTTTACAATAGCCAAGATAAGGAAACAGCCTAAATATCCTTCAATGGATGGATAGGGAAAATTTACACACACACACACACACACACACACACACACACACACAGATATACACACAATGGAAATTTATTCACCCATAAAAAAGAAGAAAATCTTGCCATTCCCAACAACATGGATAAATCTGGAGGGCATTATGCTAAGTGAAATTAGCCAGAAAAGGACAAATACTGTATGGTATCACTTATATGTGGAATCAGAATGGGAAGAAAATCTGATTTCATAGAGACTGAGAACAGAATGGTGGTTGCCAGGGGTTTGGGAGCTGGGGACTGGTATGATGTAAGTCAAAGGGTACAAATTTTCAGATGTAAGAAAAGTAAGTTCTGAGGATCTAATGTTCAGCATGTTGACTATAATTTGTATGGCATGCTCGAAATTTACTGAGAATAGATCTTAAGCATTCTCACCACACACACATTATCTATATTACCTATGTGGGGTATGGGTGTGTTAATTAACTTGATTTTCGTAATCACTGTACAATGTATATCAAATAATCACATTGTACACTTTAAATATATATAATTATATTTGTCGATTATTCCTCAATAAAATTAAAAATAAGAAAGACAAATTTCTTTCTAGTCATGGGACTAGAAAAAAAGGTACAGTTTAATAAAGCTAATTTGTAGTAAAAGATGATGCTAATGTTAAAAAGTGAAATAATTATGCTAAAATGATCATATACTTACTTTCCCTTTTCAAAATTTTAATAGAGAAAAACCTGCTAAAATGCAGTTGTTTCATTTGCAGCTTTCATAGATTATAAAAATATGATTTTTTTCAGTTTTATACATGTATGGAGAGAATGTTTAGAATTAGGGCTTTAAAAAGTTTTGATCTGGAAAGAACCTAGACATCACTTAGCCCAATGTCTCTTTTACAGATGAGGAATGAGAAATTCCTAGAGAAGCAAAGTAACTAGCTTGAGTCATGTGGTCACTGCAGAACAAAAGGGAAGAAGCCTTCTGCCTCTTCTCTCCCAGCTTAGAGCCCTTTCACCTCCTGTGACACTTTGGATGCATGGGTTGCATCCCTACCTATTTGGGGCTTATTAAAATAGCTATACTTCTTCCAAACTTGCCAAATGAGCAGCCAGGTTTCTTGAACCTAGGGGGTAATAAGCTGTAATCAAATTTTGCTCTTTTGGAGAGATTATTTTAAGCAAGGTTAAAAAAGATTTGGTTTTAAAAATTATAATATTTCAGTTTACATAGAATTTCAATAGTCTAGCAAGCCTTTTAAAGTTTTTCTTTTCTGTTTTCCTGCAGTAAAGACATTTTAGGAGAACCCAAGCAGTAAATGTATTCAAGTTATTAAGTAATCACAATATGTGTTTTACTGTTAACATTATTCAAGCAGAATATATATTTAAAGCATTCAAAATTGATCCAAACTGTAATAAAATCCTACCAGTGATTAATAAAATTATTGTTATTTTTTCTCCTTGCAAATCTTAGTTGTTTTTTTTCAATTTGAAGGTTAAATGTTGAAATTAATGAAATTAAAAATTAATTAAAATTAACTTTAGATTAATTTTTAAAAGATAATTAAGAATGGAAAGGACTGTGGGAAATAATGTATTTCAGACGGCACTTCAGAATAACCTCAACTACCTTCAAGGAAGGAGATCTAGCCCATGGTAAATGATTATCCTAATTCCCTCAGTTACTTATTCTGATGCTTATTTAACATTATTATGTTGGTCAAGCCTATTTTTTCCACATTAAAACCTTACTGAAATAAGACAAGGAACAGTGTTGTTTTTATGTGAGAACTGTTAAGAAAATCCCCATCCCCTCACCCATGTGCCTTTTTCTCTATGCGGCATGAATCAGAGTTTGCAAACAGATTCCGTGAGTGGTAACCACTTATTTGTGTCAGAGTAGTTTAAACTTGATATGTTTTAGCACCCATTCTTCCTCAAGGGGAAAAAAAGAAATTGCCTTAAATTGTAAGCCTACTATTTTATTAGCCTATTATGGGGGCATTTTTCAATCCTACTAGCAGCTAATTAAAGGCACATGGTATCCATCTCAAACCATCTGGTCTACTAGATGTTGTTGACCAGTGTATCTGTTTTCATGCTGCATATAGTTAAACGTTTTAAGTTAATAAGCACTTATGGTAGAAACCTACCTGACTAATCACGTGCTATGGCTCACCTGACAGCACTTGAGACAGCCCCACTGATGCCTAAAATTAGCCCTGGTACATAATTATAGCCTTCAGGAAAGATCAGCTCTATAATATATTATCTTTCCTACAAAATCAAGATCCCTTAAATTATATAGATGAGTGTCCCACATGTACATAACTGGAAAGTTTGGATTGTGTTTTTACCTGTTAAGTATATGGTCTGCAAATGTAACAATGTAATATGTATTACTATTTATTATTAATTTACACAGATTCTTTTCTTATTTTACTGATTTCCCTCACAAAAATAACAACCAGAGATTTAAGTTATGAATCTACAATTATATGACTTAAAATTACACATTAAAAAGTGAATGTAGTAAAAAAAGGTTAATGTTTCTATGAATACAGGTGTCTTGGAGCATAAGATTCCAATGCCTATGATAGGGATATGGAGAATATTAAATACTTATGTACAAAATTGATGAACACGTTATTTCACTTTAAACATTTTAGGTTGGGTGAAAATTTTTTGAACAGAGAACCAGAAATAGAGGATAAATCTGAAAATGGGAAATAATAAATATACTTGGTTGCCAGTGCACCTGATCAAAAAATAGGTACATCACGTATATTATGCTCCACATGTATGCACCTATGTGTGTGCACACACACACACACACACACACACACACATACAGACTCAATCAACTTAAGAGTCATTCTTGAATTTTGAATGGATCATACCACTACTTGCAAATATTATCTTTGTTAATTGGTAAGAGTATCAGAAACCCAGACCCTGATAAAAACTCACTGGCCTATATATTGAACAGAGGTACCTGTCAACCCAAAACTTTTATGAACTATAGTTCACAATCATTATTTTTCAAGTCTTCCCAACATACATACTATAATGGGAGACTATTAGCTAAAATGTTGTCCTAATGTAACCTTGATAATACATTCTTTTTAAATACAGGTAAATAAGTATTTTATATATTAAGAAACAGGTTTCATTTCCTCAATCTTTACACAATTTACATATCTCACCAAGTGCTCAGCGTCTCCATGCTGACTTTATAGTTAATTAAAAAAATATGTGGTTTAAACAATCTACTAAAACAGTTCTAATTTGCTTAAATTCTATACTTTGCATTTTCACTCTTTTTTTCAGATCACAGGTAATATTTTCTTTTGCTTTTAAAATTAACTATATTAGGGACATCTGTTTGAACACTGCTTTTTATTTATTTTTTATACATGCACTCTTTTTTAAAATTAATTAATTAATTTGGCTGTGCTAAATTGCGGCATGTGGGATCTTCGTTGCTGCGAGCAGGATATTTCAGTTGTGGCGCTCGGGATCTTTTTTTTAGTTGCAGCATGCGGGATCTAGTTCCCTGACCAGGGATTGAACCCAAGCCCCGTGCGTCGGGAGCACAGTCTTAACCACTGGACCACCAGGGAAGTCCCCAGTCTCTTACTTTAAATACTGGTTTTCTTCTTTTTTTAAAACAAAATAAAATAAAATGAGACTAAGTCTAAATGGAGAATTCGTAGACTCCAACTCAAATTTTTTCATCCATTCATTAACTTAAATCAGCCCCTTTCAGTAATTTGGTATTACCTAACTGGTCCTTCCTCTCCTATCAGTTATGCAGTACCAAATTACCAAAGACTTTGAAGCAGAAAAGTGTATATATTCTTTACTTGAGGTAACAATCAGTGAAATGTTTTTAAGTAAAGGAATTATGTAAAAACCCAGTGTTTGCTATTCAAAAGGTTATTTAGAGAAATGAGAATATTTTCTCAGCAAAGCCTACTGCAGTTCTTTAGTTGTGAATCTATGAAACTCTGGATAGGAATGATAGCCCAAATGGAGATAAAGATACTAGCCTAAGAAATTTTTCAAAGGATGATGGACAAAAAAAAGGAAGATGGTAGCACAGAATCAATAACTATAACTGTTCTTGTCTGAAGGAATGTTAAAAGTAGTTTCTTTGGCAGAGACGAGAACACAAAATCTTGAGAACAAACCTTGTTTGGGGAGAAAATAAGATTGGTTTAGATTTGTTGAAGTTAACATGATGGGAAACACTTAACTAGAAATATTCAGAGGATAGCTGGAGATGTAGAAAAGAAGCTTGAGTAAAAAATCTGAAGATTTTTATAGACAAGACTAGAAAATCAGGAATTTATTCATGTGATCTTTCTGCCTCAAGTCTCAGCCATACTTCAGGGAGCAAAGATCACTCTGTAAATGACTTCTCTTAATGAGATAATACCATTTCAAAACACGGTATGTTAAACATAAAATGTTGAACACTGATCTTATGTTAAACATAAAATGTTGAATACTGATTGCTAACAAATAATACCTTTCCTCTGAATTTATTTTTCCTTACAGAAAAATAACGTCTAGTTCACAAACAGCCAGTTTAACATTTTAAACTCACTTTTTAGTGATGAAATGAGTAAAATATGGACTGCCTCAGGTAAATTATCTACCATTTCATCGAAAGTTTCTTTGCATGGCCTTTATTTATTTTATGGGTTTGCATAATAAGGATTCACACACACAGTTTAGTTCTCCTTCCTCTGGGCTGGTAACCTAGCTGTCCTAATCACCCAGTAATTAAAATAAAAACCACTCCAGGTAATTGGCAGTCTTCTCTAATTGAAAACTGGGTAGATAATCATTGTCCCAAGGAAATGCCCCACTCTCATACTGTAATATGAACCACCATCTGTCTATTAAATTAGTCATTGTAAAATATTAACATATAAATGACTACTATAAGGGTATTATAAAAGTGGTCCTAGAATTTAATTAATTATTTTTTTCATTTTGTTGACTCACCAATTTCTTTCTAGGGAACAATAAGAAAATGTATTCTCAGGCTGATTAGGGAGGAGCAATAACTTTTGTCACGCAACACAGACATGTTTAGAAGGCTTATAATGTCTACCTTTGCTATACAAAGTATTTGCTCTCCAGTGAATAACAAACATTGAACCAAGAAGCTAGAAAAAATTGCAAAAAATGTTCAATCTATCTATAGAGCTGAGAGCTCCCTAATTCTTCATGCAATGCTATGTATGCATTTACTTTCAGGGGAAGTAGAAGGTAAAAGAGGAAAAGAAAGTAAGTTTAAGAAAGCAAACTGGAATCTTAGAAACTGTCCAGTAGGCTAGAAAATCCTGGGAATATAGCAGATATATACTGAAGAAATATTCTAACTTTGTCCTTCCTTAAAGGTTAATTCTATTTGAATGAGAAAAGAGGGAGGAAATCCATAAATATCAACAGACCCTGAAAATAACATTGATAGACATTATGAAGAGGGTAACCTGATTTTCTGCACTGTGTAGACAGTGTGCTACCACACTCTTTGTAGACACACTTTTACATAGCACATAATACCAGCAGCAGTATCTTCAATTACAGAGGACAGAGATATACAAACACACATTTAATGACACAAAGTAGATGAAAGCAGCGTGAATTGATTCCCCTTTTCCAAAGTCAATTCTAGCACTAAAAAACGCTTCCCCCCAAATCCTCTATGTTGACTTATCTTGACATCTTGGGGATGTGTGATTTGTCTATTTGCTGGCATGAAGTAAGCCCTGTAACATGTATAACTGAATTTGAATGTGGACTGATGATGCTCCAGACAAGGTCAAACCCCAATCCACGTAAATATTCAACTGATTAGGCAGAAATTACTTAAGACAATTGATAAGTCAAACTATATCAGTAGCTATCTAACAAATTCAGGGAAAAACAGAATTGCAATGAAAGTGAAAAAGAACTCCCAATCACATACTTCTTTGACAATCACAAAAAATAAGGTATTTTCAGGATTTTGGATTTACTATGCAAGTACTTATAACAAGGGTAAGACTTTACTCTGGAAACCATACCTGTCTTGAAATATTTACTCTGGTCTAAAGCTGAAAAAAATCACTCTCCTCAAACCCTATCACATTCACTGCCCAGTACAAAGAAAAGATCAAGTTCAGTCCTGTTTTTTCTTCACAGAAGACTTAGAGGTGACAAGATGTCATTATGTTTCAATGCTAAGAGAAACTCAAGAAATCATTTTATGAATCAAGATGAAGAAAGCTTTTAAAATATAAAACTATAAATGAATGATCCAGAACTATATGCAGTCAAGGATCTGGGGTCTCCGAAAATTGAAAAGAAATATGAATTTTATTAATTTTTTAAAAGTACAGTTTTATACTTTCATGTTTAGTTTCAATATGATTTTTTCTCCTCTAGATTCTTTTATGTAGAACGAAAAGTAGCAGGTAAATCATGTTATTTCTGTTAAAGAAGAGCTGTACTTTTTCTAAAAGTGAATTCTCATGGCTTATTTATACAGTAAGTCCCATGACATTAAAGTATGCAGCACATTTTTCTTCTTTATGAATATATAACTGTAATTATATTAGATTTTAAATGATTTGAATAAGCAAGATACAAAAATATTAAAATTACATGAGATACGTTATCATAGGATAGACATTAGAGAAATGATAGTCTCTTTAGAGAGACAGATAGAAGATATATAGACAGATATGAATATAGATATAGTTACACGTATACATACACACTTCCTATAGATTGTATGTTTGTGTTGTGTAGGTTGAAACCTAACCCTCAGTGTGATGATAGGTCCTTTGATAAGTGATGATTAGGTCATGAGGGTGAATTCCTCATGAATGGGATTAATCCCTTATAAAAGAGACCCCAGAGAGCTCCCTCACCTCTTCTGCCGTGTGAAGACATAAGGAGAAGATGGCCATTTATGAACCAGTGAGTGGGCTCTCAGCAGACACAATATCTGCTGGCACCTTGATCTTGGACTTTCCAGCCTCTAGAACTAAGAGAAATAAAGTTTGTTGTTTAAGCCACCCAGTCTTTGATATTCTGTTTTAGCAGCCCAAATGGACTAAGGCTATATATAATTTTACTCTTCTAATTACTCTAAAGGTTTTTAATTTCCTTCCTTATCAAATTCAACCAAGAAGCAAATTTATTCAGTTAAAAACCTTCAAAGTTAGCATCTACTGCCTGAAAAGAAAACCAAGTAAACGTTGAGTTTGTGTCCTATCTGCCCCCAAATTTAGTTCTGCTGCATAAATATTTACGTATTCATTTGCTTTGGACAGCTGCTGAAATGCACAATTTTCTTGGACTGCTATGTTTTATACATAAAATAATTCCTTTTTAAAAATTACTTTGGTATTGAACTAAGCTAATATTCAATGAAATCATATTTATTATAGGCCATCATAGAATATATAACTTAACAATAAAAATTAAAACTATCATTTTCAAGTGTTTCTAATGTTCCTTGCATCGTGCTAAGCACTTTATACACATTATATCATTTAATCTTTAACAATCCTGTGCAGAAGGTGGTATTTCCCTATTCTATGGTTCAGTATACTCTGGCAAATAGAAGATTAATAATTTTCCCAGGGTTTCATAGCTTATAACTGGCTGAGCTACATTTTATCTTAAGGCTGACTGACCTCGAATTTACATCTCTCTCCACCATAACAGAGAATCTCCCCAATTAAGGTTTCTAGAGCAGAGGCTGCTGGCTGTTTACCAAAGCCACTTCTAGGCACACAGCTTGAACATATTTCCCTTGGAGTTGGGTATGTCAATGAATTAAATCCTAGCCAAGAGAATATGGGCAAAAATAGTGTATGCCACTTTCAGGTTTGGCTCATAGAAACTTTCCACATGCAACCTTCCATTCTATTTTCCCCCATCTGGCTGCAGACATCAACCAGGCCACACTGACAACCATATGAAGATAGTGGGACCCTACACCGAAGTTCAACCAGAAACATCTTCATTGAATTGTTATGCCAAGGGAAATAAACCCTATTGAGTTAAGCCACTATTGCATAAGGGTTTTATGTTCTATCAGCCGGTATTACCCTAACTAATACAAGTTATGTCATCTTGTATTACCGAATCAAAATATGATTTTGCCTCAAGTTTTTAATAAAAACCATTCAATTAAACATATTAAACATTAACATTTATTTCCTGACAGTCTAAACTTTGTCCTGATAACATCCAGTGAGTGTATGACCTCTTCTCCTACTGCAAAATACAGATGTTAAGTAAAAATGGTAACTTGAAGACAAAGTCCAAATGAACTACAGTTTATCACTTCAAAAGCAAATAGCATCCAAATGCAGTTTCGAAATGATGTCTAGATACTTTTTTTAGCAAACTTCAGGTGTCACAGATAATAAATGAATCATTTATTTGATGCACATAATACTTTAAAGAAATCAGTGTAAGCCCCCAAAGGAAAAAAGCAACAGCGTACTCAGAAGCATTTCATCATTTGAAGTTGATATAACAATGCTGACAAGTACAAAAGATAACTACTTTGTTCTGTCATGCCATATCATGTAGAAAACACAAAGCATTATGTGACCTTTAGAGAAACAGCCAAAAAGTAGCTTGCTTTGTGATGCTTAACGCGGTATTTTTGAATTTTTGAAGGTCTTGATTTTTGCCAATTGTGGACAAAGTTATGTCCTGGGGGATCTCAGGCATGAAGAGAAAAGAATGCTGATGCATGAAGCAAGTGTAAGGGGAAAGACTGAGAGGAAAATTTACTGCTTCTGGAAAACAAAACTAGTTGTTAAGTATCTATGTGTATGTAGGCTCCTTGAAATGTCCCATCTAATAAATACTAGCTCCAAAATTGGCCTATAATATGTATATTGGCCATGGTTGGCATTGGACCATATGGAGATATTCTCCTAATCCATTATTTTTTATACTCCTTTTTCAAGTATTCACTACTTTTCATGCTCCTCTCTGACTGTGACACTACTACTGCAACAGCCCCAAATTCTAGTCCCATCAAACTTCCATATAGTACAGGGTCCTTGGAGATTGGAAAATGGTACATATAACTGATAGATGGTTACTGAGTCTTATTTTTAGATAAGCATCACTACTTCCAAAAATCAAAGCTATGTTTTACTAGGCACTTCTTCTAGTGTTAACTTCTTACCTCAAAGGAATAACTAACAGAGACAATTTCAGCCCTCTAGGTTAGTATTCCTTAAAGTAAATTTACAGATAATATGTATTGGAATTACCTGAAGATGTATAGCTTAATCTCCAAAGTAAGCATTAAAAATAATACAGAAAAGTATACTGGAAAAGCCTATAGAGGAGGTAGAATAATAATAATAATGTGACACAAGTAATGAAGTCCTTTGTTTCTGACCCAAGAGTCTCATTTCTTCTCACACCATCTATGACACACTAGCAGGCTACTTATTAGCATGTAAGCAGGGTAAAATCAAATCCTAGACCAAACATATATTATTAAATAGAAATCAAGTGTGGTTAACTTTAATGTCATCAAAGTGACCAATTAATGTAAAAGGACAAACTATTAAACATAATTTACTTATGGACTGTGTCATAATTTGGTAGTCACATTTTATGAGTCATTTATTCTACAGAAAAAATTTTTTAAATTTCTTATATCTTTGTCAAATTCAAAGCTCTCTAAAAAGGAGCTAATTTCACAATATATATGTGTATCAAGTCATCATGTTGTACACCTTAAAATTACACATTATATGTCAACTATATCTCAATAAAGGTGGGAAAAATAAAAAGTAGCTAAATGTTTATATCAAAGGTTCTTCATATACTTAATCAAAGAATCATATCATTAACACAGACAACTGGAATGCTACTAGAGAACCCAAGGCCACCATAAATTTAATGTTCTAAATAATATGTGGAGTCTAGGAGTATCTATTGATAAATATATTTTTTCAGAATATATATATATGGTTATCACAGTGGGTAATGACCCTAATTTCAGCATTCTTGAAGATTTTCTTTGGTAGACTTTCTAAAATGGCTCTTAAAATTCACAATGGAAATTATGCAGTCTTCCCTCAAGCACTTTCTTGAGCTTTAAAAAAATGAGTATATTTCTGAAACAGTATTGCTTTCATTGAATCTCCAAGTTTCTTCTTTTTCGTCATCTGCCAATTCCAACAATCAACTGCTTCTTCACTTTCAAGTCTGCCAAAAACCTCTGAAAAAACTTTTGTCTTTGAATTAATGTGACAATTATTTATTGTCTAATATCCTTAGGCCTTGCATCATTTCTTGTTATTCCTTTTCATATATGCTGAAATTCTAGTTCCTTCTTCCTAAAGTTTCTCTTTCCAGAATATTTCCCTAAAAATAGAAGCTGGAAGGAGCCTACATAAAACTCTCCTCATAGTATTTTGCCAATCTCTTTGGAAATGATGATAAATAAGTAATTATCTAAAAGCCCCATTCTCCAAGCATAATGAGTCCAAAGCAAATAACTGCAAATTTTTTTTAAATCTCAGAGTGAAAATATTTAGAAATAAGTGAAATTAGGAAGTTTACCATTTCATACTGTGTTGTTACAATTAACTTTTTTATTGTGACATATAATTTGCCATGTGCTTTTCATAAAATTGCTTTCTTACATAAATAATACTTAGGTCTTTACTAATAGTAATGGGGTCAAATTCTGTTGATATTATTATTGGTCAACATTCAGATATATTCCTCAGTCTGGCATCGTAAGAGACTAATAATCTTAACATGTTTCTTAAATTTGTTTTATAAAAATAATTGCATAGTGTTCAGTGATCCATTATCATGAATCAACACTATTAGAATTACTTGTAAATAATTTACTTCAAATAAGCTTATGTTCCATATTCCTAATATGGAGTATCACAATGGGAAGAAATATGTGTAGCTTTAAAGTCAGACAAATATGAATTTAAATACTGCATCCACTATTGACTAATTATGTAAGTTTAGGTAAATTACTGTCCTCTGAACATCCTCATTTATTCACTGGCAGCATGTGGATAAAAAATCCTACTATGCAAGATGTTTTTCAGATTCTTAAGAAATATTTTATGCAAAGCATCTATCACAGAGCCTGGTATATAGTATATGTTCCAAAAATAGTGAAAAATTGTTTTTACTGATACTACAAATTGATTATTAGGTGAGGTAGAAGTTGTTGATATATGCATATGACTTTCATTTTCAATAGAGATCATCTGTTCCTAATTAAGTAGTTTACTAAATTTGGGATCTTTAGATGACTTTCAATGCTTAATTAACAACTAGTTAATAATGAAATATCCCAAGAATTTGTTACCAAATATCATCATGTAGCATGTGGTTGAAAAAACATTTAAAATGTTAACATTATTATATGTGGAACCTAAAAGAAAGGGTACAAATGAACTTATCTACAAAACAGAAATAGAGTTACAGATATAGAATACAAACTTATGGTTACCGGGGGTAAGGGGGGGAGGGATAAATTGGGAGATTGAGAGTGACATATACACACTACTATATATAAAATAGATAACTAATAAGGACCTACTGTATACCACAGGGAACTCTACTCAGTACTCTGTAATGGCCTATATGGGAAAAGAATCTAAAAAAGACTGAATATATGTATATGTATAACTGATTCACTTTGCTGTACACCTGAAACTAACATAACATTGTAAATCAACCATACTCCAATAAAAATTTTTTTAAAGTAACATTAAATAAACTTTTAACATTTCTATAATGAGAAACATTTTAAATCTGAAGAGACATGCCATAACTATCTCAGTTCACTTCACTCTCAATGTATTTATTTACATATACAGTTACTTACATAACAACTACTAGACATGACACAAAAGTATAATCATTTAGCTATAGGTAAGATGATTTTATAACTTCTACCATCTAATAGATTAATTCAATAATAAATTTGGTTAATTTCCAATATGACTATTGTGTAATATAAATAAAACTGAAGTGTAGAGAAGTCAACATGTTTATATAAACTACAGAAGTAATAAACTGGTTTGGCAAGGTACAGAAGAAAGGAGAAAAGTCTTTAAACGTAGGTCATTTTACAGATTAAGATCTTAGTAACCTTGTCACCTCACATCTCAATGGTTCTAAGTTGTAAACAGGATTTGGTTAAAGGGTTTTTCATAATCAATGGTACTATTTGTTAAGACATTCAAAAGTTACAGGAGAAACAAATTTTAATGCAACATTATAGCATGGTAGGAATGGAATGAGTTACCAGGCTATGAAATTCCTTAACTAGTAGGAGACTACAGTCTACATTCAGTCTCCATTCTCACAACTCTTTCAGACATGGATTCTCTAACACTAACAGATCCCTAACGTTTCCTTTAGACTTACCTATTTCTTCCTAATGGCCATACAGGGAGTCAACTTAAAGTAAGGAGGAAGACATTTGAATGAATCTGCCACCTTCATAGCTGACCAAGTAAGTCAGGGCATTGCATTTGAACATTTAGGGTTTCTATCAGTTAAAATAGTTTGGCTGTAAATGACTTTAAAAATATGAGATTTAATTTCTTACATATAGGAGGTCCAGAGATAAAGATATTCCAGGGTTGGTTCAGGGACTTGACATTTGTCATTGAGAATCCAAGTGTTTCCTGTCTTTTACTTTGCCTTTGGACTCATTGATGACTTTACCTGGAACCACAGGATGAACTACCACAATTCCAGGTGTCACATGATGACATCTATCCAAAAAAAAGAGAGTGTTTCCCCTGTGTATCTCTTTCCATTGGTGAGAGAATCTTTTCCTTAAAGACTGTCAGACTTCCCTTTTCCGTGACCAGAATTCTATCCCATTTTCATAGCTGAGTGGGATGGGAAATGAAATGGTGATAACTAGTTTACACTAATTATGATTTTCCCCCCAGGGATGGGGGACAACTCAACCAAATTTTACTTGAAATACTCACTAGTCATTCCTACCCCCATGTCTTTGGAGTCAGGGGAAATTTGACTTAAATCCCCACTTCATATCTGTCTTATGAACTCTTAACTTTATGCAACTACTTAACCTCTCTGAATATCAGCTTTCTTTCTGACAGATATAGATGTATATATAGGATATAGGTAACAATACAGATGTGATGTATTTTTAAAGAGGTCTCTATTACTGGGCACATACCCTGAGAAAACCAAAATTCAAAAAGAGTCATGTACCAAAATGTTCATTGCAGCTCTATTTACAATAGCCCGGAGATGGAAACAACCTAAGCGCCCATCATCGGATGAATGGATAAAGAAGATGTGGCACACATACACAATGGAATATTACTCAGCCTTAAAAAGAAATGAAATTGAGCTATTTGTAATGAGATGGATAGACCTAGAGCCTGTCATACAGAGTGAAGTAAGTCAGAAAGAAAAAGACAAATACCGTATGCTAACATATATATATGGAATTTAAGGGAAAAAAATGTCATGAAGAACCTAGGGGTAAGACAGGAATAAAGACACAGACCTACTGGAGAACGGTCTTGAGGATATGGGGAGGGGGAAGGGTGAGTTTTGACAGGGCGAGAGAGAGTCATGGACATATACACACTAACAAACGTAGTAAGGTAGATAGCTGGGGGGAAGCAGCCGCAAGGCACAGGGATATTAGCTCGGTGCTTTGTGACAGCCTGGAGGGGTGGGATGGGGAGAGTGGGAGGGAGGGAGACGCAAGAGGGAAGACATATGGGAACATATGTATATGTATAGCTGATTCACTTTGTTATAAAGCAGAAACTAACACACCATTGTAAAGCAATTATACCCCAATAAAGATGTTTTAAAAAAATAATAATAAAAAATAAAGAGGTCTCTATTGTCAGATATATAAGGATAATTTCTGTAGAAATACCCAGCACAGAGCCTGATACATGGTAGAAGCCAACAAATATCATTTTAATCTGTTTTCTTTAATCTGTAGGTCCTCCTCATTTCTCTCCTTCCTATAACCAAAGCCCAATAATGTTCCAAGGAATATAGCCTAAATTTGATTCTCTCTCCAAAATTTTCAAGTCTAAAAAATCTTTTACTTGGTACTTTAATATTTCATTCTGCATATTCCACTATGTCTTAAATATCAGGGTTACCAAATACTAGTTTATTTGAATAGTGGATCATGTACCCTGATTATCACACACACACACACACACACACACACACACACTCTTTATTAGATGATAAATTCTGTAAATCAAATCAGCATATAAACCCTACCAATTATTTTAAGAAAGGGAGAAATAGAACAAACAAGCAAGCCCCTAGTTGGATATAAAAGGTTCCTTGTGAAATGTGTCTCTACATTTTCAGTCTCAACCTGTGCCTACCCCTGAACATGTTTATGCTTTAATCACACTGAATTAATTGTTCACTGTACTTTCCATGGTAATTTCCAGCTTCTTTAAATCTATTATTACAGGTTCCTCTGTCTGGAATATCCTCTTCACCATTCTTCATTTGACTCATTCTTGTTCATTTTCATGACTCATTTCAGAAACCATCTCCCCCCAAAAAAATCTTTCCGACTTCCAGGTTGGGCTAAACGTGCTTCTTTTTCATTTCAGAGCAGCTTTTGCTTACCATTTATCATAAAATACTGAAGGTAGCTATTTTTGCATCTGATTTCTTCACTAGATTCTTTGACATGTTCCTGATATAATTCCTGGGACAGAATTAACCACTCAATAAAGGTGTATTGAATAAAATTAAATAAACTTGTTTTGAGGATTCAGCACTCCGAAATGGAATATTAAAGATAAAGCTTCTTATATAAATCAGTGTGATAATTTTTAAAAGAGCATTAAAAATTATCACCTAAAAAGATTTTTATATAAAAAATACAGTAATGTTTCTCAAGTACTTACCATGAGCCAAATGTTACGTTAACTGCTTTATACACATTTTCCTACATAATCATCGAAACACCCTTGGGAAGAAGTATTTTAAGTATTTTTTCCCATTTTAAAGATGTGGATACTTTTTCAAAAAAATTTATTGGAGTACAATTGCTTTACAATGTTGTGTTAGTTTCTGTTGTGCAACGAAGTGAATCAGCTATATGTATACATATATCCCCTCCCTCTTGTACCTCCCTCCCACCCCACCCCCCCATCCCACCCCACCCCCCCCATCCCACCCATCTAGGTCATCACAGAACACCGAGCTGAGCTTCCTGTGCTTTATAGCTCATTCCCACTGATCTCACAGCTAGCAAGTCCCAAACCTGGAACTTGAACTCAGTTTTGTTGACCTAAAGCTCATGGTTTAGTTATTTTACTCTAGAACAGAGACCATTCTCCATGTTACCTTATTGGTTACCCATTCTTAATTGAAAATGGTCTCAGAAAGCACCAAGACAATTAAACTTTATAGTAAAACAAACAAAAATAATAATAATCACTTCTACAGATATAAGACAACAGAACATTTTACTCCAACTAACTTCTCCCTTTATTTAAATTCGTGATTGTTCACAGTCAACAGCAACTGTGTAGATTTAATGCACTAAAACTGTTAAAACATGCTTTGCTGCACTGTGATAAAACCTCCTAAAAGAATTACTGACAACACATTTCCTTAAATAAAATGTCCGATTTTTAATATTGTCTAATGGTACTGTCCCCTCCCTCTTAAAACAGAATTTTAATGACTACATTTGCTACGAAGAAAGTTAGAAAGGTGCTCAAAAGCAATGATATCCACATTTATTAAATTTTCACTTTATTGTTTAAATACTACTCTTGTTTACATAATTTTCATCATTACTCAACTGCATTAGTTTTCATACACACCCATGAAACATTATATACCTACACCAAATCTAGTAATATGTGTTAAAAATCACTGCTACATTTAGAAGTAACCTGAAGCACAAAAAAATAGTAGAAAAGCAACAACATAAGTTGAGTCACCTAAATGTGTTACTGTAAATATTTCATGAATATTGGAAGATTAACAGCTTCCCATATAACTTTCCCAGGCTGCTGCCGAAGATGGCGGAGGGGCAGGTCCTGGTGCTCGATGGCCGAGGCCATCTCCTGGGCCGCCTGGGCGGAAAGGTGGTGGTTGTGCATTTGTGAGGGCATCAGCATTTCTGGCAATTTCTACAGAAGCAAGTTGAAGTACCTGGTCTTCCTCTGCAAGCGGATGCAGCCCCTACCACTTCCGAGCCCCCAGCCACATCTTCTGGCGGACAGTGCGAGGCATGCTGCCCCACAGGACCAAGCGAGGCCAGGCCGCTCGGGACCGCCTCAAGGTGTTTGATGGGATCCCGCCACCCTATGACAAGAAACAGCGGATGGTGGTTCCTGCCGCCCTCAAGGTTGTGCATCTGAAGCCTGTGAGGAAGTTTGCCTACCTAGGGCGGCTGGCTCGTGAGGTTGGCTGGAAGTACCAGGCAGTAACAGCCACCCTGGAGGAGAAGGCCAAGATCCACTACCGGAAAAAGCAGCAGCTCCTGAGGCTACGGAAGCAGGCCGAAAAGAACAGAGAGAAGAAAACTGACAAATTCACAGAGGTCGTCAAGACCCATGGATTCCTAGTCTGAGCGCAATAGAACTGTTTATTCTAAAAAAAAAAAAAAAAAAGCTTCCAGTATAGGGGACAAAAACTGTGGAAATATTTTTTAAACGAGTATATAATATTTTATTTCAAGATATATTTAGTAAACATTCATTTATTTATATACTGGAAAATATAAAATGATAAAAAAGAACTGCAACTTCAGAAGTATGAAAATTTTAGCCTATACAAAGGAAAAGAAAATAAATGCTTTTGAATATATGTGTAACTAAGGCAAATAACTTCTCTCTCTGTGTCTTAAATTTATTTTCTGTAAAATAAAATACCTGGAAAAAATTATCATTTTAAGAATTCTACCTCCAGCCAACAATTCCAAATCTCATATATATTACAAACAGAGCAAACATTAAAATGCATTTAACATGGTAATCTGCAATCTCAGTGGTGTGATGAATTTACATGTGTTTGTTTATAAAATCATCCAGAGCTTCTGAGTATCTGAAGTGTTGTTGTTACTGATGTTCTTTTGTGGATGGCAAGTATATTAAATCCTACAGCCCTGACTTTCTTACTGATTGAAATAAACTAGTTGTGGAGCCAGGGCCAAATATCCTTGGTCTTTGTACATCAGGCTGTCTGTTCCCATTGCTGTGCAATGTCTGTTAGGTGTTGGACAAATGAATGGCTAGGCAGAATGTACAAATAAGTACAACGGACTGAATCCCATTGAAGTATGTTTGCATGATTTCCATAAATTTCAATGTGACATAAGTCTAAGCAGAGGCTTTAATTTCAGGCCCAAAATCACTGCAAATTTTTCTATATTCTCTGTGTAACATCTGTTGAAAATCTTAGAATAACTAGGAATCACAGTTAAAAATCAAAATTACCAAATCATTTAAATTTTTCATTGAGAATGAAGTTAAAGCTCTTAGTTTTAGATTGTTCTATAACATATGATTTATTTTTTCTTTATTAAACATTTCAATGTTCACAATTTTTTTTTTTTTTTTTTGAGAAAGAGTAGAATACAATGTGAAGAAAATGATATTCTCAGGTCTTGAATTAGAAAAGCTTAAACACATATTGCCATCCTGGTCCAAAAACTGTATTTGTTCTCAATGCATCATTATGTTCAATTAATAATTTTTTTTCAGTATAATATTTTGCTAATTGATGAAAACTTAACAGAAAAATATGTAGAATTCAGGGAGATGGCAACACACTCTTTATGATGTATCCACCACACCATTATTATCAACGACTATCTGAATGTTTAGAGTACAAGGTGTTTACCTGCAGTGTGTTGAGTGGTAAATTCAACATAGTAAAAACAGTCAGTGTAAACTTCCTCTTATTAGCATGAGAGTGACTGCGATCTAAGGTCGGTTCTGTCCTTCCATTCGCTTTTTTCTTCTCTCTCCAGCCATGGAAATAGGGCTCAGTTATTTCTGCATGGATGCAAGGTGAATGAGGCTGTCGTTTCTCCTTGCAGTGCTATTTATTACAGGTCACTGACATAATACAGCTATTTTTTTAATTTAAAAAAAAGTTATATAGCATTATCTCACTTACTCGGGTATTTGAGAGGAATGTGCAGAGTGTTATTTATTTATACAGAAATCTGCCAACCGAGAGACATCATCTTGCTTTGAGGGGCCTCCTGCTGGCAAACTGAGCAGCCCTGTTATTATAAGAATTAAAATGCTGCACACTGTATGGAAGAAAACATAACACAATCCTATAGTGGGAAGCTGTCTGGATTTTCAACCTGTAAAAATACGTTATTCCAATAAAGACAAAACTTAGAAAACTTCAAAGTGTATCACAAATTGGGATTATCTATGTAGTTTCATTGTTCTCAGCTATGAGATACATACATTATCCATATTTAATGCATAGTTATATTATGCATAATATGACAATATCAGACCTACTTTGATCATAAACCAGTCTAATGCACTAATAAATTAATTGATAAGGAATTGATTTTCTAGATAAGTGCATCTCAGTTTGCAGTCTGAGAGACAGTGTCTATGCCTACAAAAATAATCTTAGAAAACAGAATTCTAATCATCGTCTCTGATCTCAACTACAGATATGACAGCAATTAGTTCTTCCTGAATAATGCCCTCACTGCAAATTACATTAAAAAATGAATGTTACTTCTCACTTACACATTACATAATTTCATCTCAGAATTTCCCAAGACCCACCTAAGAGTCCTGGGAAATAACTGAACGTTTAATAGCATCACAGCTAATAAATATACTTCAACATTTTCATACTTGTAAAAACTACAGAGCATAACACAATGCATTAAGAGAATTGCAGTGATGCATGAAACCAATGAGAATCAAAATATTTGTGTAAAAATAAACATTTGGGGCGCTATAAGGCTCCAGTAGGTACAATTTTGATCCTTGTTGTGAAGGACAACTTTGGCAATTCACTTATACTTCATTATTTCTAAAGAGTTGAGTGAATAGAGAGCTCAAGTTATTACATGAACTAGTTCATAGTTGAAATACTGTATAGGAATAGGAGGGAGAACTGGCAAAAAGGAATTAACTACTGTGCTGAGGTAATATCTGCTAGCCTAGCCTCTAACTCCTGCTGGAGAAACAGTGATCACGGGAGGGGGTGGGGGGGAATATAAGGTCTTAGGACATGAATAGTTGCATGTCAAGCCCTAATCCTAGAGAAGATTTCTTTCACAAGTACTGAGACTATTCCAAATAGGGATCACAGTCAAAAGGGACAGCTGTTTATGACCTCCTCTGAAAATAGTTATTTGGGACTACCACTGCTGCCTTTCTTGTGTGTTCCCAAAATCATGTGCACTGATGTTCCTAATCAAGATTTCTAGTGGAGAGGAATGAAAAACCTATAAAACCAGTTTTCCTAAATTTTATTTCTCAAAGTGCAAATAAATCCAAAGAAGCTTGTTATCCTTCCTCTTAGCAATATAATGTAGTATACTACATCACTGAATTTTTTTAAAAAGTACAATAAATGCTACTCATATTTTAACATTTTATTACTATTAGAAACATAAGAAATATGATTTTAACATTTTATTACTATTAGAAACATAAGAAATATGATTTAAACTATGAGTTACAAGGAGTTTTATGTAATATAGGTATACCAAAATTTAATCAAACAATGCATACAACTTTCCAACTCTTTTCTTGGAAAAACTGCAAAACATCATGTTCTTTTTCAGGAATGTATTGATGGTGACAGTAGCTTTGGTGAAATTAAAGCTACCGCATGAGATGATAAAGGGTAAATAAAATGGCTATTGGAAATTGGCCTCACTAAATCTGAGGAAAATAATTCATTTTAAAAATCAATAATTTTCTGCTTTTAAGCTGTATTCACTTCAGGCAGATATGTCTACAGACAACCCATTTTAGTATATTTGCAAAAGCTAAATAAAGGAACAAAATGATTTCAAATAATACGAAATAAAAGTTAAAAATCCAAAGTGCTACACCCAGGTAAAGACTATACATTAAATGAGCCCTAAAGGAAATGAGTGACACAATTAGAATCATAGCAAACTCTTCCTAATGTACAAGTGGAAAAGAGGAAAACTGCTTCCCTATTTGGTGATAGGGGTTGGGGCAGGGGGTTAATTCATAAACACATGGAACCCTAACAAATCCTATAGTATTTAAACACGATAATGGTATATTCTTAATAAGAAAGGCAAAATTAGTAATAAAACTGATAGAAACTGACTGCCCTTTCTAATGGGAAAGGCTCTCTAGACTGGTTTTTAAGTAGGATATTGACTGGCAGTGAAAGATTAAGACTGCTGTGTAAGAGGAGAACGAGTTGGTTCCTGATTCATGGATGCAGTTAGAACCACTCAGGGGTGGAGGACAGCAGGGTCTAAAACAAAAGCCCACATGGAGTGAGATAAAGGAAGGAGAGACTGGCTGAATGTTATGTGGTGGTCATTTCGTCTCTAGCATTTTCATTTACCCGTTCAATATCCCTGCTTCTCTCATAAACTCCGTATATTGTCTTTCTTTAAACTCAAACCTTGAAAGTTAATTACTCTCATTTCCATTACCTCACCACTGAATAGGACTAATCCAAATTACACCACCAAATATCTGGTTAAATGTTACCATAGTAACAACAATTGTCATTTACAGAATATATTCATGAAGTTTAATCTGCTCATGGTATCTTCATTTAAGATATATCAGGGCATCTTAATTGGATAAATATCCTTTAAAAATTTCTTTGATTCAAATATTCAGATAACACTTTTTTCTCTAAATTTGTGATCAACCATAGGTTAAAGAGAATGTCATGTTAATGATAAATAATAACAAAATTGATGGAGGAAAATCAGTGGTATTGACTTTGATTACAGTTTCATACTCCAGTTTCAGTCTGCATTTAAGAAAAAATTACAGTTGTATCTACATGAAATCTCAATCCCAAATTCAACACCTGCATCTAAAAATCATATAAAATTTAAGAAGATTCTGGCATGTGACAATTATTTTGTGTTACTATCTTCACATCTGAATTTTTAGTAATTTAACTGCTACATTAAAAGGTCTTAATTGCAAGAGTATAACTCATAGTGTGTCCCAGAAAGTCTGATAGAACTTAATCACACATCCCCACTGTCTATATTATTCTGAAGCACCACCTGTCAGCTGAGCAACATAATGGCATGTGACAGAGCTTGTGAACCAAATTTCTATCTGTCTCTCAGTCTAAAGACAATAGCCTAAATAAAAATATATATTTTTATTTCTTATGCTGCAATTCACAGCATCTTTGAAAGTTTCCAGACTGGTAACTAAGAGAAATAACTATTTTCTTGATCTAACTCACTGGCAGTAGGGAGGTTGAGGTTGTTGCCAGAAAGGAAGCAGTCAACTTTAGAAGAGCAAAAACTGCCCTTCCCATTAGTAATACTGTTTTGCGGTGTTCCAACGTTAATCAGCGAGTGAGCACAACTGGCAGAGCCCTGTGAATTAAAAACTTTATGATGATATGCATAGCCTTTGATTCCTTAAATATCAAAATAAATGTATAAAAACCATGATAGAGGGAAAGAAGTTAATAATCACAACAATTTACAGACTGTGTTCTATGTGGAAATATCTGTTTAGTATTCGTAGATAGATGTGAAGATTCTGCTCCAGCGTGCAGAAATTTTTCCAAAAATACATTCAGTCATACATTACATTAGTTGTGCCCTATCTTGAAAAGTTTAAATGCCTATAAAATGTAACATAAAAAGTTATCTCATGAATTTGATTAAAAACCATTTTCTCTTGAAGGTGCTTTAAAAAACAATAAGGATGAAAGGACAGAGGACCTGAGTTTGCCAGGTAAACATAAATCTTTGGAACAAAACTGTCTCCTTAAGCTCTTTTTTTTAATACCAAAACTGTAAAAAAAAGAATATGAAGGAAAAATGATTTCAGAAAACTGCCCCTCACAGGGAGCCAAATTCTTTCCCAAATAGTCTACTTACAGTACTCATGCCTATCCATATACACAATGATTCTGAAAATCAATACTGCATCACCTGTTTATAAACACAGGACATAGAACTGCTGTTCAAATTATGAGAAAGGGGAAGTCCATGGTCTGCTCATATTTAACATTTTGTAACTTTAACTGTATGATGTTTCTTTTTTTGCTTTTAACTGCCTTAGCTATCATACTACTAATACTATAGTGTACATAATGTAATTAACTACTGAGCATCTATGTGATAGATACCGTTTTATATGTACTACCTCACTTAATCCTCATAAATATGAGGTTGATCTTAATATTAGATGCCCTTTTTAGATGAGAAAATTGAAGCTTAAAAAGATTAAGAAATTAACCCATCTTCACATGGTTAGTATGCAAACCTGAGCTATTTAATTCTCAAGTCCCTCTATTTAACCTCTACTTCAACTCTTTGCAATATTTCACTTGACATTATCGATTTTAAAAAGTGATTAAACTTGTTACTCTATTTGAAGTGTTATAAATGTACTGAAATTATAATGTGACAATAGAAAAGTACCATATATTGTTAATATACTTGATCATGTTTCCAAGTTTTGCATATTCACAAATATACCTGGTTATTAACAATTATTATGGGTATCAAATAAAATAATTGTTAATGGCCTAAAATAGGTAACAAATGAATCTATATTGTCAATATCCTTCTTAGAAGTTTTAGTTTATTTTCTTATATAAAATATTGCAATTTGGACCATGGAAAATTGATAGTTAGGAGCTTAGGCATTGCTGATTGGCCACCTGCACAGATGTTTCCCATTTGGTAAATTATAAAATCTCTAAATTTCTGTTTCCTTGACTGTAAAATGAGGACAGTAGTGGCCATGTTGTGTAGATTAGTTGAGATATCGTATGAGAAGTGCTTTAGTCCTGACACAGTAGTCCTTTAGTAAGTATTAGATATTATGACTTGTTGGCTTTTTAATCAATTAAGAAAAAGTTGTATAGAAATTTATACCAATTAAGATTTTAAAAGCACACTACATAGCGAAAAGAGAAAAGTAAAATGTTGGACTTTTTGAGTCAGAGATACTGGGTAGATCCGTGTAGAGATACCCAGCAGGCAGTAGCGACAGGAAGGAAGGGAGCTCTGGAGAGAGGTAAGAGCTCAGAATAACTTACACAGCGTTGAGATGGGGAAGGGATCCAGAAACTGAGACAAAAAGGTAATGAAGAGGACCAAGGCCAGAGAGAGGCTTGAGAAAGACTTATTGAGTGGGTTATCTTCATTCACTGCCTCTTTAAAGATGGATAACCAAAATCTTAAGTCTAAAGTATACCCAATAGTAGCCAAGTAGATTGTTAGAATATTATCTCTGTTGAGAACTGATGCTGTGACCTTGGCCAGTTATGTCATTCTGAGTCTCAGTTTCCTTATCTCTAAAATGGAGTTAATACCGCCTACCATGCAGATTTTAGGGAACACTGGAACTAATGCGTAAAAGTACCAGCACAGTCACAATGCTTGCTGCAGAGGAAGCATTAAAATGGATATAGACTGAGACAGGAGAGGTGGCAAATCAGAAAGACTTAAGGCAGAAGGTAGTATATAACAGGAATGCAGTTTTCATACCAGGAGAACCTAAAAGAATGTTAAAAGAATGGCAACAAAAGAAACAAGCAAAACATTTCATTTAGTGTAGATCTTACAGTATAGATCCAAAACAGGTAGTAAAAGAGACGGAAATGTCAAAGGCCTTGAAGAAAAATATTTCCTAAGCAGACTGAGAAAGGTTTACTTTATTTGTAACCAACTGAAGCATGCATATGTGCCTTCTTTTTATTTCTTTTTGATTTTTCAGTCCCTTTAGAAAAGTGCTTCTCTTTTGCTCTGATTTCTTAACACTTTATCCTCCACTCAGAACTAGAGGCCTATTTTTCTAACTTCCTGCCCTGCCTATGTCCTCACCTTCTTATATATGTTTCTCCCTCTGGTTAAGTTAAACCCAGTCTTATAAATACCTGCTGGCATAAACCCAGAAACACAATGAAACATTTGTATACTTTTATTCTGTATCGTGTGGTTTTTACAATTGAGAATGATTTATTTGTGATAGTACATTACATTAGAGGTATGGAGATCTAATGTAAAGACTACTAGAAAAAATAAGATCGAAATATTTTATATTTAAGGAAACCAAACTTTAAAATATCCTTCATATATCCACAAATCTATTAATGACAGGTAGATGATGAAAAGCATTTGGGTGGGAATCCTAGTCACAGAGACAGAGTGTGTGGCTTTCACTGCCTCTATTTTTCAGAGACTAGGAAAGGATATTTGGGCATGACGTGCTTGTGACAGACCCTCAGGGTGGGAAGGGCCCTCAGTGGCCACAGAACCCAATCCCCGCTCCCAACATCACTGACCAGTTGTTCTTCAGCTGCCTCATTCATTCTTTATCATCACAGAAGAAGTTAGATAAGACTTTACCACCCCACACACATGAAGGAACTCACCATCTCCCAGGACAGACCATTCCAACTTTGGGACACTCTAACTGTGAGAAACTCCTTGATGGTGTTCAAATGAAATCTGACACCTTACAATTTCAAACAGCTGCTAATGTTTCTGTTCTCCAAGGCTACACAGAACAGTGCTAATCCCTCTTATGTGTAACAGCCCTCCAACTCTTGAAGATAGTTATCATGTCCCCCTTCCCAAGCCTCCTCTTTTCCATGCCTGGCATCTCCTTCTTTCTTTAATCATTCTTCAAATGAAATGGAACGCCATTATTTTGTTGTAAATATAGTTTTCTTTGAAAAATAATAAATCACATGTCCAAACGAAGTTACCAAGAGTATCATAATTAAGCTGATGTTCACTTCTTTCACAATATTACATTTTAATCATGTAAAAGAAATTTTAATTGAATGTTTTCTTATCCACCACAAATGAAAAGAGTATATGCGGTGCCCTCAAGGGACAGACTCATATCTTACATGACAATACACACTCGTGGAGCAGCTGACACCTTGCCAGATAAGCTGTTCATTCTGATTAATAATATAAGCATGTAATATGTCTGTTCCCACATAGTTAAGGCAATCGCAAGTTCAAATTGTTGTGATTCTTCAGCAGCCCAATTTAAAGACACACATCACACATCAGCACCTGCCTCACTCTCAGGAAAATTCACAGCATCTGCTTTATTTGAGTCCTTTGGTCTGCCTCATTCATATGATTTGCTCCTAGGTTAATTCACAATTGCGAACCAGTGACATCCTGTCTATTGTTTTTAAGCCACTTCTTTCCAAACTTCAAGTCAAATCATTAGTACCTAAGCTGTGACACACAACTTAGAAACTGCCTCCTTCATACCAGCTAATACTTAATGGCGGCAAAGTTAGTATGATACTGTTCACATTCCTATTATTTTAAAATACTTATGGCAAAATTTTTATTACGTGTAAGAGTAACATTCATAGTATTTAGTGACCATCTCAGCAAAAACACATAAGAATGGATCACAGTATATGCCAAAGCAGAGATCTGAAGGTCCCTGATTGTGTCAGGTATTAATTCTTTAGTTGTTTGAGGGAGGGGTGCCAGGGGAGGGTTCTGGGAAAGCCAATCGGTAGGAATATATTTTAATATTTTATCAAACAATAAAAGCATAAGGAACATAGCACTTGGATACTAGTCCTGGTAATGGAATATACTTTGTTGCTCATACCCTTACACAAAGGTTTCTAGGATTTTGAAAAAGCCAAACAAAAGTCTCAACATTATTACTAGAAATAAAAAGGACATAAAAGTTATTTTTCATATATTTGCGTAGGAAGCATTGAAAAGCATTTGATCTTGACCTGCTATGAAATCAAAGACGTCTTTAGCTTAAAACCTTCATGTGCTATATCAGCATATATACAATTACTACAGACTTTAATCAAGAGAGAAGCTGTCTGAAAAAATTAACCTTGAAATAACCACTGAAAATATGATGAGATGAACAATTCATGAATATGAGAATTATTCTCTATAGTGAGCTTGATTATGGAGAATGCAGTCTTGAGCTATGACAAAGCTCTAGCAGTTATATAAATAATACTATAACTTTTTAGATACCTTTACAATACACTATGATAGAAAAGACTTTTGGGATGTTTTTTGAGATATTCCCAAACATGGATATTACTGTCCAAATTCCTGGCTTTTTCTAGGATCATGTTTCCATCAAGTGTTACATGTTTTATGACATTTTTTTCAGACAAGTTAGTCTCACTTAGGAATTCATTAAAATTTATCCTTTTGGATGATGACACTTTTTTACAAAGATCAAGATTTGGGTTGTTTTGTCTTATAGCCACTTCCTGATAATTACAGTGGATATCTTCCTGTTGGCTTATCCAGCAGATGAATGACTAGTTCCAGAATATGCATCTAACCACATACCAGATTTGAATCAGAAAATTATCATAAAATGGGACTTCTGATTCTCTCACAAATAGTCAAAATCCTTAAATATCCCAAGCCCAGTATATATGTCCTTGAAACAAAGATATTTTGGATGTTTTGACATATTTTATTTTCAGCAGACCTGGAACAATTGAAATGTTTTTGTTTTTTCCCTTTTTCTCATTAATAAATCTACCTTCACAGTGCTCATCCTGCCAGTGAGAAATGTGGTACTTAACAGAAATTTATTTTTATACAGCCTATAAATGTTGAGTGAAAGCTGTTAAACTGTGGGAGACAAACTTCATCTGTACCTTTCAAAGAGTGGCTGAGTCAATTTGTAGGAGTGAAACAGCATGTATCAGATCTAAATTTGCTAAACAAAATTAGCTGCGTGCCATTCTGTTTGTCTTATCTCTTTCTCTGGCTCATGGTGTGCTAATTCTGGCCACAAGTAATATAGTAAGTACAGAAAAAATAATAAATGTCCTCTTCATCAACAGTTACATAAAATGTTTTGTCTATTTCAATTTATCTCAGAGTTTTTATATTTTCAAATTTCATTCTGCACTTAAAAAAAAAAGAAAAGAAAAAGGCCACTAAAGAATTGTATCTGAATACCAATCACTTCAGTTTCCATTAATTCCAAGTACACTTTTAGAGGCTTCGATATATCACCAGGGACAATGGGGCTGCTAAATTTGAAGTTAAAACAACTGGGAAATATTAACTGTTTAGCTGATATTTTTACACAGTAAAAGTGTGACTTGAAATACTAATCCTTTTATTGTTACTTAAATGTGTTAATATATTAGTAGTTAAAATATTACCAAATATCTGAGCTGAGTACTGATTTTAATTTAGATGCATTGTTTCAGTCACAGCTAATAATGTCTATTGTAGTTAAAACGGTCACATTTAACATAGTCAGAGGGTAAAAGTCAAAGATAGATTTTTTTTTAACTGTGCTAAATAACAAATGATTAAAAATTCAATGAGCTGTATTTCAAGTGGTAGGGCCTTAGTAATATAGCTTTTATATACCAAAAGTGACAAGATTCTTTTAAATCACAACATTATAAACCAACCATTATGAACTACAGAATTGCATAAGAGACAGCATTACATGACCCATTTAAAAAACATGGCATCAAGAAAATATATATATACCTGGATGAGGCATGTTCATATTCAGAGTGGAAACATTTTGAAAATTATCTCTACAGGGTACATTATTTCATCCAAGATATACTGAAATGCTTTATAGTGTGATTTTACTCTTTATGACAATTTTTTTCTTGAAACAATGTATTCTTCTACATTAATAGTAGACGCTAGCTATGTGCAGTAGGAAAAAAAATAAAAAATTATATAATGACACCCAAAATTCACACTAAATGAGAAATAATATGACTTCTTAAAACGTATAATTTTCAAACTTAGGCAGAAGTACCATAAAGATTTTTGTAAAAGGCTTCAGCTTCAGAGCCCCTCTCTTCCACTGGTGCCTCCCAAGGACCTGTACTTAATTTGTATTTTTATTTCTGTATTGTTTTTAAAGAGGTTCCCCAAACTGCATAAATGCAGGTCCCAACATCTTGGAAATGCCCCCGCTTTGAAGTTTTCTCAAGAAGACAAGGCTTATATGATGATTTCCTTAATACATACAACACACACACAAACACACACACACACATGCACACACACAAACACACACACACACACACACACACACACGCACAAAAAGATCTCTGGAGAATAGAAGGGATGAGGAGAAATGCAGAGTAATCCAAAGGAGGACTCCTCGAATGATAGATTTATTGGGTAAGTTTCTTCAAATGGCTCCAGGGAAAGCATAAAGAGCTGTTGACCTGGAGGCAGAAGGATTTGGTGTGCTGATCATCCTTTTCTCACACAGTGGGGCAGGTAGAGTAGAGGAGCCACGCCTTTCAGAGGGTCACTAGCTCCTGTGGCTGGAGAAGGCATGAAAGAGCAGACGGCAGAGGCAGCTGGCTCAGAACACGGCAGACACGTAACTGCACCGACAGATGCACCAGTCAGGCTTCACCCTTACATACTGCTGCTTTATATCTCTACTTCCTCGTCTACAAAGCAGGAACAAAAATCCCTGACTCGAAGTTTCTTCTCAGGGATTCTTAAAGGAAAAATAATCAGGAAAGTTCTAAGAAACTTTTCAGACAGACGTACTAATGTCTCCATACCCAACTTTCTCATTAATAGATTACTCTGCAGACTGTTAGGTAAGTTTTGAAGTTACATTAACTCCTCAGGACGTTATAAATTAAGGTACACTTAGGGCACCACAGTGACCTAGAAAGGTTAACAGTTTCTTGGAATCTGATAACCTGAGAAGAAATGTCTGGAAGAGCATTTTCCCTGGTAGAATCTGACCAGGGAAAACCTATAAATACTATAATCATTTCACCAATTTTCAGAATGCAGAGTGAATCATCTAAAAGAGCAGCTAAGAGAATCCCAGTCACCTCTCAGTACAGTTATGCTGCAAGTATTTCTTTTATAGGATCCTTTTCAAATGGGAGGCATATGTCTAGTTGTCTATTTTAAGATACTGAGAAATCTTAGTATTAACAAAGTTGTGTTATTACATACATCTAGGAATAGAAAATGCCGCATTCTGTCTGGAACCCTTTTTTCATGAAATACTTATTAGCATTTCTCTGGAGGCAAATTCCTCCCAAGAGTTTGGAAAAATCACTTAATAACATATTTTTTATATTGTGTTTCATTGGTCTCATCTGTCCTTCTTTAAAAGAAAGGGGAAATCTAGCATCTTGAGCTTCTTATATGTCCTCCTCAGTGCCTAACACAGTCCTCAAACACACTGATGGGTCAGTACATGTTTACTGCTTAAACTGATTAAAATTTTAAAATGAGAGATAAGAAAAGCAAAGTAATGGCCACATAAAAATAGTAGGCTACAAGACAGTTACATGTTTAAGAATGGTATTTATATATATTTAACTCACCAAAAATAAAACTAACAAATATACTTGGTACCATATTATGAGCAGACTCTAAAAATGGGAATGAGGACAAATGATATACTCTTGGAAACACTCCATTGAAAGAAATACCCTAGGAAGCTCAAGAAAGCAACTAAGGAAATTCCCAGGGTAAACATGTCTAATATCTATTATTAGGAATTCTATAATTATGTTTTTAGAACAGCTTACTTTGTGCACTTATATGGTTTAATTATAAATAATAACCATCCGTGAATGAGCTTAAAATTGTTTCAGTAAATGTATGTTATTCTTTCATTAAAAAAATATTTTTAAAGAGCTTACCATGTACGTGGCACCTCATTAGTCTCTGCAGGGTTTGATAAAAATGTTTGCTCTTAAAAGGTTAAAACTATAGAATGGTTTAAGATTAAATGCAGATAGGTGGTACAGATAAGGATTATAGATTAGGGTAGCAAATGAAGGAAGACCTAATGAAGAGGTATGATTTAATACGGAACTGGAAACATTCAACAGTTTGGACAGGAAGGGCAACCAAGGGAGCCATGAATTCCAGGGAAAGGGGTCAGCAAAAGGAAAGACAGCAAGCAAGGCTCTGGAATACTGACTAGGTCAGCCTGGTTCTTAGACAGAATACATCTTAAGAAACTCTTAAGACTGGATCAAAAAGGAAACTGAAGACTATTTTAACAGGCTTTGAACTCTGCAATGGGAATCCATTGAAGGCTTCTGAATAGAAACTAGGATAATAAAAGTATTATATTAGAAATGGTCATCTGGCAGTGACAAGAAGGAAGTCTTGGAGGTAAAAGGACATCGAACAAGGGGATGAGTAAAGAGGATCTTGCAGTATCCTGCTCTGAGTTTTTAATGACTAGATGAGGTCAACAAAAGTCTTAGGGAATAGCTTTTAATAAGCCATGCAATCAAATTTCCTTCGGGGGGAAAAAAAAAACTTGTTTTACTGCTCTAGTTCTAGACAAAATGATCAAACAGGAACTCTTAAAAATGAAAGTGTGCCTAAAAGAAATATTATTCTGTTTTATTTTCATTTGGTTTTCATAGGTTCCCATAGAAAAAAAAATCTCATATTCTCATATCCTCTAAGCCTACAGGGAAGAATAGGAAATAATGACAAAAAAAGTTTTTAGTAAAAGGAGAGTTCACTTAAAGCAAAATGCCATCCACGACTTCAATTAGGCATCCCCTGCTAGTGATGGGGACCCATCTTGAAATAGAGGATTGCATAACTTATTATTCAAGCTATAACCATACTAGACATAGTCATAGAACCTAGAGAATCTGTTGTCATTTTTTCAGTCCTAACGAGCTATGAGATATCCTCAGCACATCATAGAAGACCAGCAGACACATTTTTTGAGAGCAGGTTTACAATCCCCATTTGTATCCTAAAAGCTTTAAACTTGGATGTCCACCTAGACCATGTGCATATGGGACTAGACATAAGTAAAGGTCAGAAGAGTAGTAAAGATATAGTAGGTAAAATTTATCATTTACAAGTCTGATCTTTTTGGAAAATAAAGGAGTGCTTATTGCACCCTTCATTTTCTTCTCTCTAAACACTTTTAGACAACGTTCCAAATGAAATATAGAACATGCATAGAGCCTTGATTCCTATTACTTTAACTCTCTGGATTGAGAAACTGAGTCTTATATATTCTTATTCATGTTTAGTATGCCTCAGTAACCCCCACAATATTGGAAATAACGTGATTAACAGTAATGATCCAGAGCTAGCTCTCAAGGGGGAAGTTTAATGATACTGCAGAGGATGTTCCCTCGTGTCTATGTTAACGTTTTACAGAGTGGGGCCCATTTTTATCGCAAATTCCTAACAGGAAGTGACTCTTCCTGCCAAAACAGGTTTAAACCTCCCTTCTGTCACTATCCCCCATGAGAATGCTGATCATGTCCGAGAAAGCTCCGGCGCTTTAGAGAAGTCAGGGACAACCAGAGAGAATTAAGGTTAAATCAGCAACATTCAAAGTCACAAGGACCAGAGGCAGCATCTTGCAGAAGCCAACTAGAAGGAGGCAAATGCACCATAAAAGTAAATTTATAAAGTCTTAGTACTTAAAGCTTAGCTTATACACTTGTGCAAAGAATAACTGTGATCTTAGTAGGGCCTGAAGAAAGATGAGGACCCAACAAGATAAAGATAAAGAACCTTGCGTCTAAGGATGGGCCTGGATGAATCTGAAGTATTCCCATGGATTTGCTAGTTAAGGATCCCAAGCAACTAACTGGTCATGAAGAGCCCATTGTTTACCCTTTATAATCCATTTTCTTAAAGCATGCATACTACTTAATACAGAATGAAGAAATAACCATTCTCTACTTATTGGTCATCTTCACAAAGTCACAGGTAAAAGAAACTCTTGAAGGCACTATTATAAACAGATACTAGTATCGGCAACCCTTACCTGACTTACAGGGTCAAAATTCTATATCCAGAATAGGCACTACCAGGTGAATAGATCATCTTACAGAACTACACCTTAACAAAGTTTGCTATATTTCTTTAATCTTAAGGTGCTGTAAGTTACAAATGCAATCAATGATTATTCTTAAATATAAATTAAAGATGATGATCCTACAGTCTTCCCCTTGAAAAGAACTTCGCAGTCTGATAATTAAGCCCATGGCTCCAATCCATTTGTTTTCATTCAATCTTCCAATACTTTTTAAAAATAACCCAAACTTAAACTTTATTTATTCTTTTATTTTAAGTGTCTGCAACTTTTCAAGTACTTCTGTGTATGTTAAAATGATAGGAGTGTTGGGAACTGCCAACTAATTTATATTACCTAACTTCTCTGGGCTCCCAGTTTCCTCAGCTAGAAAATAAAAGGTGTGGACTAGATGAGTGGCTTTTAAATAGTGCTAGATTTCTGTAAAGCCAGAGCAGGAGAGTAGACACCAGAGTGGGAGAAAAGCGGGAGCGTGCCAAAGGCAGGGGGCACAAAGCTGGCTTCTCGACAAAGCTTTAACAAAAGACTTCTCCTTTCACCCTTTTACCTGATTTAGATACCAGAGTTACACACATAAATTCACTTGAAAAAGAAGAGGTTCCTTTAAAAAAATAATTGAAAATCAATGCATTTCTTTTTTCTAAAAAGTCTAAACATTCTTTTTCTGTCTAGCTGAATCATTACAAACATTCAAGATGTTAACTCCTTAAGTATTACTTTCAGCTATACTGATAGAGATGAGGAAATTGAGACACAAAGCAAGAAGTCTAACCTAAGATCACAGAGACAATGATTGTATGACCAGAATCGAATTCTCCTAATTTCTATTCTGCTGCTTTATTCTGTAGCATTCCACAACAGCAGGGCTGCTGCTGCACTACTGATAGCTCAGGCGCACACCATTCCCATTAAATTCTATGTGGTTGCCGCCCCCTGGAGTTGTGCCAAGCAACAGGCCTGCAAAGCAATCACGTATTTAAAATGAAAATAACTATAAAACAATTACTACCTGTTCAAAAAAGCACTTTAGAATTAGGACCCCAAATACCATATATTTCACCTCTATGTTATAAAAGCGAGACAGTTCTCTTCCCTCTTGAAAAATTAGTACAAATAGAAAGCACCAGTTGAAGTGTCAAATATTACAACAAGAAAGTGGCTTTAAAGCTTTGATTAAAGCATTGGAAAATAGGTCAATTTATTTAATAAACATGTCAGAATTATCAACAACTCGGAAAAAGCCAAATAAGACAAAATCTAAAGAGACCATAAAGCAATTCTGAAAAGTAGTATTTTGGGGAAATGGCCTTCAAATACAAATTCTTTAGACTTAATGATCTCTTTATTTCCTTTAGGCAGATGCTCTTCTGACAGCAATGGTCTGTTAGAAAGCTTATATTATGTTTATTAACATATGTGTTCATGTTTTAAATATATCAATTAACTCATTACTGGGATGTATCTCAATATCATAGAAGACTTGAAAGCCATTTTTCAGAAAACGGCTATACAGTGGAGAAATAGAGAATGCATTACATGCGTTTCCCCCTCAGGCATGCAAGCCAAGTCACAAAGACATGGAGTGAGTTGCTCAAGGTATTAAAAAGAAGCTGGAGGAAAGATGTCCCTACAATATAGAAATCCTGATTTGAACCACCTGGCTATGTCCCGTGTCACACTTAGCCACACAATAGGTAGGCAAAATCTCCTTCAAATTACGTAGGAAAGCTACAGTTTCAGGAAACACTGATCTAAGATATTTTTTTATTTAAAATATTAAATAAAATTGAGGGATTATTTGTCATTGTAAACTGTAAATTTCAGTCAGTAGGAATACTAGAGGGCATGAAAAGTAAGGTTTTACTTTAACTGTCTAATATTTATATTAATTCAGGAAATGTGTACTAGATAAAGATGCAATTTGGTTCCATATGGTCAAATGTAACATAGAACATTTCTAAAATGATATAACCTGGAGAAAAGTTTATAATTTGATTAAATTCTGCCCTGCAACCATACTCAGTAGATCACTGTCAAAGATAACAGTGGAATATGCTTGACAATTAACTTTTGTAGAACAGCTATAGTCTTAAACATTCATAAGCTAATTTCAACGTAAATATTAACATCTCGCCCTATAAAGCAGTATCTCTTAAAGGGGTGAAATCAAACAGCAAGTGCCAAAAAGTCTGCAGGTAAGAGAACATCTTTTTTGATCATTTGCTTCATTTATGTTATAGGCACTTACAATTTACACATGGATATCCAACAGCAGCAGGACACTGTAAAATAAAGCAAAAACTTGTTGCTATTTTTAATATATGCTAAATTTTTTAAATAACTGGAAATAATACTAAAAACAATACCACTTTAAAACACTGCCATGTTTAAGATACACTAATTCAATTTATTTTCTAAAATGTGCATCTTACATAGTCATTAATCTCAAGGTGGCTCTAATCACAAGCCTTCAGAGCGTATTTAGATAGAGCACATTTCCTTGCACGCCTAGCATTTTTTAAATGGCAGCAGTCTACCTTCCTTCTTTGGTCAAGAGGGGAAAAGAGGAAGAGAGAAAGGGAAAAGGGGACTTCTCTGTAGAAAGATTTGGCCTTGGAGTCAGGGTTTTTGAGATGTGCTAGTGATCTTGGATCGATGCCTTTTTATTTTCTTTCAGGAATAAATCTGAGCAATGGAATGGCTTGCGATTGTCCAGCCAACCAGCCATATCAGATTTATCAGAAAGAAAGAATGAAAACTGACTCAGAGGACTCCTGCAGTGCCTGAGTGGCAGGTTGCTGGGAAAGACACACACAAAAAGAATATCCTTAGTGATGATGTGGAAAACATATTCATATGTGTAAACTCAATAAATAATAAGACATAAAAAAGAATCTATAGTAATGGAAAAGGTAAATGCATAAGACAGATGATAAACAGAACTTCTATTTAAGAACCAAAGGGATGAAAGCTCATGAATACTAAATATTTGAATCCACTTTAAGGAGAAAATATAATTTTTCCTCAAATGAATGCAAACTCCAAAAATCAGCCAATGCAAACTTAGTGTTTTCAGGTTAGAGCAAAAAATACGTAAATCTTCCATGAAGGGCATGCCCTGGTAAATATTCTAATGTAATTTCTTAATTAAGACACATATTCAGTGACTAAATGAAAATTATACATATAAAGGAGTAAGTACCTTGATTTTCAAAAACTTTGACTTTCTATGCATGTATGATTAAAAAAAATAAAAGGAGTTTGGTTTGAGAGAAAAAAATCAGAAATCAAGGAATCATGACACAACCAGAGTCATTCAATTTAATCCTATCAGTCCATATTATAGTATATTCAAGTGATCTGCAGTCACAAGAATAGGTATAAATTTATTTGGAAGCATTCTGAAGAAAAAAAATTATACCTTGGTCTAAAAAGACTCCTCTTACATATATAAGAATTTCAAAATTGAAAGAAAAAAAGAGAAGCTGTACCCATGGGTGTGCTTACAATAAATACATGTAGGGAGAGAACTGATTTTTTAAAAAATTATATTGAACATCTTTTCATCATTTAACTAAGTTTTATTAACCTTTTTCTTCTCAAATGTAAAAAAAACTAATTTTGGAGATATATCTTAAATATGTAGGAAAAATGTGTGTTCTTTTATAGAATGAAAAGCAGGATCTAGTTACTTGCAAATAAAAAAATGGAAACTGAACTTTCATCACATATCTACTAAGGTATGTACAGGCATCACTTCAGTACTACTACATTTACATACATATATTGTATTTCAACACAAAGGTGATACTGATTATTTTTCCATCATACCAGGAAGACAGAAATTTTGGAATTCTTTCTGGTGGTAAAGGCTTTATAACAGCCACATAAAGGGCCTTTGACTATAATACTTCTAGATAAAATAAATCACTGGAAATGAGACAAAGCCCTCCAGAATTACTATTTTAAAAAAAACACCTGTCTTCTCTAAAGCTGATTTTTTTTCCCCAAGCAAAAGAGGAAAAATAAAAACAGGTCCTCTTCAGTTACAATTATTTTAACAAATATCTTAGATCTATACAACAGAATCCTGCCCCTCCCATATTTTTATTCTGTTCACAGAGAGCAGTAAATAAGGTGCATTCCTTCTGCTTCTAGATTAGCATTTCAAAAATATGCCACTTTCCCCTGAACTCCAAGCGTGTCTAATAATGCGAGAAGCAGATTGTCTTCCCTCGTTTCCTTAATTTGTTTCATCTAAAAGCAATTCACTCAACATCTTGTCGCCCTCTGGCAGCTTAGTTTACTTATCCGCACTTAATTTCTCGTTCGGACCAAAACAAACTCCTCCAAACTGCTACTGACTGCTAACCGCGAGAGGGGAGACACGCAATATGTATTTACTTGGGAACATACAGCCATAGGTACGTAGCCACGAACACACGCAGAGCCTCACTCATACCCCAGAACGTAAATTGGTTTTCTAAAAGCACTACATTAAAACCAGCTGAACTTTCCGGGCCAGGTGCGGCAGGGCGGGGGTGCGGAAGAGGCAAAAAAGAAGTCCCGGGGGCATTTGCAATTTCCAGAGGATCACCTTAGCGTGCGTGTTGCAATTACACCAGGGATGCACCCGAGAGCTTTTCTTTGTGCGGCCCTTTCATCTAGATCACTTTGTGTTTCGAACAAGGGAGGCTCTGCTTTGTGCCCCCAGAATTTCAAGTACAGAGTCAGACACGGAACAACAATGGCACGCTAATCCTCGCGCACTAAATGGGCTCACTTGTGGGCCTGACAATTCACGCGGGGAAGCGAGAAGACACCAGCGAGGGCGCGAGCCGGTGTCGCCTGAGACGGGGAAGAGGACAGCTGCAGAACTAATTTGGATTACATTCCTTGCAGAAATTCTGAAAAGGGCTTTTCGGCAGAGCTCAACTCCGAGCCGCACAGTTAATACCAGATTGCTGCGGACTCGGAGCCGGGTCCCCCAGTGGCTGAGGCTGCACCAGACGGCCCCCAGTAGGTCCCCTTGCAGAAATTCCTCTCGGCTAAGCTTGCGTGTCAGTCGCAACTGCTTTTGAATGGGTCAATGTGCATAATCAACCCATTGAGGGGAAATATGAAGGGACTCGGAGTGGGGAGGGAGATAAAAAAGGGATGTATCTAAGAGGCCGCTTGGAATCTCAAATCCGTGTTGGTGTAATTCCAGAGGTGGCTGGAGCTCGGGAACTGGTATGCATGAAGAATTTCGGAGTAATTGGGAGGGTGCAAACGTCCAGTACAAACGGCGCACATTGTGCCATTCGAAGGTCATTTTGAGAGGCTCGAGGAGTGTAGCTTGTTATTTACTAGGCGAGGAGGGGGAGGCGGCGGGGGCGGGGGCGGAGCGGGAAAACTACAGCGCGCTGTTTTCTTGGTGAGGTCAGAAGGACACCCTCCGGGGGCCTGAAGCTCTCCCTCTCGCCACTCCCGTGGGTTTTATCTTCTCTAGCTGCCTCCCACGCTCCCGCGACCAGCCCCGGATGGTTCCGGAAATCTCCCCGGCTCTCCAAAAGGCCCCCCTTGGCCGCGTCAGTCACCCGTTTCCCTCAGCCCTTTCCTGTCCCACTTTCATCCCCAGGAAACTCAAGTGTCAGAAACTTTGAGCTCCCTCGCCCTGCAGGTGCTGTCACTGGCCCTGCGGACCGCGGCGCGCCAACCCCGCCTTGCTGCCTCTCCCGGGTCAGTAAGCCTCTTGCCGGGCGGGGGCACCGGGACGCGAACTCTCCGGCCGACAGTTGCCGCGCACCCAGCGCAGCCGCGCCCGCCTCGGGTTCAATCCGCGTGACGGGTCGGCTCGGCAGCCGCGCCCGGCAGTAAACACAAGTTGGAGGGACTCCGGCCAATAGCAAGTTGAACTACAGGAAGAACTCTTCCTGGAGCCAAACACAGAAACCGACGGGAAGGCCGGGCTCCCGGCTTAAGTATGACAAGCCATTCCTTTTTTTTTTTTTAAGCGGTCACGCTGGCAGGCAAGGAAGCGCCTCTCTAGTCAATGGGGGCGAGGGCTGGGCACGCTGGCCGAAGAGGCCTATCGTTGTGGGCCCCCGGGCCGAGGCGCGTCCTCCCGCCGCGTGCCGGCTCCCAGGCTGGGCTCAAGGCGGGTCTGACCCCGCAGGCTCGGGCGGCCGGAGGCGCAGCGGCCGCGGGCAGCACACGCAGGTGCAAAGCCCGCTCTCTCGGAGCTGCTCTCTCCACAGCCCTCCCGCTCACCGGAGCCCAGCTGCCACGCCTCGGGACCCCCGTCTTTCCCCGGCCCCGGGCGGGGAGCGCTTTTCCGAGGCTTCTTCCCTCGGGGGGCCCGGACCCGGAGAGGAGCGTCTCCTGTGACTCCGGCTTTGGGTCTCCCACGTCCTGCACAACGGGCGCCACCAGAAGGGATCCCGCTTAGGGAGGCTCACAGAAAACGCGCGAGAAAGAAGCGGGTGAGAGAGAGAAAGAGAAAGGGGGCGCAGAGTGATTTTTCACGATAACTGAACACAGGCACACGCAGAGGGTAAGTTTGGGGACAGATAGAGAGTCGTACGAAACCCAAGGAAGAGGCGCGGATGGTGTGATCCCGCCACGCCCGGGAGCGAGCGTGTCTCCGGCTGGGCTCTGCCGGCGGCCGCAGGGTCAACCGCGGAAGCGCGAGAAGGACCGCGACCCACCTGACTGAGAAGCGCTGGGCTGGACGGTCCCCGCCGCCACGAGAAGGCTCACCCAGACCCACAGTCCTGTCGCCAGCTTCATTTTTTGGAAGTCTCAGATCCCGTGCTGATAATTACATGTCCAAATGGCATATCCCCTTTCGGGCACACGGAGGAGATCCCTCAGCCGGGCGCGCGTGAAGGCGCGAGGGGCACTGGCGCGCGCGGGACACGGGCTCCGAGCGCGGGCGACCCAGTCCTTGCCCGCGGGGCCGAGGCCCGGAGAAGCGGGGGGAGAGGGTGCGCGTGAGGGTGCGCGCAGGTGGGAGTGGGCTCGAGTGTGTGCGCGTGGTGCTCCTGGTCGGGCCGGACAGCTATTTCCCCGTGTGAGCCTCCGCTTTCTCGCTCCCTCCTCACTTTCTCGCTCTCTCTCCCTGGTTGGTCAACAATAAAAAGGAAGGGTTCGGAAAAGGGTTTCCAAAAAAAGTTGATTGCAAACAGGCGGTAGCTTTCCGGCCTCTCCCCCCAGCCGGACTCTATTCGGCTCACTTTTCAGTTTCCTCGCACCTCCAGTCCAAATTGGGAGGAAAGGGAGGGGTGGCGGGGAGAAGCTTCTTGCTTCACGCGATCCCGTCCTTTTTTCCTGTCAGCTTTCCTCACACTTGTCCGGCGGCTGCGGTAATTAAAGCTCCGAGCGTCATTTCCAACGCTCCGCCGTCTCCAGCTGCAGCCCCGCAGAGAAATTAATAAGACTCGGTCCGGGAGGGGGGGGGAGAAAAAGAAAAAAAATGGTGGAGGGGGGTGAGTAAAACAACCCTCCACGCAACCAGGCTGGCTCGGCTCAGCCGCGCAAACCCCGCCCCCAATCTGATCCAACTAGCCACGCCTTCTCCCCCAAAGGGAAATCTTATTGGTTCAGCCACTCCCCAAAATCTTGGGCCTCGGGAGTTGGGAAAACACCTGTCCGGGAGCGGGAGCCTGGTGGTGGGGCGGGGGAAGCTGGATTTAATAGGCTCATCCGAGGCCACGGACTGAACCAGAGGCCCCCGGACAGCTGGCCCGCAGAGTGCGCAGACGTGCTTACAGAAAAGATTTTTTTCTTTCTTAGACAAGAAAGTCACCACGGTGCTCATCCACAGACAGGACTTGCCTTAGAAATAGAAGAAAACACTGCTTCAGTCATAAAACCTACCCACCCTTCCTACTTCCTCATGCTTCACACTCAGAAAGTAGTGTGAAGGGAATCTAAGCACCCGTCTTTCCCCAACTATCCAGTCTCTCCCACCCTTCCCACACTCCCAAACTGACCAAACTAAAATTCCACGTTTGTAGAGCTGCATCCTTAGATTTTTAGACTTTACGGGTCATTTCTTTTTTTCCTTGGACTCTAGAACAACGTGGTTTGGGGTTCATTCCCATTAAGCAGCTTCTAGTCGAAAGCTACCAATTTGGTTCTAAAGGCTAGAAATGGTCCCAGGCCTGAGCTGTTCAGTCTGAAATAACTTAAGAAGGCAATGTCAGGACATAACCAACCTCAAATGATTAGGTTTTTTTCTACAGTGGACCCGGCTTTAGTCCCCTTGAATGTTCTCACTCTGCCAGTTCATACTCCCCAACCTCCAGAGGTCATTGCTAGCTACAGGAGTTTCTGGACTAAAATATCTGGGATTGGGTCATATCATTGTACATACCCCTTGCTTTTTACAGCTCTAAAACTGTACCCTGGACAGGAGGCCAGAACCTCCTGAGGGTAGGAGGTTATTGGTTTGCTATTTGCACAGGCGTTCTATGTATGAATTCTTTTCCTTTTTCAGTTTCTCTAGAAACAGCAAATGCATAAATAAAAAGTATCAGGGGAACTTAAAAATTAAGCCACCCTGCCTCCTCACTCATCATTTGAGACCTTCCTATTCCTCCCCCACATCTTTTATCTATAGCTTTGTCCCTTAAGAATTTCCATGGAGCTAGAACACAGAGAAACAGCAGCTTCTTCCCAGAGGCCTGAAGCCTTCCCTTTCTTAAGCAAGTAACAGGCACAGAGAGGAGGCCAAACAAGCTGAGCATGCTGCTTTACCCAGAGCAGCGTAGGGCCAGGAAAAACTAAGCCTAGAGCAGGTGGCAGTGACTTAACCAGAGTGGTACTGATTGCAGCAGAAGTGTGCACACTGTTCTTTGGGATTATCTATGCTGTCTTTTATCACCCTTCCCCCTGTTTTTTCTTTCATTCAATCTCTTTTCACTCCTCTTTCCTTAAATCCCTTTCTGTTTTTTATGATGACCCTCAAACACCTCTCTTCCATGAAAGCTACTTCTTTGCAAAATTTCCATCTGTCCCCAGAAAAGCAACTTAAGTGATTTTTTTTAAGTATTGCTTTTGGAAAAGTTTAAATTTATGTATTAGAATAGTCTTGTTTCTGATAACAATTATTTTGCAAGAAGTGAAGAAATAGATTGTATTTTAGCTTAAATGGAGGGAAAAATTAAATACTATGGATATGTTAAGGTTTTTTTCTACTTGTGTCCACTGTGATAGTTTTTACTCCCCCATCAATTTTATAGCTCTTTTGTGGCAGGAACTCTCCTGTACACCTTGTTTTCAATCACACATCTAAAATAATTCTTGGCAAAAGAGAGATTTCAATTAATATTCATTGGTTAAAAAATCGGTCTATATTTTTTTAGGTGCTAGACAGCCTATACAAGGTATCCACCAATTACATTACCTGACACACCCATGATTTGCTTCTAATTCTCAATTTGGTCTGCCTAGATCCCATTTTCCTGGTTCTAACTGATTGAAACAATGATTGATACCTGGCCAAAGCTGGATATCTGACCACCAGCCTATAAAATGAATTGGCATGAAAGCCCTACTCAACAAAAGCATCCTACTCAACAGTGACTGGTGTACTCAGAGTCTAGCTCAAATAATTTGAATATGAGACCCTTTAGACAGGAAGGTGGTACCCTGTGTGGGCACACTGGAAGAGTGAGAAAGTAGAAGCCATGAGCTAGAGTCAAGAATTAATTCGTTCTATGTCTGCTTTCATTTGCTTCCCATCTCAACTGAGTCATTCTAAGTTGGACCACTCAGAATACCAAGTAAGACCAGTCAGAATGCCTTGGTCACTACTGATCAGGTAAGAGATAGTCACTCCCATGGAATCTCTTCCCTGAGATTTTTCTGCGAGGGAAAGAAAGAATTTGTATTCAGTCATTCCCTGCTGGCTTTTGAGATACAAAAGTCCAGAGCTGGCCTGTCTATATTTCTTTCTATGTAGGGATGACCAGTCTGCAGTGAGAAAGAATGAAGTTGCCATTTGAAAGGGGCAAAAGGTCAGGTAGGTGTGGAGAATATTCAAGCTCTTCCTGTGGTTTTGTTGTTCAAATCCCCCTTTTCCTTAAGCTAGTTCAATTTTGTTACCTAAAGCCCCAACAGCATGAAATGGTAAAAGAACTTCTCTAACTTGTGTGAGATCATATAGGCCATCATGCCCCTTGAAGAAGGTATCTTGATAAGGCCCATACTGTTCAGTTTCCCTTCCCAGTTTCTCATGATTTCCCTTGGCTTAAGTCATAACCCCAAAAGAGAAATTCCTTTGGCCTTTGCTGCTCCCCCATATCCTCTTCTTCACTTCATTTCTTCCATTAGTGATAGAGTTCAAGGAGACTCTTGACATCATGAGTGGCAGAATACTACTGGTAGGAGAAAGGAACACATTGATCTCAGAGTTCAGTGTTGAAGTAGATACCAAGCTTTGTCCCAGAGTTTTGTGGTTCACTCCAATCTTCAGCTTGTTTCTAAGACTTACCTAATGGTAAGATTAGAGTTTGCTCCTTTAGACATTTTGCTATTGGCCATAAATATAAATTTGGGACAAATACCAAATAAGAAAAGAAAACAAGACCCTATCATAATTCATTTTCTTCTTCTGAACATTTAAAATTAAATATAGGATTCTAATTTCCCTCCCTGGCCATAGTCATCTTCCTCAACATCATTCTAAGTTACCTGGTGATCACAAACAACTCACTTCATAGACTTGAGCCCTTTGCCTCATCTAAAGGAAGGGATTGTTATGTCCCAAATCTAAGACTTCATGAGTATATGATTTACTGACACCTACTAAGTGCGAGTCATAATTTCCACAGACTTCATTTGTTTCTTATATCCTTTCCCTTTTTCCCCACTTACCCATACATACTTCTTCATCTGGGGCACCAACACAGCCACATCTTAAAATGCCTTAGGGAAATATCCAAATAAGCTTACTACTATATTACTGTGAACTGCTCAAAACTCTGGATCTTTACTATTCCAACAGCCAAGAAATTTTGGCAAATACCAATCAGTTTCAGTATTATGATGATCAAGCAGATGACAGATGCAGTGTTGGTGTCTTTTGTTTGGTTGGTTTTTATTTATCAACTAGCACTTGAAATAACATCTTTCCTCCTAACCCTCAGAGTTCTGAAATTCTCTGATATTTTGGTGATGTTCAATGTCACAAAGCTAAAAAAATCTTTAAAAGTTCAAACATTTTTAAAATGCATAAATATACACTAACTAAAGAAATGTTTTTTGTTATTTTAGTTAATTTAATATTCAAAGAGGACCTCCCCAAGAATATTTTGGTTTTGGTTAGTGTTTTCTTTTATGTGCATGATTAAGCCTTAATTTTTCAAGTGCTAAGGAGGAGTGACTGAATGTAAATAAATCAAATCTGTGTTGCCCTTATGTCCATTCATCAGTATCTGTCCAAGTCCTTACAGACATTTTTGGTTTGTGGTTAAAACTGCAAAACAATTTCAGCCCTGTGGACAGAGTAGTCTTTTGCAAAGAAGTTATGCAAAACTGATTTTCCTAGTAAAGCCTTTTCCTGTTCTGTATCTGCTTTACATATTTTCTTCAACTAAGTTCTCTGTCCTGCATAGCTTTTTCTATTGCTTTGTAAGCTTAAAAACAAAGTAAACCTTCAATAACAGTTGCCAGTTGAAATCTAAGAAGAAAAGGGACAGTTCTATTTTTGCATGTTCATATATTTATAAATAAGTTAACTTAGTGAGGTTAGTTATCAAAGGCTATGATTCTACCTGGCCTGAAATCTGAACCAAGATAAAATTTGTTAGTTACTTTTTCAGGTAGCCTCTTATGGTATTTCCTTCCTTCTGTATTCTTAACTCGGCAAAGAGCTGAATCATGTTATGGTTAAAACACAGATTTCTCAAAAGAATCTGAAGTTACATTTGCCATACACACAAAAATGGATGTTATTCTAAGGTCACAAAGAGTTCTTAGAATTTTTCTTGAGCACCTGCCAAATAGTCAACTAAAGTCATAATGTAGAAACTGTGTATTTTCTTCTCCAGGTTTGTCTAGGGATGGATGAATCTTCAAAGCTTCAGACAAAAGGTCCTAATAGTTTAGAAAGGGTCCTAAATTGGTTGAGTCTTTTTCTCTCAACACATTAAGAGCCTGGTATCTCCTTGCCCAATCAATTACCTCTCAGAATAACAAGTTTCCCTTTCCGTTTTTGGATTCTCCAATTCTCTTGTTACCTATCCTTCCCTAGCCTCTCCTTTCCTCTGAAAATCTGTTAGGAGGCCCAAGACATCTGGTAGTTTCTCTTCTTGGTCCTAGCTCTGAATGTATCACAATTTTCTATGTTCCCAGGTTATATAACACAGAGGATATTCCATGTTTCAGAACATTAAATATACTACAATTCACCAGTACAGAATGCCCAGCAGAGAAGCTATCAGAATTATTGAATCTCACAAAGCAGTAGCAAAAAAATTACAATAAAGAAATGGCAGAGAAGTCCCTGGTGATCCAGTGGTTAGGACTCAGCACTTTCACTGCGGGGGCCTGGGTTGAATCCCTGGTGGAGGAACTAAGATCCTCCAAGCCGTGCGGCATGACCCCAAAAAAAAAAGGCAGAAGTTAAACTTTTCATCACGTTTGATGGCAAAGAAGAAAACACTAATAAAAGGATGTGTGTTGGTATTTACGTATTTTCTACAGAAGGATAGTTATTAATTTATATTGATCAATCTACAAATGTTTCCCCTTTTGACTTGCCATTAAGGTCCATAAAGACTCTAAAAAAAACAAACACTGGTTGGTATATCTTTGCTTCTGAGGTCTTAGATTTTCATTTAAGAAATCCAATCATGAACATAGTTTGATTCCCATCAAACAACTATTCCCTTTAAACTGCTGATACAGCAAACATATTAGTAATGTGCTACTACATCAAAGCAGTATGGCTTAAGAGAGATACAAATATTCCAAGAGCTGATAATATTAAATTCAGTGCAAAATAGCAGTATTCAATTAACTTCTGTTTAGATGGGGAAAGGTCTAGCTGGACAATATTTCAAATCTGAAGTAAGAACATCTACATTTACAAAAATAATCTTAGTAAGGAAAAAATCTAAAGTGATATAAAGTTAGAGAAATATTTTTTGTTCAATGAAACTTTTACCTAACTATAATTGGGAACATTTAATTAAATGATTTTTAAACAACACAGACCTTCTCAAATATACAGTCAATTTAAAGTCATGGTATTAACAGTATGTAATGCCATATTACATTACATACTGATCATTTCTAATTTTCCATCGTGAGCCTAATTTACTTTTTTTTTTTTTTTTGGCCATGCCACTTGGCATGTGGGATCTTACTTCCCTGACAAGGGATTGAACCCACGCCCACTGCAGTGGCAGCACACAGTCTTAACCACTGGACTGCCAGGGAAGTCCCAAGCCTAATTTATTGTACTTTTAAAGAAAAACTAATTTAAAAACAATATATATTACTCTGTGTAAATAGTTGAATGAAGAAATATTCCACTATATATTTCTTTTAACATGTGCTTATACTGTATAATGTTTTGCTATTGACAAACTTGTGTATTTTATGTACATTTTCAATAAAATTATATTAACAAGTATTATGATATAAGGTAATAATATTTATTTTAGCTACTACATGCATACTGTCTCCACATTCTTTCTATGTAGCCATTTAGGGTAAACATTGATAGAGAAAAATGTTCTTTGTCCAATCAAATACTGGAAGAAAATAAAACAATTGTGATAATTTATTGTTGTCTATTAAATAGAGTGAGAGGGTAGGAAAGGCCTGCTTCATACAACTTAATTTGACTTTGTTAAATGAATACTTTGAGACAAATGGAATTACTATTTGTCTTAGTGCATCTACTTATCACTCCATTTAGGAACTCCCCAACACACTGGAGATGTAATGCATTATACCGAAAATATAATGATGATTGTAGATGTTGTCTGTTGCTCTAGCATTTCTTTTCAGAATACTGCTCTGAATACTGTCATCATGTCCTTTGAATCATAACCCTCATGGAATATTACTTAAACAGCATGAATCAGTGATAGTATTTACTACTAAATCCAAAACTAATTTTCATTTTGTCTTAACATGATTATATTTAAGTATAACCTTACCTTTTAGTATTTGCTGCAAAATGAATATATGTTAGTCACTTACATATATTTACATATATGTATATGCATATATCCATTATTTCACCCAGATTTTTCTATAAAATGAAAAACCGTACTTTCTACTATATTCTACTATCTGAGATAACATATATTCTATTGCCTTTTCCCAGTTTAGTATGACACTAACATTTAAAACTTCCAAACTATGTAAAACAACTACACTCCAATAAAAATTAATTTAAAAAAAGAAAAAAAATCCAAACTAAATATTTCTAGAGGTATGGCCTCCTCCCTTTACACTTTTCCACATTTTCCCCCCTCAAGAAATTATGTTTTTGAAAGAATATAATTATACTTTTATTTTTAAATGAGGAAGGAAGAAAATAAAAATGAGGTTTTACTGTACTGAGCACTGCATTTCACCCTAGGTGAGGACAGCAAATATCAATGATAGCAGAGTGTTAATTACAAAAGCAATCAACAAGCAGACATAAAGGTATTATATTTTAAAATAATAAGAAAAAATACATGTCTTAGGTAACTGAAATATTTGATGCATACATGCAATTATATTATATATTCAAATTTATGACTTGAAAAGGGTCATCCTGATGAAACTCCCCTGCCTGTTTTCTAACTATGTTTGAAGTGAATGGAATTCACCACTAATATAAAATTGATACTTTTATTTTTTTTAACCACATAAATAAAATCAACATAGCTGGAAGATAAAAATAATTATTTCAAATATTTAAATATGAATGATGGCTCTATCAGCCTTTCAGTAAACAACGACTAATTGTGCTGACTAAAACTATACTTTCAAGATTGGAAGGCACAGATTTTAAAAAGATACTGAGGTTGGTTCCCACTCCTGTGGCCTTCACTGTACATTAATCAGAAGTGTTTGCTATGCAAATCTTGTCATACAAAGCAATTATGGTTGTTCCTAAACTGACCTCATGTTTATTTATTACTTCAGCTTTTTACTCCCAAACCTTGTCTGATCTTTTCAAATGCACACAATTTTTATGTTGCTTTTTAAAGGTACACAATACAGTGATTTTTAATTTATTTGTTCCTAGTACAAATGGAAAAGCTGTGTAACTCCCTCAATCTGCAATGCAGTGCTTGGTGTGTCTGAATAATATTCCGGTGTCTGTTCATGCAAACTATTTCCACCCCAGGGTCTTTGTGAGGATGAAGAGGCCCTTCCAATCGCTTAAGGCCATGACACCTTGTTTAGTCTTACCCTGCCACATTAGCTGATAACTAATGGAGGCTGTCAGCTATAGTACACTAAGCAGAAAAAAAAAAAAAGAAAAAGTATTTTTATAGCAGAGCAGTTGAAAGCAAAAAATTCATTGGTAACCATTTATTTACATATTTTCTCAACTTTACTTGCCCCCAGCAAGTGAACTCTTGGAGAGAGATTACATTCATCAGGAAAAATAGCTTAAAAGCATAAATCCACCATCAATAATACCAGTAATGATCTTTAACTGGCTAATATTATATTGCCACAGGAATTCCCAGTTTTTGACTTCTGGTTGAGCAACAGTGGCATCCAGTGGCTAGATAATTGTTTCCATGATTAAAGTGTCATGGGAAGTTTGGGTGAACAGTACTAAACACTTCAGATGTATTTAGCCTAAGCAAAGGAATTTACTAGGAAAAGCAAATCAAATGCCTTTGTTTCCAGAGCAACCCTGGATCAAGTCTAAGTCATGAGATTTGACTCTGATGACTACTTAATACTGGTAATCTCTCCAACACCCCTTAATAACATCAATTTAGGATACCTATTAACTGTCTACTGTGTATACTCATGTTGACTCCATTACCTATAACCTTGATACACTAGAAAACTTCCCTACAATGAATTAGACACCAATTCTATGAAAAATATTCCACAAACTCAAAAACTGTAAAACAAGAGCTGATGATATGTGCTCAATGCTCATTCTGTACAAAACTGGTCTGACGACCCATGTATTAAATACGACCCCTAATAGTTGTACATAATCCATGAGTGACATCTGGAATCATGTTGGTATTATGGTGGTATAATAAAGAGTCCTGGACCTAAAAGGTATTTGCCCCAGGATTATATTTACTGGCAAGCCCAATAAATCCTCTGAACCCCATGATATCTACCTCCCAGGGATTTATGAGGCTTAAATGTGATAAATAAAAAGCCTCCTGTACAATCTTTGGTCCAGAGTAGGTACTCAATAATGAAGTAGCAAAGAACAAGTTCTGTACCCGGACTGCCTACATTCGAATGCTAGCTCTGGCACTTACAAACTATGTGATCCAGGGTAATTTATTTTCACAACTTGGGCTTCAGTTTCCGCATATATAATTAGGGGATAATAATATCTGCCCCCTAAAATTATAATGAGTTTTAAATGAAATAGTACGCTGAAATTTGTAGAATAGTTCCTGGCATATAGAAAACACTCAGTAAACATTTTCTGTTCAAAGTTGCAGTCTTTGTATACAAAAGAGAGCTTACTAAGAGCAACAGTAAGAAATGCTCTATAATTTTTCCCCTTGTTCTGATTATACTTAGCCCTGAACTGTTCCCTGTCTATGTCATCTATATGATTAATGACATATATTTCTCAAGTGGGCAAACCATGATGAGAAATACAGTGGAGATGGAACTTGATCAAAGCAAATCAGCAGCATCAAAGCAAGAACTTTAAGAAGTAAGGAGGACTCTGTCTGTTTCAGGGAAAAGAAGGTGAGATGGAAGGAACCGGAACAGACCGGGAAGAGAGATGAAAATGTCCAAAATACATCTGGGTGCAAGAGAGAGACAGAGACAGACAGAGAGAGAGAGACTCTGAAGTTTAAGAGGTAATTGAACCAATACTTATTTTATCAGAATGCTTTCACATGCAACTTTGTTAAGTAAGACAAACCCGAGTACTACTTGCATTTTCCACTTTCGTTTTACCCCATTTGATATAGAATCACAGCATTTTAGAACTGATAGGAACTTAGAATTGCAAGAGTTTCATGAAGTACAGTTAACAACAGTATCATTAACACCACTCCTGTTCCGCTTACTGCTACCTGCAGATACACATTTTTGGGGGTATGTTAAATGGTCTCATGTTGATGATGTTCACATTTAGGTACCCTGAGAAGGTTCTTGGGAGTTTCAGCTGCTTACTTCCTCCCTGATGAGGCTTTAAGTGGCCTCTGCTATTCTCTCTCTTCCTCCTTCTTCTTTCACCTGTATCCTCAGGGCAGATTAATTCCTGCTTTCCTCATGATATTGCAATGAAACAAACATTCGAAAGGAATAACTTGTAGAAAAATCATTTAAAATGCTCCCATAGCATACCAGGTATAGTCAAGGTTATTATTTGATTCTAATCTAGGTAATTATTTTTCAGTAAAAATAATTGATTATTTTATTTTGGAAAAACCAAAAGTAGACTATCAACATCCAAACAAGCCTAAGCAAGAGGCATGTTTGTCTACAATACAAGATGCTAAGTAGGGAGACCAGTGGAGCTGGGAGAACATTCATTGCTAGAATAAGGTGTAAGAACTGACCAAGTAGGGAATGGTCCAGGAGCAGTTGGACACAGATCAGTAGACCAAGGCACAGGGTCATGGGACTCACTCCAGAAAGCAGAGAACAGCAATTGTCCAAGACCTTCCATTCAGAAATCAAGCAAGGAGGGCAATCTTAGTCATGTTGGGTAGGTATTGCTCTGCAGGTTATGTTCAGACAGTATAATTTGGCAGAACATAGACCAAGGAAGGAGGGCTTCCCAGTTGGACCAATAAGCCCTTCAAAATATACCACTTTGGAATGATCCACTATTGGAAGTGTTACCATTATTGAGACATTCTTTGTGTTACTCATTTCTATATTCCTTACCTATTCAAATGTAAATAGCCTGTAGAAATGAAAATGTTAAATCAATAATCCCTTAGTATAAACTTATTTCATCACCTCCTTTTCGACATATCAATAAAAGAGGAGGAACTACTAACATAAAAGTAGATGGGAGTCGATGATAACTTTAAGGGGAATTAGGGAGCACTTCAGGCAAACACAACTTTCTTATTCAAAACAAGTCTCCAAAGCTATCAAACTAAGCACATAATCAGGCAATGGCCTGAGAATATGTCAAATTCTTGGCCAACATTTTTTTTCCTTAAGGCTAGACTCAGTTTTACTTACAGAAGTTCTCTTATAAGCACAGAAGTAGGCAAGCATTTAAGTGCTGATCCTGCATTGCTAATGCCATCACTAAAGAGCAGAATGAGGAAGTGCAGTGATAAAATTGTCCTTGGTATCACCTTACAATTGAAGGACTGTATTTAATTTGTCTATGTCACCTATAGGGAAAACAGCCACCAATAGTGGTTACTGTTTACTTTAAAAAGAACAGTAATAAAGAAACCTTTTAAATGCATACTTCTGTATATTCTCATAAATATTCTCTATATTTTTTTTCAACTTCAGTTTCAGGAAGTAGTATGAGCTTAAGGCATATAACAGGCTAAAAGAAAAAAACTCAAGTAGAAATCCATTCCATGGCCACTAGGATTGTTAAAAACAGTGCACACTTTCGGCAACCATGAAGGTGGGGAGATCCAGGCCGGACCAAGGATGTTGGGTCTCATTGTTCTCCCAAGCCCTTAGATCCTCCCCTGAAGCCCTTCAATAAAATGGTCTGATCCTCCAAATAAAAATAAATAAATAATAAAAATAAAATTAAAAAAGAAAAATACTGCACAAATCATTGAGGATGGGAGTGCTGCTTCTGTGTCTTTCAAGTACGATGGAACCCTATGCCAGGCAACAAAGAAATAAGTGATTGGCTCAATAAACAGGCACTTCCTTTGAAGTGGTGGTTATTAAGTGTGCACTGTATTGAATAGGGAAATTCAATTGGAGAGAGCTTTATGGTAAATAATTTTTTAAAAAAGCATGTTTCTTGACTATTTACAAATAAAATATATTTTCAACAGTGTCTTGATAACAGGTTGTGTGTGGGCTGTCAGCTTGCTTTGGCCTATTAAAGGACTCGTGATTCAGCATTCTTGGAAGAAAAACTGGGATGTAAAAAATCCTCAATAAATATTTTCAAAACATGAGAAATACAGAAACAAATTCTGCTATCTTTTTGTGAAAGAGCTGGGGGAGAGAGACTATGCTTAAAATTATAAGTCTAGATGTTCCTTTCTGTTCTCTTCCAAACAGCACAGCAAAAGGCCTTGATGTATGATTTGTTTTCCTGTACTACCCCGGTCATTAGAGAGGATCTACAATGGATACAGTGTTGATATCAGATTTATTTTCAGGATTTAAGAGATGATGTCAGAACAAGTGGCCGAGCCTCATGAAGCAACAAGTGGGTTTTGAAGTCAGCTTGTCCTCATAGCACCTATTGTCACTTTATTTACAAAACAATGGGTTGCCTATTTTGGGAACAAGAGTATGTGTTTGTGTGTTTATGTGCTTGTGTGTTTGTTATTTAATTAGTGTAGGAAAGATTTCTAACATAGTAAAAGAGTTTCTTAGCTAAGAATGAATTAATATATATCATATATAAATATATGTGTGTGTGCACTCTGTGGCTGAAACAATATTATTTAAGACTTATACCGCCAAATTACCAATAATAGAGGCGATAGCCCTTACATTAAGGTAGACACCTCAAAAGATTAGTGTCGGGGCTTCCCTGGTGGTGCAGTGGTTGAGAGTCTGCCTACCGATGCAGGGGACACGGGTTCGTGCCCCGGTCCGGGAGGATCCCACATGCCGCAGAGCGGCTGGGCCCGTGAGCCAGGGCTGCTGGGCCGGTGTATCCGGAGCCTGTGCTCCGCAACGGGAGAGGCCACAACAGTGAGAGCCCCGCGTACTGCAAAAAAAAAAAAAAAAAAAAGATCAGTGTCATAAACTGATAGTCTGACAGTATTTCTTTGGGAGACTTTCTGAGAACAGGTGTAAAAGCAAATGGTCTTAAGAGAAGAAGTAAGGGAGATGTTGATTTAGTAGTAGCAGTGTACTATTTGCCACTGAGGAAGTTATCTTCAGCCTAGGGATAGTGAGTTACATTCCAAATTCTAATCAAAGGGGTCTGAGATTTAAGACAGTTTCCTGATACAGCTGGAATTCATACTCTCAAGGAATTTGCCTGTTTTTGAACTTGACTTTCAATATCAGACACTAGACAAGGATATTACTGTGTATATGATAGATAGATAGATAGATAGATAATCAATAGATAGATAGGGAAGAATATGGGCTGTGTGGGCAATGGCTGACACCAGGAATTACAAGGCTAGGAATCTTCTCATCTGAAACATAAATCTGGACACTTCATATTCACTCTGTGGATTATCATCCCTTTCAGAAATGAAGAAACCAAAGTTAGGTGTGCTTCAGTAACTTGTCAGGGATGGCAGAGCTAGTATAACTTGAACTCAAATTTTTAAAAAATGAAAATTTAAAATTTATATTATATCACAGGGGGCTGTGCTCTTTTGTCTTCTAATTGCTCAAATTCATGGCTCTTTACACCCAGTTTCCACTCTCATGCCTCCAGAGGAGTCCCTAAGTAACAAAACTAGAACAATCCTAATAGAATACAGGTGAGAGAGGAATTGAGTAGAAACAGCCATATCAATTTTCTATGGTTCTAGGTGCTGCTGGCTTGCTTGTTTTTTTGTTGTTGTTGCTATTGTTGTTAACGTCTTTATTGGAGTATAACTGCTTTACAATGGTGTGTCAGTTTCTGCTTTATAACATAGTGAATCAGCTATACATATAGATATATCCCAATATCTCCTCCCTCTTGTGTCTCCCTCCCACCCCTCTAGGTGGACACAAAGCATGGAGCTCATCTCCCTGTGCTATGCAGCTGCTTCCCACTAGCTATCTATTTCACATTTAGTAGAGTAAATATGTCCATGTCACTCTCTCACTTCGTCCCAGCTTACCCTTCCCCCTCTCCGTGTCATCAAGTCCATTCTCTACGTCTGCATCTTTATTCCTGTCCTGCACCTAGGTTCTTCAGAACCTTTTTTTTTTCGATTCCATATATGTGTGTTAGCAAACGGTATTTGTTTTTCTCTTTCTGCTTACTTCACTCTGTATGACAGACTCTAGGTCCATCCACCTCACGACAAATAACTCAACTTTGTTTCTTTTTATGACTGAGTAATATTCCATTGAATATATGTGCCACATCTTTAACCATTCATCTGTTGATGGACACTTAGGTTGCTTCTATGTCCTGGCCATTGTAAATAGAGCTGCAATGAACATTGTGGTACATGACTCTTTTTGAATTATGGTTTCCTCAGGGTATATGCCTAGTAATGGGATTGCTGGGTCGTATAGTAGCTCTATTTTTAGTTTTTTAAGGAACCTCCATACTGTTCTCCATCGTGGCTGTATCAATTTACATTCCCACCAACAGCTCAAGAGGGTTCCCTTTACTCAACATCCTTTCCAGAATTTATTGTTTGTAGATTTTTCGATGATGGACATTCTGACCAGTGTGAGGTAATACCTCATTGTAGCTTTGCTTTGCATTTCTCTAATGATTAGTGATGTTGAGCATTCTTTCATTTGCCTCTTGGCCATCTGTATGTCTTCTTCGGAGAAATGTCTATTTAGGTCTTCCGCCCAGTTTTGGATTGGGTTGTTTGTTTTGTTGATATTGAGCTGCATGAGCTACCTGTATACTTTGGAGATTAACCTTTGTCAGTTGTTTCTTTGCGGAATATTTTCTCCCATTCTGATGGCTGTCTTTTCGTATTGCTTATGGTCTCCATTGCTGTGCAAAAGCTTTTAAATTTCATTAGGCTCCATTTATTTATTTTTGTTTTTATTTCTATTTCTTTAGGAGGTGGGTCAAAAAGGATCGTGCTGTGATTTATGTCATAGAGTGTTCTGCCTATGTTTTCCTCTAAGAGTTTTATAGTGTCTGGCCTTACATTTAGGTCTTTAATCCATTTTGAGTTTATTTTTGTGTATGGTGTTAGGGAGTGTTCTAATTTCATTCTTTTATATGTAGCTGTCCAGTTTTCCCAGCACCACTTATTGAAGAGGCTGTCTTTTCTCCATTGTACATTCTTGCCTCCTTTATCAAAGATAAGGTAACCATATGTGTGTGGGTTTATCTCTGGGCTTTCTACCCTGTTCTATTGATCTATACTTCTGTTTTTGTGCCAGTACCATAGTGTCTTGATTACTGTAGCTTTGTAGTATAGTCTTAGGCCCAGGAGCCTGATTCCTCCAGAACTGTTTTTCTTTCTCAAGATTGCTTTGACTATTCGGGGCCTTTTGTGTTTCCATGCAAATTGTGAAATTTTTTGCTTTAGTTCTGTGAAAAATGCCATTGGTAGTTTGATAGGGATTGCATTGACTCTGTAGATTGCTTTGGGTAGTATAGTCATTTTCACAGGGTTGATTCTTCCAACCCAAGAACATGGTCTATCTTTCCATCTGTTTGTATCATCTTTAATTTCTTTCATCAGTGTCTTATAGTTTTCTGCATACAGGTCTTTTGTCTCCTTTGGTAGGTTTATTCCTAGGTATTTTATTCTTCTAGTTACAATGGTAAATGGGAACATTTGCTTAATTTCTCTTTCAGGTTTTTCATCATTAGTGTATAGGAATGCAAGACATTTCTGTGCATTAAAATTTTGTATCCTGCTACTTTACCAAATTCATTGATTAGCTCTACTAGTTTTCTGGTAGTATCTTTAGGATTCTCAATGTATAGTATCATGTCACCTGCAAACAGTTTCAATTTTACCTCATCTTTTCTGATTTGGATTCCTTTTATTTCTTTTTCTTCCCTGATTGCTGTAGCTAAAACTTCCAATACTATGTTGAATAATACTGGTGAGGGTGGGCAACCTTGTCTTGTTCCTGAGATTAGTGGAAATGGTTTCAGATTTTTCACCATTGAGAAAGATGTTGGCTGTGGGTTTGTCATATATGGCCTTTATAATGTTGAGGTAAGTTCCCTCTACGCCTACTTTCTGGAGGGTTTTTATCATAAATGGGTGTTGAATTTTGTCGAAAGCTTTTTCTGCATCTATTGAGATGATCATATGGTTTTTCTCCTTCAATTTGTTAATATGGTGTATCACATTGATTTGCATATATTGAAGAATCCTGGCATTCCTGGGATAAACCCCACTTCATCATGGTGTATGATCGTTTTAATGTGCTGTTGGATTCTGTTTGCTAGTATTTTGTTGAGGATTTTTGCATCTATGTTTATCAGTGATATTGGCCTGTAGTTTTCTTTCTTTGTGACATCTTTGTCTGGTTTTGGTATCAGGGTGATGGTGGCCTCGTAGAATGAGTTTGGGAGTGTTCCTCCCTCTGCTGTATTTTGGAAGAGTTTGAGAAGGATGGTGTTAGCTCTTCTCTAAATGTTTGATAGAATTCGCCTGTAAAGCCATCTGGTCTTGGGCTTTTGTTTGTTGGAAGATATATATATATACTTTTTTTCTTGTGGTACGTGGGCCTCTCACTGTTGTGGCCTCTACCGTTGCGGAGCACAGGCTCTGGACGCTCAAGCTCAGTGGCCATGGCTCATGGGCCTAGCCACTCCGCGGCATGTGGGATCTTCCCAGACCAGGGCACAAAACCGTGTCCCCTGCATCAGCAGGCGGACTGTCAACCACTGCGCCACCAGGGAAGCCCTTTTGGGAGACTTTTAATCACAGTTTCAATTTCAGTGTTTGTGATTAATCTGTTTATATTTTCTATTTCTTCCTGGTTCAGTCTTGGAACGTTGTGCTTTTCTAAGAATTTGTCCATTTCTTCCAGGTTGTTCATTTTATTGGTGTATAGTTGCCTGTAGTAATCTCTCATGATCCTTTGTATTTCTGCAGTGTGAGATATTACTTCTCCTTTTTCATTTCTAATTCTATTGATATGAGTTTTCTCTCTTTTTTTCTTGATAAGTCTGGCTAATGGTTCATCAATTTTGTTTACCTTCTCAAAGAATCAGCTTTTAGTTTTATTGATCTTTGTCATTGTTCCCTTCATTTCTTTTTCATTTATTTCTGATCTGATCTTTATGATTTCTTTCCTTCTGCTAACTTTGGGGGTTTTATTGTTCTTCTTTGTCTAATTGCTTTAGGTGTAAGCTTAGGTTTTTTATTTGAGATGATTCTTGTTTCTTGAGGTAGTATCCTATTGCTATAAACTTCCCTCTTAGAACTGCTTTTGCTGCATCCCATAGGTTTTGGACCACCATATTTTCATTGTCATTTTTTCTAGGTATTTTTTGATTTCTTCTTTAATTTCTTCAGTGATCTCTTGGTTATTTAGTAGTGTATTGTTTAGCCTCTATGTGTTTATAATTTTTACAGTTTTTTTCTGTAATTGATATCTAGTCTCATAGTGTTGTGGTCAGAAAAGATATTGATACAATATCAATTTTCGTAAATTTACCAAGGCTTGATTTGTGACCCAAGATATGATCTATCCTGGAGAATGTTCCATAAGCACTTGAAAAGAAAGTGTATTCTGTTGTTTTTTAATGGAATGTCCTATAAATATCAATTAAGTCCCTCTTGTTTAAAGTGTCATTTAAAGCTTGTGTCTCCTTATTTATTTTCATTTTGGATGATCGTTCCTTTGGGAAAGTGGGGTGTTAAAATCCCCTACTATGATTGTGTTACTGTCAATTTCCCCTTTTATGGCTGTTAGCATTTGCCTTATGTATTGAGGTGCTCCTATGTTGAGTGCATAAATATTTACAATTGTTATATCTTCGTCTTGGACTGATCCCTTGATCATTATGTGGTGTCCTTCTTTGTCTCTTGTAATAGTCTTTATTTGAAAGTCTAGTTTGTCTGATATGAGAATTGCTACTCCAGCTTTCTTTTGCTTTCCATTTGCATGGAATATCTTTTTCCATCCCCTCATTTTCAGTCTGTGTGTGTCCCTACGTCTGCAGTGGGTCTCTTGTAGACAGTATATATATGGGTCTTGTTTTTGTATCCATTCAGCCAGTTTACCTCTTTTGGTGGGAGCATTTAATCCATTTACATTTAAGTAGTTATCTATTATATGTTCCTATTACCATTTTCTTAACTGTTTTGGGTTTGTTATTGTGGGTCTTTTCCTTCTCTTATATTTCCTGCCTAGAGAAGTTCCTTTAGCATTTGTTGTAAGGCTGGTTTGGTAGTGCTGAATTCTCTTAGCTTTTGCTTGTCTGTAAAGGTTTTAATTTCTCTGTCAAATACGAATGAGATCCTTGCTGGTTAGAGTAATCTTGGTTGTAGGTTTTTCCCTTTCATCACTTTAAATATGTCCTGCCACTCCCTTCTGGCTTGTAGAGTTTCTGCTGAAAGATCAGCTGTTAACCTTATCGGCATTCCCTTGCATGTTATTTGTTGCTTTTCCCTTGATGCTTTTAATATTTTTTGTTTGAATTTACATTTTGATAGTTTGATTAACATGTGTCTTGGTGTGTTTCTCCTTGGGTTTATCCTGTATGGGACTCTCTGTGCTTCCTCGGCTTGATTGACTATTTCCTTTCCCATATTAGGGAAGTTTTCAACTATAATCTCTTCAAATATTTTCTCAGTCCCTTTCTTTTTTGTCTTCTTCTTCTGGGACCCCTATAATTCGAATGTTGGTGCAATTAATGTTGTCCCAGAGGTCTCTGAGACTGTCCTCAAATCTTTTCATTCTTTTTTCTTTATTCTGCTCTGAGGTAGTTATTTCCACTCTTTTATCTTCCAGGCACTTATCCGTTCTTCTGCCTCAGTTATTCTGCTATTTATTCCTTCTAGAGAACTTTTAATTTCATTTATTGTTTTGTTCATCATTGTTTGTTTGCTCTTTGGTTCTTCTAAGTCCTTGTTAAAAGTTTCTTGTATTTTCTCCATTCTATTTCCAAGATTTTGGATCATCTTCACTATCATTACTCTGAATTCTTTTTCAGGTAGACTGCCTATTTCCTCTTCATTTGTTTGGTCATTTGTTTTTAACTTGACCCTTCATCTGCTGTATATCTCTCTGTCTTCTCATTTTGCTTAACTTACTGTGTTTGGGGTCTCTTTTTCGTAGGCTGCAGGTTTGTAGTTCCCATTGTTTTTTGGTGTCTGCCCCCAGTGGGTAAGGTTGGTTCAGTGGGTTGTGTAAGCTTCCTGGTGGAGGGGACTGGTGCCTGTGTTCTGGTGGATGAGGCTGGATCTGGTCTTTCTAGTGGGCAGGACTGCGTCTGGTGGTGTGTTTTGGGGTGTCTGTGAACTTATTATGATTTTAGGCAGCCTCTCCACTAATGGATAAAGTTGTGTTCCTGTCTTAGGAACTGGCATAGGGTGTCCAGCACCGTAGTTTGCTGGTCGTTGAGTGGAGCGGGGTCTTAATGTTGAGATGGAGATTTCTGGGAGAGCTTTCACTGTTTGATATTACGTGGGGATGAGAGGTCTCTGGTGGACCAGTGTCTTAAATTTGGCTCTCCCACCTCACAGGCTCAGGCCTGACACCCGGCCAGAGCACCAAGACCCTGTCAGCCACACGACTCAGAAGAAATAGGAGAAAAAAGAAAGAAAGAAAATAAATAAATAAAATTATTAAAAAGTAAAAACTATTAAAAATAAAAGAATAAAAAAGTACTAAAAAAAGAAAGAAGAGAGCAACAAACCAAAAAACAAATCCACCAATGATAGCAAGTGCTAAAAACTATACTAAAAAAAAAAAAGAAAGAAAAATAAAAACCGGACAGACATCCCTAGGACAAACGGTAAAAGCAAAGCTATACAGACAAAATCATACAAAGAAATATACGCACTCACAAAAAGAGAAAAAAGAAAAGAAAAAATATATATATTAAAAAAGAAAACAAAGGAAGAAAGCAACCAAATCAATAAACGTATCTACCTATGATAATAAGCTCTAAGTACTAAAATAGGATAAACATAAAGCCGAAACAAATTAGAAGCAGAAAGCAAACCCCAAGTCTACAGTTGCTCCCAAAGTCCACCACCTCAATTTTGGGATGATTTGTTGTCTATTCATGTATTCCAGAGATGCAGGGTACATTAAGTTGGTTGTGGAGATTTAATCCGCTGCTCCTGAGCCTGCTGGGAGAAATTTCCCTTTCTCTTCTTTGTTCACACAGCTCCTGGAGTTCAGCTTTGGATTTGGCCCCACCTCTGTGTGTAGGTCACCTGAGGGCACCTGTTCTTCTCTCAGACAGGACGGGGTTAAAGTAGCAGCTGATTAGGGGGGTCTGGCTCACTCAGGTCGGGGGGAGGGAAGGGTATGGAATGCGGGCCAAGCCTGCGGCAGCAGAGGCTGCCATGATGTTGCAGCAGCCTGAGGTGCACCGTGTGTTCTCCTGGGGAAGTTTTCCCTGGATCACAGGACTCTGGCAGTTGTGGGCTGAACAGTCACCCGGAAGGTGTGGTGTGAATAGTGACCTGTGCTTGCACACAGGCTTCTTGGTGGCTGCAGCTTCAGCCTTAGCATTTAATGCCCATTTCTGGGGTCTGCGCTGATAGCCGCGGCTCACACCCATCTCTGGAACTCCTTTAGGTGGTGCTCTGAATCCCCTCTCCTCATGTACCCCAAAACAATGGTCTCTTGACACGCAGTTCCAGACTTTTTCCCGGACTCCCTCTCGGCTAGCTGTGGCGCACTAGCCCCCTTCAGGCTGTGTTCACGCAGCCAACTCCAGTCCTCTCCCTGGGATCTGACCTGTGAAGCCAGAGCTTCAGCTCCCAGCCCCCACCCGCCCTGGCGGGTGAGCAGACAAGCCTCTCGGGCTGGTGAGTGCTGGTCAGCACTGATCCTCTGTGTGAGAAGCTCTCTGCTTTGCCCTCTGCACCACTGTTGCTGTGCTCTCCTCCTTGGCTCTGACTCTTCCCTCCCGCCCACCCCCAGTCTCCGCCAGTGAAGGGGCTTCCTAGTGTGTGGAAACATTTTCTCCTTCACAGCTTCCTCCCAGAGGGTCAGGTCCCGTCCCTATTGTTTTGTCTCTGTTTTTTCTTTTGCCATGCCCAGGTACATGGGGAGTTTCTTGCCTTTTGGGAGGTCTGAGGTCTTCTGCCAGTGTTCAGTAGGTGTTCTGTAGGAGTTGTTCCACCTGTAGATGTATTTTTGATGTATCTGTGGGGAGGAAGGTGATCTCCACGTCTTACTCCTCTGTCATCTTGAAGGTCTCCCCCAGGAGAACTCTCTGTTGCTGCTTCACATTACGGACTCTCAGTGCCTTCTTTACGACTTTACAGATGAATTGCACAGGCTGCTGGACCCTGCTGGCTTTCTAAACAGTAGCAACCCAGACGTAGCTGACAGTCTCTTGGCTCTTGGGGTGTGAAGGGTCCGGAGAGGCAGAACAGGAAGGAAGATCACACCCTCAGCAAGTACACATGCACAAAGATGAGTGCTTGACCTTAAGCTTTGCACAAGGTGAATTATAAATCCCATCTTGATTTTGGCTATTTCACAACTTTGCAAGCCATCTGAAAGTGCCCAAAGAAAGTAGTCTTTGATGTCTTTAAATAAAACTCAATTCAGTGAAAAAATAACATATTCAAATTGTTGAAATCTTTTCAGTTATCTCACTCTAAGCTTTTATACCTTACTTTACCAATCCAAGGCATTTATTATCATTTAGAGCTATATTTTAGCTCATTAGTATCAAGACAAGATTTCATATCTTTTTTTCATTTTTTTGAATCTTATTTTATTTTTTTATACAGCAGGTTCTTATTAGTTGTCTATTTTATATATATTAGTGTATATATGTCAATCCCAATTTCCCAATTCATCCTACCACTACCACCCCCCACCCCCACTTTCCCCCCTTGGTGTCCATACCTTTGTTCTGTACATCTGTGTCTCTATTTCTGCCTTGCAAACTGGTTCATCTGTACCATTTTTCTAGATTCCACATAGATGTGTTAATATATGATATTTGTTTTTCTCTTTCTGACTTATTTCACTGTGTATGACAGTCTCTAGTCCATCCACATCTCCACAAATGACCCAATTTCATTCCTTTTAACGGCTGAGTAATATTCCACTGTAGATATATACCACATCTTCTTTATCCATTCGTCTGTCAGTGGGCTTGCTTCCATGTCCTGGCTATTGTAAATAGTGCTGCAATGACCATTGGGGTGCATGTGTCTTTTTGAAATATGGTTTTCTCTGGGTATATGCCCAGTAGTGGGATTGCTGGGTCATATGGTAGCTCTAATTTTAGTTTTTTAAGGAACCTCCATCCTGTTCTCCATAGTGGCTGTATCAATTTACATTCCCACCAACAGTGCAAGAGTGTTCCCTTTTCTCCACACCCTCTCCAGCATTTATAGCTTGTAAATTTTTTGATATAGCCATTCTGATCGATGTGAGGTGATACCTCATTATAGTTTTGATTTGCATTTCCCTAATAATTAGTGATGTTGAGCAGCTTTTCATGTGCCTCTTGGCCATCTGTATGTCTTCTTTGGAGAAATATCTATTTAGGTCTTCTACCCATTTGTTGATTGGGTTGTTTGTTTTTTTAATATTGCGCTGCATGAGCTGTTTATATATTTTGGAGATTAATCCTTTGTCTGTTGATTCAGTTGCAAATATTTTCTCTGAGGGTTGTCTTTTCATCTTGTTTACAGTTTTCTTTGTTGTGCAAAAGCTTTTGAAGATTTCATATATTGCATGAAGTCATACCAAGGTGAAACAAAGGTCTCCCTCATTCCATTAAAAGTGATCTTGCCAAACTGCTTCTCACACCTGCTCCAAAGCTACCCCAAACCAGAGCAAATTCCCTCAAACCAACTAAACAACCAAACAACACACCCAATATCATACACACAAAACAAAACTCTCCTAATTCAAACCATCCAACAAATCCACACAATATCCACACACCCAAACCAAGCCACCACAGCAGACATGAAATGTCCCCAAACCAACCAACCAACCAACCAATTAACCCAATACACTGCCATCCACACATATACAAAGCAACTAAAATACTATCTGGAACGAATAATACAAAAGAACTAAATGAATTACCAAGAATAAATATGAATCAAGAGAAGAATGACCAATAGATTAGCTATTTTAAATTTAATATTAGAAAACCAACCCCTCCAAAAAAAGGTCATAAAATAAAAGTGTATGTTTTAGAACCTGTTGTTTTCCTGATTGAGTTTGATTCTCTCATACCAAGTCATTAATATGAAATTTACCTTAATTTCATATTAATTGCCTGGAAGAAATCTGAAATCTTCATTATGTCTGATTTATTATTGATCCTCATAAAACACTGCAAAGCTTTACGATTTCCTGTACATCAGTTTCCACAATCTATAAAATCCAAATAGGTTCAGAATGAATAAATTAACATTTATAATTTTTGCTTTCTGCCTCAGCAAAAAAAAGATATAAAGCATAGAGATTATAAAGGAAAACACATATATAAGAAAAATTTGTATGGAATATTTAATAAGTTTAATTTCTAAAGTGTCCCCAAATATTATTCTCAACAAATGTCTGAAACAGACTTAAAAAGAAAACAACAATAATAAAGACTACTTGAATCTATATTCTTTCCTATTTAACCACCATATAAAAAACTGATAGCTCCTCATCTAAATCAACTAAGTTGATCATCTTATAGCAATTTGAAACCTAGCAAATTTGTGATTTAAAGCACAAGCCATATTAACTGTCCTTAGTGGGTAATTTATTAGTGGTTACCCCAGCTAACATATGAAAAACAGGTGAAATAATAAATGAATTTTATTTACAACCTGATGCACATTTAAAAAACAAAAGAACACCAATCTTGCATATGTTCCCATATTACACAAGGTTAGCACAGCCAGTAGCTTGTACTGTATCTGTTTAAAATACAACATGTATGAGAAAAACCTCTAGGAATGGCCACTGAAATGTTTTCTATTTTCCAGACAAAAGCCAAGATGTATTTTTAAGAACTCAACAATGGATGATTATTTTGCTAAATTTGATTACTTTGCCTTTTCCCTTTCCTTTCTTCCTTCCTTTATTTAAAAGAGAAATTTACCTGTATTGTACAACCAGATATTTAAACATTGGTGTACTCCCATGATGTGTCTAAACAGAATATAGAAGAATTATAATAGAATCACCAGCAGCAGTAATAAGACTCTGGTCATTTTCTTTTTTCTTTGCGACTGTTACCTTGGATGCTGAATCCCTCCATAATTTCTGATAGTTTTAGAGATGGGAATGCTGGCATATCAAGGAGAAATTAAATTTCATCATTTTGGCTTTAACACGTACGCTATAAAAGTGACAGCTTGGTGCACTGTAGCTGACAGCTCCCATTAACTAGAAGCTAATGTTGCAGAGTCAGTCCAAACACTGAGTCACGGCCTCTGGCTACAGGAAGGTCCCCTTCATACTAGGATTCTCACACCCCCTCCATGGGAAAGAAAAGCTATAAATATTTTCCACTAGTTTCCTCCTCAAAGTGATATAATGAATATTTACACATTGGGACGCTTTTCCTATCCTGAATCTTCTTGGATAAACCCCTCCACTGACACATTTTATTGCTCTGAGCAGTTGACTCAAACTGGCCCTCCTTCCCTTCAGAGTAAAGAATAAGCATGTATCGGGATTTAAGTTTTTGAATCACTGGTAAAACAATAAATAAAATGTTAGGAAACATGTTTTGAACCTTTACACAGTTTTTTTTTTTTTTTAATGAATTGGTGGAAAAGTAACAAGTATCAAGAAAAATTAACTAAAATATTTTTAAAATGTTAGAAAATGGATGTGGCTTAAGGAATATTTTGAATGAGACTTCAAAAATAAAATAAATGCTAAATTGACTTACTGGAAATTGTACTGTACTGGATAGTACAGGAGACTATCAAAAGAAAGAAAAATAAATCCATTTTTTGAGTACATTTACGTTCATTTAACAAGTTCTTTTGAGTATTAGTTGTTGGCCATGGGTGCTGTGAGTTTGTATGTGTATATAGTGGGAGGGGAGGGAGAGGCAGATGGTACAAAGAACCTGTCAGTGTTTACAAAGTGCTCCCATTATAATTAAGGAAGCTTGCAAATCACAGGTTTTCCAGAACAGAGCACAGACATTAAAAGCAGAAGCACGAGAGCTAGACTGCCTACGGTCAGTTCTAGCAATGCCATTTTCCAAGTGGGCAACCTTGAATAATAAGTTATTTAACTTCTGGGTACTTTAGTTTCTTCCTCTGTAAAATGGGAATAATAGGACCCAGGTGAGTCTGAGAACTAAATGAGTTAGTATTTGTAAAATGCTTAGAACAGTGCATATAGTGGCACAATATGATATTTAATAATGTTATTAGGGAAACATATAGGAATATAGTGACAAATAAAAGATAGCTCTTGCCTTCATGGACCCCATTGCCTACTCAGGAGGAGAAAGATAAGTAATTTTTAAATTTCCAAAAACATAGGTAATTGCAATATCCAAGCTATGCATACAGTACCATGGGAACACAAAGAAGAGATGTACCCAACTAGAATAAACGGAGGGGTTTGAGGAGTGTCCAAAAAGGGTTGGACAAATTAATAATAAATATCATTATTTAGGCACCTTGTATGGAAGAGTTAAAGTAATCAATAAAATATTTATTAGATAAAATATACTTCTATTGGGGATACAGAGATGGTATAAATATGACTCATTCTCAACACCTGGTGAAGAGACACATCTTATATATGCAAAGATAAATAACAACAAGGTGACCAATTATGAGATGTTTGTTTGTGAGTTGGGTTATTGGGCAACTATTTGAAGAGGGCTTTGAAAAGAAGGGGAGTGGACAGAGATTCCAGGCAGGAAAGGCTACAGCTGTAGAAATACATGTTAAGATGCTGACAAGTGGACTTCGCAAATGCTGTAGACAATTCAAACAGGAAGCCTATGTGAGCTTATCCTGGAAAGGTGACCCGTGCCAGACTATGGAGTGTTTTGAATGTCCAACCAAGGAGAGAAGAGCATGTTGTCTAAGAACTTGAATATGACCACATGATAATTTCAGTGGGAATTTAAAGGGACTGAGGAGGCCATTGTCGTTTTTCTAGGAAGAATCTGTAGGATTCAGTGACTGAAGGAGAGGATAATGGAATAAAGAGGGTCAAGGATGACATCAAGGTTTTTAGTATGATTGACTGGGAAAATAAAGACATCATTTCTCTGTAAAAAAAATTCTTAAGGATATTTCCCCCAATGTACAGCTAGGAGAAGTTTCAATAGAAAACTCACTTAAAATTCAGAGTGAAAAAAAAAATCACTCTAGTCACACCAGTGATTATGTGAAAACAATCACAACTGTTAATTTATAAATATTGACAATGACGGCCCTCAGGGGTATAGTGACAGTGTACATGAATTGCGATTCTGAGTGTACATTTACTTAGCCCTCTTGTAATTAAGTTTAGAATTTCTACATGTGATGTTAAACATGTGCACTTACACTGCATTTTATATAATGCACAAAAGTATTTATAAGAATTCTATGCATTTCTGAGAGCTTACCTAAGCATATAATTTAAACTACTTTTGAGCACTTAAAGGTTTGAAAGTTTTAAAAGAATAAAGACCGCTGAACCATAATTAAAAATTCTAAGAAACCTACAAGGAATACTTATTAAACATTAAAGGAGGAGTAAAATAACTCTAGGACCATGATCAAGAAGAACAGAGAACAGTGAAGAAAGGAAGAACAAATGGAGATTTAAAGAGTGAAATGCCTTAAGATCAATCAAATAGCAATACCAGATGTGAACAGTCATCAAGCTCAAACAAACGTGAAAGGGCAGAACTCAGGAAATAAGTGTTAAACCCATGAGCACTGCATGATAAGGTATTGGGGACAAGAGTTAAAGACATCAAATAAAGCCAATCAGATTTAAATAATAACTATCGATAAGGTGTTGCAGAATAACATGTTACCCCAAGTGTAACTAGTTAAGCTTTAGCAGGCCATACAACCTGAATAAAGATAAAATGGCTTGTCTTTGGATATAATTTAAAAGATTACACAAGAGAAACTACCATGAGAAAAATGAGTTTCATTTAAAATATGGTTGAAGAATTCCATACTCCTTTTTCTTACGAAGAACAAGTCTACTACCATTAAGAACTCTTTGCCCTGAATTTGCTCAAAGCCAAAATTTATCCTGGACTTACGTACACATACATGAAATATTCTCCGCATACTGCTTGAATACAGAAATAAACACCCTGCACTGTTCTAAAATTCTCAAGGGTAAATAATAAACCTATATAACACTATGAAATAACTTAGGCACTGGTTGTCAATGTGAGTAAAATATATGCAAAATAAGTAGATATGATATATCTAGGAGATACTGTACATGACTAGTAGCTCAGACAGACAGCCTCAAAAGTAGGTAAGTCTGGCTTTTTTGAGCTTTATTTTACTAAGTACTTCTGCTCTTGATCACAAATTGCCTAACAAACTGTCTAATATGAAGAAGGCATATGGTAAATGTTATAAAGTGACTTATTGTATATGTGACTCTGAGATTTGGAGAAGCAGTGAAGCTGGTTGTAATCTTAAAAACTAAAAACAAAAAAAATTTTTTTGACTCTTGCATTTGGTAGAGTACATTTTCCTGAAGGGGCTGACAATTTGAGAAGCCCTTGTAGGGGTTAAATGGAAATAACTTTGTCACCATTTCTATATTCTGACATATCTGAACTTATAAAGGTATTATAAGTCAGCTTCATAATTTTATTTTAATTCACACATCCTAAGGACAGGTAATTTTTCTTTATGCCAACTATTGTTGAGTTCTTGTTTTAAGAGTCTATGACTAAAGGCTAACTTCTACTTTAATTTTTTTTTCTCAAACCTCAGCCTTCTGGAGAGCTAGCTTCCCTAACACAAGGAATTGAAACCCAATCTCAGCCATCTTCTTTTTTGTTCCTGAGCTTTTTAAATATGATGGACAAAGTCATCTTTTATATATTTCACATTACTGCATTTTCATTTAGCCCTTTACTAGCAGGATCATGTTTTAACTTTAGAGAAGAAAAGAGAATGCTGATGGCCCTTTAGAGCCCCAGATAATTGAAAGTATTTCTAGAAAAGTGTGTGTGTGTTTAATAGCAAGAGGCAGACATCATCCTGGTTCACAATACACTATACACATTATAGACATATTTATGAAAGTAGAAAGTAGAAAACTTGCCATGAGGAATGCCAGATATTCCACAGTATGTCGATGTTACATATTTAAATATACTTTATTGATCAAATCAACAGAAGGTAATTTTAAATAATATGTTTTGATCTCTCTTGGGCTGTAATCAGGAGGTTCATGTGAAAAGAAAAACAGAGCCAAGGTGTAAGGGCAGAAACAACCACTCTGTAACCAGAATATGGTACTTATTCCTGATCTGCGATCATTTAAGCACTTGTATAAGTCAGTCCTGTTTTTCCATTTATTTTAAGCAACATTAGTGCATAAAGATTTATGCAAGTATTTTACTGGAAGTTTCCCATATGCAAGTATGACAGAATTAGACCTATAACTATTGCCTTCTTCAAGGTCAATTCCAGTAACCACCACAAGAAAAGGAAAGCCTACACATTACCTAAGGGAAGAAAACAAGGGAGTAGTAGCTTCATTGGTTAATGTAGCTACTGGCATTCCTAAAATATACAATCAAGAAACTATTGGTTTAAATTAGCTACATTTTTATTTTCAGAAGTTTTATTTACCAGAAAATCTATGACCTAAAAATTTTATTCTAAATTTTCATGCCCCCAAATTCTAAAATCAACCATAATATAATTGTACCTATCTTTCTTTTGCAAATGCTCAATTAGTAGTAAGATATAAAAATAATACAGGCAAAAAAGTATAACATAAATAAATTATATGTCAAATACTGTGAGAAGATTTGAATCAGAAATATAGTAAGGGTGCATTTTCACTCTTTTACCACATGAAATATTTTTGATACTTCATATGTGAACCTGGACAGCTAAAACACAGGTAAATGTAGCAAAACACATCAGGAAAATAAAAGTGCTTATAGAATTTACCAAATAAATGATTTTCTTAGATGCATGCAAAATAATTGAGGCTAATTAAAGCCACTGCAAGAAAAGCTAAGTATTATATTTATCAATTATTCACACAGCAGAATTTGTGGTTGTTTCTAGTTTATACTTTATAAAAATCAGCCTGGATTTTCTATAGTATCATTTTAAATTAATGAGGATAATTTATGTAATGAAATTCACTTAAATATTCTTAAATATTACTGCTCTTAATTCTTAAATATTACTTAAGAATAATATTACTGCTCTTTGACATAAGAATGAAAAGTTATAGTAACAATTATTAAGCCCCTTATAAAAATTCATTTTATATGGTAGCTAATGCAATAAATATGATATCTTTATATTGTAAAAACTATTAAAAAAAACTCTTTGGGATATTTTTAGTGGCATAGATTAAAAGCAATACAGATTTTTAAATTAAATTTATAGTGTGGCATAATCAAGAGTAACTCCTGGATCAGCTATTTTTAATTTGTATTCCTGTGCACCCTTTCAATTGAGTGATGAAAAATAAACGGCTAATAAAACTTTTTGTAACGTTGGCCTTTGAAATAAGATGCAATCCCATTTTCTTTTATCTCAAAAGTCTTTATTTTTTTTTGCCTTTCATTTCCAAACTCGGGAAAGCGATTCCTTCTTCCTCCCTGCCCCCCAACATCTTAACATGGAAGATCTGGTCTTGCCACGAGTAACTTTTTTCTAAGAAAGGGCAGCACTGCCCTCTAGTGGACATGCAATCTACTAAAATAGTTTCGCAAAAGGGCGAAATACAAAGTTTTAAATAGAACAATTCAACAGCCGAAGTTTTACTGCATTGATAGCTCAGTTTTAGAATTGTGCCTGGATGCCATCCACCTTTCAAGTAATAGTTGGTCTGCTACCAATATCATTATTGGTAGTCACACATGATTTCTTAGAGCAAATGAAATCAAAATGTCAATGAAGTTTTTTCAACTTCAGTACAGATATAAAATGTATGTTACTGTTGCCGTTGCTGTGAGCACCAGAAATGTCAGTCCCTTCATGGCCCGCTGCTCGGTGATAATCATTTAAATGTAAGCTCAAATAGCTAATCCCACACCCACCACTAGATCATATATTCTTATATGTTCTTACAGCATTGCTCCTTTTCCTTCATAGTACTTGTCACAGTTCATAATTATATTACTGTGATAATTTGCTTAATATCTGTTTCAGAGGGCAGAAATGACCTCTTAATATTCATCACTATATCCTTAGTACTTAGCACTGTGCCTGGCACAGGGAAGGGACACTGAATAGTCTTATGAATTAATAAATAGGCCAGAGAAATAATTTATTAAGAAGAGAGGATCAAAGTATAGTTTCATAGTTTCATGCTAATTTCCCACTTAATAAGGTACTCCTGTGCCCACTCAAGTAACGATGAAGCACCAAAACAACACACTCTCAGGTCTCTCTTTACTTTTTCAGGTTTCCGCTCTTAACAATATGTTTCTCCCTGATTTTCTTAGTATACTTGTCGTTCAATAGAACATCATCGTTTAGCTTTTGCTTTACCCCTCTTATTAGGCTTTGAAGTATTACTGTTTTGGGTGAGACCTCTGTTACTGGTGACTTGATTTCATAAGTTATATTCTACCCCTTTTAGAGGGAATACATTCCCAATTTTTTTTTGCCGTGATGACTTCACAGTATCCATGTATCCATTTGAAGTATCCATGTATCCATTTAAAGTATCCTTTAAAATTCTGCAATGACTTCATGGTGTTTCCTTACAGAATACTTCCTTTTTTGGAGTATGCATAAGATAACACCAAAAGTTCAGTTGTCCCCTTCCGTGAAATATGTTCTGCCCATAATGACTGGCTCACAGTCATGAGTCATTGTCAATGACGGTAAATTGACACTCTCTTGGGACTTCCAGGTAACCTTGACTTAGGTTATGACGCTGAGCTGGCTTTGCACTAAGTTTAAGCACTGCAACACCATCTGCTTTTGGAAATACTAAAGGATTCATTCAAATGCAGTTGGAAACGGGAGATTTTGGTATAGCACAAAAATCCCTTTGATTCTTACACAATTTTCTCAGCATATTAATGGTTTCATCTACCAAGTAACAAAAACCAAACACAAAATGACTACACAACTGAATATAGAAAGCAGTAGTGGTGATATAAAGTATTCTAGGCATGACTTTTTTGAGCCATCATTCTTCTTGGTTCAGCTGGGCCACATTCTATGTGACTACTGGAAGTGTTTATTATGTGATTTTCCTTGTTTTTCCCACATTTTGCTTTGCCTTCATAACTCAGCAACTTCACCAATTCCTTACACCTGCTTCCATCAAGATACATCTCTCCCAACCCTGATTTTTAAAATAAGTCCTTTATTTAAAGTAGTGTATATTTATTGATATTAGAAATTCAGTATGTCAGTTAAACTGGTACTTCACAGGATTATTATTTTCGTTAGTGTTCACTGAATTGCATAGGTTTTGCGTTGCCTGTTCCAACCCTGTATTTTTTTCCTACATGCCCTATTATTTTTGTGTGTTATTTAATATAACATGAGGTTTTTTCCAGGAATGCACATATCCTATGTAATAGACTATGGTAAAAACTTTGAGGAACTATTGGCTCCCCAAAGACATTCATGCCCTAATCCCTAGAACTTATAAATATGTTATTTTACATGGCAAAAGAGAATCTTGATACAATCAAGATTACTAATCAACTGACCTTGAGATGGGGAGATTATGCTGAATTATCAGTGAGTCCAATCTAATTTTTGAGTCCTTAAAAGTAGAAGGGTCAGGAAGAAAAGACTCAATCTACCATTCTTGGCTTTAAAGATGGAAGAAGGGGGCAATGAACCAAAAAAAATGTAGTCAGCTTCTAGGGCCTCTAGAAAGGAATGCAGCCCTACCAAAGCTTGATTTTAGCCTAGAGAGACCCATGTCAGACTTCTGACCTACATAACTGTAAGATAATAAATTTGTATTGTTTAAGACACCACATTTGTGGTAATTAGCTTACAGCAGCAATAGAAAACAAATACTTAGATACATATTTAGATTGCTGCTTTTATTGCTATTATTAATACAAAATATCTAATATTGTATACTTGCATCTGAAAAAAATTAAGTTAGAATTGATTTTATTAATTTAGTAGGAAACAGATATTTAAAATCTCATTTACAGGTTTAGTTCGATTCAGGGATTACAAATAACAATTAGATCTAAATTGTCATTAATACAATATGAACACTCCTTTAGAATGAGGACTAACCTAGGTGAAATGATTTTATATATGCATTTATAGATACACACACACACACACACACACACACACACACACACTTGAAGATAAGCTAACCCCTCCACTAAAAAGAAATGAACAGCAAGCTTATCATGTTAGTTACCATCACCAGCTCATACCCTGACATCTGCACAGGGGCCCCATATAATTTCCCACCTGAAGTTCCCCTCAGGCAACATCCTGAAGGGAATGTGTGAAATTCCTCTCCATACTCCCCTCGATAAAAACTCTTCTGTCCTCTATTCACTTTTCTCCAAATCCTGATAATGAATCAATTGCTGTTAATGAATTAATGGGAGATGATATATTTCCCCTAAATTAAATAATTTAATTTTAATGAGATTTTTCAGGGGATAATCACTTAACCCTTAGCTTTAATTGATATAAATTTCAGTAGATAATATTGAGCAGGTGGGATTTTTCATCCTTCAAATCACATGTGTTCAACCTTAATTATAAGGCTGGGTCCCATGTATCTAACAAACTCACTGTGTAACCCCAGCTAATTAGAAGTACTTTTTTCTGTGTCTAAAACATGATTATAAATGGGATTACTGTTGAAGTTAATTGTTATTAAAAGAAAGTACAAATCTCACAGATTTGGAGGGATGATTTAACTGGAAGACTTACATATTTATTTATAATCTCCTTAACTGTAGCTGTTTTACCTATAAAATAAAAGACACAGAGGATAGATACTATATGTATTTGATGAGCTGCCACATAAAAGAGATATTAGATTTATTTGGTTTATCACCAGAAAGCAAAGAGAATCAAAGAAGAAACTAAGAAGGAAGCAATTCTATGTTCACTATAATAAAATTTCTAAAACATGTTAATGCTGAAAATGGCACTGGTTTCCTTACAAGGTCCAAAGCTCCTGTAGTTTGAAGTATTTAATCAGATATCAGATTGCATTAAACAGGAAGAAATATTGCAGAACTTCAGTTTTCAGTGGCCTTTATGGGTAGAGCCCGAAGAGTTCTATCCTGGGACTCAGACAACTTTATCCAGACTTGATCTCTTTCCAACTTTTGACTCTGCTTTCCAAAGCACTGGCCTTATTCGCATAAACTCTCTCAGACTGAGGTTGGCAAGATAGATACCAACAGTTTAAAGCTAACATCTAATCTTCACAACCACTCCCACTGAGATAGAACTTCAATTTCCCAACAACAGTTCTGAAATTGAATCTGCTTGAGCTGGTATGAATCATATGACCTGAATCAGTCATGGCCAGGAGCATTCGACTGAGGAGTCCCAGATCCCATACTGAAACAAGGGGTTGAGAGATCAGTCCCACCCAATCACAAGGACTGAGAGTGGAGAGTAGGAAAGTCCCTAAGTAAACCAGAGTGTTATTAGCAGAGGAGAGAATGGATGTTGGGCAGCCAAAACCAAAAGATACTGTTTATAGTGAAACTTTGATTTCTAAAGTTTCTTTCAGTTCAAAGATTCTATGGTTTATACATTTATTTCCTTCTCAACATGCAATTGATGCAAATAAGTATTCTCTGAGGACTTCAAATTATTTTTAATTTTGAAAAAAAAGTTATTGTCCTTTTTCCAAAAGCAGATTTTCATTGATAAGAGATTTCTAAAGCACTCAATACTAGTAAGGATAATTTAGATGCATCGTCTTCAGAAAGGAGATACTCTAGTAACGTTATTTGTTATATCTTAATAAGCAATATTGCATAACATCTATTTTGTATCAGGTGGAAAATATTCATAATATTTCTCCAAATTTGTATTTGTGCTTCTTTCACAGAAAACCATGAATACTGCAAAAAAGAAAGTGATAATCCTTCGGGCTTCTATTTGTCAAAATAAAATCCCTTTTCAAACACCTAATAGAAAGGACTTAAAAATCTTGTTACAGGGTTCCGTTGGGATGATGTGACATGTGTTGTTTAACTAGATTCAGAAATGGCCTCCAGGAAGTCTCAAGATGTTATATTCCTTATCGAAAGAGCTATGCCAATGAAAGAAAACATTAATACTGAGAAAGTCAAAGACTTCCACTACTTTCCCTAGTCCCACACCAAAATAGTCATCCTGAACAATTGATGTTTAATGTTAGATAATTGTTAAGATATCTATAAACACTGCTGAAAACTTTAAAGGTCATTGATTTCCCTTTTAGACTAACATTGCATAGAGGCAGCATAGTGCAGAGATTAAGAGTACAGAGCCTGGTGCCCAACTGTCTAGGTTCAGATCGCAGCTCTGACACCTACCAGCTGGCTAACCTCCAGCTGATGATGAAAATAAAAGAAATGCGTGAAGATTAAATAAACCAAAATTAAAATTCATAAAGCATTTACAATAATGTATATTACATAATAAGTGTGAAATGAAACTAGTTCATTTTCTCTTTCCAACTGTCTTTCTGTGGTTTGTGAAGAAATAGGTAGCATTTACCAGATCAGTGATTAGCTCGATTTTGTCATCCTTATTGTCCCTTTAACAAATGACCACTTAATGTAGGACATGGTCTGCTCATGATAGTCTGCCTCTGGGGGTTAATTGATACATATGATATGACATGACATAACATGACAGAATTTATAAGGAAAAGAATATAGACTCTAAAAAGAGTTCTTTTATTTCTCGTACTTCATTGCCTCTTCAAATAGATCTGCTTTGCAGATTAGATTATTCATTGAATACATTATACTCAATGCTTTGAAGTATGAAAGTAAAATAATTGACTATATCCATCTTGCCTTTTTGTGTGTGACTCTGGTTTTATAAATAAGTACTCTGTCACCCTAGAATGAAAAACTCAACAAATTCAATTTCACAGCAAGAAAATATGTTTTTAACATTAGATGCCATTTTTAAATTAAGTATTGTTTTAGCCTACTTTTTAAAATATTAGCTGAGAAAATCAGGAAGTAAAAGAAAAAAATTATATTTGATGTGCATAGGTTTACCTATTCTTGTATAGATAAAACCAAGTTAGGAATTATCAGTAGATTTTTTTGCAATTCTCTTGATTCTCATCAGTCTAATTGCATTGCAGTCATTGGTCTAGTCTATATGAGTAATTTGGGAGTAGAGGTTGGCACACAACTTGGTGAGGAGGGGCAGAACAGGTGTCGGTATGGATTCATGAGATGAGCTGCGAAGTTAACTGCATTCACATCGTTTTATCAAGGTTTATAATCAGAATTATTATACAGAATCCTGGCTATTTGTTATTCATAAAAGCTGTTAACTCCTGCCAATCTTAAATCATAGAATACCTTACCCATTAAAATTTAACAAACAAACTAATAGAGCAGCCAATGTTTTATTGTCTGTTTTACAGTTGTTTGATTTACATTAATTAGTCAGGATTCATTCTTGGATTTGATAGGTCTTGTTTAAAAATAGGGATAACCAATCCAATCCTACTTTCATACAAGTCCTAAAAGAAATTCAGCTCCTGGAAGAATAAAGAAAATCTCATGATGCAAAAGGGAGCACATTACCTGCAAATTACATATTAAATTGTAATTGAGACTAAATAGTACTTCAGATATATAGTTTAACATTTTTCTTTTAAAATGTTCTTATATTTAAAATAAATATTGCTCTAAAAATTGCTCCTTTTGAATATTGCTAAAACACCTAGGCCAAAAACGCTTAATTAGTTTGAAAATTGAGCTAAAATACATTTTGTTTTCTCGATGTAGATAATAACAATGGTATAGCAAAACAGGAAACTTTGACTAAATTATAACAACACATAAATATATTTATATAACACATATTATAAAACATATTTGGTTATATAAAATGTATTAATCCTTTACACTCAATTGTGCACTAAACTGTGCATATTACCTGTTATAGTTTGATACTTAAGTATTTGCAATCAAAAGTCAATGCTTAGATATTAAAATTTATTTTACAATGTAGTCTGAATGGTACAATAAAAAAACTGTTATTTTTAAAAGTAAATGAACACATATGTATATAAAAAATGACAAGAAAATATGAAACGTAACATCTGAATAAGTTCTAAAAATATGGTTTAACTATATTATAAAATAATTTTTAATGATGTAAGTGACATTTACAGAAATTTCAAATAATGTTTTTAGTCTAACCAAGATTTTGTATACCAAGTTTCAGTCAAGGAGAAAAATTTTCATAACTGAATTATAATCTCCAAAATACAGGAATTTAACCTGAAAACTGCAAGAAACTCCTTAGTGACAACATCATAAATAGAAATCTATAAAAACTTGATGGTTGTATATGAATTAGAGTTGAGTGTACTATGCAATTATCTCAAACTGCCCTGCTGCTTTCTGAGTTTCTGTCAAGAGTAGGACAACTGCTCAGAAAAACTAAGCACAGCTAAATACTCAAGAATTCAGATATATAAAACATTGCATTTCCTGCCTTGTGATCCAACCAATTTAGTATGTGTATTTTGGGTTCTAATTTTTTCTTTTGAAAAATGAGCTGTTTTCCTGAAATTATTTAATATCTTGCAACATAGTGTAAAATAAGCAAAAATTTGAAAGACAGATGAAAACTTACCTCAGCTGGCCACCACGTATTCAGGAAAAAAGGCCTTCAAAAAATTCAATGGACATGTTCATATTGCTGTTAGATAAAAGAAAAATTATTTAGCTTGGAGAATACACAGTTTAGAAAAGAAAGACTACAGGATCATTTGCTTAGCTTAGGAATCATTATTTCTTGTTATTTATATGTAAGGTCTCTCTATCCAACTGGGTTGCAAGACCTTATAAGATGAAACAACCTTATGTACAGCTCTATTTATATAATCAATAACTGCTGGTGATAACAGCCTTAGGGACACTAGCCACCCACTCTGTCAAGTTTTTTCATCTGTTAATCGTAGACAACTTCTATCTGTATTTTTGTGCTTTCATAATATTTTTCTAACAAATTTTATCTTTATTTGTTTTCCTGAGATGTCTGTATAGGGTTCCATTCTCATTTATATGTCTCCCTTCTAATTTAGATTTAATTGTGAGAGGAAAATACTGACTTCTTCCCAACTTGGCATTTATGGACCCAAAATATGATTTCCTTTGCTTTTCCTCACCTGTGTTTCATATCTCAGGTTTATTAGAAAATCAGATATAGCAGTAACAAGAGAGTAAAAAAACTGAATCTAGTATACTAAATGCAGATTTTTTTTTTTTAGATTAAGGGAAAATGCTATTCTATTTTTATGGGTTGAAATTTTATTTCTAAAAAACTGTTAGACAACATCAGTTTAATTTTGTAAATAAATCTCTTTGATAGCTCAAAAGGCTAACCTGATACATTTTGTAACAGAATTAAATATATCCTTCTGTACACTGAATCTTCAAATTGAGAGGAGCAAGATTTTTTTTTTAATGTTTGTACAGAAAATACATTGTACACTAAATAGTGAAGCAATTCTTACCTGGGTCACTGTCATAGAAAGCTATGCATGAAGAGCAAAGAGAGGTCTTCAGTAATGATTACTATTTGATCTATAAGCAATAACTTTTCAATAGTCTACATGATGTGTACCTAGAAATATTGTCCATCAGTAAATCACTGGTGGCATAATAGTCCGTTATGTGGGTTAAACAATCCTTGCCATTTTTTAGTTACTGACATTAACATTTTATTGGGAAAAGGCAATTGAAACCTGATTCCTGTTTAGAGAACAATTAATCAGTCAAGTCCTCCATCTGTATATATAACACGAAGGGATGGAGTTGATCTCTGTAATTCCTTGTCGATCTTTAAAATCCTGTAATTCTTATCACTGAGCAATTCCTATGTGCTCTGCAGTCCTAGATGTCCCAGAGAATCTACTTTTATTGAGTACTCATGATGGCTTAGGCTTATAAATGGAAATCTAGCTGGCATGATTAATACCTATGAAACAATTAGTGAGCAAAATGGTACATTGTTTAGCCTATAAAAATCTTTGCATTTACAATATAATGAGCTAAATTAAATGGATTGCTGCTCACTAAAGCTATGCGTAAACAACTTTGAGTTTGTAAACATAACCTTTGAAGAGGAAAAAATAAATTTGAAAATGTGTACCTATTATGACTATGAGATGGCCCTTAAACACGTTTCCCCAACTACTAACCATTTAACACAGGCCTTTAAACAGCTAGGAAGTAAGGTGAAAGAGTGTTTTTCTAAACTTGAACCATTTAGATTTTTTGTTTTATTTTTAACTATAAGATAATAAGAAGTATCAGAAATGATGCTCCTAGTACCTGGTCACAGGCGGACACGTACCTATGTATCTTCTCCAACCAAACTGATTGCGCTTGTTTTTGTTTGCTGATGAGAATAAGACTGATGAATGAGAGTTCAAGTCCTTAAGGCTTCAATCCTACACCAAATAAGCCACAAGAAAGATGATGCTACACAGCTATTCAACTGGTTACAAAAAATAAATAAATACTGTGTCTTCAATAGAAAGGGGAGGGCTGTAGGTAGGAATCTTTAGAGCCCCAAACAAAATCTGCTGACTCCAAAAACTCGTTAGGCAAACCTGCTGTGCTTGTCTAGGTAAAAGCAAAGTATCAGTTGCTAGCATACTGAGAATTTATGTGCAGTTACATGGTAAACTGGGAGCAGCCAACTCTTGTCTGGGTAGTAATATAATCTTTAAAAAGGAAAGGAAATTAAAAAAATTTAAATCTCCTTTGGCAATCCATTTCAACCTAGCATTTTCCTTTTCTTAGTTATTAGGATGGCAATAAAAAATTTAAAATCTTTTCTTGTTTTTTTTTTTAAAGCTTGTAGTAAAGTAGGAATAGAAGGGAATTGCCTTAATGTGATTAATAATTATTATTTCTTTATAAGAATAAACATAATCCTAATGTTTTATTAGTATTATGGTATTTAGTATTAGTGTTAGTGTAATGGCACTAAAGGCATTCTCACTAAAGGAATAAGAAAGGAATAAGAAAAAGATAGCATGCATTGCCAAAACATGCAGTATTATTTTGGAGATTCTAAACAATATGGCAAGAAAAGAATTAGGAGTGGTAAGTTTTATAAAGGATGGGACAAAGCTGTTATTGTTTGCCACATGTGTATTTTTTTAACTCCAAAATTACAAACATCAAATGAAGAGCTTTAAGAAGCAATAAAAAGTTTAGTTAAGATGTTCAGAATCAATCAGTCAAAAACATGCATACACACACATAATGTGTGTGGATATATTTCTCCTAACAGCAGTAAAAGCAAGTTAAAAAGTATAAAAAATAAAGCCCCTATTCATGGTAGCAGTGAATAAGAAATAAATGAAGTCTGAGAACAAACAAGCAATATGAAACAATCTAAGTGAAGAAACCTCTTAGGCTTTGTTGGAATATGTAAAGAAGACATAAATAAATTATAATAGTGAACATTAAAAAGACATTTGTCCTAATGTATTACAACATACTAAAAATATAATTATTCAAACAAAGTATCACTAGTGCAGGAATAGAAAATTACATAAAAGAAACACAGGAGGGAGTCAAAAATAGACCCACATATGTATGATAAAGGCATCATATCAAATCATTGTGAATGTACAAATTACTCAAAATATGGTATTGGGATATTGACTATTTATATATATAAAAAAAGATTTAGTTAAAGTCCTAGCTTTCAACGTACGCAAAAATAAATTCCAGAAGGATTAAAAGGTGAAAAGTAATAAATCTTAAAAATTATAGAATAGGGCTTCCCTGGTGGCACAGTGGTTGAGAGTCCGCCTGCCGATGCACAGGAAACGGGTTCGTGCCCCGGTCCGGGAAGATCCCACATGCCGCAGAGTGGCTAGGCCCATGAGCCATGGCTGCTGAGCCTGTGCATCCGGAGCCTGTGCTCCGCAACGGGGGAGGCCACAACAGTGAGAGGCCCGCATACTGCAAAAAAAAAAAAAAAATTATAGAATAAACCATAGAATTCCATCTTAAGAATGAAAAACTTTTCTAATCATGTTACTAATTTAGAAACCATAAAATAGAGGAAGGCCAGACTTGGAAAAATAAGCCCTTTAAGACTTAGGCACAAAAAAAGACACTAAATGCAAGGTCAAAAGGACAGTGTCAAACTGGGAAAAATAGTACTACCTGTATAAACATTAAAACCTTTCAAATACATATTTCTCTTACAAATAAATAACATCAATTTTGTTGAGTAGGATGCTTGGGCAATTTCAATTTCCATTTTATATACTTTAAAATATTTTAATTTTTTAAAATAATTATTGATAAATGCTTAAAGACCTGAAGATTCTGTGAAGGCTAGCTGTTAAATAAAAGAAAATTCATGAACAGGGCAGAAAAGAGAGGATTGGGCTTTGAGATTTTGCAGTGTTGATCTTGATCTTCCCTCCCCAACTCTCTGAATTTCTCCACTTGTCCTTGATATCACTCTCACGCCCTGTCCTCTGCCATGGTCATTACAAAATATTGAGATATACACCTTTTCAGTAATAATTTAATTGAAACATGTATATTTCTTAATTTACATTTAAAAATATGTTATTCATCCAGATAGTCTATGCTTAGCTATAGTAACAATGAATCCTGAAATCTAAGTGTCTTTATATATAAAGGTTTCTTTTTTAAAAAATATCTTTATTGGGAGTATAATTGCTTTACAATGGTGTGTTAGTTTCTGTTTTATAACAAAGTGAATCAGCTATACATATACATATGTCCCCATATCTCCTCCCTCTTGTATCTCCCTCCCACCCTCCCCCCATCCCACCCCTCTAGGTGGTCACAAAGGACCGAGTTGATCTCCCTGTGCTATGTGGCTGCTTCCCACTAGCTATTTTACATTTGGTAGGGTATATATGTCCATTCTACTCTCTCACTTCGTCCCAGCTTACCCTTCCCCTCCCAGTGTCCTCAAGTCCATTCTCTACGACTGCATCTTTATTTCTGTACCGCCACTAAGTTCTTTAGAATCTTTTTTTTTTTTAGATCCCATATATATGTGTTTAGCATACGGTATTTGTTTTTCTCTCTCTGACTTACTTCACTCTGTATGACAAACTCTAGGTCCATCCACCTCACGACAAATAGCTCAATTTTGTTTCTTTTTATGGCTGAGTAATACTCCACTGTATATATGTGCCACATCCTTATCCATTCATCTGCCGATGGACACGTAGGTTGTTTCCATGTCCTGGCTATTGTAAATAGAGCTGCAATGAGTATTTTGGAACATGACACTTTTTGAATTATGGTTTTCTCAGGGTATATGCCCAGTAGTGGGACTGCTGGGTCATATGGTAGTTCTATTTTTAGTTTTTTAAGGAACTTCCATACAGTTCTCCATACTGGCTGTATCAATTTACATTCCCACCAACAGTGCAAGAGAATTCCCTTTCCTCCATACCCTCTCCAGCATTTACTGTTCATAGATTTTTTGATGATGGCCATTCGACCGGTGTGAGGTGATACCTCATTGTAGTTTTGATTTGCATTTCTCTAATGATTAGTGATGTTGAGCATTCTTTTATGTGTTTGTTGGCAATCTGTATATCTTCTTTGGAGAAATGTCTATTTAGGTCTTCTGCGCATTTTTGGATTGGGTTGTTTGTTTTTTTGATATTGAGCTGCATGAGCTGCCTGTATATTTTGGAGATTAATCCTTTGTCAGTTGCTTCATTTGCAAATATTTTCTCCCATTCTGAGGGTTGTCTTTTCATCTTGTTTACGGTCTCCTTTGCTGTGCAAAGGCTTTTAAGTTTCATTAGATTCCATTTGGTTAGTTTTATTTCCATTTCTCTAGGAGGTGGGTTAAAAAGTATCTTGCTGTGATGTATGCCATAGAGTATTCTGCCTACGTTTTCCTCTAAGAGTTTTATAGTGTGTGGATTTACATTTAGGTCTTTAATGCACTTTGAGTTTATTTTTGTGTATGGTGTTAGGGAGTGATCTAATCTCATACTTGTACATGTACCTGTCCAGTTTTCCCAGCACCACTTATCGAAGAGGCTGTCCTTTCTCCACTGTACATTCCTGCCTCCTTTATCAAAGATAAGGTGACCATATGTGCGTGGGTTTATCTCTGGGCTTTCTAACCTGTTCCATTGATCTATATTTCTGTTTTTGTGCCAGTACCATAGCGTCTTGATTACTGTACCTTTGTAGTATAGTCTGAAGTCCAGGAGCCTGATTCCTCCAGCTCTGTTTTTCTTTCTCAAGATTGCTTTGGCTATTCGGGGTCTTTTGTGTTTCCATACAAATGGTGAACATTTTTATCCTAGTTCTGTGAAGAATGCCATTGGTAGTTTGATAGGGATTGCATTGAATCTGTAGCTTGCTTTGGGTAGAATAGTCATTTTCACAATGTTGATTCTTCTAATCCAAGAACATGGTCTATCTCTCCGTTTGTATCACCTTCAATTTCTTTCATCAGTGTCTTATACATTTCTGCATACAGATCTTTTGTCTCCTTAGGTAGGTTTATTCCTAGGTATTTTATTCTTTTTGTTGCAATGGTAAATGGGAGTGTTTCCTTAATTTCTCTTTCAGATTTTTCATCATTAGTGTATAAGAATGCAAGAGATTTCTGTGCATTAATTTTATATCCTGCTACTTTTCCAAATTCATTGATTAGCTCTAGTAGTTTTATGGTAGCACCTTTGGGATTCTCTATGTATAGTATCATGACATCTGCAAACAGTGACAGTTTTACTTCTTTTCCAATTTGGATTCCATTTATTTATTTTTCGTCTCTGATTGCTGTGGCTAAAACTTCCCAAACTATGTTGAATAATAGTGGTGTGAGTGGGCAACCTTGTCTTTTTCCTGATCTTAGTGGAAATGGTTTCAGTTTTTCACCACTGAGAACAATGTTAGCTGTGGGTTTGTCATATATGGCCTTTATTATGTTGAGGTAAGTTCCCACTGTGCCTACTTCTGGAGAGTTTTTATCATAAATGGGTGCTGAATTGTGTCGAAAGCTTTTTCTGCATCTATTGAGATGATCATATGGTTTTTCTCCTTGTTAATATGGTTTATCACATGGATTGATTTGTGTATATTGAAGAATCCTTGCATTCCTGGAATAAACCCCACTTGATCATGGTGTATGATCCTTTTAATGTGCTGTTGGATTCTGTTTGCTAGTATTTTGTTGAGGATTTTTGCATCTATGTTCATCAGGGATATCGGTCTGTAGTTTTCTTTTTTTGTGACACCTTTGTCTGGTTTTGGTATCAGGATGATGGTGGCCTCGTAGAATGAGTTGGGGAGTGTTCCTCCCTCTGCTATATTTTGGAAGAGTTTGAGAAGGATAGGTGTTAGCTCTTCACTAAATGTTTCATAGAATTCGCCTGTGAAGCCATCTGGTCTTGGGCTTTTGTTTGTTGGAAGACTTTTAATCACAGTTTCAATTTCAGTGCTTGTTATTGGTCTGTTTACATTTTCTATTTTTTCCTGGTTCAGTCTTGGGAGGTTGTGCTTTTCTAAGAATTTGTCCATTTCTTCGTGGTTGTCCATTTTATTGGCATATAGTTGCTTGTAGTAATCTCTCATGATCCTTTGTATTTCTGCAGTGTCAGCTGTTATTTCTCCTTTTTCCTTTCTATTTCTATTGATTTGTGTCTTCTCCCTTTTTCTCTTGATGAGTCTGGCTAGTGGTTTATCAATTTTGTTTATCTTCTCAAATAACCAGCTTTTAGTTTTATTGATCTTAGCTACTGTTTCCTTCATTTCATTTTCATTTATTTCTGATCGGATCTTATGATTTCTTTCCTTCTGCTAACTTTGGGGTTTTTTTGTTCTTTCTCTAATTGCTTTAGGTGTAAGGTTAGGTTGTTTATTTGAGATATGTCTTGTTTCTTGAGGTTGGATTGTAGTACTATAAAGTTCCCTCTTAAAACTGCTTTTGTGTGTGTGTGTGTGTGTGTGGTACGTGGGCCTCTCACTGCTGTGGCCTCTCCCATTGTGAAGCACAGGCTCCAGACATGCAGGCCCAGTGGCCATGGCCCACGAGCCCAGCCACTCTGCTGCATGTGGGATCCTCCTGGACCGGGGCACAAACCCGCGTCTCCCACATCTGCAGGCGGACTCCTAAACACTGCGCCACCAGGGAAGCCCTAGACCTGCTTTTGCTGCATCCCATAGGTTTGGGGTCATCGTGTTTTCATTGTCATTTGTTTCTAGGTATTTTTTGACTTCCTCTTTGATTTCTTCAGTGATCTCTTGGTTATTTAGTAGTGTATTGTTTAGCCTCCATGTATTTGTATTTTTTACAGATTTTTTCCTATAATTTATATCTAGTCTCATAGCGTTGTGGTTGGAAAAGATACTTGATATGATTTCAATTTTCTTAAATTTACAAAGGCTTGATTTGTGACCCAAGATATGATCTGTCCTGGAGAATGTTCCATGAGCACTTGAAAAGAAAGTGTATTCTGTTGTTTTTGGATGGAATGTCCTATAAATATCAATTAAGTCCATCTTGTATAATGTATCATTTAAAGCTTGTGTCTCCTTATTTATTTTCATTTTGGATGATCTGTCCATTGGTGAAAATGGGGTGTTAACGTCCCTTACTATGATTGTGTTACTGTCAAGTTTCCCTTTTATGGCTGTTAGTATTTGCCTTATGTATTGAGGTGCTCCTATGTTGGGGGCATAAATATTTACAATTGTTGTATCTTCTTCTTGGATTGATCCCTTGATCATTATGTAGTGTCCTTCTTTGTCTCTTGTAATAGTCTTTATTTTAAAGTCTAGCTTGTCTTATATGAGAATTGCTACTCCAGCTTTCTTTTGATTTGCATTTGCATGGAGCATCTTTTTCCATCCCCTCACTTTCAGTCTGTATGTGTCCCTAGGTCTGAAGTGTGTCTCTTGTAGACAGCATATATAGGGGTCTTGTTTTTGTATCCATTCAGCTAGTCTATGTCTTTTGGTTCAAACATTTAATCCATTTACATTTAAGGCAGTTGTTGATATGTGTGTTCCTATTACCATTTTCTTAACTGTTTTGAGTTTGTTATTGTAGGTCTTTTCCTTCTCTTGTTTTTCCTGCCTAGAGAAAGAAGTTCCTTTAGCATTGTTGTAAAGCTGGTTTGGTGGTGCTGAATCTCTTAGCTTTTGCTTGTCTGTAAAGGTCTTAATTTCTCCATTGAATCTGAATGAGATCCTTGCAGGGTAGAGTAATCTTGGTTGTAGGTTTTTCTCTTTCATCACTTTAAATATATCCTGACACTCCCTTTTGGCGTGCAGAGTTTCTGCTGAAAGATCAGCTGTTAACCTTATAGGGATTCCCTTGTATATTATTTGTTGTTTTCCCTGCTGCTTTTAATATTTTTTCTTTGTATTTAATTTTTAATAGTTTGATTAATATGTGTCTTGGCATGCTTCTCCTTGGATTTATCCTGTATGGGACTGTCTGTGCTTCCTGGACTTGACTATTTCCTTTCCCATATTAGGGAAGTTTTCAACTATAATCTCTTCAAATATTTTCTCAGTCCCTTTCTTTTTCTCTTCTTCCCTGGGGTCCCTATAATTTGAATGTTGGTGCCCTTAATGTTGTCCCAGAGGCCTCTGAGACTGTCCTCAAATCTTTTCATTCTTTTTTCTTTATTCTGCTCTGCAGTAGTTATTTCCACTCTTCTATCTTCAAGGTCACTTATGCGTTCTTCTGCCTCAGTTATTCTGCTATTGATTCCTTCCTGAGAATTTTTTTTTTTTTTTTTTTTTTTTTTTGTGGTACCCAGGCCTCTCACTGCTGTGGCCTCTCTCGCTGCGGAGCACAGGCTCCGGGCGCTCAGGCTCAGCGGCCATGGCCCACGGGCCCAGCCCTGCGCGGCACGTGGGATCATCCCAGACTGGGGCATGAACCCACGTCCCCTGCATCAGCAGGCAGACTCTCAACCACTGCGCCATCAGGGAAGCCCCCTGAGAATTTTTAATTTCATTTATTTTGTTGTTCATCATTGTTTGCTCTTTAGTTCTCCTAGGTCCTTGTTACACATTTCTTGTATTTTTCTCCATTCTATTTCCAAGATTTTGCATCATCTTTACTATCATTACTCTGAATTCTTTTTCAGGCAGACTGCCTATTTCCTCTTCATTTTTTTGTTCTGGTGGGTTTTTACCTTGCTCCTTCATCTGCTGTGTGTTTCTCTGTCTTCTCATTTTGCTTAACTTACTGTCTTTGGGGTCTCCTTTTTGCATGCTGCAGTTCTGTAGTTCCTGTTGTGTTTGGTATCTTCCCCTAGTGGCTAAGGTTGGTTCCGTGGGTTGTGTAGGTTTCCTGGTGGTGGGGACTGCTGCCTGTGTTCGGGTGGTTGAGGTTGTATCTTGCATTTCTGTTGGGCAGGACCACGTCCGGTCGTGTGTTTTGGGGGTGTTTGTGACATTATTATGATTCTAGGCAGCCTCTCTGCCAATGGGTGGGGTTGTGTTCCTGTCTTGCCAGTTGTTTGGCATAGGGTGTCCAGCACTGTAGCCTGCTGGTTGTTTTAATGGAGGTGGGTGTTAGCACTGAGATGGAGATCTCTGGGAGAGCTTCCACCATTTGATATTACATGGAGCTGGGAGGTCTCTGGTGGATCAATATCCTGAACTCATCTGTCCCACCTCAGAGGCACAGGCCTGACACCTGCATGGATCACAAAGACACTGTCAGCCACATGGCTCAGAAGATAAGGGAGAAAAAAAGAAAGAAAAAGAAAAGAATAAATTTATTAAAATAAAAATTTAAAAAATATTTAATAAAAAAATTAGAAAGTAATAAAAATAGAAAAAAAAAAAGAAAAAAAGAAAGAAGAGCGCAACCAAACCAAAAATCATCCACTAATGATAACAAGTGCTAAAAACTATACTAAAAAAAAAAAAGAAAAAAAAAAAAAACGGACAGACAGTACCCGAGGACAAATGGTAAAAGCAAAGCTATACAGACAAAATCACACAAAAAAGCATACACATACACACCCACAAAAAGAGAAAAAGGAAATATATGTATATATATATATATATATATATATATATATATATATATATATATATATAAAGAAAAAGGAACAGAGCAACCAATCAGTAAACAAATCTACCAATGATAAGAAACTCTAAATACTAAACTAAGATAAACATAAAACCAGAAACAAATTAGATGCAGAAAGCAAGCCCCAAGTCTACAGTTGCTCCCAATGTCCACTTCCTCAATTTTGGGATGATTTGTTGTCTATTAAGGTATTCCAGAGATGCTGACTACATCAAGTTGACTGTGGAGATTTAATCTGCTGCTCCTGAGGCTGCTGGGAGAGATTTCCCTTTCTCTTCTTTGTTCTCACAGCTCCTTGGGTTCATCTTTGGATTTGGCCCCACCTCTGTCTGTAGATCACCTGAGAGCATCTGTTCTCAACTCAGACAGGACAGGGTTAAAGGAGCAACTGATTAGGGGGCTCTGGCTCACTCAGGCCGAGGGGAGGGAGGGGTATGGAATGTGGGGCGAGCCTGTGGTGGCTGAGGTTGGCGTGACGTTGCAACTGCCTGAGGCGTGCCGTGCATTCTCCCGGGGAAGTTGTCCCTGTATCATGGGACCCTGGCAGTGGTGGGCTGCAGAAGGTCTTAGGAGGGGAGGTGCGGATAGTGACCTATGCTTGCACACAGGCTTCTTGGTGGCTGCAGGAGCATCCTTAGCGTTTCATGCCCATCTCTGGTGTCCCCACTGATAGTCACAGCTCACGCCCGTCTGTGGAGCTCGTTTAGGCGGTGCTGTCAATCCCCTCTCCTCGCACCCTGAAACCATGGTCTCTTGCCTCTTAGGCAGGTCCAGACTTTTTCCCGGACTCCTCCCGGTTAGCTGTTGCACACTAGCCCCCTTCAGGCTGTGTTCATGTAGCCAACCCCAGTCCTCTCCCTGGGATCTGACCTCCAAAGCTCGAGCCTCAGCTCTCAGACCCCACCCACACTGGCAGGTGAACAGACAAGCCTCTCAGGCTGGTTGAGTGCTGGTTGGCACTGATCCTCTGTGCGGGAATCTCTCCGCTTTGCCCTCTGCACTACTGTTGCTGTTCTCTTTTCTGTGGCTCTGAAGCTTCCCCCCTGCCCACCCTGTCTCCACCAGTGAAGGGGCTTCCTAGTGTGTGGAAACTTTTCCTCCTTCACAGCTCCCTCCCACTGGTGCAGGCCCCATCCCTATTCTTTTGTCTCTGTTTTTCCTTTTTTCTTTTGCCCTACCCAGGTACGTGGGGAGTTTCTTGCATTTTGGGAGGTCTGAGGTCTTCTGCCAGCGTTCAGTAGGTCTTCTGTATGAGTTGTTCCACATGTAGATGTATTTCTGATGTATTTGTGGGGAGGAAGGTGATCTCCACGTCTTACTGCTCTGCCATCTTGAAGGTCTCTCTAAGGTTTAGTTCTTACTTACATAACATTGCTGAGGGGCTGCAGTTACTCTACGACATCAGGAACATAGTTACATCTTATAGCTCTGCCATCTTATACAAGTTACTTCCAAGGTTGCTATTACAATATAAGAAAACAGTGGAGGGGGAACATGACGTCTGAGAGACGGATGTTGGGATCACAATGTAAGAGAGAGGGATTCTGGTAACATTATCAGAGATTGAGAGAGAGAGAGATGCTGGTAACATGAAGTCAGAGAAAGATTTTGGGGACATATTGCCAGAGGAAGGGATCCCTGCAACACCCTCAGAGGGATGCCAGAACACCCATCAGAGAAGGGATCCTGGGAACATCCCTTCAGAGAAAGCTGATGTACCAAGGCCTGTTATTACCTATCCGTGGGGTCCTTATTCAGAAGTTTAAGTGTGCAAAGGGAGGATCCTGAGATGTTTAAGGTTTTAAATGGTACAGACAGTAAATGTATTAATTCTCTGAGTAGTTGTGATTGTTTTAAATCTTATACTTGTTTAATTAAAGTTCATATTGTCTTTCTTTGGCTGGGAAAAAAACAAAAAACACCCTGGCTTTTTAACTGTTTCAGCTCAGATGCAACACAAGCCACTTCTGCTCATAGTTCAGTAGTCAGAACTAGTCACATGGCCCCAACATAACTGAAAGGGAGTCTGAGAAATGTGGAGGACCACATGACCTGCTGGATGAGTGCTGTTTCTTCCACAGTTGAAAATTACAAAATTCTGTATTTCTTTTAGAAATCCGTCTAATTCAACAAGTATCTTTGAGCTCTGCAACAACACATTGTTGAATGTACAAAGTTACCTAAGACTTCCCTTTCTTCAGTGGATTAATTACTGTTATTTTAACATGCAGGTAATTATTAACCATTAACAGAATCACAAAAGGATCCTTTTTTGCCATGACAAACCCAGTCTCACTGATATGAAAAAGGCTTGGTTTTCTATAGCTTATAAATTCCAAAATTTACCTGGGCAACATTCTACTCAGAAGCTGAGAAACAGAGAATACTGTGGTGATAAGACCTCAGGACTTATAGCAATAATTAAAGTTTTAAAGTATTTATAACCACAAATGAATATGTGCTGTGATTAAAAGCAATGTTTTGGGCTTTAAAATTTTCAGATGCTATTTACCATGTGGAGACAAAGATGCTTAATAAGAGTGAGTGACATATGGGATTGTTTTAAAATTTTTATTTTGGCAAATAAAGTAATGCTATTGCAGAAAAGATGACAGATACAGGTTTAAAGGGAAATAAAATAAAAATCTCCCTAATTCCATCACCCAAATATGACCTCTGTTAACATTTTGGCATAGTTGATATAATTTACTTAAATGGGCTCCTATTCCCTCAAACTGTATTTTCCCCTGTCCCCTGAATAGTATACCTTTCTATGTTACTGAATAATCCTTTATTGTTTCCAACATAATGCCATTGTAGGGGTTGTTATAATATATTTAAGCATGACCCCCAAATCCTTCAATATTAAGGATGTTTGATGGATACTTGATTTTTGGCTGCCCATCATCACCTCCATCTTCACTTGGTAACAACCCATATTGTCTTTGGGGGAATTTCCTTTCTCCCAAATTTTGCAGGCTTGTTGAGAATATAAACAAAGGTTCATGCTCATCCAATCTCCAAATTAGGTGAGTGTGTTTTCAGTTAATACATATAAAGTACAGAGAACATTATGTGACACTTAATAAGGATTCAACAAAAAATATGAGCTATGACATGTCAGATGATCAAAGCCACTGCTCTTTCACAAATGGCAAACTGATGATTTCGCACATGGTGTCAGTCTAAATTAATATGCTTCATGGTTTTCTTTTAGGATTCCTCTCATAGTTTACTGTGGAATAATTTAGGGAGGTATGAAATTAAAGAAGGAAGCAAGAAAGTGAGGAAGGAAGGGAAGAAGGAAGGATTTATTGATGGAGTGAAAGATTTAATGTCATTAATTAACTTAATTTCAGAGACATACCTTGTAAGACCAAAGTATTTTTTGACCTGTTTCCATTTCTTTATCTTATCTATATCTGTACATTGTTGTAAATTGTCTTCACTCTTCTTACTCAAATCTATAAAATAGATTTAAGCTTCAAGAGCAGATAGCAAGTTCAGGGTAATATTTTCTTATTATATTGTGCCTCTTAAAGCAATAGCTTCTTTTCTTGTCCATTTCAAAATCCCTGTGTGAATATTTCATTTTAATGTCTTCAAATTCCACTGAATAAAAAAGGCTTTGGTGTTTTTCCCAAGACCCTAAATCTATTTTTAACTTAGAGCTACTAACTTTTATCATATCATTTCATATATTTTAAATGGTTATTGTGGTACTATTTGCCAAATAATACACTAAGTACTGACAAACCCCAAGTGTTCCGTATAATATTTGTCTCATGAAGGTCTTTCCTATAAATAAAATTTCTTCTCCCTTAACTTTCTCTATTTCCCCCCTATTTTTCCACTTAAAATATTTATTCAATACCATATTTGACATGATAATACCATAAATAATCCATCACCTGGGTGGCACTCATTGAACTATGTTTCGGGTGCTCAGAGGAAGTAGGACAGTGACTAGAATAAGATATCATATTCTGAAGTCCACAATCTATAACACCAAACTGCAAAGGGAATGAGAGCTACTAATGCTCAGATGTTCTGGAGTTTTGCTGAACGCAGGATGTGGAATGAGATTAAATATTCAACAACCATTATTGCAAACCAAGTCTGCCAGGACCCCAGAGACAACAGTATTCAATAAGTATTTTTTAACACTTTCTATGAGCAAACCTTGGTGTTCATGGTGCTGTAAGGCAAACACTGAAAAATATAACCTACCCTCCATGTAAAAACAAGATTACAATCCAGTAGTAAGATAAGTAAGTGACTATCTAAAGACAGACCATGGTAAATACCATAAGAGAGACACTTATAACTTGCCAGTCAGTAAGAGATCAAAGAAGGAAGCAAGTGCATCTGCTGAAGGCAAGGAGAGAGCAGGATTCAGCAGCAGCATGAACCTTGAATGACATTGGCTCCAGGCTCAAGTCTGATCATCTAATTTTACGTGAGGGCCGGAAATCTGAATTTCTATGTGTAATATCCTTCTACAATGTTGAAATTTATTTTTAAAAAATCAGTGTGCCAACTTTAAGACAGCAGAGGCACTATATTCAGAAATATCATTAGAAGAAGCAGAACAGGATTTGGAATCAGAATGTGGAAATCTTTGCAGCATTTACGATTTTATCCTTAAGAGAGTAGGAAATGGGGATAATTGAGGGGCTATTAAAAGAGACATGAAATGAAATGGCTAAAACAGTGCTTAAGAAAGCCAAGTTTAGCAGCAGTAGGTAGATTGGATTGGAAGGCTGAACTGAAAGAAGTCGATTAGGAGACTGTTGCAATGGATCAATAAGAAAGTGATCAGGGTGATAGAAGTGACAATGGAGAATAAGGCAGAGATGGTGGTTAGAATGTAGAAACACATGCAAAGTTCCCAGCATGCTGCTCACGCTAACTCTTCCTAACATAATGCAATTTCATTTGAAAATTCATTTTTTGAAAAGCAGGCTAGCCCCTTCATATATATATATTCCCTGGTACACAGTAGCAATTAAAATAAACGTTCAACTATTTAAAATAATACTAACCACTGGAGTACATAATCACTTATTTTTTATATACAGAATCTCCCCCACTGACTTCCCTTGCCAATCCTATTCACCTCCCTCTTCATGACTGCTCCATGAAAAGTAAGACGTCAAATTACATAGTGCCAAATGTTTACACCGTATCAGAGATATTTTGCAGAGAAGAGAGGATTTCCACCAAACCTTTGGTGGAACAATTATTTGTTGGAACAACCCCTTGGTGAGAGTTACTCTGTCTTCATTGCCCTTGTAACTGTTTATAGCTAACTTTTGGTCCTGATATAGGTAGAGAAATACAGACATATTCTCTAATAAATATGTTTATATACACACACTATAAATATACTATAGATAAGCTATACCTACTGTTCTAACATCTAAGCTTTTTTTTTTTTTTCATTTTGTTGATTTCATAGTACCAAGTAGGGCATGTTTTCATTACTACCACTTAATAAATGTGTGTTATGGTACAATTAATTTCTGATATTCTAAGTAACCCCTCCCCGTGCCAAAATATCTGGATTAAAGTGACCTTATTCAGAAACATAAGTGAGGGTGAGACAAGAAAAGCTGTATTCTCTCATCTAACTCTTTTTATTACCTTTTAAATCTGAAGCATCTAACTTCCTCCTCCCTTCAGGTGGCCTGAGCCATGACTAAGGCGTCGTGGTTGTTTGCTATATACCTTCAGGTATGCCCTCATGGGGATTTGCAACTCAATAGCTTCGATTTGGAATAGGGAAATCCTACCAGTTTTTCCATTTCATTTAATTTGCATCTCTTAGGTGTCCTCTGTATCCAAGAGAGTCAGGCAACTTGGACAGACAGAGGGGTAAATCAATTGCCTGGATTTTGTACTATATAATAGAGAAGACAACTCTAGAAAAGTTTAAGAACAGATATTAAGTGTTATAATCAGCAATTTTAGCCATAAAGAATTATAGTTCCTTTAGGACTCTTGGACTGAGTCAAGAAGATAAAATGGCTGCAAGAAGTAGCTGAAAGTTGGTGAAATAATTAACTTGTTGCCCTCTCTATCCAGAGGTTTTACTTATGTTGATTTCCACATGAAAGTTAAGACACCTGCCAAAACCCCACAACTTTTCCTTTGACATAGTTGCTGTAGAGTTTCTCAGATGAGAACCAACCAGTAAACCAACCAAAAGGTTCAGTTGCTTCCTTAGCCACACCTGGTTGAAAGAAACCTGACATCCTTTATGAAACCTGGCTCATCTCAAGTGCATCTTATCTCTCAACATGACCGTGAACTTTGTACTTTCTGCCTTTATGCTGAGTCAGGCATTCTCTTCATATCCTCGCTAGTTAAATTTGCTGTTGTGCCTTCAAAATTTCACGCTGTACAATTCTAATCCAGTAGCAACGAGTGATCTAGAAGAGAAATCTTCCCATTTTAGCTATAGCAAAGAACTTTGATTGCACAACCATCCATTATTTTTCATGAAAGTTACTGGACCTTTAAACCGTGAAACCACATCTCTTTTAAGTAGCAGCTTTTTAACATCTATAGCAAAAGAAAATTTAGGGATCTCAAACTGTTGCAGTTATTAAAGTAGTTAGCTCCCTTTCGAATCTTTACTTTCGCAAATTTTTCTCTGCTTGATGTTTTAGGTGCCCAAGTACACAGAACATAAAACACTGAGTAGCATTGAGTGGTACAATAAAAAGGGTATAATATAAACAAAGAGAAATAAAAGGAAATAATTAAGGAAAAACAATAGTAGCATATACCAAAACAACTGCTTGTTTTTTGTTGTTTCAAGCCAGATAATCTTGGGAAAGAGACAAATAATCTTGGGAAGGAACGGTAATATGGGGGAATGGGGAGTGGGGTGCAGAGGAATAAAAGAGTTACTCTAGAAAGTACAAACCTCTCTGGTCAACAACTAGAAGACTGTTGACTAGACTACAAATTCTATTTCTTGGAGGGAAACGATAACCTATTTTCCAATAAACATTGATATATTAGTTTAAATTTAAGAATGATAAAACTAAGTTACTTTCTGTGACTATTCTGTTTCAGCGAATTGAATAGCAAAATAATTTTCTGATGAATGAAAGCTGTTCTTTCTTTGTAAGTTTATATGTGTTGTCATCAGATAACCTCCTTTCCAAAATAATTTCAAGCAAAGGTAGCAAAATAATGAGGAAATAACTCTGAACTTTGAGACCAGAGATTTCTTTGAGGCTGGATCTCTGTCTATTATTGTATAATCTTGACTGATCATTTAAGTTCTTCAGCTTCAGTTTCATCTACTAGATCAAACGGAAAAACCTTCAAAGCCAGGAAGCCAAGCGATACCCACCTTTGTATCCCCAGCATCTAACAGAGTGGCAGGCACAAAAAGGATTTTAATAAGTGTATATTTAAAAAATAAATTTAAAAATGGGGATAAAATAATTTACTTTACAATGTGATTACAGCAATCAAAAAAGTAATCAAATGCAATCATTTTAAAATCTGTAAATTATGCATAAATATAAAATATTTCATTATCTCATGAACAAAAAAATTTATTTTGTATTGTATACAGTTTTATAAGCAACCTGATTTATTTTTCTTGAATAGACTCTCAGTACATGTGTGTGTATTTGTGTGTGTGTATATATATATATATATATATATATATATATATATATATATATATATATATATATATATATATATATATTCAATTGATCTAAGCCTGCATGTCCTCACCAGTAAATTTAAGAATTGTAGACTTGTGTTAATTATCTTCAATAATTTCTGGTGGGCAATCAACTTATGATCTAATGTTTTATATGAATATTAGATACACTTACATAAGATGAAATATTAAGTAAGTTATTAGAATTTTTTTTTTTATCTAAGTGATATTTTTAAGTAAACATCAAGGTCATACAGCTCTTTTTTACCTCATGGAATGCTCAGTTTATTGTAATGCAGAAACCAACATTTCAATAAACTATCAAAATACAAAAATCAAATTACAAAAAACTATCAAAATTTACCAAAATAAATTATCAAAAATTACAGAAAACCAAAATTTCAAAAATCCTGTCAAATATTTTTATTGATCATTGACTGACATCCTCAAACAATTTGAAAAGGGTGTTTAGAAGTGTAGAAATTCCCTGAACTCAAGGAATTTGCAGTCTAATTGATGAAACCAAACCATCCCATAAGAGAAGTAGCAATTAATTCAAGCCAGACTATAACTAAATATCAGGAGTTATATAGACTCTAAATGCTATAGAGATTCAGATAAGTGCTTTGGAAAAACAAAAAAAGGGAAGACATGTCAAGAAAATGAAACTTGAAAGATAAATAAAACTTGACAAAAGACAGTGAGAAGAACCTTCCAGGCGGAGGGTATAAATCAAGTTGTGGAAGTAGAAAAAATCTGAGTTGTTCATTGAAAGTGAAGAAATCAAATCTGACCAAAAAACAAGCATATGTTTTGGGAAATAATAGGAAATAAGATTGGTAGGAAAAAGGGGGAAACACAATATAGGAATTCCTTGAAGAACTGTAAATAGAGGAATAATATATTGGCATGTGGTAAGCCCAGAATTGAGGAGAACAGCTAGGAAGGAGTTGCAGTCACTAATGTGGTAACCATGGGAATGGAGAAAACGCAGTGTAAGAGATGAATCTCTGCATATATAACTAATAAATGATCCCTCATTCATCTTCAGTCAACCTAAAGGCATGTCTATTCTTATCTTTCGACCCAGTGACATAATTTTTCAGGCACTAGATGTCACTGTTCCACTTAAGCAAAATAAAATCTAGTTATTCTGAAGCCACAATTGCATCTACCTAATAATTACATCTACCTCTATGTAGATCTGAGTCTGCTTTACTTGGTCCAGATAATTTCAAAATAAACCTAGGGATTAGTACCTACTGCAGTCTGAAGAAAAACCAGCTCTGAAGTTCTCTTTGACATTTTCTTAAAAGTCTTCCTTTTTTGTAAAGAACAAATACAACAAAATTATTAAAATGTTTTTAATTCAACAGGGAAATAAAGAATTTATACCACTGAAAAATAGGAAAATTTCTACTAGTAGAAAATGGTTTGGCTAATTTCTATAAAAACAAAATAAAACAAAACTAACATCATTTCTTCACAATGAGTCCATATTTGATTTGATTATAAACCTACCTATAGAGAATCCTATATAATTTTCTTTTATCTGTTCAGCATCCCACAGTTGGACATTTGACCTCCTTTTTGAAATTCCTCTTTGGGCTTATCATGAAAGTATAGTCAGTCTCACACTAAAAACAGCCTAAAGGACTAATCTGTTCGCTGTCTGCTGACTCAAGTTTGATCAACGGGACACTGTTTGGGACTTTGACTCTTGAGTGATGCAAGGATATGGGATTGTTGGAAGTATTTCTTTAGGAGCAATGGGGGTGCTATCCTGATACTGACCAGACTGACTGTTCCCAGTAAAGGCTGTCTCTGCACTTCCTGTGGCCGATCGCTCTAGTGTCCCCATGACTCCTGGGTGTTCCCAAGCCTGGCTCTCCAGCTTCTGGTTGACTCCATGAGACTCCCACCCCAATACCACCACAACCCCAAGACACACATACAAACACATACAGACCCACACATATAATAGCACTACAATAAACATCCTTTTCTTTATGGTAGCCAGGGTCAGTTTCTGTTGCCTGCAATCACACAAAACAAAACAAAAACCTAAATTCACAGCATGCAGAACAATGCAAATATTGTGCTGGTATTAAACTACCAGCTTTGTCTTGTCAAGTTCATGCTTGCTGAACCTCTAAGGACTGGGAGAAATACAAAGGAAAGGGTTCTCAAAAAAGAAAAAGTTCAGACTGCAATTCTGAACTCTAGCATCCTTTTCTTCTAGAAGTGTTCAGGTACTTAATTATCCTCAACCTCTAAGGTTCTAGTTTTTGGACATCAGTCTTTGGACACCCTAGTTGGTATTTCCATGAAAAATATGAAGTAACTGAAAGGCTAGAATTTTTTTAACTACTGGCAATATAGTCAGTTACCAAAGCATCCCCAGAAGCTGCAAGAATGCAGGTTGGCATTTTAGAATTGACAAAGGGCCCAGCAGCAAAGAAAGAAAATCAGTTTGGAAGCAGTTTCCTGCCCCAATCCTAGATGTTATGATTTCTTTCTGAGAGATGACCTGGTATGGTAGAAAGGTCACAGACTTTACCTATAGGTTTTCCATTCCTAACTCAGCTATTTGTTAGATGTATTAACTTTGATAATTCAGTATAATTCTCAGTTTTGTTTTTTTCAAACAGAAAAATAATGCTGCTTCTAAGGGTGGCTGTGAAGTAGATGTAAAGTTCCTTGCAAGGAGTAAAGTATAAATGCAATCTCATGTCCTCTTTTCTGTCTCTCCCCTCACTCTAACCCACCCCAGGAAACCTGTTCTGGAGGCCTCAGATGTGGATACCTGGAAATAGATGACTAAAAGTGAAGTGAGCATGAAAAACACCCACACATTAAGCACCTGGAGACAGTCGTAGAATTACGAATTTTTGGAGCTTGAGAGAATCTTATTGATCTTATACATATGTGAAAGGAACCAATGCTCAGAATTTTAGTTTTTTCCAAGGCCACAGCTAATTCATAACTAGAAGCATATAAGTGCCTTATTTCACAAAAATTTCCAATCAATAGTTTTATATTACTAAAAAACACGACCTGAAAATCTGATGCACTGAAAGGTACTTGTGATATAATGACACTTGCCTAGAGAATCTGCATTTTAAACTACTGACAGAGAGATAAGTATACAATATTATATTTGGGTGATATTTTTTTTTCGCACGGGGATCATTCCTACCTGTCCTCAATTAACATAAGGCATGTGTCCACCTATGTGAACAGGTGCAACTACTTGAGTCTGAAGAGACTGCAAAGACAGAAGTGTCTGGAGGCTCATTTCTTTTCCTTTTCATACTATTTTGGTTTAAAAATATTAGAAAATACAAAAATATAAAGAAGAAAATAAAAGTCTTTTCTAATTTGACCACCAAGGAATAACAACTGTTAAGTCATTGCTTTCCCTTGGCCTCACATTCTCTTTTTCCTGCTCTTTCTCCCTCTGTAATATATGAATATTTCACAAAAATGTGATGTTTCACAATCTTTCCCACTTAGTCCAGACTTACGGAAGGCTTAATTTGAAGTGAATAATAGCCAGCAAACCTATAGGACTTCATAGCTTAAAAGTACTTTCTGGTACGTTATCTTTTACACTTTATGACCACAGGTCTTTGGGGGAGAAGGGACAGCAGATTATGTTTAGAAAATAAAACAATGGTAGAGTTACATCAACAAACACAAGTCCTTCTTTCTATGCAAGAGGATCATTCTGGAGAAGAAAATACTAGCACAGTGCAAAGAGTGGCTATGTGTTCTTTACATCAAAAAGGTGTCAAAAAAAAAAAAAAAGAAAAGTAAGGTGTCCTTACCCAATGAAAATTGATTTTTTCAAGGAAAAAGACACCTACAATACATGTTCAAATAAAGACTGCAAGACAGAATTCAAAACAGAATTTATAATGCCCTGCAGCCCTGAGATCTCCCTATGCTGTACAAATGTGATATTAATCTCTACAGTAAAGTAATATTAATGGTCTCAGAAAGGAAAAATAATTTTAAATCTTATGTGCATACTAATTTAGAAATATAGAGATTAAAAAAGGAGAGAAAGAGTGGAAGTCAAAGGTATTAAACTTTAAGTGTTACTGTCTAGTTGATTATTGGAGTGGGTACTGTTCAGTGTTGCCTTATTTCAAATCTTTTTAAAAATGTGGATATATTCCAGAGGCTAGGAATCACATCTATCTTGTACACTGGTGTATCTCTAATACCTCAGTGTATCTCTCATACTAAGCACAAGCCTGCAAAAAAGGAGCTTAGCGAATATAGTCAGCCAATTAAGATAACTTAATTAAGATAACTTGGTAACTTATAGTTACCAATTAAGAAGAACAGAAGTACCTCAAACAGCCCATATCCCAAAATTAACATTTTTATGACTTTGAAATGAATGTTTAATTTGTTCTAATTATGCATCAATTAATGAACATACAATATTTATTGAGACTCTATTTTCTGCAATATGATATATCCGAAGGGAAAACACACACTATTCCTGCCCTCCAAGAGCACATTCCCTAGTTAAGAAATGTGTCTGGTAGGCTGAAAAATGCACATCTGAAAGGAAATAATGAATCCATTATTTTGCTTTTCATTGATGGACACTTCCCTAACCTTAACTTCATTCGGGGATTGTATGACTATGTATGACTATGCTTTCAGGTCACTTACTGTAAAGTAGCTTTAAATTTATGTGAACAAAATGCATCCAGGACTTCAAGGGAAATCGGGTCAAACTATGTGTGCCAAATGGACCTCTAAACCTATGATAAAAAAAAAAAGGTGGATAAAACACTGTGTGTCCTGGAGTGGAGACGCCCAAGAGAGGCAGGAAACACAAAGAGAGAAGATCAAAGGTTATAAAACACATACTTACTTATCTGACAATTTACCTATGATTTTCCCTGCTGGTCGATGTGGGTTAGCTGACAATGAAATGGGATAAAGTACCTAAGGTTCTTAACTCTTACACAGGGCCTGAGTGGAAAAATGTTAACTTGTTGTATGTGTGTTAGAGCATATAAACTGTGTTGAAACAGGTATTAAAGTCTAGGGCCAGGAATCATTTTGAAATGGTCTTTAAGTCTATACTGTTTCTCTTATCATCTCAAATGAAATTTCTTTGTCTTTTCTGTTTTTATGTATATTCATCATCTGTTCTGCCATACTGAAGACCAGACCAAATGGCCTTTTTTGATTAATGGCATAGGGACTAATGGCTGATAAAGAAAATCATTTATTAATTGCTACAGATAGAAAGCTAAGTATGGATTTTCAGGTACAGTAGCCTGTACTAACTCTGCCCATAAGGAAGATAAGGCCTGAGAGAAAAGTTGATGGAACATTTGCAGAAAAAGATCAATGTAAACAATGTTATGGTATTCCTTAGCACGGGTGGTACAAAGGTCATATAGATTCTCAGCCAAAGAAGAAAACCATAAAAATTTCCTGAAAGGGCAAGGCTAATACTTATTTTTAAAATTAAATATAAGGTAATGCTGAAGACTTTTATATGTTCTGCCAGTGGATGTATGTATTTGATGTATTTGTGTGCCTTTGTCAAGATGAATACAGCCAACTAAACAGTTCTGTTTTCTCAGGTACCTTGTTTAAACTGTTTTGTTCTAATCTTTTTAAGATAATGACACAGAATCTCTTAAAATCCAATTTCCTGTTCATGCTCCTAAAAACCCTTGATGTTTGTCTATGATCAATTTATTCAAAAGACAGAAATTTATTTATTTATTTATTTATCACAGCTTTTCATGCATAAAACTCAAATCATTAGAAAAAGATTGAGTTAAAAGAGTTTAAAAAAATCCACCTCTTGGGAAATGAAGTTTAGCCTTAGAATGGATTCTATGGGAGATAAGGAACATGATGGTGACTTACTTTCTCATGCCCAAGCTACATTTAGAATCAATATTTAAAACTTTCTAGTGAAAATTTGAAATACAATGATCAATCATTGATTGTGGTATGAAGAAGGAATTAAAAATGTGTGTTTCATTTTGGGATTATGCCATATACATTTCCTCATGTAGGGTTCCTTAGTTCCTCAATTACTCTTCCTCTCCACCTTTCAATCAATGCTATTGAACCCAATGCTATTGAACCCACTGATCTCTGATGAGTTCTTTTTACTGGACTCCTTACTTGGCCCAAATTGCTCCTGTCTATCTCTGGAATTATAGGTACTCTGCTATGGGTCAGGACACTTGGTCACAAGCAAATATCAAGGCCAGAAAAGAATGGCCAGGAGTATTCGGGGAGAAGATAGTTAAAATCTCTGTGGTCCTTGAGAATGTACCCACTACATTCCCCTATAGGACTCCATTCTTCCCACCATAAGTAAATTCTTTATCTGGGTATAAATTCAACCACATCAGAAAGTCCCTGATGGGGACTTCCCTGTGGTCCAGTGGGTAAGACTCTGAGCTCCCAGTGCAGGGGGCCCAGGTTCGATCCCTGGTCAGGGAACTAGATCCTGCATGCATGCTGCAACTAAGAGTTCACATGCCACAACAAAGATCCCACATCCTGCAATGAAGATCCCACATGGCGCAACAAAGATCCTGCATGCCACACGAATATCTTGCACAGCCTAAATAAATAAATAAATAAATAAATAAATAAATAAATAAATAAATATATATATATATATATTTTTTTTTTAAGAAAGAAAAAAGAAAATCCCTGATGGACCAGGTAGGATTATCTGGTGGGGTAGCCTATGAGGAATACAATTTAGATCAACTCAATGAGACAGACGAGATTTCTTTCTTTCAAAACAAGAAATGGAGGTGCAGTTTCAAAGTTTTAAAACGAATTGTGAAATCATTTGAAACAACTGTTCTAAGCAGTAGGAAAGAATAAGCAGAACTAATTGGTGTTTCCTGCCTATAATCTTATGGCTTAATTTACACAGGCACTACAGCACTAACCTATGGCATAAATTTGACATACAGAATTGTTCAATATGTGCATCCACAACACCCACATGAATATTTTCATGTTACATAAACATATTGAACACATCAAACATTTAAACAAATCCAGAAAAACGTGGAGTTCAAATATCATATTGGGATTTTTTTTTTCTGACCTAAACAAATGTTGCTTATGAACAGCTGGTGAGTGGGTTATTAGGAAGGAAAGCATGGCAAAGGAAATACATGCAAGGAAGTTTTCAAGAGAACACTAAGGAGCACATTCAACTATTTGAATATATCAAATAGTTAACTTGTAAAGAAATGACTCATCTCTTCTTTGTCAGCGTCTGAAGAATTTCCAGAAAATTTCCTCAGCACTCAAAGTAGTCTTTTTTTTTTTTTTTTTTTTTTTTTTGTGGTACACGGGCCTCTCACTGTTGTGGCCTCTCCCGTTGCAGAGCACAGGCTCCGGACGCACAGGCTCAGCGGCCATGGCTCACAGGCCCAGCCGCTCCGCGGCATGTGGGATCTTCCCGGACCGGGGCACGAACCCGTGTCCCCTGCATCGGCAGGCGGACTCTCAACCACTGCGCCACCAGGGAAGCCCCTCAAAGTAGTCCTTTTTAATGGCAATAATAGGAACCATTTAGTGAAAACCTACATCATAGACAGCACTAGGCACTTTATAAATATTTATCTTGTTAATTCTCACAGGACCACTCTTTAAAAGTTATGATAAAATGCTTACTTTAGTTTTCAATTTTCAGTGAGAAGACCACAAACTAAGGGACAAATAAAAAAATACTTGATAACATTACTACAGCAATTGCCGGCTAATAGTGTGATTTCAGCTATGCCAATAAAGATACTCTACACCACAGTGGAATAATAAAACTGGGCCATTTTTATTATTCCACAAAAAACCCCCACAGTACGTGTTGTGGTAGGCTGACCCCAAAGTAGTAAGGATTTTAGAAATCATCTGATCTAATGTTTTCATTTCACAGATGGGGCAAGCTAAGGCCCAAAGAGTTTGTGTAACTTGCCCAAAGTCAAACAGTGAGTCAGTGGAGTGAATAAGATTAAGCATTATAGTTTATTAATTAAATTTGAAACGCAGATTATTTTCAATGTAGAATATTGCCCCTAAGGCTAAAATTTCTTCTATTTAAAAAAAGTAATAATTCAGATCTTCAGAAATTGTGTTTTTGCTTTGATTGATTTTTGTTTATTGTGCATGTTTGTGTGTTTGGGTGTGTGTGTGTGTGTGTGTGTGTGTGTGTGTGTATTTTGTGTTATGAAGGATCAGAAGTATCACCAAAAGATCAAAAAGGTCACACATCAGAAAAGATTCTCTTTTCAGTTTTACTGATACATTTGAACAGTTTAAATTTATTGAAATTCTCCTTGAAATCTACATGCTTCAGTCTACATATCAAAGACAAATGATATACTCTTTCTTGCCTGTATAATACTGAGTTCCTCAGCCATAAAGGAATACCAAGTGAGGTATGGTTTATTTCCTTTATAGCCAAATGGATAATTTTAAGGCTCATTAAAATTATAATTTCATTCTGAATGGCTGAATGAAGATGGTGGTAGTTTCCCCAGCTGGTTTCTTTCAGCCTCACAGTGTTACCACAAAAGCTTTATTAATTATCTGCTGAGGTTTTCATCATGATAATGTTAATCAAGGAATAACAATTTTGTTTATCAAGAAATACATGAAAGCTATTAATCTGGCCAAATGATTAAAATAAAACAGCAAGAAAGTATAGTAATATTTATTTATATATAAATGAAGTGGAAGTTAGATGGAAACTTTGAGATGGTTGATATGCTAAAAAACTTTGTTATTCTTCACAATGAAAAAGTTAAAATATAAACATCAAATTATCAATATAACTATTAATTTAGAATTAATCTTATGACAGAATATGGATATTGAGTTTGAGACTTTTTTTCCATGTAATTAAGTAATGTTATAAGCAATATGATGGCAAGTTCTAGAGTTGAGTTACTGAAATAGCATCCTGGTCCCACCAGTTACTTACTATGTGACCTTAGATAAATTACTTGAGCTTCCCATGCATCAATTCCAGGGCAATATTATTAACAATATCACTGATTTGGAGTGTAAATTAAATGTAAAGCATCTAGAATAGTGACTAGAACATAGTAAGCACTCAATAAATGCTGGCTGTAATTATTATTATTAGAAAATATTTACTGTTACACATACTAATATCTGCAAGGCTTGTATAAGTAGTTTTACAGAGATTATAGTAACAAGTGATCTACAAACCTAATGATGTTTACTCTTACTACAGTAACCCTCATTAAGTTACTAAATCAACAACAGTAAATAATCCAATTTGACTCATTTGTTACTATAATTTTTGCTAATGGCTGCAAGGAAGCTCTTTCTTTTGAACTGGACAAAAGCCCCAACCTCTAGGATACTCCAGCCTCTAGGGTATAACACTATTGAATACATAGATGAGAGTATTGATATGATAAAAATGATACCCTTAATACTACCAGAAGGAATAAATTGTCACATCTTTTCAAGAAGAAAGTTTGGAAACATATGATAATCACCTTTTGACTTAGTAATTTTACTTCCAGGAATCTACTCTACAAGAGTAGACATGCAGACAATTTACACCCAAAGATACTCATCACTGTAATATATACAATAACAAAAGTAGAGAAAATCTAAAAATCAAACAAGGCAAATTCCTGAATTAATTAAGATATATCTATATGATAGAATAATATGTAGTCATGAATAGATGTATTCATGCATCATGAATAGATCTTTTTTTTTCATTTCTCTGCCTTTAATATTCTCATTATCAATAAATCAATACTGAATACTTCTGTATCCAAGGCTCTGTAAAAGGTGTTACAATTAGTAAGAGATAGAAAATCCTGCATCAGATCCCCATTTCCTGCCCCAGAGTATTCTTACTGATTTTAAAGGAATAGGCTTTACAAGTTAGAAAATAACATGGTATAACATATGGTAGGTTTCAAGTAAGTGGCACAATACAACCCTCACTTCATCCCTAAATAATGTGCTTCAATATGATACAGTTAACTTATATGTCTTTTAAAATTAGCCATAGAACACATACTGTTATCTTATAAAGAATTCCTGGAGAAAAAAATCCTGTCTTGTCCTCATATCAAGAAAACTTATCCATTCCATTAGTGATTGGCGAGATTTTTGAGATTAAAATCTCAAAAATATTGTAAACTTCAGAATTAATCAAATTTTCCCTCTTTTAGCTTTTGGAAAACTTAGAGACATATATGTGGCCCACTATGGTGGGTATGTATTTTTTGCTTCATCTTTCATTCTGTTCTTTTATGCCCATCTTTGTTTTCATTAATTTGCCTAGACTTTAATTGGGACTGCTTTATTTATTTTATATGTCTTTGTAAACCTCCTTGATAAATATATCCTTGCTAAATATACACATATATATATGTATATACACATTACATACACATTAATAGAAGTAATGCAAGGAATTAGGAGAATGTGTCAGACAGTTTAGGCTAAGTTATGATGTCCTAACAAACTACCACAATTTTTCAATGGCTCACAAACCAAAAAGGTCAGTACTTGATCATACCACAAGTTCATCAGAATGAGCTTCAGTTAGGTTCAATATTGTCTTTATTCTAGGATTCATGCTGAAAGAGTAGCCCTGGACTAGTATACTGCAGGTCTCATGGAAGGGGGAAAAGCACAGCTCGTTGAAGCTTCTGCTCAGAATTGGTCCATATCACTTTCACACATATTTCTTTGGCCACAGCAAGTAATTTACCAAACCTGATATCAATGGGACAGGGAGGTACTCTTCCCATAGGGAGAGACCACAAATAAATGAATAGCACTATAATCTAGCCCATGGAAGAAGGAATAATTGTGCTTTGAGGTTTTTGAAGATGTCTACAGCTAGAGGACAGGATATATATATGATGCAAGGTGCTAGATGGCATTCCTCAGTTTCTCTACCTGCAAAATGGGGATGACAACATCTTTATCATGTTGCTTTTAAGAGGAAATGAAATAAAATATGTAAAATATTCAATAAATGTTGGTTCTCATTACTTTATTTTGTAGATCCTTGGGAAGCCAACAGAAGGAGCAGGAAAGTAATCATGTCAAACTGAGCTCTTGTCTTTTGTTTCCAATCATCTTGCATTTACAGTTTCCCCATCTCAATGGATGGCTAGTCCATTCTTCTAGTTGTTCAGGCAAAATCCCTGCAGTCATCATGATCTCCTCTCTTAAGTTCCACATCCAACCTACCAGTAAATTCTGTCCGCTGTCACTCTGAAACATATTCAGAACCCAATCATTTCCTACCACCTCCACTGCTACCACCCTCACCTGAGCCATCAAAGCTTTTGCCTGCATTACTGCAGTAGCCTCCCAAATACTCTCTCCACTTTACCTTTCCTCCACCAAATTCTGCTCCCAATATCACAGCCAAGTTTTCTGTAAAACACATAAATGAAATCATTCCTTGCTCAGAACCCTTCAATGATTCTGCATTGCACTCAGTAAAGACCACAACCCTTTAAATGAGCTCCAAGGCCCTACATGAGCTTATTCCCTGTTATCTCTCTGACCTCACTTCCCACTCCTCTCCACTTTGTTCAACCTCTGAACCCTTCCACATTTCAGCCATTCTTTCTATCCCTAGAATGTGCCAAGTACACTCTCACTTTTGGATCATTGCAGGCTCTTCCATGTGCCTGGAGGGCATTATCCACAGATTAACCTTGCCTCCTTCAGAGCTTTGTTCAAATGCCACCACCTCGTAAGGCCTCCTGTGGACACCCAATACCTCAGAAATCCTCCCTCACCTTATTCTACTTTGTCATTTTTCATGGCACTTTTCACCTTCTATCATCCTGTATAATGATTTGTTATATCCATTGTTTATCACCTCTCCCTGCTGGAATGTTTGTTCTATGAGAGCAGAGCTCTGTATTTGGTTCATGGATGTATCCTGAGCACCTAGAAGAGTACAGCACTCAGTAAACATTTGTTGGATTAAGGAGTGTAATATCGTGAAGATAGTATCTGCAAGACTTTGGTGAGTGACTGGGTGTGGTAGAGGGGATGTAGCACTTAGGGTTGGGGAGGAAGAGAGGAAAACAGATACTGCAAGCTTCTTAGCCTGCACTTTTGGAACTCTTTTCTTATGAAAATAGCCCTTGGTGTAGAAATCTACTGAAAAACTATCCATTTAAGGGTAGTTGAATTTTACAACTCAACCAGTCAAATTTATGCCTAACAAAAAATTACCCAATAAAACATGAATTTCATAGTTAAACCAGTTAAGTTTACATAATAGAAAGGACTGATAGATTTACCATGAGGTGTTTAAAAAATAAATAAAACTTGGAGGGGATCACTATGAAAGAACCATGCAGAAATAATTTAACTCTTTTTTTCCCCAGTTTGTGCTCCGCTTGGCCATGGAAGGAGGTGAAGAAATGGCACAACACAGTTAATCTTTAAATAATAAAATATCATATATTCTCCCCTCTCTATAATTTTCTCTCTTCCAAAATGGACAGCTTGGCTAAGGAAAGATAAGCAGGATTATGGTGCAGATTAATAATTCATTTACTATTTTACTATATAGGGATATTTAGAATAAGGTATATTATTTAATTAGTACATTAAATTTTATTATATCTACAACATATATATTATATATGTGTGTGGGTGTATATATATATATAGTATACATATGGTATGGCTCATTAGACTAGTGACAAATAGGGATTAAAAACAAGGGTCTGAAAGACTCAGATAAGAGGGAATGTGAAAGCATCTTAAAGGTAGTTGCCATGTTTCATACTGCTATACTGTTATCTGCATCAAACACAGGGCAACATACATAGTAAGAGTTTGGAAGTTATTTGTTGATAGATTAAATAAGAGACGAATTACTTGTAGTTTAAATACCAGCTATACTGTAGACTTGACTTGAAGGCCAGATGTGCTCAGAGAGACCCTAAATCATTAATCTACAAAACTGCTACAGCCTAGCTTTATTAGAGCATAAGTATCTTTTTCTTTTTTTATTAGTCACAGCAATTCTTTCTATAGCATAGCTTGCAAAGGGCATTATGTTAATCAAAGTCCTGGAAGAAAACATATTGAAACTTGCTAATTGAAGAGAGTTTAATAAAAAGGATTAATTTGAAGGTGTGGATAGGGTTTACAGGAAGAGATACAGCAAGTGATCGTGCAGTCTCCCAGGGGAGCTATCCCCACACTCTCCTCCACCACACCCCCACCCCCAGCCTGGGCCTAAAGGATCTGAGGATGGAGCAGTTACTGAAACCTGGAGAAAATAATTCTATGGTGAAGGCCACTTGTCAGGAGTTGCAGCAAATTGCCTGGAGATATAAATACCCTGACTAAATCCAACTGGAAGCCAGGGGCAAGAGAACCCATGGAAGTAGTCCATGGAGGTCCACCTCCCAGGGCACAGGACAGCCAGGAGAAGAAAGAAGGTAAACTGAATTGAAAAATGGAAAACATCAAGCACAGGTACAAATCATTCACTCCACTAAATGTGGTAAGAAGCAGATGTCACAGCAATTCCTATACTAATGCATAAAGCAAATTAGAATCATGTCTCCTTGACATATGCAAATGAACACTGACTTCATTGGAATTGTGTATATAGTCTCTAGAAAAATTTTATATACACAAGAAAATATATATTTTTATTATGCTAAAAGATTATAGAAATAGGTAAAATATGATCAATTAGAAGTCAAATGAATAAATCTTTTAAAAATTTTATACTGGAAATAGATTTTGAAACTTTCTTCTATGAATTGTTTACCACTTGTGCACTTCTACAAAAATACCATTTCCCATTAATATTATATGAATATTTTATGGCTAATTTCACAATTACAGTTCCACTAATATGTTGCTTATAATGTTTTCTATTCACAAAATTCATTTTTGTGAAGTACATTAATCTATTTTAATTTTACATTGTACGATATAAAACCTTTCTATTTGCTTTATAATCACCAGAATTTTATCCATTTTATTTGTCAACCTGTTAAGTATCGTTTGACTCACTGACAGCTTCAATTCCTCCTCAAAGTTTATTCCTTAGTTTTGTTACTATAGAAGTCTCATTCTATGAAGTGTGCTGATAAAAATATAGTGACTGCACATATACTTAAAAATAAAAACTACTGTTTGAATTGTCTTTGGTAATTTGTCATTTTCTCCCTTCTATGATCTGTACTGCAGGAGCTAAAAAATTGGAGCTAAATTTCCAAGTATCCCTGCCATTAGAATCCATCAGTGAGAGTCTCTTGCATGGGATTCTGAAGGTAAAAGAGAAACAAAACACAAAACTATTGTTTCTCCAAGTTGAGCAGCTGTGACCATCACTGGTATTTCCTATGGATCCTGCAATCTCTGGACTGCGAGAAACGAACACAGATTTAGAAGCAGGATTTCTGACTTTAAATCCTCCTACCTTTCCTATGGATTTATAAACACCTAACTTACTGTTAATAAATACTGTTCTACAAATACACGTTCTTGCTTGAAACACTTCAAGTTGTTTCTCTTTTCCTGACCTGATATGAACAGACACAAAATTTGGTTTAAAAAGGGAGAGGGCCACTGCTAAACAATAACCAAAAATATGTAGCACTGCTTGTTGGATGGGTAATAGGAGGTGAAGAAATTATCAGAGAGCCTGCAAATACAGATATGCAATAGAAAAAATATTTGGGTAAAAACTGTCACATGAGCTAATTTGGAAGGGGCACCCACTGAACACCTCCATAGAGAAGACCATGAATCTAGAGAACAGTGGTGTGCAGAAGAGTTAAAACAGCATAACAGACATTGCTACCCTTAGAAAAGCCTGCTTGCAAAGTTGGCCCCAGGCTGGTGTCTGAAAACTTAGATTTCAAGGAGGGTCCTTCTCACCATAAGAATGGCTTGCTGTGCCTAAAATATTTGTGAAGCAATATGGTTTATGCTAAATACCTGCTTTCCTTCTGGGAGACTGAAACTTTGGTACGTGCTAGGCAGAAGGTGCTTACATGACCAGTCCCCAGTGAAAATCCTAGGCAATTAGTCGCTAATGAGCTTCCCTGCTAGACAACGTTTCACATGGATTATCACAGCTTGCTGAGGGAGTTAAGCACATCCTATGTGAATCCACTGGAACAGGGCTCTTGGAAGCTTTACCTGGTTTCCTCCAGACTTTACACCATATGCCTTTTTTCTTCCCTGATTTGGCTTTGTACCCTTTTGCTGCAGTAAATCATAGCCATGAGTATGACTATATCCTGAGTCCCATTAATCCTCCTAGTAAGTCATCTAAGCTGAGGACAGTCTTGGAAATTGCCAACACAAATGGGAAATCAAGTTCCTCCCAGATTGTGTAACAGGGGCTTAATTAAGAAATTTCCCTCATTCCTAAGGTACAGAGTCTTCATGCGTCCTACCCAGCTGACTGAATCACCTCCCTGGTTATGGACCAGTGACTGCTATGTGTCTCCCATTCTTCTCCTTTCTGAATGGGCAATTTTACTGTAGTTGTCTTGTGTCTGCTCCACCATGGAGAATTGTAGAGGTGTCTTGTCTATCAGCTTCTAACCCACCCTCCTATACAGTATCTTCTTTGTGATGTTGTCCTGAGGCTCTGAAAACCACATTTCTGCTTTGCCAGCTTGTCCCCTGGCAATGCTATGCCCAAAGGGGATACTTGTGGGAGCCCAGAAGGCTGGAAAAGAAAGAAGAGACACTATACTTCCCGTTTGTTCTTGTTTCTGTCTGTGCCACACAAGCCACACTGGAAGTGGCAGTTCATTTCAGCAGCAGCAGTTGAATCCATTTTGTAGTTTTCTCCAATCCCCACAGAACCAGCTTCATTGAAGCTCCTCAGAGGCATCAACACCAGTTGAGCAATGTCCCTTCCTCAGAGGTTGGGGTCCCAGCCCTATAGAGCACCTTCCTCCAAATTTAGAGATACCAGCAGTGGTTGATCAGCATCTCTTCTATGAATTCTACATTTCAGCTTCACAGAGCCTCTTCTCCAAGCTTCTAAATGTTAATAATTCAAACCTCTTCCCTTTACTCCCTATGTCCTAGTGGTGGTAGCTACAACTTTCTGTGACCTCTTAGAATTCTTATTTTGACTCCGTTTTTCAAGGACCAGTTATTAACACTTTGTATTAAATCCTCTTTTAAAATAGCTGATGTGATCTCTGACTCCTGATTGCATCCTGTTTGTGGCAGGTATTGGGGGGACGCAGTAAAGTGGGGAAGGTAACAATTTGTCTTACAGTTCATAGGTCACCTGACCATGAAAAGCCCCACCCAGACTTAATGAAGAACACTGCATCATCTAGAGACCCTGGGCTATCAGCCTGCTGCAGTGATTGGAAAGAACTTTCTGTTGTCTCTCTTGGAGAGTGTGTAAGCTTCATATGTGGCAGGAAGTGTGAAATGGGTGTTAGGTGGGCAGAAGGGCAGACTGTGGCAGAGACCATTTAGCTGTTCACCAAACTTGTTCCCCTTTCCTCCTAGGTAAATAGCTAGATTACAGTTTCCAGAGACTTTGCTTTTAGGTGTGGTCACATGATGGCTCTGGCTCAAGCTGGGTGGCTTAACCAAGAGTAATTTATTGTCTCCCAGTTCTAGAGGCTAGAAGTCTAAGACCAAGGTGTTAGCAGGGTTGGTTCCTTCTGAGGGCTGGGAGGGAGAAGCTATTCCATGCCTCTCTCCTAGCTTCTGCTGGTTGGGACAATCTTTGGCATTCCTTGACTTGTAGAGGCATTACTCTGATCTCTGATGTCTGAATTCATGTTGACATGGTATTCCCCCTGGTTGTATATCTGTCTCCAAGTCCCCCCTTTTCATAAGGATGTCAGTCATATTGGATTAGTTAATTATGTCTACAATGACCCTATCTCCAAATAAGGTCACATTCAGAGATAGTGCGGGTTAAGATTCACCATGTGAATTTTAGGGGGACACAATTCAACCAATAACACTGACGACAAAATGTAGTGTGATGTATACCACTCCCAGGTTGGACCCATAAAAACACCCATATTATATATGCTCTCTTCCCCATGCCTTCCTCTTAGATATCAAGCTCTAGGGACCTTGAAATCCACATACTGAAGAAGCCTGGAACCTTGAGTGATGTATAGAGCAGAATCCCAAATGCCACCTCATCCTTATGCTGACTGGACTCTTTGTGAGTGAGAAACATCTGCTACGTTGAGACACAGAGGTTTCTGCAGCTATCTGTTATAGCAGCTAGCATTACCTTAGCTAACACAACTACTTTGTTGAAAGTAAACATAATACTCTTAAAGAGTATCATTATTCCACCTAGACTTTTATCTACACTTCTGGGACAGCACTTTAATAGAATAGTTACCTTATACTTATATATGCCTAATCTTCCTCTAAGCAAAGAGCTCCCAGAGGGTAGGATTTATGTTTCATTTTTTATCTCCGACACTGTCTAGCACAAGTTTTTGAATTAGCACTCAAAAATATTTGTCCAGTTGAATAAAGGAAAATAAAGGTCCAAGCAAACAGGGAAATTATATTAATACAGAGTCCATATGCATTGATTCATTGTGACTGTCAAAATTCTTAACTAATCAATTTAAATAATTTTCTTTAAAGTAAACCTATTCATTTTAATGAAATTTTCCATTCAGAAGAGTGAAGATGATTCATGCCTAGAAAGCCTAAGGAAAATGATTCTAAAGAATTTCACCTGGTCATCAGACCACAAAGCTGATGAATTCATTGAGAATATTTAACACTGAAACGGGGACAGACACGTGCACAGACCCAAAAGTCACAGAACATAAGCCAGAGAATCAAACGACAGATTTCTTGAGTAAATAGAAAAAAAGAAATATTATGGACATTTGTAGAAAAGCACTGGTGAAATTTCCTGAAGGAAAAAGTAATGTTTAAACTGCAGTTGTTTCTGAACTTAAAAGTAAACTGTCAGTTCTTCAAACTGGTGGTTACCGGTCAGGAGAGGAAAGCGGGGAGGGGCAAGACAAGGGTAGGGGATCAGGAGGTACAAACTATTAGGTATAAAATGAGCTATATTGCACAACATGTAGCAAATATTTTACAATAACTATAAATGGAATATAACCTTTAAAATTGTGTCACTATATTTTACACCAGTAACATACAATATTACATATCAACTATAATTCAAAAAAAATTTTTTAATAAATAAACTGTCAGTTCTTAGTGAGAGTTTGATATTGAGAAGCACTAAAAAAAAGTCACTAAAAACACTATTCTCTGTATGAGGAAGGATTACATTTTACAGTCATCTGAAAAAGTAAAAATTCCAGAAATTTTGGCAAAGGGAAAGATATTGTATTTCTCCATAAATTAGCGTATTGAAAATACCTTTAGGAACTTCTCAGCTTTATGTATGAAAAAAAATGGTTGAAGTGAAAACCAACTTGAACCCCTGCATTTCTAGAGAATGCAAGGATGCTATTTTAATACATTATATAGTTAGCTGCTAGCAGGTCAGCATAAATCACCCATTTGTTTTGAGTATTCCAGGTACTTAGAAAGAGAAATGTGTTTAAAGTCATCAAATTTACTAATCTAAGACATTTTTCCCTGGTTATCTGGTGAAATGCAGTACTAATTGGAAGACTCATGTTGGCCTTCCACTATGTAATCATGGGTTTTCAACACGAATCTAGGAAATTGAGTTTCTGAAAATAGAATAATAGAATGATGTCTTTCGTTCAGATAGATAATGTTGACAGGAATGACTTTCCAAGTAACCATTTTGATGGAAATTATTGAATTGCACCCAAGCTAAGTAATTGCAAAAAAAATTCATTTGCCACAATATAAGTTAATATTTATTTGTGATAATAGTACAAAAATAAGGATGATAAGGTACAAGAAAAAGAGAAAAGAAATGTTGAATGTAAAATATCAATAGCGTACTTTTAGAAAATAATTTTAAAAGATAGGGAATTGAATGTGAATACATGGAAATTATATAGATTTAAATGCAATAGTATAATTTAGATACAGGAAGTACAACACTATATCTGGAAGCCAGAGTTACTATTCCTTCTCTTAACTGGGCAAACCAGAGTTACCACCTTATCTCCTTTTGAAGTGAAAGAAATCCCAGGAGCTGAACACATAGGAGTCAGCAAATATTTATTCAGTATTCACAAGAAATGAAATGCTAGAAGGGACTTTGGAGAAAGAAGATTCTTTATGAAAGGGAATAATCCAGCTGGCTCTAGATTCCTGAAATTATCAAAACAAAGTACCTCAATAAATAAATTTAAGTAAAGTTCAGTAAAAATTTTTATGGACAATTTCAGCATGTAAGAGACCTTCTGCAAGTCACTTAAGCTCTCTGAACCTCAACTTTCCTTTCTGTGAAAGGGGAAAATAACGGCTAATTGCTGGAACCCGTGAAAAGTACAGGAGCGAATATATGCACATCCTCCAGAATAACTTTCTTTGTAGAATGCCTTTTGGTTTAGAGTACACAAATTTCATGGAATGTACATATTTCTCAAGATAATGCTTTTGGCTGACGTTTACAAAGAAACAATGTAATGCTCAAAACTCACTACACTTTTAACAAAATAATGTGTAGGAAATATCTCTAATTACCTTCCAAATACAATTGTTAGACCATCAAAATCACATGTAGACCTTTTGAAAACAAGGTGTCAACAAAGGAAATATATAGTATGCTTCCAAACACATAAACAACTGTATGGGAACCAATATATTGATTGGTGATCAATAACTGACAGTTTAATTATTTTGCTTCTTAACATGGTTGTGTGTAACTCACACATAAGCAGTCTACTTTGTCTTCTTTACCTTTTAAGAAACTGAATGGGGGCTATGAGTGGAAAAGAAACACCTTAAAATAGTTCACATTTTTAAAGAAAGGGGACTAGTCTACCAGTCAGTACTATCGTACAGAGTATCAGATTTTCATGATTTTGTCACTGACATCAAGCAGGTGATGACTATATATCCAACATAACTGCCACTTAGTAGGAGATCAAAATATGTGAAGACTCTTATAATAAACCATGATAAGAAAGAGAAACCAGATCCTTTATCACCGTATACTTTTGAGAATGTTGTTGTTAAACACAGTATAATAAAATACTTATCTACCAGAACTGTCATTAAAAGAAGTTCATACTCAGAATTACAGTATCACTATTTTAAATCAAATATACATATTTAAAACGTATTTTTGATTGTTCAAAAGTTTTACTTTGTCAGAAATGTTTTAAACTGTTTTCAATATTTTTTGACGGATGTGTGTAAAACACAAACACATGTGCTCTTTTAATTGTCTGGAAAGAGTTTGCATTCATGCAGAGCTGCCACATTTTCGTTTAAGACTTCCAATCTGTTGCCAACTTTTATTATTCTTTTGTATCTGCTGTGATTGCCAAGCATCATATCAATAAATAGAAACTCTCTTAGAACCATACAGTGCTAAGAAAAATGAAGAAGCTAAACAGGGTCTCTGAGGATGCAACCACATTACAGTAGTTTTCTATTTTTGTGGAGATGCTAAGGACCATTTATCATTTAGGTTATAACTCCATTCACTTATTTGTGAATACCTCAAGAAGTATTTTGTGATATTTAATCTATTTGTAATACTTAACGATACTGATATTATGGAACAGTGCTTAAGTTTTGAGCCATCTATATTTGAATTAATTTCTGATTATTTTTAATAACTAAAAATCAGATATTTTTCCTTTCTGTACAGATACCATTTTTATTTAAAACTCTTATGAAAGTAATATGAAGAAACATAGCTTGAACCATATCCAATGAAAGGAAAGCAGAAGTAGAAATGTGTCCTCAAGAGATAAAAGATTATAGTCAGTTGCAGTATGAACTCCAATATATTAGTTTATAAGCCCCAATATTCTGTAGCTTCCACACTCAGTCATCTCTACTCTCTCTCTCCATTGATATAATTATCTTTTTGCTTAAAATTGGCCATTTTGAAGTAATAGAAATAAATGATAGCATTTTAGAAATGATGTGTCACTTAGAGACTATTGAGGTAAAATTCTTATTCATCTCTGTATTCCCAGAATGTATTCCCAGCTTCCCACAGTAGGCATTCAAAGCATATTTTTGTATAAATATATCAACCAATCTAGCCCACTGTTTCCCAACTTTTTTCACATTATAGAATACATGGGAAAAGATCATTTTGTACGGCACTCTTGGGTAAATGGATCAGGCTACTTAAAGCAAAAGGTCACTGGCCCAAAGACTCTGGCCAGCCTAGGTGTTGTCCTGCTGCCTTGAGTGGCAGCACAGGGACTGGAAGCCAAATGTACTGAATTGAGATCCATTGGACGATGCCAATCCCAGCTGCCCTGAAAAAATTAACACCACTTCCAAATCAGGCTGAAGTTCTAAAGCCTAGCTCTTAATTTGTTCTGAAGAAAACTTCATCAAAAACACTTGAATAAGGTGTATTTTTTCCAAAATAGTATTTTTAAAGTTACATATTTGTTTTGTTTTCCTGTAGAAATGAGTCTTAATTACACCCAAATATATATGTAGCAATAACATGAAATCAGAGACAATCTCTGGCATTTGCTTGTAGATGCTATATTGCCTTTGATATCTCCGTAGCCTATAGAGGTATATGACTACTATTTGACTTTTGGGTATCTGGTACACTATCTAGATGTTTCATGAGATTCTGCTTTCATACGCCAGGGTCATTTTCAAGACTTTAAGTAATTACCCATATTAAGTAATTCAACCTGTGCTCCATGATTTCCTTAGCACTAAATTCTGGGTCCTCACTGGATTTAAAATGGAAAGAAAGACAATAAATGGGTGGGAAAATAACACTTTTGGAAGTCTATGCAGCATGAGTGCCTTTTATCTTCTATCTTCTTTGCTCCATTAAGGATGAAACACCTCTTTAGGGCAATAATCTTGGGCTGAAATATTTCATGTTCTCTTTGGAATATTTTTGTTCAATTATCAGAAACATCAATTTATCAGCCAAATAAACAAGTTCCCTTGGTTAATATTCATCCTACTTCATTGATGAACAAGGTGTAAGTCATCGTTACCCTGAAAAGACTCTTAACATAAGGGTGTTCCCTGTATTATGTTAACATTTAAATGTGCTTCCTTCATAGAATCATCAAAGACAAAATCAACACCAAAAAATGCTGTCAAGCTTGCTGAGCAATCGTGAAATTACATGTGCGTGTATGGAGTGCAGCTCTTACATAACAGGAAATTATCTATCAACTATAACAACAGAATATTGTGGCAAGTGTGGGGATAAAGTGAATATAAACCAGCCTGTGAAGGGAAAAATATATTCATTAAAGAACCAGTGGAACATCTCGGATCAGCAAAGTTCTGACTCACATTGCAAAAGAGACCTTCCTAATTCTCATACTACATCCTTCTCCCTGGGTCACTAAAAATCAAATCGAGTAGATCTTCCAAGGACTTAATAGAGCATCTCATTTCTTTATTTAATAAATAACACTGGATATCTACTAATTATTTCAAGATCTATTAAAAAACAAAGTTTATGCCTTCATAGAATTTGCATTCTAAATATACAAAATGCCTGAAAATGCTATGAAGAAAAAAAAGAGGGGAGAGATAGAATGATGGAGTCAAGGTACATTTTTCGATGGGGTAGCCAAGGAAGATCTCCTTACAAGGGGGAAGTTTGAGGATCAAGGAGAAGGTATAAAATGACTGTCTGGGGAACTGAATTGGTAGAAGCAGGAAGGTTACTGAACAACACTGAGGAACCACCTCAAATCTGTGATCATTTTAAACTGTGACCAGTCAGTATGGCCATGGATTATTCTCTAGCTACACAGAGCTGCTCAGGTACAGGTGGAGAACAGGCAGAAAGATGGATTTCATCAGGTTTGGGGCAAGAACTTCAGGAGAAAGAAGCAAGGAAGCTGAGGGTGATTTCTATGACTGATCTTAGAACCTGACACAATGAAATGAGGTTGGGATGGTATGATGGAGAGTGAAAAGGAGATTGGGCAACGGTTTAAAATTCCTGGTGTGGTTGAAGTGAACTTGGAGTATTGCCTAGAGACCTGATAGATAACTTGAATTCTGTGCCAGAAAAGGCCTTAAGAAAGTCAGAAACTCATGCTAACTAAACACGGCAATAAAGTCTTTCTCCTGAGTGCCTAGTCAAGCTCTCAGGAGAAACAAGCAAACAAAAGAAACAAAACCAAAAAATAACTGCTTTATCCAGAGAAACCCAACCATGATCATTGCTTTTTGTCTCCTAGTGACTGGTGTTGGTGAGTTTAAAATACATATGTAATAGCCTCACGCTGCTAGAAACTGAAATCAAAACTTTACATTTTGGGCTTCCCTGGTGGCGCAGTGGTTGAGAGTCCGCCTGCCGATGCAGGGGACGCGGCTTCGTGCCCCGCGGTCCGGGAGGATCCCACATGCCGCGGAGCGGCTGGGCCCGTGAGCCATGGCCGCTGAGCCTGCGCGTCTGAAGCCTGTGCTCCGCAACGGGAGAGGCCACAACAGTGAGAGGCCCGCGTACCGCAAAAACAAACATACAAACAAAACAAAACAAAAAAAACTTTACATTTTGATTGATTTCCAGGTGAAATTCAACAGTGAACCAAACTAAAATATTCCATTTATCTGCATTCTCGACACAGATAATTTTTCTAGGTGAGTTACTTTCTTTTTTTTCCTAATCCTGATGGTTGGAACCAGACTAAAAACTCATTGCCTGTTCTACATCACCTACCAAAATCACCTTTTTCTGTGATTATTCGATCCTAACAGTGGCAGTTTGCTTTCTCCCTCCTTTTCCTTCTTGTATATTTTAAGTCCCTTCTCAAGTTTCATGTTTTGAAAGATAATTTCAATGTCTAGATTTTCTCAGCAAGTGGGGGAGTGACTCTGAAACTACTGAATAAAAATTACATATGCTTTCTCGACCTCTAATTACAGTTCTGAATATAAAGATTTATGAAAGTATTCTCAAGTTGAGTGAGATATGTAAGTACATTGTAATGACAGTGAGTCAGCTCACCACATCTACCCTCGAAAGCTACTTTGAAATTAGACGTTCGTCCAAAAATTGGACGGATGTTCTGCTCATTATGGATGAGACTAACTAAACATATGAGTGCAGGGTTCTATGTACTCCAATCACAGTGGGTTAAGTCTCATCAGAGTATGATATAATTGTAGCCGAGAAAGATGTGCTCTAATCAGTGCGTTATTTCAGGCCTAAAGAAAAACTATGTAACAGAGAGATATACCCTGGAACCCCAGCAGTGACTCTCACCACCCCGCAACCGCCTGCCCTGTTGCAATATCTGACAGCAAAACAGTGGAAATTTACCCTGAATTTAAAAGGCAAACACTAAAAGCAAACACACATATAAGATAAAAGAATTAAGGCCCCAACTACCTTGTATACATAGTTGCAGTGGTGGTCTCCTTCACCTTTTATGAGAAGCATCTGTACCCTTGCAGCAACAAAGCTAGTCCTAATGAAGCCTTTTCCATTTTACAAAAGTAAACCTATGCTAGTTTTTATAAAATATTTTTTATGATAAAACAAAACAATGTATAGAAACAATAGAAAATCATATAGTAGGCATCCACTATCCAGACTGACGTGACCTTTTTGTGCTCCTTTATCTCCCTCTCATTCTCCCTCTCTTTCTCTCCCCCGAACCCTGCTACCCTTTCTCTCATCTCTTTTTCCTCTCTCGAACATTGAATCTTGGGACTTCCCTGGTGGTCCAGTGGTTAAGACTTCACCTTCCAATGCAGGGGGTTGCAGATTCGATCCCTGGTCAGGGAGCTAAGATCCCATATGCCTCCCGGCCAAAAAACCAAAACATGAAACAGAATATTGTAACAAACTCAATAAAGACTTTAAAAATGGTCCACATAAAAAAAAATCTTAAAAAAGAAAAAATAAAATAAAATCTTCTTCTCTCTCCTTGCAAATATGGCCATCCTCTTTCCCTCTGTTTCCATTTTCCATACTCAGAAATAGTCTCCTCCACCCCAAGGTTGTTATCCATTATTCCTCTGTTATGTTTTTGTTCATTTACTACTTATGGATTCCTCCATAAACAATTCGACCTATTGTTTTGTGTGTTTTTCAAATATGATCAATTATATCAGATTGTATGTATCCTTCTGCAACTTAACATATTATTTTTGAAATACACGTACACATATTATGGAAATATATAAAAGTGCTATGGACTGAATGTTTATGTCCCTGCAAATTCGTATGTCAAAGTCCTATAGTCCTCAGTGTGATAGTATTTGGAGTCATAGCCTTTGAGAGTTAATTGGATTTATATGAGGTCATGAGAGTGGAGCCCCCATGGCAGGATTAGTACATTTATAAGCAGAGACCAGGGAGCTTGTCCTCTCTCTTCATCATGTGAGAATACAGCAGGAAGGCAGCTATCTCCAAACTAGGAGGAAGGTTCTCACCAGACCCCAGATTTGCTGGCACCTTGATCTTAGACTTCCCAACCTTCAGAACTGTGAGAGATAAATGTTGTTGTTTCAGCCACCACTAGTATTTTGTTACAGCAGCTTGAACTAAGACAGAGAGGAATACATTTCTATCGAATTCATTCATTTTAACTGCTGTAGTATAATATTCCACCTTACGAACAAATCATCCTGTGTTCACTCATTCCTTTTTGAGAAGGGGTGCCAGGTTTGGCATTCTACTTCTTATGGACAATAATGTTATTTCTACATTTTTACTCTTATAAACAATGTCATAGTAAACATCCCTGAACCCATGAATAAATTGGTTGAAGACAGACACCAGAAGAGAAACTGCTGGGTTGAAGTAAATGAATATCCCCCTATATTAAGTATCATTAAATGCTGGATTTAAGTGTATGAACATCTTATACTTGGTATTCTAAAATTGCTCTCCAAAGGGTTTGTAATTGATACTCTAACAGCAACAGCTAAGGGTTCCTGTTTCCCCCCATCTTGACTATTATGGTTATTATTATTAAATTTTCCATTCTGTTGGAAATGAAAGGGTATCTCATAGTTGTTTTACTTTGCATTCCCTTGGCTGTTAGTGAAGTCCAGCATTACACTTCCCTAAGCAATGTATTAAGTAGTTCTATAGAATAGTTACATGGGATGGCACATCAGGATATTATGCTTCTCCTGTTGTTTCATTATGTGAGCACTACGAATGGTTCCGGGTAGAGGAGAGAGGTGGTCATAGTCTCTGAACTCCAAGTCTTAGGGGATGTTGACTAAATGAGAACCTGAAGAAAGGAATGAAAATTTAGTTGTGAAGAGTCCCTCAATTCCCCTAACAACCTCAAAGGGCTTGCATGACCATGTGAATGGTCTTTAATAAATTTAATTTCCAGGTTGTACAGAAGTGAACTATTACAGCTGTCTTGCTTGTACAACAAAGACTAATAATTAACTCATAGCTACATATGGGTGACAATAAGCCTGATGTTACCTAGAGATTCCTGAAGAGGACAATGGGCTTTTACAGTTTATCAAGGCACGGCATAAACTAGGCTGTTGGTCTATATCAGTTACCATCAAGCCCCTGCCTCGGCCTCCAGCTCAATTCTGAAGAATTTCCTTTCTTATTAAAGTCAGCAAGTATGTATGATGTAGGAACATGGAATGGACTCCCCTCTTGCATCAAAGCAAATCTTCTTAGCTTCATATCTTATTTCAGCCACTGCCACAGAAACCAGGCATGTAACAGAGGGGCAACCTGACCACATCTTACATCAGGCTTGGCGGCGGGGGGGGTTCTTTAGCTTTCATCCAGCCAGGGGCTTCTTTGATACCACGTTGTAGGACACCTGAGGGAACCCACTTCTTACTCATGCACTCGCATCTTGGAATGCAGAGGAGCTGACGATTTATTGGGCAGCGCTTGACCAATGGGGATGGGATCCAATGGATAAATGCTTCTGTCTTTCTTTCCCCAGGTGAACTCTCTTGACACATACTTTATAAGGATCTAGGAACTAGTCTTATCTTTAAGGTAGATAAACGTTGGGGAATCCAGCAAAGCCAACTATGAAGGTGATGCAAGTGAGATAAGAAGAAAACCAGGAGAGGGAAAGGAATCATTGTGGGAGCAAATTCTTAAGGAGGCAGGAATGAGATGCAGTACATAAGTGGAGGGGATGGCTATAGATTGGAACAGGGGAGTGCGTCCATTGTATGACGATGAAAGTTAAAATGTATGAGGTAAATATGGTAGCAGAAGGATAATGCTCTCTTCTGATTCATTAATGCATTCGGGAAAATTTAAAGTATTGTCATCATCTAAGGGTTAGAAGAAGAGGTGAGGTTTTCAAAGTTTGAGAAGAGAAAACATGTGTAATAGTTGATGAGAAACAGAAGTCCTAGAGAGGGAGTGAAGTGATTAGGGAAAGAAGTAGAATTAGTGGCAACATCTACCTTCTTGATATATTTCCCATGCACTATCCAATTTAAAAAAGACATTTTCATAATTATTACAATTTTAAATCCTGCATTCTTAGAACATATTAGGCTACTGCAGTGGTTCTCAAAGTGAGAACCCTGGACCAGCACATCAACATCACCTGGAAACTGGTTAGAAATGAAAATACTGAGGTCTTCCCTAGATCTTCTGAATCTGAAACTGGGGTGGGGTCCAGCAATCTGTGTTTTTAAAAGCCCTCCAAGGGATTCTTATGAGAGCTAAAAGTCAGAATCCACTAGCTACCGTATGTCCTTACTCAATTTACCTTTACACAACTTAACTGTGTATATTTGATTTATAAAAGTATTCTTTTATAATAAAAATGCTACAAGATGAACACAAACTTTCTTTTTAGAGTATGTTAACATCTAGAGCCACCCACTTTCTTTAAATTATAAAGTCAAAATATTTAATAGAACACCAACTATACTACTTTTCAACCAAAGCTATTGTAACTACTATGATTTGAGTTTGAGGCATTCCAAAATCTTATAAAATGTAAAAACATTTTTTCTATATGTGTTAACTGATGTACAGCCTAATTTCCTTATTGCATTTTTAAGAACTGACAGCTGTTGCTTCACATTAGATCACAACATTGGAATTAATTCTGGATGTTAATGAGGCATACATTTGCCCAGATTTTACACTGATATTTTATATTGGAATTGAAATGAATTTATTTTTAAAAATGATGATACTGAACATTTCCTTCTATTATTTGACCTTTTGTTATGCTAAATTACTAACCAATTTATATGTGTTTTCAATGCCATCAATATGCTTAAGAACAAAAACAATTAGGCACATTCTACAAAATAAAAAGAACTGTAAAGTAAATAAGACATTTTTATTACCATTGAAATGCATGTTGAAAAGAATCTTTATTTCAATAGCTTGACACTTAAAGGCATAATAAAGGTGCAGCTCTATTATCAGTAGTTATTGATGAGAAACACAAAAGTATATGAATCTAAAATACCCATTTTATCAATCTCAGTAGAGTGGTTTCAATGTGGGAGTTATTTGGCTACTACATAGATTATCTTGAATATAATATACAGCATACAAAAGATTTCTTCTGCCAAGAACACCTCCCACGGTACACTGTAAGGAAACGCCCCCTGTATTTGGTCAGTAATGAAAAAAACAAAATAGTGCTTGATATCACAACATCATCAATGATCCCCAATTTCTTACCATCTGGGGACTGCTACAACCTAGTCTATCTCCTTCAGTGTCTGATGCCCACTCAGGAATTATTTGCCACACATTTTAGGGAAGTCATCGTCAACATAATCATTGTAAAGATATATTAAATATTGATTTCTGTACAAAATGAATAAAAGAAACATGTTTTTTGTCTTCTTTGAGTAAAACAAAAATGAGGACTTTTCACTGCATTTTGCTGGGCTTTGTTTCATATTATTCCTGTGTTCCCTTCCTCTTTTTTTTTTTGTCTAACTGTTTTTATGACATTCTAATATAAAATAAAGTTTAAAAAAGACCAGGATGATCTGACACAATATCTGATTTGCTACAAAATACTCCTGTGGTGGGCATGGAGCAGAAATGGGAGGATATAAATGAAATAAGATTTGACATTTATTGATAACTGTTGAACCTGGATCAATGGGTCCATAGAGGTTCGTTGCTTTTTTCTTACTACTGAATATGTTTGAAAGTTTCCACAAGAAAAAGTGAAAACCAACTTTAATCACATTTAATTTTGTTTGGGAATTAAGAACTTTAATGCAATCTTTGAAATAACTGGAGGCATACTGGAGTGTTGCAAAACAAAGATTGAGAATTAATGTTGAAGCTTGTGGGACAAATTTTCACAGTAAGAATTTTTTAAAATATCTTTCTAGAGATTGATAGGGAAACAGCACCAATTTTCTCATCACTTTCAATTGGTGGTAATTATGAATAATTCCCAAGTCTCTCCAGGGTGTTTCTGGTGTGATTTGACATCTGAACTGAACCCAGTCTCAGATACAGCCAGTTACCATGGAAAATAGCTCAGCTCCAGCCTGAGATTTTGCTGTCTACACAGGCATGTTCTTAGACAAGGCATGGGTGGGTATAAAGCATAGTGGAATGAGATGACAGAATTTTGAGAGAGAAATACACCAACGAGCTCAATAACTGGATGAAATCACAGAGCTTTCACAGGTATCCTACAAAAGCGTACTATACACAGACTTTAGCGACAGCAGGCCTGTGTGTGAATTCCTTGTCTGTCTCTTAGTTTCTGTGTCACCAGGGATAACTTACTTTTCCTCTGAAGCTTTGTCTCTGTTTCTGTTTTTCTTTCATTTGTAAAATGAAGATGATAATACATATCAGAAAAAGGTATTGTAAGGATTCAGTAATATTTGTGCATGTAACATTCCTGAAACATACTAGACAATTAAGCAGATGGTAATGATTCATCCTAACATGTATTACATGCCACTATAACTGAAATCAACTAAGCTCTGATTCCCTGACATTCATGGATGCAAGTGATAGGAAAAGAGACACCCTATTCCCACATATGACTGTGCAAATTCCAACTATCCCTTCAGTGAGACTTTGTTAACCAGAGGTTCAACCAGACAGGTTCAGACCTGGCCATGGTAACATTGTCTGGAAATGCAGCTTTTGGATGGTTTGGTTAAGTAGAAAGGGGAAAATCCTAATGGGAACACTGGACATCTCTCTAATATTGATAAATCTAGACAGATTAAGGAGGCGCTGGATGGCAGACAACACCTATCTTAGACTGTCATGGAGCTATAAGGCAAATATTTTGTTTTATGGGGTTTTTTTTTTAATACTGAAAGAAGACCTACTTACTTTAGACAATAAGAAAGTAGATGGTAATCTTGGTGTGAATAATTTTTGCTTACACCTTAAGAGTGTCTTGATTGTTGTCTACCCAACACCTAATACTGACATTTAGATCTTATCCATTTATTCATTGATCAAACAATTACTAAGTGTGTACTAAGTTCTAGGCACTGCTCCAGGCGCTGAGGATACAGCAGGGAATGAAGTAAAGTTCCCTCATAGAGCTCATATTCTGGAAGCAAAGGCAAAAAATCAATGTTGGGAGTTTGGTATTAACTACACACACTACTATAATGAAAATAGATAACCAGCAAGGACTTCCTGTATAGCCCAGGAAACTCGGCTCAGTATTCTGTAATAACCTAAATGGAAAAAGAATTTGAAAAAGAATAGACACTTGTATGAGTATAACTGAATCACTTTGCTGTACACCTGTAACTAACACCTCACTGTTAATCAACTATACTCCAATATAAAATTTAAAAATTTTTTAAATTAACCATCAGAAAAAAATCAGTGTTTTCTAAATTAATGGGTACTTTAAGAAGCCCCTCCAAAACAGGCTCAAAACTCCGCAGAAAGTAAGCTGGAGCCTGTTCAAGACCCAGCTTTCTGCACTATCACATGAAAAGAATAATCTTTGTCTGAAAGATTATTTTCCAGCAGAATTTTCCCAATGCCTAACTGTATGATTAGATTTTGAGCAGAATTCTCACTTGTTTAGTAAATCAAGATCATGTATTTCAGGTACCTACATAAATAAGTAAACCCCTCGACCACTACCTTTTTTAGTGTAATTCATCTAGATGCCAAAATTTTGCTAAATATACATTTAGGTTTGTTGCTAAATAAAATGTACATGATCAGAAAAATGTGAGAAAGTTAAAATAGACCTTCTTTTAATTTAAAGGTGATAACTATTTGAAATCAATATTTACATAGTCACTAGTAAATATAAATAATAGTAATTGTTAATATATATGATATTTAATTACCAAGTAATAGGTATTGTTTCAAGCACTATAGATACATAAACTCTCCTAATCCCCACAAAACCCTATGAAGTAAAGACTCCTATTATCTCCATTTTATGGATGAAGAAACTGGGGCACAGATGGGATTAAGTTATGTGCCCGAGCTAAGTAAAGGGATGAATCAGAGTTTGAACCTAAAGTCTGTGCTTATAGTCACATTATGTATCCTCTAAGAAGATAAACAAGTACATTTCAACTGGTACATCCACAGATCGTAAAGGAAGTACATTTTAACTTTAATGTGATAACAAAACAAAATATGTTTATATTGGCTTCTCTGACAATGACTCCTTGGTAGATGTTGTTTTACATGTACTCTTAAATTATTTAAGTGGCTTTAGTAAACTGCTTCAGATTTAGAATTTGCCTAATTATTGAGTTTATTTTGAAAATTGATAATGCACTCTAATCTAGAAACTTGTTTTTCTTATTCAGAAAGGAAGAGAAATTTTATTGAGCATGTATTGTGTGTTTACACTAAATTACCTTATCTCATTTAATCCACAAAACAGTACTGAAAAATAGGCACTGTTCCCTGTATTTTATAGAGGAAGAAAATGAGACCCAGAAATATCACAGAACTTGCTCAAGATCATACAACTATTAGTTAAAAGGTCTGAGAGCTAAACATATGTCTTATGCTTTGCCTGAGTTTTTGAATCAAATAAATTTTAAACTTTGGTTATATTTTACTTACATATATTGTATTATAACTACACAACTGTTGCAAATTTTTACCAATACACAGTTACTCAATACTAAGGCATCAGAATTACACAGAAGAAATCTATGATCTTACAATTATGTTACGCTGATTATTTGAATCCTAAAAACATAAAGATGAGCGTTTTGCAATTACATTGTGCATTTGAGGGTGGCCCTTTGTATGATGTTTGACTCCCCAATTTTTAAAAATATGTTCTAGAAAATACTAGAAGTGTTCTAACCTCTCAACATGTTTCCAGTCAGCATGGAAATAATTTGCTAGGAGTTTTGGGGAAATGGTCATTTTCATAATTCAAACACATAACTCAAATACAAACTTCTACATCCCACTAAATATTGAACAAAATGAATGAATTGATGAGGCTTTTTTCTTATTTGAAGTCAATAAAACTGGCATCTCCTGACTACCAGTTATATTCCCTAGAAGATTCTAGCATGAATGAAATTAAGCTCAGAGTTAGAAGATTCAGTTTCTCATTTCAGTTCTGCTGCTAGTTGGCTCTATGACTTTGGGAAAATATTTCAGATATCTGGGACTCAGTATTCTCCTCCATAAAAGGAAGGAGTTAAATAGCAGATTTGAGGGTTTCTTTCATTCTATACTGCCTGCAGTTTACTTTAGTTTTCATTTTGGAAAATTATCATGCTCAACTTCCTGTTGAAAATGTATTTGATATAATGTGACCAGATCTACAAAATCTATGTTAGTCTGTCAGATTAGCTTCCTACTCAGTTCTATCGAAATATTACATCTGTAAAAACGTATCCCACAGATATACACTACAAGAACGTATGACGTATATTAGAATGTGCAAAACAAGAACACTGTTTAATTGCCTAAGCTCCATTTGCTCCTTCCCCTCTCCCTCCTTCATCCCTTCCTTCCTTCCTCCCTTCCTCCCTCCCTTCCTTCCTTCCTTCCTTTTTTCTAAAATAGTTAAGTATCTACTCTGTGGCAGGAACTGAGAAAACCCTGAAAATTTATATATAGTTAAAATTCACCACATTTTGTGCTTTTATCTGTAGTTCTTTTCCTTCCTGCTAGAATGTAAATTCCAGGAAAGCAGGAATCTTAGTTTTGTTCATCGATGATCACTGGTGATACTTTTATTCTATGCTTTAGTGACATTTCTTAAATAACTGCTCTGAGCTTTCTCTATTAGTCTCCTTGTTCCTGGCAGTTTCAAGGATGATTCACACACACCAATAACTTCAGGGTACCTGGTATTATCCAGAGTCAGAAGTCCTTCCCCATGCTTGCCTTTCACACAGTGAAAATTCTTGGCCATTTATCTCTTTTTTCTTTTCTTCATGAGTTTATCTACCAAATCACCATTTTTCATTAGTTGGTGATTCTTAATGTTTTGAAGGTCATTATTCCTCCGATTAAAATTTGGGGTAATATCCTTTGAAAATGCACATATTCATATACATTCACAAAAATTTGGCATTTGATTTCAGGGGTTTCAGTGAACCCCAAAAGCCTCAGAACCATGGAACCACAGTGTTAGGAAGTTCTGATTTAAAAGTATGGCATGGTATAGGTAAAGACAAATGAAGACAACAGAAAGAGTTTTACACACACACACACACACACACACACACACACACACACACCAGAAATCTACAGTATGTTATTTTCATTTTCTCAAACTTCTACTTCTTCAGTAATGCAAAATTAACCCATGACAAACGTAAAATCACTCAATTCATGGTTCAACTTGTATACCTAAATAGTTTGGAAGCAGTAACTATTAACAATTACAGTAACGTTTATATTCACAGCTGCTCTGATTGATGTGAGATTCATTTGTAGTTGTCCATGTATGAAAGTGATATTGTATAAAGAACTGTTCTCTGTTGTACCAAATCCATTTAGTTTGAAGCTGTTTCCTTCAAAACTCCTTTGTCAGATACTGAAAATGCTTCTAGTGTGATTCAGACTGATACTCCAACTGATATTCCTGATAAGAATTACAATAGGAACAACTTAGTTACAAAACAATAAGGCACTCCTGTTTGTTCAAAGTGCCCTAATGTTTCCATGGTAACTTTCTCTGCTGTTTCCATGTTCAACCTTCCCCACCCACTAATGATACTGTGAAATTTGTTGATTTATTAGTCATCCTCCTTTTCCTTATTTTATTGGCTTTTTTTTTCCTTTTACTCTTCCCTCCTTCCGTGTCTTCCATGTCCCGACCTCATCCTCACATATCTCTTTCCTACTCTGATATGTATTGATATTTGTCCCCCTTCTCAGTCTCTAATATCATTTCTTTTGTTTCTGTTTTGGAAACAGTGTTCAATTTTCTACGATATATATATAGATACAGATTCCAGTAGAAGTCCAATTATTTTCAAACCAGTTTAACTGGCAAAATGACACTTCATTCATGAAGTCAGATTGTCATGTTGCTAGGACAACTGCAAACATGATAAAGCTCAAATCCTTCCTCATGGAACACTACTCATGTTGTCATGACAACCTATAAAACTCAGTTTGTCATTTCTATACGGAAGATCTGCATATACTTTGGTTAAAATCAGGAACATTTGACAAATTTCTGTAAATTTTTACACTTCAGATTCACTTCAAACTTCCAAACTAAAAGTAATCAAATCTGGTAGCAGTTTAGAATATGAGGATTTTTACCATTCTACAGAGTCAAAAAGTGATATGGAATATATAAAGCAGTGGAAGTTATGACTTATTGTGATCTTTTAAAAGCTACTGGTAACTTGTTTTGCCTGATTAATATTTGAAATTTGGGTGTGTAATGATGAAACCTGTGGGTCCTTACTATCTATATAGTAGTGGAGTAAGTTCTGAATCAGTGGTACCTATTTCTTAAATCCAGTGATCCTTCAAATCATAATACATAATGAACATTAAATGTTAAAAAAAAGGAAGTTTTGATAAGAGTGAAATTTTATTGCTCTGCTAATTGTGTCTCTCTCTTCTAAAAGGTTTCAATGATTCATTGATTCAGAAGGCTTTACATGCCCTTTTTTGTGATCTAAAACCTTTCTTTTCACTTTACTCAATCTTCTATTACTAATATCTACATTGGATACTGAATTGCTGACAGAGTAAAAACTGCATTATAAATCTTTCTACTTAAAAAAAATTTTATTCTCTGTTCTTTATCATCTCTAGAACGTATCCCATGTCACATTTCTTTACAAATATATCAATGGTGGCTTTTGACTATTCCCTTTCTTTTTTCCTGTTTTATAAATCTCAAATTAATACCATCTCCAATCCTTTAGCATCATTTCTTTGGCACTGATATGGAAGAATTGTGATTCAAGTAATACTCAGTGAGTTTTCTAATGTCACACTCAACCTTATGCTCTCAAGAGCCTAATTACATGAATTCAGAGCAGAGCTCCTGGGAGAGTTCATGGATGGGCTTCAGAGTGTCCAAAAATGTGCCTAAAATTGTATACAAAGTTTTAAGTGTATGTTCACATGTACATCTTTATGGGAGAAAAGCCCACAACTGGCATAGCATTAAGAAAGGAAGTATTACTAAAACTTATTAAGGAACATTACTTTAGGGCATAATATGGCATTGCAAAGTATTCATGATGAAGTGGAATGAGCTGATTTTGAGTCAAAAGAGCTGGTTTTTAAATCCCAAATTTTCCCTACCAGAGTGACACATATGAGAAAACATATAGGGATTATGTATCCTACTATAAATTTTAGAATATACTAATGACTGATAATTCTGGAAAACAGTGAAGTCTATTACAGGAAATTAAAAATTAAATGCAGGTAAAATCATTAATAGTAATGCAGTTTAGAGTCTTTCATTGATGCAAATTAACTTCCATATAATATTCTTCAAAGAACTGTCAAGGAAGATGTTTTTTAAAGGACTGCATTGTTTCCAAGGGACAAGAACAGAAAAAAAAATACTGGAAAAAACTGAAAATTTTAATATGGTATATATTAGATTTTTTTAATATAATTTTATTTACTTTTGGCTGTGGGTCTTCGTTGTGGTGCATGGCTTCTCACTGCAGTGGCTTCTCTTGTTGCAGAGCACAGGCTCTAGGCACATGGCAGGTTTCAGTAGGTGCAGCACGCAGGCTCAGTAGGTGCAGCATGAGGGCCCTAGAGCGCATGGGCCTTAGTAGTTGTGGCTCGCAGGCTATAGAGTGCAGGCTCAGTAGCTGTGGCTCATGGACTTTGCTGCTCCGTGGCATGTGGGATCTTCCCAGACCAGGGCTCAAACCCATGTCCCCTGCATTGGCAGGTGGATTCTTAACCAGTGCGCCACCAGGGAAGTCCCTATTATAGATCTCTAAAGAAGTCATTGCCCCTAGGTTATAAATTCCTTAAAATGAAAAACTTTAACAAACATCTTTATAACTGCAATGTATGACTAGCATTAATTGGTTTAGTAGGTTCCCAATAAATCAATGGACATACTTCCTAAGGGATCTTCAAAATCAAATTAGGTGTCATCTCCCTCCACATGAACAACTTCTCTTGCACATATGAAGAACAACTGCCCTTAGGTAAACACAGAAAATGAGCTTTAGGTAAAGAAAACAGAAGCAATGGAAAACCGTGTAACAAATACCTACTACAGTGCCATAAACAGATACCAAACCAAAGGAAATAATATCTCAAACTCAGTGGCATCTCAGTGGATATGGTGAACATTAAAAAAGCAAAAGATTGGGCTTCCCTGGTGGTGCAGTGGTTGAGAGTCCGCCTGCCAATGTAGGGGACGTGGGTTCGTGCCCCGGTCCGGGAAGATCCCACATGCCGTGGAGCGGCTGGGCCGGTGAGCCATGGCTGCTGGGCCTGCACGTCCAGAGCCTGTGCTCCGCAAGGGGAGAGGCCACAACGGTGAGAAGCCCACGTACCGCAAAAAAGAAAAAAAAAAAAAAAAAAGCAAAAGATTAGCTAATGGAAAATATATGCCCAAGAAAATGATAAATCAAGAAGAATACCAAGTTAAGGAAATATTACTTATATGAAATAAATACTCCTCTGAACATTTTATTTACTAGAGGATTAAGCTAATGTTTAATTTAGCACTGAACTTAGAACTCCACCCAAGTAAGTTAGTTTGGAAGGAGAAAACTTTTGTCTCAAATCACCTGGTTTGAGTATCTCATAAACATGCAGGGGTTTCAAGAACAGGTGAATGACTGAAATCATAAGCAGTTTGGTGGTGAAAACTGAAGGGGGCGTGTTTCCCTAACACCATCTACACTATTACTATAAACATTTGTTCTTTGTCTCTAAAATGTATTGGATGCCTCCTACACATATAGCATTGATATAAACAATTGTTAGAATGTATCACAAAAGGTGATGTGAGGCTGGAAGGAAAACGGGAGCACCGAGAATACCTTTGACCAAGCAGAGTCAGGCAAGGATATTGACGCCCTAGCAGCCAGCATACATGGGGCAGTTGACTCAGGGGCTGAGTCAGACTAAATTAGCTCTCAGCCTGGAAAGCCCTGACAAAGAGTGAAGACTGAGAAAGCCATGGAAATGGTGCCAGAGTGTTCCAGCTCAGGCATGACAAGCCAAGCTAGCCTGGGCTGAGAAAGATAAATACCCGGTCAAGTGGACTGTGGCGGTAAAGTGTAAATTAGGAGAGCACAGCTGGCCAAGGAATGAGAGCTTCTGCAGTGGGTCAGATCCAGGGCAACAGTAAATAGAGGAAGTAAGTTTCTGCAGCAAGACCTGAGGTTAAGAAACATTCACGACAGTATTTTTAGTGGGGAATAACTATACACAATGGAAGCCCTCCTTGTCTTAAAGGAACCACTTTGCAAAGGTGAACGGGACCTTAAGATAAATTTCTTTTTTTTTTTTTTTGAGCTCAGAGAACATCCTTTTTTATTTTTTTTAATTTACTTTTTAATTTTTTAATTTATTTTTAAATTTTTTATAGCTCTTAATTGGAGTATAATTGCTTAATAGTTTGTTAGTTTGTGTTGTACAACAAAGTGAATCAGCCTATTCATAAATAATCAGCCTATGCATACATTCATACATAATCAGCCTATGCATACATATATCCCCATATCCCTCCCTCTTAAGCCTCCCTCCCACCCTCCCTATCCCACCCCTCTAGGTGGTCACAAAGCACCGAGCTGATTTCCCTGTGCTATGCGGCTGCTTCCCACTAGCTAACTATTTCACATTCGGTAATGTATATATGTTGCTGCTACTATGCGTTAGCATACGGTATTTGTTTTTCTCTTTCTGACTTACTTCACTCTGTATGACAGACTCTAGGTCCATCCAGCTCACTACAGATAACTCAATTTAGCTTCTTTTTACGGCTAAGTAAAATTCCATGTATATATGTGTCACACCTTCTTTATCCATTCATCAGTCAATGGACATTTAGGTTGCTTCCATGTCCTGGCTATTGTAAATAGTGCTGCAACGAACACTGTGGTACATGTCTCTTTTTGAATTATGGTTTTCTCAGGGTATATGTGCAGTAGTGGGTTTGCTGGGTCATATGGTAGTTATATTTTTAGTTTTGTAAGGAACCTCCATACTGTTTTCCATAGTGGTTATATGAATTTACATTCCCACCAACAGAGCAGGAAGGTTCCCTTTTCACCACACCCTTTCCAGCATTTATTGTTTCTAGATTTTTTGATGATGGCCATTCTGACTGGTATGAGGTGATACCTTATTGTAGTTTTTATTTGCATTTCTCTAATAATTAGTGATGTTGAGTATGTTTTCATGTGCCTCTTGGCCATCTGTATGTCTTCTTTGGTGAAATGTCTATTTAGGTCTTCCGCCCAATGCAAGGATTCTTCAATATACGCAAATCAATCAATGTGATATACCACATTAACATATTAAGGAATAAAAACCATATGATCATCTCAATAGATGCAGAAAAAGCTTCTGACAAAATCCAACACCATTTAAGATAAAAACTCTTCAGAAAATGGGCACAGAGGGAACCTACCTAAACATAATAAAGGCCATATATGACAAACCCACAACAAACATCATACTCAATGGTGAAAAACTGAAAGCATTTCCACTAGGATCAGGAACAAGACAAGAATGTCCACTCTTGCCTCTCTTATTCAACATAGTTTCTGAAGTCCTAGCCATGGCAATCAGAGAAGAAAAAGAAATAAAAGGAATCCAAATTGGGAAAAAAGTAAAACTGTCACTGTTTGCAGATGACATGATACTATACATAGAAAATCCTAAAGATGCCACCAGAAAACTACTAGAACTAATCAATGAATTTGGTAAGGTTGCAGGATACAAAATTAATGCACAGAAATCTCTGGCATTCCTATACAGTAACAACGAAAAATCAGAAAGAGAAATTAAGGAAACAATCCCATTCACCATCGCAACAAAAAGAATAAAGTACCTAGGAATAAACCAACCTAAGGAGGTAAAAGATCTGTACTCAGAAAACTATAAAACACTGGTGAAAGAAATCAAAGATGACATAAACAGATGGAGAACTATACCATGTTCTTGGATTGGAAGAATCAATGTTGTGAAAATGACTATACTACCCAAAGCAATCTACAGATTCAACGCAATCTCTATCAAACTACCAATGTCATTCTTCACAGAATTAGAACAAAAAATTTTACAATTCATACGGAAACACAAAAGACCCTGAATAGCCAAGGCAATCTTGAAAAAGAAAAATGGAGCTGGAGGAATCAGGCTCCCCAACTTCAAACTATACTACAAAGCTACAGTAATCAAGACAGTATGGTACTGGCACAAAGACAGAAATATAGATCAATGGTACAGGATAGAAAGCCCAGAGATAGAACCACGCACCTATCATCACATAATTTACAACAAAGGAGGCAAGAACATACAATGGAGAGAAGACAGTCTCTTCAATAAGTGGTGCTGGGAAAACTGGACAGCTACATGTAAAAGAATGAAATTAGAACACTACCTAACACCATATACAAAAATAAACTACAAATGGATTAAAGACCTAAATGGAAGGCCAGACACTATGAAACTCTTAGAGGAAAACATGGGAAAAACACTCTGACATAAACCACAGCAAGATATTTTTTGACCCACCTCCTAGAGTAATGAAAATAAAAACAAAAATAAACAAATGGGACCTAATGAAACTTAAAAGCTTTTGCACAGCAAAGGAAACCATAAACAAGACAAAAAGACAACCCTTAGAATGGGAGAAAATATTTGCAAATGAAACAATGGACAAAGAATTAATCTCCAAAATATACAAATAGCTCATGGAGCTCAATATCAAAAAAAATGGACAATCCAATTAGATAAATTTCTAACAGACATAAGTCACTGCCCTTGCTGCCACGAAGTTCCAGAGACAAGACACATACATAAAAAAGCACATAAAAAATGTTATTGTGCTTGTCCTGCATATAAGACATCATGTGAAGCCTTTGTAGAGGATACAAAAAAAATGAGATTAACATGATCACTACCCTTAAGTTTTTATAGTTTAATAAAAAGGTAAATATGAAGACTACATTCATGGTTTTACAGAAGTGCCAGGTAAGTGGAAGTAAGTGTAAGGCCAGGTCTAAAATGACAGAACTGTGAACAGCTAGGAAACTACAATGGCACTTAGATCACAGTGGCAAACACTACTTAAACACAGGGTTAATCATTTCAAACACATGTTTCCTTCATGAAAAGAAAAGTTCTGCTAATAGCAGATTGATACCTGAAAAGATTGCCCATTTAGTTAAGCAGTAATGGAAGCTAGAGCTGTTGACTTATCACTTCAGCCACACCTACATCAAGAAACATGACACCTGAGCACAAAGTGTGTGTGTGTGTGTGTGTGTGTGTGTGTGTGAGAGAGAGAGAGAGAGAGAGAGAGAGAGAGAGAGAGAGAGAGAGCATTCTTAAAAATTGACAGTCTTCCTTAAATACTTCCATTCCTGTTCGCATTATCCAAGAGAGATTTTCTTAACCTCTAATTTAAAGACATAGTCAGTTACTGTATGTTTGCTCCCATTTACTTTCTTTTTTTTCTTTTTCCAGAATGGAAAAAAATTTTACCTGAAGATTCACAAACTAGTTTTCTTTGCCACTTCTCTCCCTTCCACCAAGAAACCATCTTTGTGTTTGTAAGCAAAGTATAAATATAAAATGCCAATGAAACTCAGATGGACCATCTGAAAATCAAAAATTGAATCTACATAAAGCATAATTTCTAAACAGAAATTGTGCTTTCTTACTAGTTTTATACTGTACTAGTGTCAACATATACTAAAGAAAGAGTGGCAACTTGGTCAATGTGATTTTATATTAAAAATTCTAATTAAGTAGTTGAAAAACTTGTTCTGAAGTATGTCCTAAAGGAATTGGTTTTAACCACAGAATCTCTAAAGACTTCAAGTTCAGCTGTTCAAGAAAGTCAATACTCTCATGAATCAGAAATTATGGGTGCGGTAATGGAGAAGTATAAAAATTGGAAAGAAAGCAAAATTATTCCAGAACACATAATTATATAACTGAAAAATGCAAGCAAATCAACTTAAAAACTTCTATGGATGGAAAACGGAAAGGGAGTTAGGACTCACATACCTGCTGTAGTAACTGAAAAAAAGTTCAAGAATTGTCAAGTGAGCCTGTGTGGCTTATGTGGAGGTCTGATACCATGTCCACAGATCTTCACCTGGTCAGTTCATTAGTTTCTTGCCATGGTCATATTGACCATTTTACACTTTTTGAATTGTTTTTATTCTTAGCCATATATTAATTAACATATTCATGATGGATTGTGTATTAAAAACAGGAAACATGAATGTTGAAACACAACCTCTTTTTTGAAGGTTGTAGAAAATTTGGTATTTTTGCACATCTACTTAAGATAATTCATTCATTTATCAACAAATACAGAGTGAATGACATCTACATATCAAGTATTGTGGTAAATTTTGGGCCTAAAATGAACAAAACAAAGATACTCTCATGGATTTTATAGTTTAGTTGGTGAGGAAGAAAAAATAGGAATAAATATGTAATTATAAACTCTTATGAGCACTATGAAGAAAATGAATAAGGTACAATAAGAACATAACCTAAATTGGAAGTCAAATAAGATGTCTCAGGGCTTCCCTGGTGGTGCAGTGGTTCAGAGTACGCCTGCCGATGCAAGGGACATGGGTTCATGCCGCAGTCCGGGAAGATCCCACATGCCGCGGAGCGGCTAGGTCCGTGAGCCATGGCCACTGAGTCTGCGCGTCCGGAGCCTGTGCTCCGCAACGGGAGAGGCTGCAGAGTGAGAGGCCCGCGTACCGCAAAAAAAAAAAAAAAAAAAAAAAGATATCTCTTGATGAGTCTGGCTAATAGTTTATCAATTTTGTTTATCTTCTCAAAAAACCAGCTTTTAGTTTTATTGATCTTTGCTATTGTTTCCTTTATTTCTTTTTCATTTGTTTCTGATTTGATCTTTATGATTTCTTTCCTTTTGCTAACTTAGGGGGATTTTTTTGTTCTTCTTTCTCTAATTGCTTTAGGTGTAAGGTTAGGTTGTTTATCTGAGATGTTTCTTGTTTCTTGAGGTAGGATTGTATTGCTATAAACTTCCCTCTTAGAACTGCTTTTGCTGCATCCCATAGGTTTGGGGTTGTCATGTTTTCATTGTCATTTGTTTCTAGGTATATTTTGATTTCCTCTATGTATAGCTGATTCACTTTGTTATAAAGCAGAAACTAACACACCATTGTAAAGCAATTATACTCCAATAAAGATGTTTAAATAAATTAATTAAATAATAAAATAAATTGCAAGTAAGATATCTCTGAAAAAAATAAATATTTAAGATGAGATGAGAATGATGGAAATTTGGAGACTCTGGAAAAATGAAATGAAAAAGAGGTTGGCACAATTGGGTAACAAAACAATACCACTGGGGCTAGAGTGTGGTATCCATATGAAACTTGCACTTAGAGAGTTAGGCAGTAGAAGATCTTTATTGTCCCTAGTAAGTAAATGAACTTTTATTCTGAGTATACTTGGAACCATTAAGCAGTGGAATGACGTGATTTGCATTGTCAATGATTATTATGACTTCTATGTAGAACTGGCTAACGGAGTGGCAAGGATGGAAGGAGGAATAACACATAGGAGGCTACTGCTGTATTCCAGGGAAGAATTTACTTCGGTAAGTGCAACAGGCAAGTCTACAGAGTGACTTGGACTATGGTGGGGTCAGTGGGGATAGAGAGAACTGGATATATTTGAGAAAGTTTTGGCAGTGGACTGAACAGGATTTAATGATGGATTTTGCAAATGGAGGATAAGAAAAACGAAGAGGTAAAGTTTATCTTTCGTTGAATGTCCAACACCTAGAATAATATCTGGCACAAAATACTTAAAAATTATTTGTTGAATGAATGTATGAAGTTCTTGTCCTGTACAACTGAATCAATGCAGGTGTTATTTACTAAAATGAAAAACACTGGAGAAGTTTTTTGACAGACAATGAGTTTGATATGTCTGTGAGAATTCAGAGTGGACCATTAGAAATATGTCTGGAGCTAAGAAAAGAGATCAGAATCCAAGGTATGAGTTTTGGGAGTCACAGATATAATGGTGGTATTTAAAGCCAGTGAGCACACACAATGAGAAAAGCAGAGGACTCTAGATTGAGCCTTGAAAAAGTCCAATATTTAGAGGATGGGTAAAGAAAGAGGAGTTTATAAAGAAGACTGACGAGGAGTACCCAAGTAGGGAGGCAACATCCTGGATAGTGCAACATCAAGGATGCAAAGACAGACAGTGCTTTAAAAAGGATGGAGTAGTCAACTCTGCTAAGACATTTAGTTATACGAAAAATTTAACGTCCATTAGATTTTTGCAACACTGAAATCCTTGATGACCCCTGTGAGAGCAAGGTTTATGAATGACAGAGGCTGAATAGTGAAGGAGGGGTAAGGAAGTGGGAACCACATAAGTGGCAACTCAATTATGTTACATTTATCCGATTCAGACTCTTACCTAGCATATGCAAATGTTTCTAGAACTCTAGAAACTTAATGTAATGAGATAATATAAGAATGATTATGTGTAGCTTTTATTTATTGGGAAGAACAGCTATCCACATTTAAAAACCATTTTTATTTTATTATTTAAAATCAAATCTCAAAAAAAATAAAGATCTATTTATGTTCTAAAACAAAATTTCAGATTTTAAAATATCAATCACGAATGCTATTTTTGTCTATTTTTGATGTTGTAACTTGTAGAAAATAATAAAGCGTTAGAGGGTGGAGGAGTAAAAACAGAATGACTGTGGAGCAGAGCACGGCTGCTTATTAGAATGCTTGGCTCAGACTATCACATATGAGAGACAAACACTTACTGAATTTTAAAGATTTCTTCACAGTCACTGAGACTATGACAACTAATACACTGACCTCAAAATAAAATATTTCTTACTTAAACCATTTGTTTATCATATAAAGTGCAAAAATAATTTGAACTTTTTTTTAATTCTAGAGTTTCTGAGATTTATTTTACCATGAACTGGTTCAATAAATGGTTGGGAAACTTAACTCTGGAGAAAAAGCTACAATTTTCTACTGCTGAGATTCTAGGAGATGCCCTGGTTCCTATCCTTTCTGTGACCTCTCCTCTCCCTCAAGTCTGTCCCTCTATTTTTTCCACATAAGCTAACTTGTGTTGGCTCCTTGCACTGCCAAAAATTTAACCAATGAATTGTTTTTAGAAGCAGCCAAGAGAAGAAAAACAGAGAGGCTGCATTCTTTAATACTAGCATTTGGGAAAAGGAATCCTAAGAGACTAAGTGACAACAGTTGTGTTAAGGTCTAAAATTCCTCACACATACACACCAGATGGAGAGCATGAGAAAATGATCAGGAACTGTGGTGACACTGAAAATGAACTAGTTGAATTGATCTTCATGACAGTAAACTGATATTTACTTCCCTCAATTTAGTTAACTTGTTTAATGACTTCTTAATCCACACTTCTAGTTTAAATTTTCATTTAAATGGAAAGATAAATTTTAAAACCAAACTGTTTCCTCTTAGTCTTATCTTGTGGCATTTTAGTTCAAGTAAAGGCACATCTATAAATAAGAACAGACAAAACAGAATACACTAAAAAAAATCCCTTCAACCATGGTTTCTTCAAACAACATCAAAGAATAGTTAAGGGTTACTGAATCAAAACAACTTTTTTCCTGAAGTTCTACAACAGGAGAAAAATGAATTACCTGAAAGAATTAACCACTCTATTTTACATTCTGCTTGGGTGCAAACACAAACACACATACACATAACTATCCACGCAAACACACACTCACACTATTTTAAAGTTTTACTAAAAAAAGATTGTGGGGCTTCCCTGGTGGCGCAGTGGTTGAGAGTCCGCCTGCCGATGCAGGGGACGTGGGTTCGTGCCCCGGTCCGGGAAGATCCCACATGCCGCGGAGGGGCTGGGCCCGTGAGCCATGGCTGCTGAGCCTGCGCGTCCGGAGCCTGTGCTCTGCAACGGGAGAGGCCACAACAGTGAGAGGCCCGCGTACCGCAAAACAAACAAACAAAAAAAAAAAAAAAAAGATTGTGAATAGTCCAACCTTTCTTTCACTTTAATTCAAAAGATTAGGTTGCTTAAACATAGGTGGTAAGAGCAGTACTTCACCAAGATCAGACCACACTTGGAATATTTTGCCTAGTTCTGGACTACAAAATTTGGGCAGACATTGACAAAATACACATGGTTGACGGACTATGTCATGTAAGAACTGATTGATGGGACTAGTGTCATTTAGTCTAAAGAGGGGATATAATAACTATCCTCAAACATTTGTGAGGCCATCATCTGAAAGGTGTCCAGCCTCTCTGGCCCACAGCAGGTACCCCAGGGAAGTGAGGTCCGAGTACACTATTAGGGCCCTCAGATTCTGGAAACACTTGTTTTAAGACTGCAGCACTTAGAGCTGATGGAGACAAATCAAAACTTGTCAAAGCTTGGACCAGTGCTGGTGGCCATCCAAACAAGGCGTTAATCTGAATGGACTACAAAGAAGAATAAATTGAACACAAATGTTGGAGCTCAAATGAGGTCAAAGTTTAAAGTTAAGACAGAGGTGGAGGCCTGGCTTAAAATCAGCTCGATATTTAGAACCAATTATCAACTTTGCTGAAATTTGATTTTTATGGTTTCAGAAAGAGGTGGTGAGGGAAATCCCCAAGGTCTTAAAGGAATGCTTGGGCTTTGATGGAATAAACTCAACACTTTTTATAAGTTACTAATTACCAGGCATTTTACATGTATTACTTCATTTAACCCACACCACCATTTTAAGGTCACATGTACTATTATGACTGTCAACCTCATTCTACAGATGAGGCTTAGCTACTACACCACACTACCTCTCCACAAGGGATTGAACGATTACATACGACACGTGTGAGGAGAACCAGGGCCCTATCCACAGCAGTACAGAAAGAGGCAAGTTTTAAATAATTGTAATTCTCTGTAGAACTTTCTGAAAACGGAAGAAGCTGCCTCAGGATGGAATGAGGTTCCCATCATTTAGTGGGTTCAAGAAGAGCTAAGAGATATGCAGAGAAGTTATGTATTAGGTTAAATAAGAAAGTCTTTAAGGTTCCTTCCCATTTGAAGATTCTAATTCTACAAATGGAGTAAAAGGAGTTAAGTGTTTAATTATTTTAAGCAAAGGAATTAGGTTAAGGTAACCTGGATCCAAATCTTAGGCAGTCTATCCACTGCCAGCTGTTTGATTTTGATCGAGTTACATAACATTCTTAAGCACCAGTGTCCTATCTTTACTGATGGAGAGAACAGTATTGACCTCACAAAGGTGTATATAAAACTATGAGAGACAGTATAGGTAACATGCTAAGCATAGTGTCTGATACACAATGAGCATCACTAAATGGTAGCTGGAGTTCATACAGTTCAACAAATTACACATGGTTTAAATTTTGTCAACAAACAAGAACTTTCATGACTTTTTCATGATTAAGGAGATGTAAATTCTGGCTTCAGAGTGTCTAATTCATCATAAAAGTTGAACTTGAAGAGATCTGGGGTAACAAGGGGAAGAAAGAAGAAAGAAAATAATAAAAGACAGTAGGCCTTTGTGAATCTTCCCATCACTCATCTTGTTCAGATTCCCTGAGTTACCTAAATGGTAGTTTTCACTGATAAGGTAATCAGATGACACAAAACAATGTGAAACAATGTGGAAGCACCACAATGAGAACCAGAATTCTTTCAGCCAGAAATTAACTATCAGGACTGATACTATATGACAGCAAGATATTTTCAATTTTTTAATAAAAATCTTGTTCCAGGAAGAAATCATCTTATTATTCTATATCAATTTTGATCATCCCTTTTTAAATTTCCTCTGTTTTTTCTTTCCAGGATATCTGTAATCACAGAATCAGCCATTGCCTTGAATTTTTTTTTTTTAAATTGCAACTTGAGGGAAGGGAGGTATAGAGATCTGATACGCAGGAAATATGAAGTAAAACACTTCATTATTAAATCCCATAAATAAAAAAGAGGGCTTCCCTGGTGGCGCAGTGGTTGAGAGTCCGCCTGCCGATGCAGGGGACACGGGTTCGTGCCCCGGTCCGGGAAGATCCCACATACCGTGGAGCGGCTGGGCCCGTGAGCCATGGCCGCTGAGCCTACGTGTCCGGAGCCTGTGCTCCGCAACAGGAGAGGCCACAGCAGTGAGAGGCCCACGTACCCGCAAAAAAAAAAGAATTACAAAGGAAACAATACAGCAAACACTTAACCCACTGATGTTAAAGAATTCCAAAAATGCCTATCTTTGTAGATATTTAAACAAAATCAAATATAATAAGGAAACTCAAGCATCCAGCTGAGAATAAATGTTTAACTTGGAAAGGGGAGATGGGTAGCAAGTAGTTTTCAGCTACAACTAATTTTAATATGTACCCTAAGACCTCTGGAAAAGATCTAAAGGTACATCCTTGGAATTATACAAAAAGAGTTCAATTCATTCTGTTTGACCATAGTGAACAAATCAAATTCTAAAGCACAGAGGGGCTTCATTCTGATAGGCCTCCAGGGTAGTAGTATGGTCACTGACGTAAGATGTCTACTTGTGTTGGAATTTTAGGAGAGATGAAGAGTTTAGAAACCCTCTTTGGGTGGCTTTAATAGAGTTTATGACTTTAGAGGCTCTCAGTTCAATGGAGATACTATAACAATCCATTATAGTTCATTGAATCTCCTCTGCTCTGTATGTACACTTGGTTATTGTTGAGTTTCTCAAATGAGTGTCCCCAGGGACACTAGCTGGCCCTGCAGACCATTCTCACTGGCCCTGGTCTATACTGACAGGACATAGTTTACTTCTGACAATTTAAAAATCATTATTTAATCAAATTGAAAAATTCATAATATTGAAAGAAAACTATAAAAAGAGTATCAAATAGGAATGTGTTTACTTGTAAATACCCAAAATTAATAATAGTAAGTATAGGGACTATAGAAAAAGGAGGGTGTTATTTATCTCACAATCAGAAGGTCAAACCTAGGTATCTAGGGCTAGCGTAGCAGCTAAATGATGGCATCAGGAATCTCGGCTCTTTAAATTTTTTACAATCCTTAAAAAGTGGCTTCTGTAAAAGGGAACCTTCTGGTACTTGCTTTAGGACTCAACCTAATGATACTAAGATTGATGCACAAAGTTGCTGTGTATTAAGTGGTTTTCACTTTTATATAGTAAAATGAATGCACCACTATTTATTTATTCATTCACATATTAATGAGTATTGGGGCTGTTTCCAGTTTTTATATTACCGACAGTGCTGCCATGAACATTCTTTTCCATGTCTCACATTGTCCTTAAGGACAATTATAGTATTTGTTCATTTTTATCCTCATTATCCAAGGTTTTGTCACCTAGTGGAAACTCAGAGAGGAAAAAAATATATATTTCCATTTACTTCTAACTTAAAAGAAAATAAAACTATGGGGTTAAAAAAAAGATGCTGTATTCATGGAAACTCTGACATGGTACAAATAAAAAGAAAGACTAATGGAAGCCTGAAAAGTGAAAAAAAATCAATCAAGGTAATCTGTATTCTTGTCTTGTGGTTGTTAAGATACAGTCCCATGCTAAATAAATAACCTTATACATAAATATTCTCATAAATATATGAGAATAACCTTGAAATCTTTTCAAACATTTCCTTCTCATTAACTTCTAAGAGTCTTTGGCATTAATGCAAATATGAAGGACTGTCACATTACCATGCCTGTTCTGCCTTTATTGTACAAGTACATCCAGGAGGTCATAGAAACTTGGAAAGTACTTTATTAAACCATAGGAAAACCCTCTTGTTAATCCTAATACAATTTAATGTGCTGCCACTGGTCTTCATTTAATTCAATTTTTTTCCTGACTGATTTTTGTTCTATACCATCTACAGTTTTATGAACCTCTGTCATGTGAAATAATTTACATCTGAATTCTCAGCAAGCTCACAGTGAAAGCTTTTCACTTTTATACCTTCCTCCTTAGAGACTGAACAATAAATTAGCTTCCTTAAAGTACCTACGTCCTTAAAGTACCTTGTTTCTTTTTCTGCGGTACGCGGGCCTCTCACTGCTGTGGCCTCTCCCATTGTGGAGCACAGGCTCCGGACACGCAGGCTCAGCGGCCATGGCTCATGGGCCCAGCAGCTCCGCGTCATGTGGGATCCTCCTGGACCGGGGCACAAACCCGTGTCCCCTGCAACGGCAGGCAGACTCTCAACCACTGCGCCACCAGGGAAGCCCGCACACATATTCTTGATTGAATCATTTAGTGGCCTAACCCATTAGAAACCATGGAATTCTTTTTTCCCCAATATACAACATTTTCAATCATGTTAGGTTAACAGGAAGGAAGAACCATGTGACTGAATGCCACCAGTATATTGCTAGGGAAAGGGAAACTACTTCTAAGTTGTTGGCATTTAAAAATGTATATTTTCAACAACTGTTAAAAATAAAAGCTAACTTGGGAATTCAAATGTCAAGGCTCCAAGAATGATGCCGTGAGGGAACACAGTAACTCTGTTTTCATTACCATCAGTAGATATTCTCTCAGTCTCTAAAAAGAAACAAGGTTAGATACCTCAATTTTAGGTAAGACTTAAAAAACTATTGCCTTTTGTTACATTAATTTATACCTACCAGTTGGAAGCAAATTGTGTCAGATGTACTTCAGAAAATCTCATTTCTTTTCATCAAATGTTCATCTTACTGTAAAGGGAAATCACTTACTGTAAAGGGAAATCAAGAAACTTCTACATATTCATTTTTAAAACACAGCATCCTTTTGAAATTGGGCAATAAAAAAACCAGACATAAACATTCTGAGAGAATTAAATTACCCACTTGTAGTGCCTACTACAAAGTTTTTTAGTTTTTTTTTTGCGGTATGTGGGCCTCTCACTGTTGTGGCCCCTCTCGTTGCAGAGCACAGGCTCCGGACGCACAGGCTCAGCGGCCATGGCTCACGGGCCCAGCCGCTCTGCGGTATGTGGGATCTTCCCGGGACCGGGGCACAAACCCGTGTCCCCTGCATCGGCAGGCGGACTCTCAACCACTGCGCCACCATGGAAGCCCCTAGTACAAAGTTTTTAATCTTTAATGCTGACATACAGATGGTATTCTCTTCTGTTTTCTTAAGGGTCAGCAATGTAGGAATAATTCTTCCTAAGAACGATATTAAGTTATAAACTTTTGTGATACTCAAAAGTCTTGTACTTGTAATAAGCCTTGCCAAAAAAATAAACACCAAAACAAACCAAACAAACAACAACAAACAGACAACCAGGAAAAAGGAAGGAACATTCACATTTGAGTCCTATTAGAGGGATTTAAACTTTTTTAACTTGATAGTGCTTTGCAGTAGCTAGTGTCCCTCCATTTGATTATCTGAGATAATGTGTAGGTAGGAATTGCCTGTCTCCTAATAATCACTCATTAAATGACAGGTATTGTTACCATTTGTTGAGTACTTATAACGTACATTATAATTTCAATTTGTCTTTCCAGATACGACTATAGGACACGCCTATTATATCTTAATTATATAAAACAAGAAACTGAGGCTCAGAGACATACGCTGCCCAAAGTCTCACAGCCTAAAAGAGGCCCAAAGTCATATTAAAAACTCTAGAGCCCTAACACAAAAGAGATTTTAGTGCTTTCCCTATACACATCCATGATATGCTGAAAATTAAAATTCTAGGCTATAAAATAAGTGTTCGTTCAAAAAAATCTTATGTTTTCAAGATGATTTTTTTCCCTGAAATATCAAATTCTTTCATTTGGGAGGTGAGACTGAGTCTGGACTTTGGATTCAGATGCTTGAGTCTAAATTCCTGCTCTGCTGCTTCCACTTACTCATTCTGTGACTTGGACAAGAAAAAAACCTCTTGGTGCCTTTGTTTCTTGAGGGTAACAATAGTATATCTTTATAGGACTTCTGGGAAGGTTAAAAGAGTTAACCTAAAAATCAAGTGCTTAGAGTAGTACCAGGCACATGGTAAGCCCTGAATAAGCATTAGCTATTATTAGGAATTTTTACATTTTGTCTGATGTTTGAGGGACCCGGCTTTTCCCATGCCCCTAACCAGGTGCCTGGTCTGCCTGTTTATAATCCACCTGGAGCACCGATCTTGCATGCAGCCATTTGGTCTTAGCTGATCTACTAGTAGCTGAATATTTTGAGACACAGGAACTCAGGGGCTGTGGAAGATTCATCATCGTATTTCAGGAAACTACAGACTAAAGGTGAGATTAGGAAGTGAAAGAAGACAGGAGTTGGGTTGAGGTTGACACTTTCCCAGGGTGGAGAGAAGCAACAGGTGAGGACACGATAAAGAAGGACTTTCAAGACATTTCCTTGAACTTGAGAGTTCCAGTGTGACTTTTCACATCCATCCTGAAATTTAGATCCTCTGATACCAAACCTTCCATAGGTGTCTAGTTGTTTAAGCTCTGGAACAAATTCTCATAAAAGTAAAACATCTAATTTATGGTGAAGGAAAAGATTAGGATAAACAAGGAGATGAGGGTGAAAGATGCTAACTTGTTCAATTCATCTGTTCAATCTGTCTGGTAGAACTACGAACCCCTTACCCCCTCATCCCTGTACCCACCCCTCAGGCCACTGTATACAATTAGAAGTAGACTACGGTGGGGGAAAGAACAAAATAATAAGAGGCTTCCTTTAGCTTCTTCAAGGCTGAGTTAGATGGTATCTGTAGGCATTCAAATTTATTTTTCAAGTCAGGTCAGTGGACCAGTGAAGGTAGAAGGTAGATGAAGAGTTAAATTATATAACTTTTCCCACCAGCTCTCCATGTCAGGCACCCTGACCTCCAACAGTATCTCTCCAAAACACTACTCTTAAAGCACAGGCTCCAATTACTTATTACTTCTGAGAGCTCTAACTCATGGGAGTGATGGACCAACAGAACAAACTGCAAAGGGACACTCTTGCTTGAATTTCTGTTAAGAGACGTGTAAACATCTATGTATGTTGGGAAGAAATACCCTGACTCTGGGTATGTGTAATAAAGCACACATAAGTTCCCAGCTACAGAATCAGAACTATATGTGGGGATGGAGGGGTATTGGTGCAAAGGGACAGGATGGTAAAACCCACTGAGAGAAGAAAGAGGCCTTTAGAACTCACAAGAGTTACCTTTCTAGCTGAAGACATCAGAGCACGAGGCCTTCTGAATAAAATAAAGCCTTCTTCTGTTATCTATAAAACCATGATGTTAGTGACATTGTAAGGAGAATATTTTGCTTCAGCACTGCTGATATCAGAATATTTATTACCTTTCTATTATTTATTGACTGTCCCATTTGCTATATATGCATGTATATTGGAGGAATACAAGTTGATCCAATAGAAATAATTTTCCAAATTATTGGCACAGCTAAACCCAGGAATGATACAGTACAAAATGATATTAGGAAAACACTCGATTACTGGTATCAAACACTCCCTCTAGCAAGCTTGTAGAAAAAGAGACATTCTATTCAGCGAACACAGAAGTGCTTCAGACTATCCACAGATAGAATAAAAACTAATCTCAATTAGAGACTTGAATGAGAAAATGGAAAATTCTCAGGAATCCAGGAAGTATGTCTTTCTTTTACTACAACTGGTTGATTCTTCTCTCTCTAAACCTTGACTGCCTTTGCCTCTCTAATTATTTGGTATAATGTCTGTCTTGCATTTGCAAGTTCCCATGTTCCAGATCCACAGAGAATGAACAGCTCTCTCTCAGTCCCAACTCCAGCTTCTGGAAACAGAACATGGACATCCCAGCTTGAATCTGATGTGACCTCTGGTCCAGTAGGTTACGGACTGAGAGGAGAAAGTGTTGAAATCACACACATACATGATATCTCTCTGACTTAGGAAAGTGTGCCTCAGAAAAGAGAGGGGGAAATAAATAACTCATTGGCAAAAAAGACCATCTAAAACTGTTAGCAATGACGGTAATGATGTTGGTGGTGGTGGTGGTGATGATGATGATGACATGACGTTTAAGAATTCAAGCGCTCGATAAAGTTTCACAAACATATTACCCCTTAACCCTGCAATTTAACTCCTGAGTTTCTATTCAAGACAAATGAATGGACATTCTACCAAAAGACATAAACAAGGATGTTCACAGCAGTTCTATTTATAAACGATGAAACCTGGAAGCAACCCAAATGTCCTTCAACAATACACTGAATAAATTGTGATATAATCACAACGGATGTCTGAAGATATTTAAGAACATCTCTGAAACTATAGGACAATGTCTTTAATCTCAACAAGGAATTGGAGGGAAAAAGTTTTCTAAATAATATAAAAGTAATTGATAGTACTTTTCCTCTCTGCCTGGCTCTAAATGTTTTACATTTATTTAGACCTCAAAACAGTTTTCACAGAAATTCCATTTTACAGATGAGAAAACTGAGGCACTAATTACTTGCACAAATAAGTAGTGGGACCAGTATTTGAATCCAGTGGAGACTCAGTCAGAGTTGGGATGAGTTTGGAAGATTTCTACTTTGTACTTCCATCTACAGTTATGGTTTCATCTAGTAGTATGTGACACCATGTGGAGTAAAAAGAGTTCTTATTTTAGTACATAAAAAAATCCAAAAGACAGCCAGTAATAACTGGTCTCTCTTTTCCCAAATTATTCCAGACTCAACATAATGCTTTCCTTTCAAGGACTGTATGCAGGGTCTTAGGACACAAATGTTTAGGAACAGCTAATGTCTCACCCAGAGTCATGGGGAGATGACTGCTATGCCTGGTGGCCACAGGGTGTACCAAGCTGCAATATTCTAGATGCATGAAAACTTATGCATCCTGTCCATTCTACTAGGACAGATATAATTAGGGAACTAATTAAAGTGCATAAATATAATCATTCTGCTTATTTTAAATTTTCAGATAATAAATATATGATTTTTCATCAACATACAAAAATATGTATGTTATATTTCAGAAAATATTTTATTTTTGAAAATAGTTTGTGATATAACTATACATACTTTAAAAATCTGTCAGGAAATAAGGAAATATTTCAAGAAATTGTGTGACGTTACTGATGCTTAGTACTCTCTTTGGGGCAATGCACTGTGTAGTTTCCTACCTGTAATTCTGCACTGCTTTACCATCCACCTCAGGCCCACTGATCTTTCTCTCAGCCTCACACTGACTTAGGCATTCAGCTCCTTTTAGTTGCACTTGAATTGAACTTGGGCTTTTTAGGTCAAAAGACCCACAGGGCATTTAGACCCTTGATGTTGCCAAGATCCTGGGACAGTTTTATGTTAAAAAAGTTGGCATCTCTTCCTCCGCCTTTATGAGCACTACCAAAGGGTCTTTGGGGCTTTCTCCTGGTCCTAGGAGATAGAGGAGAAAATAATCTATCCAACATATACAGACAGGTGAATAGACACAGCTTCATATACATCATGTTTAATGTATTATCAATCACTTTACTTCAAACATTCTTGTAAAAGATTGTGCTTAAATAAATTTCAAAATATACACAAAACTGTTATCCATAAACTTACCACCTCTACTTTGGTAAATGTGCCTTCCACTCTCTCTTGCCTCATTCAAAATGTTTCATGTCAAGATACTTCAAAAATATTTGACATCTCTTTTAATTCTGTGTGGTCACTAAAGTGAGCAATATTCCATTTCACTTAAGCCCCAAATACTGACCTCTCCAGCCATTATCTTGGAGGGAAGCCACTCAAATGGAATTTTCAAACGTGTGTGCATTGTTAGAAGCCATGCTTTTGCTTCTCACTCATCATTTTAGCACTCTGGACCATGCACACAATACAAGAAAAACAGGAAAGTCTGCATGAGGCTCGATCAAGCACAACATGTCAGTGGAAATATTTTCAAATTCAAACTACCAGTCACTGCTGGATATGACTTGTTGACACCCAGTACCATCCCTGCCTTCTGAGCTCGTCTCCTGAGCTTGCAGGAGTGTAAAGCCTGCAAACTACATTTCCAGATTCTTTTGCCAGCAAGGATCTAGGGAGAGTCCTTCAGTGAGAGGAGCTTGTGTGAGAGCTGGAAGGCAGAAAAGAAGGAGAAACCCTTGTTCTCAGGTCGCAGTTGGGGCAGGTGTGGTCTGGTCAGAGGGCTCAAGAGCTTTTGCCCAAGGTTTTGGGTCATTTCCTGAGATGTACGCGTGTTCGTTGCTACAGGCATCTGAGACTGTTGGCCCAGCTCCTCTCAAGTTCCGCTTTTTCAGATTCCCTACATTACACCTCCTTTCTACAGTAAAGACCTAGGGTGGTTTTTACTTTCCTGACCCAAATCACTTACACATCAAACAAATACACAAATGTTCAAACAACAATTCAAATTATGATTTTCCTTTCACATACACGGTACTGCACTGCTACAGAATTACACTCACCGTGCTGTACATAAGATCCTCAGGACTTACCCTTCTTCTAACTAAAAATTTGAGCCCTTTGATCTGCATCACCCCACTTCCCCTGCCCCCCAGGCCCTGGCAACCATCATTCTGTTCTCTGTTTCTATAAAATCAGCTTTTTTTTTTAAGAGTCCACATATAAGTGATACCATACAATATTTTCCTTTCTCTTTCTGGCCTATTTCACTTAGCATAATGCCCTCCAGATTAATCCATGTAGTTAATAATATATACTTGAAAGTTGCTGAGAGTAGATCTTAAGCATTCTCATCACACACACACACACGCGCGCACACACACACGAAAAAGAGTTAGCTATATTAACTACATGAGGTATGGATGTGTTAATTATCTTGACCTTGGTAATCATTCTGTAATGTGTGTGTGTCTGTGTATAAAATCATTATGTTGTATACTTTAAATATATGCAATTATATTTGTGATTATTCCTCAAAAAAGTTAAAAAATAACTTTCAGTTCACAGATTTCACAACACATCTTCATCCAACCTCACAACAATCTTACAAAATTGATGTAGTTGGTATTAGTGGTCTTATTTAACATGAGGAAACTTAGACACTTCTAGGCCACACTGAATGCGTGCTTCTCTCCTTTTTCAATGCCTAACCAGATTAAATGATAAAGTATATAAGATGCAATGCAAGGATCCACCTGCAATTTCATCTAAGCTCTAACTTTTAACCTTGTCTTTGTAAGCATTCCCCATAAGGTAGAAGCCCTCTTAACTGACCTTCCTTTAAGTGGCCCACTGGGTTCACATTAATTAACAGTTTCCATTTCCATCAGTAGTGTCTGATATGATTGCACACTGAGTGATCCCAGCTAGTATGAATCCCACAAGTTAAGTTTATCACCAATCAGTTGTGTTTATTCCCAATCTTGTTTTACCAGCTGCACCCACTATTAGACTTATGCAATTCAATAAATATTACATAAATAAATACATTGTTAGCAAATATTTATAGAGAAGTTCCTATGCTCCTGGCACTGTTCTATATACTTTATATAAATTAACCCACTTAACAACCATCCTATGTATTATCTCCCTCTTAGAGGTGAGAAAACTGAGGCCCAAAGAATCTAGGAAACTTTTCCAAAGTCATACAGACAGTAAGTTGCAGATTTAAACACAAACAATCTAACTTTAGAATCCATGCTTGCTCTTAACCGCTATGCAAATAAGAGTTCAAAAGGAAAGAGTTGTTTCTATTAAGACTAAACCACAAAAGCTCATAAAGAAATGTTCATAGCAAAATTATTTATAATTGTCAAAAGTGGAAACAGTTCAAAACACCATCAACTAATGAATGGAAAACAAAGTATGGCTTATCCATACAATGAAATATTGTTCATCCATAAAGGTGCAGGCAATACAGATACATGTTACAATATGGATGAATCTTGAAAACATGCTAAGTGGAAAAGCCAGGCACAAACGCCAATCATATAAAAGTTATGACTCCATTTATTCAAAACGTTCAAAATAAGCAAATCCATAGAGGTAGAAAATAGACGGGTGGTTGCCTAGGGCTAGGGGTTTAGGGACAAATGGAGAGTGGTTGCTAATGGATATGAGAATTCCTTTTTGAAGTAATGCATATCTTCTAAAATTGACTGTGGTAATGGTTATATAATTCTTTGAATATACTAAAAACTACTGTATTAGGGGAAAAAAAACCAATTAATTGCTTTGGAAAGGCTTTAAATAAAGGTGACCTGCTAAGAGAAATATCAATACAGTGGAAATACAATGCAAAAAAGACTTGGGAAAAAAACATAAAAAATCTATAAGGACTCTGCCACTGGAATATTTCAAAAGTATTCTTACCTCTTGCTTCATTTTAAAGAAGCTAAAACTGGAAATAATAAACATTGTATTATAGATGTGGGTAATACAAAAAATAAAAGTCAAGTCCTAAAAAGCAATGCATGAAGCACTGGGGGAGCCGTGAAATGGGGAAGCATGGGAAATCAGGAAAGGTTTCACAGAAGGGGTGACACTGAATGTCTTCTAAACAGTTTCACGAAACCCTGAAAAGTGCAGGTGGTTTTTCAAACAGGAGCATGAAAGTCATGTGATCAGAATATGGTTAAAAGCTCTTATGTGCCTGGAACACGAGGCAGGTGCAAGAGAAGGAAAGAGGAAGGAAATGCAAATGGAGAGGTAAGTCAGGGCAAAGATGTCTTACTAAGGATTATACACCTTATTTTGTCAGTCCAGGAGATCCAACAAAGAGGTTTAAGTGAGGATCAAGCAGTGATGCAAACCTGCATGTGTTAAAGAAACAGGAGGTTCTGTCAGCAATGCAGACTGATTGGAGGGAAAACAACGGAGGCACAGAAACCAACTTTGTGGCTATTCACTATCAAAGCAGGAAATGCTGAGACCGAAACCACAGCAGTGACTATGAAGACAGAGAAGAGAGGATGTGTTGGTATCTTTATATAGAATAGAAAGAGCTGAGTGACAAGAACAGAGGATAAACTCCATGAGGACAGGAAGCAGGTGATTTTGCTAACAATTTCACCCCCAGAGCCACAACAAGTGTTCAATATTTATGAAGTAAATAAGTGACTTCTGAATGTGAAGGGGGGAAAGAGAAGGATGATCATTTTCTTCATTTTCTAGTATTATTTTCTAGGTTTGATAATGAGATCTTCAAATGGAAATGAAGATTGCAAGAGAGAGATCTCAAAGGGGAAATGGTAAGTCTGGTGGGACAGTTTGGGATTGAAGTACCTGAAAATAAGAAACTGGTGAACATGTACAACATACAACTAACTGAAAATACGGGACTAGAGTTCCAGAAAGAAAGGAGGGTTGGTGGATATCTCAGGAGGCCTTGAGGTAAATGACAGATAAAACTGAGAGAATGAATAAGCTCGAACCAGCTAAGTCTTCAATGAAAGAGAGAACGTTAGGGGTGGTAGCTTGAAAAGCTAAGGAACAGAAGACCAATCAAGGCATGTAACCAAAAGTGGGGTATGGCTGCTCACCGCTCAAAAGCCAATAAAGAGACCAGGTTGGTGGAAAGGAAAGTTTGCTTTATTTTGGAAGCTGACAACCAGGGCAGGGGGGGCGCTGATGCCTACCCCCGACCCCCACCCGGACAATCAGGGGGCAAGAGCTTTTATAGACAGAGGGAGGGGGCCGCATGCAGAAACAGCACAGTCAGCTCTGACCGTCATCTTGAAATCGGTCATCGGTGGTCTGACCAGCATCATCTTGATCGTTTTAGGTACAGTTAATCTTCAGTTCCAGGGTCAGTTTGTTTCCATTTCTTTGAGGTCAATTCTCGGAATTGTGGCAGCCTATGTCATGGCTACAGCCTGGTCATCATGTAGTTAACTTCTTCCACCTGGTGGGAGTTTCAGTATCTATAAGACAGCTCACAGGATATGGCTCAGAATATTATCTACTGCCCTTAAGGAGGAACTAAAGGTCCTTGACTATGCTCAATGACTAAACTATTATTATTTGGTCTCTTTGGACTGTTTTCCTGTTTCTGCATTTTCTCACTTCTCTGATTAAACTTATTCTTTGGCTAAAGTTTTTCCACAGACAAAAGCAGGCTGAGGGCATGGGGGTGGGGGGGGTAGGACCATAGGGTCCTGCTCCGCTTCAGGCAGACTGTAGAGGAATGCTCACTGAATTAGTGCGGGATGATGTGAGAAATTTTGAGAAGAGCGTTAATATTGGGGTTTCTAATCCTGAATGCAAAATTAGGATTCTCTGCATCCACTCAAATCTACATGGTAGAAAAAAGACTTGTATTTTTATCATTCCAATCATGACAACTCATTACCAAATATCAGGGTTAATCCAATTCTTGGATTTGAGAACCCACTGAATGAATTCTGAGTCATCATCCATCAGGAGTATCCTCAGCTAAACTGTTAGATTTTTTTTTCTTTCCAGATAAGTTTGCTGACCTTATATTAAAACAGTGCCTACCGTAAAGCATCATTTTTTGAGATTTTCATGTTAAGGTAGAAAACAATTCAGTAAAAAGACTAGCCTCTTTGCAAATTAAATCATGATGACCAGCATGTATCCAAAGAAACAAGAATATAACTGCAGTAAAGAAACACACTGTCAGACATGTTTCAACATAAGGAGATAAAGATGGGCTCAGAGAATGGAAGCTAGAAAAGGGAGGACCAAAGGACAATGAAGTTCAGCTTCTCTCTAGGCCAGGCCTAAGGGAAAGTCCATTGCTTCCAGGTATCCATTCTCATCCTATAGACAGAAATAGTTTTGAGGTAGGGAGGAATAATTCATCACAATGCCTAGAATTGCGCTCAAGATCATGCAATTTCCTTCATTATTATTTGATGGCTTCCAGCCAAGTTCTTTACCTGTAATTGTTTCTGGAAGGACCTGCCCATGTCTGGTAAGTTTCTGGTGAGGCTCTGCAGCATCAACCATAATCTCCTTCTCTAACTTTAACATCTTTCCATAGGAATACACAAATCTAAAAGCAGCCGCACTCCACCTCATGTCCAAGTTGAGTCATCTGTTCTCAACATCAGTAGCCTAAGAGAAGAGTCATTCATCAAACAATTTTCTTGGCTGTCTACTATGTGTTAGGCATTGTGTCAAGTGCTTTGGATACTGGATACATCAGAGGTTAAAAAAAAAATCGCTCCTCCTTCATGGAGATCAGTGAGAAAGAGAGACAAGGAGGGAAAAAGGATTAATTAACTTTCATATTGTGGTAAGTGTCGAATCAAAAGCTGAATCCACTCCACACTCACTGGCCCTTCACTGTTCCTCAGACATACCAGGCACATGCCCACCTCAGGGCCTTTGCATTTACAGTTTCCCTGCCACTGTCTGGAATGATCTTCTCCCAGTTATCTGTATCATTCCCTTTCTTCCTTCACATCTTTATACAAATGTCATCATATCAGGGAGGACTTTTCTTACCATACTACTTAAAATTGCAATTTTCACTCCTGAACTTTTCAACCCTATTCTCTGCTTTATTTTTCTGCAAAGCATCTACCACCTTCTAGCATACTATACAATTTGATTATTTTATTTTCTATACTAGAATGTAAACTACTTTTGATTAGAGATATTTGTCTGTCATATGAATTGATTTATCCCATGTCTAGAATAGCTGCTGGCACATAATCGATGCTCTTTCTAGGACAGATAAAGTGAGAGTAAAGAAGGAAAGACTATTTTAGATTGGGGTGAGGATCAGAAGGCTTTGCTGAGAAAGTGATATAAAGAATAAAAAAGAGCTAGCTATGCAAAAAGAAGCGGTAGTGCTTTCAAGGCAAAGGCCCTGAGGCAGGGAGAGGTCAACAAGGTGAGGACCTGAAAAAAGGCCAATGTGAAAAAGTATAACGGGAGAGGGGCTGGTGGTCTGGGGCAGGGTCCTAGAAGTAAGCAAGGGACAGATGATGCAATGCCTTGAAGGTCAGGATAAGGAAAATAGATGTGCAAAGAGAAGGATTGCAGGGAGAAAGGAAGGGAAGTAGACAAACCCTGACTGTACTATGAAAGCACAGATTGGAGGAGGCAAGAATGAAAGGATAGAGGGCCAGTAAGGAGACTGTTGAAAATTCCAGGCTCAAGATGAAGGTGACCTGGACAAGCACACACCAGTGGAGATGAGAGAACTAGAAGAATTTAAGAAATGTTTGGGAGATATAATTGACCACATTTGCTGATGGATTCTACCAAGGCATAAAGAAGAGTGTGGAATCGAGAATGACTCCTGGGTTTCTAACTTAAGAATCAGATTTTAGCATCAGCATCTAGAGATTCCAGCAAGAATAAATTGCTCTGACTGTCCTGTAAAATGAAAGGGACATAAATGAGATCAACCATTTGTTGAATGTATTGAACATCTCTGAAGTCTACTCTCTAACTTCATTAAGTCTAAGTTAACTTGCATTTCTATTTTAATCTAAAGATTTCATTGAGTTTAAGCTCACAGCCCATACATAGTGTAGTCTGTCAATGTCTTATTCTACTCAAAGGAAAGATTAAATGTTCAACAGGTGTTCCTTGCTTCCTCTTTTATTTTGTATACACTCGTTGCTTTACTGATGCTATTTCATTCTTCCTTCTCAGCAATCCTGTTGTGTCTATATTATTATTACTTATGAGGAAACCAAGGCTCTAATATTTGCCGAATATCACTGAGCTAGTAAGGATTGGAGTCAGGATTCAAATCCAGGCATGGTCATTCCCAAACTGCTTTTTCTTTATACTGTGCTACTTCCGATGGTTTGAATTATCTGAAATTCAAAAGAGCAATTCATCCCCACATTCCTGCCATTTTACCTTCAAATGCATTATTTCATTATTTTTACAGTACTTTTATTCACATTTAGATTAAGATTAAAATAGTTGTTGGGTTTTCCTGGGGGAATGCCACCTGGACTAGGTGGAAAGCTAAGGATAAACCTACCCTGAGATTAAAGATTGACTCTGAGTCTGACGATCCTTTTATAAAAAAATCTAGAACAGACTGTGGCTTATTTATTAATCAAATCACATAGGATAGTACAATCTTATTAAAGAATTTTCTCCTATGATCTGATTATAAAAGAGGATCTCTCTATTGTCATTTAAATAGGGCACTTTAATTAGGAGCAAATGATATTTTATCACCTTATTTTCATCTCTAATGTCTAAATGTCTATAAAAAGATATCTGATTGGAATATAATAGCTCTTAGCCGCGGGAGCATTCGCTGTTTACAGGGTTATTATAGCTTACACATACGAAATAAAGGAGAAAAGAGTTCCTTTCTTCATTTGACTTGGGATATAGTGTCATCTGATTCCATCCCTTTATATTTAAATGAAAATGTTCAAATTCAGAAACACATGGTGTAATAACAATGTCTGTCATTAACATAATGCATATCTGAATTCTTTACCTAAATTTATAAATGTTTAGTCTGACCAAAATGAAGCAAAATTAATAGAAAACTGTCTTGAGCTGTCTCCAAATTTGAAAGTTCCATCAATCAGTTAACATTTCACTTTCTTTTTACATGCTTCTATTATGAATGGTATAGAGAAGCTTAATACACATATTTATTAATTTTTAAAATGCATATTAAGATTAAAACAAAAACACCTGGAACCCTGGATACTGATCATAATATGCATTATTCATTGAACATAAAAGATTATATGTGAAATAATTTATGCTTGGGTTGTCTTAAATGACACCTGAACTAACATCCCTTTCACAAGTGCAGGCTGGGGGGAGGGCAGGAAAGATTACTTTATTATCATTATTTTTTAAATGACAAGCAGTACTTAAATTACCAAAATAAAATAAGGCATACAAGCATATAATATTGTTTTGGGGCATCATAAATGTATCTTAATTGTAACATAATAACTAAGAAGACATAACAATGGGCTTCTAGTAGTTTAAAATTATATTGCTATTCTAACTCATCTGATTCTTCTAAATAAAATTTAAATATGTGAAAAATTGCTTCACATTCCTAAAAGACGTGCAAGTATATATTATTCCACAAGGTGGTGCAAGCATGCCATGCATTGTTCTTTTGTTCTGGCTCAAAACGTGCTTTACTATTTAATCCTCTTTATTCCGTGATCATGGTGTTTTCTGTTATAAAGAGTTCACACTTCAAAGTGCCATCTTTTTCTTAGGCAGTGCTTGCTGGTACACAAGCTATTCATGTGACATGCAAAAGGACAATGGAATCAGAGCAATTTTAAGCAAATAAAATTGCAAACCTCTTCTGAGAGACTACAGTTATCGCTTTGACTTTATTGTTCTGGACTCTCTCTGAATCCCAGTGCAGCAAATGGTTTGCATTTGCAGTTTTAAAACATATTCTACCAAAGGTATTTAGAATATTCTCCTTCACTTGTGTCTCAGGTTAATATCGATTATGTTTCCTAATAACTACAAACCACAGGTCCTCAGAGGCATTGTGATTTGAAGTGACCAGAAGAAAGCTACTTTTCTCTACTGTCAAAAAACCCATGTTTGTCCCAGCTAACGGGGATAAAGTGCCTAACATCCCTCTTTTAGAGAGTGATTCTTTTTTTTTTTTTTTTTTTTGCGGTACGCGGGCCTCTCACTGTTGTGGCCTCTCCCCGTTGCGGAGCACAGGCTCTCAACGCGCAGGCTCAGCGCCCATGGCTCACGGGCCCAGCCTCTCCGCGACATGTGGGGTCCTCCCGGACCGGGGCACGAACCTGTGTCCCCTGCATCGGCAGGCAGACTCTCAACCACTGCGCCACCAGGGAAGCCCCAAGAGTGATTCTTTTAGGTAAAATATTACCTTCTGTACTCGCTCTTCTTTAAAAACACAAACCCTTCTGTTAGGGTAACACTAAATCTCTAGCATCCCCCACTTACCAGCTGTGTGATGCTAGGTGAATTACTTAAACTCTCTGTGTTTCAATTTTCCCATATGAGAAACAGAGGAAATAGTAGAAGCTATCTCATATAGTTGTTTTGAAAATGCATGTATGAATAATTCACATAAAACATCTTGCTCAGGACCTGGCATACAGCAAGGACCCAACAAACAGTAGCTATTGTGATCATGGCATTTTTCTTAAGAGATCTTTTGTTCATTGACTGCAATAGGGCAATGGAAGATGAGAGAGAGGCAGTAGAAGACTGAAAAGTAAATTCTGTGTGGCAGTTTTGTTCAGCAGTGACCTGTGTGCTATGATGTTCCTACATTGCTATGACTTCCGAAAATCTCAGTGAAGCCCCTCTTAAACTTCCATTTTGAGGTCGGTTAAGTTTCCTCTCTTCAGATCCTACCTGCACCTACTCAATAAGAAGCCTGAACTCATCTAGAAGAACCCTGTCTTTCTGTTCTTTCTATGACCCCTCTCCCCAATCTAAAATTCAACCAAGAGCCTCAAAGGTCTCTGAATTCTGCAGGCACTCAGTAAATGCCTGCCAGCTCAGGCATTTCTATTCAACATGCACCAATAGCTAAGAAGGCTTTTGTCTCCCAGTCTCTGCATATATCCAAACCAGTATATAACGTCAATCCTAGCAGATAGTCTGTATGCTCACATCTCAGTATTAGTTCTGTCTCACTGGGTGCTCACTGTTAACTTTACCAAATAGGGGCCATTGATTAGCCTTATTAAGAAGCCAGCTGTATCCTCCACAGCTACAATAACTTGGAAACTTGGATTTACTATATTGTTACTCTTTTAAATAGGGGCAATATGTTACAGTACCAAGGAAGGGGGATTTCATTTTCATGTCTTTATAAGATACTTCATATAATTAAGCTAAACAAATAAGCAAAAGAAATAAACCTATGTTAGACTCAGCCTCCTGATTTTTTAGCAAGAAAATAAATTCATAATGTTATTTCTTGCATGATAATTTTAAAAAGATGTAAGAACAATGGTAGAAGAAATTTAACTGCTGACGTTACATAATTAAAGTGGTGACACTACTGTAATCTGAGATGAAACCTGCCCAGTGAGACTGACCATTACATGTGCTATTTCAGGGCTCTGGATAGGGAACTGGTGCAAGTCTTGCCAACTTAAGTGGTAAAACACTCTAGACCTGCACACAGTTCTCAAAATATGATCCACGGACCTTTGGAGTCCCCAAGACTGTTTAGGGGGTTCACAAGATAAAAGTTATTTTCATAATATAAAGACATCGTTTGCCCTTTTCATTCTCACCTTGTCACAAATGTACTGTGGAATTTTCTAGAAACTATATCATGTGAGTAATGGCATCACTCTGACAGTTAATGACTGTGCTTGTGTATTCTCACATTTTAAAAAGTTTTCAGTTTTAATTTCTAATATGGTAAATATTGCTAGACATATTTATATACTACAAAAATCTACATAATCTTCATAATCTATATGAAGTTCTTTGAGATCTTCAATAATTTTTACATGTTCCTTTTTTTCTGCTAAATAAATTTTTTCTCTACTTTTCGTACTTACATAATTAACATCTGTCTTGCTAAATTTCCTTCAAAGAAGCTTCTACCTCTTATAGTATTCTATAAGATCCATCATTTTAAATCATTCCCATATTGACCGCTGTTTCTAATATGTGCTATTTTCAATAACAGTAAACATTCATATTTACATGCTTATTTCCCTAGGATAAATTCCACTAAGTAAAATTTTTTAGGGCAGAGAAATGAATTTAGTTAAGCTTCTTGCTATAAATCAGAAAATGGATTTCCAGAACGAGTGTACCAGCTTCACTCTCTCCACCATCAACATAGGACAATTCTGTCAGACTACACTCTCAGCAGTTCTAAGAATCTACCTATTTTCTTGTCATTCCAGTTTGATCAGAGAAGTATGGAATGGGAATTCCCTGGAGGTCCAGGGGTTAGGACTCTGCACTCTCACTGCCAAGGGCCCGGCTAGGGGACTAAGATACCATATAAGCCACGCAGCGCAGCCAAAGAATAAAAAATTAAAATAAAAATAAAGCATTTAGGGCTTCCCTGGTGGCGCAGTGGTTGAGAGTCTGCCTGCCGATGCAGGGGACACGGGTTTGTGCCCCGGTCCGGGAAGATCCCACATGCCGCGGAGCGGCTGGGCCCGTGAGCCATGGCCGCTGAGCCTGCGCGTCGGGAGCCTGTGCTCTGCAATGGGAGAGGCCACAGCAGTGAGAGGCCCGCGTACCGCAAAAAATAAATAAATAAAATAAAGCATTTAGCACAGTGCCTAATTCATAATAACTGGTTAATAAATAGCAACAACTACCATTATTATTTTTAAAAAAGGAAAATAAAAAGCATGGGATCACATTGGTTTTCTCAATTTTTATTTCTTTGATTACTAATGAGGTCAAACGTTTCTTCATATTTTTATTAGCTATCTGAATATCTCTTCTTGTGAACTGTCTGAACATGACTTCACGCCATGTTACTCTTCACACAACATGTCAAGACATTTTTATAAGCAGAGCATTCTGGTGTAGTAAAGAAAAGGGTGTTTTCAATTAGCCAAATATAAACTATGAAGATGAATACCGTTTATGTAACCCAAATTTTAGACAAAAGCTTTATCTCCAAATTTGGAAATAAAGTAAAAAAAAAAAAAAAATCTTAAACACTTTATGCTGATCATTCTCCATTTGCCCCCAGATCTATTCTCTGTCCATCTCAGCCCTGCTCCGTGCCCTGGGAGGCTGACCTCTACAAAACGCATCACCTACTCTCCCTGGCTCTCATGCTCCTGATTGGGTCTGGCCAAGAATGTTACCAACAGGAGGTCACAGTGCAGGAAGAGAGAGGTTAAACTATTCAGTCCTGTCACCTCTTTCCTGCTTTCACTCAGTTCTGGTGTGGCTACCTAGACCACTGTTTCTGTTAGCACCTCCTCTTGCTGGTTCCAGCTCTCAGCTGGGCTCAGTAACTCTTGTTTCTGCCCTTGACCCCTTGGCCTGCACAGGTAATGGCTTCCTCTTCTTGTTAGTCCAAAGGTGCCTCAACCACACTTGGGTCTTTTAAATCTGGCTGCACTTCTCTAAAGAGTAGCTGCATTAAAACATTTCTTAAACAGCACCACTGAATGTGTTTGGTTTTTGCTGGAACTCTGAAAGATACACTAATTAAATTCACTATTCAATTTATCTCTGATATTTCATTTATCAGACACATCTGATATTTCATTTATCAGAAACATCTTATTCGGTGTTAGCTGAGTATTTACTTTGAATCTGGCCCGGTGGTAGGGTCTGAAGTCACATAATTCACATAAACGTGCCCTTCCTAATTTGGGCACGTTTTTTGTTTAAAAGTAAAAACCGTTAACATTCTCCAATTTCCACAGCATCAAATGAGATGACATTTAAACTCTCTATAACCTACCTCTTTCTTACCTATCTGATCTGAATCTCCAGCTCCTTAATCGTGCCTGTCTACCTCATAGAACCCATCTCTGTCTACTGAATATGTCAAATTTCTTCCCCACCTTCAAAGCATGTTCATGAAGTTCTTTTTTTCAGTTGCTAGGACAATTTCACATTTTTTTCTCCCTAAAATGACCTAATGTTTAAAATACTATTCTTTTCCTACCTTCTCTTTCAAGTTTTAAACATGCAGTGGTGGTTTTTCTCTTATATTTTTCATCTCTAGCTTTAATCTGGCCTTAATCAAGTGCAGGAACATGTTTCATGCTTATATCTTGGGTGTCTTTAAAGTTAGAGAATGAGTTTTTTTTTTTTATATGCTTTACCAAATTTGGTATGATATTGAGTGTATAACAGTTGTTCACAAAGACGTTTTTAGCTATTGTGAGAAAGGAGTTAGTCAATATATAAAATAATAAAATAGGAATAGAAAATGTAAATTATAAGAATAAATCAGTATTCAGCAGAGAATTTAAGGGAGTAAATTCTGACTTAGTGTAGTATAATATCAAGTATATGATTTAATTTTCAAAGATACATGAGCTGATAATTTAAAATAATTGATAAAAGGGAAATTCTCCAGTCCCCAAATACAGTTAGAATCACACAGGTTATGGATGTGGTTATTCATATGGAAATTGACTAACATAATCTGGAGGCTATTTTAATAGAATTATGATTTTGAGACTTAAGTGAGACCCATCATGAAACTACAGTAGCTAACGTATCACAAGAAACCTGGGCCTAAGATTTTTCCTTCAAATTCCAGAGCACACATCTGTGTGTGTTCAGAATATGGAGGTTACAAGAATCACACATTCACCACTGAATCCTAACTCAGGTCAGATTCCAGAAGATGCTACAACCAGAAGCCTCTGCAGCTGCCTCCTAACAATTTCCTAAGCAGCTCTCACAGCTGCATAGTAAAATGTTGGAGGGTTCAGGGGAAGCACAGCTGTGCTCCCAGACACAGCTGTGCACCAGAAAAATTACTGGGTGGGGCTATACTTAGCAAATGCCACCCATTGTTATAGACCCCAACTAATGGGACCTGGTAACTTTGGTTTGCACGAGCACAAATATACCTTTGAGGTTAGTAGCAAAGGGCGTAAACCCACAAAGTTGTATTATGAGCTACTGTTTTGTTCAGCTTCAGAATAGAGAATTAAGTGCATTTTCTCTTTCCCAAACAATACCACACACACACACACACACACATGCTCTATTTTGTTTTGTTTCTTTGTGGAGTTAATCTCACTGGATTATCACTTGAAATGACACTAGTTTGAGTCTGCATTGACCCTGAAGGAAGCTTTACACATTGATCAGTTATATCAAAAAAGGGTGGGGGGGAGAGGAAGAAAGCTTAATCCTTCCATGTATGTAGCCAAGAAAGCACAATCTAAAATTGTGCAGATAATAACCACTAACTCGGCCTTTAAGTAACAGCTAACTTTTCTGGAGAACTCTTGAATCAACACTGATTCAGCAAAATATTTATTGTGTGTCTACAATGTACAAGGCACTCAGAAACAAGTCTTAGATTTTTTTTTTTCCCATTGATGAAAAGAAAGAGCACTAAAAAGAAGACTGGTAAAAATACTTCTCTTACATTAGTGAATTTAAAAGCTCAATCTGTGAACTTTATGAAAAGATACCTTCCAGATTAATTTTTACATGTTTTAGCTATTTAGGCTTTCAGTTCATATCTGTGCTGCTACTAGTGCAAAAAAAAAAAAAAACTCATATATGGTATACCTGAAGTTTTGGAAAGTTTAAAAGAAATACTTACAGATTTAATTTATTCTGGAGCCTGCACTTTTAAAAGCAGTAAAACAACTAGTGTTTCCTTCATGAAAGAATCCCAAACATGTGACGAATGTTAATTATTTTTTTCAAAATCTATTTGATGTGACAACTTTAATCACTAATTAATACGTGTGTAAAATGATACATATAAGTCAAAGGATATAAATGTTGAAAAAGTAAATGGAATACTGGATTAATAACATCTAATAATAAAAGCAAAATAACATTTGCCTTTTTTCTATCTGGTAACTATTCCCCACCGTTTCCTAAAATGCTATTTGGCATTCACCTTGCCTAAAATTAGTGTCATGACAATTATCGGATTTATCATGCTGACCTGTGTACCAATGCCTCATTTGGTCTTTATGCAAGGTGCATGAATATCGCTAGGTAGGAAGCTGGCTATGTGAGACTGCAGAAGAGGTCTATGTTAGGATTAACCTATCAGTAGCTGTGCAAAAAATTATGCAGAGGGTCTTGCAAATCAAAGCAATTTTTTAAAAAGATTGATAGTAACTAGTAAAAACTCCGGTTATACACCCAAAGAAAGCATTCATTTGGCAATGCCTACATTTTATATATCTCAATTGACATTAGCATTTTTTCTCTATTCTGTACCCACTTTAGGTAGTGCTGTCATCATGAGTTCATCAGCCATTACATTAACAAAAATATTCTTTTCTGCTTTTTCCTGGCATAGGCTTCTTCCTCCTCCCTTCCCACATATGCACTCTTCCAGCAACTAATCTCTACAACCCTGGCAGTAAGAATCTGAAATGTTTAGTGGGAGATTTAAAAGAAAGATGGGAGCATAAGTGCCAGTGTTTTAGCTCTAAAGTACAGAATTAAAATCATATATCACTCTCTCCCACAAAAGTCTTTACTCATTAAATTTATTTTAAACATATCTGTTCTAGAAATAACCATGTTGCCATGCATCAGAATGTAGATGAGATTTGAAGAGCAGACTCATATAACTTTAGCAACAACTTGAACTGTACACTGCTCTATGAATGAGAGCATTACAGGGATGACGGTTTGACACAACTGAAACAAAAAACTTTGAACTTTTGCCCCTCTCTCAAACTGATGATCATGCAAGAGGAGATTATGATGGTCAGAAAGAAAAACAGATGTCTATAACTAGATCTTGATTTCAATGGAAGGCAGCAAGAACATTTAAAACCAACATTGGGATTGATATATATACACTAACATGTATAAAATGGCTAATAAGAACCTGCTGTATAAAAAATAATAATAAAATTCAAAAAAATAAATAAATAAAACCAACACTCATCACCTGGAGAACAGTGACTTAATGAAATAATTAAATCCAGTGGAGAATCCATGTTTGGCTTCCAGTGCAGTATTAGGTGCTCTCCTGTAATGACTATAGGATGCTCCGGGTGTGCGCAGAGTGGAAACCTAAGGCTTTAGTTCAGTGAATTTCTATAATAAACACAAATAGTAACATAACTTGCTGAAAGAAGAAAGGGAATAGAAAAGACATAAAATGACCATTAGCAAATGAGGCAAGTAAAGAAAGCATCAACTGACATAATGGCCTAGAAGAGAGAAGGCTTGAAATTTTTAATTAACCTTTTCACTTAGATGGAGATTTAGAACACACATTCTTTATATCTTTTAATGCTCTTTTGCTTCATCAATGGAAAAAGACACTTACCCTAATATATATGTTATATATAGTTTATATATATACATATATATATAATAGTGTATATGTATATACACACATCTATATGCATATATACTACCTATATGTATGTATGTATATATTACATAGATAACTTAGTATGTATGTATATATATTTTGCTAAAAGAAAACCTTCCCTATTGGTTATGACTGTTAAGTACTTAGAATGTATTACCATAAGGGGTGGTCAAAATTTATTTTTAGTATTCTTTTTTTAGTTTCTTATCTGCCTGAATATATTGAGATCCAAAGAGAGGGATGAACTGGTTAAACTTCAGTGTTTTCAGTTAAATTATTAGGGGTATAATGATGTTCTGAATCATAAGATCTTGAAGGTACACGTTACCATGAGCCCCCAGTCAAGACAGGAAAGCAGTTACATATTGGGCCAGAAGACAACTTAATCCACATGACGTGGTCACTTAATGAGTTACTTTCCACACTTTATAAAAAAGAACCAAAATAGACTCAAGTAATTGCATTAATGTGCTGGGACATTTTGTGGCCAAAATCAACATACACAAATGTCCCGCTGCATTAAAAAACAAAACAAAACTATTTTAGTGGTTAAGGGTAGCTTATAAGTCTGAAAGTTTCCAACCAATTCTTTGTCTTTCACCCTAATTCATCACTAGTTTGCCAACCACTATTAAAACACTTTCACATCTAAACTTAAAGGCCCATATCCTGACATTGATCCAAGTGCAGAACTCCCATTGAAGTCGATGAGAATGTTGCATAGAAATCAATGACAGGATATGGACCTCAAGGCTGGACCATCTCTCCCCTGGAACCTTTTGTTCATTGACACTCAGAAATTTGAGAGTATTACAAGAAACAAGACACATAAAGCAGAACATTTGCGGATGGGCTCCAAGGTTCTCTGTTCCTTCCCTCGCAAAGTTTATTGTGGGCCAGATGCCAATTGTATTTTTAAAAAGGGGGGACTGTAAAAGTGTCAACTTCAGCGGCAGTGATGTGCTTAACTAGAATTTCATCTCTCACTATGCAGGTGAGCAGGCCTTGTTTTAATCACAGCCTCTGTTTTGGCAAAGACACTACCTTACAAGCTAAATGAGTTATTTTCCAGCTCTGATGTCTGAATTGGCAATCATAAAATTTTTTACAAAGTATACTTCCTATTCAAAACTTGAATAATATTGAACATTTTATAGTCTAATTTCCAATAACAAACGATATGAATTATTCTGCTGTGCCATAAACACTAGAAATAATCCTTCAGATTTAAATTGAGTCTTTCTTCCAGTAAAAATGCAAAGCATTTCAGGCATATTGAAGGTTATTCTTTCATTTTTTCAGTCTTGAACACGGTTTTCAAAGATCTTCAAGAAAATGCAAACATCTTAAAATAAAATAAAAGTCATTCCTTCCTTACCACCACTATAATATCCTCATTCTCTTTACCTACAAATATGAAGGGAATAGAAAATTACAATGTATGTTTGGTCTAGTTCAAGTTTTAAACAAGTCAGGGAGTAGTTTTCTAAAAGGACCGCTTTGATTTATGTTGTTGCTCATAATATTAACTCATGTTTAAAGTGAACAAGCCAATTTCTCACCTTGGCCTTGATTCCCCTCTAGGTTAAAAATTGGATAGATTGTCTAGAATCAGTGGTTCTCAAATTTTAGCTTCCTTTAGAATCAACTGGACCCCACCCCAGCAGTTTCTGATTCAGTAGGTCTTGGGACAGATGGATAATTTGCATTTCTAACAATTTCCCTGAGGATACAGATTCTGCTGGTCTAAAACTACAATTTTAGCCTTTAGTAGGTGTAAGAATCAGCTGGGAAGCTTATTAAAATTGCACTGCCCGTCTCCCTTCACCCCTAATTTAGACTGCACCCCTAATTTAGACTGAACTGGTATGGAGGCGGGGAGTCTGGGTATTCTCTCCGTAAGGAGCACCACAGCTAATTCGGATGTGGTTGATCTCAGAATACTCAGAAAAAAACTACCCTCTAAGTCCCTTCAAGCTGCGAACAAGTATGACGTTTTTTGTAAGTCAAATTAGGAAGGCTAAAACAAATAGCCTAGGGACAGAAAACAAACACCAGAGACAAAGACATCACAGAGGTAATGCCATAAGAGGCTCTACACAGGTAATCTTTTAGATTCTTTATTTAGTGGCAAAAATCAATGACCAGACCACCTTCCATTCTAAGCTTACCCTTTGTAGCATTTTATGCATTTGTAGTTATATAACTGCCTATTTATAAGAAGGTATATAATGTCTATCTTGTCAATGGCAATAGGATGACCAGGTTCCATCATTTTTAAAATGTGCCATTATATCTATTAGGTCTGACATATGGTAATACATTTGGGTTGGGACTACTTTCTTTGGTATGGGAACAGTAGACACCTTTCTTCCTACTATATGGAGACATCCTATAGACAGAGAACTCAGCAGGATTTATAAAATTACTTTTGAGTAAGCTGAGTATCTACTTAGCAAGTGCAACTATATACTTCATTAACAATATTCCATACACGTTAGGATTATAGAATCTAATGCTCCTAATTTATTATCTATTACATTGAAAAAAGTTAGTCCACATGAAAAACAGAAATACTTTGCCTCACTGAGAGCTCTTGTTTGAGGAACTAGAGAAACTGTTCAATACCCCTGGCCACCTTAGTTCTTCATAAGAGCACCATTTGTCAGGTTCATTGTTTTTGACTTAATGGTGAAATAAAGGGTTCCTTCCAAATTCAGGGCACTCATTCTTCTGGTAAGTCACTGAACACTGAGAAAATTACAAAATTTTCTGTAATTCAGCTCTTTATTTGCAAAGGGGAAATGTTGTTGGATTAGGTGATTTCTAGGGAAGGCCTCTTCCAGTTCCAAATTTTTTATGGTTTATGAGTTAGAACTACAAAGTGGACCCAAATGTCTATCACGTCAAAAATTCCATAATGATACATGGTTTATATTTAGTGTTAAATTTCTTTTTTTTTAAGCTGGCAAAGCAATAACTCAGATCCTTATTTATTTGTTCAAGTCAGATGTGAGCAACTACATAGATTTGATTCCTGATTTTGAAATTCAGTCTACACAGCAGAATATGAGAAAATAACATATATTTAGTGTTAAATTGATATTATAAATTATTTCATTCTTACTCAGCCTTCTAAATTCTTTATTTCTTTTTATCTGAAATTAAATTATTTCTCTATGGGTAGATCTCCTGTTAAGTGTTCCTACACAATACAAACAAATGATAATAAAAAATAATGTTTCTCTTTGAAATTCAAAAAAAAAAGTGGTCCTCTTTTTCAACCACTTATTAGCATTCTTCACATTATGGTTACCTAGTAATTAGTTTTTTTTTTAATTAACCAGAATAACTGGGTATAGGAAATTAATTTCTCTGATTTTTTGTATATTTTTCATATACTACGTAAGTCCCTGTGAGTGCTATAATTGTAACCCTTTATAATTGGCAGACATTAATTACTGAAATTGTACTAGAATTTCCATATAATTTTATACCAGAGCCACATGAATACTGAATACATTCATCATGTTTAGAATACCAATGGGAGAAATTAATCTCCAATTATTAAAGTATGCAAGAACTTGTATGAATATGATAAGGATGAGATATGCATATTCCTGAGTCCTATGTCACAAGTAATGTGTCTGTGTATGTTCAAGTATATTAAATCTAGAGCAGTGGTTCTCCACTCACTAAAATTAATCCAATCCTCTCTTGCTAGAAGGTTCAGATGAGTAGAAGAAGGCGAGAAACAAACCATGAAAGAGCTCCCAAGAGTGGAGGGTACAGAGTAAGAGGTGATCACAGCTGTCCTCAAGAAACTCACCTTACAGATATCCCTACCTTTGCAGTTCTCCCAAACAGCCAAGCTTATTACCTCAGAGGCATTTTCAACTCCCTACTTACTCCATGGCACACATGCTATAGATTCAACCTCCATAATCTCTTTTTAGATCAGGATTTCTTACCTTGAGGTCCATGAATTGCCTCACAATGTCTGTAAACCTACTGGAATTACATGCAAAACTGTACACCCATGTATGGACACCCTTTCTGATTCTCAAAGAGGGCTGTCACGCAAAACATTTAAGGGCCACTGGGCTAAACTGTTTCATCCTTTTTCAATTCCACTGCCACCAAGCAAAGCCAGGTCCAGTGCTCTCTCCTCTGAATATCAGGGTTCCTCCCATCCAGTCTCCTGGCTCGTTCCTTGTCATCTTACACGCGGTGCTTTCAAAGTCATCTTCCTGAAGCGTATGATCAGTCATAATCAGTAAGCTCATTGATTACTCCTGTTCACTAATTTTCAGGGCTCCCTGCTGCTCACTGAATAATGTCTAAATTCCTGGGTGCAGACACCATGTCTTATTCATCTCTGTATCTTCCGTATCTAGCTAGCCCAAGAGATTCATGTTTTCAAGTTCTCCTGAAGTCAGAAACCTTCTGTGTCCCAGCTCCTACCTCTCTACTGTGTTATCTGCCCCCATGTCCTTTCATGAAGTCTATGCTACAACCAATTCAATCATCTGACCTCCTGTCAGTTCTCTGAACATAATCCATGTTTTCTCTCTCTCCCTGCATCTTTTAATCATGTTGGGTATTTTTTTCCCTTTGATTGGGGTGCTTTCCTGACCTCTCCACACCCAGATCACTTCTATCTGATGAAATCTCATCTACCCTTCAGTGCTTAAAAAAATGCTTCTCCATGAAGCTTTCTAAGCTCTGTCTCCTTGTGAGAAAGTATCGCTTTCCTCTCTAACCTCTTTGAGCATTTCTTAGGACTTTACTTTTATTAAGCACATAGAACTCAAATTTTAATATTGAATAAATCATTTATATAGTTTATATATTACAAGACACTGTATACTCCTTAAAGGCAAGGCTGTATTTTTTTTCTCTTTCCCACAATACCTAGCATTGACTCACATACCATAATATGTATTTCAAAAATTTTTGCTGAAGAAATAAATGAAAGAATAAATAAACACAAAGTCATTGATTTTTCAGATGCTTCAGATGTTGATGAGAGGTCAGTACTGGTTTTACTGATGAAGAACATGAGGTTCAGAGAGGCAGAGAGAGCAGCACAAGATCACACAGCAGTCACACAGTGACTGGCCAATTTGGGCCGGTGCTCAGATCAGATATTTGAATATGATCTAAGTCTCTGCCTCCCACACGAGGATGCCCCTTTTCCGGACAAGAAAATGCACTTAGATATTTTATTTTTAAGCAACTACAGTCCTGTAGTTTTTATAATTCTAATTATTGGCTTTACCATTTATTACCTGTGTGACAGTATTTTACTTAGTTTTCTCATCTATAAATTGAGGGTCTAAATTTCATGCTCTCTGTGCTTCCTTTCAGCTGTGAAGTTTGAACTGCTTCTGTCACCTCACCCTTCTTTCTCCAGCAAAGAAGGTAACTTCCCAGGTTTTCCCAAGTTTCACGGTGCTCCACCTTCCATTCTGTGTTCTAAGTGACATCTGGTTATCAGTAGGTGGTAATGACAAATACAATGCATGGGACTAAAGAATTCATATGCAAAAATTAGGCTTGATAAAGGTAAGAGCTTAAAGAAATTCCCGCCCCCCCCCCCCCCAAGCAGGCCTCTCACTGTTGTGGCCTCTCCCGTTGCAGAATACAGGCTCCGGACACGCAGGCTCAGCGGCCACGGCTCATGGGCCCAGCCGCTCCACGGTATGTGGGATCTTCCCGGACCGGGGCATGAACCCGTGTCCCCTGCATCGGCAGGCGGACTCTCAACCACTGCGCCACCAGGGAAGCCCAGAAGTCTTTTTTTTTTTTTTTAAATAAAAGATCCTTTAAGATATTTAAAAATTCAAATAACTAGGTAAAAGAAAGGATAGTTCCACAGATCTGATACTTAACCTATAAGGTTCTACTACGCGAAGCTCCCATATGTTTCTTCATTGTGACAAATACGAATCGCAAAATAAGGTTTAAATCTGAATGGCTCTGAGTGCTGCCCCAACAATCAAAAGTGAAACTATTTTTCTTTCATTCTTAATATTCCAAATATTTTCACTTTGTTTTCCACACACGGCATTGTTGTTTCTTCCAATTTATATATTCTACCCTAAAAGGCATTCTCACCCCCCTCAATTCCAACACAAAGTCTTGGGCAAAATCTGGCATTACCACCAAGTTCTGTAATTCCCTATCCTGTTTTTCTTCTAGTAAATCTTATGTGAAAGACTTTAACAGTGCCTGCATTTGTTCCTTGATAATATGAATGTTTGTCATACATATAGTCTTCAAAAGAACATGCTCTGTCTTCTTTAAGGGCAACATACACTGGAGGGAACAGTATAATCCGTGTTGCAAAAAGAGGGTCTCAGAATCCGAAGAGGAAAAGTTACTAGATGAGATAAGCATTATAGAGAAACAAATTGGCCCACTTATTAGTAAAGAGACCAAGTGAATCCCTTTAAGGCCTCTAGATTTAGCAGAGGGCACAAAATCTCATGCTTTCTAAATTTGCTTCACAAATTTATTACTTTCTCTCAGGATACGTTGATTTTCAGTTGACTTGATACCAGAGTCTTTAAATCTAATCTAACTTATTGTATTTTTCTGTCATATAGAAACCTGAGCAAAACAATAACAGGTGATAGTAAGGGAAATTAATCTTCAGTGTCATTTTAAAATAAACGGCCTTATAACTCAAAACGCTACCTCATTCATAGTAGCTATTCTGCTATTATATTCTCCCAGAGGAGCAAATAATAATGAAGATAACATGACAATTTATTATGATAACATGGTGCCTATGCACACACAGGTAGCTCAGGGTATTACATATGGGTATTTTGGATATTCTTTACCCTCTTTAAAGTACATATATGTATACTTATGTTATATATTATTTATAAATTTGCATAAACACACATACTCCATAGCGTGAACAGAAGAGGATACCTATGTTTCAAACTGTGATAAGCCCTATGCCAACCAATGGTGTTCAATTCTTGTTAAGCCCTGTAACACAGGTTAACTCATTGTTACTTTCTTACAGTTGTTGCTACATAGTTGCAGCACTGCCACTCAATTCTGATTTGTACTAGAAATTGTACTAGAAGTTGAGATATTGGGGCCAGGTGACCTTGTGCAGTAAAGGTAATTGTGGCAATGATATACAGTAACTCCTGGAGTTTTGGGGTGATGATGTTGAGGTACAAGAAACTTAGTAAGTCCCACATAGGCTACAGAAGACCTCACCCCAGACAGGTGAAATGCCCTGCCCACAACCCAAGCCCCCTCCCTGAGGACACGACGGACACTTGAGATTCCCACTCTCTGAACTTCCCCACCCTTATGTCCTCTGCATTCTTTCAGCTTTGCACAGTACAAATAACGTACAGAAAGGTATGTGTTGACACACCCACTTTTGTCAAGCCTCTGCAGGGCTAATTCACTACTGGTCTTAATTAAGAACACATTGCTAAAAACGAAAAAAACAAAAGAACCAAAATATCATCAGTTCAATAAGTCAGCAAGGATTATGCATTTTACAGCTCTAAGATACTTCTAACATTTGAGGTATAATTTATATTATATAAAAATGGGCAGTTTAGTTTAATTCTATTAAGTTTTCTGCTGGGTCCATCCTATATATATATTTTTTTTCTCCTTCTACAAGGAAATATGATTCTCCCCTTAAGACTAAAGCAAGTTAGGCAGCGAGTATGACAAAATGGTTCAAATCATCCAAATTATAGCTTTTAATGAATGCAATGTTTATGTAAACTCTGAGAAACACAGCTGAAAGGAAACTGTAGGGAGATGTGAGGAACCCAGAGAAGACGGTGCCACACCAGCTGACTTGAAGCAGTTAAAGGGTCTTCACTGCAAACAGAATTCAAAGACAGGAGCCTTGGCCTTGGGTTGGTTACAGACCTGAACCTTGAGAGACAGTTGGAACTGGGAGGTAAGTTAAAAGGTAAAGGAGAAAGTCCAAGCAAAGGTTTGAAGACAAAAAAACAACCATACTGCACAGAAAATCCCAGAATGTCCAGGCTAAGGAGTTTGGATTTTAATCAATCGTAAATGCGGAGCTATTGAATGTTTCTCAGCAGAAGGGGGGATATATTCCGTTACAAAGGAATCTTAGAAAACATATAGAATGAATTAGCAGGGAGAAGGTTAAAGACCAGGAGGCTGCTACATTTATCCAAGTGTAAGGAAACAAGAGCCGAACCTGAACCATGGCAGCAGGAAGCGATACACGTTGATGAATGAAAGAACAAAGAATGTGAGTCAGTGCTCATGAGTTCACTCCAGGAGGGCTGTAAACTTAATCTGTACCTCCCATAAAGGAACTATAAATTGGAAATTCTAGGGGATTTTGGACTGAGTGTATTTGATATGAAATTTTGACTTCAGTTAATAAACATGTCTCAAAGAGAGAAATACCTACGAGATTTTATAACAAATTCTATTACAATTTCATATTGGACCCACATAATATCACAAGAATTACACTGAGATGGGACTGGGCTAAGTTCTCTGTACCTCCTTACATACAAAATGCAAAAGCTGTACAAAATAATCACTGTATCAGTTAAGGATTGTGTTCAGTGGCTAACAACCAAGATACAACCAAAAGAGAAGTTAATTTTGTCTCATGAAAAAGAAGTCTGGTGCAGGTATTACAGTTTTACAATATTCCTGGTGTCCCACAGTCCTTATTCTTCCGTTTCATCATCCTTGTTGTGTACCTTGAATCTTCATGGATGTAAAATAACGACTGACATCCTGGCCAGCTTATCTGTGTTCCAGGTGGAAGGACGGCACCGCCCTCTTCCCAATGACTTCTACTTAAGATTCATTGGTTGCGCCTGTCTGCAAGGGAAGGGTGGACAGTATATTCTTTCACCTGGGTATATCGCCACCATGACTGAACCTGGGTTCTGTTAGTAAGGCAGAATACGGGGTATTGGGTGGGTCACTAGCAGTCCCTCCCACAGTCACAGAATTCCTCCCAGCTCTAGAATTTTGTGATTACAACTCCACACAGAACTCAAGCACAAAGAAATAGCTACTAATTTTTTTCTAGTGTCTTCTTTGAAACATTAGCCTGCTTTTTGCCTACTGAATTATGGAAAATAAGTCTGTTGTACTCTAAACATTAAGCCGAAAGAAACTCCACATACCACGTTCTACCTACTAACGTGGGATTTTTTTTTTTTTCTCACTTATGGGCAAGCCACTCTGCCCACAGATAAAAGACTGCCGCTTTTCTAAACTGTGCTGGACACTGATACATTATGATACAATGCAAATGTACTGTGAAAGCTGTCAGGGAGTATCCATTATTTGCACGTGGCAAATTTGGAACTAACTATATAGTTTTTCAGCATCAAAAGCCAAGGTCTTTGGGTTAAAGTCATCTATTTAGGAACTTCAGGTTCCTGTCAACCTGCATATCTCTAAGGTCTCTTGTCATCTGAGATCACCATTGCCTTTAATATTTAAATAGAATGCATGACTACCCACCTCAGAGTTTGTGGGAAACCTGTCCTCCCTCACTGCATACACAAACCTATAGAGTTTGTCGAAATGCTTATCATCTCCTGGTCACCTCTTGATCTGATTTTCTGCTTTCATTCAGTTATCAATGTCCTCTGTTTCCTGTACTTTTGTGTCCCCTATCGCATTCCTTTGCAGCTTTACCCCATGTGGACACTGCCTCTATTCATTAAATCCCCCAAAGTACTATTCACAAAATGCTGTCACTGGTAACCAATGTTTCCTAATGATTTTGAGTAGCAGAGAGATGTTAGAGTGCAGGACAGTACAGATACCAACTGAATGTTTGACAACATTGTGCTAACAATGCATCAGATTTTCCCTGGGCGAAGAGAGATTTCTTTTTGACTCAGTCCATCTTTCTACCTTGCTCATTGCCCACATCTCTTTGGCTCTCTAGACCCTTCATTTCCCCTTCTCCTCAGCCTCCCTATTCTCTCTACTCTCTTATGCAAAGGAATTTAGGTTTCACTCCCTGCCTTCTTAAAAAAAAAAAACAGAAAAAACCCAGTAGCATGGTCTATATCTGCAGACTGAAAACCTTGTTAAGATGCTCTGCTAAGTACAGGACCATTGATGCCAGGCCTCTCCTCTTTCTATATAATAGCAGACATTTTGAAATTATCAGCTTATGTTTCTTTTGTATAACCACAATAAAATCAGAGACTGATATAGCACAGCTTAGGACAAACCCAAGTTCTGAGAATTGGACCAACAACAAAAAGTAGTTCTAAAAGCATTAAGACATTTATTTTCATCACTCAAAAACCATCATTGTGAATCTAACTCATAACCCATAGCACTATCTCACCAGACCCTCTATTTTCCTTCTCTCCAAATCTATTATACCCCAGAGATGTATTTGGGTCTTTTACAATTTAAATTCCAAAGTCTCTCCCAGAAATTCCATTCCTGGTAAACTTCCTATCACTTTCTTTCCCTTTTTCTTTCCTCCTGCTTCTCCAGTTCTGCCCCTCTACCTATTCTTCCAATTGTGCATCACATGCCCCCCCCAAAACTGGACAGAAACAAGTGAAAGAAGTTGACAACCACACCTGCCCCTGAAACAGGTAGTCACTAGCTAGAAATATCTCAGTATAACACTGATGTGCCCAGAGCCACCTAAGAAAGTGACCGATCCTTAGAAAGAAAGCCAAGAATGAATAGAAACCCACTGGTAAAGAGGAAATGACAGAGGACCATTCAAGAAGTACTCATGGCCAGCAGAGAAAGCACATAAAACATATTAGACCCAGTTATAGTCCAGCTTTAAGCCATGAAAAGTCCAAGGGACAACAAAGGTAGCAGGAGAGTTTAGAACTATTCTTCAGTTCTTGATTGTTGGCTTTGATAATCACAAAATCAAATAAACAAAACAAACCTAAGAATAGGTTGGGTAGAAATTTTCCTATTGCCCAGGAACTGGCAAATAATTTGGTTTGTTTGTCTTTTTGTTTGTTTGTTTTTTTCAGTACACCGGCCTCTCACTGTTGTGGCCTCTCCTGTTACAGAGCACAGGCTCCGGACGCGCAGGCTCAGCGGCCACAGCTCACGGGCCCAGCCGCCCCGTGGCATGTGGGCTCTTCCCGGACCGGGGCACGAACCCGTGTCCCCTGCATCGGCAGGCGGAGTCTCAACCGCTGTGCCACCAGGGAAGCCCCTGGCAAATAATTTAAAACAACAGATTCAGTATACTCCCACATTCTAAAGAGAGCAGTCAGCAGTTGACGGTCATGTCCCAGTCAACACCTATGAGCTGTTATGAGAAAGAGTAGAATCAGCCCTACTAAAATCAACTACTGCCCTGTCCTCCCTCTCCCCATCCATAATATATAAGAGGGAATAAAGAGGGCAATTGAGAAGTGAAGTCTGGGTAGAAGTTATTAGCCTATACAAAATGCAGTGATCATTGTTAGAGGCCAAGTGAGGTGGAGCCTCAAAGAGAATCATTTTTAGCATCTGGGGGAGGAGCCTATAAGAATGGGAGAATGCGAGAATGCATCTTTTTCTCCAACTGAATGCTTGCTGGAGGCCCTCTAGGGGCTGCCTTCAGAGGAGAGTGTAAGGAGGGCGTTCTTAGAAGAGCAAGTCAGATTCCCAAATTTGTACATTGTGATGTGTACATTTGCATAGACAATGGAGCTTCCACTTCTAAGGAGAGCAGGCTTGCTGCAGTAGCCAGGTGGAAAAGAGCTGCTAGTTCTGTGACACAGGATGCCTATGAAAAAAATGGGGTAATCCTGAACCTTGTTCTATTTTTCTGCACCTCTCAGAGGACAGCAGTTCCAGCAGTTTCACTTCAATTAAAGAACACAAGAGAATTGGAGCCAGTAGACCAAGCAACCATACATCGACATTTTCAAATGTCTTTTTTCTAGATTTTTCTAATATTCTCCATCTTTCTTTTTTATCTTTCATTTTGGCTCTGATACGTCCACTTAAATGTGCTAGAACCCATGCTCAGGTGGTCTGCTAGGTAATCCAGCATGGCTTCCTTCAGCATTTTGCTTCTTGAGATCACAGATGCAAAATTGGCCCCCATATGTGTCTACTTGTATCCAACTCCACCTTGGCCTAGATCATCACCATCTCTTACCTGGAGTTCTTCAACAGTCTCTGAAACAGCCTTCCTGCTTCTAGTCTTGCCCGTTCTCCTCCACCTCCTCTCCATGTTGCAGTAGAAGTAATTTTCTTACAACACAAAATGGATCTTGGCCTTGCTTTGGGCATAGAATAAAATCCAAACTCCTCATTTTGCCTTATAATACCTAGCATGATCTGGCTTCTGCATTCCTCTCTGACCTCATCTCCTTGACCAAATGACTTATTGGGTGACCTTCTAGCTCTTCCTGTGCCACTCTCCAGCCACAACGGTCTTCTAGGAGCTGTCATATGTGAAATCCGTTCCTACCTCAGAGCCTTGATTCAGTCTGTTTCTTCCATTTCTCTCTTTCTCTCTCTCTCTCTCTCTGCATAACTGACTCCGCTTTTGGAAGGTCTTAGGGTCTTTGGAAGACCCTTTGGAAGGGTCTTCTTCTCAGACCACCCAATCAGCAGTAAGCTCTTCCTGCTATCCTCTGCCATAAAATCATGGAGTTAGTGGAGAGACGATTGTTCATATTATTCATCACAATTTTTAAATAAATTTTAGAACATATATATTTATTTTCTCATCTTTTATTTCTCATCCCTAATAGATTATAAATAAAATTGAAGATTTTTGAAAATTTGAAAGTATGGGAAAAAGAGAATGGTGATGGATTAGCTGACTGATGGAAGAAGGTCTCTGAGAAATAGGTGAGATCACCAGAAGAGTTCTTCAACATGAGTAAAGAAAACGAAAAAAGAAAAACAATGCTTTAGATGTAAATATGCCTTTCAATGAGGGTGCTGGGGAAAGAGAAATGATTAGTATGGATGATTGCCAGCTGACAACTTCTATCTCTTCAGTGAGGGAGGAAATAAGAGTGAGCATCAAAATCTCAAAGCACTGGGCTTCAGAAGGATGAAAAAGGCTAAAAATAGCTGCTGAAGTAAATGGGACAGAAAGCTGATTAGGGACGTTCCAGATGGATTTGTAGTGCCACCAAATCAAGTCTTCATTAAGTTATCCACTCAATAAATATATACCGGGTTCCAATTCAGTACCAGGCACTATACTTGTTTCTAGCATCGCAAAGACAAATAGGCACCACCTTGTGAAAATTTCTCTGGATTTGAATTAGAGGATGCTAACTGTGTAGCCTCCAAAAGGTCCAAACAGCCAGCCGTCTCACTTGGTTCCCCTTGGCTCTGGTCAGAAATGAGGCATTGGTCACTGACCTGCCCTTGCTCAAGGTGGGCTCTTGCATTTCATGAAAGTCTTTATTGTATGGAACTTACTCAATGGAATTTACAAATCCTTCAATATTGGAGCTTGTGATTTTTGAGGATTTTGCAAAATATCCCCATTCCTCCTTCACAGACCTACCTCTCCCACCATTTCCATGGGACACAGGGGCCTTTTGGTTCATGCCATCCAAGGAAGAGGAACAACTTAGGTGACCTCACAGTTTTCTAAGAGAGATATCTAAACTAAATTACAATAGCAATATTCAATTCAAAAAAGTAAAACAATTATGCATATTACACTTTAATATAATTTTTTTAAAATAGGTAACACTGATACAAATCCTTCTATAATCTGGCCATCACTTCACCTTTTCAATGGATCTTAGCTTTGCTGCAGCTCAGGTTAACTTCTCCTAGACTCTTGAACGAGCCAAACCATTCTTGTGGCTGACTAAGGCCATATGACACCAGCTGGGAATTCTCTCTTCCTCTTCTCCTTTGCAAAGTCTCCTTTTATTTAAGTTTGATCTCAAGTGCTACATTTTTGAGATTCCAAACAGTTCTGGATTATTTGATAATCCTAGAATATCCAAAATTGTTTAACATCTCTTTTAATAATTAAATTTTGAATTGATGGTCCCAAGCTTAAAAGATAACCCACGCCCCCGGAACCTCACAAAATAATAAACCTACATAAACAATTAAAATACACAATCCTTTGAAAATTTAAGGCTGCAGATATATGGGTAAATAGTCTCAGATTGAGATTTAAAAATAAAAAAATAGAATTCAGAAGACCAAAAGCACCTAAAGTTAAAAAGCGGGATATGTCTAGATCTTATGGCTAGAACTTAAAGAAACATTATAATTATGTTACTAGGTTTAATAAATACTTATGAAAACTCATCAAAAAGGCCACACTGATGTTTAGAATTAGCTGAGGCTCTGTTGACTCAGATGGCTTATTCCATCTCTCAGGAATGCAAGTTGTTAATGGCAGCATGAGAGATGAGGTGATCTACCCATAAACACAGGGCTCTGATTCAGCCTGAACACTAGTGATTTTAATGCCAGACACATCCACTTTCAGCTGGAGGGTATTTGTTGAGAGCTGCCGTGGAGAATGGCCACACTTAGAAAAAAATGCACACCCTTAGCAACCACTAATGAATAAAATACAAACCTACTGATCAGAATTTGGAAGTTGCAAAATACAATATGATTAGGTATTCTGAAGTAATAATTCGGGTATATAAACACAAATAGATCTGGCAATATAGGTTGGGTTCTACAGGTGTTACTCAAGCTACCCTTTGTGATCCTCGGAAATTTTTTCCCAAATAAGCTCTGGAAATTCAAATCTTATTTTTTCAAAATCCCTGGAGTGTCTTCCTCAAACCATGTGAACAGCATTTAACAGTGGGAATCTCTTTGGGTTGGCGTATTGAGAGCCCTTTGTCATGCCAACTGATATTTGTCTGTGCAAAGAAGATACACACCTCCGAGAAACACATATAGGAAAATGAGACACCAGTTTGGTGTCTGTCCCAGTATTTCTGACCACTTCCACCTGCTCACCCACCCTAGATATTGGCCCAAATAACTATTTCATGGAGATACCAGGGACTGCTGTTAAAGAAAAAACGAGAGAAAGTGCCCTGCCGTTAAATTATAAGCAGAAGTCATGGTATCTACTTCCATTTCCACCTCTTAAAATGCCTATGACAGGGGGTGGGTAAATCAAGTAACTTGAGTCTCATTTTCCCGACTGCTGAAGCAGGGACTCAAATGTTGCTTTAGTCAACATCTGCTGAGCATTTACTATGCACCAGAGACAGTAGTAGGTGGTGTGCTAGGTACAGTCACTATTTTCAGGCAGTTTACCATTTATTTAGAAAGGAAGACAAACGTCTAAACATACACATAATATGCACCCTACTACATGATACACTACATTTCTAAAAATTACCATGAAGAAAAAGCAAGGAGTACAAATTAAAAATAAATAAATAACACAGAAATGTAGCTTAATCTGGGAGGTCAAAGAATATCTCCTTAGGGAATGATATTTAAGCTAAGACGGTGGGAAGGTAGGGGGTGGAGAGAACATCCCAAGACAAGGGAATAACATATGCCAAGGCCCCAGGCAAGGAGGAGTTTGAAGTGGTCCAAGAACAGCAAGAAGACTCCTGTGGCTACACTGAAGGGGAGAGTGGCAGGAGATAAGGCTCTTTGTGTTGTTATAAGAATCAAAGAGAAATGTGTGTGAACATGCTTTGCAGAGTGCAAAGCCCAGCCCAGTACCACTGTGAGAATGAACACAGTCATCAGTGTTTCAGAAGTCCTGTTCTCAGTGGCAGAAGCAGCAGGTCAAAAAGAAAAAAACACCTGAACATAAGTTTTACCTCTTCTTCCATCCTTCCTAAATTGACTATTTCATCTTTGCCATCAACCGAAGTGTAAGTAGATTTTCGATTTGCATTATCAGAAGTCTTAAAACGAGACCTAAATTTCTCTCCTTCATGTACCCAACTGGGCTTCTTTAAAGCCGGAAGACAAAATTACTGAAGCTTTTTTATATCTGGGCAACAGAAAGCAGAGAGAGAACCTTAAAAATCCAGGATTCCTTTATATTTCCATTTGTGCCACATAGTGACATACAGGAAACAAAACAAACCAATGGAGAAGAAGAGGACACTTCCTCTAACCCGTGTCTCCATCTCTGCCACTCATTTTCCAGTGGAATTTATTTATTTATTTACTTATTTATTTATTTATTGGCTGTGCCTCGAGGCTTGCAGGATGTTAGGTCCCCGACCACAGGGAGTGAACCCAGGCCCAAGGCAGTGAAAGTGTGGAGTCCTAATCACTGGACCGCCAGGGAACTCCCTCCAGTGTAATTTAAAAAATGGAATGTGGGAGGAAGAATGGTGGGGATTATTTCCAGCAAACTCATTCATCCATCCATTCCGTTCATTCAATCAGCACATATTTATTGAGTATCTATCAATCTCTGTGATGCTGTATATAGGAATTCTCAGAATTGAATTTTATTATACTGATTAAGTTTCACAATTACCCAGAGACATCAAGGATCTGGGGGAAGATTCCCGTTTAAGTTATGACCTTATCTCCTTTACACAAATATACTGTTAACCCATAAGTATAATGTGGACTCCGGCTTCCTGGACAAGGCATCAGAAAGGGACTCGGACATCAAGATGGCATAAAAGCCAAGGGGCAAGAATGGAAGGAGGAGAGGAGGAGAGACAGACAGACAGACACCAGAGGGGAGCAGTGACAGGACCCTGGTGTGGGCGTGGGGATGGGCATTGATGTGTACAGATGGCATACTGATGACAGTGTGCGTGGACAGTGTACATGAATGTGAGCTCACTTCTCTTCTCCGAAAACTGGCCTCTCCCGTCGCGGAGCACAGGCTCCGGACGCGCAGGCTCAGCGGCCATGGCTCACGGGCCCAGCCACTCCGCGGCACGTGGGATCTTCCCGGACCGGGGCACAAACCCGCCTCCCCAGCATCGGCAGGCGGACTCCCAACCACTGCGCCACCAGGGAAGCTCAGCAGGCGGATTCTTAACCACTGTGCCACCAGGGAAGTCCTTTGGTTTAAGAGATTGGTTTAAGTCCTTTGGTTTAAGAGATTCTTAAACCAAAGTCATCACTAAAGCTTGTGCCCACTTCAATAAGTGCTGTCTCCAGAATGTTTCGTCTTCTGTCTCCTATACACTGAATACCTTGGGAAAACTGAGCTGACAGTGATGCATAACAAAATATCAGGCAATTGCTGCAATGAGAAACAAAATAAAAGGATTGCTTCTGGGAAGTCGCATATAAGACAGGATACAGAATGAAGTAGAGAGGAATTACCATGAATGTGGTTGAGGGAAACTAAGAATGGGGTGCTGTTCCTAGAGGAGAAGTATAAAATCATTTGAAGATGCTTATCTGTAGATGATAAACCTGACTTTTAATTGAACTGTCTAGAAACCACCCAGAAGCACAGAGATATAGAACAGTTAATACATCCCAGAAGAACTTCTCAGAAAATCAGAAAAATCTCTTTTTATACGGCATCAAGGCATTTTGTCAGCCAATCAGTTTTTGTTCATATACGCGGCTGGAATTAGTGGGGGAGGGAGAAGTTGGTAGATACAGAATCGGACATTTTTTGTTATGTTTTTCCAGAAAGAAAAACAAACAAGGTGAAACATGGCAACTGGGAAAAACTGTTCAAGGGGAATGTCAAGAGCTAAGCTAGCTAGAAATTTGCTCTTATAAAGGAGGTAGTCTCATATTCCCTACAATATCAGGAACAAAAATTCAGATATAATAACACATTTTTAAAGGAGACACAAAAAGTGTTTTGCTAACAAACACATCACATATACTTTACAGAGCTCCTTTCCTGAACACGGTGGGAAGAATACAATAGAAAATCTGAAAGAAGGATTGCTCTTCCTCTGATTTCTTTCTCGCTTTGTCATTTTTGACATTTCAAACACCAGTTACTCTCCTTTTAGTTATACAGCCACTGTAAATAGTGTTGAGACCCTTACAGGACTCCATCACAGTTATTTCACAATCTGTTCCAAATTATAATTTTGACTCTTTAAAGCTTAAAACAATTAGATGAAATGTTCCCTGAAAACAACCACCACTAGCATTACCAACACAACCACCATTCGTGCCCAAAATGCTTTCAATAAAATTTACCAAGTCAGTGTTAAAATGAGATTAAACTCATGTGAAAGACCCAAGTCCTTGCCACTTGAAGGGAACTGACATCCTTGGTCTCTTTTGGACACACATTAAATATTCATCTAGTTGGAAAAGCCAGTTGTAAGGAAAAAAAGGTCCGGCTGTAGATGTAGCAAATTTAAAAAGTCAAACTCTTTCATATTTAAATATTCATTTTTATCTCACCAGCTAATAGAATTGAGGACTCACTCTCAGATATGTCTATAAAGCAGTTTCAGGTGCTAGTTCTAGGTCACCCTGGGTTGTGGATAGAAGAAAAATCATTTATGAACATACATACATATAAATGGTGCCCTTATACCAAGACAGTACTTTGCTGGAGGCATCTACCTATTGCCCAGATACATTTAAAGCACAGAAAGCAACTGTGTGACGATTTCCCACCAATTTTTGAATTGCTTATTCAACTCAATCTCATAATGGAAACAAAGGCTTTTTAAAAAATTTGATAGCAATTTATTCATGATGAAATATAATCCTGGCCTCTTTCATCAAAACCTAACTTCTCCAATCAAAAGGCACATTACCATTCCCTAGTTCCAGGCTCCATTCTCTCTGGTTTAGACAATTTAAATAATCTCTTAATTGGTCTCTCTTCCTCTAATCTCTCCCAACTTAATCCAGCCCTCACAGTGTCAGGATACCTATCTTCCTAAAAAAAAAAAAATCTAATTAAATTTCTTTTCCTTCCCTATTCATGCTAGAGGATAAAATCCAACTCATCCACATAACATTTTTACTACAAACCTATCCCAACCTGCCTGGCCATCCCATTACCATTTCTTGTCTCTGACCACTCAACCCTCTAGAATACTCATTTGCTTCCAAATGTCCCCACCTCCGCTCTTGCATTCCCTGCCTGGAATACCCTTCTCCTCGCTGCATCTGTCAAAGCCTTACTCCTTCACGACCAAAATATTTGGACAATCTCTCTCACCCTCAGAGCTTATAAAATGTCATTTCCTTTTGTACCCTTTGTCTTTAAATGTTTGGGGTTTTGTTATTGCTGAGGGATATGCCAGGTAAGCCTCTATGTTGAGCGTGCCATATAACAACAAGCCCCAAAGCCCCTTCTGCACACCTCACGTAAGGTGCATTCTGGTGGGTTTTTACCTCGCTTCTATCTACCATTTGTCCCCCAGGGAGGCTTTCTGACACAGAAATTCATCCCTTCTGTGTCAACCCCAGTGCTTGAAAAAGGATAAGCATTCAAGTGTTTGCTGGATTTTACTGATGTGTAAACATCTGCATTGGTAGGTTGGCCAAATTCAAGCTGATTCACAGTCATAGGAGGTGCCCATAGAACAATTTTTGAAGACCATTGAGTCTAACGGTTTTTAAGCATTTTCTGTTTCTTTGTTTTTCTGGCTTGCTTTTAGTAGAGCAATCCTGTTTTCAACAAGAGGTTTATCTGCAAGCCCAAGATGCAGAACAGATAAGAACCATTCATGTTAAAGCCTGAGGAAGCACAACCACAAACTTCCCCCTCCCATCCCCTGCCATTAAAGGGAGTCTGAAGAACACAGTTTAAAATCCACTTCACAAGTTAAAAAGTACAGAGGAGGAAGATACCCCAAATTCTAACACCCAGATCTTACATTATTTCTAAGTTTTATCAGAAGCAGACATTGCACACTCCATATTGTCAAGTGAAATAAGTTCTTAAGCGTATGAGAAGTACCTTATGGCTTTCCAGAGAAGTTACATGGTTTCTAGTAACACTCAGTCTCTAATATGCCTATTTTTCAAGTTATTCTGGAAAGTGACTTGCTTAAAGGCAACACATTGCAGTGTTTATGTGTTGGCCTTTTTGCATGAGCTCATTTTCTGGGGTGGGAGTGAAGCTAGGAGGTCACAAGATGGGGAAATGCTAGACTGCTAGATGGTAAAAATTTCTCAGTTTAGTAAAAATATTGCCGTGTTCCTTGGCTGGATGTAAGGCTGAGTGATCCAATGAACTATGGGGTTATGGGCCAGGGTACTTAGGAAGAAAAGCAATAGTAGAATTAGACAAAATAGTATGTCTCAGTCCCGCTGAGAGAGACAGCATTCTTCCCATTTCTCATCAGACCACACTATGACACTGAAGCAGTTAAGACCTGAAAAGAATAAAGCAAGTTCTTAGGACCCCCAAGGATGTTCATCTTTAGAAGTACAGGAAGACATTAGGCTGGCATGCTCCTTGAATGGCAGTGGTGGACACCAAATATTTTTAAGTGACTTTGTTGGTGATGGGCACTAACGTGGCCACCAGATACAAAGTATGTGAACAGACTTGTTCTTGGACATAGTGGAGACTCAAGGCTGACATCCTCTGATGGCAATGGGAACAACAAGCTGGTGACAGAAACACCAAGCTACTCACAGAATGTGGGAATGTTAATGGTTCACTTTCATATTTTCATCAATTATGAGAATTAGGGAATGAAAATAAAGCTGGTAAGTACTCTCTGTAAAACTCATCTCGTTTGAAGGAAAAGTTTTTCTACCTCAGCAGTCTCAACTTTTAGCTTTTGTCAAAAGTTGGTCTGAAGCAATTAATAATGGTGAGGGGGCTTCCCTGGTGGCGCAGTGGTTGAGAGTCCACCTGCCCATGCAGGGGACACGGGTTCGTGCCGCGGTCCGGGAAGATCTCACATGCTGCGGAGCAGCTGGGCCCGTGAGCCATGGCTGCTGAGCCTGTGCGTCCGGAGCCTGTGCTCCGCAACGGGAGAGGCCACAACAGTGAGAGGCCCGTGTACCGCAATAAAAAAATAAATCAATAGAAAATAATGGTGAGGAACAGTCTACGGTGCATGCTAAACACCTATCACCATATCGTCTCAAAGTTTTGCCCTTGAGATAACCAGACGGTGCCATCTCGAAGTAACTCACTCTAACTCCCCCACAGAAATGACTTCACAGAGAGCTACTTTAATTTTGTACCGTCGTTTTTTCTTTTCCGTTTTTTTTTTGTTTTTTTTTTGTTTTTGTTTGTTTTTTTGCGGTACGCGGGCCTCTCACTGCTGTGGCCTCTCCCGTTGCGGAGCACAGGCTCTGGACGCGCAGGCTCAGCGGCCATGGCTCACGGGCCCAGCTGCTCCGCGGCATGTGGGATCTTCCCGGACCGGAGCACGAACCCATGTCCCCTGCATTGGCAGGTGGACTCTCAACCACTGTGCCACCAGGGAAGCCCTCGTTTTTTCTTAATCAAGTGTTGATGTCGATGACAACATGCCTACTAAAATGTTGATCACTAACTTTTATATAAAAACTTTGCAATAAATTCACCTTAGAGTTTAGAAAAATGGTAGGAGGTAAATGATTTTACTGAAAACATCCATGCATTGTATCTTTTTTGGTTTCATTGTATTCTTCACCAGATGTTCATGAGGAGGGAAGTATCCATTTTACAGATAAACAGAGCAGAGCTCAAGTATGTTACAATTTGTCCAAAGTAAATGATGAGTGAAGGGCAGGACAGAGATCAGAACTGACCTCTGTCTACCCTCACTGTCCATTCTACTCTCCCATTGCCTCTCGACAAAATGTTCATTTCTCCTGTACAGATTCTGAAAACAATGGGAATCTACTGGATTTCTCTTTTTATATGTCTTCTAGAGAATTCTTAAATGCCATAGCTCTGGGGTTCTAATATAAGTTTTTACCCTTATTCTATTAGCTAAATTGTTCTTGTAGCTTTTCACATCGTTCCTAAAATCTTTTTGGAAAGTAGGAGGACATAAGTAACCAATTTACTAAGCATTTACCCTGGAAAATTCTACTTTTAACCTTATGATTCAAACTAGAAAGTAGGAGCTTTATATATAGTAGATAGTATTGGAAGTCACTTTAAAGTCAGACTTTTTAATATACATTTTACATTTGTCATTTTTATCCATCTTTACTAAGAATGGTACCACATATGCAACTTAATGTAGGCATTTTTTAAAAATCTGGAGGAATAAGCAGAGGTGGAGACCAGTCAGAATCCATCTCAAACCAACACGTCTGCTTGCTCACAAAAACTTACCCAGGAATCCTGCTTGGTGTCCTGGTTATCACACAGCTATCCTTCAGTAAGAGAAAGTAGAATGTTCCCCACCGGACTGCAGTTTTCATTGCATCATATTTTGAAATAAGTCCATGTACGAAAGACATCTGCGCTGACAGTTGTGAAACACTCAGAATCCCATAGGCATACACTGGGAGTTCTATAAGAGAAGGACACGGCTGACTAATGGACAGTGTCAGAGCCATTCAGCCTCTGCACTTGCTTAGCTGAGTAATGAGTCAGGAACAGTTAGGCTGGTCTGTTAGCAAAGGTGGACAAACCAGTCTCAAAACACCAAAGACGCATCATCTAGGAATCTGGACTCAGTGGATTGCTGAATACCAGCTGCTGCCTATAAAAACTGAGTCATCCTGAGAAGTTGTCCAGGGAGTGTATTGTCTAAGGGGAGCTTGAACCTGAAATGCCATAAAAAGTTTGGCAAAATTCATCTGACCCAAAGATTACACTCTAGTTACATGTGTGCTAAAGAGATTTCATCAGCATCCATAAAGATGAGTGGTTCTAACACCTACAAGGTCTGAGATGACATTCTGGAAACTACCCTTGTAGAGGAAGGGCTTCTATGTGTAAGACATATATAAAGTGGGTGTTATCCAAAAGAATCTTTCAGGAGACTCAACAGGATAATTTCTTTTGTTTGTTTAACGAACCAGGATTCTTCAAAGCAGAAGTAGTATCTAACACAAACAAACATTTATATGTATTTAAAAGCCTTGGTATTTTAAAAGTTATACCCCAGTCTAATAAAAGGAACTGATTTTAAAACAAAACCCAAACAATTCTTTAAAGACAGAGCTTATCATTTGGTATAGGTTAAGAATGAAATATATTATTTTTATTTCTAAATTTTGATTTCAATAAACATGTGCTCCTTTCTTGGGCAAGAGTTTTGCTTAGGAAAATACAAGTTCAATAGCCTTTTCTTCATTATTCTAATCCAGACATTGCCAAGGGTAGAACCTTTAGGAAATGCAAAAAAGAAAAAAGAAGAAAACAATTTTTTTTTTTTAAAAGGCTGAAAGAGAAAAGTGAATCCATAGGCTTATGTTACGAAACCACAGACATAACTGGGGAGAAAACCTGGGGACAACAGAGTGCCTTCTGGATTCTCTCTCTCTCCCACATGCCTGCCTTGCTCTGGGTCAGCTTTAGTCCCTCAGCCTGGCTCTGAACGGGACACATCCGTGGGCAGCTCAGAGTTCCCAGCTCAAGAGCTTGTAACCAGAGACGATAAGAAGGCTGCACCACTAACTCTGGTTAGACAAAGTCAGGAAAGGAACCTGGTAACTCAGTATGGGTCACATATTCACACCTAGACCAATCGCCATAGTATACTCTGCTTAGAACAGCCAAAATCACAGTGACCAGGGGAAGAGGTGAGTCCGATCGGCAGCCACCATCAGAACCACATCATCAGAGTTGAGCAGAAATTCTTTTGAGTAGGCAAAACAATCAATATTTACTCCCCAAAGTATTTACAGTTAACACTGCGATTACCCCAAATGTGTCCTTTATAAGTCTACATACCAGTTTTACATACCCTTGAGTGCATATGTACATATATATACCCTTATATATATATTCTGTGTGTAAATACATATACATCCTAAGAAGCACTCTTTGTATTTCTGCACTTAAAATAAATTTTCAAATTATACACATTTAGTACAAAATGAGTTGTGAAATGTTGTTCTGGCAATCTCTCAAAGACACAATAGAAACATTTTTATGTACGGGACATTTCCTTTGGGTACAAAAATCACTGAACTTTAACATTCAAGATTTCATTCAAAGGGGAAAAATGTGAATTTGGGGACACAGAAAGGCTACTACAATTGTCTTCGTAAACAATACAGAAAAATATGTATTTCTGGTAAATAAGTAAGGCCATATCTTCAAAATCTGCTTTAAAATATTTTGGAAAAGATTATGTTCTATAATATTCCAAACTGAATTCTAAGCTGAGGAGATAAAAAAAATTTTTTAATTAAAAAAAAAAAAACAAACATGGGCTTCCCTGATGGCGCAGTGGTTGAGAGTCCGCCTGCTGATGCAGGGAACGCGGGTTCATGCCCCGGTCCGGGAGGATCCCGCATGCCGTGGAGCAGCTGGGCCTGTGGGCCGTGGCCGCAGGGCCTGCGCGTCCGGAGCCTGTGCTCCGCAGCGGGAGAGGCCACAGCAGTGAGAGGCCAGCATACCGAAAAAAAAAAACAAACCAAAAAACCAGTAGATGAATCAGTAAATCCAACTTGGGATGTGTTGAAAGATGTCAAATTAAGAGATCATGCACAGACTGTCATGATCTTCCACGTGAGTCAGACTGCTCATAGCAGCCATGTGGACTCTGACCAAGCCATGCTCTGGAAAGCAAGTTTCTGACCTCAACAGGAAGTATATTCTGAACTTCAGGCCAGAAGTAGGTGTAAGTAAAAACTCTATGTAAACTAAGGGTACACAATGAAGCCAGAGGTCAAAAAAGGGTCCTGAATTCATATCAGATAAGGTGCTTGGAGTCAGGGGCAGCCCAGACACTAGAGGTCAGTGGAGAAGGCAGCAGCCCAGAGGGCAGAACAGACCCTGTTACTGGAGAGAAGAGCAGAGAGTCCCCTGCTTGGCATACCACTCATACAATCCTAGAAATGAGCAAGTTATCATATGCATTATGAAATCAGCGTATTTATTAGAAACAAGTACAAACCTGGTGTAAGATTTCCCTTAGTTGAAAAGCTGAAGTACCTTCTAGGGGTTTTCTCATATCTTTTCTGTATCTTTTCATATCTTCTTCTGTTTGTGTATGGACCAAGGCAACAGGGAAACTGGGAAGCAAGGCAGGGCACCAAATGGCAAAAGAAGGATTAAACAACAACAGTGAAAATGCTGGCCTCTAGCCACTTGCACCTGGTAGAGGGTGTCAAGAAAAAAACCACAGATGTATGCCTTGAGCTTTTGCAAGTCTAAAAAAAAAAATCTATTAATTCTTTCAACAAATATTTATTGAGTATTCATACCTGTCAGGCAGTTTGCTAGGAGGTAAGGATGCAAAGATGCAGAAGACACAGTTGCTTCCCACGAGTAGATTTCAATACCTAGGGTGAAGCCAGCAAGTAAAATGTATATTATGAGTAAATGTCTAACCAAGGTATATATTACTATAAAAACCTAAATGAGGGAGCATTTCACTCTAACTGATGAAAAAAAATCAAAAGGCTAAATTTAAGTTTAGAAACTACAAATGGATAAAGAAATCATGTCCAAACAGATTTCTTGTACATGTTGAATACTTCCTGCTTTGGGATGGGCCAGAAATATCAAGATAACAAGTTGAGTGCATTCTGCTGAAACCAGGAAGTAAAAAGGACCATGAAAAATAAACCTAAAAAAATAATGAAACGAATACTTGAAAGATTTAATACACAAAAGTGGGGCTGAACTTGGAATGAGACATAGGAAGGAGACAGGCGTACTTGCTCCATAGGAAGGAGACAGGCATACTTGTTTATTTTCAAGATATCGGTTCACCAACTCAATTTAATGTTTGCTCCCTTCAGTCTAGAAATCTTCCAAAAGAGTAACAAGAGTCCTAATCTATCCCTTATTCAGCAAGACTTGCAATACAGAGAACTACAAAAAAAAAATTCTTCCAGGCTCCACCCGCCCCCCTTCTTTTCTCCTTCCATGACCTCTTGTAAGTCTTTGATCATTTGAAAGGAATGTGTGGGTGGTGTGTAACCTTTAGAAACGTTTTTCTGCCAATTTACTATAGGGAAGTTTTTCTTTTTTTCCCTTTGCCCTAAGTTCTGCACAAAACCGTGCCCCACTGCATTGTGCAAAGCTGTTCAGAGTCGTCCTCGAAAGACTCCAGTGAAAAGAGAATGGAGTTGAGGCTGTGAAACCAGACAGCACCCCCTCAAAACCAGATCTTTGCGGCCCCAAACAATTCTGTCTCTTTGTGTGGGATAGCTAGTGGTTGGTGAGTCATGTTACCAGGTGTATTTATAGACCATGAATTAAAAATAAATAAATAAAAAAGCAGTTATCGCCTCTCGAGAGTCTCAGAATGAGCAAAGAGACTAGCCAAAGGAATGTCTGAAAATCCGAAGTGTCGCTATTATGAGAGAGCAGTCTAAACTCAACAGACCAGCCTAGGATAAAAGAGTTCATTCAAAAGACAGGGATTCTGGCTGAGTCCTCTGCGGAGTCCACAAGATTATTCACACAATGGCTTGCACTTGAAGAATGATCAATAACGTTTTCTGTGGAATCACTAGCAACGAGTATCAATGAACTAGGTGGTTCTCGTTTGTTTCCTGCATCTATTTCTCCTTTAAGTTTGAAACATGCGTGGTGTCTAAGAATGTTATTCCTTTTCATTAAATTTTCTTGCTTTATATTCACTGCATATTTAAGTTTTTTTAAATTAATTTTATTTTTGGCTGGGTTGGGTCCTCGTTGCTGCACGCGGGCTTTCTCTAGTTGCGGCGAGGAGGGGCTACTCTTCATTGCAGTGCGCGGGCCTCTCATTGCGGTGGCTTCTCTTGTTGAAGATCACAGTCTCTAGGTGTGAGGGCTTCAGTAGTTGCGGCACGTGGGCTCAGTAGTTGTGGCTCGCAGGCCCTAGAGCACAGGCTCAATAGTTGTGGCGCATGGGCTTAGTTGCTCTGTAGCATGTAGGATCTTCCTGGACCAGGGCTTGAACCCATGTCCCCTGCTTTGGCAGGCGGATTCTTAACCACTGTGCCACCAGGGAAGCCCTTAAGTTATTTTTTAAAAACGTAAAACTTGAACTCATGGTAACTACTCTATTGGGTAGAGAAGAGCTGGAAATGGTAACTGAGTAACGAATCCCCTCCCTCAAAAAATCACCTAATGACCTGATAAATCAAGTTACCAACTAGTAACCTGAGCTGGAAAAGGTTTTATTTCAGGAGCTCAGAACCACTCAACCACTTCTGAACCGCTTAGAGTAACTTCCTCAGGTAGGCCTAGTGAGGGACCCAAAGGGCAGTTTCAGTTTTTTGTTTTTTTTTTTTTTTTTTTTTGCGTTACGCGGGCCCCTCACTGTTGTGGCCTCTCCTGTTGTGGAGCACAGGCTCCGGACGCGCAGGCTCAGCGGCCACGGCTCACGGGCCTAGCCGCTCCGCGGCATGTGGGGTCTTCCTGGACCGGGGCACGAACCCGTGTCCCCTGCGTCGGCAGGTGGACTCTCAACGACTGCGCCACCAGGGAAGCCCCAGTTTCAGTTTTGAAACAAGAAAAGTTAGGCAGTGGTGGAGAGGTGGATGTAAAGCATAAATACACACTTCAGGAGAAAATGGTATTGGCCATTGAAGCCACTAGGTTTCTGCAGTCACTTAAAAGTGGTCTGTGAAGTGGATGCACTTAGCCAAAGGATGTGCAAAATCACCCATTTTAATGAGGGAGAAAAAAATCAGAACTTAGATTTATATGTATTTTGTCTAAGAAAAGAACTTAGACTTTACTAATATTTAATATATAGATAAAAATCAACATATATAGAAAATATACACATGGTTGTGTGTTTTGTGTTCAAATATCTTTTTCTGTTTGGCTTTGGTTACTCATTGGCTTTTTGTATCATTTTGTCTGTTTCACTCATCAATGCTTCTAAAGTTTTAGAAGAGGGCTGGGATATGGAGGCATTCAAAATACTGTGTTTTCTTGAGTGAATTGGAATATATTTGATTAGAAAGACTGAAGACTACTGGGTTAAAATGGAGTGTAATAAAGGTGAGGTTTTTCAAATGATTAAATCAGATTCAAGCATCAAATAGTGCTGATGCTTTTATCAAATTGTATAGATCAGAAAGGCACCCATCAATGGCTCGCATCAGGCATCAAGTCCTTGGGATAAGGAAATGATTAAGCAAACAATTCAAGGTCCAAAACAGGCCTCTCTGCCAGCCAGAGAGGGAAGCATCTTTACCTGGAGTTGGACACCAGAGAAGACTGGGGAGGCTGAGGTGATGGAAGTGGGTCTGGGGGAGCCTGTTGATTCTAAGAGATCTGAGACCCATAAAAATCCCAACCATCATCATCAAAAAGACATTAAACTACACAAAATCCACCTTAAACCAGACTTGAAAAGTTGCCACATCTTCTCAATTTAAAAGAAAAAGGGAAAGTCTTAGACACTGGGTAAAATAAAAATAAAAACCACAGCTCCTATTAAGGAAAAAAAAACATGGATTTGCTAGTCATATATAAATACCATGTCACCTATTTATTACCTGTATAATCTTGAGCAAACTCCTTGACTTCTCCCGCCTCACTTTCCTTATGAATTAAAAAGAATCACTAATACATCTCACAGGTCTATTGATTAAATAAATTAACGAAGCAGTCCCCAAATCTCAGTCTTTCTTATATTTTAAAACTTTGAATCCAACAGCAATAGTATTATTTCACTGTTATTTTTCCCTTAAACACATGTATTTAAAAAGAAAACTTTGTATTATTATACACTATCATGTATCATTAATAGTATCATAAAGATAAATCTATAGCTCCTAAAAGTAAGGGAACCACATCATTCAGTTGCCTGAACAGTTTATTCCTATTGTCCCGGTGTAATTATTAATACCTTTTCTTTTACTTACAAAAGTATTTCAGTCTAGACAAGAAATGATGGGGTCACTCTGCCTAAAACTATCTGTGTACCCCCAAGGGTGTACTTAGCATTGGAGAACACTGACTCACGTGTGAGACATGCCGCCCAGAGTACCTGGCATGTGGAAATCAATCAAACGTGAGAGTTTTCATCCTTCCCTAGAGTGCATGTGAGATGGGAATCATGGCCCTAACAGCTCTAGAGGCTACAGAGAGAGGTGGTGGTCACAGGGGGGACAAATGCTGTGGGAGAGCGGGGCACAGAGCCAGCAACAGCTGTGGTCACCGTCCTTTCATGTCCTATCCTCCCAAGTGAGTTATGAGAAACAGATATGTATTGGATACTGGGTGATTCGTGTGTAGGTATATTAATGAGTGAGCACAATTTAGCATCTCCAACAGGTGATCTGCGACAGAACACCTGCAGACATAACAAACTTCCAGTTGTAAGATAAACAAGGATATAAAGTACAACATGATGACTGTAGTTACCACGGCTGTATGGTATACTTGAAAGCTGTCAAGAGAGTAGATCCTAAGAGTTCTCATCACAAGGAAACAGACGTTTTTTCTTTTACTTTTTTTTTTTTTTGTATCTATAGGAGATGATGAATGTTAACTAAACTTACTGTGGTTATCATTTCACAATATATACTAGTCAAATCATTATGCTGTACACCTTATATTTATATAGTGCTGTATGTCAATTATATCTCAATAAAACTAGAAAAAATTAAATTAAAAAAAAACACCTGAAAACATAAGACAGCAAGGTCTTTTTCTCTCTGTTTGTGTTTATATATATATATATATATATATATATAAACAAGAATTTATGAGACACTAAAAATTGTGACGAAAATCCAGTTGTCTTCCTCTGAGCTCAGACTGAGTTAACAAATTTTGGTGGCGATTGGGGGGCTGATTTCAGATTCTCTCTTAGACTTGCTTGAATTTCATGGATGATAAGTGCACAAGAAGCAAGCATGTGTATAAAACTAAAGTTTCCTTAGCATTTGAATCGACTTACCTCTTATAGTCTAGAAAATATCTTCTGGAAATAAATGAATGATCACTGCTATTATAGTTAAAACCGAAAATATTATGACAATAATTATTGAAAGAAAAAGTTGAATTGTTGAGTAGGTATATAAACCAACCCTGAGAGACAGTGTTTGCATACCTCCTGTCTTCCAATGAGAGTTGTAACCTTTACAAGTAACATCTTGATTTTGGCAGTGAGTACCAAGTACCCTAAGGCAAAAAGAATGTTTCTGAAAGTAGAGTAAAATGAGTAAATCTTAAAATAAATCCCATGTGTCTAGGTATAGAGCTTATATTTTAAACTAGTAGGTAAATTCCTCTTCATTCAGTAACCATCTCAATTCCATGACAAAATCGATGCTGGATCGTTCTATTAATAAGGGTGTTGAGTAGCCCTTATCTACATTTAATATATATTAAAAGTGTTACAAAATTTTGTTCTAAATAAAAGCATTGTCCATGTGAACATACTAAATATCAAAAAAGGTAACAGAAATAACTAGATGATTAACAAGCAAAAGCAGATAAAGGAAAATATGAGCCCTTTAAAAGGTCAAAGAAAATTTTCTACTAGCTAGAGTTCTGTGCATTTGCCCTCGGAGGCTTTCTGAAAACTCCTTTGGGGCAAAATACCTTTCCAAGTGAAGTAGTTTTGAAAGTGGTTTCAACTCTTCTGATGTGTTACTGTCTAAATCAAGAAAACACTTCCTTTGTCTGCTTATCAGTAGGTGCTTGAGTATGCAGAAAGGATGAGGTTCCACGTGGAAGGTACTTCCCCAATACCTTGTAACCTGTAGTTCTAAATGCTGGTCTGTTTGCACATTGAAAAGGTAGTTTTAAAACAAGCACAGGCATTTTGTGTAAAAAGATATCCTGTGTGGTTTTTCTTTAGAATAAAGGGGAAAAGATTGTAAAACATACTTCATTATAAGCTGGGATCTTGGGTATAGAGCAGTTTTTTGTTTTGGTTATTCTCTTAGAGGAAATTTTTCTTTAAGGTTAAATTGAGGTTACCTCTAAGCAAAATAATGAAAATATGGAATAGGATGAAATTCACACTAGACTTTTGTCTGCTTTTACTGTTAAATTTCACTCATTCATACAGTCACTATAATCCTTGTAATTTGTTGTTACCTTTTCCAGAATCATTTAATTTTTAAAAAAATTTTTTAAAGTATGTTATTTATACTAGAATACAACTTTTATTTATTTATTTTTTTTATATATTTATTTTTGGCTGTGTTGGGTCTTCGTTTCTGTGCGAGGACTTTCTCTAGTTGTGGCAAATGGGGGCCATTCTTCATCGGGGTGCGTGGGCCTCTCACTATCGTGGCCTCTCTTGTTGCAGAGCACAGGCTCCAGGTGCGCAGGCTCAGTAGTTGTGGCTCACGGGCCCAGCTGCTCCGCGGCATGTGGGATCTTCCCAGACCAGGGCTCGAACCCGTGTCCCCTGCATTGGCAGGCAGATTCTCAACCACTGCGCCACCAGGGAAGTCCCCATTACATTTTAAAAGAGCATCCTTGCTCCAAATTGATCTAGAGACTTAATACCATTCTGATGAAAATTTCCAAAAGTGTTGTCAAAACCAACAAGCTGATTCTGAAAGTTATATGGAAATGCAAATGACCTAGAAATGCCAAAGCAATTTTTAACAAGAGCAAAGTTGAAAGAATTACACTACCTGATTTCAAAATTCACTATAAAGCTATGTAATCAAGACAATGTGGTAGCAAAAATTAGACATATAGGGACTGGGATAGGAAGTCCAGAAACAGAGCCATGCATATAAGGTATTTGATTTTAAACAAGGTGCCAAAGCTAGCCTTGTCTAAATGAGAACAACTGGATGTCTGTATGAAAAACAACAACTTTGACCTTATCTCATACTATAAACAAAAATTAAATGGATTCTAGATCTAACTGTGAAAGTTAAGCTACAAAACTTATAGAAGAAATATATGAGAAAAATCTTTGTAACCGTGGGTTAGGCAAAGATTTTTAGGTACACACACACACCATGAACCATAAAACAAAACAAAAAGTAAAGCCATAGATTGCTAGAATTCATTATCTAATAAAGGACTTGTATTCAGAACATACAAAGAGCTTTTACAACTCAGTAATTTTTAAATTTGAATGGATTTATAGCCATTTCACCCAAAATAATAAGAATTGCCAATATGACTGACCAATCAGTGAAAAGATATTCAACATCATTAGACATAGAAGAAACATAAATTAAAACCACAATGAGAGGGCTTCCCTGGTGGCGCAGTGGTTGAGAGTCCGCCTGCCGATGCAGGGGACGCAGGTTCGTGCCCCGGTCCAGGAAGATCCCACATGCCGCCGAGCGGCTGGGCCCGTGAGCCATGGCCGCTGAGCCTGCATGTCCGGAGCCTGTGCTCTGCAATGGGAGAGGCCACAACAGTGAGTGGCCTGTGTACCGCAAAAAAAAAACAAAAACAAAACCACTATGAGATACCACTACAAACCCACTAAAAGAGTTAATTTTAAAAGACTGATAATACCAAGTGTTGTCAAGGATGTGGAGCAACTAGAATTCTCAATGCTGTAGATGGGAATATACAATGCTACAACTATTGTGTAAAATTACGTATACATGTTTCCTTGTGGGAGTAATATTATTACCTGGGTTAAATAGGCCTTTACATCTGAGGTTTCACAGGACCTTAGGCTCTCTATCCAGGTCAAGTAGATGGTCATGTTTACTATGTGACTCTAAAAGACAGGGAAGACCTTTTCTCAAGTTTTGGCAACTAAATGTCTTTCTCTTTCATTCGATTTCCTGAGCTAGTGTTCTAGAAGTCATCTTTAACTTTTTCTTTTCCTTCATTTCCCACCCTTTCCACACTCAACAGCCTTTCTCCTACCCATCCCCATTACTAATATCCCTGTTTTACACCAGCCCTTATCATATCATGCACAAACTTTTTATAGGTTTTTTCTTTTATAATTCTTTCCATCTAACTTTCCTTCTTATAGCATGATGTTTGACCCATACAAGATACAATATGTAACGTGTCAAAGTCTAAAGCATAATACTACAAGGAACAGCATCTAAGCCAAGACTAGAACAATGGACTTGCATCATCTACCTATGTGCCCCTCTCCTGGCCTATATCCTCCTTCTCCCTAGAGGTAAGAACTGTCTTGAATGTTGTACAGCATTATTTCTTTGTTCTTTTATGCTTTATAATTTTATTAGATACAGTGTTTTAACTAGACTTTCTGCTGCTAGAGCAAATTATAGCATTTCCCTTTTTCAACTCTTAACTGTCTATGTGATAAATTAAAACTCATTTGCATACAAGATTATTCACAATATTGTTCCTCTTACCTATGCAGTCTCAACTTCTGCCACACTTCCTGACCACAGCAAGTATTCTATATACTTTCATATCAGCTTTCATTACTCACTGGAGCAACCTGTGAGTTGAAAACAAACAGCTCCCCAGCCTTACTTGCCCTGTTCTTGGCTTCATCAGAAGTGAATGTGGAAAATCAAGGACTTTTTTTAAGATGATGGGAAGATTACCAAGAAAATATATTCTGATGAAATTCTCAAAGCAAGTTCACACTTTAGTTAGCAATGTGTGTTTTGCATTCATCAGAGCTTTTGATCCCAAATCATAAAAATCTATCCTAGATATTGACACTAAATATGGGACAACCTTCTGTACTCCTATTTCCATGTCTTAGAGTCATATGGATTAGGAAGTGTCGAGATAGACACATATTTAACAGATTTACCAGTTTCATTTTGTGGAAGTATCTTGAAACGAATCTTGAAGTTCAATGGAGAAGTTCGAAAATATTAGCTTTTAATTATGCTCTTCTTAACAGATAATAAACTTTGAACTTCAAGCCTAGTTATAGGCTATTTTAAGTTAGAATAACATACAGAAATTTGGCAGGTGTCAAGAAATCCTGAATTACAAATGGACAAGAAAGGATGGGTAGGTCCTTAATTATAAAAATTCCGAATTGGCACATATGCAAATCAAGCATTACACTTAACAGAAATTGATTTACCTTTCATTACCTTTTAAAAATTTTAGTTCCTCAGTCAGTAATTCATATTTTTCCTTTGTGTAGTCATTTTTATTTCTACAAGTCAAGTGAATGATAGTCACAGCAATCCTGAGGGTGTTTTAATCATCACTGTTGTTACACACTCACCCCAAATAGGGAGTACCTAATGTGTTAGTAACTCTCTGTATGTGTGACTCTTTCTAATCATATAGTGACTATTCCTATACCATTTCAGATTTATATTTAGAGTAATGAGCTCATATATCAAAATGCATTTCAGGGCAACTCCTGGCATAAAATATAATAATTTGAATGCAAATAAATTGAGCTTATGTTTCATGAATTTATTCTGATTCATCTTTAACTTTTGCTGAACTTTTACTTCATACTTGATACTCAGCTAGAAACTATAAAGACTATAAAAATGAGATTCTTCAATCTTAGTTTTTAAAGAAGTTACAATCTGATTGAGAGAACCGAAGATATACACACCTAGAGGGGTGGGATAGGGAGGATGGGAGGGAGGCTCAAGAGGGAGGGGATATGGGGACATGTGTATGCATATGGCTGATACGCTTTGTTGTGCACCAGAAACTAACACAGTATTTTGAAGCAATTACACTCCAATAACGATCTGTTAAAAAAAAAAAAAGCAAGTAAAGGACTTGGCTACATTTAAGATAATGCAGAACAAGTGAGGTACCTGAAAGAATGTGAACAAAGAAATTATCAGCGTAGAGGGAGACAGGAAAACAAAGTCTTTAGGGAAGTATGCACAAAGGTCAGGAGCATTTCCTTAACTCATTCCTGGGACTTAGGCTACGCTTAAGAATAAAATAGAAACACTAAATAAGAGGTCTTATTTAGTAAGGTTGGTGCCTTAATTTGAGTAGCTCTAACAAGTTACCATAGACAGGTAGCTTAAACAACAAACGTCTATTTCTCAGAGTTCTAAAGGCTGGACAGTCTGAGATAGAGCAACTGGCAGATTCGGTGTCTGTTGAAGACTCACTTTCTAGTTCATAGAAGACTGTGTCCTCACATAGCAGAAAACTGAAAGAGCTCTCTGGGGTCTCTTTTATAAGGGCATGAATCGCATTCAGGAGGGCTCCACTCTCATAGCCTAATCACCTCCCAAAGGCTGCACCTCCTAATACCATCACATTGGGGGTTACAATTTCAACATATGAATTTAGGGGGATACAAATATTGTCTATAACAGTTGGTGACACAGTAAGCCTAGTATGGGCTCTGAGGTTTTAACGTAGGTAATGAAATAATTATGGGCTCTATTAACCATAAAGGGTGTCACAAAGAGTGAGACTTTAAAAACCTGCTGAGGAAAATTGAAACACTAGCAACTTCTTAGTTTTCATGATATAGGAAGCGAGTTGCCCCGTAGGTGAATCCTTTGGAAGGCCTGTCTAATTAACAGATAGGACCTTTGGTGAGATTTACTCCAGAGACTAGCTGATAAACTGTGTGCTGTGTGTATATGTGTGTGTTTAATTTAATAATTTGGTTATGAATTTTAACTTAGTTCTATCAAAATGTGCTATCAAAAGCATGTCATAGTTTTAAAAAATAAAAGCTCTCCTTCCAAAGCATCTATTCTTTACTTTCTTCTTAATCTTCAATAGGACCCACTGTGGTAGTTGGATGAGATAAGGTGACTTTATACATTGAAAACCATTTTTGGTCATGGATTTTGTCATATGGAGCCAGAACTGTTTGAAAATGAGGTGACAGTGTTGCTCTAACAGGCTCCCGAATTGTTCTATGACTGGGATTATTGCTCCTCCTGGGCAGGAAACCATGACAGGTGGCTCAACTGATTTACCAGAAGCAGTAATTGTTTAATGTGAAGGCTGTCAAGTTTCATTTTCCTGGTGCTGCTGTGCTTGCAGAAATTTGGCTAGTGAGTTAGAGAAAAAGTCAACTGGGAAAAGAAATCAATGCTGCTTGAGTGCCACTGCCTATCCTCCAAGACACCTCTTAAAATGCTCTGCCCCTTGGCTTTTGGTTATTCTCTTTAACTCCCTTCCTCAGCTGTCTTGTATTTTACAGTTTTCAATTCAAAGTCCTGCTTGAATGTCTTCAAAATGCACAGGTACCTTAACACTTCCTGACACCTACTAGATAATTCTACTTGGCTGTCCCACCGGAATCTCAATCTCAATATATCTAAAATTAAACCAATTACCTTCCCTGAAAAATCAGCACCTTTCCCTGACTTTTATATCCCTGTTAACTGCTGAACCATATATACAACCACGCAGACATGAGCCTTCAGAATAACTTTTGACAGGATAAAGGGAACTATTTTGGTGGGAGAGTCAGGAAAACACCCAAAATGAAATTTATAGTACACAAAACATAGGTGCCTTCTACATTTTACTCTGCCTAATAAATAGATTTAAATACGTTGCTTACACCAGGCTATGCCCCAAAGTTAGTTATGAAGTTCAAGGTAATTCTCAAAAATCTTTAATTTCTTAACTGTCTGAGCTATTTTCAGTGCTAGTAAATCAGAAGGTTAGAATAAAGAAACATGAGCATTGAAGAGTAAGAATTTGCCAAATTTTACAATACTGTTGATGGAAGAGGGTGCCCCAAGAGTAAATATTTGTTTTAAATATCTTGGCAGACATCCCCTGATAGTAAAGAGGGATGCATTCATCTATCATGATTTTATTATGCTAACCGTTTGGACCATCAAAACTTCTCCTCCAATTAGTCATCTCTCTGATAATTCTTTCCACATAAACGTAATACAACAGGCAGGCATCAAAACAAATGGAGATAATGCCATACACTACAAGGTATCGTGAGGATTTAATCAGGGATCCTAGATGAGTTGAAGCTAAGAGCTGGATACACCTGGTGTGTGGCATAAACAATGCATATGTACCCTGACCACAATCAACATCTTCACCATATCTGTTTGCCAACTCCACTGTTTCTGTGGGTGCTTGGAGTGTGGTCTGATACTGTCCAGAGGCACGCAGTGCCTTATGTCTCTATGTTTCACATTAAATTGACATCAGCTTGAGACGTCACCCAGCAGTTTGAGAGGCAGTCAAGTAACCTTAAAGGTCCTACCTCTACATCTGGATCATTGAAGTACTATGGGACTAAGCCAGTGCAAAAAGGTAATTTGGTACTTCCACTTTCAAGAGGTAGGTGCCCTGGCATCTCTCAGACTGTAGCTGCTATCACTGCCATTGTACTTTGCTGCTTCATGGGGCAGGGACTGGATGCTGGTTCTCCACTATCTGCCCAGATCTGCACTTCTGAAGCCAAGAAAAACCCTGCCCAGGCAAGCCTGGTCCTTCAAGAGAAGACTACTGCCCAGTATCCCTACTTTTTCTGAGCCAAGCTTACCCACATGTAACCCATGCCCTGGCTCCCAAGGCTGCAGCTCAAGGCACCCTGTTCCTTCAGTCCTGTACATAACCTTCCTCATCTCAGTCCTACCTCTCATCCAGCATAGGTGTAGACCTCTGCCCTGACTGAACCTGAAACTATTCTCTCTCTTCCCAAGTTTGTGTTTCCATCCCAGGGACAAACTACTTTGCTTTTTTGCCCACCTCTTCCTTTTCTATGGTAACAATTTGATCTATCAGAATCTCAAGATCTCAGCCTTCAGAAACTCAAAAGGGCCTGTATACCTTCCTTTAGGGACACAAAGGACCCAGGTCTTAGACACACAAATTTCTGTTTACCTTCCCATATTGAATAATTTCCATTCTTCCTAATGTACAACCCCATCTCAAGAACAGATTGGAGGTCTTCTTCCTGCAGCAGAGATCAAACAAAACAAAACAAACAGAAGAACAATACACACACAAGTTAATTTCTAAATGGGTCACCATGCTACAGAGATATAAGAGCATCTAATGTTAATTTCTAAATGGGTCGCATTGCTACTGGTGTGTGACAAATCTGGGGCAGGTAACAGAAGCTAAATTGCAGGGATAAAAGGAAAGTATTTGGAAATGACCCACCATGAGTTAAAAAGTCAGCTGAAGAACTGCACTTAACAGAAGAGTCGGTAGACACTGGTAGTTTGGGGGTAGTTTTTAGCTAATTTGGGCCAACCTTTTGGCTTTGCACCCTGGGAAAGAAAAAGTGTTGTGGAGTGCGTGTGGGTGGGTGGGTGTTTTGAACAAAGCAAACCATTTTAAAAAGCTTTTACCCAGCAGGCCTAAGCCAACTCTAATATGGGAATAAAACACAGGGAAAGTGATAGCATCTTCCTACAGCAGAACTAAAGATAAGGTGTGGGTCCCAGAACAACCGTGAAGGTTCAGTAATAGACAGCTCGTGGCAGCAGGGGCAAGAGGTAGCAGGAGGCAAACCAAGGGTAGCACTCTGGTGTAGTGTGCCATTGTCTAAGGGGGTTCAGAATGATGGAGGAGCAAACTCAGCAGGCACCGGGGCAAAGGCAGTCCCGCAGGCAAATTGAAAGTGGCAGTTTGAGCAAATTCACCTCCACAGCAGCAACCAAAGAGTGTTTCCAAAGTCATACAACTGAAAACTAAGATGTAGGCTCCTGCTAACTAAGTCATGAAATAGGTTGTAGGGACTCCTAGAGGGAGGTCATAAAAGGGGAGAAACAGTAAGTACTTGAGGTCTTGGCACCATGCAAGTGGGGGTTAAGGTTAAAGTGACACCAGTATTCTGACCAAACAATAAAATGATTTATTTGAACCCACAAACAGGTGAAGGCTGGTGAGATAATTTTTACATATTTAAATATCCCTAACAAGATAGACGTTAAGCAAACTTTCATTAGTTTACCTCCTCTGTGACATTCTTTCCTGGCAAGTTGTCAGGGGTGTGCGTGTGCATGTGCGTGTGTGTATGAGTTTGGTTGTCAGTTGTTCTGAGCTGAATTACTTCTGGCTAAACTGGGAAAATTATTAGTTTTTAGGACTTCCAGGCCTGAGAATCCAAATCTGGAGCCATTGTAAACCAAGGGTCATTCCCACAGTGTGCATGAGCTATCCAGTGACTCTGCTTTCATAATTTACCTTTAATTCCTTTTCTCCATGTCCTACTGTCAAAATCATAATCCAGATCCTCATTAACTCCCATTTCTCTGTCCAATGAATCTCATACACTGCTTCCATTATGTCTTTTTCTAGCTCCATTATGTCTACCTGGGATGCCTCTAAATCCTACCCATATTTCAAGGACCAGCTCAACTATTACTTCCTTCATGAAGATTTTCCACATCACCCGCCCAGAAATTAACTATCCCTTCCAGGAAATCTTAAGGCTGTTTATTTATGTTACATAAATGGGGCTTCTTTACCTCCTTGTTTGCCAGTTAGTGTGTGTGTGTGTGTGTGTGTGTGTGTGTGTGTGTATATTACCTTACATAGTAATTACTTGGAAAGTTCTAAGGACAAGGACCACATCTTTACATGCTGGCACAGTGTTCCTCACTCATGTTAAACCTTCCTCCCACCCTGTTTGCCACCGATCTCAGGCTGCCAGCTGCCATTTTATTACTTTGTTTTTCTCTTAGGGCAATTCTTAATATATATGTTAGCTACATGTCATATTCATAGAAAATATGGGAGGTTTGAAAGGGAACAAGATTAGAAAAGACTATTTGATTTGCACCAAAGCATGGGTTCCCTCACTCAGGAATGTATTTGACCCTTCAAATCCCCTAACTTTTTTCAATTCTTTCCAAATGCCCCCCATTATCCAAAAGCCTTGGAAAAAACATAAAATAGTGATAAATGAGTTTCCCCACTGGTTCCCACATTATTCTCTTTTCACCTAGACCTTCCACCTCTTGAACAATATCTGATGAACACCATGTTGATGACATACAAGTAGATAATTCAACATCAGCCAAATAAAGTCAAAACTAAATGAGTCAAGCTTTCATGTCAATGTTGCAAATTATACTATGGCTAAAAAAGTCCTTTAAGTACCAATTAGTTAAGTTAACCATTGCTTAAAGCTTAAGGAGGGCCAATCTTCAGTCTTTCAACAGGCAGGTGCAACTGTGCCACTAATCATTCCATCGGTATTTGCACAAGTAAGGCCTCTACAGTACTGCCAAATTCAATTCTATAATTCAAGTAGACAAAAAAATAAGATAAGTGAAATTGATTTCACAAAAGGACAATATATCTCATAGGCATGGGCTCAGAAATGAAACAATTTTTATTCAAGTTTCACTCATTCAAGTTATTAGCTATTTGATCCTGAGCCATCAAAAACAGAATCTAAGGTGGCCTCATTCCAATTTCTAGTAAGCCCCACTCACTAAGTATGTGACATTGATCATACTATATTGTACTCTGGTTTTCTCATCTGGAGATGAAAACTATCTACCTCATAGAGTTATCTGCAGAATTAAATAAAATAATCCATATAAAGCTAAAAATGTCTAGGCCAGAGTTAGTGCTCATTAAATGTTAGCTATTATTTTTATGTGGTAACTCATACATTTATGCTAATACTGTGTCTATAACCACAAAATAAAACTGATGAAAATGAAAATATCAACTATGCATTTTATTCCAGAGACTAAACTGTGAAGAACAAAAGGATAAACAAGCATGCATCTAAAACCTGCAATGATTTTCTAGGAGTCAAACGTTTCAAATTTTGTGTTCACTTACTTTGGTTTAGAACATATGAATCTACTGTAAATGCTAATAGTCTGTGATCTTGAATAATATCAGCGTGTAAACATGCCTGGTGATTCTGAGTCCCAACTAAGAAAACAATATTTGAAATTTGCACAGGGACTAAAGTCTTAGCACAGTCTCAGTTGTACATCTGTGACAAATCAAGCTAATGAAAGACAGCAGATTTTCACAGCAACTCACATTCCTATGATCTTGCATTCAGTGCTCTCTGCTACAAACAATAACCCCAGTTCAGCCATTATATCCTCATTTTCTGGAAACTTACAAATGTATGGATGATTCACTGAATTTTTTTCATTTTCTATTTGAATATGTTGGTGTCATTCAGGGTTGACACAGAGTAAAGCTCCTAAATGACTTACTGATGGGGATAAGAAGCATTTAAATAAACAATTTATATTCCAGATTGTCACATGGATACCTTTTTAAAAGAGAGCAAGTGAAAACATTAAAGAACAAAATTTCCATCTCCTCTTATTATTAATTGAAATGCTTTTCATTAATGGTGATAGAATAAACACATTTACTAGTCAAATGGCTAAGTGTCCATTATCAAGTGCTGATAAGTTGCAAGAAATTGCCCTTCCTAGTGCAGTGTAACCTGAATGCTTTCTGCACTTCCACCAGCTCAGATAAGGTGCACCAAATTATCTTTCCAACTGCAGTTGTGTCACCTGAATGCAATTAACACCTTATTAAGTGTTAAGGCATTTCTGCAGGTAATAAATTAGTCATGGCTCAGTACCTCACAATACTTCTTTAGTACGGTACTTGATACATTCACTGTAGGCTATGGACATGCTAAAAACAAATTCTTTATAGCAATACAATTACAGGGATAATTTTATATTTGTCTTAGTGATGCTGACTGCACAAGCAGTCAGAGGGTGTAAATCAAAGATGTCTCTTTTTGTGACCACAGGGCTTCTTCTGGATTCAGGCAAAATTTAGTGCCAGAAAGCTGGTAAGTGTATTTCTGGAATTTTTATTAAATTTAAGTCACTAAACCATTTCTTTATAAATTTTGTTCCCACTTTCTTTCCTACACTGAAAATCTTAAGATATAAAAAAATTAACTATAATCATGCTAATTAAAAAACTGCAAGTGAATGTGGAGCAGCTCTTAATATTTAAAATACATGAGTAATTTTTAAATTTTATATCCACTTTATATAAATAAAAACTTCACTCATTTGTAAAAAATCCCTCTTCCATTTTAGTTCTACAAGTTAAAGTCCACATATTAACAACTTGTTCCATGAAGAAGAATGAATGGATGAAATATCCTTATTAAAAAATAAAAATATAAATATTGATAATTAAATAGGTTTTACCCCCCACACAAAAATTTTTAGATAATCTCCTTTTGCATTTCTTCTGAGATTCATGTTTTCTACCTGTTTTCTTTCCCTTCCCCTAAAGAATCATCATCAATGATTGAAGGCCTGCACAGAATTTGTACTTTGTAACAACATCGGTTCTTCCAAGGGAACCGGAGAACCTTTCCTGGGTTCAGATGATAGAAGTTATAAGATACTTGATTTCTTCACCAAATACGAGCTCTAGTTCTCCTGCTATAGAAGTGAGTTTTCAGTACATATGCACACATGAGTAAAAAATTCAAGTTATTTGCGAGTAAGCAACTCTTTGGACTTTGCCTGCATATACTGTTAAAATGTAAGCGATGATTTTTTTTTTTCCTTTCCTTGTCAGGAAACTAGGCCCTAGTATTAAGTGCCACATAAATAGCTAATTGGGTGGAATGATCAGAAGATTACATAAACTACTTCTCAGGTAGGAACCTCTGAGACAAGCTACAGAGGAATGTGGGTCAAATGTTTCTTCATCGTTTTCTATGCATATGAAATTAATATTGATATTTCTTAATGAACTCCAGATTGGCAATTTTCAACTTTCCTATTAAACTACAAATCAGACCATGATCACAAAATCTATTAGAAGGTTAAGATCACTCTAGTCCACTCCCTCATAATACAGCTGAGAAATTAAAATCTAAACAGGTTAAATGACTTGCTCAAAGTCACATAGTGAGAACCCAGATCTTATGATGTCTCATCTGGAGCATTAGGGGGATTGGGGTGGTGGTGCATGTGCCTTCTGAAGAAACTCTGGGTGCAATGTTCCATTATTTGTTTTTAAGAGCGGAACCTGGTAGATTAAAGCACATTTTTATATACTATACGCAGCATTTCCTAAGTTTAATACTGATTTTGTTTTGAGCCACATTACAGTAGCTAGAACAGTAAAAATACTTTCCCTATATTGGGACATTTTTATTCTATATGAGCTTTCAGAATACTTCTCCATCTTTTATTTTTTATTTTTCTGATATGTCAGGAGTAAGCCAATAGATTTCTCATGAAGTTTCAGCATTATTAAAAGTGTCCTTACAACTTGCAATTTTAGGTCAGTTTTGCCTCATATGATTTATCAAATCCTAAAATTAACTGAAATTAAACTACAAATGCCGTGTGTGACCCTTTCTTTTTTATCAAAATATAAAGCCTTCCGTAAAATAATATAAAGAATAGTTGAAGACATCTATGAAAAAAAGATATCATTTAAGTAACAGTCATAACATACTAAGAAAAAACTTTTTTTAGAAGATTCTATAACTTTTACAGTTATGGCTGTTTTACATTATAATTTTCTATAATGCTCAAATAATGAGGTTTAAATAGTATTTTTTAAAATAGCCCTTTAGTTGCAGTTAGGTCAAAATTGAGTTAAGGAACGCTATGCTTCAGAATTAGTATATAATTATTCCTTTGGGTCAATGGTATGTTTCCCATAGAGCAATCACTGGTGACTACAGGAATGATTAGTTATATACTAAACAGATGCCTTTATCTATTTCTACTCTCAGTACTGTCCTCTGACTACAACTCTTAAGATTTGATAAACAACAAAGATTAAGACTGTTCTATTGAATATCCAAGATAAGATGCCCATATTACTGCCAACATACTACTAATCAATTTATGAATGAAAATATACACTGACTACGGTTGAGGGCTATTTTTCTGTACAATGATTATCTTCCCCATTGTTGATGTAATTGCACTTCTAGAAATATATATTACGGAAATCAAGACATAGTCAAATATTAATGAAAAAAGTCTTAAAATATCTATTGTAGCATTATCTAAAATAAGCAACAGATGGAAAAAAAAAGATCCTTAGAAGTCAGAGAATTATTGACAAGTAAATCATGGCACATAGTTCTGCTTTATTACTTTTGCTTATTTTTCAAGTTATCCTTAATGAATACCTATTACTTTTATCATTCTAAATGAAGGCTTTAGAATATTTTTAAAATGTCATTTTGACAAAACTAAAATTTAAGGGTTCAAGAGAACCACAATACTACATGTATCATTGCCAGAAGCTAAGTTGTGAATGTATGCTGAGACAGATTGTATTTTCCAAAGAGGGCCACTGCAATATATGTCATGTCACATGCTCTATTACAACATGACATCTAGTAGTGAGGTCTTAGTCCCCTCCCCTTGAAACCTGGCGGACATTTGTGAGTACATCTACCAACAGAGTACACTGAAACAAGAGTACCTTGAAATCTTTATGATTTCCGAGTCTAGGTCATAAATATGCCATGCGTATCCACCTTGGCTTTTTGTTTTTTTAAGAATGATCTTTCTTCAAAGTCTGCCACCACACTATGAGGAAATCCAATCTAACGCATGTGCAGATACCACATGTTTATGCCTTATTTAGATGCTCTGGCCAACAGCTCCAGCTAAGGTTCCCCCAAAATAGTCAACATTAACCACCAGACATGTGAATAAACAAGCCTAGAGATGAATCCATTTCCCAGCTATCGAATCATCTTTCATTGAATTTTCCCAGTTAAGGCCCCAATCTGCACCCTTTCTGAACTCTTGAAACACATAATCTGTGATCAATAAAATGGTTACTGTTTTGCACCACTAAGAACAGGCTGGTTTGTTTTACATCAATAAATATTAGGAACATATGTCTCTTCCAAAGAGAAACAGTTACTTTCCACTAAAAGAGAAGAAATGAGAAATTACTAAGGCATTCAACTCTCCAAATACCCAAGAGAGCAAATAAAAAGTTTGCAAACATCGCTATGAATTAATAAAAATAAAATTTATATGCTTAAAAGAATCAAACCTTCTTGCTTTAAATGCTTAGAATCAAAATTGAATTTTCAGAAAATACTTGAGTGTTTGTGAATTCTTTGTAAAAGAAAAGTCATCAAACTTCACTCTAAATGTTGAAGACCTTGACTTCAGCCTCAAGTACCCATAACAAAGACTAACTACCAAGATAGGAGAAAGGAGAAACACTATGTTTTCACTTTGATTGAGAATATGTACAGTAGTACATAAGAAAATGCTACAATGAAATAAAACATAAGAGTTCTTGAGAATGAAATCTACTTAAAAAAACTTTTAAATATAAACTTAAACTACATTTCCTAAGACACCGGAGTCACAAGATGAATAAAATGCAAAAATATTTTAGTACTACCATAATGAGGAATTACAATATCTGATAATCCAGCTTCCAACAGATTAACATGGAACAGGGATATTATTTGCTATGAATGTGTCATCTGACACTCTGTAATACAATCTGAGTATAATATACTTGTTCCTTTAAGTTAGTGATTATTGTTCCATCTGGACACATAAATGTCAGAAGAAGCAGAACAGACTAATTAAATAGTTCTTTGTTATAATAGAATTCTAAGATAAAAGGTCATTAAATCATTCATACAGTAAGATACATATTTAATAAAGATTAGGTACAGGGTATTAAGAGACACCTAACAAGCCTTCGGCTGGGAATAGGAGGGAAAGATTCAGATTGGTTTCTTTAAAAAAAAAAAAAAAAAACTTTATTGGAGTATAATTGCTTTACAATGGTGTGTTACTTTCTGCTTCATAACAAAGTGAATCACCTGTACATATACAAATATATATCCCCATATCTCCTCCCTCTTGCGTCTCCCTCCCACCCTCCATATCCCACCCCTCTAGGTGGTCACAAAGCACGGAGCTGATTTCCCTGTCCTATGCAGCTGCTTCCCACTAGCTATTTTACATTTGGTAGTATATATATGTCCATGCCACTCTTTCATTTTGTCCCAGCTTACCCTTCCCGCTTCCTGTGTCCTCAAGTCCATTCTCTACGTCTATATTCCTGTCCTCCTGTCCTGCCCCTAGGTTCTTCAGAACTTTTTTTTTTTTTAGATTCCATATGTATGTGCTAGCATACAGTATTTGTTTTGCCCTTTCTGACTTCTTTCACTCTGTATGACAGGCTCTAGGTCTATCTACCTCACTACAAGTAACTCAATCTCGTTTCTTTTTATGGCTGAGTAATATTCCATTGTATATATGTGCCACATCTTCTTTATCCATTCATCTGTCAATGGACACTTAGGATGCTTCCTTGTCCTGGCTATTGCAAATAGAGCTGCAATGAACATTGTGGTAAATGACTTTTTGAGCTATGATTTTCCCAGGGTATATAGCCAGTACTGGGATTGTGGGGTTGTATGGTAGTTCTATTTTTAGTTTTGTAAGGAACCTCCATACTGTTCTCCATAGTGGCTGTACCAATTTATATTCCCACTAACAGTGCAAGAGGGTTCCCTGTTCTCCACACCCACTCCAGCATTTATTGTTTGTAGATTTTCTGATGATGGTCATTCTGACTGGTGTGACATAATAACTCACTGTAGTTTTGATTTGCATTTCTCAAATGATAAGTGATGTTGAGCATCCTTTCATGTGTTTGTTGGCAAACTGTATATCTTCTCTGGAGAAATGTCTATTTTGGTCTTCTACCCATTTTTGGATTGGGTTGCTTGTTTTCTTACTATTGAGCTACATGAGCTGCTTGTAAATTTTGGAGATTAATGCTTTGTCATTTGCAAATATTTTCTCCCATTCTGAGGGTTGTCTTTTCATCTTGTTTATGTTTTCCTTTGCTGTGCAAAAGCTTCTAAGTTTCATTAGGTCCCATTTGTTTATTTTTGTTTTTATTTCCATTTCTCTAGGAGGTAGGTCAGAAATGATCTTGCTGTGATTTATGTCATAGAGTGTTCTCTAAGAGTTTGATAGTGTCTGGCCTTACATTTAGGTCTTTAATCCATTTTGAGATTATTTTTGTGTACGGTGTTAGGGAGTGTTCTAATTTCATTCTTTTACACATAGCTGTCCAGTTTTCCTAGCACCACTTATTGAAGAGGCTGTCTTCTATCCATTGTATATTCTTGCCTCCTTTATCAAAAATAAGGTGACCATATGTGCATGGGTTTATCTCTGGGCTTTCTATCCTGTTCCATTGATATATATTTCTGTTTCTGTGCCAGTACCATACTATCTTGATTACTGTAGTTTTGTAGTATAGTCTAAAGTCCAGGAGCCTGATTCCTCCAGCTCTGTTTTTCTTTCTCAAGATTGCTTTGGCTATTTAGGGTCTTTTGTGTTTCCATACAAACTGTGAAATTTTTTTGTTTCAGTTCTCTGAAAAATGGCATTGGTAGTTTGATAGGGATTGCATTGACTCTGTAGATTGCTTTGGGTAGTATAGTCATTTTCACAGGGTTGATTCTTCCAACCCAAGAACATGGTCTACCTCTCCATCTGTTTGTATCATCTTTAATTTCTTTCATCAGTGTCTTACAGTTTTCTGCATACAGGTCTTTTGTCTCCTTTGGTAGGTTTATTCCTAGGTATTTTATTCTTTTTGTTACAGTGGTAAATGGGAATGTTTCTTTAATTTCTCTTTCAGGTTTTTCATCATTAGTGTATAGGAATGCAAGACATTTCTGTGCATTAAAATTCTGTATCCTGCTACTTTACCAAATTCATTGGTTAGCTCTACTAGTTTTCTGGTAGCATCTTTAGGATTCTCTATGTATAGTATCAAGTCACCTGCAAACAGTGACAATTTTACTTCATCTTTTCTGATTTGGATTCCTTTTCTTTTTCTTCCCTGATTGCTGTAGCTAAAACTTCCAATACTATGTTGAATAATACTGGTGAGGGTGGGCAACCTTGTCTTGTTTCTGAGATTAGTGAAAATGGTTTCAGTTTTTCACCACTGAGAACGACGTTGGCTGTGGGTTTCTCATATATGGCCTTTATAATGTTGAGGTAAGTTCACTCCATGCCTACTTTCTGGAGGGTTTTTATCATAAATGGGTGTTGAATTTTGTCAAAAGCTTTTTCTGCATCTATTGAGATGATCATATAGTTTTTCTCCTTCAATTTGTTAATATGGTGTATCACATTGATTGATTTGCATATATTGAAGAATCCTTGCATTCCTGGGATAAACCCCACTTGATCATGGTGTGTGATCCTTTTAATGTGCTGTTGGATTCTGTTTGCTAGTATTTTGTTGGGGATTTTTGCATCTATGTTCATCAGTGATATTGGCCTGTAGTTTTCTTTCTTTGTGACATCTTTGTCTGGTTTTGGTATCAGGGTGATGGTGGCCTTGTAGAATGTGTTGGGGAGTCTTCCTCCCTCTGCTACATTTTGGAAGGGTTTGAGAAGAATAGGTGTTAGCTCTTTTCTAAATGTTTGATAGAATTCGCCTGTGAAGCCATGTAGTCCTGGGCTTTTGTTTGTTGGAAGATTTTTAATCACAGTTTCAATTTCAGCATTTGTGATTAGTCTGTTTATATTTTCTATTTCTTCCTGGTTCAGTCTCAGAAGGTTGTGCTTTTCTAAGAATTTGTCCATTTCTTCCAGATGTCCATTTTATTGGCATATAGTTGCTTGTAGTAATCTCTCATGATCCTTTGTATTTCTGTAGTGTCAGTTGTTACTTCTCCTTTTTCATTTCTAATTCTGTTGATTTAAGTCTTCTCCCTTTCTTTCTTGATGAGTCTGGCTAGCGGTTTATCAATTTTGTTTATCTTCTCAAAGAACCAGCTTTTAGTTTTATTGATCTTTGTTACTGTTTCCTTCATTTCTTTTTCATTTATTTCTGATCTGATCTTTTTGATTTCTTTCCTTCTGCTACCTTTGGGTTTTGTTTGTTCTTCCTTCTGTAGTTCCTTTAGGTGTAAGGTTAGATTATTTATTTGAGATTTTTCTTGTTTCTTGAGGTAGGATTGTATTGCTATAAAGTTCCCTCTTAGAACTGCTTTTGTTGCATCCCATAGGTTTTGGGTCATTGTGTTTTCATTGTCATTTGCTATTGGAACTTTCTAGAGAATTTTTAACTTCATTTATTGTGTTGTCCATCATTGTTTGTTTGCTCTTTAGTTCTTCTAGGTCCTTGTTAAACATTTCTTGTGTTTTCTCCATTCTATTTCCAAGATTCTGGATCATCTTTACTATCATTACTCTGAATTCTTTTTCAGGTAGACTGCCTATTTCCTCATTTGTTTGGTCTGGTGGGTTTTTACCCTGCTCCTTCATATGCTGTGTGTTTCTCTGTCTTCTCATTTTGATTAACTTACTGTGTTTGGGGTTTCCTTTTAGCAGTCTGCAGGTTAGTAGTTCCCATTGGTTTTGGTGTCTTCCCCCAGTGGCTAAGGTTGGTTCAGTGGGCTGTGTAGGCTTCCTAGTGGAGGGGACTGGTGCCTATATTCTGGTGAATGAGGCTGGATCTTGTCTTTCTGGTGGGCAGGACTGGTGTGTTTTGGAGTGTCTGTGACCTTATTATGATTTTAGGCAGCCTCTCTGTTAATGGTTGGGGTTGTGTTCCTGTCTTGCTAGTTGTTTGGTATAGTGTGTCCAGCACTGTAGCTTGCTGGTCATTGAGTGGAACTGGGTCTTAGTATTGAGATGGAGATCTCTGGGAGAGCTTCCGCTGTTTGATATTATGTGGAGCCGGGAGGTCTCTGGTGGACCAATGTCCTGAACTCGGCTCTGCCACCTCAGAGGCACAGGACTGACACCTGGCCAGAGAATTAAAACCCTGTCAGTCACACAGCTCAGAAGAAAAGGGAGAAAAAGAGAAAGAAAGAAAGAAAAAATAATAATAAAGTTATTAAAATAAAAAATTAGAACGTAATTTAAAAAAATAAAAGGAAGAAAGACAGAGACAGCAACCAAACCAAAACACAAATCTACCAATAACAAGCACTAAAAACTATACAAAAAACAAAAAATGGACAGACAGAATCCTAGAAGAAATGTTAAAAGCAAAGCTATACAGACAAAATCACACAAACAACCATACACATATACACTCACAGAAAGAGAAAAAGAAAAAATATATATATATCTATATACATAAAAAAACTAAAAAGGAAGAGAGGCAACCAAATCAATAAGCAAATCTACCAATGATAATAAACTCTAAATAGTAAACTAAGATAAACATAAAACCAGAAACAAATTAGATGCAGAAAGCAAACCCCAAGTTTACCATTGCTCCCAAAGTCCACCGCCTCAATTTTGGGATGATTTGTTGTCTATTCAGATATTCCAGAGATGCCAGGTACATCAAGCTGATTGTGGAGATTTAACCCGCTGTTCCTGAGGCTGCTGGGAGAAATTTCCCTTTCTCTTCTTTGTTCGCATGGCTCCTGGGGTTCAGGCCCCACCTCTGCGTGTAGGTCGCCTGGGTGCCTCTGTTCCCCGCCCAGACAGGACGGGGTTAAAGTAGCAGCTGATTACGGGGCTCTGGCTCACTCAGGCCAGGGGGAGGGAGAGGTACGGAATGCGGGGTGAGCCTGTGGCAGCAGAGGCTGGCATGACATTGTAACAGCCTGAGGTGCACCACGTGTTCTCCCGGGGAAGTTGTCCCTGGATCATGGGACCTTGGCAGTGGCGGGGTGCACAGGCTCCCGGCAGGGGAGGTGTGGATAGTTACCTGTGCTTGCACACAGGCTTCTTGGTGGCGGCAGCAGCAGCCTTAGCGTCTCATGCCCACCTCTGTTGTCTGAGCTGATAGCCATGGCTCGTGCCCATCTCTGGAGGCTGTTTAGGAGGTACTCTGAATCCCCTATCCTCTCGCACCCTGAAACAATGGTCTCTTGCCTCTTAGACAGGTCCAGACTTTTTCCGGGATTCTCTCCTGGCTAGCTGTGGTGCACTAGCCCCCCTTCAGGCTGTGTTCACACAGCTAACCCCAGTTTTCTCCCTGGGATCTGACCTCCAAAGCCCAAGCCTCAGCTCCCAGCCCCCAGCCGTCCTGGCGAGTGAGCAGACAGGCCTCTAAGGCTGGTGAGTGCTGGTCGGCACCGATCCTCTGTGTGGGAACCTCTCCACTTTGCCCTCTGTACCCCTGCTGCTGCGCTCTCCTCCGTGGCTCTGAAGCTTCCTCCCCCACTACACCCCCTCTTCCAGTGAAGGGGCTTCCTAGTGTGTGGAAACTTTTCCTCCTTCACAGCTCCAGAGGTGCAGGTCCTATCCCTATTCTTTTATCTCTGTTTTTTCTTTTTTCTTTTGCCCTACCCAGGTACGTGGGGAGTTTCTTGCCTTTTGGGAGGTCTGAGGTCTTCTGCCAGCATGCAGTAGGCGTTCTGTAGGAGCAGTTCCACATGTAGGTGTATTTCTGAATTATTTGTGAGGAGGAAGGTGATCTCCACGTCTTACTCTTCCGCCATCTTGAAGGTCTCTCCCTCCAGGTTGGTTTCTTAAAAGAGGTAATGTCTAAGTAGATACCTGAACAGTAAATAAGACTGCACTGAATAAAGAGACAAGTGGTAAAATGTCCCAAGTAAAATTAGAGCCTATATAATAAAAGCTCAAAGGAGAAGAAAGAAGCATGGCGTATTGAAGAAACTCTAAGAAATTCAGTTTATCTGGAGCTTAAACTCTGAGGAGAGAAGTGGCAGCAGATGAGACTGAATAAGGCTGCAGAGACTGAATATGATACACCCTACACATCGTTCTTTATTTGGCTTTATGTTATGACTTTGAAGTGTTTTAGGTACAGAAATGTCACAATCAAACTATTTTCTATTAAGATATCTCAGGATGAAAGCAAAAAGATCAATTAGAAAGTAGTTTGCATTGATCCAGGGAAAACACAATAGTGGCTCCAAATAAATCAGTGAGAATGGAAATGCCAAGAAATGGATAGATAAATTCCAGTGATGTTAAGGTAGAAATATCAGTGAGATTTGTTGTTGATTGATTGACTGTGGGACTGAGGAAGACATTAGGAATTGAGAATGTACCAGAGTATCTGGCTTGAACGACTGAGAAGATGGTGGTGACAACCTCTGAAACAAGAAACACAAATGGAATACTTGGTTGGGGTGGGGTTATGAAGAAGCATCAATTTTTAGATATGCTGATTTTGAGATGTCTATGGAACATCCAGGTAGAGATATTAAGGAGACTCTTAGATCTGAAGCTCAGGGAAATGATTCATTCTAGAGCTAGTGAGCTGGAGACCAAGGGTTTACAGATGGTATTTGAAACATCATGAGCGAGCGCGATCATCTTGGGAGAATGTATCAGTTGAGAGGTGTAGAGAATTAAATGTGTGGAAACCAATTTTATTTATGGATAAGGTAGAAAAAGGAGAACATTCAGAAGATAGATAAAATGAACAATCATAAAGGTAAGAGGATGTCTAAAAGAGAGTAGGGTCATAGAAGTACCAGAAAATAGGACTGTTTATTAAAGGATTTGTCAATAGTTCAAATCCTATAATTAGTAAAATAAACTCTGGAAAAAGTTCACTAAATATAGCCTTTCTTTTTAGTAGTCCCAAATATTCAATATGGTTTGCCTCGTCTATGTCTTTAGATTTCTACTGATTTCAGAAGGAGAAACTGTTTAATTATAGCAATCATACATGCAGGGATACTTAAGATAAATGGAGATTTTTTATTATTATGATACCATTCAAAATATATTTTATTGGGAAAAAATGATATAACAAACTTTCTTCCTAAAATTCCTTCTGTAGCTATTGTCATAATAAATTCAATCTAATAATTATTAATTTGCTACTTAAAAATAGGTAAACTGAGCACAAAAACATTTGGTGATCTTCTAAGGTTTTCTTAATATAGGAAATGATCTTTGGACAGGGACTCATATATTCTGATGCAGAGTCCTTTGTACAAGGCTCTAAAAAACATCAGGCAAAGCAAATAATCTTGTTAATTTCCTATAGAACATTTTTGCAATATCCCATTCATTATTCAGCTTTTATCATTTTTAAGTAGACATAAACAACTTTAGAGTTTCATATAATTAAAAGTTTTGCACTTTGTGTGTGATTCTTTACAGTCTTTACCAGTTTGTCAATTAACAAAGAAAAAACCTCATTTATTCTAGTTATGCCTGGAACTGAAGTTCCTAGTAAAAAGGCTTCTTACATAAATAAAAGTAAATGCCTTAAAGAACTGACTTCCAGAATTATAAACCAGTTATTGCTCTTCAATACTTTCTAAGTGCAAAACAGGGAATCTGTTAATCCCTTCTGTGCTGTAATATCTCTGTGTTTAACCACACTGATCTATGTACTGTTTCAGCAAGTGGATAGCAATGATAGACATTCAAACTAAATTGACTCTCACAACTGCTGCAGATACCTGCTATATATTTATCAAGGTTCACTCACCACATCTAGTGGAAGATAAATCCAGGACACAGTCAACAAAATGCACTCATATGCCTCATTTAGGCCTAAGCAACTAGAAGAGATAGGTGAAAAATTGGAAGGTAGTTTTCACTACTTAAAAGTCCAACATCTTTTATACAAATGAAATATATAAATAAAATAAATTTTATCATCCAAACATTATTTTAGCAGATGAATAGGTGGCTATAGCAGGCGAGGCCATACCTAAGGATAACTCTTAAAATCAACAGGCACCACCACAACAAAAATGTCAAGGGAGAGTAATTTAAGGAATTATTAATTGTTCATTCTCTCTATGGATATTTGCTGAGTTTATAACCTTAGTGCTAAGCACTAAGATAAATATGTAAAAAAAAGTCATGATCCCACCCTCGAGGGCTTTACAAGAATTCCAGGTGGGAGAACTGAATAACAAAAGGAGAAAACTGGAAGTGACTTTGCATAATATAGCATGTCAGGAGACGGTACTGGCCTACCCAACAATCATGACCTTTCAAACATTTTCTTCCCTTCTTTCCCCAGATAACCACCCTCCCTTGTCCAGCCATGACTTCAAAGGAGGTACGCCTCAGACCCAGTTCCAAAGAGTGAATCATAACTGGTAAAGGCAATCATCCTACACTGATTCCCCTGGTCAATGATTGGCTTCAACATGGGCACATGATCCAAGTTTATCCAATGAGATAGGAGAATTCTGCTGGGGTCTTCTGGAAAATGTTTCCTCAATAATAATGAGAATTATATAGGAAGAAGAAGTACCTCTCATTCCACTGGATGTTGTTTCATCATGATAGGATACCTAGTTCTACCGTTGCCATTTTGTGGCCATGAAGGATGCTAGCCTAAGGACTAGAAAACATACTGAAACTAGTAGGAAAAGGAAAACAAACACACACATACATATACACACACCAGATCCTGATGATGCCTCCAAACCACTAACTTTTTGTTATAGCAGATAATAAATTGTCAACGTTGCTTAAACCATATGAATCAGAGTTTTCTGTTTATTGCCGCCAAATGCATTGTAAGCAATATAAACACTCTTAATTCACAGACAAGGTAATAGAGACCCTAAGAGTTAAAGAGATCTGCCAGATGTCAAGCATCTAGTTATATCTGGTATTCTTGGCAACCAATCCCCTTTTAAATCAATGGCCGTCACATTTGAGATGGCTACTCTCCACCAATGCTAACCTGACCATGCTGAGTTAAGGAAATGTCCCTGTTTTGGATTTATTACCTTGATTTGGAAAGTACCATCCCATTTCCATTAGTGTCTATCACAAGACTTACTGATTAACCAGAAATGGGTATGTTCATCATGTACTAAATCCAAAATATAAGGTTCCATAAAATAAGTGCTGATACATACTACATGTAACCAAGTGTAGCCATGTGATGATTCTTACCATTTCTGTTGGTAAGAATGCCTTGAACCTTTAATAATACAAACGTTTAAAAGCAAGTTTTATTTAAGTTACAAAATATCACAAGGCTCACTCTTGATTCCACTAATGTATTATTAGAGTTGAAGAAGACCATGTTTTCATTTATTTATGGTATGATGTTATACACATCAATTGATGTTTAAAGCAACATGGTCAACATTCAATAGTAGTTTTTAAGTGAATATGATTTTTCAATAGGTGTAAATCCTAAAACAAAATTTATTACATGGACAGATTGGTATACAGTGTCAGTGATGGAGGTGGTGCGTATTAAGGAGCAAGCATGTGGGGGATGAGGCATCGGTGGCCATGGGACACTGATTATATATAGGGAAATTGATCAAATAAGTAAATACACTAAGGATAATGGGAATCATGTTTCTATCAGGAGGAAGAGTTACAAATGTGGAAAGGGAGAAAACTAGGATAAACTGCCAGTGGTGCTGGACTGGAATTGGAGTTACTGGTTTGAAATTATGGTTTTCAGTACATATAGATAGAAATAAAAACAGAAGGATATGTAAATGTATGTTTGCATATATGTTATATATATTTACATGTATATGTACATACCATACACATGATATGTAGTAAATAGGCATATCCATACAGTATTTCCCAGCTTACCTACTGAGAGGCCTTGGAGCAGTGGTACCTCAATTGAATTGAGCACACCTATAGCATCCAGATCATAAAGCCAAGGCTCCTTGGGGAAATGGTTGATACCAGTGCTGGGACAAGGGAAGTACAAGATAAGCCTGCTAGAATGTAAGAAAATGATCGGAAAATTATGGGGATTTGTCAAAGGGACACAGAAGTCAGCTGGGCTCCCACTGGTGAAACCTTGGAAATTTGTGCATAAAGTAAATGACTGAATAAAATAGAAAACCGAGTCCGTACTGATACTAAGAAGTAAAGAAGAAATTTAAAGTTTGATGAGGGACAGAATATTTACATAGGTATAACGTGCTGACCCATTAGACACTTTATAAAGAGGAAAAGAAGTAACTTTCCAGGGGAAAAGACTGGCATTAATCAAGCAACTAATGTAAACATCATCAGCAATGGAACAAATCAAAATCATGCAACAACTGATAGAATGCAATGACAAGAACACAGTATTACTTCTGTGACATACCCACAAAAAATGTATAATCTAGGGCTTCCGTGGTGGCGCAGTGGTTGAGAGTCCACCTGCCGATGCAGAGGACACGGGTTCGTGCCCCGGTCCGGGAAGGTCCCACATGCCGCGGAGCGGCTGGGCCCGTGAGCCATGGCCGCTGAGCCTGTGCGTCTGGAGCCTGTGCTCCACAACGGGAGAGGCTGCAGCAGTGAGAGGCCCGCGTACCGCAAAAAAGAAAAAAAAAAAGTATAATCTGAATCTAATCATGAGGAGATTGTTTTTAACCGTAGGTTTTATTATTATTCAGGTATGGTGAGGTCAACACAGGAGACTGCCATTGAAAAGACAGTTTGTTATTCATAATGCCTAAGAGGATGGGGCATATCATGTCATGCAGGGACACACAGGGAAGCACCAGGGTTAAACACAAGCAATAGGAGCAAGGGGAAAGCATGGACAGGAACCTTTATTACAATCTTTTCAGGGAAGGGAAGGCAAGGAATAATAGGCAGGTTTGGGATTGACTAGTTTAAATAATTTCTGCAAGCTCTGGGGTACAGGGGCTACCTTTAGTTGTTTTATACCTAACCCTGGGATGACTAGGGAAGAGAAATATTGCTTCCTGTAATAAGATCCAGATAGAGGAGGTGGTTCTCCCTACTAGGTAGACCCTAGTGAGGGCTCTGAACAGGCTGGTTTGCATATGAAAGACATGCCCTCAGGGACAACTGCTTGCTATCTCCATTGACCTACCCTGGGAGGGGCAGTCTCTCCCCAGTCAGGGAGGTACCAATGCCAGAGCATCAAAAATATACAAAAGAAGCAAATATAGTTAATAAAGATGTTTCAGATAAACTCATATTGAGGACCATTTAAAAAAACTGTAAACTTCTACAGTGTCAAAATCATTAAAGACTTAGGAACTGTTCCAGAATGAAGAAAACTAGAGCCCTGACAACTAAATGCAATGTGTAAAGTGAATCTTTTGCTATAAAGGACACTACTGGAAAATTGGTGACATCTGAATGGGGTCTGAAGATCACTTTCTGATTTTAATGATTATATTATGGTTATGTAGGAGAATGCCCTTGTTTTTAGGAGATCACATTGTTCAGGGGAAAGCTCTTGGTATTTATACTTGCAACTTCTCTGCAACATTTAAAATGTTTTAGAATATTAATATTTACAAAATATATAAATATGAAAACATAACATTAAAGAGTAGAGAAATATTAAATCAGTGTATTTTAAATTCAGAAAATATTCTTGAACTCATACCTTGAATCTTGAATTTTTCTTACAAACTACAACTGCCTCAGACACATTATCACATTTGTTTCACAGCATAACTGTAGGTACTTCAATTTCCATTGTGCAATGACCAAAAAACAAGTTAAAGGAGTGTGGACGGGGTAGATCTCAGCCCAGCAAAAATGCTAACCAAGGCTCAGGCTGCTCTAGGTCAACACCTCAGGAGTTAGTAGCCTATTCTAGGATAAAGTACTTCAATTTCATCTAAAAGTAGGCACAAAAAAAGGGTCAAAGAGTAAGAAGCAGCTGTAGACTTCAAGAAGGTTTAGAAATACATATAAGACCCCACGATTTCCCTGTCTCCATGAGATTCTTCCCTTATGTGGACAGATCTAAGCTCTCTTTGGCCACCCCAGCACCATATTTTCAAGGTTGTTGATTGCCCGTGACTACATTCTGGCTATTACTTTCCCATCAGTATTCCCACTGCTTCTCCTCAGTAGGAACATAAAAGAACTGTTAAAAGACTTGCCAGCAGGCTGATTTTTGCTGATCCTAGGCATAACAGAAGGCTTGGCTTCTCTCTGGGCTTAGATCTTTAATACAAGTCTATGTTGTCTTGTTTCCCTCTTAGTTTTTATCTGAGCAAGGTTATGAACCACTGCACTACTCTTCCTGGATCTGTTTTTCTGTATCACCATCCTTCTTCTATGCCTTGTATTCTGGGGGTCAGCAAAAACCTTAACCCCTTCCAGAGATATCACAGAGTAGGCCATAGCTTCTATTTCAATGACCTGAGTGCAATTTTCAGAGCAGATGGAATTGATCAGGATAAAGGAATCTTCTGTACATCAATTAATACCCTGTATTAGTTGTGGCAAGATAATGTCTCCTTCATCACTTGCATCTACTTCCTGCAACACAGCACAACCCACACCACTCCTGGAGACCAGAACATTCATTTATTCAGCATCATTTCCTGAGCATCTACTACAAGCGAGGTCCTATACTAAGCATGTCAGTGACCAAAACAGGCATATCAGTGAGCACAACAGAAACAAATCACTACTCATTTGGGGTTTATATCTAGCAGAAAAGAAAATGAACAAGCAATGAGCACAATTAACAAGTAAATTATAGCATATGCTAGAAGGTGATAAATGCAATAGCAAAAAGAAAAAATGTAGAGCAGGGTAAGGGAGACTGAAATTACTGGGTTTGGGACATGCAAATTGTAATTTAAAAAAACAAACTAATAACACAAGAGTGTTTTTTTGTTTGTTTTTTGGTTAGAAAAAAATTGAGACAGATTTTTAAAATTATAATAATACATGAGATTGTGATAAGAAGTAGTTAACGTTAACAACAGAAATGTTTGTCTGTATTGAAGATGCTTTATCCTGAAGTCTCTATACCCAGGTTTGGGGAGGGAAAAATGGAAGGAACAAAGCCAGGGGAAGAGCAGAAGAATCAGCAGAACTTTGTAAAAATAGTTGAGGGCTGTGGAGGCTGAGGGGATTGTAGAAGAGGGAGGGAGACTCTGGAGGAAGAATTCCTTTATGCCATCCAAGATGAAATCAAAATAACCTAATATGGGGTTAAGTGGAGGGAGAAAGCACAGACATCTTTTGCCCCTTTCCCTAGATTCCACCAGTCTTCTTGATTGCCTATTAGTAAGATTTTTCTGGAAAAGACCATGTCTTCTTTTCCTACCTTACTTATCAAGGCCACTAATGACCTCCAGGTTACCACAGCTAACGGAAAATTTTCAGTCTTCATCTTGACTTCTCAGTTGACTCTTCCCTCCCATTAAAAACTCTCCAATTATTTAGCTTCCGAGTCTCCACACACTCTGTTGCCCTTCAGACTCTCTGGTCCCATTTCTCAGCCTCCTTTGTTGATCCCTCCATATCTTCTCAACCTCTAAATATTATAGTGACCCAGTCCTCTGTATACTCACCTTTGAAGAAACTGTATCCAGGCTCAAGGTTTTAAACACCATCTCAGTGACAATGGCAGACAAATCCATGTCTCCATCCCAGAACTTGGTCTGATTTTGAACATTTCCACCTGTATGTCCAATGGCCATGTCAAATTTACCATATCCAAAACTAAACTCTTGATTTTCCCCACACACCAGTTCTCCTCTAGACTTTCCCAACTTAGTAAATGGCAACTTGATTCACCTGGTTGCTCAGTATGAAAACCTTGGGATCATCCTTGATGCTCCTCAAGCATACTAAGAATACCCACTTCTCAGGGACTTGGCATGTGCTGATCCCTCTGATTAGAATTTCCTTCCCCCTCCATCTTCATAGCTCACCCTCTCCTTTCCTTCAGGTCTCAATTGTTGCCTCCTCAGAATTCTTTTCTCATGACTCTTCCAGAAGTAGGATCTTCTGTCACTAATTAGCCCCTTGCTTTTTCTTCACAAAACTTTCACTACTTGATGTATGTTTATTTTTTGCCTATATCTCCTTTTGAAAAAATGCTCTATGAGAGCAGGGATTTTAAGTTTGTGTATCTCTATGACCAAAATTAGTGGCTGTCATATAGTAGATATTCAATAAAAATTTTTGGAAAGAATAAACAAGAGAAATAAGGTTACATAATATAGATACAAGATGTATGCAGTGTTAGGCTAAGTTTTTAACTGAGATCAAGATGGTCCCTGTATGTTGCTATCTGAAAGCAAAACCACCTGGACCTTGGGGGTGATTGCAACAAAAGCCGTAAGTAAAGCTTAATGAATGCCCATAATCCTTGGGAGAGCTTCTGACTGTAGACCTTTGCTGTCCAATATGGTAGCCTTTAGCTACATGTGTCTACTTAAATTTAAATTAATTAAAATTAAATAAAATTTAAAATTCAGTTTCTCGGTTGCACTCACAGCATTTCAAGTGTTCAGTAACCACAGGTAACTAGTGACTACCATATGGACACTTTTTATCACTGTGGAAGGTTCTATTAAATAGCACTACTGGAGAGTAGCACAGCACAGCTTTCACCACACCTAAAGCTTACAATTACCTAGATCTTTTCTTCCCTCATAATTTGCAAAATGTCAAATGTCTACTGTTCAGGTATTTCAGTATTCTATTTCTGGAGGTATCACAACCTCTTAAGGGATCCACTTCCATAACAGTGTGTATATGTATACACAGAAATACACATATACACACAGACACACATGATATTTTTCTGAAAGGAAAAACTTTTGCTCACTTTGGTCTTTTGTCCCTGTATGTTTTATATATTTTTACTTCACTGAACCTAAAAATATTTTTGAATGTCTCCTATATTAAGAACCCCATGTTTGTCCCTGAAGGGATAAAGAGTGTACAAGTAACAATTAAATGTGCAAGATGGCTTAGAGAAGGAAACAAGTGGAGATGTTGAAGCCTGTTATACTATATCCATGACCTGAACTAAAATGGAGCCTTGGGCAAAGAATCAAAGAAACTCAGTGGAAATTAGAGACAACATAAAGGAAAAGTCAACAAGACTTGAGGACTGATTGGACACGAAAGACATAGAGGCATAAAAGTCAGCTCTCTTCCTTGAGTTTGTGGGTTCCTAGTATGTGCATCATGCTGGCATTAGAAGCAGCCAAAGCTTTGGAAATTAAAACCAGGCAAATCGGGTGTGAAAAAAAAGTTTTTAGGGGATCTAATAATTTTGATTTGGAAACAATAATGGTAAGACATTTAACTGAAAATATCCAGCCACCAGTTGGACTGGAGGGCAAAAGGTTTGGAAATCACTTCTAACAAAGACAAGAAGGAAAAGATAAAACATGAATACTTTTTCCTCTTCCTGGGCACTGGCACCTTAAAATATTTTCAGTCTATTATTATGTCCTCCTCACCACTACTCCCCCCCACCCCCTCTGTTTGCCAATTTTCACTAGGTCTCTCTTCCAAGCTTTCATCATAAATCAAACTTTCTATTCATAGCATTATGGTACTGTACTCGAGTGAATTCTCATAATTTGTCTACTTCTCTGTACAATCTCCTACTTACCCTGATGAACAGAAAAGTATTTTTATACTGTGGAGCTGTACATGCAAAGTTTGTATATTTTGGAACATAGCCCCGTTAAACTGTAGTAACATAACCCATTAATGTATAGTTGTTTACATGCATCTCACACAATTAAGGGTGTCTTACAGGTTTAACGAGTACCACAAAAGCAACTGAGAGTTTGTAGTATAAACTCTGCGGACTGAGGGTTGCTTTTGATGTTGACCCTGAGACACACAGCATTTAAAAAAAAAATGAGGGGTAAAGGGCTCTATTTTGCTAGAGATAAATAATGTCTACATATTTTTGTGGGGTTGTGACAGAGCAATTTAAATTATTATATCCCTTTATGTTTAATGTGTATTTATATGCACATTTTTACATTTAATACAACTTCATTTTAAGAACCTAGCTGAACAGAATCAGTGAATCAGGATTTGAGTGGCCACAGTCTATTTCAAAAGAAGCAAAACAAAACAATACAAAAACCAACAAAAATTCAGATAATTTAGATGCTATTTAAGAGGACTCTGTGATTAAGTTCACTCATTCATTGTTAAATAAATGAGTTATTTTTATAAGAAAAGCACAAGTGGCAAGGCACTGCACAAAAGGGAAGCTTAGCCTTTCTTGGGCATCAGGGAAACTTCCTAGAAAGTAACTTTCCAGCTCAGTCCTGAATGATGAATTGCAGCAATCTGAAAGAAGAGGAAGAAAGAAGGAAGCAGGATCTAGGGGCAGGCAACAGACGCAATTCTCACAGCCTCCCATCTTTAAGAAAAAAATAATAATAAAGCCATATCTGTGGCTTTTCAGAACGTTATGTGAGCTGCTTGAAAAGTAAAATCACAAGTATGGAAATACATGGTTCTCTTAAATAAAATAATACACAATTTAAAATCTTCAAATGATCTTAATGTGTGAGATATATGAAGATACACTGACCACTCCAAAAATTGGGGGAAAATATTTTAAGAAGAAATAAAACACCTTTATCTGGCCCTTTGAAATGGCACTAATCACCTGGAGTTTGTTTTCTTCACTTGGTCACATTTCTCACTCAAAGACTAAAAATCATTCCCAAGGGACAAGGAAAGAAAAAAAAAAAAAAAAAAAGATAAAGCCACCATCTTCTCCTATGGACAAATGTTTCCAGTGACTCCTAATATTTATAACGCCCAGCTTGAAAAACCGTATTATAAAACTCTGGAAAGAACTGAGACATATGTCCAAATACTAACAAAAGTAAACAGCAGCCAGAAATTCTACAATTTTTGTGTGATTTCACAGTTGCTTTTATGTGGATCAGGTTACTATATTATTGGAATCTTCCTGCTGATTCTAGACTATCAAAAGCATTTTAGAACTGTTGTGTGTTTGGGATGCACTTCTACATACGTGAATCTGACATGTGCAGTTCTAAAATCCAACCTACATTAGAAAATGTCATTCTGGTCTTTTTGCTCCAGGAAGGAGACTGTCATCATTTTTTTAAAAATCTCTTAAATTTTTGCAACATTATTATAACACTTAAAATCATTTTAAGTATAAAAATTGCAAAAACATAAAATTAAATGAAATGTAAATTTAAAATATTAACAAGTCCCATCTACCTTAAAATTTAATGATAAAAAATAAACATAATCAATCACATATAACCAAATCATTTTAATAAAGCATTCATTGGCTTATGGATTCCGAGAGAACTGGCTTTGAATCCCTGTCCCACCTAGCTATATAGCTTTGGGCAAATTTGCTTATTTCCTTGAACTTTAGTTTCTTAATCTGTAACATGAAGGAAATAATCTCTAATCTGTAAATTTTATTTTTGAATTATACAATAAATTATATAAAGTATCCAGACAACTTTGAAAAATAAACATTAATGTCCTTTCCCCTCCTTTTTCCTGAAGTGTTACCTTGAATTCCATGAATGACAGTAAAATCCACTACTAATATAGGGCAATCAACATATTAGTAAGAACCACATTATAAACACACTTAATCCCTCCATAATTGAATTAATCCTGCTTATTGATTTTAAAAATCTTCTTCTTTCATAAAGTATTACCCTACATGAATGTTGTCCAAATTAACATTCACTTATTAGGAAATAGTTGATAAATTGAAAGCATACTTAAGGTTTTTATGAGCATTCAAATTTTGTTTTATTTTATTTTTCAATGCAGCATATGAAGAATGATGATTTCTAAGGCCAAATTTTAGGATGAAAGCAACAGAGTCATTATATTATGTATATATTGTGAAATGATCACCATAATAAGTCTAGTTAACATCCATTACCATACATCGTGAAAGTTTTTATTTCCTTGTAATGAGAACTTCAAGGATCTACTCTCCTTTTTGTCATAAACCCAAAAGAAAAAAAAAGTATTCAGATAAACATTAGAAATCATGAAATACTGGCTATAGACCACAAGATCTATTGAACCCAAATGGTTACCATTTATTATATCACTTCCATAACATTACAGAAAGTGTTTTGAAATATATTTTACCATTTAGTTTGTACAATAAGGCTACAAGGTAGAATGATTATCCTTATTTTATAGATAAATAAACTGAAGCTCAAGGAGTTTAATAAATTTGCTCAAGATTACACAGTTTATAACTGAAGAAGTCATTTAAGTTCAGATTTTTCTAATTCTAAAACCCAAGCTCTTCAAGATTAAGAGCAGAGTTATAATTATTCAGTGTTTCGGTAAATAAGATCTTAGGCTATGGGCACAAATCAAAACCACCTAAGAATTAAGTATAATTGTTATATCTTAGAATGATTCTATGCTGTAGTAAAATTAGAAGTAGACTTTGAGTCCAAAAATTGGTCTAATCTAAAAATTTTTAGGTAATATAATTATAATATTTATTAGTAACTGTGTGAATTTCAACAAGGCAATTGACTTAAGAAGAAAACTTATTATTGATAATCTAGTCCAGTCTATCCAAGTGCTAAAATTCTATTACATACAAGTGATTTCCTAGATATTTTTACATAGATTTCAACTTTTTAAATGTTTAAACATTATACAAACAATATATGCTAATGGATGAATACAAATAATAAAGAAGGTCTAAAATTAAAACTAAAATTCCTTCTCTCCATATAGCTAGTTCTAGTTATCAATAAAACAGTAGGTTCTTTTGTATGTATCCAGAAAACTCCATTTTCTATTATATGTTTAGAAAGTTTTATTAAATTATAATATAGAGAGAGAAAAGTACACAATTCATAAATAGATAGCTGATGAATTATGATAAAGTGAACATACCCATGTAATCAACACACAGATTCAGAAGTAAAATACTACAACTATCCCAGAAGCCCCTTTCATGCCATCTCCCAAATATTGCTCTCTCCTTCCTCCCAGAGATAACTCTTACCCTGAATCCTAACACCATAAGTTAGTTTGCCTGGATAAATGGGATTGTATGAATTGTGTTCTTCTGTGTCAGTCTACTTACACTCAACATTATGTTTGTAAAATTCATGTATTGTATGCAGCAGTGGTTGATTTACTTAATTATTGATACTATGAAACTTCTGATAGAAATATAGAAGTGAGATGTATGTAGAATATGCTAAACTATAATATATAAACATATTACAGTTTATGTATATATACCACTGTTGATGGACATTTGGGTTGTTTCCAGGTTTGGGCTATTATGTTTAATGCTGATATAAACACTTTGTTCAAGTCTTTTGATGTACGTATGGTGAATTACTTCGATATTTATATAGAGGAATAACTGCTGGGTCATACCATTTATTATGCTCAACTTTAGGAAACAGTGACATTTTTTCAAAGTTCTACACACTTTGGCTCCCAAACGTGGCTCCCATCAGCTGTGAATGTGAGGGTTCTAGTTGTTCTACATCTTTCCTGACAGCATTAATCTGGAAACAGTTTATAAATTTTAGCCCATTTTGGTGGGTGTGTAGAGGTATCACACTGTATCTTGTAATTTTAATGTTCCTTTCCCTAATGACTAACTTTTAATATGTTTGTTGGCCCTTTGTATATCCTCTTGGGAAACTTCTGTTCATTTTTTGCCCATTTAGAAATTATTTTGTCTATTATTTTGTTATTATTTTGCAGGATCTTGTATATATTTGTATTATTACATGTAAGCACTATGTGGCTTTTCTTATCATTTTTAATGTCTTTTGATGATCATAAATCTCTCCATAAATTGGCAGAATGTTTAGTCAGACTATATTAAAGCATTTATAAGTGCATCAAAAACATAAACTACCTAGGAATAAATCTAATTAAAGCTGTATAAGACCTATTCTCAGACAACTACAAACTAGTATTGAGAGAAATTTTAAAAGATCTAAATAAATGAAAGGATATGCTGCAGTCACAGTAGAGAAGGCTCAGTATTCTTAAGGTGTCAATTCCCCTCTATTGATTCACAGATTCAATGTAATCCACATTTTAAAATGAGTAAGTTTCTTTTTTGTGTGAGGTTGAAATCAACTGATTATAAAATTTTTAAGGAAACACAAAAGCCAAGGACATCAAATCTAATCTAAAAGACACAGAGAGAAGTTAATACTGTCTACCAAGACTTACTATAAAGTTAAAGTATTTAAGACAATGTATTATTGGCATAAAGATAGATAAGTAGACTAATGGAGCAGAACAGTGAGTCCGGAAACAGCTACATATATAATTCACTCTTGATTTATGACAAAGGTGGCACTACAAAGCAGCTGGGAAAAGAATGTCCTTTCAGTAAATGGTGCTGGTTATCTAAATGAGTACATGCTTTTCTGAACTTTCTTTCAACTTAACAATATATGTTAGCAGTCTTTCTATATCAACAATTCCAAAGCTAACTCATTTTCAATAGTTACATAATAGTTCATCGTATAAATATATCTCAACTAATTCACCCATTCCCATCTTGATTGATGTTTTAGCTTGTTTGCAATTTTTTTTTGGTGGACACCTTTGTAAATATATCTGTAGATAACATTCTAGAAAGGGAATGTTAAAGCAAAGACTGTGTGAATTTAAAGTTATTGACATTTCCCTCCAAAAGGCCACTGCTACATAAGCTCTTACGAAGAGTTTATGAAAGTACCTGGATTGTAACATAAATGAGAGATGTTCCACATTTGTTCCACTTTTACTCTTCATGACTCACAAAGGACTTTTTGAACAAATTTAATCACATTAACCACTGATAACTTAGAATGAAAGTAATACCGCCTCTGCAAAGATTAAAGAAAGGGCTGACAGAGCGAAAGGGGTGAACTACTCTATGAATGCATGCAAAAGTGGTCTTCGTACATGGGTAGTGAAAGCACAGAAACACTGTTCTCAAAAAGATCACAGGAGTAGTAGCCAGTCTTGGGCTCCATGGAGACTGCTAACTCAAGAGGCAATATACTGACTGCAAGGAAAGTGTCCTCAATTTCTACTGATTATACTACACCCAGTTGCAAGAGATTGAGTGAACTGTCACGTCGTCAAGGAATTCTGTAGTTTTGAATATTGTGGGGTATTTAAATAAGTGAGTCATCTGCTGGGGTGCTGAAATCTTATTAAAGCCTTTCACTGGAATGGTATTTTCGTAACTGGATTGAACTTTTATTATGCCCAACAATTCGGCTAGCGCTGTCTTCCTTGAAAAATAGATTCCTTTTTCTCAAATCATACAAATTCTCCTCCCATCTTTCAAGGTTCATCTTAAGCCTCATTTTCTCCCTGAATACTCCCTTGAAACTCCCTTCCATACTGCAGAATTTTTCTTACACTTCAGGGTTGCACTTGATCAAGGTGCAATTATGTAACATTCTGTCATTGTTTCATACCTAATTGCATCATGTATACCTGTCGAGTTTCCCAAAATTTACCGTGCCAGAAGGATGAGATGGGAACCTACCTTGCACTTTCATTGCGCCAGGCACTTTAGTGTTGTATTTAATCTTCATAGCTACTCCCTAAGGTATGCATTAATATCTCCATTTTTCAGATGGAAAAACAGAATTCCAGAGATATTATATGCCTTCTTTGGTCACACACCTACTACAGTGGCACTCTCGGATTCAAACTCAAGCAAATTTTATTTCATAGTTGCTCACCACAATGTCTTCCCAAAGACTTCTCTATACGCTTTTTGTGTTGTAGAAATAACACCTCATTCCTGTGGGTACTTGAACCTATGCTATCAGCACCACCACCACCACCACTGAAGTGGAAAGGTTAGGGGCTTCAGGGACTGGAAACTAGAGTTCCAATCCTGACTATGCTACTCTGAACACCAGTCTCTTCCGTTTTTGAGAAATGCATACAAAATTTATCCAACTTCCAAAAGGTGCAGTCTGTACACAGTACATTTAATGCTGCTCATTTCTCAGAAGTAGTATAACCTAGTACTCAAATTGAGTTTTAGAGTAAAAAGAGGCTGGGTTTCAATCCAGGAGCTGCCACTCTTGAGCCATGCTAATTTCAGCAAGTTATTTAATTTCTCTAAGCCACATATCTTCATTGGTAAAACGGGTTTAACAATTACCATCTCACCGGATCATTAGATGGATTCAATGAGATTATATACCATAAACTTTTTAGGATATTGCTGGCCCACAGGAAGTGCTACACAAAACCATCTATCATTTGTACTCATACCCACTGGATACATAGAAAATAGGCATCTATGTGATAAGTATACTAATAATTCTGCATAAACATAGAAACTAAATGAAAGCAAAAAGGTTTGGAATAGAGAACAGTATTATTTTAATTTCCTTTAGTCTTAGTCTCTGATACGTAGTAGGTCCACTGTCAGAGTACTAATGAGACTACTATGGTTATAAGTCACGGCTGCACAGTAAATAATATTTTTGAAAATCTATAAGGAAAAATCACCTTTTTCTGGATTGACTGGAAAATAAGTTTATCACCATATAAGGTTATCTCAATCACTTGTTTCTGTTTTATCACAACATTTATTAAAGTTATAAGTAGTAAGAAATATTCAGACTCAAGTCATAAAGAGTGATTGAGACTCTCTGAGTCACAAAGACATATTTTAAGAATCTTGTGTGTTCACTGAGATAATAAAAACATGAAATAAACTTTTTATCATTTTTGTCTGCATTTAAGTAATGAAAATAAAGCTTGACACATCTACAACCAGTAGAACTGACTCAGGAAAAATGATTAACATAGACTTTATTTCTCTTGATGAGAATGTTTAAAATAATCTTTAAGAAAACATATTACTTTTCAATGAGGTCTCATATCAACATGTGCTCTAACATTTCTACAGAGATTTGCAATTAAAGTTAGCAGAGCCTTTGCATGTGATATTATATTGTAGATGCATTTATAAGGAGGAAATATGCTAATATTTTTAAGTTCTCCTAAACATTGGAAATATCTAAAGGATGAAGCATCAGCTGAGGCAAACTTCATCCCAAAAGCTTGCAGACTTCTTTGCAAGAACCTCATTTGAATGCTGGCCTATCAAGTCAAGCACAGTTATTTTAGACAGGAAAAAAAAAAAAAAATGGACAGCAGGAGTTAAATTTGATGTTCATTAACATGAAGGGAAATTTCTTGCCCCATTTAACTAATATCTTAGTTGGTACAGTGCGACAAACAAATTTTAGTTGTTAAAATCTATTATACCTGCTTTAAATTGCATCTCCCTATAGCCAGAGGCTCCATAGTTGTTTAAATTCAATTTGAGTTGCCAGGGGCTGTTAATGTGTAGGTTTTGCTATTTATTCTCTTAATTGTTCTCTATCTAAATTATCACTGATGATGAAATCTTATTTGCACCACATTCCCACATAATCAGAAGGTCTAAATAATTTTTCCTCTTCAGGATAATGACATAGCACTCAAGGCTCACAGAAATCTTTAGGGATAGTTTTTGTTGTTGCTGTTTTGTTGTTTTTATCATGTGCCACATTTAATTTTAAAATAAATAATTCCACTTGGGCTTCAACAGCATTAAAATGATATGGAAATAATAAACAAACAAACTGAAAATTATACTTGCTAAGCCCATAGTAGGCTCTTAATAAATGTAGAAATGTGTGCTGACTGACTTCTAGCATGACAGTGCCTTTCAAAACTTTTAAAATGCAAATTGTTCTGGCTTGAGTAAGGCTTTATATCTAATGTGTCATACGTATGACATGACTTTGATATTTCATTCTTTAATTAGTTACTGAGTTTACAATATATTAGCCACAGTAAAACACAATAAATTGGAAAGGAAAATCTATACCTATCATTTCCAGCAGAGGTCTCTAGAGAGCAACTAAAATTATGGAAATAAGGGATATATGCTCAGAAATTTGAAAAGAAAATTTAACTCTTCAGCTTTATGTGAGCCCTTTCTTTTCACCCACGCCCCCTTCTCTTTTGATGTCTGTGCTCCTTCATCAGATAAAAGGCTGTCTAAAAAACTGATCAGAAGTAGACACAAGAGAACAGGTTAATCCCAAGTGCACCGGTGTAATGTGTCACAAAACAGACAATGTAATTATCTCAGCAGCCTGTTTAACCAGCTAATTCGGCAGCTTTGCATACCAGCGGTGAGCTCATCTGTTCACTATATTACCAGCCAGGATGTTTTCCACCAAGATCACTACTACACTTTTACAAAAGCTTGTAAAAGTCGGAGGATTGAGTATTTTCTTGAATGTGGTATAACAGCTTTTTGCAGTTTTTTATTTATAGGAAGGTAACAGACTAACAAAGAAAAGAAAATGCAGATTAGTACTGCACAATACAAAAGAAACTGAAGTCCATGATATAAATCTCCATACATGTTCATTTAAAATGAAATACCCTCTCTTTACTTGGAATCTCTGGGGAAATGCTAAACGACTTAACAGAAATGTGATTTGATGGCAAAGACTTCTAAGCCTGGTTTTACTTTTCTCAGAAGTAAATTTATTTGCTCCAAATCCAGTCTGTATTTTGCTAATACTAGCACGCTTTGGGGGAGTTGGTGTGGGCTTTAGAGTCAAACCGACTTGGACTTGAATTCTGGTTCTTCAACTTTTTCATCTCCTGATCTTGGGCAAGTTAGATCCACTTGCCTCATCTTTAAAATATGAACTTTTAAAGATTAAAATTCCTAATCTTTAAAATATGAATTATACCTACATTTCGCATGGTTACCGAGGGGTTTAAATCACACGTCAGGGAAATGCTTGGCACAAAGAGATAGCTAAATAAACAGTAACTATTTTATTACATGATATATACACCTATATATATATATATATATACACACACACACACATACACACATACATAGCACACCCATATATATGTATATATACACACAGACACATATATGCATGCATTACATGTATATAACTTAGAAAAAATATAGTTAACCAAAACCTCAGGAAACATTCATGTATTATCCCAAGTCTTTTCCTTAAAATGACTATCCCCTGACCACAATGATAACACCACGTAACACTCAGGTCCAGCAACCAGCACAGTGCCTTGTGTGTTCAAGAATATTTGCTGAATAAAATAAACATAACAAACTAAGAGAAGAAAAACACTGCAGATGGATTTGCAGGAGAACTCATAGTGGGAGAGCTACATAACTCAATTTTTATTTCAGCCAACATGTGAAGAACAGTCTCTACAGGGAGTCAAACAGAAATCAAAGGCAGGGAGACTTTCTGGTTCTTCTTTCCTCTGACTTTGAATATATAAAAATATTCCACAATATTGACCATATTTTAAAGTGATCTACTTTGCTGTTCAATATTTCCAGCAAATTAAACTTTTACACCGAAGGACAGTAAGTTCTGCGTCTAACAGCTTAGATGTACGTTATACCTTTAATGTTACATGTCTCATCATTTGACACAGTTAAATGACAACAGCTGCAAGAGAGTCAAAGTCTTAGACAACAATTAAGATAGCCTTGAAGGGACTTCCCCGGTGGCGCAGTGGATAAGACTCCGCACTCCCAATGCAGGGGGCCCAGGTTCGATCCCTGTTCAGGGAACTAGATCCCAGATGCTTGCTGCAACTAAGGAGCTGGTGAGCTGCAACTACGGAGCCCGCCTGCCGCAACCAAATAAATAGTAAAAAAAAAAAAAAAAAAAAAAAAAAAAAGATAGTCTTGAAGATGAGGCAGAGATGTAGGAAGGTTCTGACTTATAGTAAAGTCTATGGAAGTGTCTGTTACACTAAAGAAATAAGAAAACACAAATGGATTACACCTGAGGTGCAAAAGGCCCAAGGAGAGGGCATGGAAAAGCTAAATGGTCAGGGAGGTGGCCAGGAACTAGACTTAAGAGCTAGCCAACCACCATCTCCCAAAGTCTCACAGCATGGAAGTCTCAGGTCTTCAAAGCAAATTCAAAGCCAGAGGAAAGAAGAACCAGAAAGTCTCCCTGCCTTTGATTTCTGTTTGACTCCCTGTAGAGACTGTTCTTCACATGTTGGCTGAAATAAAAATTGAGTTATGTAGCTCTCCCACTATGAGTTCTCCTGCAAATCCATCTACCTCTCCCAATTTATTTCAAACCATCTTATGTCTAATCACTCGACTGAGAACATACTGGCACCATTCCCTTTTCTTTTTTCTTTCAAGAGCCTGGGGCATTTTTACCCACCATTAACTGTTGGTAGGTCTCTTCCCCTCAGACTTTTGCAAGGCTTACTTCCTCACTCCACTTCCCCATGTCCTGGTTCAAATGTTATCTCCTTACAAAGGCCTTAGCTGACCACCCTTCCTAAAACAGCAATTCCAATCATCCTGTCTTTTAATGCTGCTTTGTTTTTCTTCACAGCACTTACCTGGACCTCAGTTTATATTATTTATTTGGTTATTTATTTACCATCTCTCACCCCACTGGAATATTAGTTCAGTGAGTCCAGAAATTTATTTCATTCACTCATCTATTCCCAGAGCCTAGAAAGGTCCCTAGCACACAGCAGTCACTTGGTACATATATTTGTTGAATAAATGCTGCTAAAGGAGGTCAGTAGCTGAACATCTGTGTTTCCACCACCTTTTGTTCATTCTAGTTTCATACTGTACAATAATTGTGAATTTCCATGTTCTAGTGCCACCAGTACTCTGTCTGTTCCTTAAGTAGGGTAAAGCCTACATCTTAATTCAACTTTGACTATACTGTCTGGCACACTGTGGCACCTGAGAAAACAGTTGTCTAGTAAACAGAAATTTTTAAAAATGAACAAAAAAAGACTAAATATTAAAACTATTGAAGTATTTTTTAAATTGAGGATCATAGTACATTACTAAAAGTAATTAAACATACCAAGATAAAACTTCTGTGGTGATCATTTTGAAATATATGCAAATATCAGATCATTACGTTGTACACCTGACACTGATGACATATATCAATTTTACCCCAGTTAAAAAATAAAATAAAATAGGGATAAAAAATACTTCTGGGATATCAAATGCAGCCCACTAATAAATATCTCTCTGTCTCGGTCATTAATAAAAAGTACCAGACATTGTGATTTTATCTTGTGGAATTCTCAATATACCCCTGGCTGGGTCTCATTATACCATTCCTAGCTCATAGATGTAGAAATTGAGGCAAAGAATTGTTAAGTGTCTTACGCAGAGTCACACAGCTAATAAGTGCCTACTCACTTGAATCCTAGTCACACAACAGCTCTGTTTCAGAGGCCTTTAATATCTACTCTTCAGACTGATCTTCTGACACTTCAAATATTATTTTCTCCATTTTCTTTTATCATTAATACCCATTTTCTACTTCCCTCTTCTAACGATCAAGTTAATAATCACTAAATTAAGAACTTAAATGATGCAAAGCTTCAGTAAGGTTTGGATGCCAAACTCTGAAAACATACTAAATAATAAATGCATATCCCCTCAAAAAAGGGGGGGAGGTTAATGAAGATTAATGTTGTCCTTGGGGTGGTAGAATTTAAATTTCTTAAGAGTCTCCTAAGCCTATTTAACAGAGAAAAAAATGTTGCCATCTTTTTGTAAAACATGCATTTTAAGGCACTTCTATGAATTTCTCTCCCATAGAGAGTGAGTGATATATAGCTGGGGTCTAATTCATTCCAACTCATCACATGTATTTTGTAACTCCATATTACCCTTTGAAATCAATAGGCAGTTAACACTGAGAAGATGTATTTAGGTTTGAAAGAAGATAAAAATTGGACGGTGATCTATTCCTTGTATAGGATCCTGTTACCATCTTTTCATATGGTATCAGATCAAACAACTTAACTTGTTTTTTAGACGCATTGCCCAATATTCTTAAGCTCCTGTATAATTTACTCTTACACTAAGTTTGTAGGCAATATTAATTTGCATGGGTTAAAAAAAGGGTCATTGGTTTCTTACTAAGTATTTCATTCCCTTTGGCAAAGATAAAGAATAAGTAGTGACTGTGTGTGTCAAATTAATAGTCCCTCCCTCAGCACCTTTATTTTTAAAGTTTTCTTAATTTTTCTTTTGTTATCAGATAATTTATATAGTTCTATTCAAAAAGTTCATTATTTTGAGGTACCTTTCTTTTATTCACATATTTATTCATTTACTCAACAAATATTTATTGAGAGGTTAATAGGCTCTGTGATTACACTGGAAATACAGTGGGGGAAAAAATAGACACAAAGAATGAAAAACAATGTGCAAAGGCATCTTTGAATGTCAATATAATTATAAAATTAAATGAATAGTCACAACTTCTTGGTATATATGACATACAGGGCCAGGTCCTGTGGTTGAGGAAAACAATGCAGTACTTTGACGGTTACATCAACTCTGTCCTTTAACTAGGGTGTCAGTTAAAATATATATATATATATATATATATATATATATATATATATAAACACACACAAAATGTAAAATTAATTAGCTATTCTAATATTTGAACATGAAAATTGTAAATATGCAGGTTGCTCGACATTTTACTAATTTACTGAGGCATATTTATTTCTATGGAGTCTGCAAAAAAAAAGAAAGTGTTCTTATCTTTTGGTCATGGTTTAGGTGTCTTTGGGATGCAAGACAAAGGACTGGGTTAATTTTTGAACCAAAAGTCCTGGTATTCCATGCATACAGAGCCATATGAGATGAGGCAAGGGGTCTGTGTGCTCAGGACAGCAGTTAATCTCACTTGCTTAGGGCATAATGTAGTGCAGAACAATCGTGCTGAAAATGCAATTTGGCAGGAGTGTTGAGAGCTGCTCTTGGCAAGTCAAGAAGTTGACGGTTTTTAGGTAGGAGAGTAACACGATCAGAATTGGGCTCTTAAAAGATTACTCTGACAACGTTGTAGACAATGAATTGGGAGGGGGGGCAGACGAGAAGGAAAGAGACAAAAGGAGGACATATATGTCAAGCCCAATGAAGGCCTGAGCTACAAGAGTTAAAATAGGAGTGCACAGATAAGAAAAGGGGCTGCAGAGAGAAAATCAACAGCCAGCATGGGGAAATGGATTAGGTTTGGGCTCAGAGGAATCTGCTCAAAAAATAAGGCAACTTGTTTAGAATACGTCTCACTGAAGTTTCTGATGATAATGAATCAATACAAGGGCTTTTAAAGTTACCTCACCTAAGACAGTCTCTAGAGAAATAGAATTGCCTCTACAGAACATGTTACTATTTATTAATAATAAAATATTATATAATAATCATATGCTCAATATTATATTTCCATATTTATTAAAGTCATTTTAATAATAAACTAATATTTATTGAGCACTTACCAAATAGCATGGTAAAAATGTTACATATTACATCCATTATCTAGCTAAGACCACAATGCATCTACAGTTATCCTGTTTTTCAAGTGAAAAAACTGAAAATTAGAGACATTAAGCAACATTAAGGCAGAATTTGAACTCAGCTCTGCCAGGCTCTGGAACATGATCACTGAGCCAGTCACACTTACATGTGAAAGAAGAATAATCACCTCACCCTGAAGATCAAAGAAGTTACAGAATTTGTCCTACCTCCTTATCAAAGTGAAATATTCAAATATTTTATTCAGATATGATGAACGTCTACTGAGCATCCACCATGTGCCAACCTCTGCTTTAGATGCTTAGACTCTGAATTCTTAGGAACTGAATTCTTACATGTCAGGCATAAAGAAAATAACAAACTTTCAGAGAATTCTTTCGTTCTTACTACTCAGGTACTTAAACTCTTTGTGCTGATTAGGGGAAGCAGTGGGGAAAAGAACCACACAGGGCTGAGAGGCAAACTTATTCTACCTATAAAGTAAGATGCAGCTGCCCAATGAACAACAAAAAAAGGCTCTGAGGGCTGGGATGGAGAAGTGACTAAGAATTAAGAATAGAGTTCGTAGGTGCTGAAGGTTTTGCAGGAAAAGAGGAGAGATTAAGCCATTTATGTTGCTGGAGAAGAGGAATTTTGGGAAAGATGAGATGGTGAGCTGTGTAATCCCATCTTTAACATTCTCAAAAAAAAATATTTAGGAGAGACCCACATTACATTTCAAGAATTTAGGGGATTGGATTTTGTTAACTATGGATATATCACCATGCTAATCAGGATATACTTAGATGAATCAGCTTCAACTTGTTATATACATGCTAAAGTATATATCATGACCATTCTGAGATATGGCCCCATGTAATTTGTTTCTAATAACCATTAAAGAACCCAAGTTTAAGAATAAATAAATTCCTTTTCCTTTGTAGATTAGAGCAGAGTCAAATATATTTCTATAAATAATGTCACTCATTCAAATTCTGAAATCCTTTTTTTTTTTTTTTTAAGAGGTGGCAATGAGGTAGAGGCATACCTAGCAGAGAGGCACTTGAATTTAACCTGAGTGGAATATGCAACAGCAGTTAGAATCATTTCCCCATAATGGAATTCCAATAATTAAAACAATCTACCCAGGAGAAAAAGGAATGGAGTAGAAGTGAGAAATCAGAGATTCAGAATGGCAACCTTAGAAAAAGCTCCCACTCATAGGAAATATCCACCCACCTCCCTGTGTCTAATCCTACAGTCAACTCCCCCACCCTCCAAACTCTAGTACCAAGTCTTTCCATATTTAGAAGGCACATAAGAAACATCAGATCTATAGCTCACTAGGGCAAAATCAAAATTGCTTCTGATCTTCCCATACCTTCCTATTTTAGGAACTATTTTTGTTTTTTTTTGCTTTGCTTTGCATCCAATTTTCCCTGAAACCAGCTTCCTTCTCTATGCTCGTGTTCTCCCATAACTACAATCACCAATGGATTCACGTTCCTAAACTGGGACCTATACTCTGACAAAGGTTTGAAAAAAGATATGTGAGAGAAAAACTCCGACAGATTATAACTCTGCAAGATTATTAAACATCATACCTACTTGACTTTTTCCTATGAACTGTTAGCCAAGTATCAGACCCGTTTTTAGATTTGGATTCCTGTATAATTCCTTGGATAACTTACCCTAACATTACTCTCATTTTTGGACACTGTCTTGACCTCCAGTATACTCAGTTTGGTTCACCCATCTCTTGGCCAGTTATAACTCTCTTCTTTTAGACTCCAGGATAACTCTGGCCCTATTCTCTTTCTAATACTCCATTCCCCAAACCAATCCCATCTTTAACTCTCCTGTTACATCACTGTTGAGTCACCAGGGAAATGAGAAAAGCTAGGCTAGAACATGAGGACCAGCCCAGAACGATGTGAGGGCAAGTATGGCATACAAGAGAACATGTCTTGAGAAGTTCATATAGGCAGGGGCCATGGGTATCATGAATTAATTCAGGAAGAATCTGGACTGGCATCTAAGATCTAGATCCAACCAAAAGAGACATATATGACACAGAGTTTGAGCCAACCAGCTGGAGGTTGACTATGAACACAGACGCAAGTCAGTCATGATGAAACAAGCTAAGGGGGTCAGGGATCCAGATTAAAATAGTGATGGGCAGGATGGGCTACTGGATAGATTCTGGATCAAGAAACCTAAAAATCATTTTAGTATGGTATAAACAAGCAGCCCGAACAGGAAGATGTGAATGATCCTAGGGCAAGGACAGGGTACCTCCTACTCTGGTTATAAGAAACCTCCCTTCCTGGTTTAAGAAACCTTGGTTGCTTTGCAGAGTGAATCAGCACTATAAAGGTACTTTTGTTCGATAATTTTAACAGAGAGCTACAGACTTTTATTTAACACTCATAATTACATTTCCTAAACATATCGTACCCAATTATACAATATATTTGCCTTAGTGATAGTTTCTTTCCCTAAAGTATGTGAGTATCTTTGCATACAATGTCTGCTCATTCAAAAAATGTCCATAATTCAATGTGAACTGAATAGCAATTATTTACTCTATAATAAAGAAATTTGTCTAGCTAAATTTTTCTAAGTAATTTCTCACACAACAAAATGTTAAATGCTATCATCTGCCAAGTTCTATGCAGATTTCATAACCTATTGGTGGGATCTGGAATGAGTAGGTAAGGAGGTTAAGGGAAAAGAAATCATTAACTCCAGCTCTGTACCACAGTTATAGTGAAGAAGGCAGATTTTCCCCCCCATTTTGGCCAGCACTGCTGCTGCTGAGTATGTTAGATTACCTTATTTCCTCACTCTACCCCTAATGTCAACTCTTTGTGTACTACATAAGCATAAAAGGGCTAATTGTGAAGTTGTGGGTAAGGCTACCTGAGCTCCTCTGAAAAATGTGTATAAAGAAGCACATTATAATTAAGACAATTTCCACAGCCCTGAAATCCTCAAAAGGCCCCAGGCTTGGTTTGGTTTGGTACCAGGATATATCAATTGGATAGCCAACAGTCATTGCTTATTTCATTTCTTTTCAATAAAGAGAAGCCTTCTGGCATACTACTCCTGCATGCTACATCACCATGCTATCACAACAGTTTGATGAGTTTACACTGATTTAAGCAGCAGTCAACATAAAATGATAGAAACTGGACTGACATGAGGACAGGACAGCCATTTTTACCTTGGCAAAAAAAAAGGGGGTAAAGCTGGCTTCTCTTCCTTTAACAATGCAGTGCTCCCTCCTTATCTTGTTTCTTTTAACTTCTGTCCGCTAGACAATATTCAAAAACAGGTAAAGAATATCATGAAGATCTAAAATTACAAATACATTCAAGTAAGGCACACAAATGGCCAAAAGTCATATGAAAAGTTACTCAGCATCACTAATATCACAGAAATGCAAATCAAAACCACAATGAGATATCACTTCACACCCGTTAGAATGGCTATTATCAAAAAGATAGGAGAGAGCTTCCCTGGTTGCGCAGTGGTTAAGAATCCACCTGCCAACGCAGGGAACACGGGTTCGAGCCCTGGTCTGGGAAGATCCCACATGCCACAGAGCAACAAAGCCCATGTGCCACAACTACTAAGCCTGCGTTCTAGAGTCCGCAAGCCACAACTACTGAGCCCACGTGTCACAACTACTGAAGCCTGAGTGCTCTAGGGCCTGTGTGCCGCAACTCCTGAGCCCGCGTGCTGCAACTACTGAAGCCCATGCACCTAGAGCCCGTGCTCCACAACAAGAGAAGCCACTGCAATGAGAAGCCCGTGCACCGCAACAAAGAGTAGCTCCCGCTCGCTGTAACTAGAGAAAGCTTGCGCGCAGCAAGGAAGACCCAATGTAGCCAAAAATAAATTAAATAAATAAATAAATAAAAAGATAGGAGATATCAAACATTCTCAAGGGTGTGGAAAAAAGGGAACCCTTGTACATTGATGGTGAGAATATAAATTGGCATGGACATCATGGAAAACAGTATGGAGGTTCTTCAAAATATTAAAAATAGAACTAGTATATGATCCAGCAATCCAGCATCTGGTTATCTATCCAAAGGAAATGAAATCAGTTTCTCAGAGAGAAATGTGATCTCCTATATTTATTGCAGTATAATTCACAAAAGCCAAGATATGGAAACAACCTAAGTGTTTGCCCACAGATTAACTGATAAAGAAAATGTGACATACATAGAGTGGAATATTATTCAGTCATAAAAATGAAGGAAAAACATGGAATAACATTTGGAACAACATGGGTGAGTGTGGAGGACATCATGCTAAGTGTTATTTCAATTATCTGCCAGACATAGAAAGACACACAATGTATGATCTCACTTACATATACATGAGAAATATATATAAATATATATGTATGGAATCTAAAAAAAGTCCAACCCATGGAACCAAACATTAGAATGATGGTTGCCAAGAGTTCAGGGATGGGGGAAATGGGGCGATGTTGGTCAAAGGGTACAAAGTTTCAATTAGGAGATGAATAAATTCTGGGAATCTAATGTATAGCATGGCAACTATAGTTAATAATACTGTATGGTGTACTTGAAATTTACTAAGAGAGTAAATCATAAGTGTTCTCACCACACACATACCCAAAAAGGTAACTATGTGAAGTAATGGATGTCTTAATTAACTTGCTTATAGTAATCATTTCACAATCTAAACATATGTTAAATCATTACATTGTAAACCCTAAACAAATTACAAACACAAACTAATAGTTTGTTTTCTCTATCAATATTAAGTAGAAAATATTTTTTTTAAAGTGCGTTTAGTTGCCAAGATATGGAAGCAAACTACATGTCCATCAACAGATGAATGGATAAAGAAGATGTGGTTTATACATACAATGGTATACTACTCAGCCATAAAAAAAGAATGAAATTTTGCCATTTGCAGCGACATGGATGGCATGTTGGAGGGCATTGTGTTAAGGAAAATAAGTCAGACAGAGAAAGACAAATACTGTATTATATAACTTACATGTGGAATCAAAATTACAACAAACTAGTGAATGTAACAAAAAAGAAGCAGACTCACAGACATCGAGAACAAACTAGTGGTTACCAATGGGGAAGGGAGGGGCAAGATAGGAGTGGGGGAGTGGGAGGTACAAACTATTGGGTATAAGATATGCTCAAGGATGTGTTGTACAACACAGGGAATATAGCTAATATTTTGTAATAACTATAACTGGAAGGTAGCCTTTAAAAATTGTATACAGGCTTTCCTGGTGGCGCATTGGTTGAGAGTCCGCCTGCCGATGAAGGGGACGCGGGTTCGTGCCCCAGTCTGGGAAGATGCCACATGGTGCAGAGCGGCTGGGCCCGTGAGCCACGGCCACTGAGCCTGCGCGTCCGGAGCCTGTGCTCCGCAACGGGAGAGGCCACAACAGTGAGAGGCCCGCATACCGCAAAAAAAAAAAAGAAAATTGTATACAAATTTTTTTAAATATTAAGTGGATTTAGGATTAGAAACCCCAGAGACACTAAACAGTATGGGGTGAGCTAAGGAAGAGGAGCCCAGAAAGCCAGAAAGGCACAGAGAAAGAATGGTCAGAGAAGCTCAGAGACAGCCATAAAGAACTCTGTCATGAAAGCAGAAGGGTTACAGATATTTTTTCCCAAGAAGAGTATATTAAATATGGCAGAAGAAACTTGCTCAATAAAGAAATTGAATATAAAAAGGCCTGAAAGTGACCATCAGCAATGAAAATTAGGACAATGTTAATTTTCGTCATAAGGTAGCTTCAGCAGAGTTGAAAAACGCGGATAAGGTATGGGGTATGTATGTATGAACAGAGAGGATCTGCACTTCAGATGGAAATGGGAGTGAGGGCTGTCACAGAAATGACAGGGGACAGCCAAAGAGAAGAATTCTGGGGAAACAAGGTCAAGGAAGACTTTTTTAAGAGTTGGAGAAAGAAGTATATTCATTGCCTAAACAAAAGGAGCCAGTAGAAGAAAACAGATTAAACACATAGTTGACAGAGAAGAGTGCTAAGTCCATTCTGAATCCTACCTATGTGTTCAACTATCACCTAGGTTCTGGGACTAATTCTTTGTCCAAGTCAGCCTTGCTGATTTCTGCCACTTTCTGTTACAGGCACTAGTTCCTGGGCTCTGACTTTATCCCTTGTGATCAAGCCCTTAACTTGAGCCTTAATTATTCAATACAAATTATTCTACTATTTGAAGTTCCCACCTTGATTAATACCCAAGAATCCTTGTTCTCTCTAGAAATGAGATTTTCACTTCATGCTCCACTTCCTTCTCAGATGTGGTATATATGCTTTTAACTGCCTAATCTCATAGCCATTTCCCCATCCCCTTCTTCTTGGTTAATATAGCCCCAATTCTAATCACGTGATTGTTAAGGGATATGATAACATATGTGTTAAGGGAAACTGAGCCCCTTGCCATCCCACGAAGAGGAATTTTACTTAGCATGGTTAGTTATGCTGTTTTCAAAGGGGATATGTCAAAATTCTCATCTGCGGCTGGTCTTCTAGGAAAGGAGAAGCCCCAGAAGAGATTTCAACTTTCTCTACTTTGCGTAGCTGTGTCTACACAGAATACCTGGTATGAGGACACATCCAGTGATGACGAAAAAGCAAGACAGGACTGCTGAGCAAAAAGAGGGAAAAAATCTGGGTCACTGGAATATTGGTTTTTTGTTTCTTTGTTTTTAACATCTTTATTGGAGTATAATTGCTTTACAGTGGTGTCTTAGTTTCTGCTTTATACCAAAGTGAATCAGCTATACATATACAAATATCCCCATATCTCCTCCCTCTTGCGTTTCCCTCCCACCCTCCCTATCCCACCCCTCTAGGTGGTCACAAAGCACTGAGCTGATCTCCCTGTGCTATGTGGCTGCTTCCCACTACCTATCTATTTTACATTTGGTAGTGTATATATATCCATGCCACTCCCTCACTTTGTCCCAGCTTACCCTTCCCCCTCCCCGTGTCCTCAAGTCCATTCTCTATGACTGCGTCTTTCTTCCTGTCCTGCCCCTAGGTTCTTCATGACCTTTTTTTTTAGATTCCATATATATGTGTTAGCATACACTATCTGGTTTTCTCTTTCTGAGTTACTTCACTCTGTATGACAGACTCTAGGTCCATCCATATCACTACAAATAACTCAATTTTGTTTCTTTTTATGGCTGAGTAATATTGCTGAAGCTCTGAATTTGCTACACCCAGAATTGCCTACCTTCAGTCTTCTGGTTTCATGAGATAATTTCCTTTCTTGGATTCATTTTATTGGAGTTTCTGTTTCTTTAAACAAAAAGTATTCTAAGTGGCTTATTGTGGAAGTAAAGGTCAAGAAAAAACTGATTTTACTGAGGTCATACTACATATCAGATATTTCATATGCATTAGATTTAATTTTTATAACAACCTGGTGAAGTTCATACTTGCTCCCCATGTAAAGATGGGTCTGACCCAAAAGCCTGCATTTCCCCAGAAGTTGGAAGTCCTGACATAAAATTCTAGTATGTATCATTTAAGTGTTGCTTCTCAACTTCCCCGATACCAGTTTCCTAGGTTCAAACTTTTGTCTTATGAATATCAAAGTTCTGCAATAGAGCATAGGGCTATGAACGCAGAGAAATAAAACTGACTGTTCACACCTTAGTATATTTATTAGCTGGGTAAACTAAGACATTACTTGGGTCCTAGATTCTGTATTATTACCTGTAAAAGACAATAACAGTACCTACCCCCAAAGGGTTGTTAAATTAAATTAGATGATGCCTGCATAACATTTAGCAAATACCATCACCGATTTAGTCATTTAGTCATTTAGTCATAAAGACACACGACAAGTGTGTCTTTATTCGTATTAATACTGCTACTGTAAAATATACAATTTTTTTAATCACATCATAGAAGTTGAAACTATAAGAGACCGCAGAGATGAAATTTTGTGATATCCCTGCTGTTGAGAAGTAATATTAACCTAATTCAAAGACTAGCTCAGGGTAAAATATATAAATGACCTTTTTATGAGTTATTTTTAAAAAGCTAAATAGAATGAATTTATATCACGATTATGATAACAATCATATAGAATGGCCAGTTAACTAAACATTGTAACATAGCTACATGGAGTGTAGAAGAATACATCTAGTTAAAATTTAAGAACATGATGATCTTAACTGCATTTTACCATATCTGGTTGACAACTTTGTAGTGTTGTACAGTTGAAAGAACACTGAACTTGGAATCAAAATAAGAAGCTGGGTTCAAGTTCCTTCTCCATTATTTATTAGGTCTGTAACTTTGTGCAAGTCATTTACCATCTCTAAATCTCAGCTTCTTTATCTTTAAAATGGGGGTGATGATTAACCCTTTGTTTATCTCATAAGATGATTCTGAGAATCCAAGTATATGCAGAAGACTTTCATACATTGAAACGTGCAGTATACATGTAAGGGAAATAATAAAAATTTCAGTATACACAAATGGTGGAAACTTCAGACTCTGCATTCTGTAACATGTTCTTTAAATTTTTATCCTTGGGATGTTACTCATTACTTATTCTGAAGCCTCAGCAGCCTTTCTGAAACTGCACAGAACTAACACAGCACAGTACCACAGATGGCTGTAGGTTCAACCAGACCCTTCTGAGGATGATGATCTTTGAAGATTTTCCACCTATAGAGCTGTTCTCACTTTGCTCACTTTAGCTGATAGAATCAAGCTACAAGCTTAACACGTGATAGTCAGTTTGAGTCAAGGTTGGAAATCACTCAATCAAGAAACCACTCCATTACTGTCTAGAAAACAAATGGATTAGAGAAGAAAAACCATGATGACTCAGACTCAATTCTGAAAGTGTTTTTAATGGGGCATTGATTCAGCCTCTACTGAATATTTACTAAAAATAAAAAATGATATTGGCAATACTTTTTGCGGCATCTCTTCCAGACAGCTGTGACATTTGAGGAACACTTGGAACACTGCATATAAAAATTCTATAAACAATAGAATCATCCTTGTCTATTATTATTTTTCTCATTCCAAAGGCCTTGAATAAATGAGCTATTTTCCAGGAATGTCAGAAAGCTCTAGAAATTAGTACATTGGGCACCACTACTCACAATCTATTATTGCAACTTTCAGTTAGTAGAAAAGTCCAGAATCCCTCTTCCCCATAGAAACTACGCTTTAATGCTGGCTAGATTCTCAGACTTGTCCAAAACGTAACAGCAAGCTCCGTGTGAGACAAAATGGGAAGGGGATGCTCAGAAAGTTAAGGAAATCATTGACAGCACTGACAGTGGACACTATATAAGAGCCAGAATAAACCAGGGGCAAGAGGGTCATGTGCCACTTCTGGAGGCCATGTTTGAGGAGGAATATGTCCAGAAAAGACCAGTGAATCATGTAGAAACCACAAGTTATCTCTCTCTTTCCCTTTATAGCCAAGCATCCAAAAGGAACAGTCTACATTGATTGACTATGGCCTATTCATTGAAAAATGTATAATATTTGATAATACAAAAGGAGATAGCCAGTTTGGAGGTATTACAAACTAAAATATACATCTAGGACTACAATTATTTGGTTTTAGGGAATGCAAATGCCCAACTTTTCACGGAAATATCACACTTTTTTTGAGATTATTATACCAATTTATTATCCCACCAGCAGCATATAAATTTTTACACAGGTCTCTATCCTTCCCAATACTTGATGTAGTCAGATTTTTTGATTTTTGTCAATCTAATGGGTATAAAGTTATATCTGATTATATTCTTAACTTGCACTTTCCTGATTATTAAAGAGATTGATTCATTTTTTTTTCATTTATTCCTCATTTTCATGTATGTTCATGTCATTTGTCTATTTTTCTATTAGGTTGCTTATATTTCTTATTGATTTATAAAGGTTATATATATATATTTATAAAGATATATAAGTACAGGAAACTAATCCTGTGTTAGTTAAATGTGTTGCCAATTGTGTCTCCAGTTTACCACTTGTCTTTTTATTTATGTACCTTTTGATGAACAGAAACTCTTCAATCCAATGTAGTTAAATTTATCAGTCTTTTCTCCTATGTTAGCATGTTTTATTTCTTGTTTAAGAAGTCTGCCCTTACCCAGAAGGCATGAAATACTCTCCTACATATTTTTTTTAAAGTTTCAAACATTTCACATTTAAGCTCTTAATCCACATGGAATTGATTTCTGAGCACACTGTGGTCCTCGAATAACTTTTCAATTCACGCACTTTTAATTGTGCTGTAGTCCTTCCCCCAAATTTCTCTGGCTCAAGTCACAACTAGCCTTCATGTCATCAAATCCAATGTGGTATTTCTTGTCTCTCATTTTTCTTTTTAGCATTTAAGATTCTCTAGAACCCTTTCCTTCTTGAAATCGTGTTCCATTTCATCTGTGACATTACTCTTCCTTGACCTTCCTTCCGCCTCTTGATCTTATCTTCTTTGGCCTTCATAGATTTCTTCATTTATATCCTAAATGATGATGTGACCAAGGTCTCCATCTTCAACCACTGCTCTTCTCATCTATTTAGTCTTTCCCAGTACCTTCCCCATACCCATCGTTTAAATAGATACATATCTTCTAACAACTCACACATGCGTTAAATTCAGCTCAGGTCTCCTCTATCCATAATGCTTGAGCCAAGTGCCTACTGGACACTGCTGTTGGGATATCCCAAAGACATTTCAAAATAAACATTTTCAAAAGAGAACCTTTCTTCCATCCTTTCACCTTCCAAAATCTGCTCCTCTTGCTTCATTCACTAACAGTGAGATTCATCGCATCCTCTACCTGGTTAACAAATCAGAACTAGGAAACCATCCTATACTTTTTGCCTTGCCATCATTCTCCTTCATCTTTTACACCTAATCAGTCACCTAGACCTATGGATTCTTTTACCTAAATAGCTCTCACATGTGCAGACTCCTCTCTATTCTCTCTTATGCTTCCTTAGCTCAAGGACCCATCACTTTATACTTGGGTTTTTGCAGTAGCCTTCTAAATTGTCTTCCTGGAGCCAGGCTGGTCCTCAGAAACCATCACCTGCAACTGTCTGAATGATCTTTATAAAAAGCAAATCTGACGATGAGGCAGGAAGGGAACACCCTCTCCTCATATACACAATATTCCTACACCCCTCAACCCTCACATTGCTCCAGCCCACACTTCCAGGCACAACACTCCATACAGAGATGGCCATCAATCCTCCTGCTATTACCATCATAGAAACTTCTGTTGAGCTGCTATCCTTGGATTAGGAGGCATGTTTTGCCTGCCAGTCCTTACTTCTGCCAGTTCCTGGCCTACTCAGCTGCTACCCACAGCATGGATTCTCACCTCAGCCACTTTTCTCTCTACCTAAATTAACACTCTTATCTCTGAATTTCCCTCACAACTAAAATATTCTGTAAATTCTAAATTCTTTACCACATGTTCTCCTGACCTTAGACAAAATCTGACTCTCACCTGAAGATATCATCAATCATCAATTATCCAAGACCTACTATAAGGTCTGCATAAAGTCACTGCCATCCTTGCTCTTACTACCTTCAGGCCGTGACTGTTCCATGAGGCTATTCATCTACAAACTGAGATCTTTTCAATCTCCATCAAACACGGAGGATCAACAGCAGTTTGCTTTCACCTGGAGTGGACAACAATACATATTACAGTCTTGCTTAAAGCCTAAATTACTGCCCTTGATCTCTCATAATGTAGTCCAAAAGAGCTTTGATAATCTTGACGTTTTCACTAGCACACTGACATTTTATTGATGAATCTGAAGAGTAGGAAGTGACATTACACGTGCCACTGGTAAGATGCACGTGCACCAGAGGGTGACAGATAAACCTTAAAATGATTCAAGATCCTGACATATCGGTGAGGATTTTAGAAGTTCATTGTCTGCAGATATTCTTGGATATCTTCTCAAAGCTAATGGACAGGCTCACACATTGCCTCTTCTACTGCTAAGAAAGAAGCATAACACTTAAAAGGCCTCCTGATATTTTAGATAGAGATTCTACCACATTTGGAACTACTGTTCCTCTACATTTATAGGGTAATATGGACACAGCTTCCAAATTTGATTAGAGACAGAGAAAGAGAAAGAGAGGGCTCTGCAGCAGATTAAGGCTGCAGTGCAAGCAGACCTTCTCCTTGGCCACCTTACACACAAGCTTCCATTTTTCTAGAGATATTCCAGATAGATAAGAACGCTGTGTGGAATCTAAGATTTTTTTTGAGCAAGGTCATCTGATATACAACAGAGAATGAGTTAAAAAAACAGTTTCTGGCATGTTACCAGTAGAGACAAAGTGCATGGGCCCTAGTAGAAGCTAAATGGAAGACCATGGGAAAACAACTGATAATGCAACTGAAAATGCCCATCATAATTGGTTATTTTCAGACCCCTTATGCCATAAACATAGTACAAATTCATAGAAGAGTATAACTGGGAATTGAGTCCTAAAAGGCCCCAATGGTACAAGTTAACATGAAAAAGTGGCTCAGACCTACCCTTTTCCTCCATTCACACATGTGGTCCCAGGAGGCATTCCTTATAGCCTGATAGGTCAGCTCTACATGTTGAGGTAAGCCAGAAATTTACTGATGATGCATTATAGCCTAAGTCAGAGATGGCTCTGAAAGATGGCGGTGAGGCAAAGTGAACAGTATACCTGGTCATCAGCATCATGGGGAGGAAGAATCAAAAGCTCAGACTGCTCAGCAATGAGGGGAAAAAGTTCTGGGTAGTTCCACCAGACAGGCAGAAATGTTGAACAAGATGAGGGGAAAAAGTTCTGGGTAGTTCCACCAGACAGGCAGAAATGTTGAACAAGATGAGGGGAAAAAGTTCTGGGTAGTTCCACCAGACAGGCAGAAATGTTGAACAAGATGAGGGGAATCTAGAATAACTGGTGGAGGACACAAATGATATATTTCCTATTTGGGCTTCTGACCAACTACAGCAGCAGGGACTATGGTTTATCCCACAATCTCTTCCATTGCAAGTCTTTCTTTTCTTAAGTTGTGACCAACAACTTTGAAGATTCACTGACAGAACAGAGAGGACTCAGTATGGGATGCTACAGTGAACACATTCTACTGCAAGCACCCATGACTGCATGAGAGCTTTCCCTGGAGCTTGTTCAACCTACTGGCCAATCTGGAAATGTTGGGGAGTTAATATCCCTAAGAACAGCCTTCATATCACTTACAGATGGAATTTGATGGATAAATAACTTGGCTTCCTTACCTCTCAGGTATCACAATTACGAGGCATGCTCTCCACAGTCTTCCAGGGTTCTACAGAGGGACTGAGCTCCAGCTGTTCAAAGAGATAACCTGGTCATTAATACATTCTGTACTTAGTTTCTTACCTTCCCAATCTTTCTTCTCCACTCTCCTCTGATCATGTCCTAAATAAAACACTTTCACTCAAATTCCTGCCTCAAGATCTACTTCTGAGGAATCCAACTGAAGACAATATGAGCTTTATTTCAGATCCTCAGATACTCCCTGCTCTGTTTCCTCTCTGGTACATTCTCCCCACCCCACCAACCTCCACCTCTTGGTTCTCCTAGCTAAGTTTTGTTTGCCTTTTTAGTCTTAGTATAAAGATTATTCCCTTAAGAAGTATGACTCTAATCCCAGGACATTTTAGATTCCAGAAATACATGTTCTCATAGCTTTCCATATGTCCCTTATCCTAGTACCAGATTTGTTGTTATTGTCGGTCTTTATTTTCCTATTGACTGTAAGTATTAAGAAGACAGGGATGATGTCTTTGTTCACAACAAATCCCCTTACTATGTACTATAGGCCAGTACATAGTAAGAACTCAATAAATATTTGTTGAATAAAGTCACTTACAAACTAAACTTATTATAAAGGCTCCCCTCTACCACAGTTTAGGACAGAAAGTCTTATTGTCCTCTCCAACCACTCCTCTAGCTATTCCCCTACATGCACTCTTCAGTCCAAAAAATTAAACTGCTGGTAATTTCCTACCCACATTATAACCAGTCATATTGTCAAGATTTGCCCATTTGTTCCTTCTGCTATTACAGTATCTCCATCCTCTCTACCCACCTTATTTCTACCCATCCTTCAATTCCCAAACTATAACCATCATTGGAAATCTTTCTCTAATGCCCCAGTAATACTTAGAAGTCTCTCTTTGCTCCCAAAGAATCTTGAGCATAAATGCATCATAATTATTTCATGTACTATAATCACTTAAAACTAATTTCTCCCCCCAAGACCTTTAAGCTACCCAACAAATTAATCTTTGAGTGTTTTATTTTTATACAATGTCTACCACTGTTCCTGGGGGAAAAAGTAGGTGCTCAAAAATATTTTCCAGCTGAATATGAAATATTATTAAAGAACTAGGGATGTTTGGCCTTGAAAGGAGAAGTCTTAAGGAAGTCAGGATATCTGTTCTCAAGTGTGCAAGTGCCAGCTAAAGAAAAAAGTAAGCATCATAACTGAGCTGCTCTTTGCAGTGTATTATAGCTAATTGCATTCTGACTTTGCAGATGCTGGGAATGTTAAAAGAAAAGAAAAGAAAAAAAGCTTGTTGGTTGCAACACCTGCTGATGTGTGTATTTCCTTATATCAATTACTAAATACTGCTGTTGGCAGTTGTTAACAGTTTGATGTGTACCTGTATTTAGTAATAGCAAATGGCTTGGAATCTAGCTGCCTGGGTTCAAATACCAACTCTGTCTCTTAATAGCTGTATGACCTTGGGCATTATAACATACAAGGCCTCAGTTTCCACATCTGTAAAGTGGGGTTGATAAAAGTGCCTAACTCCCAGGGTTGTTGTGAGGGCTAAATGAAGTAACATATGTGAAACACTTAAAACAATGTCTTACAGAGATGTTTGCTATAATAAAAATTAATATTTTTATTAAATCCACTAGGTAAAAGCAGGTCCAGTAAGTGTGAGTATTAGAAAGCATACTTTGATTCAACTGAAAAATGACTTTCTGATGATTTAGGCTATCCAACAGTGTAATTAGCTGTCTTGCAATGGTAAATATTACACCACTGGAAATGATACCATCTAACCAAGCAGTGGCTACCTATTCTGGAAAATAGTAGAGATTATTTTTTTTTAATTTTAAGATATTCTGATTCCATAACTTCCCCAGAGCCACCTTGTGATAGCAAGTGACAATTTATATACAATGTCTTTACTAAGAACCTCAAATCTCTTAAATTTTTAAACTTTTTTCTCGCTTTCAGAGGTAGAAAACTAAATATTGATCCAAGTTGGCAAAAGAGAAGGTTTATCTTTAACTATTTCTTTAGTGTCTCTTTGAACTAGATAATAACCATAACTATTTATCTGAAGAGGACACTGCTACAGGCTGGCTTGAACCATAACAGAACATGAACACCAACTTTCTGTCTGCCAATATTATTCCTTAGCTGAGATCCTTTCTGGGTTTCACAGTCTAGATAACACATACTGGAGGGTCATAATATTGATACTCAGTTTACCATGTGCATAGGTAGGAGGATCTTGCAGAAAAGAAAGTTCGAAAAATATGACAAAGTATAAGGAAGTTCTAAATTCTCATTTAATACTTTGCAAGAACCTGCATGTCCCATAAAGAAAAGTCAAACAACAATTTACTAAGGCCCACTTCTGAGGTTTGGTCTGGAAAGAAGCACTGTTTTTTTCCCAATGTTCCATATTATCCAGTACCCCCGGCCCACCACCACCCTCCTCCCCAGATATGTATCTAACCATGGACACACAGGAACTCTATGTAGAAACAGAACTCTATTTTTTCTCCTGACAAAGCTATTATATTATATTGTATTCCTTGTTTCACCACCATTTTTATATTTTCTAGCAGTATTCTAGGTTGCATAAATCCAAGATTTAGAAAAAGAAATTGGTACAGAGGTTGAACTGAATCGCTCAAGCAGAAGAATCACTATGAAAGTTCTCTAATGACAGTGCAGGAATTGAAATTCAATAATAAATTTCTAAAAAATTTGTAGGTTTTATTGCACTATTCTTTAAATGCAAACTTCATAGAAAACTAAAACTTCCATTAGCACAAAATTTTTCTTTCCCAAAAGAATGAAGACAAGTTGTAATCCTAAAAGGACAACTTTACTAAGCTAATTGCACATATATATTTTTTAAATTGTCACCATACTCCCCTCTCTTCTGTTGTGTACTAATTAAAATTTGCTTCTTAGAAAACACTATTTGCAGTTTCTGTTTGGAACTCTTAAGTGGTATTATTTATAAGGTGGCTTTCCCCAGACCAAATCCATATAATAGTCTATTTCTGGTTTTACAGTCTCTCTGTTGTAACATTCTTGTCATCTGCATGTATATTAAAGGCTAGGAGTATGAGGGACTTGCCTTCTAAAAGGTAAACCAACTGGTTTAACTTCCCAGAGTAATTACACATGAAAACTCTAAAACTCTCTTTGCTAGGTAGACTTTTTAATTACTTTGTCTCCTCCTTTTTTGTGAAAGAAAAAAGAAGACTCTTTGGAGGCTAGTAAACAAAGGATAGACTAGTTATGGTTGATAGAAATGTCCCCCATATTAAGTTATTAAATATATAAAATAAAATCTTTTCATGAACATTTGTTCAGAGAGTCTCCAACTTTATTTTACAATCTTGAGTTAAATTCTACTCTTTTATTTTATAATGTTGAGTAAGTCTTTTAGCCTCAACTCTTTCTCAAACCCTTCATTTCCTATACCCTATAAAAGGCAATGGAAGTCTTAGTTCATAGATTGTTTTGAGAATCCTAAATTAAAGTCGCTAGTAGACAAGTTCTGAAATTGCAGGCTTTGTACCAGGAATGTTTGTCCTGGTGAGGCACACCACCTGGGGCATGTGTGTTAGCTTCCTTCCAGCTCATTGTCCTAACTGACCGTTACCTCTCATATTATTGAATATTCCAGAGAAACAGGTATTGAAAATATGGTAGGGTTGGCCTGCCTCAGGAGGCAATCCACAGTTTCTTTTGTTTTGTTTATAAACAGAGAATGTAGTATCTGCTAGAAATTTTGATTATCTGAGTAAAAATTCGAAGAACCCTCCTGGGAGTTTGGGGGCAGTATTTACACTATGAGGAAGTATTTACACTAGCTCTATCTCCCCCCAAAACCGATCAAGAACTCACCCTATTTATGTGTAATCTGATGTGTTTATTATACTGGGCTAAATTGGGATTCCATTCTCCACAATCTCTGCCTTCCCAGAAAACAACACAGGATGCAGAACTCTTTGTTTCATCTCATTTCCCCTGTACATCTTACGTGGTAGATGGTTAATGGCCTCAAATTCTTCCTATCCCAGAAAGCAGGCCTCTTTGTAATGTGATTTTGCTGCTTCTCCCATCTACAGATGTTTATTTTTCTACTGCTTTGACTGTGGGCTGTCCTGTGACTTACTTTGAGGGGACGTGGCAGAAGAGATGAGTAGTTCAGGTGTCTAGACCTCAGGAGGCCTTACGACTTCTTCCTTTGCCCTGTTGGAAGACTTCCCTGAGACTTTCAGGTAAGGAAGCCAGTCGAGACTACGGAAGAAACAGAAGTCACATGAAGACCTGAAGTGACCCAGCTGAGAGCCAGCACCAACTGCCATCTTGGCCATGCCAGCTGACCCTCTAGCAGAAGGACAGCCACCAGAAGGGCCCAAGGCAAGGCAGCAGAAGGTGTACCTGGCCAACCCACAGAATCATGAGAAATAATAAATCAGTCTTCTCTTAAACAAAGCCACTAAATTTTGGAGGGGTTTGTATATAGCCATAGATAACTGGTATATCTTCTGTGAAAGTCCCATTTCCTCCAGTTCATTGTGGTTTTCTGGTGTATCTGGAATGGCAGCATATGCTTCTTCCCTCTCCAGCTCTGGAGAAAGTGAGAACACAAAAGTCTGAACCTGGATCGATTCATGCTTTTCAACTTCTCCTGGCTTACCCTATGCTGCTAAGATCTGTAGCTGAGGTTTAGAGTTTTGAATCTTGAATGTGAATCATTCTTGGTCATCGGAAAAAGGCCTAATTTGGTTATTCGGGAATAAACTTCTATCTTCCAATTTTATTTACCCATAATTTTGTTGAAGATGTAGAACGATGAATACCCATGGGTTACTAGCAAACTATCTGATGTGGGAAGCAGGTTTAGGATTTTTGGACGATGAGTTCCAGTCTATTGTTTTCATCTAATGATAGTCTTGTGGTCTATTCTCATCTTTTTGGCCCTTGCCTGGGAAGAAGGAGCCATTCTGGCAAAATGCCTTTGCAGCTTTTTGGAAGCGATACAATCTGAACATGGCCATAAGTGCAACCAATGAAATATTAGGGTCTCAAAATTACTCTGAATCTTTCTGCCACTCTGCAATGGTCATGGTGTGATTAAAAAGTAAAGGGTGAGCCACCATGGCTAGTATTTAGCAATGATTTTGTGACTTGTTTGTTCTATCTACCTAGAAACTACCTCAGAACAAAACAGGCAAGGATTTTGTAAGCATATAAGTGCTGTTTTGTTATAGTCGATTCAAAAAAGAAAGATAACGATGTGGTCTAGTGGTTTCCACATGTATTTGAGTGTCAGCAACTCTGAGTTGTAATCTCATCCAACTGTCTTTCTGGCTGACTCAGATTACTTAAGAAAAATCACCTTACTTATCTTTGTCTCCTTTTACTTACCCATAAAATGGAAGAAATTGCCCTTATTGCACAGAGAAAAATTTTTTTAAATTAACTGATATTTATAAACACCCTGGAAATAAATACCTTGATTATCCCCAATACACACACATATAGACAGGCACAACTACATTTTTTTTGACCCTCAAATTTCTTTTACTTCCCTCAAAATCCTAGGGAAAAATTAAGATGAGAGCAGGGAGGTTTATGGTTTTTCTTTTCCCATTTTAAGGCATCTCACTCCTACTTCAGCAGCATGGAGAAAGATTTGTTGTTAGCTCCCGTGCTGGGCAGTGATTCAAATTCCCAAGGTTAGTGGCAGCATCTCAGAGAGATTCTCAGAGATTTTCAAAGCTCCATTTTCTTTTAATTAGCTCCCTCTCTGCCTCAGGGAACAAGTTCAGGGAATCAATAGGTTAGAATGAGTACAGACTTTGTTGGTATCAGGAGCTATGGTATGTTGGGACTTGTCAGACCCTGGATTCAGGTTTCAGGAGGTAAGCATCACTGGTCCAAGAACATTTAGAAAAGAGATTTCAAAAAGAGGCAGCTCACCAGCTTCTGGAGACTGCCTGACTCTGATTCCCAGACAGGGGCCGCCATTACTTGCAGCCACTCGATGGCCCTACACAAGTCAGTGAAGCTCCAGGGCTTGCCCTAGAGGCCTGCAGATTGAGCCAGACACTGGTTAAGAGTTAAATCACACTTGAGAGAAGCTGCAAGCGTGAATTCAGATGAGGTGCTAAAATACTCATGGAGAGGTTCTCAACTCCACACGCTATCTGTTCCCCAACTCTTACTATTTCTTCTGTCATAATAAGGCTTTCTCTGCACCCAGAAGATATTCTGAGTAACACTGACAATGTTCTTACTTTGCGAGACATAAATTTCATTTATGGCATTATTATTTTTTATTTATTATAAACATGAGCTCCACAGAGGCTGACAACAGCTTTGCTAAGAGGGATACGGTGGATTTGTTTCTAGAATTCAAACCTCAAGTGAATAGTTCCTGCTGCTTTAGGTGTTGCAATAATTGCTCTGGCACAAACTATACAGAGTCAAGGGCAGAACATTTGGGATTCTTTGCAAGCATTCATTATTTATGCTGGGAATGGAACTGCAAAATTCCTTTTTAAAAATATCTGATTAAGTGGCATGGAAAAAATAAAAAAGACAAAGCCTTAGTAATAAATCAGTCAGTAGCCAGTGTTAAGTGACAGTAAATACCGTTAGGCCGTGTTCTGTTTGAAGCTTCAAGCAGTATGACCCTGACTATTTGTCTAAAGGATTCACAAGAAATCTGAAAAGTTGGGAAACACAGGTAAACTTATTTTTAAATTGTACCTTACATTTTCAAAAAAAAACAGGCTCAAAGTATTTTTGGATGTAATATCTCTAAATTTCGAGCAATGGGTTTAATTTTGAATCTGAAAAAGTACAATGAACATACAACTGGATTGTCTAAAATGTCTGGAAACAGAAAAATAATGTGCTTATTGGTTTGTCGTTTGGGTGAGGTGGGTTGTTTTCTTCTTTCAGATTAGCACTTGGACCCACTGCTTTAAAATTTCAAAATACTTCACCTGAAAATGTGTTTGGAAATTGAAGAAAAACATATATTGAACACATTTTGTGAAAATATGTTTAACGATGATTCCAAACTCTTTTGTATAAAGTATAATGATAAAAGATCCAACGCTGGGACTTTCCTGGTCCAGTGGTTAAGACTCTGTGCTTCCACAGCAGAGGGAGCAGGTTTGATCCCTAGTCAGGGAACTAAGATCCCGCATGCCACATGGTGCGGCCAAAAAAAAATTTTTTTTAATAAACAAAAAAAAATAAAGATCCAACGCTGCTCATGCCAAAAACCAAAAGTAAGGGCTTAACTAGAATCAATCAATAATTTTAACAAAGCTAGGGGAAGACAAGTGTGTGGAGAAAAAGGAAGGTGTGATTGTAGGAGGATAAAATGCTAACCAAGAAAGTTATAAGTTACTGTATGGCACTTGAGAGATAAAACCGGTGACAGGGATTCTGTTCAATCTATGAGTATATTGGGTCAAGGGGCATTTTATCAGGCCTCCACATGGCTGAGGCAAAATATCCCTCAAGGCCAACCACCTCCCTTTGCTTTAAATTCTTGCTCTTGGGGAAACCTTCATGACTGCTAATTCCTGCTCTCCAGATATCTCAAGCCTAGAAGAGAGGGTACTTTTGTTCCAATTTAGGCCTGAATTTGGTTCCAATTTAGGCCTGACTTTGGTTCCAATTTAGGTCTGGGGCACAAAAAGGATTTATATCTCTCAGCCCTTGTCCTGTTTTCAACATCCCTTCCTAATATGTATAAGAACAAATAAGCACAGCTAGTATTTGGGCTTAAAGCAGAGCCCCGTTAATTGTAGTGCGGAGATCAAAATATTAAACATGTAATTCCTCCTCTACCTTTTTTCTTCCCCTCAACCACAGACATTAGGCATTTCTTAACTTTGGGGATGGGAGAGAGTGAAAGGGCTGTGTCCAGACTTAGTCTCTGATACAAGAAAAGTAAGCTACAACAAGTCAAGTGCTTCTCTGACCCTTCCTAGTCACCCAGTAGTTATTGTTGAGCCCTTACAGTTTTTTGATAGTTAGCATAGAAAATCCATGTCATGTCTGTCCCTGGGGTTTCTATAATGGTGGAGAGATGCCAGCCAGGAAAGCCTCACTTACCTGATTGATTAGGGGTCTTTACTCTTCACTTCTCAATAGCAAAACTGAAGGACTGGTCAGCCATAATTAAAAATCCTCTGACCCTTTACTTTTGAACTATTATTACTTTTCTTCACATTTATTCAATAAATATCTCCACCTTTCTTAATTTTCCCCCAATATATGGCACAAATACTCAAAGCAATGAGGTATACTTGTCCAGACGATGAGCACTTGCTAAGATCATTTTATCCTATAATATGTGGACAGTAAAAAAAAAAATGCCAACCTTTCAATGTAAGTGCTAAATTAATCAAGATTCATTATAATTTATACTAGATAGCATTCTATTGTGGATTTGGTCAGGCAGCATCACTTTGAGTACCCTCTGTGGATACTAACAAAGTAGAGTTTCTGGATCTGCAAAACTGAAGATTAGATTCTACAATCTGATAAATTCACATACAGGCATACTCCTTTTTTATTTTCTTTTCATATCTGAAACTCTGGTTCTGCTTTTCCAGATTTTATCTTTACAATGTTATCTATCTATGAGAACTTTTAGAATAAGATTTAAACCAAACCCTGAAAAAGATAAAAGCATCATTCAAATTCCATGTTTTTCCGAAGAAAGAAAAAAGAACTTAAACTGTTTAAGTAAACAAGTGCAGTTTGAGGGTGACCTTGCTTTAACATCTGAGATCTAATCGTTTTTGTTTTTTTTTTATGATCACATTTCAATCTTATTTATATTTTCCTTTAAATTGGTGGGTGAATTTGACGGCCCTGGAAAGAGGCTGTAATAGCAGTGCCGAGGGCCAAGGATTGAACAAGGTTTCCTACACCACCCCTGTATCTCAACAAGGGCTGTGCCAAATGTCTAATTTTAGTATCTGGCTAAACACCAAACACCTGGAAATGGCATCCAGCCAGGGATGAACACAAAGCTAAACAGTGGGTGAGCAAGCACATCTGTCTCCTCTTGTGTTCTACTTCTCAGCTATTAGGTAAAAAGGGTAGTTATTAGGTAAATAAGGTAGCTATTAAATGATGACTTACGCAGAGCCTGCAATTTTAGTGTTCCCATTTCATCTTACCAACATTATCAGGCTCCTCAGCAAGAAACATTTTGATAATATTCGTTAGGAAATTTGTGATACGAACATGACAATATTTGTGATGAAAACCAGTTTAACTTCCTACTCAATACTATCTTTGAAGATGGATTTCAACCTCTTTTCTTCTTAGACCAGGATATATACATGAAGCATGTCAGGTGTCAGATTTGTTGACATGAAAAATTCAAAACTGATTAGTTTTCAATCACTGGTTTCTGCATGAGCATGTCCTAGCCACCTTCCCCCCACCCCCAATACACACACACATACATGTCAGAGCACACAGGACTCCTGACTCCATTTCTTCACCCATAGAAACCACGTTTCCTCTCACTCCTTCTCACTTCACCAATCCACAAACCCTTTAGCTACCCCTGAAATATGGAGCTATTTCCCAACATCTCCACAAATATAACAGAAAGCTTTCGTGGTCTCATGTAACCAAACTTATAACCATGTACATGCCTCACACGACCAAGAAAATCACTCATCTCTCTGCTGTGTCCAATTCAGGATTCTTTGCAATAGACCATGGTGCATGGAATTTGAAGGCTATATTTTGGTGTTATGGATTTCATGCATACATATAAAAACGATGAAAGCAATGACAGATTTTATTTAAGGCTTTGTCTTTTCAAGTATATAGCTTGCTGACTCTTACAAAGACTCTAAATTTTGCTTGCTTTCTGAAGGAAACATGTGGCTATTTCCCTTTGGTCTTAGAAGAGCTCTGCATAAACATGCTTTAAAACAAAATTTATTCATGTAATTATGAGTTCATAAATTATATATATTCCTAATGAATCCTACATAAATCCATGAAGTAGCAATAAGGAGTTTTATCCTTGATTATTATCATAAAAACCTTGTAGCTTTAACATGTTTCTGCATATTGTATTAATACCTCCTGTGCACCTCCTTGGGTACTTACTCTGTGTCTCACCTATCTAATTCCAGACACCAAAGTGACCACCTGGCCAGTGAGGGCTCTGGTCAGCCTCTCACAAGTGCAGCTAGACAGACTTTACCCTAGGACCCCATCTCTAGCCTCACACTCGGGGCTTTTCTGTCAACTCCTCAAGCTGGGGGCAGGTAGGGAACCTACTCTCCACTCACACATGTACAACCTAGAGTGTGAGGGAATTAACACCTGTATTAGCTTCCTGGGGCTGCCATAACAAAACGTCATAGACTGGGTGGCTTAAACAACAAAAATTTATTTTCTTACAATTCTGGAGGCTAGAAGTCCAAGATCGAGGTTTGATTTCTTGACAGGTTTGATTTCTCCCAAAATCATTCTCCTTGGTTGCCTTCTTGCTATGTTCTCACATGGTCTTCCCTCTGTGCATACTCATCCCTGGTGTTTCTCTCTGTCTGTCCAAATTGCCTCTTCTTATAAGGACACCAGTCAGATTGGATTAGGGCCCACCATAACGGCCTCATTGTAACTTGTAACTTAATCACCTATATCCAAATATGGTCACATTCAGAGGTGCTGAGAGTTAGGGGTTCAACATATGAATTTTGGGGGAACACTATCCAGCCTATAAACACCCCATGGGTGACCAACGGGGGAAGGAAACTGATGAATAAATTTTTCTTTCACTCTTCCTCTAGACAGGCAGGCCTGATTCACATTTCATGTGAAGGCTCTTAGACAGTACTTGGTGATCAAGCAAGCAGCACTTACAGCAATGGTCCACTAGCGACTCATCTTGGTGTTGACTCTCCTTCTTTGGCTGGTTTCCCTGTCCCTCACTATTTCCAGCTCCCAGGATCACAAATGCTAACAAACAACCTGCACTCAGGTTCTGCTTCCTGGAGAACCCAGGCTAAGACACGTAAGTTATCTCACTTCATCCTTACAACAATCATGCCAGATATATATTATTACTTCATAAATGAAGAAACAGGAGACTCAGAGAAGATAAATTACTTGCCCAGGGTCACACAGCTAATAAACTACAAAGACAGGACTTTGATTTAAATCTTTTTTGATGCCCAATCCTGCATTATTTCCTATGTACCGTAATATCTCCTAGCAAAGTCTATGCATAATCAGATAAAATTTAAGCCATTTTCCCTACCAATTTTTAAAACTGTTTACATGGACTAGAGGTAAAGCATTCAAGTTCATAATTCATCTCCCTATTATTTCAATGCTACTCCTTTCCTCCTTTCCCAAACCGAAGAGTTTGATATTTCTTTTTCAAAATTTACCTGTATCTGAAATCATTCTTTTTTCAACAGAAATCATATAAATTACAATCTCTTTATTGGTCCTATTACAAACTATACCTTTCCAAGCAAACCACATTTCACAGTCAAATTAGGGAGGCTCTTATATCTTAATCAAAGCTTAACAGTTTAATCGTTCATTAAACATGAAAGTAATTTAGTGTCCTATTATACAATCATTATTGTTTCCTGAAAATCTGATGTGATGAGGTGCAATAAATGTAAACTGAAATATAGCCTGTGGAAGGTTATTTATTATTTCTTCTGGCTAAAAACATTCATAACTGAAATTTATTGGTCCATACTCCCTTCATTATAAATATTTTATGTTCTGCCTCAGGGATCCATGTCTTAGCATTTAAATGTCTCAATCTGTGTCAGTAACAGGAAGAACAAGTTCACTGGGTAGAATTTTTGCCCTTTACTTCAGAATGTTACAATAATAATAGGCTATAAATACGTTATAATTATGCCTTTGATCACTGCTGTAGTTTTCTAGTCTGAATGAATTAAATTCAAAACTAAAGCTGAGCTGGTAGACATAAATGACAGTAGTTATCTTAAACTAAGACTTTGCTGAAAGCCATATTAATTTAGTGAAAATATTTAGAGTGGCCAGAATAGCAAACCATTTTTCCTCTTACTTCTACCTTAATGTGAAGTAGCACCCATACCTATCACCACGTTTACATATCAGTAGTGGTTTATGTTTACAGTTACATAAAGCTTTATACTCTTAGCACTTTTATTTTTTGCGGTATGTGGGCCTCTCACTGTTGTGGCCTCTCCCGTTGTGGAGCACAGGTTCCGGACACGCAGGCTCAGCGGCCATGGCTCACGGGCCCAGCCGCTCCGCGGCACGTGGGATCTTCCCGGACCGGGGCACGAACCCGTGTCCCCTGCATCAGCAGGCGGACTCTCAACCACTGCGCCACTAGGGAAGCCCTACTCTTAGCACTTTTATATCCTGATCACCACAACAACCTTTGAAATACTACAGAGCAGCTGTAAAAACCTCCATTGTCCAAATGAGAAAACTGAGGTCCAGGTAGGTATAGATGTATGATTTTTGTTTTAATTCTTTAAATTTTAATCATGAGATAGTAAAATCATGCAACAATGTGAATCAAGTTCCTGTTTTCTGCCCATCTCATCTTATGCAGAGGTTGGTGCAGAGGAGGTGGAGGAGGGGATGGCAGAGTAAAGGACATGAGTAGGTGACAAAGAGCAGATGACAGGGAACCCTGCTGGGGAAATAGAGATACGAGACGGAGGGAATGTCCTGCATCACCTGTATTCTCCCAGATCTGTCTCCCTATATAAAGCCTATAGAACAGATCACTGGTAAATTAACTGAGAGATGCCTAGAATCAGTATAGTTTTCCTGGAAGTCCCAGTCAGCTATGGGACCAAGAGTTGTCTCACTAATATGAGGCTTATTATAACACTTTTGTTAATGGATATTTTAAAAAATTGAAGTATAGTTGATTTACAGTGTTGTGTTAATTTCTGCTGTACAGCACAGTGATTCAGTTATACACACACACACACAGATATGTATTTTTTTGTATTCTTTTCCATTATGGTTTATCATAGGACTTTGAATATAGTTTCCTGTGCTATACAGTAGGACCCTGTTGTTTATCCATTCTTAGAGCTTGCATCTGCTAACCCCACATTCTCACTCCAACCCTCCCCCGGCCCCCCTTAGCAACCTGTTCTCTATGTCTGTGAGTTTGTTTCTGTTTCGTAGAGAAGTTCATTTGTGTCATATTTTAGATTCTGCATATAAGTGATATCATATAGTATTTGTCCTTCTCTTTCTGACTTACTTCACTTAGTATGATAACCTCTAGGTCCGTCCATGTTGCTGCAAATGACATTATTTCATTCTTTTTTATGGCTGAGTAGCAGTCCATTGTATATATGTATCAGAACTTCTTTATCCTGTTAATGGATATTTTAAAGTTCCAATTGGAGGACCTTTCAGAGAGCTTTACCTCACTTCTTCTCTTCCAAATAAATTCTGGACATAGTTTTTGAAAACCACCCTACATATGGGAGCACACAGAAGAAAAAGTGAATTTCCTCTCAGTGAAGATTGAAAAGAACAACTGTACCCTGGTGTTAAATTATCCATACAGAAAAGACATGAAGGAAGGGCTATCCTCTCTTAGTATATATAAACATGTTGACAGGGAAAATTTCCTGAAGAAATATCATGTAATTTGAAGAAAAGGTGATTTTTTTTTTTTTTTTGCGGTACGCGGGCCTCTCACTGTTGCGGCCTCTCGCGTTGCAGAGCACAGGCTCCGGACGCGCAGGCTCAGCGGCCATGGCTCACGGGCCCAGCCACTCCGCGGCATGTGGGATCTTCCCGGACCGGGGCACGAACCCGTGTCCCCTGCATCGGCAGGCGGACTCTCAACCACTGCGCCTCCAGGGAAGCCTGAAAAGGTGATTTTTAACAGCTTGGATCCAGACTTTCTTGGGCACTGAATTGTCCTACACTATCTTATGAGCCTTTATGCTTTCAAGCGTATTCCTTGAAACAATGGTTCCTCTAGATATAAATAAGTTTACATGAAAAGAGTATTCTGTGATCAGATTTTCAAATGCTGGTTCCGCAAAATATTCTGTTCACAAAGCAGAGCTGAGTTTATTGCTTACTGTGGTGAGGAAAATGGTTACTCTCACAGTCTTAGTAACATCTTGATCAGTTCAAGATAATGGAGGACAAAGTGAAGACATTTATGAGATTTGGGGAGTCTGGTTAAAGTTGGGGATTGATTAGGATTGAAAGAGGTTCATGATATAATAGAATTGGTGAGTAGAGCATGGATATGGTTTCAAAGAGAATCTTGAAGAGTTAGCCCTCCTCTGATACCATATTATCTTCAGAAAGGGTATTTATTCTAATCAGGATAAATGGAATATTTGGATAAATGGATTTTCTGTAAGTTCCTAAAATGAACAACAAAATTATTTGTAACTGTAACATCCTGGACAATTTTCCTGAAGAGTAAAACCATGTAATGAAGATAGCTATGTAGTAAAGTCATGTTAATATGGAATCTAGACAATAAATGTGCAGGTGTAAAAGGTTCTCAACATAAGTCTAGGAATTCCTGAGTCAAACAAAGTTCAGCAAATGTTTTAACAGTGGTGCTTTTCAGATTCTTTAATACATGAATGGACATGTAATTTTCAAGGAAAAAGTACACAAAAAACACTTTTATTTCTTCGTCTGAATATAAAATGAATTTAGGATATTCATTTTAAAAAGAGGTTGTCAATATAAAACCCAAACAGAGAGTAACTGTAATCCCAGTCTGGCATTTCCCTGTACACAGACAGTAACATCTTAAGCAACTGGCACAAAGGCACACTGGGCTGGAATTTGGTTCAAGAGTTAGGCACAACCAGAATGCATCAGTGATTAGAATGAAGGTTCACAGCGCCAGTAGTTTGAGGAGGAAAGTGAAGTAGATGATACAAAAGAAGGGGAATCTTTCTAGTGGAGATATGTTGCTTAGCTAATAAAATGAGCCGTGCATGTATTTTATGTCTTCAATTTACCCTACAGTGTCAGTACTGAATTGTTACATAGTGATACTGCTCTTATTAGATGCTACTCTTCTGAGGCAAGGAACACTGCTTACTAAAAGTAAACAACAGTTAAAACAGCATTTTATTTTCATGCACAGATAATCTGAATGGCCAAACAGAGCTTGGGTACTTTTTATTAGCCAACAGAACAGGCTAACAACTACAAATAACAGGTCATCTACTTAGTCTGGGATTGGTAAATGCCACTGTAAGATGACTTTCCTTCATTTGATAGTGAAAGGAGTCGGTCCCTTGACTGGAAATCACATGAGCATTTCCACTATTTGATACAAAAAACTAAGTATGGACTTTTGGAGAAACAGTAGAGGGAATAAAGCAAATGTTTAAAATATTATCTCAAAGATATTTTAATTAATTAAATATTAACTAAGGAAAAAATAGGCTTGATTTTTATGCCAGGAAATACTGAGTTGATTCCAGGAGATACTGAGATGATTCCAGGAGTTCACATAAATGTAATTCTAACTGTGCAATTGCAAATGAAGCTACAGAGGAAGGAAAATTCCAGATATTCTATACAAATCAATTTGGTTTCTGAGCTCAGATTTTAAAGGGACATATATAAAAGCCAAACAGCACTGGCCCTTCTTGTGGCTGGCCTGAGATGGTGATGTATGCAACACAGCAACCTCCAAGAAAGTACTGAAAAGTAATTCAGATATTTTGGAATTCTCTTAAAAGACACTGTATGAAAATTACATATACATTCTCTTACCCCTCATCCATTTTGATGGCAGTTGCTTCCCTAACACCTACCACCTTTCTGGATTCTTTCTTACACTTCTTCCCTAAAACTCTTTCACTTGTTTCAGTCCAAACTCAAACGCCTATGACCACTTTTTTTTCTAGGACTTTCTCTGTTGAAAATAAATTTGATCTTTCTCTGTTCTAGGACCCAAATGGAAATTTCCAAAGCCCAGCCCTAAAGATGTAAGAATAATAAAGAATTCTTCCTTCTTAGAGCTACAGGGAAGTCTCAGAATTTGTGTATTAATGTTTTTGTCCTCTCCACAGGTTCAAAAGATGAGGTGAAAGAAACATAGCCAAGGATTCATATTAGAGGGTGGCAGAGAATTGATAGATTTGGGAAGTCTAAGCACCCAATAAACTGCAAAATTTACACACACACATACACACACACCCACAACACACACACAAGTCTTTTTAAGCCTTGATCATAGTATGTAGAAGATAGAGAAGAGAATGTTCTCTGTTTGAGGCCAATAATACATTGACTAATAACAAAAGAGAAAGCAAACCTTTCTTTGGACTGAAAAAAAGAGAAAACATATTGGTAAAAGGGAATTAACTGGAGGTGTAGCTAGGGAAGGATAGGTAAGCTTCTGGTCTCAAATTATCTCTAAAGGTCTCCAAGGAACTTGCAAATTAGATCATTAAACCAAACATTGCCAATGACATTTGAGGGACTGTCAAGAACAATAAAGGGTAATAAAACTGGAGATAAGCAAATACCATCCAAATTTGAAAAATGAGATGAAGGGAGGTTTGACAAATTAGAGACAGATAAAAGTTACATTGATTTCAGCTAAGATTTCAGAATCTTTAATATAGATGAATAGGTTTGGAAGCCTAAAGAAGCAATGATCACTAGGAACCAATAAAGGCTCACAAAACAAATCAGACTCCTCTCACTTCGTTCTGTACGTCAGGGTCCTGGCAGGGAGCAAATGGCACACACAACCAGACGGTAATTGAGGTGAGTTTACAGCAGGGACTCTTCATACTAGCATGGGGTAGGGTTAAAGGAAACTTAGAGGGATAGTGAAGCAACTGTGGAGAACTGGCACCACCCAACACAGGACTGGCTACATAATTTACAGGGTCAAGGGCAAAATGAAAATGCATAGCCCTTTATTCAAAATCCACTAAGAATTTCAAGACAGGAGCAGCAAAGCATTACCAAGCATGGGGTCCTGTATGACCACACAGGCTGCAAGCCCATTGCAGCCATCTTTGACCCTTAAGTTTTAAGGGTCAAGAAGGGAAACATGTACTAGAACCTGGAGAGAGTTGTAGCTGTATCTTTAGCTGGAGGAGAGTCCACTGGAGAGACAAAAGAAGAGCTAAGCCACTTATACTAATTACTACACTGATGACCTGTGGCTATGAAGAGAGGGACTGGTAAATTCATACCTTAATCCCATTCTTCTCCTGCCCTTCTATAATCTCAGACAATGGAATCCAGTTAATATAGTGCATGGAGGACAGGTTCCAGAAGCACAAAACAGGGTGGAGAGTGAATTGGGAGAGGCAGGAAGAATATTTTGCACACCTTTATGAAGTCACAATGCTGTGAAATTCATGAAACCTGGTAACCCTACTCTAGAAGGACTTTAGGAAGGTGTTTACCACAACTGCTCAGGAGCTCCTTTTGGACAAAATGGACAGAGATGGCCTACAAGCAAAGATAATTATGTGGATCTATAATAGGTTAAATAATTACATCCAAAGTCTACTGAAAACTAGTACTACCCAGCTTAGCATTTTTGCTACTGACTTGCAGATATAGAACGAATGATTATCAAAGCATGGTTTACAGATTACTGAGTGGAACAGTGACTAACCAGGATGAAAGAATTAGAATCCAAAAAGATCTTGACAGGCTGTAGCAATGGGATAAAAAGATCTTGACCAGTTGGAACAACTGACTAAATATAATAGTAGTACATCTTGGGATTCACTCTCAGGTTCAAAAGCCAGTAGCACAGGTTTGGGAAAGGGAGACAATACTGATGATGTCTGAAAATGACTCAGGCAGTTTAGGGGAAGGTAAAGTCAATGTGGGTCATGAGTGTGGTGGATCCTCGAGAAAAGCATATTAGGTTTTAGGCAGAATGAATTGAACAAGGGAGGTGATAATCCAAACCTGGGACTGTGTTGATCAAACCACACCTGGAAAACTGGGTTTCTGTGAATGTCATATATGACTCATGAGGTACTCTGAGAAGGCTAACTAGGATAGGAGAAGAGACTTATGAACTAGGACCAACCCCAAAAGCTAGTCTGGCTTTAATAACTGATGCAAATGACAACATGAATGTGACAGTGTTGAGATTACTGCTCAGTCAGCAAACAAAAGAAGAGCAGAGGACATAAATGAGATCAAAGACATAAGAGTGGATGAGGCAACTCTTGCCTTAGTTCCTCCCCCTGAGTTTGCAGGGTTAAGAATCTACAAGGACAGAGGACCCTAGAATTAAAAGCTCACTGCCTTTTGAAAGGAAAGGGGAGGGGTGCATTTTCCCAGAGGGATCCACTTTATTACCATATAAAGAAATTCTTGCTAGGCCACAGTTACATACTTCTGAATGCTCTTTCTTATTTGTCATTACGCCTATTTGAAGAAAGCCAAGTACTAACACAGAATAGAAATTATTCCTTAGTAGTAATAAGTGAAGAGATTTGTAGCCTATAATAAAAGACCACTCTGGAGAGTAATGGTATACAAACTATATCCAAATATATTAAAGACTGCCATATGGAAAAATAATTATCACTGTCCTTTACTAAATCAAGAAATAAAACAGTATCATTTTAAAAAATCACAGAGAGGCATTTTTAACAGTCCCATTTCCTGAGAACAAAACAGACTGCCATAGAAAGCATAAGGTTCCCAATAACTAAACATGAATAACACAGGACATAGTCTAGATGATTCTTTAACAGGTGTGTTATTTAGGCAATTCCAGCATTCAATAGTGTTTAAAGTAGTTTTTAATGATTGCTTCTAATACTGAGCTTCCATAGTTCATTCTTCCTTTCATTCAATAAGTATTTATTGAGAACCAGCTGCATTCCATCATGGTCTTAAGAACTGAGGATACAACAACAAACAGAAACAAGCCATTTCTCATGGAGCTTAAATTATGATGGGATAGGTAGATAATAAACAAATCATTAATAAAATGTCAGGCAGTAGTGGTAAATGTGAAAAAAATAAAGCAGAGTCAGAAGCTCCGGTGATGGATTAAGAGAAGGAGTATAGGCCTCCCTGGCTAATAAGCTCATGTCTTTTTTTTTTTTTTTGCGGTACGCAGGCCTCTCACTGCTGTGGCCTCTCCCATTGCAGACCACAGGCTCCAGACGCACAGGCTCAGCGAGCCCGCTCCACAGCATGTGGGATCTTCCCGCACTGGGGCACGAACCCGTGTCCCCCGCATCGGCAGGCAGACTCTCAACCACTGCGCCACCAGGGAAGCCCCAGCTCATGTCTTTATCATACTAAATTTCTCTAAATCTTCAGTCCCGGTCTCTTCTTCAGGCTCGTATCATTCTTCTTCTTTATACTAATTACCGTCCCTCTGGTTTACTCTTTAACTCCTAAACCCAGAATAACTTTAATTTTTAAACTCATAAGAATTTAGTAGTAAACCTATCATAGTGTAATTTAAGAGCAGGATGTGCCCAATACTCACAATTTCATTTAGAACCGTGATGTGGGTGTCTTCATACATCTAGGATACAGTACAATTCTTTTTCCCCACCAACCAATGCTTTGTAATATCTGGGCTCAGGCCTGTCTTCCTAATCTCAGATTTTTATTTCTTTGAGGAGGGGGCACAAACATTTATTTATCTGTGCCTCTTGCCCATCTCAAGAAAGTTTTATCTCCTCTTTATCTATGTCATTCCTTTTATTTAGTTAATAAATGAAATTTATTGATATTTAATTGGAAATTTTTATTCCATGATACTTTGACGCCAACATCTAATCAAATCTACTATTGGGCAAAGGGAAGTAGGAAAATAAAGCAGTGTCATACCCCAAGCTTCAAAGCTAAGAGGAAGACAAAACAATTGGATTACAGACCCAAAATAGACACACACGCATGCACATGTACACACACACATACCCACACACAAAATAGCCTATGACCTTTATTTTTTTTCTCTTTCTTTCTTTCTTTTTAAACTAGTGTATTCATATAACTGAAGGACAGGAAGGTATTTGGAGGATCAGAAGGTTGAAAAGATCACTAGGATAAGAAATAATTTTCTGTTAACATAATATGCTAACAAGTTGTTGGTTTAACTTTCTAATCATAGATGCATAGAGTCAGACAACGTAATGAGGTGAAAATTACCTTAACTTTTCCTGCCACCAGTACCGTCTTAACAGAAACATCTTAGCAAGGTGAAGTTAATTGTACAAGATCATATACCTATTTCCAGAATCAAAAAGTTAAGTGGATGGAGTTCAGCTCAAGAACAAGAACAATTTACTTTCCTCTTACTCATGGTAACACTGAAATTAAAATAAAAAAATTTTAATTAGCAGTAGTGGAATACAAAACAGAAATCCTGATGACAGTTTAAGAAAATACTAGGAGAGAAATAGCAGACCGGATCTGACCATTGGAAAAACCACAGCAGAGAAACTATGTCCCCAAATTCCCTAAGTAGAGGGGAGAAGAGCTCTGATGCATTACTGGACTGGCTGCTGAATTATGAGTGGCTAGGGGATCCATTTGGTGCTCACACACTGGCAATCTGGAATTGTCGGTGGGGGTGGGGGGTGGGGGGGGGCGGGAAATGAATGCCCTAGGCAGTGAATGAACTTTTGACTTACGGGAGATATGAACTGGGAGATACATTTTTCTCCCCTCATCCTGAGGAAAACTGTCCTGAAACAGAGAAGTTTATACAATCTTTGGAAAGATGATCCCATGAGATCACACTATCAGTTGCAACTGACACCCACAGTGGCCACAGTGGCCAGACAAGTGATGCATCCCATCATGTCTGTTCTCCTTTCTTCCCTGACTCATTCTCACTCCTCTGGGAATACACCTGCTAATAAACTGGCAATCAGCTTTTATTTAAGCTGTTTTCTAGAGAACTTGGTCTAAGGTAAGATGCTTATTATATGATGTTACATGAAAAAGTTACATGAAAAAGTAAGTTACAGAATAATATGGAGAATGACAAATTTTATGTAACAAAACGTATATATTCATATCTAAACATATTTTTGTCAAGGTATAAAAAGAGGTCTGAATCAACACATAATAAATCTTTGAGAATGTGTAAGAGTAAAGAAAAGACTTTGAATATATATTTTACTTCTCTATTTAAAAGTTTTGAAGGTCATCTGTTATATTTGTAATTTCAAAGAACACTAAAAAAGTAAAATATTATAAAATAAGCTATGTGATGGTATAATACTTCAAACTGAACATGTTTCAGATTTTTATATTACTGATAAAGAATTTTAGGCGCAGTTGAAAAATGGTCATATTGGAAAATGAGTTAAAGAAAGTAAATGTTCACATCTTTTCTATCTGCTTTAACATTCACTCGTGCTAAATTGAAATTTTTCTGAGCTTCTGGTAGGGAATACAACACAAAGCAATGTCTTGCAAGGTTGTGTTTATACAACACAAAAGGAAGTGCAAACCTGTCAATTAGCTGATTTTTTAAAAAAAATCAATGTGAATAACAAGTAGATGAAAACTCTTCTTAAAAATTTAACTGGCTAAATGGCAGTATTTATTTCCCTTGTGCTCTGAAAACAGACAAGCTCTTTATATTTACAACAACAACAAAAAATAGCTCCTTAAGAAAAAAATGAAACTGATCTCTTTCCTCTAATTTTATTAGATTAAAAATTTAGTTTCCTGTAATTAGTATTTGGGCATATAAAAGCTACAGTGATATTCTAATAAATATAATACTTCTTTAGCCATACATATGTGTTTTTAAGATGTAGTATAAGGGACTTTTTAAGATATCACCAAAACTTGGTTTCAAAGTTTTTTTCTCCATTTTATGCTGAAAGCAGGAAAATCTCTCCCAAAGAAAGGGTAGCATGTCCATGAAGTAACAGCAATATTAACAGAAGGTGATTATGTAAGTTATTCTAAATTGACTTTAGTTCCATTATGTAGTTATCATATTTAAAATGCAATATAGAAATAACCACTTTGTTTTTATAAAATTTCAGTTAATTCTTATATGCACTACTGAATAATTTCTATTTGCTTTCTTGGCAGTGAAAAAAAACTATTGGTTTTAGGGGTTCAAAAGTAAATTGCTACACCAATGTAAACTATACTTTTGTTTGTAGTGAAGGTAAAAGACTTTGAAGATCCCACTGATAACTCTGTAAAATATGAGGAGAAATTACCAAACCAGGTGATTTCTTGCCATATATATATATATGAAGTATAGAGGTTCTAAAATAAGCTATTTCACATGAAAGTCTTCATGGCTGATAAATATGACTATCATAGGTATATTTTAAGAGGGGATTGTTTATTAACCTGTTTAAAAAAAAAAAAAAAAGGTTAAAAATAGGTCTGGGAAGTTTGCATCCCCAGCCAAGGATCTAGAGGGAGAGGATTTATTCCGAAGGAAGTTCATGTCCCTAATCAAGGATGAAGAGGCTCAGGTTGCACTGGCTAGAAGCTCACATCCATGCTTAAAGATGAAGGAGGCCTGCATTATACAACTTCAAGCTTATATCCATATCCAAGTGCAGAAGAGACCAGGATTCATGCAACCAGAAAGGTCATACCCAGGATGTTCATATTATGTTCCTTCATAAAGAAGGAAAATGGCCACTCATTCATTGCTTCTGGGAATGTGAAATGGTACAGCCACTTTGGAAAGCAGTCTGGGCATTTCTGAAAGCACTAAATTTGCACCCATCACACAACCCAGCAATCACAGTTCAGGGCTCATCCCAGAGAAATGAAACTCTAGGTTCTCACAAAATCCTGTACAGTAATATTCGCAGCAGCATGATTTGTAATAGCCAAAGACTGGAAACAACCCAACATACTTTCGGGTGAATGGTTAAAGTGACTGTGACTGTAGTACGTCCATACCATAGAATAGTACTCAGTGAATAAAAAGGGAACAGAGTATTGACTCATTTGTACCAATGTAAAACTAATTTTCTAATGAAGAAAACAGTATAGGGTTTATAAAGTGGACACACTGGATGAACACCAGAGAATGATGTAGAGGGAAAAAGTTAATCCCCCAAAGTTATATTCTGTACAATCTATTTATATAGAATTCTCAAAATGCGGACAGTTTAGCAATTACCAGGCATTAGGGGAATGGTGCAGGAGGAGTTACCCATGGGGGAAAGTGGGTAAAGGGTATACGAAAATCTCTCTGTATTATTTCTTACAAGTGCATGAGAATCCACAATGAGGTGACAATAAGTAGTTTAATTAAAAGAAAAAAATTAGAGTTGAACCCTCTACTATTTGCACTAGACCCGACCGTTCTGCCAATCACTGCTTGTAAATCCTGGCTGTAGATCAGTCCGCAGCGAGATTCTCCCGCTGGGAATGGCGTCTCTCCCCAGGCGGAGACATTCCTCAAATGCCTCTAGTAAAGGAGGTGGCAGTACAAAAGGAGAACCAAGTCAGCAATAAAGAAATTCTCAAGTAGAGGTGGGAACGCATACAGGAAGCAAGAGGCAGGAGCAAGAAGAGGCATCCCAGATGCGCCCCGTTATTGAGATACTGGTAAAACAAAGAAGGGACAGTGGACTGGATGTGCCCAGAAGTGCAGCGTAATTGCAGTCCAGGCCCGAGATATTAGAAAGCAAGCACGGGTCCGTTGAAAGAGAACGCTCACTGCAGTAGAGCGGGGCAGGTTCCCGTGGGGGTCCTGCGCCTCACCTCCGCGGGTCAGAGGTCACGTCCCGGGCCAAAGTCAGTTTTGGCTGAGGCGGACTTCAGGGCGCAAACACGCTGCCTCCTTTCTCCTCGCTGTCCGGGACCCCCGCGCGGTCAGTAATGCCCGCGCCCAACTGCGCACCGCCCTCTTTCCCGTGCACTTCTGCCCTTCCCCCGAGCTCTCCTCCGACCTGCCCGAGGAAAGGCAGGAGCTAGGCCTCCCGCCTGCCCTCCCCCACCACGGCCTACCTGCGGGCTTGCGAAGTCCGGTAGCTGCTGCGCAACAAGTTTGTGGTCGTCGTGGGGGACCCCATGCAGAGGGCCGTGTGCAAGGACCTGGTGCTCCTGCTGCAGAAGGGCTGCCTGTTCTTTTCCAGCCAGCTGAAGGCCAAGGGCGAGCTGAGCTTCGAGCGCGATGTGCCGCGGAAGGGCTGCGGGTGGGAACGCCTGCACAGCTGCACGTATTACCGCGACGTCTGCCGGCTCTGCTCCGGCCACCACCTGGTGCGTTTCTACTTCCTCGTGCGTGCGTCCTCCGCGTACGTAAAGACGTCCTGGAACACCTGCGTCGGGGCGAATACGCCCCGCACGTGGTGGTCGTGAACTCCTGCCTCCGAGACCTCTCCACGTACGGCCAGGATTTCCAGAGGAGTTACCTGGAGAGCTTAGAGAGCCTGTTCGGGCGCCTGGAAAAAGTGCTGCCCGAGGCTTGCCTCCTGGTGTGGAACACGGCCCTGCCAATGGCGGAGGTCGTCTCCGGGGCTTCCTCCTGCCGGAGGACCTATTCTGAGGTGCGTGCCTGCGGGAAGAAGTGATAGAGGCCAACTACTACAGCTCGGCAGAGGCCAGCAGGTACGGCTTCGACATGCTGGACCTGCATTTCCACTTCCGGCATGCAGGACAGCACCGGCAGCGAGATGGCGTGCACTGGGACGAGCGCGCACACTGCTACCTCTCCCAGCTGCTGCTGGCTCATCTGGCCGATTCCTGGGGCGTGGACCTCCCCTGCCGCTACCCCGTGGGCAGGTGGATCAGGGATGGTCCCACCAGGGGACTTCCAGGCCCGGTGGACGGTAGGCAGCCCCGGGACAGCAGAGGTGACCCGGGCGAAGAGCCCTTGTCCTGGTTCCCAGCCACGTCGGCATGCCTCTGCGGCGACCTTCGGAACCCTTTCCCCAGGCGCGACCTCCGTTCCAGCCCTACCGCCAAGGCACCTGTGTGCCCTACCACTCATCTTCACAGCGCGGGCAATTCTCCAGTGATTCTTCAGCGCGCCAGGTCAGATACACACTGGCGAAGCAAACTCAATGATTGGCCGGGAGACACGTGTCGGCCCGATTCGCAGAACCTCTACCCAACATCGGAGCAGAAGGTCGCCTCCCTACCCTCCCCAGTGCCCCAGCGGGCCATGCAGACGCCAGCGAAGGCGCACCAACAGACGGACCCAAGCACACCCAGAGGCAAGACCCCAGTAGCCAGACCTGGACCTGGGCTCCTTCCCAACGTAGTCAATAGGCTGGACAGACTGCCCAACTTCTCTCACTTAAGCGTGGCCTTCAGCAACCCTGCGATGGTGAGGACTCCTTCACCCTCTTACTTTCACCGGTCAGCAACCTCACACATTCTTCTTTGCCAGAGCCTTCACTCCACTTATCACACCATTCTCCTCTTAACGTTGTGCAGAAATGAGCTCTAAATGAAAAAGTACACACACGGTTAAGCCTTGCCTAAATATAAGTCTTCCAACAGTATTCTCCCTAGACATTTTTCCTGAAAAGAAAAAGGGAAAAATTTTGAACCTTAACACTTACCAAAACGTTTCTAGTGACTTCAGTATCACTGTTAGTTTTTACATACATTTATAGAACTTACTCTCTAAAGCTTTCACCACAAATTGTCTTGCACATTCCTTAATTACATTTATCTGTGTTTCAACATAATATTTATCCTTAAAAAAAGTATTCCATTCACTAACACAAGAGTCCTTATTTTCTGTTAGAGACATATTTTCTACTCTTGAGCTCATCAAATACCTAGCATATTTTAAAAACTAGACTTCATTTTTTAGAGCAATTGTAGATTCATAGCAAAATTGAGAGGAAAGTAGAGAGTTCTCATATACTTCCCATACACAGCCTCCCCCAGTAGCAATATCCCACACCAAAATTGTACATTTGTTTACCTTCAGTGAAACTACACTGATGTATCATTTCACCCAAAGTCCATTTTACACATTAGGGTTCACTGTTGGTGTTGTACATTCTATGGTTTTTGGCAGATGTATAATGACATGTATAGTATCATACAGAATAGTTTTATTGCCCTAAAATTCCTGTCTGCTCCTTTTCTTCATTCCTCCCCCATCCAACCCCTCGCAACCACCCATCCGTAATGGTCTCCAGAGTTTTGTGTTTCCTAGAATGTTATATAGTTCGAATCATACAGTAGTAGCCTTTTCAGATTGGCTTCTTTTACCCAGTAATTTGCCTTTAGGTTTCTTCCATGTCCTTTCATGGTTTGATAGCTCGGTTGTTTTTAATGGTGAAAAGTATTCTGTGGTCTGAATGTACCACTGTTTATCCAGTCACCTGCTGAAGGACATCTTAGTTGCTGCCAAGTTTTGGAAGTTATGAATAAAGCTGCTTTAAACATTCATGTGCAGGTTTCTGTGTGGATATAAGTTTTCAACTCCTTTGAGTAAATATCAAGGAATGCAGTTGGTGGATCATATGGTGAGAGTATGTTTAGGTTTGTAAGAAAATGCCAAACTACCTTCCAAAATGACTCTACCGTTTTGCATCCCATCAGCAACTAATAAGAGTTCCTGGTGTTCTACATCCTTGCCAACATTTGGTGTTGTCACTGTTTTGGATTTTCACCATTCTAATAAGCACAAGGTATCTTGGTGTTTCAGTCTGCACTTCCCTAAGGACATTACATTGAGCTTATTATTTATTTATGTATTTATTATTATTATATTTATTTATTATTATTCATAAGCTTATTTGCCATCTGTATATATTCTTTGATGAAGTGCCCATTTTTAATCAGTTGTTCCTTTTCTTATTGAGCCTTAAGATTTCTTTGTATCTTTTGGATAACAGTATTTAATCATATGTCTTTTAGAAGTAACTCCCAGTCTGTGGCTTATCTTCTCATTCTCTTGGTGGTGTCTGTTGCAGAGGAGAAGTTTTTAATTTTGAGGAAGTCCAACATATCAGTTTCTTTCATGGATTTTGCTATTTGTGTTGTATCTAAAAGTTTATCACCAGGGCTTCCCTGGTGGCGCAGTTGTTAAGAGTCCGCCTGCCAATGCAGGGGACGCGGGTTTGTGCCCCAGTCTGGGAGGATCCCAACATGCCGCGGAGCGGCTGGGCCCATGAGTCATGGCTGCTGAGCCTGCACGTCCGGAGCCTGTGCTCCACGACGGGAGAGGCCACAGCGTTGAGAGGCCCGCGTACAGCAAAAAAAATTAAAAATTAAAAATTAAAAAAATAAAAATTTATCACCAAACCCAAGGTCATCTAGATTTTCTCTTGTGTTATGTTTTAGGAGTGTTTTAGTTTTGCATTTTACATTTAGGTCTATGATCCATTTGGGGTTAATATTTGTTAAGTGTATAAAGTCTGTGTCTGTATTCATTTGTTTTGCCTGTGGATCCAGTTCTTCTCACACCATTTGTTGCCTGAAGTGTCTGTCCTCCAACTTTTTTTTCTCCTTTAATGTTGTATTGGCTACTCTTATTCTTTTGTCTTTTTGTGTAAACTTTAGAATCAGTTTGTCAGTAGCCACAAATAGCTTGCTGGGATTTTCATTAGGATTACAATGAATCTATATCAGGTTGGGAACAATTGACATCTTGACAGTAGTCTGTCTTCCTATCCATGAATGTGGAATATCTCTCCATTTATTTAGTTCTTTGATTTCTTGCATCAAGATTTCATAGTTTTCCTCCTATAGATATCTTGTACATATTTTGTTATGTTTATACTATGTCATTGAGGGGGGTGTTAATGTGAATGGCATTGCGTTTTTTATTTCAAGTTACAATTTTTCGTTGCCCGTATATAAGAAAGCAATTGACTTTTGTATACTTATCTTGTATCCTACAACCTTACTATAATTACTTCTTGGTTCCAGAAGTATTTTTTTTGATTCTCTCAGATTTTCTACAGACAGTTATGTCATCTGTTAACAAGTACAGTTTATTTCTTCCTTCCCAATTTGTATATGATCTACTTCCTTTTCTTGTCTTGTAGCATTAGCTAGGGCTTCCAGTATGATGTTGAAAAGGAGTGGCTAGAGGGGATATCCTTGCCTTTCTCCTGATCTTGGGGAGAAAGCTTATAGTTTCTCACCATTAAGTAAGATGTTAACTGTAGATTTTTGGGTATGTTTTTAATTAAGTTGAGGATGGTCTCCTCAGTTTCTGGTTTGCTAAGTTTTCATCATGAATGGGACTGGATTTTGTAAAAGGCATTCTCTGCATGTACTAATATGATTATGTGATTTTTCTTCTTGTTGATGTGATGGATTATGTTAATTTGATTTTTGGATGTTGAACCAGCTTTGCATCTAGAATAAATCCCACTTGGTCATAGTGTAAAATTCTTTTTATACATTGTCGATTTGATTTGCTAATATTTTGTCGAGGATTATTGCATCTATATTTTTGAAAGTACTTGTCTGTAATTTTCTATTATTGTAATGTTTTTGTCTGGTTTGGTATTAGAGTAATGCTAGCCTTATAGAATGAGGCCACCTACTTCTATCTTCCAGAAGAAATTCTAGACAACGAGTATAATTTCTTCCCTAAACGTTTGGTAGAGTTCACCAGTGATCTCATCTGGGCTTGGTGCTTTCTGTTTTGGAAGGTTATTAATTATTGACTCAATTTCTTTTATAAATCTAGGCCTATTCAGATTGTCTGTTTTGTCTTCTGTGAATGTTGACAGATTGCATCTTTCAAGAAATTGGTCCATTTCATCTAGATTAACAAATTTGTGGGTGTAGAGTTGTTCATAATGTTCCTTAATTATTCTAGTTCTTTTAATGTCCATGAGGTCTGTAGTGGTGCCCCCTCTTTCATTTTTGATATTAGTAATTTTTGTCCTCTCTCTTCTTTTAGTTTTCCAGGCTATTGTTGATCTTTTCAAAGAACCAGCTTTTAGTTCCATTGATTTTCTATATGGATTTTGTATTTTCAATTTCTTTGATTTTTGCTCTAATTTTTATTATTTTATTTTTTATTATTTTATTATTTATTTTTATTATTTCTCATTTAGATTTAATTTCCTTTTCTTTTTCTAGTTCTCTAAGGCACAAGTCTCTATTATTGATTATTAGATCTTTCTTCTGTTTTAATACTTACAATCAATGCTATAAATTTCACTTTAAGCACTGTTTTCACTACATCCCCCAAATTTTGATAAATTGTATTTTCATTTTCATTTAGTTAAAACATTTTAAAATTTCTCTTGAGATTTGTTCTTTGAGCCATGTATTATTTAGTAATGTGCTCTTTAATCTCCAACTATTTGGGGATTTTTCAGCTATCTTTCTGTAATTGATTTCTAGGATAATTCCACTATAGTCTGAGAGCAGATATTGTATGCTTTCTATTCTTTCATATTTGTTAAGGTATATTTTTATGGGTCAGAATGTGGTCTATCTTGGTGAATGTTCCATGTGAGGTTAATAAGAATGTTTATTCTGCTCTTGTTGAATGAAGTATTCTGTACATGGCATTTATATTCAGTTATTTTATGGTTCTGTGGAGTTCAACTATGGTATACGTAGTTTCTGCTTGCTGGATCTGTCCATTACTGATAGAAGGTCTTGAAGTTTCCAACTATGATGGTGGATTCATCTGTTTCTTCTTGAAGTTCTACCAGTTTTTGCCTCCTGTATTTTGATGCTCTCTTGTTAAGCGCATATCTAATAAAGATTGTCATGACTTCTTAAAGAATTGACTCTTTATCATTATGCAGTGCCCTTCTTTATCCCTGATAATTTTCCTTGCTTTGACATCAGCTTGCCTCATCTAGTGTTAGCATGATATATCTTTCTCCATCCCTTAACATTTAATCAACGTGTGTCTTTATATTTAAACCAGGTTTCTTATATATGACATAAAGTTGGGTCTTTTGATTCACAATCTATTAATTGGTCTTTTAATTGGTTTACTTAGAGCATTGACTTTTAATGTGATTATTGATATATTTTGATTAATATCTTCCCAATTTGTACCTGTTTTCTATTTGTTGCCCTTTTTCTTTGTTCTTGCTTTTGTCTTCCACTCTTTTCCTGTCTTTCATGATTTTAATCAAGCATTTTTATGATTCTATTTTTTCTTCTTTTTTAGCATATCAATTATTACTTCAGTTTTTAACCTTTTTAAGTGGCTGCTCTAGAGCTTTCAGTATACATTACAACTTATCCAACTTTACTTTCAGGTAAACCTATATTGCTTCATGAGTACAGCAAGGTTATCCATACATTGAAGACCTTCTTGCTATTATTATTTTAAACAAACTGTTATAGGTTAAATCAATCATGAATAAAAATTAAAAGTTTTTATTTTACTTTCACTCATCCTTTCCCTAATGCTCTTCTTATCTTTTTACAGATTGAGTTTCTGAAATGTTATTTTCCTTCTCTCTAGAAAACTCTTTTTTTTAACATTTCTTGCAAAGTAAGTCCCTGCTGGCAACAAATTCCTTCAACTTTTGTCTGAGAAAGTATGTCTCCCTCACTTTGAAGGATAATTTCGTAGGATACAAAACTCTAGGTTAGTGTTTCCTTGTTTTTCTCTCTCTAAACTTTATATATTTCACTTCACTTTCTTCTTGTTTGCATGATTTCTGAGAAGTTTGATGTAATTTTTATCCTCGCTCCTCTACAGGTAAGGTGCTTCCTCTGACTTCTTTTAAGATTTTTTTCTTTATCTTCGATTTTCTGCAGTTTCAATATGGTATGCCTAGATGTAGATTTTTTTTTTTTACATTTAACCTGCTTGATATTATCGGAGCTTCCTGGATATGTGGTTTAGTGTCTGGCATTAATTTGCAGAAATTTTCAGCCTTTATTGCTTCAGATATTTCTTTGGTTCCTTTTTTTCTTCTCCTGTGGTATTCCCATTATGCCTATGTTAAATCTTTTATAATTGTTCTACTGTTCTTGAATATTTTGTTATATTGTTTTCAGCCTTTTTTCTCTTTGCTTTTTAGTTCTGGAATTTCTATGGGCATATCCTCAAGCTCACTGATTCTTCCCTCAGCCGTGTCATTCTGCTAATGGGCTCATCAAAGGCATTCTTCATTTCTGTTACAGCATTTTTTTATATCTACAATTCTTTTTTATTCTGTCTTAGAATTTCTGTCTCTCTGCTTACATTACCCATCTGTTCTTGCATGTTGTCTGCTTTTTCCATTAGAGCCTGTAGCGCATTAATCATAGTTGTTTTAAATTCCTAGTCTGGTACTTCTAACAACTCTACCATATCTGATCTGGTTCTGATGCTTGCTCTGTGTTGTTTTTTTAACATCTTTATTGGAGTATAACTGTTTTACAATGGTGTGTCAGTTTCTGCTTTATAACAAAGTGAATCAGCTATACATATACATATATCCCCATATCTCCTCCCTCTTGCGTCTCCCTCCCACCCTCCCTATCCCACCCATCTAGGTGGTCACAAAGCACAAAGCACTGAGCTGGTCTACCTGTGCTATGTGGTTGCTTCCTGTATTTTTAAACTGTGGTTTTTGCCTTTTAGTATGCTTGAGATGTTTTTGTTGAAAGCTGGACATGATGTACTGGGTAAAATAACTATGATTAATAAGCCTTTAGTGATATGGTGGTAGGGTGGGGATGGGGCCAGGAAGCATTCTATAGTCCTATGATTAAGTCACCATCTTTCAGTGAGAGGCCCCTGGACTGTGACCTTCATGAATGCTTTTCAGTTTCCCCCACTTAGATGGGACAGGTTGACTAGAGGGGGCTGGAGTTGGATAGTTCCCTTCTGCCAGGTTGGTTAGGCTCTGGGGAAAATGCCCAGTAGATTAGGCTCTGGTAGAATAGTTTCTCTTAAGGGCAGACCTTGTTAAAGACAGGATGCTCTGGACATATTTCAGTATTGCTACTTTGCCCATCCTCTTGCCAGAATCATGAGAGAAATTTTCTCTCATCTTCACTGTGAGAGCCTCCTTGGGGTAAAACTCACAAAAGTGTGGGACTCCCCTAAAACTGGACTCCTCTGGAGTTTTTAGATTTCAGATTTGTCCATACTAAGCTTCCAGCAATTTGTGAATTTTGTTTAGGTTTTCCTATTCGAGTACTAATTCCAACAAAGGTTTCTTCTTGTGGGTTTCTACTCCAGTAAATTGTGATTCTGTGTATCTGTCTGTCTCCAGTTTCGGAGAAAGTGATTTGCTTTGTAAGCTCAATTCTGTGACAGATCTAAGAAGATTTGTTGATTTTTCAGTCTATTCAGCTTTTTGCTTGTTAGAATGGAGTGATGACTTCCAAACTCCTTACATGCTGGACCAGAAACCAAAGTCCAGTCTAGCACACTTTGGAAGGGCTCAGAGAACTGAAGCATACTGCAGCGTAAGCTAGAGTCCTCACCAAACAATCCCTCACAATTGTCTTGTGTCTGTTTTAATTCTTTAATGTTATCTCCTTCTTTCATAGTTCATGCATTTTTTTAAACTTTTGGTTAGAAAATTGGTATACTTCCCCATCAACTGTCCTTGTTAGAATTTTACTACTGGTTACCCTTGCTAGAAATACTCCTACCTATATGATGAGACAAAGTATGGACTTACACCTGCCTGCCTTCAATCTCTGTCTTTGCATCCTTTCCCCTTTAAGTGTGGACATCCTTTAAGTGTGGACATCATCTTGTGTTAGAAGCCCTTCTGCCAGGCTGCATGCTGCAGCATAACAAAGTAAACAAGATAAAGTGAACATCATCACACATTTGGTTTTCTAACATCAGCAGGAAATTAAAACAACATTTCTGTCACATTTCCTCAACAAACAATGTTGTGGAGTTTCAATAAGGAAAGAGGGAGACTGACACATTGTGATGCAGAGGGTTTTCAGGGAATTAGGATATTGCCTAAAAATAAATATGGCTGAACATTCCCTAACTGTTAAGTTTACGCTGGGCCCCCTTCTATCTCCCTTGTCATAATTCTCTGTAGCAGGTTTCTTTGAAAAAGGCTCCATTCTTTTCCCATCCTTTGTTAGACTCTCCCCACTTTTTCATAGGCCATAAACTCTCTAATGTACACATGTGGCAGGGACAGAGTCTCATCTCAATGCATCTTGTGTCACAGTGTACCCATTAATCCGCCATGCTCAGAGAAAAGACTGCAGCCCTACAACCTCTTTACTAGGGTTTTGTGAATGCTGCTTAATTTCACTACATCTGTCAAGCCGCTCTTTATCAGAGAGTCTAACAGCCTTTGAGTGCACGGTGCTCTATCACTTATGTAGGGGTCGTATTGATCTTTCTGGTGTGTGCTCTAAAGTGGCTAGCGTCAAAAGCTAGTGTGGCAGCCGGTTTGAACAGTATGGGTCATTTACAAACTTTAGGATGAGATGCCGCAGGATGCCAAGGAAAACGTTTTTGTTTTTCCAGAGAGAACCATAGTTCATGAAATGTGGTTAATGTACCATATTTGTATACCCTTAAAATCATTTTATAACCACACTGAGTGCCTCTGAGCATTAAATATATTTTATAAGTAGTTGGTTAACTAGCTGTTGTGTGCTTTAAATAGTAAATAAAATGGAAAGGCACTAAACAGTGACTATATTTCATAGAGTAAGATGCTTTTCCAGCCACTCAATAATTCTCAATGTTAAGAAAAATTGATTTTCCAACTGCTGAGTGCCTCTAAAAATTAGCATCTTATCTTCCTACAGGGGATGCTTTTCAGTTAGCCTCCTTTCTCCTAGCTTTTGACTTAATGATCTCTAAGGTTCTTTTCTTGCTAAAAAATTCTGTAGGTTCTGTTGGACTGTAATTTTACTTGGGCACACATGTAATTGGGAAAAATATAAAACAAGAAACAATTTCATCTTACCTTTTTGAATGTTTATTTCACAAGCAGTATCAATAGTTCTTCACCTGCTGACTACTCCTAAAGTCCTACCACTCCCCTCTCCCCGCAAGAGCAGGACTGCATGGAGAGACCTAAGACAATGACATAGAACTTAAGAGTACTAGCTTCCAAGTATCTTCACACAGCGCATCTGAGCAGTGGATGCCTTTTGCATTTGTGAAAGCCTAATGAGGGAAAGGAATTCCCTAAGAGGTGGTAATAATCACATACCATCATAGCAAATTAACTCACTTTCCCAGTTCTTTATAAACTGTCTGGCATTTAAGAACATCAAATTGCCAATGTTGAGACCTTCCAGGCAGATATAATAATGGCTCACAGCATCACAGAAACTGAGAATTGAACTAATCATCAGTACACAATTACGGGAAACTGCGTTAAAAGGAGATTCAGCTCTCAGTTCTGCCTAAATCACAGCCAGCTGGCCAACCCTTGGAGTGTCACAGAGGCTCCTTGAGCAATCTTTCATAACCTTGTCAAGGTAACCAGTAAAATGTACAGTTTGAGGCAGATTCTAGAATGTGGCTGCTGGATAATCTCCATGGGCTTCTTTTGGATCTAATAATTTAGAAATGTCTTCTATACTCTTACCAAATTCTGAAGAACTGTGTTTCTCAAGTGTGCTTACCAGCATGTTGAAGCCTGAGGAAGAGCAGATAAGCATCAGACTTCCTGGGACATGTGCTTATAATTAGAAACAATGCAAGGAAGGAGTAAATAAAACTCTTCTCAGATATACCCTCAAAATTCCCACTAATGTCACTGGAAACTCTTTGGGATCAGATGAGGACAGGTTGCTTATTGGGGAGCAAAACCCAGCGATGAGCTGGTACTTAGTTATCCACATTAGACTGTTGTGGTCACTTGGTTCACAGGCTTGATCAAAGATATGACTGAGAGAAAAGCACCCCCAGAAGACTGTGAGTTCTCTGGTATGAAGAATTGTCTGAGTCACCATTGTACCCCTAGCACCTAGTCAATAGTATTTGCTCAGTAAACATTTGTGGAGCTAAACTAAATCCTTTAAGCAAAGGCAGACTACCATACAGAAATGTCAATGTCTGAAATGGAAAATCCCAGAAGACTAGAGACAGCATTCAATACGAGCCTTCTATTCAATAGTATTACAAGAGAAACATCGTGAAAATCATAATTGTCCAAAGAATCAATCCTTTTGATGATTCGATTTAATCCAGAAACTGCTTTTAAGCCAAAAAGCAGGGTAAGCTCTCACCCCTCCTCCCCGACACACACACATCCCAAAATACAGGAAAGAGAAATGGAGAACAGAGATCTGAAAATTGTAGCATGGAGTGTCCTTTTACTATGAAGTCAGCAGTAGTAATTAACATCAATTGATGGCACAGTATGTGCCAGCTCCTGTGCTGAGAGCTCTCTATATATTACCTAATTTAAATCTCATACCAGATCTATTGGGTAGATATGATTATCACCATTTTATAGATAAGGAAAAACAAGCACCACTGTTTTTGAAAGCCCAAAGTCTGGGCAATTTAGAAGACAGATGACTAAATATATAGCAGTAGTCATTATAGATAGTTCTGTATTTAAAATCTGAACTTCTAGTGGTCAACCGTTATGCAAATAAGAATATTCTCCAATTAAGGTAAAATTCCATGATGTGAGAAAGCATCATAGAAAAGAACAATATGAAATACAGGAAATGAGTCAGCAAACCAGAAGTAAAAAATGATGTGGCCAGGAAAAGACACAATTACCATAGCCACAATTGGAGAAAGTTTTTTTCTGTTCCATGGGGTATGATCTCAGTGAGTACAATCCCAGTGAACAGGGTATGTATATATTCATACCTTATGATGCATTAGAAAAAGAAAGAGGCCAGCAGTTAGGTATACAAAAGGGCATATTTTTTCTCATGGCTGGCCCTAGGCAAAATCGTAGACTATGATGGAATAATGGGCTTATGTTTCAGATCTGGGTACAAATTGTGATTCTGTTACCAGCTGGTCACATGACCTTAAATAAGGTTACTAAATCTAAGTCTCAGTTTCCCTCAGATGGTAGAACAAAGGACGTGGGCTAAACAAACTCAAAGGCTACTTCTTTTTTTTTTTTTTTTTTTTTTTTTTTTTTTTGCGGTTCGCGGGCCTCTCACTGCTGTGGCCTCTCCCGTTGCAGAGCACAGGCTCCGGACGCGCAGGCTCAGCGGCCATGGCTCACGGGCCCAGCCTCTCCGCGGCATGTGGGACCTTCCCAGACCGGGGCACAAACCCGTGTCCCCTGCGTCGGCAGGCGGACTCTCAACCACTGCGCCACCAGGGAAGCCCTCAAAGGCTACTTCTAACGCTAAAAGTGCATGTCTCAGATGGTTGGTTTATCTTGGTGTCCTCCTGGATCCTATTTCTGATCTATCGCTGAGCCAATGCTCCTGTTCCTTCTTCACAGTCTCCTTACAGTTCTCTTCCTTCTTATGAAACTTGTGTATAAGTCAGGGTTGCAGCCGGAAACATATGCCACTTTCAAACGAAGATAACCCAAGAAGATTTGGACTAGGAAAAAGGTCTAGGGAAGGTGTCAGAAGCCATAGTGCAGTTCCTTGGATGAGGGAGCAGTTATCCAGACCCAAAAGGAGAGAGGAGTAGAAATGACCCCTTTGAGAAAAGCTATGACTTTGGAATCAAGAGAATGATAACCAAAACGCATACTTCTTCCTTCTCATATCCTACTGAGGCTGCATATTGGATAAAGCCAATCGGACGTGAGAAGAAAGAAAGCTTGTTGATGTGGTTCACATAGATCAACCATACAGGGCACAGAACAAGGTACAGAGGGTAGAAGATAGATCTGGAGGACAAATGGAGGATGTCCACCAGACTCATTCTTAAGGAAGTTTCTGCTATTGATCCATCTATTATATTTCAGGGTAAATTATGCCAATGTGTTCATGCAGATACCTTTTTTCCTTTCTTAAAAATAGATAATGTATATACATAAAAACTAAAAGATGCAAACAACTTCAAAGAGAATAAAAACCTTCTTAGTAAAAAGTAAGTGTACCTCCCACTCTAATCCCCAAAGTCCAGCCTGGCCTCCTCTTCTGCCCCCATCACGTTTAATGCCTTTGTGAAAACTAGAAAAGCCTTCTGGGATGACATCCAGGGCAATGCAACCCCAGGTCAAGCACAGGACTTACTTATCTAACCCTGGCAGGATTTCACTTATGCACCTTGGCGAACAATTGTGTGCAGTACGCAACTTGCACATATGTTCATGGCTGTCCTGACAGAGTCCCGTGTCCCCTTCCTAAAAAGCAACCATGGCTAACTAGTATATTTTAATCCTTTAATTGTGGAATGCAAATTCATATTAAGAAGATTTGGGGAAAACAGGTGAATAAACAAGAAAAGAGGAGCAGACTTGATGTTTGAGCCTCCCGGTGGCATAGGCTGGCATCATCTGCTTCACCTGTAGAAGACCAACCTTGATTGTGATATTACTCGGTGCTTAGCCAACAAATATTTGTTGAAACATACAATGTGTCAAGCACTGATCTAGGATCTGGAGGTAAATCAATGAAAAAGGTCTCTACAAACACTGTTAACCAGGGAGATTTTAAGTGCTATGGAGAAATATAAAGTAGGATAAGTGGTTTGGGTGTGTGTGGGGAGGGGGAGGTGTAGAGAGGGAAGTGTAGTTATATGATCATGGAAGACATTATGGAAATTGTCTGCTGTGGACCTGAATGAGGTGAAGGACCAAGCCATATGGGTATTTGGGGAAAAGAGTGAAATACTGAAGTTCTGAGGTATATGCGTGCTGTCGTGTTTAATGAATAGTAAGGAGTATAAGGATTGAGTTGGGGATTGGTAGCTGGTTAGCTCAGAGGGATGTAGAATTACAGCCGTAGCCTTGTAGGCCCCAGTAAGAACTTCAGTTTTAATGGCAAGTGAGATGAAAAACGTGGGAAAATGACGTGATGTCATTTAGGTTTTTAAAGGACCATTCTGCTGCTGGGTTGAGAATAGAGAGGGGGCAGGATAGAATGAGATGGACAAGTTAGAAGACAACTGCAAATCCAAACTTCTTTTCAGGGTTTGGGCAAGGATGGTTTTGATGGAGGTGGTGGGAAAAGATTGTTTTGGGAGATATTGGGGGTTAAAGCGTCAGCCTTTGCTGCTGGATTGGATGCAAGGTGTGGGGGAAAGGAAGGAGGCAAGAATAACTAAGTTTTCGCCTGAGCAGCTAGAATATTAACTAAGTGGTTACAGTATAGTCTTAGTTTTGTTTCCTCAAAGTAATATGTTTAACTTTCAGGATAATTACGGCACCACACAACTTGTCAGCATACACACACGAAAAAATAATTCTTACTGAATTACTATATTTACCTCCCACTTCCTAAGCTGTGTTGAGGTCATTTATAATATTACAACAGAAATAAAGCCAAATAGTTGGAATGGAAATAAAAGAATGATTAAATAAAACTGGAAAGCGTAAAAACCTAGGAAATATTTCCTATTTTTGTCTCTCACTTGAAAGAACAAGCTAAATTACTTGAGTTATAGAACTTCGAATCAAGAAAGATCTTTCATTAGATTCTCCACCCACACTTTAATAGTTTTTCAAGCCCCACCTCACAAATCCAGAATTAACACAATTTGCTCAAGAAGGCCAACATCTGCCCAAAGGTTCGTCAGGGACAAACACTCCAGGGGGAGAGAGAAAGCTCATTCTCCAGATTTGGATCCTAAAAGAATGCTTAATTATCCATTTCCCGATTTTCAAAGCCTGCTCATCTTCTGTCAGTACCCTTTACCACTCAGCTGCTGTCTCACATTCCTAGGTAAAGCGCCCTCCCCTTGTCCCCCAAATCTTTCCTGATTTCTGGAAGGTTTAAGTTTTTCTCCCAACCCTTTCTCCCTCAAATGAATACCTTTCTGAGCTGAGGTTCTTCCCTGTTCTGTATGACCCCTTTCGTTTCCCAGGTACCCTGAGGCATATTCCTAATGTGGAACTGGAGGAGCCAACATACCTCTCTTCTCTTCTCCCTACTTAAAGGAACGTGTGAGAGTAATTTCCTTTGAGCCATTGCCCTGACACCTAATGTTCTCATAAGGAATAAACACACTGCCAGGTTCAACCAGACTTCCACACTCTTCAAAGGCATCCTCAAAGTTTAAAGTCATGAGCACTAAGGTTACTCACCTTTTCAAACAGTCCAATACAGGCTTCGTGTTTGGGCACTGAGCCAGACTGACATACTTTGCATTGAGTCCTTCATTCTTTTAATTAGGATTTGATGAAACCCTAGGATTTTTTTTTTCCTAGGAGAGGCTCAGAAAGCACTATATAATTTAATCTATCCTGTAAGATTTCAGGAACTAGAATTAGAGGAATGGAAATACTCTAGAATCCAGGATCTATGCCCAATTTACCATGGACGTGGTCTAAAAGTCAGGATCTAATGTGAGAGTTAAAAACACTTTAAATGAGGAAAACAAGTGAAGCCTTTTAGTCTGCCTGGGACATCAGAACCCCCTTAATGAGGAAAGCCAGTAAATCTTTCTGTTAAGATAGTGGGGAGAAGCAGAGTCCCCAGATCTGTTTCACTGAATTAATACCAGAACCAGAAGGGCCAAGAGAAGCAAGGCAGCCATACATTCCTGAAATAAAAGTCAGAAAATGGAAACACGATAATCTAATACCACCCTTCCCATATACAAACCAGTTTATATAAAATATATTTATGTAATATAAATATACCACTTTAATATACATTGTTCAAAGAGGAAAATAATAGATACTGTTTAAAAAGTCACAGGTTAAAACTATTAGATGACCTGTTTGTGGGAATAAGGAGACACCTAACATCCACCTCAGACTGAGCCACAGACACTGGCACGGGAATATCTCTGATAGGAGTCTCCAGAGCTATCCTCTGAAAACTATGTATCGTTTTGACAAAACTATGTATCTTTATGTCAAAAGATATTTTTATTGATTACTTATTACATTCCAGGAACTATGTGATTTCTTAGAGGTCATGGTAAGTTTAGGGAGTGCCCTTGCTTCCCTTAAGATACACATTCCTCATCCACAGTAGACTTTCCTTCCCCTAATTCTAAACCTCTGCTTATCCACATTGTTCTTTGGATGTTCAGAAGTAAGAACATTTGGTGATTGGTGAAGTTCAGAATATGTCATAATCTAATGAAAATTACTTTTAGGTACATTGCCTGGGGTTTGAGTCCTAATTTCATCTTGTAGTCTTATTTAGTAATGATTATAAAGTCCCTATTGCCTCCTAAGTAGTTAACTTGATTTAGATCTTGTTCCCATTCTGAAGCTTAGAATGGATTAGAAAAGTTGTCTGGGTTCCACGAAGATATCCCAGTATATTTGTAAAGGACTGGCTACAACCCCTCCTGAACAGATCTTATGCCTGGGAGACACCATTGGACTAAAAATCCTTCTAAGAACCCCCCAAATTGGGGGTGTAACAGACACCCCTCCTTGCTGCTCTCTGATGTTTGACCTGTTAAATGATGGCTCCTGAAGATTCCAATTGGTATAATTGGATTCATTCAAGGGCAGAAACTATACTTCATTTTTCTTTGTAACTCTATACCCCGCACAGGGCCTGACATACAGAAGGCACTCAGCCATGCTTTGGGAGAGAAGGGAGGAAGGGAGAAAAGGAGGGAATGACACGTATTATAGCTGATTCATTTTGCTGTACAGTAGAAACTAACACAACATTGTAAAGCAACTATACTCCAATAAAAATTAATAAAAAATAAAGATAAAAAAATAAACATAGGGCTTCCCTGGTGGCGCGGTGGTTGGGGGTCCACCTGCCGTTGCAGGGGACACGGGTTCGTGCCCCGGCCCGGGAAGATCCCACATGCCGCGGAGCGGCTGGGCCCGTGAGTCATGGCCGCTGAGCCTGCGCGTCCGGAGCCTGTGCTCCGCGGCGGGAGAGGCCACAGCAGTAAGAGGCCCGCTTACCGCAAAAATAAATAAATAAATAAACATAGAACTAGATCAAAGAATATGTTGTGAATAAATATTGTCCTGTGCTCTCTCTTCTGTTTTTAATCTCAAGATGATTTTTAAGCTTTTTACTATTTAACTTTTTATCCTTTTATATTTTTCCTCTAATAGGAATAAAATATGAGAACAAAGATTTCTCTTTTTCTTTTATTTTTCATGTATACTTCATGGCAGCAAGCACAAGGTTAGCAGAGTCTTTAAAATATTTATGATTTGATGATTTATTTGCAACCAATACTCTTCCATATTTATTTCAAATTTAAAGTAAAAGTTTAGTGCAAAATATTTCCTACATTCATCCATATCTAAAAGCTTTTTTTTTCTTTTTTACAACCATCTTCAGATTCTACAGAATCATGTCTACTGATATACTTTTTGTATTTTCTAACCATTTTTCGACATAGATTTCGTGTGGAACTTTATTATCTAAATTATTAACTAAAAAGTTCAAGTGTGTATTCAAATACAACATTCTAAAGAAGTTGCTGATGTTTCCTTCTAGGATCCATTATTACACTTTTATCTATTAGCAAAAGGATAAGTTGTTTTGACTAAGTTTTCTAATTAACAGTTTTTAAAGTATACACACACACGCCAAAGAGCCTACAGCTTTAGTCTAATCTCCAAAACTTATATACAGAATAGAATTGTTTTAATCTATTTATTATAAATTCAAGGAACAAGATTATTCTTGATTTCCTTGCTGTATGGTACTAGATGAAATCATTACTAATAATAAGTCAACAAGTTAATACTTCACCCCTGTTAACACACGGAGATCTAGATAACAGTCAAGATCAAACCAACAGAATTCCTTAAGTGTGGGGAGAGGCAGAGAGAAACAAACCAGGGTTTGTTGTAGGAAACAGTTTTTTAAAAATTGAAGTTTGCTTAAATTCTTAAGTTCAATAAATTGGCATGATTGATTTGAAGTTGCTGGATATTAAAAATCCTTTTTCAACACAGAGAGATTGTGTTCCTGAAACAAAGGCCAATAAGTATTTCCTGAGTGTTTACTACCTACATGACCCTATTGGGTGCTGTACAAAGAACTATACAATATGATACATTATTACCCACATGAAGCTTATAATCATGTTAGAAAGGAAAATATATTCATGTAAGAAAAATGCAAAACCAGTTAGTATTCTGCAAATTAGTCCATATTTCTCATGTTCTTATTTTTTTTCAAAATTCTTAAGAAGCAACATATGACTTCTAGAAAAGGTGATAATGTAAACAATGTTTAAGATTTGGCAGAAACAATAGGCCTAAATAAATATTTAATCTGAAAAGCTCAAGCAATTGTTAAAAACACATTTTATACGCAAAACAAACAATGGAAATTGTATGTATTAAAATCCAGTTGGTTAGAAAAGCAACAGAAGAAACCGAACAAAAGAAAGTTCAATATAATAGTTATGGGGGAAAGCAGCTTTGGTGCAAAAACAGGTGCCCAGAACCAGGAGGGTTTCAATCAGAAAGATTCCTTTCTCTCTGGACCCTGCAGACTATGGAAACCTCATGGTTGCAGGCTTAATCATTTCTTCACATAACATGGAAGTCCAAGCCAGCTTGAAATTCCAGCTAAAGCATAGGTCCTTAGGTATCAAATGGGGGTTCACATAAAGAAGTTTTTTCGCACTTAAGGAGAGACTGAACTACTATGCAACCAGAAAGGCTAATGGGCCAAAAGTGCCCCCAGAGTACACCATTCACTATGTGTGCAATAATTCCTGTAGTAAGGTAGTAACAAGGATGGATATCTGCCTCACAGATTACTCATCCAGAAAACCTATTTTTAAAAAACGGAAATAAAAAACAGCACATCAAAAAAGTACTATAGAGCATATTTCCTTATAAAAATCTTATAAGTAAAAAGAGATGCCTTTTTATTTTGTTTTTCTTTTTTTTTTTTTTTTGCGGTATGCGGGCCTCTCACTGTTGTGGCCTCTCCCGTTGCGGAGCACAGGCTCCGGACGCGCAGGCTCAGTGGCCATGGCTCACGGGCCCAGCCGCTCCGCGGCATGTGGGATCTTCCCGGACCAGGGCATGAACCCGTGTCGCCTGCTCTCAACCACTGCGCCACCAGGGAAGCCCCAAGAGATGCCTTTTTTTATTAGTCAGGTCACTGTCACCTTCAGGAAACAATCACATTTGGGAGTTGAGTGTAGAACACCTTGTGTTTGGGACAGACAGGGGAAAATGGAGGGCAGATAATTATCAAGTGTGAAGCATTTACCTCCTGTCAGAATACCAGAGATGCTGGAAAATGCTTGCTTATTAAATAAACAAATAAAATGAAGATGAGGGCTTGATATAACTCAATTTAGGAAACACTACAGAAAAACATAAAAATCAACAAATATATTATTGCCATTAAAGAACAAATGATTTAAAGCTAAGAAATTTGTTTTGGACTTCAATCCATGAGCAATGGAGAGTCCATTAGCCTTTCTTACGGGTACAGGAAAGGCTGAGAAATGAGGCCAATTGGAGAACATGAATAAAACTCGTTTCAGAAAGATTTATCTGTCAATGTTTCATAACTCAAATCAAAGGAATAAAAATCCAGAACCCAGTAAGCCAATTAAGAAACTACTACAACAACCCAGATAGGATGTTAATAGGGGGTACAAATATATATTAAAAAAAAACAAACAGAAGTTTTGTGCGCAGGGAAAGAAACTCTTCTTTTGTAAGATATGTAATAGTTCTGTTTTAGTAACACTGAGTTTGAGGTACAGGAGAGACCCCATATGAAGATATAATTTATACTGAGAAATCAAAATTTGGGGTCTGTAACTCTGGATAGCAGGGATGGCTGGAGGTAGATTTGTGTCACCTACACAGAGGTGGTGAGCCATAAAGAGGAAGTCTCCTCAGAAGAAGACAAAGAGGAACAGGGGCTCCAGACTGATACCTGCATTAGGGGAATGGAGGAAGGAGGAGAGTTTTAAAAGAAGGAAAAGAACAGCTTGATAAATAGGAATGGAAGCAGGACAGATGCCAACGGAGGAGGAAATTCCAGCCGTTGTGGAAAGAGGCAGAGAGGGCAAAGAGAATGAGATCTGCCAAAAATCTATGACGGTAGTGGTGAAAGCAGGAGCACAAGGTGCTAAATAATAATGATTGTGAAGAATGGAAGAGTAAATTAGTAGAGAAGCTGAATAGTGAAAACCACAAGAAACTTAGGAGATCAACATCTAAAATCCAGATGAGCCATATAGGTGGCTGCCAAATTAACCTGCTTAAAATGCAACTTTGCACACCATTTTCCACGATCAAAGAAAAGCAAACCATAACTCTTCACCACTCGTAGGATTCAGTCTGTATCTCCTTATTCCAGCATCCAAGACCCTTCACAATTGGATCTCATCTGTTTCTTCTCTTCCACACTCACATATCTTCTGCTCCAGACTGGTCACTGTTGCCAGCTTCACTGACACAATTGTGGTCTCAGCACCATTGCCATTCAACTTCTCTTACTCCTCGTTCTCTTTCTTAAGCCTAATATTTAATAACTCTCCTTTCCTCCATATAATGTTTGCCCAGGAAGCCATTTTTTCTTGCACTGGCTCTGGGAAGACCACTTATAGTATCTTTTATGTGGTACCTAATATTACTAGGGAGTGCTGGTAGTACTAACATCTGTCTGCTCTCCTTGTCCCGTAATTCACCTATCCCCAATCAATTCATTTATCGATTGCTGGCTTCTATACCCAGACTTCAGAATTTTGCTGAATAAAGTTGCATAATTTGTTCATTTTAATATGTTCTACCAAGGCAGTGCCCTCAATGCACTCATATCAGGCCTTTGTACATTTCCCTTAACTCAGCCCCATTCTTTCCAACTTCTTTAAATTATCAACAGGTTCTTCAATGCCACCCTTCCCTCCTTCATCCCCCTCCCCAGCTTTTTGGCTTAATCAATCAGCACAAATGAGTTCCTTGGGTGGGAATTCCCTCAACTTTCCCTCCTGCCCCCAGGTATAAACCTGTCCATATCTATCCCTGTCCTTAAGGCTTTTCCTAAAGGAAGAACTTTCTTTTCTCCTTATAACTTCTATGTTCCGGGTCTTAGGTTCTCCCACCTTTACCAATTATCCTTTCTTGACCAACTCTCCATCCTTCTGAAACTTTCTCTATTCCACTGAAAGCAAGTTTCTTAGAAGAATAATCTTTACTCTCTCTCTCTTTACTTTCTCTCCTTCATGCAGTCCTCAATTCATTGTAATCTGGCTTCTATCCCACCATCCTTTGTATCCCTTCTCATCAGGGTCACCAGCCACCTTATAATAATCAAATCCAGCAACCATGTTGATGTCTCTGTGACATTTTGTAACAGGTGACCACATCTTTACTCCTCTGTGAAAGGCCCCTGTAATGCTACAGCATGACTTTTTCTTGCATCCTCTCCTATCTCTAGTGTTACTCTTTCATTTGTGCTTTTTCTTAGCCTCCTTTTTGGGCTATCCCATCCATGCCAATCCCTTAACTCAGTGGTCTTCAATCTTGGCTGACCATTAGAATCACCTAGACAGTATTTAAAAAATACTAATGCATGAGACACACCTTCAGAGACTCTAGTTCAATGAGACTGGGAGGGAACCCAGGCAGCATTCTTTTTCAAGCTCCCCAAATGATGCTAGTGTGTATCTGTGGTCAAAAACCACTGCCTTAACTCATGCTTCCCAACTTTGTCTCTTCAGAGGAATCACCTGGGGCAATTGTGAAACATAAATGTACCTAGATCCTGCCTCCCTGAAATTCTAGTTGAATAGGCCAAAACTCAGAATGCGGAAAGTAACCAGAGGCTCTCCCTTCCACTCACACCTATTGGGCAACACTTATAGCTATAATTTTTGGGGGCATTTGCTATGTGTTCGATAACTCACACTTATTTTCAAGCTTAGGGCTTTCTCACAGAGCACTTTCCATACATAAGTTACTCATTAGTGTCTCCTTTACTTTTTTTTTTTTGGCCACATTGCGTGGCTTGCAGGATTTTTCTGTGAGCAAGGATCGAACCCCAGCAGTGGAAGCACAGAGTCCTAACCACTGGACCACCAGGGAGTTCCCCCTGTGTCTCCTTTACTTGACTGTGAGTTCCTGCAGGACAGAGATTCTGTTTTATTTTTATGTGAATTTTATATGAACTAGCAAGTTTTCCAGTACATATTAGCAAATTAATATTTTTGTAAAATAATGAATGAACAATTAAATTATTTTCATATGCATAATCTGTTCCTAACACAAAATATAGATGGTGTTCTAAGCCTTTTTGTATTCTTGTCACTTATACACATTTGGCCAGCATTCATGACGATGCATGAAAACTTTCTGCAATTGGTATTTTTACCTATAAAATCCTTCTGTATTATTATGTGATTCTTTTTTGTTGTTGTTATTTTTATTTTTTTTTTCCCAGTTTCTTCTCTCTTGCTACTGATTCCCACTTGGCCAAATGACTTATACATATTACAGTGTATTTTTGGAATCCCCTTGTGGGAGGTATAAAGCACATGAATTATGGAGTCAAACAGACTTGGACTTCTGTCTCTTCTCTTCTCATTTGCATAATGGGGATAAGACATACTTGTGATTATTAAAAATAAGAGAAGCTCTGGCCAGAAATGTTATATTTTTTCTTGGAGTGTCAGCTCTTATGAGAAAAACCATGCAACTTATATAAAACCAAGGGATAGTCTTTCTTTAGCTTTCTCATTGGCTCCACCTCCTATTACATGTGACTATATTTCACTAATCCTTATGTGTTTCACCACAGTCTCAGAAAATGTTGGGTCTCCTCCAATTCACACCTAACAAGCCCACATGTGTCTTTAATCACATTGGCCCCTTCTAGAATGTGCTACGTCCTTTTTCTGCCTGGAAAACTCTGATTGGTCCCTTGAAACCCTCCTGATGCAGAGTTAGTCATTTCTTCCTGTGTATTACCTCTATCTGGACACAGGCTTTTTCATATTTGCACTTGTCGTAATGGACTGTAATTTTGGTTTACAAAGTCCATCCAGTAGATTTTGAACTCCTCTAGGGCAAAGATCAAGTTTTATTAATCTTTTTTATCCCAGGGTTGAGTGCGGTGCTGGAGTATGAACATGATATTTGTGGAGCTGAATTGCTCCTGGAACCAGACTTTTACTCCACATTTACCCTCGAATCTTCCAAAACTCCAGATCCTCACCATCATTCAACTTTAACTTTGGAGTCAGAGAGCTGTAAGTTCAAATCCTTACCGACCCTTGTTCTGGTTTTGTTTTTTTTTGAACTTGTTTTTTTGTCGTCGTGGTTGTTTTGTTTAACCGTGAAATGGAGATTATTAGACCTACTGACAGTGTTGCTTATAAAATTAAATTAAATAATAGATATAAATAGCTTAACACAATAAATGCCCAAAACATGTATTTAGTAATTGCTGATAATGTGGTGGTTATCATAATATGGTGCAGTTTTGGTTTTGTTTTTGGTGGTTTTTTTGGACCATTCACTACAGGGTTCTATCAGTAAATTTTTGTACTGAAAATGCAGCTCTCTGTTAAGTAGTCAGGCATGCTGAGTAAATTTAAAACTTTCTTGTTTGGCATTTCTATCACAAACTGTTAAATCCCTCTTCTCACCTTTCATGCTTCCTTGGATATTTCCTGAAATGATGAGAGAGTTGTGTAATCCTTTCTGTAGATAACAAAGTCAAGTTTGGGGACTAATCACATCATGCCCTACATTCCTGTTTACTTTAGTCACTCCAGGAACCACGAGTCCTCTTTCATTACTTGACCTCTCATCCCCATATCAATTTTAATATCCCCTAATCTGGAGCAGTCTTTCACTCCTTCCTTCTCCCTTAAATCCTTCCAGTGTACTCTCTGGAATTCCTGATACTTCATCAATTTAATCCCCGGGAATCTCAAATTCTTCTTTAAATGTTTCCTTCACTTTCCTGCTCTAACAAAAACTTCTTTGCCCTGTGGATACTGCATACCCTGTAGCCTCCAAAAAGGTGATTTTTTTTTTCCTCTTATTTCCCGTAAATCTTGAGGGTGGAGTAGATATTCTCCTTTGTTTCTTCTTGGTAGTTCCAAACCAGTACTACCTCCTTCCTTTAAAAAAAAAATCCCTGCTCCTTTGTAGTTCATGCCATATGGCAACCTCCTATCATAGGCCCCCTCCCTTGTTCCAGTCATGTACAGACACTAAGATCAGCCCTTCTCATTCAATGAAAATTTAGCAAGTAGCTCACTGACTCCCCACCACTTCTTCAATCATCCTTGGCAATTTTGACACCTTTGTAACTCACATTGCAGAGAATCCTTCAATATTCTGGTTCTCAGTGTCTTGACCTCCTCATGTCCAATGGTCTTGCCCTCATTTCCCGCTACCACCTGCTTCCAGGTCATATCCTAGATCCTGTTGTTGTCATCAACTGCAGATCTCAACAACCTCCATTTGAAATGCCCCACTTTGTGATTACTTCTTTCTCTTTATTTTCAGTTAATCCCTTTCATACACCATTCAAAGATTCTGCACTTTCATGGGAAGATGGATTCTCTCAACTTTTGCTGGTCTTTCATCCTTTTCACATCCTCACGTCCCTCCTTACTCAGTATAAAAGGATCACTCCTCACACAATCCCTTAAAAACATTGCTCCCTCTCTTCCTTCATTGTATAGTAGCCTGAAAAAACGCCACTGTGGTTGAATCCCAACTTTTGTGTGTTCTGTGCTTGACTCTGAGAAGCTGGACATGACTTGACATATGAAAACATATGGCTGTGTTGACCTGTCTGACTTAAAATGTATGATCACTACTTACAGTGGGCCCATGATGTTCTTAGCGATCCTATTACACGTCTCAATTCAATTTACCTCCCCAGTCTCCAAAATGACTATTCCATCACTTACGCTTTCTTGTCAGAATCTCTAACACACTCTCTGTCTTCTTTAATTTCCTACTTCATATTTTACTGCTGAAGTAGAGCAATCAGAAAAGAATATCCACATATTCCTACCCCCAGTGTATACTTCACTATATCTCTACCAGGTACTTTGCTTTCCTTCCTGTTGCCATGGATGTACTCATACCTAAAGTCAACCCATCACCTCACACTGGTTAGGAATAGCTATAATAAAAAAGATAAGAAATAACAAGTGTTGGAGAGGACGTGGAACAGTCATACAGTTGGTGGAAATGTAAATTTACATTTACATTGGTACAAATGGTACAGCCGTTATGGAAAACAGTATGGAGATTCCTCAAAATATTAAAACTAGAACTACCATATGATCCAGCAATCCCACTGCTGGGTATATATCCAAAGAAAATGAAATGTGTTGTCTCAAAGAGATATCTACATTCCCATGTTCATGCTGTATTATTCACAATAGCCAAGATATGGCACTACGTGTCTGTCCACAGATAAATGGATAAAGGCAATATAATTTTACACACACACACACATACACACACAGAGGAATGTTATTCAACCCTAAAATGAAAGGAAATCTCACCATTTGTGACAACATGGATGAACCTAGAGGACATCATGTTAAGCGAAATAAGTCAGGCACAGAAAGAAAAATACTGCAAGATCTCACTTATATGTAGAATCTAAAATAGTTGAACTCATAGAAGCACAGAGTAGAATGGTAGTTGCCAGGAGTTGAGGAAAATGGGAGGATGCTGGACAAAGAGTCCTAAGTTTCGGTTATGCAAACTGAGTAAATTCTGGAGATTTAATATACAGTATGGTGACTATAGTTAACAATGCGGTACTGTATATATGAAATTTGCTAAGGCGGTGGATTTTAGTGTTCTCACCAACACACACACACACAAAACTGTAGCTATATGAGATGGTAGATATGTTAACTAGCTTGATTCCTAGTGATCATCTCACAACGTATACTACAACAAAACATCGAGTTGTAGACCTTAATACATACAATTTCTGTTTATCAATTATAACCCAATAAAACTGAAAATAGAGTCAACTCTTCCATACAAACTTTCCAGGGTCTATCCCCTGGAACGCATTCCCACTCACCTTACTCAAGGGCTTTGTTTCTATAACTGTCCCCAACGTCTCCTGAACCATTACTTATGCCTTATCTACTAGGATAATCAATACACAAGCATGCCATAAACTCCCACCTTAAAGCAAACAGATCAAAGCAAACTTTCTTTGATTTTACAACCCTATTTCACATTCCCATCCTCTATTTCTCCTTTCACTTTTTCTTTTCTGCCCTCTTTTACACAAAACTGATAGAATTTTTGTCCATACTAATGTCTCCACTTCCTTCACTCTTCTGAAAGCACTCCAATCAGTCTTTTGACCCCCAACTCCATGGAAACTGCTCTTGTCAAACATTGTCTCCACTTTGCCTAATCCAATGAACAAACTTACTTGCCCTCATAGCAGCATTTAACATAGATGACCACCACCTCCTTCCTGAAACATTTTGTATTCTCAGCTTCCAAAATATCTATTCCCATCTCAATATCCTCCCAACTTTTGGATTTTTCCTGTTAATGTATTCTCAGCACAGCAGCCAAATTGATTTAGTTAAAACACAGATGAAATTATTTCAGTGTTCTGCTCAACAAAACTCCATGGCATCCTATATCCCTCAGGGAAAAAGAAAAGCCCTTCCAGTGGTTTCTAAAGCTCTACCTTGACATGATTATTGCCAACTGAGTCACACTTCCCTCTTTGGTCACTCTGGTCCAGCCATATAGACTACCTGTTCTCCTGAATATGCCAGGCACGCTCTTGCCTCAGGGGCTTTGTACTTGCTGGTCTCTCTGCCTGAAAAGGCACTCTTCTGAATATCAGAGTGGCTGGCCCCCTGCTTCATTCAATTCTCTTTCCAAATGTCACCTTGTCAGGCGACAAGGTGACAAGCTATTCTTAAAAATAGCTACACCCTTTCCCTCCTTGGTAGTTACTATCTAATCCATTAACCTGCTTTTTCTTTCTTCATAGCTCTTAATACCACCTGATTCATAGCATATTATTTATTTATTTGTTGTTTCTCTTCTCCGCATTAAGCTAAAACTCCCTGAGAACAAAAGCAGTATTTGTTTCCTTTTCCTTTTCACTGCTATATCACCAGCAGCTAGTGGTTTTACTGCACAATAAATATTTGTTGAATGCCTAAATAAAACCTTTCTTTTCAGTGTCTGCATTCCTGTGATCAGCATCTGCATGTGCTTTCCTAAAACCATTAAACATCTTTATCCACAACTTAAACCAAATCCCTAACATAGTAAATTGAGAATTTAGACAAAGAGGTTGGCCATAATCCTCTGTTAAGTGTCTTTCCTCTGTCCTAGCTCTAAATTTATTGACTCACTCTTAAAACTCTCTCCATTTCCCACAAAATACAAGGTGGTTGAAATCAATAAAAATAAGAATGCTTAGAGCAGGAAAGAAGAAAAAAGAGATAATAAAAGGAGAAAACATTTTAAAGGAACTCATAAACATCTTAGAACTGTATTTGGGAAACAAAGATCACGCAGAAGGATTTGGAAGAAAACACCCCCACGGAGTGTGTCTTCTCTTCCTCCCCTATCTCTGTAGTAGATACTAATGTAATTCTTGCTTAGGCTGGACTGTGCTCTGTCATGCAGAACAAAGGAGAAGCCTTTTGGCCTCAGCTTCTAGTTATCTGAGCCCAGATGAAGACAAATGGGATAGGCCCAAAGCAAAACTGTCAAGTGGAAAAACTTGGCTGGTATCTAGAAATTCCCTTTTCTCTGCTCCCTCCCAACTTGTATATACCTTATACCTTATCCCTTATACCCTATCCCCCCTTCACCTTCAGTGCTCAGTACCCTCCAGCTTCTAAAATCTTCCCTCTATCAAAAAATAAAAAGGACATCTTACAATATTTACATTTGGAACCTGCTTGTAATTTCACTTTTAATTGCATATAAATTGTAAAGACAATGCAGATTTTGAATTTTCCTAATAACTAATCTGATATTCCACTGAATGGTAAGGAGAAATATTAGACTTATCTAGTCCGGGAAGCTCAGGCCAACCCACACTAGCTTCAATATTAGTATTTTCATGAAAAATTCTTAGTGTCTCTAGGTAAAATTCCCAGTCTCATGTTTCCCCTCTCTTGACATTTAGATGTGTGTGACCCCATGGCAGAAGGGGAGATGGGCTGCCCCATATTTTCTGAGTCTGGAATGGAGGAACTTCTGGACTTCCTGTGTAGGAAATGGAGAGGCAGAGGTGCTTCTCTCTCTCTCTGTGTCTCCTGACTCCATGTGAGCTCCCCAGCTCCTGGCCATGCTGAACATGAGAATTCTCTAGACATTGGCAGCTTCCCCTCTATACACCCAGGGAAGCACGCCACTGATATGGTGATGCCAGGACCCCCCACCTGTCTAGATGTTTCTGTGGCCCACAACATTGAAAATGTGAGCCCCAAAGTGGAGGGGAATCAAGGAGTCTGGCGTCTTCTTCCTTCCTTCCTTCCTCATTCCCAGAGGCTGGAGTCCTCATCCTATTAGACACTATGCTCCTTTAATAATAAATAATCTTTGTCACAGCTTTTGCTATTCTGAAGTGGAAATCATAGATAATATAACTCTCCTCACAGAACTAAAATCAATATCATATTCCAACTGTAATAAAGAGAGAAAAAGCAAAAGTAATTTTTCTTTATATATTTTAAAATATAAACAAATGCTTGGTCATAACTACAAGGAAAGACATACTGAATTGGTCTGGTGGTTAAGTCTATATGTGGAAATCACCTGAATGTGACTGTTATAATTTCTCTACTGAGAAATTATATTTCTCTACTGGACTAAAACTCCATGAATACTTTGGTGGATGATATTCCAAAATAGTGACCAAATCTCAGTAAACTTGCAAAGGAAACAAAGTATGATTTTCCTACAGCTCATACTGTAGCACACTTATGGAAAATTTCATGTATGTAAATTGGGTGAAAAATATTCCTGTTTTTAGGTCAGTTAGAGTCAGGTTCTAGGCTCAGATTACTTTAAACACATTTTCTGTGTGTCCATGGCTTAGGATATTACTTTATTTCAGTGAACCAGGCCACTCATTCTAACTGTCTAGAATCCCTGGTCTCTCTTCATTAAAAACATGGCCTCCGAGCGTTGTTTGACAACAATAACAAAGAGCCCCACCATTTTCCAAAATGCCTCCTAAGGGGTAATTGTCCACCTCTTCTTCTACTTTTCTGCATCATTTTCTCCTTCTTCGTTATAGGAGCAAGGCTCACGGTGCAGTGGTCATTGCAAAGGCAATATCTGCTACAGGCGTGGAATCTGAGTTTCCAGGTGTGGCTCTTGATCTGGGAGCCCATTAGATACCTGCAGTTAGGAGGATTAAAATATGTTGGTTTAATAGCCCCCAAATGTAGTTTCCATTACACGTTGAACCCCTTCCCTATCGTTAGATTACCCAGATATTAGCACCCTAAACTGTTTTATTCTGATACGTTAATTTGATGTTTTACAAATTACAAAAGCAATACATGACTTAATAGTAAACAAGTTAAATGATATGAAGATGACTACAAAAATCATTTCTCTCTTCTCTCATTTAATATCCTCTCCTATATAAGAAGACACACATCCACTCATATACCTACCCCCATACATACTCATTCACACATATACGCATGTACACACACAGGGCTTTGATCTTTTTATTTAAATCAAAACACCACCATATTGTACACATTGTCCTGGGTGTCCTTTTCTCAGTGAACAATATATTATGGTCCCCCCCAAAATCTGTAGAAATTAACTTTTGTAATAAATAATATATAAAAGCAAAAAGTGTACTTCACATGCACTCACATATAAAATTATCTATAAATAGGATTATATCACACTACTTTCCAAGGAACTATTTATCTTCCACTCCACTCTCCTCTTCTCTTCATCTCTAACTGTACACTGTTCCATCCTCCTCTAACTTGCATGCTGCCCCCTAGCCCCACTTATTTCTTTTTCTCCATCCTTAATACCCATTATTCCCAGAGGGAATCCCTAATTTCAGTTATACAAGTTGTTTTGCTTTTTATCTCCCCCCAGATCGTTTTCCTCATGATTTTAATTTCTTGTGGGTTTTGTTCTGTGCTTTATGATATTTCTTCCCCTTGGTCTTCAGGGTCACACATTTATATCTCTATACTCTTCACATCATCCACTGATACATATTTTGGTTTGCCAATCATCTTTTCAAAGTAGAAAGCCTTTGTTGTACTGTATTAAGCCTCCTTAAATCATGCTATTGTATGTTTTATCATTGGTCAAGTTGTTATTTGTCCTTTCTATCATGGTTTTCCCATTAAATTTCATCAGGACACCTGTCCTCAGTTTTTCTTACTCTTCTTGTCCAGGGAAACTGGATCCCCATAGGTGTTTTGTTATTTTCATGTGTATGCTCATGTGTATGCTCAGGCAAGGTTTGGAGAACTTTTGTAGGTCCTATAATTAAAATAAGTTAGTATGGAAGGACATTTAAGTTCCATAGAATGTCTAACAATTATTGACGGTTTTTGTTGAGCCTAACACTGCATAGTATCATCTTATTTAATCATCACAACAGCCCTATGAGTTAGATACTATTATGACTTCTCATTAATAAAAATAATAATAAGCACTGTCCAATTAATTTTCAGTGGCATTTCATTCTTCATTATAAACATTTAAGAGTGTACTTTTTCTTCCCTACAATTTCAAGCAGACACTCATTGATTAATTTTGCTTGACTACTTATAATATGAATGCTACAATTTACTCTCTACACTTATTTCTTCAACTGACTGTTTTATACCTTTCTGATTTTATGGTTTATAGTTATTTATTCTCACCTCCTACATTTCATCACAGTCCCAGAGACAGAGAGTAACTTTGATGCTTTTGATGGAAAAAGATTAGCTGAGTTGATCTTTTTTTTTAACTCCCTCTTAATACATAGGAAGGCACAAAATGTTGGCTATCCAAGATAAAGTCACTCCAAAGCAGAGGTCATCAGCCTCCTTGTAACTGAAGTTGGAAAATCTCTAATGCAGGATTTAACGTTTTCATATTCCCTAAGTTTATCCTAAAGTGTTACTACTCCTGTTCTGTAGTTCACCTTATCTCCATTTTCTATGTTGATGTTTGGTTCTTTCTCTAATTATTGCCAAGGGAAACCATTAGAAAGCCAGGGTTATGTTAAGACCTAAATAGGACTAAATATCAAAAAGTTAAATGGAAGTAAATTAGTGTATAGTAGAATTTCATGCCAATAAAATGAGATATTTGTGAGAGATTACTGTATTTCTCAGTCACTTGGGAAAAAGTCCAGGTATACTAGATTCCTTCTGTTTTTGTCTGACCAGCATCTACTTCCCCTTCTTCTAGTACCAGAAACAACACCTCTTCTGCTTCAGCATCATGGGGTTTGAATGGGACTGACTCGAGTCCTTAGCCTCAGGAATGGATGGTTGCCCTTTAAAGTGAAATTTGGCCAAATTGTGGCCTAGGGGCAATAGTGGAGTGCAGTTGATCTATTAAAATGAAATTGACAGACTCGAGTGGTCCTTCAGAGCACTTCATCCCCTGGCCTTGGTAATTACTCAGGGATAAAAAGGAGCTAATGGTAGCCATTCCAGGAACTTTGGCCAAAGTGACAAGGACAGAGGCACTTTTATTCTTATGATGTTATTAAGCTAAATTTGGAATATTTACCATCTTTGACACCGTTTGAATATTACCTGCATAAGAATTAAAAAAACACAGAGGAAAAAAAAAAAAAAAGAAAGAAAACACAGAGGAAAGAAAGTCGAGAGCTGAAATGAATCAACTTTCTGACAACATTGTTAGATCATTGCGATCCAGGCATACCTCCAAGCAAACACCCCTCAAATTTACATTTACAAGAATCAATACATTTATCTGGTGTCTAAGCTCTTTTGAATTTCTGTTGTTTACAGCCAAGAGTCCTAAATTGCCAAGTAAGGCAATAATTCTGTAAGCTACAGTTCAGGTTACATATTCCCTACCTTAAATTCTTGTAAATTTGAGTTGGGTAGAGAATTTGGGGATGTGAAATAAACATCATCTTCTAGCTGTGGTTTATAAGCTGGTATTATTACATGCTTCCAAAATAAATGAAAGAAACTAGGTAAACTACTGTGAAAATCTTTGAACATGAAAAAGTAGTGCTTTATTAGCATTAAAAGGAACTTTGGAATCTATGTAGTCAGCATAATGCATTATGGTTGCTAGACCACTCAAGTCTGGCAATTTCATTTTAATAGATCAATTCTGCCCCACTATTGCTCCTAGGCTACAACTTGGCCAAATTTCACTTTAAAGGGCATATTATGGCAAAGATCCAAACCCTTTCACAGCAAAAGCTGAATGCTAATGGAATTGTTGTGATTTAAAACTGTGAAACGCAATCTATTTTTCAATGGAGGAGAAAAAACATAACCACAAGTATTTCCAATGTCTTAACTCAACCTTGAAGGATATTTTTGCATTTTTATTCATTATTTAATGATGAGAGATACTGTAAAAAGAGTTTCGGGTAATGTCAGAGCTTCTGATTAGAAGACCTAGTAGTCTTCTAGCTAGGAGATTTTGGCAATGCCACCTACTAGCTGGGCGACCTAGACCAAGTTACTTAATAACTTGTACCACCAGTACTAAATTGTAGCATAGATATTAAATGAGAAGATACTTGTAAAATATTTTTCTGAGTCTGGCTTATGGAGAATGTTCAATAAATGGCTATTGTTGCTATTATTATTATTGGTAGTAACACTAGGAAAAATAGTATTACTACTAGTAGAGTATTAACTTTCAATTTTGGTTTTAGTGATTGGAAATTTTTACATGCATTATATTTTTTCCTTCCTTCCTTCCTTCCTACCCTTCTTTCTTCTTTCCTATCTTCCTTTTCTATTCTTTTATTTCCTTTTTATTTTTCTTCCTTCCTTTATTATAATTTGAAAATATCAGAAGAAACTTCTCTAGGAGAAACCTTAGGTATGTAAAATAAAGGTGGCCCTTATTTCACAAAGAACAAAGACAAGACAACTTCTAAATGCCAAAGGATTTTTCAGAAATATAATTATGTAAAATAACTCACAAATCTAAGAATCTATACTTCACAACTCAAAGTCTTTGATTCATAGACTGCAAAGACTTCAAATTTTCATAAGAAAATTTGTTTCTAAAATATACCTTAAATTTGGGAAATAAAGGTAGAGAAGTTGCTTCCTAGTGTAAAAAAGGATAATAATATTTCCTGATTAGAAAACAAAGATTCGGGATTGGGTAATAAAGAAATTCAATCTCTAAGTTTATCTCTAACTTTCATTGCATATTTATTGGCTATTATAACTATAAAAAATATATTATAGCATCATCCAACAAAAATAACACTGGAAAAACCTTACAGTTCTCATAAAACCAACACAAGGTAGCAACAGAGGAGAGGTAAGGATTGTTCTGGTTGTGTAAAGAGGCAATGGTAAAAGGGCAAGGTTAGAAGAAGGGAGACAATTATTGAGAAATTTCTTGGGGTCATTTACATATTTATAAGACAATGATGAAAGCTTGGACCAGGAGAATAGCAGTGAAGAGTATGAAAAGTGGTTGGATTTTGGATATGGTTTGGGTGTGAGGTGATAGAACTCACTGATGGATTAGCTATGAGGAATGAAGTAGAAGGGGAAGTAGAGGACAACTCCAAGGTTTAGGGGGCTGAGTGACTGGAAGTACTATGATGTCATTTATTGAAATGGGGAAAGTTTATGTTGCAAGTTAAGTAGATAGTTGCCAAGCAGGCTGGAGAAGAATGGTATTCCAAACGAAGGTAACATCAACATCATTTACCAAGGCATAAAGGCTTTAACGAGCCTGGCATATGCATGGAAAGACAACATATTTGAAATGGAGGACATGAAGAGTACTGGGTGAGGACAGGGCAGGTTGATAAACAGGGCTAAAGATGTTACAAAGGGTTAGATTACTCTGATTGGACTTGCTCCTTTAGGTTGGAGAGGGATTATGAGCCATGTAGGGGTTTAAAGCAACTAGTCTTCTATAAAATAAATCAAAGAATTCAGAAATAAAGAAGCTACAGCAAAAGGAATTGTTTATGCATATTGAATTAATCTAAATATATATCTCCATATTTTAAAAAGCAATAAAATTGAGGTTACAGAATAGAATTTAAATATTATACAAATATGATAAATAAAAAATAATATAACCAACAAGAATCAGACTAAGGGAATACGAAGGGCAAGAATGAATAACAATATCTAATACTTGCAGAGGGCTTATTCATTTTTCTTAAGTGTTCTATGACTCAGTCCTCACAAAGCTCTTTTGAGGTATCTGCTATTACGCTTGCTGAAATACAGTTGAGAAAACTGAGGTATGCAGAGCTTAAGAAATATGCCCAAATGTATATAGCTATTGCGTGATAGAGACAGGATTTAAATGTAGCATTTTTATTTCAGATTCCATAGCTTTTAACCGTTATTTAAAAGGCTAGTCTCTGAAGAGCATGGGGGGAATCTTTCATAACAGGAAGTCAGTTTATCTTGAGTGAAACTAAAGCATCGGTTTAAATAGGCTCCTTCTTAAGATTTTCTATAAAGAAGGCATGTTTATCATAAGTTCAGTAACTACTACAGTTTTAATCTGATTTCATTTTTTTCTATTAAATTCCTTCCAAGTACAGTTAAATCAAACACATTTTATTTAAATATTCCATTATTATCGAATTATATTGACAAATCCCCTTTCCTCTCAACATATCTCTTTTCTGTATATATTCTTAAGGGATACCTGGAATTAGGTTTACAAAGTGGTAACAGTGGTTATATTTGTGTTCTGGTGTTTCAAATGATTTGTCACTATTTTTCTTTATATTTTCTTTATTGATTGATTTTAAATTATGGAATTTGCATTATTTCAATAAGTTATAAATCACTATTATTTAAAGAAAAAAAGGTGGAATGTGGATGAGGATGAGAAGAGCATACCATTGATGAGACTCATTTGTTCTGTGCTTACAATTGTTTAAAAAGGAAAACACTTTTCATCTCCAACAAGTACAGATCTCTTCTCTAGGTTACAAGTATTAATTCCATATATAAAAATACTGACTGTCTTCTTTTAGCTACAATAATTGAGAGAATTTAAATACTTCATCATTCACTAGGGCAACACATATATATTGGGACAACAATGGAAAACACTTTATACAAACAGTGAGCCAGGAAATGAATTTGCTATAATCTTGAGGCTATTGAATTATTTAACAAAGTAGAGGTAAGTTCCTTAAAAGTTCAATCATTTGTATAATGAAGAGGAAAGAAGACTGTTTTTACTGAGAGATCATGTTGAGTCACAGATCTGGAGTCTAGTCCTGGTTCTGTAACAGAGCTCTCAATGACTCAGTCAAACTATCTTTCCAGGATTTTGTGTTCCTACAGAAATGAGTGGTGAAACTTTTTTATTCCAGCGGTAGACTGGAGATTTGCTTTCTGGAGAAGTTGCACAAGACAGGCTCCATACTTAAGGAATCAGGCACAACTGAGGGTGGAAGTAAGGTTCCAAGAGCATCAATAAGAGTCTGAAAACTAAGTGATCAAACTCTCAAAACCCCTCCCCTACCCCATCTGCATCTAGTGCTTCAGCTTTTTAAGACTTTACTCAATTAAATCACATGAAATTGCCAATACTCAACATTTTTAGCCTATAAAAATGGTAAATTCATGTGATTTATTTAACATAAACAAACATCAAAGGATCATTAGACATTTCAGAAAAGTCTCAAACATGAAAAGCAGAGTCCAAAATAAACAAACAAAAAAACCCACAGATGAAATAGGATCAAAAGAAAACATACAAAAAAGTTTTAGCCATTATATTCATGAATTGAGAAAAATATCCTATAATTTTTAAAGGCCACAACCAGAGATGATAAAAGAAATATCGAAAATGGAAAAAATATGAGAGCAGAAGTTAAAAGTTCATGAAATAAAATTAGGGAAATGTAAGAAAATTGGATAGAAAGTCTAGGAGATATAATTTTCAAAAATTGGAGTTTTGATGAGAAAAAATAAATTAAAACTGTAGAAAATTTCCCAGAACTAAATACAGGTGTATCTTATTTTATTGCACTTTGCTTTGTTGCCCTTTGCAGATACTGCATTTTTTTTTCTTAACATCTTTATTGGAGTATAATTGCTTTACAATGGTGTGTTAGTTTCTGCTTTATACCAAAGTGAATCAGCTATACATATACATATATCCCCATATCTCCTCCCTCTTGCTTCTCCCTCCCACCCTCCCTATCCCACCCAATAGGTGGTCACAAAGTACTGAGCTGATCTCCCTGTACTATGCAGCTGCTTCCAACTAGCTATTTTACATTTGGTAGTATATATAAGTCCATGCCACTCTCTCACTTTGTCCCAGCTTACCCTTCCCCCTCCCTGTGTCCTCAAGTCCATTCTCTATGTCTGCTTCTTTATTCCTGTCCTGCCCCTAAGTTCTTCAGAACCATTTTTTTTTTTTAGAATCCACATATGTGTGTTAGCATATGGTATTTGTTATTCTCTTTCTGACTTATTTCACTCTGTATGACAGACTCTAGGTCCATCCACCTCTCTACAAATAACTCAATTTCGTTTCTTTTTATGGCTGAGTAATATTCCATTGAATATATGTGCCACATTTTCTTTATCCATTCATCTGCCGATGGAAACTTATGTGGCTTCCATGTCCTGGCTGTTGTAAACAGTGCTGCAATGAACATTGTGGTACATGACTCCTTTTGAATTATGATTTTCTCAGGGTATGTGCCCAGTAGTGGGATTGCTGGGTCATACGGTAATTTTATTTTTAGTTTTTTAAGGAACCTCCATACTGTTCTCCATAGTGGCTGTATCAATTTATATTCCCACCAAGAGTGCAAGAGGGTTCCCTTTTCTCCACACCCTCTCCAGCATTTACTGTTTCTAGATTTTTTGATGATGGCCATTCTGACTGGTGTGAGGTGATACCTCTTTGTAGTTTTGACCTGCATTTCTCTAATGATTAGTGATGTTGAGCAACCTTTCATGTGTTTGTTGGCAATCTGTATATCTTCTTTGGAGAAATGTCTATTTAGGTCTTCTGCCCATTTTTGGACTGGGTTTTTTTTTTTTTTTTGATACTGAACTGCATGAGCTGCTTGTAAATTTTGGAGATTAATCTTTGTCAGTTGCTTCATTTGCAAATATTTTCTCCCATTCTGAGGATTGTCTTCTCGTCTTTCTATGTCTTCCCTTGCTGTGCAAAAGCTTTTAAGCTGGGCTTCTCTGATGGTGCAGTGGTTAGGAATCCGCCTGCCAAGGCAGGGGACACGGGTTCAAGCCCTGCTCTGGGAGGATCCCAGATGCCACAGAGCAGCTAAGCCCGTACGCCACAACTACCGAGCCTGTGCACTAGAGCCCACATGCAACAACTACTGAAGCCTGCATGCCTAGAGCCCATGCTCCGCAACAAGAAAATCTACAGCAATGAGAAGCTCATGCACCACAGCAGAGTAGACCATGCTTGCCACAACTAGAGAAAACCTGCATGCAGCAACGAAGACCCAATGGAGCCAAAAATAAATAAAATAAAAATAAATTTATTTTTTAAAAAAGCTTTTAAGTTTCATTAGGTCCCATTTCTTTATTTTTGTTTTTATTTCCATTTCTCTAAGAGGTGGGTCAAAAATGATCTTGCTGTGATTTTTGTCATACAGTGCTCTGCCTATGTTTTCCTCTAAGAGTTTTATAGTGTCTGCCCTTACATTTAGGTCTTTAATCCATTTTGAGTTTATTTTTGTGTATGGTGTTAGGGAGTGTTCTAATTTCATTCTTTTACATGTAGCTGTCTAGTTTTCTCAGCACCACTTATTGAAGAGGCTGTTTTTTCTCCATTGTATATTCTTGACTCATATATCAAAAGTAAGGTGACCATATGTGCGTGGGTTTATCTCTGGGCTTTCTGTCCTGTTCCATTGATCTACAGTTCTGTTTTTGTGCCAGTACCATACTGTCTTGATTACTGTAGCTTTGTAGTATAGTCTGAATTCTGGGAGCCTGATTCCTCCAGCTCTGTTTTTCTTTCACAAGATTGGTTTGGCTATTCATGCTCTTTTATGTTTCCATACAAATTGTGAAAGTTTTTGTTCTAGTTCTGTGAAAAATGCTGGTGGTAGTTTGATAGGGATTGCACTGAATCTGTAGATTGCTTTGGGTAGTGTAGTCATTTTCACAATGTTGATTCTTCCAACCCAAGAACATCATATATCTCTCTATCTGTTTGTATCATTTTTAATTTCTTATAGTTCTATGTATCTTATAGTTTTCTGCATACAGGTCTTTTGTCTCCTTAGGTAGGTTTATTCCTAGATATTTTATTCTTTTTGTTGCAATGGTAAATGAGAGTGTTTCCATAATTTCTCTTTCAGATTTTTTATCATTAGTGTATAGGAATGCAAGAGATTTCTCTGCATTAATTTTTATCCTTCTACTTTACCAAATTCTTTGATTAGCTCTAGTAATTTTCTGGTAGCATCTTTAGGATTTTCCGTGTATAGAATCATGTCATCTGCAAACAGTGACAGCTTTACTTCTTCTTTTCCAATTTGGATTCCATTTATTTCTTTTTCTTCTCTGATTGCTGTGGCTAAAACTTCCAAAATTATCTTGAATAATAGTGGTGAGAGTGGACAACCTTGTCTTGTTCCTAATCTTAGAGGAAATGGTTTCAGTTTTTCACCATTGAGAATGATGATGACTGTGGGTTTGTCATAAAAGGCCTTTATTATGTTGAGGAAAGTTCCCTCTATGCCTACTTTCTGAAGGGTTTTTATCATAAATGGATATTGAATATTGTCAAAAACTTTTTCTGCATCTATTGAGATGATCATATGTTTTTTCTCCTTCAATTTGTTAATATGGTTTATCACATTGATTGATTTATGTATATTGAAGAATCCTTGCATTCTTGGAATAAACACCACTTGATCATGGTGTATGATCCTTTTAATGTGCTGTTGGATTCTGTCTGCTAATATTTTGTTGAGGATTTTTGCATCTATGTTCATCAGTGATATTGCCCTGTAGTTTTCTTCCTTTGTGACATTTTTTCTGGCTTTGGTATCAGGGTGATGGTGGCCTTGTAGAATGAGTTTGGGAGTGTTCCTCCCTCTGCTATATTTTGGAAGAGCTTGAGAGGGATAGGTGTTAGCTCTTCTCTAAATGTTTGATAGAATTCACCTGTGAAGCTGTCTGGTCCTGGGCTTTTCTTGGTTGGAAGATTTTTAATCACAGTCTCAATTTCAGTGCTTGTGATTGGTCTGTTTATATTTTCTATTTCTTCCTGGTTCAGTCTCGGAAGGTTGTGCTTTTCTAAGAGTCTGTCCATTTCTTCCAGGTTGTCTCTTTTATTGGCATATAGTTGCTTGTACTGTTCTCTCATGATCCTTTGTATTTCTGCAGTGTCAGTTGTTACTTCTCCTTTTTCATTTCTAATTTTATTGATTTGAGTCTTCTCCCTTTTTTTCCTATATGAGTCTGGCTAATGGTTTATCAATTTTGTTTATCTTCTCAAAGAACCAGCTTTTAGTTTTATTGATCTTTGCTATCGTTTCCTTCATTTCTTTTTCATTTATTCCTGATCTGATCTTTATGATTTCTTTCCTTCTGCTAACTTTGGGTTTTTTTTTTTTCTTCTTTCTATAATTGCTTTAGGTGTAAGGTTAGGTTGTTTATTTGAGATGTTTCTTGTTTCTTGAGGTAGTATTGTATTGCTATAAACTTCTCTCTTAGAACTACTTTTGCTGCATCCCATAGGTTTTGGGTCGTCATGTTTTCATTGCCATTTGTTTCTCGGTATTTTTTTGATTTCCTCTGATTTATTCAGTGATCTCTTGGTTATTAAGTAGTGTATTGTTTAGCCTCCATGTGTTTGTATTTTTTACAGATTTTTTCCTGTAATTGATATCTAGTCTCATAGGGTTGTGGTTGGAAAAGATACTTGATATGACTTCAGTTTTCTTAAATTTACCAAGGCTTGATTTGTGACCAAAGTTATGATCTATCCTGAAGAATGTTCCATGAGCACTTGAGAAGAAAGTGTATTCTGTTGTTGGATGGAATGTCCTGTAAATATCAATTAAGTCCAACTTCTTTAATGTATCATTTAAAGTTTGTGTTTCCTTATTTATTTTCATTTTGGATGACCTGTCTGCTGGTGAAAGTGGGGTGTTAATGTCCCCTACTGTGATTGTATTACTGTAGATTTCCCCTTTTATGGCCATTAGCATTTGGCTTATGTATTGAGGTGCTCCTGTGTTAGGTGCATAAATATTTACAATTGTTATATCTTCTTCTTGGAATGATCCCTTGATTATTATGTAGTGTCCTTCCTTGTCTCTTGTAATAGTCTTTATTTTAAAGTCTACTTTGTCTGATATGCGATTTGCTACTCCAGCTTTCTTTTGATTTCCTTTTGCATGGGATATCTTTTTCCATCCCCTCACTTTCAGTCTGTATGTTGTCCCTAGGTTTGAAGTGGGTCTCTTGTAGACAGCATATATACAGGGTTTGTTTTTGTATCCATTCAGCCAGTCTGTTTCTTTTGGTTGGAGTATTTAATCCATTTACGCTTAAGGTAGTTATCAAGACATATGTTCCTATTACCATTTTATTAATTGTTTTGGGCTTGTTATTGTAGGTCTTCTCCTTCTCTTGTGTTTCCTGCCTAGAGAAGTTCCTTTAGCATTTGTTCTAAAGCTGGTTTGGTGGTGCTGAGTTCTCCTAGGTTTTGCTTGTCTGTAAAGCCTTTAATTTCTCCATCGAATTTGAATGAGATCCTTGCTGGGTAGAATAATCTTGGTTCTAGGTTTTTCCCTTTCATCCCTTTAAATATGCCCTGCCATTCCCTTCTGGCTTGCAGAGTTTCTGCTGAAAGTTCAGCTGTTAACCTTATGGGGATTCCCTTGTATATTATTTTTTGTTTTTCCCTTGCTGCTTTTAACATTTTTTCTTTGTAGTTATTTTTTGATACTTTGGTTAATATGTGACTTGGCATGTTTCTCCTTGGATTTACCCTGTATGCGACTCTCTGTGCTTCCTCGACTTGATTGACTATTTCCTTTCCCATATTAAGGAAGTTTTCAACTATAATCTCTTCAAATATTTTCTCAGTCCCTTTCTTTTTCTCTTCTTCTGGGGCCCCTATAATTCAATGTTGGTGCATTCAATGTTGTCCCAGAGGTCTCTGAGACCATCCTCTATTCTTTTCATTCTTTTTTCTTTATTCTGCTCTGTGGTAGTTATTTCCACTGTTTTATCTTCCAGGTCACTTATCTGTTCTTCTGCCTCAGGTATTCTGCTATTGGTTCCTTCTAGAGAATTTTTCATTTCATTTATTGTGTTGTTCATCATTTTTTTTTTTTTTTTGCTTTTTATTTCTTGTAGGTCCTTGTTAAATGTTTCTTGTATTTTCTCCATTCTATTTCCAAGATTCTGGATCATCTTTACTATCATTACTCTGAATTCTTTTTCAGGTAGACTGCATATTTCCTTTTCATTTGTTTGGTCTGGTGCGTTTTTATCTTGCTCCTTCATCTGCTATGTGTTTCTGTGTCTTCTCATTTTGCTTAACTTACTGTATTTGAGGTCTCCTTTTCAAAGGCTGCTGGTTCATAGTCCCCGTTTTTGTTTTTTGGTGTCTGCCCCTAGTGAGTAGGGTTGGTTCAGTGGGTTGTGTTGGCTTCCTGGTGGAGGGGACTAGTGCCTGTGTTCTGGTGGATGAGTCTGGATCTTCTCTTTCTGTTGGGCAGGACTGCATCCGGTGGTGTGTCTTGGGGTGTCTGTTACCTTATTATGATTTTAGGGAGCCTCTCTGCTAATTGGTGGGGTTATGTTCCTGTCTTGCTAGTTGTTTGGCATAGGGTGTCCAGCACTGTAGTTTTGCTGGTCATTTAGTGGAGCTGGGTCCTAGCATTGAGGTGGAGATCTCTGGGAGAACTTTTGCCATTTGATAATATGTGGAGCTGGGAGGTCTCTGGTGGACCAATGTCCTGAACTTGGCTCTCCCACCTCAGAGACACAGACCTGACACCCAGCTGGAGCACCAAGACCATGTCAGCCACATGGCTCAGAAGAAATGGGAGAGAAAAAGAAAGAATGAAAGAATAAAATAAAGTTATTAAAATAAAAAATTATTAAAAATTAAAAAATATAAATGTATTAAAAAAAGAAAAAGAAAGAAGAGAGCAACCAAACAAAAGAACAAATCCACCAATGATAACAAGCACTAAAAACTATACTAAAAAAAAAAAAAAAGGACAGACAGAACCCTAGGAAAAATGGTAAAAGCAAAGCTATACAGACAAAAATCACACAAAGAAAGATACACATACACACTCACAAAAAGAGAAAAAGGAAAAATATATTTATATCTATATATTAAAAAAAAGGAGGAAGAGAGCAAGCAAATCAATTTACAAATCTACCAATGATAATAAACTCTAAATACTCAACTAAGATAAACATAAATCCAGAAACAAATTAGATGCAGATAGCAAACCCCAAGTCTACCATTGCTCCCAAAGTCCACCGCCTCATTTTGGGGATGATTCGTTGTCTATTCAGTTATTCCACAGATGCAGGGTACATCAGGTTGATTGTGGAGATTTAATCCACTGCTCCTGAGGCTGCTGGGAGAAATTTCCCTTTCTCTTCTTTGTTCTAACAGCTCCTGGGGTTCAGCTTTGGATTTGGCCCTGCCTCTGTGTGTAGGTCTCCTGGGGGCTTCTGTTACTTACTGAGACAGGACGGGGTTAAAGTAGCAGCTGATTAGAGGGTTCTGGCTCATCCAGGCCGGGGTAGCGACGGGTAGGGAATGCAGGGCAAGCTTGTGGCGGCAGAGGCCAGCATGACATTACAACAGCAAAGTATGCTGTGTGTTCTCCTGGGGAAGTTGTCCCTGGATCACAGGACCCTGGCAGTGGTGGACTGCACAGGCTCCTGGGAGGGGAGTTGTGGACAGTGACCTGTGCTTGCACACAGGCTTCTTGGTGGCTGCAGCAACAGCCTTAGCATTTCATGCCCATCTCTGGTGTCTGCACTGATAGCTGTGAGTCATGCCCATCGCTGGAGCTTGTTTAAGCAGTGCTCTGATTCCCCTTTCCTCATCACCCTGAAACAATGGTCTCTTGCTTTTTATGCACCTCCAGGCATTTTCCCGGAGTCCCTTGCTGCTAGCTGTGGCACACTAGTCCCCTTCAGGCCATGTTCACACAGCCAACCCCAGTCCTCTCCCTGGGATCTGACCTCCAAAGCCTGAGCCTCAGCTCCCAGGCCCCATCCGTCCCAGTTAGTGGGTGAATAGACAAGCCTCTCAGGCTGGTGAGTGCTGGTCGGCACCAATCCTCTGTGTGGGAATCTCTCTGCTTTGCCCCTGCACACCTGCTGCTGTGTTCTCCTCTGTGGCTCTGAAGCTTCCCCCTCACTACCCCCCCTCTGCCAGTGAAGGGGCTTCCTAGTATGTGGAAACTTTTCCTCCTTCACAGCTCCCTCCCAGAGTGGCAGGTCCCATCCATATTCTTTTGTCTCTGTTTTTTCTTTTTTCTTTTGCCCTACCCAGGTACGTGGGGAGTTTCTTGCCTTTTGGGAAGTCTGATGTCTTCTGCCAGCATTCAGTAGGTGTTCTGTAGGAGCTGTTCCACATGTAGATGTATTTCTGATGTATTTGCGGGGAGGAAGGTTATCTCCACCTCTTAACGCCTCTGCCATCTTGAATGTCCCCCGATACTGCATTTTTCTACAGATTGAAAGTTCATGGCAACTTTGCATCAAGCAAATCGACTGGTGCCATTTTCCCAACAGCATTGTTTTTTAAATTAAGGTATGTACATTGTTTTTTTAGACATAATGCTATCGCACACTTAATAGACTACAGTATAGTGTAAACATAACTTTTATATGCACTGGGAAACCAAAAAAAATCAAATGCTTTGCATTATTGTGATTTTTGCTTTATTGTGGTGGCCTGGAGCCAGACCCACGCTAACTCCAAGATATTCTTGTAATGTGAATTCCCAGATTGACATGACTCTCAAGAGCCCATACAATGATTAAAATAAAACCTATACTAAGGGAATCCCTCAGAAATACACAATGCTTTTCGAGTTTTGAAGAGAAATTATTTTCAATTTATAAGTCTATACTCAGACCAAGTATTAATCAAAGGTAAAAGTAGAAGAGAATTTTTTTAAGCATGGACTTAAGACATTTATCTCTTATGAATCTCTCTCAAGAAGTTGTTGGATGGTATTTCCCACCATAACTAGGAGGAAAACCAAGAAAAAGGTGTAGGAAAATCTTAGGATATTAATCCTCAGGATGGTAGTGACATTGGAGGCCTAGAAATGAAACATCTAAATTGTAACTGGATAAAACAAGGGTCCAAAAAGACATAACTCAAAGAACAAAATAATACTTGATTTTTAAAATATATCAAGTGGAGAATTTTAGCTTTGTTAGAAAGTTAGGAAGTAAATTAATACTTGGTATATAGGAAACTAAAGAAACAAAAACAAAGGCAAGTATAAACTTTAGGAAATACATAAAGTTATATAAGAAGCAAAATGCAATTACCACTATATTGATCATCTCTAAATAATATTTACATAATTATATTAATAATATAAACTCGAAATATTTATTTAGCTCCAAATAGTGAAATCTCTATTAGAAGAATAAGACTGAAGAGTGTGTGAGTGTGTGTCAGAGGGAGTGTGGCAGGGTTGACAGGGCAGGTGTGTACAGAACTAAATTCTTACCTTTCATAATGGGAAGTTCATAGTGTCTAAAATTAAAGAATCAAGAAATAGTAATAGAGCGTGTTACTTGAAAATACAGAATTAAATACTAGAATGTATAGCTTAAAGTGTTGCCTATGGTTGCCTTAGGGTACAGGGAAGTGGAATGAGATTGGGTGGGTCAAGTTTCTGTTGTTTTTATTATAAACTCAGTAGTATTATTGGACTTTAAAAATGTATATACATATATAAAATCTCTGCTGGTAACAAATTTTCATATATCTATGAAAGCAATGATCATACCTAAAAATGTACCAGGAAAATTTGATCTTTGGATGCAAAACAAATCACATTCTCATGATATATCTTCAAGTCAGGAAGAGAAGCATAACTTTGAAAATAAAGTGATTACATAAAAGTTAGATCAGCAAGTATCTAGCTTTTTTTTTTTATATTCACCAGACGATGTCTGTGTGTCCAGGAAATAGTGAAACTAGATTTTGATCTATACTAGGAGCAGTCTAAACTCACCCCTCCCTCATTTCCCCAATAATCCAGTTAGATGAAATTTAACTGAGTTTAGAGCCTGCCGTTTGTTCAGAGTGATGATTTAATTTATACTTCTTATAGGACTTTATTCACTGTTTATCCAAGTTGTAAGTGACAGTTTGGGAATCTTTCTGTGCCTCTCCCCATGGTGTCACCTCATGTGACCTCCTTATTGGCCTAAGTTGGCTTTCGTTGAGAAACCCCTGAGGGAAGCTACTATTTAATGACACTTGGGCTCTCAAAATTCTTTCCTCTGTCAGAAGGGCACCCTGCACATACATGCACACACATGCATGCACGCCTGCACACAAGCACAGATCCTTAGAATAATATGTCAAAATTATAGCAACTCATAGTGGAACATATGTGCTCTATATCTTTTTAGTTTGCAGCAGTCAACAACAGGTTATTTGTGTCATTAATATGTATAAAATTGTCCTTTAAGCTTGGTTAAATTATTTGTTATATTTATTTCCCACGAGTGATTTTTGTACATTACTTAATACTACGAAACACATTCATTCTTGTTACTTTTAAATTAATTCATAGGCAGCTTCATCAAGCTTCCTCTTGCCCTTTTATTCAACTGAGAAAGATTTTAAAATACTGTATTCTGAAAGAGGTTTTTTAATTTGTTTTTCATTTTTACCTTACCCCTAAATGAGACTTTGTTGTTATAATCATCACCTAGTACATTTTCAAAGTACACTCAAGATTTGATGATTCTTTCACTAGCTATTGATGTAGCTTAATCTATATTAAGGGGGAGAAGTTCTTAACACTACTTAAACCACTGCGATACAGGTTATCTTAGAATTCTTTGTGACCTTCAAAGATGATGCTTGCTTACAGGAACCACCCTGCTTCCAAAGGAGGAAAATTAAGAAGAAGCTACTATTTCTTGCATTGCACCCATTTGCCCTATATGGACCCAGTTTAATAAATGTTTTCACAAAAAAGAAGTGACCAAACTGATATTTCCTATCTTTTGCAAAGTCAAAAGTCACTGAAATTTGGATTACTACCAAAAAATATGATCTCAAAATGCAGCCACTGGATCAGGATTTTCACAGGTGGATTAGACTGAGTATTGAGGGTCCAGCTGCTAAAATGTAGGAAGAAAGGCAAGCGATGACTAAGGAGCATGAGAATATTGATACTCTAAAGGTTTAATGATTCCTGTACTAGTTCTCGATGTATTTTAATCAGTGTTAAGGAAGGAAGTTATAATACAACCTAAGCTATTGCTATAAATTTTTTCTTAAAATTCTCTATGACCATGAAAGGCAAAGGGAAAAAAACTGTATAGTCAGAAAATCAGTTGCGGTAAGCAGAAATGCAAGTGCTGTATACAGAATTCTATACAGAATCCTTGCTGAGAAAGGAAAGAGAATAAGAGAAGATATAAAACAATAAAGGAAAACGAGCTTGTGAAGAGGATTTTGGGGACTTCCCTGGTGGTCAAGACTCTGTGCTTCCACTGCAAGGAGCGTGGGTTCCATCCCTAGTCATGGAACTAAGATCCCGCATGCCTTATGGTGTGGCCAAAAAAAAAAAGGAAGAGGCTTTTGGATTTGAAAAATAAAATGGGGAAAGGTGGCTTACTCATTGCAAGTGTATATACTTAAGAGACTACAGGGGCATAATATCTGAAATAGGAATTGACCTAAAATATCTGAGACCTGTGATTACCACTTATGATATATAGCTTTGACAAAGAGATCACAATATTAGACTTCAATAGTTCGGAGGCCAAAGTGTCCCTTTATGTAGCATTTTTTTTTCTCATGTGCATTAAGAGAGGTCTTACATCAAAAATCTAATAATTTATTTGATTTCAAATATTCTTTTTGCAATTTACTTTATAATTTTTTTCATTTTTCTTTAATTTTGTTTATTTTATAGTTACATTTCTCCTAATGAGTGTACCCTATATTTTATAATATCAACAAAAATTATCGGTATAATGACTCCTTAAAAAAGTTTTGACGGTCCTAATAAAGTCTGATATGTCATTATTTTATTCAAGTTTCATTTTCCCATATTTATCCTTAATAATTATGAAGGAAGAGATTTTCAGAATTCCCATGACTCATCCAATAAGGCATCCGTTGGCATTAAACCATATCTTAGCCCATTAAACCATATCTTAACAGGGTGCAAAAGTTAGAGAAGACTTATTACAATTTGAAAAAAATGTTAAACTATATTACCACAAATTAATATTTAATAATGCATTGGGACAAAATAAAAGAAAACTGTCTTAGAGGACTGAGAAAAAAAACCACACTACACTGCAAAGAGGCCTAAATATAGACAGGCTGATGGGAAATAAAAACCCACCTTCTACTTAGTAACTGTATGCTCTTAACTATGAGTTCTAGTAAGACCACAGCTCTTTGATTGCCAGGGGAAGGGGGCTACACACAGAACCATCATGCAGTGGGGCACCATCTGGTAACAGAATGAATAAAAACCACAAATAGAGCTGATTAAATCTGCATGAATTCCGTACCCAAAGATGGGGGAGGATAAAGCAGGGAATCAAAGTAAAGGCAGTTACATTCCCTCCAGTTTCTTTCTCTGGCATTCTCCCACATTGAATTCTAACAACTGTCTTCCTAATTAACTTTCTCCCTAACACCAGACTTATGGAATATCCAACTGAAGAAAAATCAGGTTTGTTTAACTTTTTCAAGAGACGTAAATGCATTTTGAGCGAGTCTTTAAGCTTGGAACATTTCCCAAGCTGTCTTCACTAACTCTTAGCACTCAAAAAGTCGTCGCTTGCCCTTTGTTAAAGAAAAGAAAATCCAATATTTTTAAGACTTTATCACCTGGATCTAGAATTTGGACCTTTTATTATTTAATTTTAGAATTTTCTATATACCCTTAATGTGAAGTACAGAGAAAGATGCTTATAAAGCCAAAGAAATGTAATGAAAGGATATTGCAGAAATAATCAACTAGGATCAAACTACTTTGCAAAGTTGCCAAAATGTAGTCATTTAGTAGAGTATGGATCAATTCACATCCACATGAAGCAAGGGCAAGAGAAACATTTCTGGGTTTGATTTGTTCATGTGAATTGTCCCAGTGTCCTATTGGTATTTAAATGTTTGTTGTTACAGTCGAAGAACAATGAAGTCTGTGCTTCAAAAGAGGCTTTTTGCATGGTGTCCTATCCCTTTAAAGTCAACAGTTTTTCTAAATTCTCAGGCTGACCCTAAATTAAAAAAAAAAAAAAAAAATTCTGAAGGAGACACTCCTGACACTCCAAACATCCATTAGGCTGCAGGACTGAGTTAATCCTGTAAGTGTTTTACTGCACAGCAGACGTATGGTGGCTTTGCTGGATTATGGTCTTGCTGCCCTAATGGAATTCCTCTGAGCCCAGTGGTGGTTAGGGAAAGGTTCTTGACCACCCCCCACACACTACTTCCCCCCAAGAAATTACTACTTTAAAGTCTAGGGAATGTGGTGATTTTTCTTTTCCTAAACAGTTTCACCTGTTTCAGTGAACTTGCACACTACGAGAAAAATATAGCGGAACACAGAGGTAAATAACCTGATTTTGTTCATTTATTCCTTCATTCATTCACTCATTATTCAACTATTTATTGAACAGATACTAAGTGTCAGCCAGGTACTTTGCTAGATAATAGAAAACTAACGAAAAAAAAAAAAAAAAGGCAGATGTGGTCTTTGCTGTCATAGAGTCTATAACCCAGAGTTTGAGGCAGACATTAAACATTGCACAAATATTGCCCAATTCATTATTTCTACATTGTTTTAAGGTCTTAAAAGGAAAGGTACTGGGTGAGAAGAAAGTGTATAAAGCTGGACCTGATGTGGTAACATCTCTTATTTTTATACAGTTTATAAAGTGTCTTCACATGTGAAATTGCGTTAAGTCCAAAAGACAGCCCCGTGGAAGGAAGAGTGGTTGTTAATGTCATTGCACAAATGAAGGACTTATTGGCTCTGAGACTAAGTGCACTCCACAAGGTCACAAACGAGTGGAACGCATGGCCAGGAGCAGGGCTCAGGTCTTCTTTTCAGTACTCTTCCTTATATCACACTGCAGCCATTTTTGAAAGTAAAACATTTGAGGAAGCTGTCAGTTTTTCTGGTTATCCCTCACAGCCATCTTCAGTGAAAAACAGCTGAACATAAGTTTTTATATTTCTTTTTAACATAGATTTTTATATTTAAGCCACTTGCCCAGAGTTACCCAGCTCTTTCAACCTAAAAATAATGACAATTTGGGTATAAAAATGTCCCTACTTCAAAAATTTTAGACAGCTTCATAACTAACACTTTAGTAAGAAATAACTCCTTTTGAGTTTTTCTGCTCTTTTCTTTCCCCCAAGTGGAAAAACATGGAAATAATCACACTGTTAAATATTACAAGTAAAATTAGAAATTTTCATTGCATCAGATTTGGGCTAGGAACAGGCAATTTATTTTCTCCTTTTAAAGTTCTTATAAAAGTAATAAATATATACCTGATTTTTTGGTAACAAACTAAAACAATGGAAAAGGATGTAAGAAAAACATGATTGTCTCACCTGGCCCACTTCCTTCACCAGATAAACACTGTTGACATTGTTGAACAGTTAAACACTGTTTGTCATAGATTATTCCAGAAGTTTGTTTTATATGTTAATTTTATTTTACATTTCTTGATATTATAAACAAGGCTGTAACAAATATATTTGTTCATATTTTTTGTGCACATACAAAAGCATTACTACACAATAGATGTCTAGCAGTAAAATTGCAGGTCAGTATTTTTTCATATAGCTTTTTGAGTACTGATATTGCCTTCCCAAAAGTCTGTGCCATCTTACACTACCAACAGCCTTGCATGTGACTGCCATCCTTTTTTTTCTGCTTTATTAAGTTATAATTGACAAAATTGTAAGATACTTAGTGAACAATATGATGGGGTTTTTTGGGGGGTTTTTTGTTTTTTTTTTTTTCACTTTTGGACAGGGCTTTTTTATTCCTTATGTCGTTTGTGAATATACCTATATGGTTGCCTGTTGTGATCATGTATTGACACGGTTGCATAGGATTCCATAGTGTAAACATTTAACTACGGAGTAATTTATTCCAATGTGTATTAAAATATGAATGATTTTCAGTTTGTGTCTGTTGAGAATAGCACTGGTATATAAATTCTAAAACTTAAGCTTTGGTGGTATGTGTATAAATTATTGTTCAGTATACATGTAGTAGTAAAATTTTTGAGTCATAGCTTTCATGTGTTTATCTTTTTAGATACTTCTAAATATTTTCAAAACATTTGTATGAATTTTCATGCTCAGCAGCAGTGAATGAGATTCAAGAATTACACACGTTCTTCTCAAACTTGATAATACCTGTCGTTTTCATTTGAACTTTATGGATCGGGAGTAATAATTCCAAGGGTTGCTTTTGTTTCATTTAATTGACTACTAAGAAGCCAAGCATCTTTTGATATGTTTACTTAATATTCTGTACTCTCTTTTTTGAAATATCTTTTGGTATATTTTCCCCATTTTTGCTCTTATATTATCTTCTTATTGAAGACTTTTTTTTTTAAACATCTGAAGACTTCTTATTTAGTAGTTTTTTATATATGCTTGATACGAGTTCTTCTCTCTTTCTGTCACTCCTTTTTCTTTAGATATTGTCAGTTTATATTAATTTTTTTATTTTTATTTTTTAATTTTTTTTTACATCTTTATTGGAGTATAATAAGTGAATCAGTTATACATATACATATGTTCCCACATCTCTTCCCTCTTGCGTCTCCCTCCCTCCCACCCTCCCTATCCCACCCCTCCAGGTGGTCACAAAGCACTGACCTGATCTCCTTGTGCTATGCGGCTGCTTCCCACTAGCTATCTACCTTATGTTTGGTAGTGTATATATGTCCATGCCTCTCTCTCGTTTTGTCACAGCTTACCCTTCCCCCTCCCCATATCCTCAAATCCATTCTCTAGTAGGTCTGTGTCTTTATTCCTGTCTTACCCCTAGGTTCTTCATGACATTTTTTTTTCTTAAATTCCATATATATGTGTTAGCATATGGTATTTGTCTTTCTCTTTCTGACTTACTTCACTCTGTATGACAGACTCTAGGTCCATCCACCTCACTACAAATAGCTCAATGTCGTTTCTTTTTATGGTTGAGTAATATTCCATTGTATATATGTCCCACATCTTCTTTATCCATTCATCTGTCGATGGACACTGAGGTTGCTTCCATGTCCTGGCTGTTGTTAATAGAGCTATGATGGACATTTTGGTACATGACTCTTTTTGAAGTATGGTTTTCTCAGGGTATATGCCCAGTAGTGGGGATTGCTGGGTCATATGGTAGTTCTATTTGTAGTTTTTTAAGGAACCTCCATATTGTTCTCCATAGTGGCTGTACCAATTCACATTCCCACCAACAGTGCAAGAGTGTTCCCTTTTCTCCACACCCTCTCCAGCATTTATTGTTTGTAGATTTTTTGATGATGGCCATTCTGACTGGTGTGAGATGATATCTCATTATAGTTTTGATTTGCATTTCTCTAATGATTAATGATGTTGAGCATTCTTTCATGTGTTTGTTGGCAGTCTGTATATCTTCTTTGGAGAAATGTCTGTTTAGGTCTTCTGCCCATTTTTGGATTGGGTTGTTTGTTTCTTTGTTATTGAGCTGCATGAGTTGCTTATAAATTTTGGAGATTAATCCTTTGTCAGTTGCTTCATTTGCAAATATTTTCTCCCACTCTGAGGGTTGTCTTTTGGTCTTGTTTATGATTTCCTCTGCTGTGCAAAAGCTTTGCAGTTTCATTAGGTCCCATTTGTTTATACTTCCATTTCTCTAGGAAGTGGGTCAAAAAGGATCTTGCTGTGATTTATGTCATAGAGTGTCCTGCCTATGTTTTCCTCTAAGAGTTTGATAGTTTCTGGCCTTACATTTAGGTCTTTAATCCATTTTGAGCTTATTTTTGTGTATGGTGTTAGGGAGTGATCTAATTTCATACTTTTACATGTACCTATCCAGTTTTCCCAGCAGCACTTACTGAAGAGGCTGTCCTTTCTCCACTGTACATTCCTGTCTCCTTTATCAAAGATAAGGTGACCATATGTGTGTGGGTTTATCTCTGGACTTTCTATCCTGTTCCATTGATCTATCTTTCTGTTTTTGTGCCAGTACCATACTATCTTTTTTACTGTAGCTTTGTAGTGTAGTCTGAAGTCAGGGAGCCTGATTCCTCCAGCTCCATTTTTCGTTCTCAAGATTGCTTTGGCTATTCGGGGTCTTTTGTGTTTCCATACAAATTGGGAAATTTTTTGTTCTAGTTCTGTGAAAAATGCCGGTGGTAGTTTGATAGGGATTGCATTGAATCTATAGATTGCTTTTGGTAGTAGAGTCATTTACACAATGTTGATTCTTCCAATCCAAGAACATGGTATATCTCTCCATCTATTTGTATCATCTGTAATTTCTTTCATCAGTGTCTTATAACTTTCTGCATACAGGTCCATTGTCTCCTTAGGTAGGTTTATTCCTAGATATTTTATTCTTTTTGTTGCAATGGTAAAGGGGAGTGTTTTCTTGATTTCACTTTCAGATTTTTCATCATTAGTGTATAGGAATGCCAGAGATTTCTATGCATTAATTTTGTATCCTGCTACTTTACCACATTCATTGATTAGCTCTAGTAGTTTTCTGGTAGCATCTTTAGGATTCTCTATGTATAGTATCATGTCATCTGCAAACAGTGACAGCTTTACTTCTTCTTTTCCAATTTGGATTCCTTTTATTTCCTTTTCTTCTCTGATTGCTGTGGCTAAAACTTCCAAAACTATGTTGAATAAGAGTGGTGAGAGTGGGCAACCTTTTTTTCTTCCTGATCTTAGTGGAAATGCTTTTAGTTTTTCAACATTGAGGACGATGTTGGCTGTGGGTTTGTCATATATGGCCTTTATTATGTTGAGGAAAGTTCCCTCTATGCCTACTTTCTGCAGGGTTTTTATCATAAATGGATATTGAATATTGTCAAAAACTTTTTCTGCATCTATTGAGATGATCATATGGTTTTGCTCCTTCAGTTTGTTAATATGGTGCATCATATTGATTGATTGGCGTATATTGAAGAATCCATGCATTCCTGGAATAAACCCCACTTGATCATGGTGTATGATCCTTTTAATGTGCTGTTGGATTCTGTTTGCTAGTATTTTGTTGGGGATTTTTGCATCTATGTTCATCAGTGATATTGGCCTGTAGTTTTCTTTCTTTGTGACATCCTTGTCTGGTTTTGGTATCAGGGTGATGGTGGCCTCGTAGAATGAGTTTGGGAGTGTTCCTCCCTCTGCTATATTTTGGAAGAGTTTGAGAAGGATAGGTGTTAGCTCTTCTCTAAATGTTTGATAGAATTCACCTGTGAAGCCATCTGGTCCTGGGCTTTTGTTTGTTGGAAGATTTTTAATCACAGTTTCAATTTCAGTGCTTGTGACGGGTCTATTCATATTTTCTGTTTCTTCCTGATTCAGCCTTGGTAGGTTGTGCCTTTCTAAGAATTTGTCCATTTCTTCCAGGTTGTCCATTTTATTGGCATACAGTTGCTTGTAGTAATCTCTCATGATCTTTTGTATTTCTGCACTGTCAGTTGTTACTTCTCCTTTTTCATTTCTAATTCTATTGATTTGAGTCTTCTCCCTTTTCTTCCTTTATGAGTCTGGCTAATGGTTTATCAATTTTGTTTATCCTCTCAAAGAACCAGCTTTTAGTTTTATTCATCTTTGCTATCGTTTCCTTCATTTATTTTTTATTTATTTCTGATCTGATCTTTATGATTTCTTTCCTTCTGCTAACTTTGGGGTTTTTTTGTTCCTTCTCTAATTGCTTTAGCTGCAAGGTTAGGTTGTTTATTCAAGATGTTTCCTTTTTCTTAAGTAAGGAATGTATTGCTATAAACTTCCCTCTTAGAAATGCTTTTGCTGCATCCCACTGGTTTTGAGTCGTCATGTCTCCTTGTCATTTGTTACTAGGTATTTTTTATTTCCTCTTTGATTTCTTCAGTGATCACTTCGTTATTAAGTAGTATATTGTTTAGCCTCAATGTGTTTGTATGTTTTACCGATCTTTTCCTGTAATTGATATCTAGTCTCATAGCGTTGTGATCGGAAAAGATACTTGATACAATTTCAATTTTCTTAAATTTACCAAGGCTTGATTTGTGACCCAAGATATGATCTATCCTGGAGAATGTTCCATGAGCACTTGAGAAGAATGTGTATTCTGTTGTTTTTGGATGGAATGTCCTATAAATATCAATTAAGTCCATCTTATTTAATGTATCATTTAAAGCTTGTATTTCCTTATTTATTTTCATTTTGTATGATCTGTCCATGGGTGAAAGTGGGGTGTTAAAGTCCCCTACTATGAATGTGTTACTGTCGATTTCCCCTTTTATGGCTGTTAGTATTTGCCTTATGTATTGAGGTGCTCCTATGTTAGGTGCATAAATATTTACAATTGTTTTATCTTCTTCTTGGATCGATCCCTTGATCATTATGTAGTGTCCTTGTCTCTTCTAATAGTCTTTATTTTAAAGTTTATTTTGTCTGATATGAGAATTGCTACTCCAGCTTTCTTTTGGTTTCCATTTGCATGGAATATCTTTTTCCATCCCCTCACTTTCAGTCTGTATGTGTCTCTAGGTCTGAAGTGGGTCTCTTGTAGACAGCATATATATGGGTCTTGTTTTTGTATCCATTCAGCCAGTCTGTGTCTTTTGGTGCTAGCACTTAATCCATTTACATTTAAGGTAATTATCATTATGTATGTTCCTATTCCCATTTTCTTAATTGTTTTGGGTCTGTTATTACAGGTCTTTTCCTTCTCTTGTGTTTCTTGCCTAGAGAAGATCCTTTAGCATTTGTTGTAAAGCTGGTTTGGTGGTGCTCTCAGCTTTTGCTTGCCTGTAATTGTTTTAATTTCTCCATCAAATCTGAATGAGATCCTTGCTGGGTAGAGTAATCTTGGTTGTAAGATTTTCTCCTTCATCACTTTAAATATGTCCTGCCAGTCCCTTCTGGCTTGCAGAGTTTCTGCGGAAAGTTCAGCTGTTAACCTTATGGGGATTCCCTTGTGTGTTGTTTTTCCCTTGCTGCATTTAATATGTTTTCTTTGTATTTAATTTTTGAAAGTTGATTAATATGTGTCTTTGTGTGTTTCTCCTTGGATTTATCCTGTATGGGACTCTCTGTGCTTCCTGGACTTGATTAACTATTTCCTTTCCCATATTAAGGAAGTTTTCAACTTTAATCTCTTCAAATATTTTCTCAGTCCCTTTCTTTTTCTCTTCTTCTTCTGGAATCCCTATAATTCGAATGTTGGTGCATTTAATGTTGTCCCAGAGGTCTCTGAGACTGTCCTCAGTTCTTTTCATTCTTTTTTCTTTATTCTGCTCTGCAGTAGTTATTTCCACCATTTTATCTTCCAGGTCACTTATCTGTTTTTCTGCCTCAGTTATTCTGCCATTGATCCCTTCTAAAGTATTTTTAATTTCACTTATTGTGTTGTTCATTGTTGCTTGTTTCATCTTTAGTTCTTCTAGGTCCTTGTTAAATGTTTCTTGCATTTTCTCTATTCTATTTCCAAGATTTTCGATCATCTGTACTATCATTATTCTGAATTCTTTTTCAGGTAGACTGCCTATTTCCTCTTCATTTGTTAGGTCTGGTGCATTTTTATCTTGCTCCTTCATCTGCTGTGTGTTTTTCTGTCTTCTCATTTTGCTTATCTTACTGTGTTTGGGGTCTCCTTTTTGCAGGCTGCAGGTTCGTAGTTCCCATTATTTTTGGTGTCTGTCCCCAGTGGCTAAAGTTGGTTCCGTGGGTTGTGTAGGCTTCCCGGTGGAGGGGACTAGTGCCTGTGTTCTGGTGGATGAGGCTGGATTTTGTCTTTCTGGTGGGCAGGTCCACGTCTGGTGGTGTGTTTTGGGTTTTTTGTGGACTTATTATGATTTTAGGCAGCCTCTCTGCTAATGGGTGAGGTTGTGTTCCTGTCTTGCTAGTTGTTTGGCATAGGGTGTCCAACACTGTAGCTTGCTCGTCGTTGAGTGAAGCTGGGTGTTGGTGTTAAGATGGAGATCTCTGGGAGATTTTCACCGTTTGATATTACGTGGAGCTGGGAGGTCTCTTGTGGACCAGTGTCCTGAAGATGGCTCTCCCACCTCAGAGGCACAGCACTGACTCCTGGCTGCAGCACCAAGAGCCTTTCATCCACATGGCTCAGAATAAAGGGGAGAAAAAGTAGAAAGGAAGGAAGGAAGGAAGAAAGGGAAGGAAGAAAAAGAAAGAGGATGAAAGAAAATAAAATAAAGTAAGGTAAAATAAAATAAAGTTATTAAAATAAAAAATAAGAAAAAAATTTTTTTAAAAAGTAAAAAAACGGACAGATAGAACTCTAGGACAAATGGTGAAAGCAATGTTATACAGACAAAATCTCACATGGAAGAGTACACATACACACTCACAAAAGAGGAAAAGGGGAAAAAATAATAAATCTTGCTCTCAAAGTCCACCTCCTCAATTTGGGATGATTCGTTGTCTATTCAGGTATTCCACAGATGCAGGGTACATCAAGTTGATTGTGGAGCTTTAATCCGCTGCTCCTGAGGCTGCTGGGAGAGATTTCCCTTTCTCTTTGTTCGCACAGCTCCCTGGATTCAGCTTTGGATTTGGCCCCGCCTCTGCATGTAGGTCACCTGTGGGCATCTGTTCTTCACTCAGACAGGACTGGGTTAAAGGAGCCGCTGATTCGGGGTCTCTGGCTCACTCAGGCCGGGGGGAGGGAGGGGTATGGAGTGCGGGGTGAGCCTGCGGCGGCAGAGGCCAGCATGACATTGCAGCAGCCTGAGGTGCGCCATGCGTTCTTCCTGGGAAATTGTCCCTGGATCCAGGGACCCTGGCAGTGGTGGGCTGCACAGGCTCCCTGGAAGGGGGGTGTGGCGAGTGACCTGTGCTCACACACAGGCTTCTTGGTGGCAACAGCAGCAGCCTTAGCGTCTCATGCCCATCTCTGGCATCCGCGTGGTTAGCCGCGGCTCGTGCCCGTCTCGAGCTCCTTTAAGCAGCGCTCTTTATCCCCTCTCCTCGTGCACCAGGAAACAAAGAGGTAAGAAAAAGTCTCTTGCCGCTTCGGCAGGTCCAAACTTTTCCCCAGACTCCCTCCGGTTAGCTGTGGTGCGCTAACCCCTTCAGGCTGTGTTCATACCGCCAACCCCAGTCCTCTCCCTGCGCTCCGACCGAAGCCCAAGCCTAAGCTCCCAGTCCCGCCTGCCCCGGCAGGTGAGCAGACAAGCCTCTCCGGCTGGTGAGTGCTGGTCGGCCCCATCCTCTGTGCGGGAATCTCTCTGCTTTGCCCTCCACACCCCTGTTGTTGTGCTCTCCTCCGCAGCCCCGAAGCATCCCCGCTGCGCCACCTGCAGCCTCCGCCCATGAAGGGGCTTCTAGTATGTGGAAACTTTTCCTCCTTCATAGCTCCCTCCCACTGGTGCAGGTCCCGTCCCTATTCTTTTCTCTCTGTTTATTCTTTTTTCTTTTGCCCTGCCCAGGTATGTGGGGAGTTTCTTGCCTTTTGGGAGGTCTGAGGTCTTCTGCCAGCGTTCAGTAGGTGTTCTGTAGGAGCTGTTCCACATGTAGATGTATTTCTGATGTATCTGTGGGGAGGAAGGTGATCTCCGCGTCTTACTCTTCCGCCATCTTCTCCCCTCCTCCAATGTGATATTTTGATATACATATACAGTGTGAAAGAATTCCTCCATCTAGTTAATTAACACATCTATGGCATCACATATTTATCTTTTTTTTTTTTTTTGGTGAGAACAATTGAGTTTTACTCTCAGCAAATTTCACCTCTACAATACAGTGTTATCAACCATAGTCACCATATTATAACTAAATCCTCAGAACTTATTCATCATATAACTGAGAGTTTGTACCCTTTTATTAACCTCTCCCTACCTTCCAGTCCCTGGTAACCACTTTTTTGTCCTCTATTTCTGTTAGTTCTACTTTTTTTTTCTTCAGATTTCACAACTACGTGATACCATGAAGTATCTGTCTTTGTCTGGCTTATTTCACTTAGCATAGCACTGTCCAGGTTCATTCTTGTTGTTACAAATTATAGGGTTTCGTTCTCTTTTAAGGGGAAATATTAGTCCATTATATATGCGTCACATCTTTATTCATTCATCTGTGAGTGAATGGATGACTATTGTGAATAATGGCTGTTGTGAGTAATGCTGCAATGAACACAGGAATGCTATCCTTTTTAATATTTGTAATCTAATGGCAAAAACTTTGTCATTTAATTTGCATCCATCTGATTAGTAGTGACATTGTGTCGTGTTACATAATTTTTATTTCTCTATTTTTTCCTTTTTGAATCCTTTGCTAACTTTTCCACTCTTTGACTGTTGTGGATGAGTTTTCTTTCGTATGATTTGAAGGACCTCTTTATGAATTATAGATATGTATATGTTTGTGTGTGTATAATATGAAAATATTTGAAAATATTTTTTCCTGATCTCTCAATTGTGGTTTAATGTCGCTTACGTTTTTTCACATCATAGCTATATTGTACATTTTTAAGCAGCTGTGTGGATATTTCTGGTGTTTTCTTTGTTGCTTTTGGCTGTTTAACATTCATTTCACGTATTTTAGGAAAAGAGCCTGATTTTCTCTTCTCCATTTGACAATCTGATAACACCATTGATTAAGATGCCCTACCCTAACACACCATTGTAAGACAATTATACCCCAATAAAGATGTTAAAAAAAAAAAAAACGATGCCCTACCCTCTTAAAACCTGTGTGCTGAAATGAGATTTATATTCTCTACTAGACCAAATCCATTTGCTTTTTAATGAAGTGGACTCATTTGCTGCATTATGGACATGAAACATCTGGATCATCATCAGCCTTCTAACAAGCTAACTTCCGTCTCTACAGAATTGCTATAGACCTACCAAAGAAAATCAAATGTTCACACACCCATAGAATCAGACAATCCTCAGACAGTCTGCTGGACAACACTCTGTATTCTACTGAAAGGACAATCAGTAATCTTTTTCTTGCCCATTTCAAAAGTCTTTCATCACAATAACTCCTGAGTCACTGTCCTTACCATCTATATTGGCCATACTAGATATATGGATATAATATCCTGTAGATATCTTTTAAGTTCAACTGGTCTATTGTACCATTTAAGACCACTGTTGCCTTATTGATTTTCTGTCTGGATGATCTGTCCATTAATGTCAGTAGGGTGTTAATATTCCCTATTGTTATTGTATTATTGTCAGTGTCTCCCTTTAGGTCTGGTAGTATTTGTTTTATATATCTAGGTACTCCTGTATTGGGTATGTATATATTAATGAATATAACATCCTCTTCTTGTATCAATCACTTTATCATTATATAATGCCCTTCTTTGTCTTTTGTTATAACCTTTGTTTTAAAGTCTAATTTGTCTGATATTAAGTATTGCTACCCCCTCTTTCTTGTCATATCCATTTGCATGAAATATCTTTTTCCATCCCTTCACTTTCAGTTTGTGTGTGTCTTTAGCCCTGAAGTGAGTCTCTGGTAGGTGGCATATTGAAGGGTCTTGTTTTTGTATCCAGTCAGCTACCCTTTGTCTTTTGATCAGAGCATTTAGTTCATTGACACTTAAAGTAATTATTGATAGGTTTGTGCTTATTGCCATTTTATTACTTGTTTTCCAGTTGTTTTTGTAGTTCTTCTCTGTTCATTTCTTCTTTCTGTTTCTTTGTGGTTTGATGATTTTCTTTAGTAGTATGCTTGAGTTCCCTTCTGTTTGTTTTTTTTTTATCTGTTGTAGGTTTTTGATCTGTGGTAACCATGGGGTTCATATATGTTGATCCATAATTATATCTACTTGGTTTAAACTGATAGTCATTGAAATCTACCTTTTTTTCTCCCCTCCCCAACATTTTGTGTTTTTGATGTCATATTTTATATCTTCATGCTTATCCCTTAACTGTTTATTATAGTTATAGTTGTTTGGTTTTTATAATTTTTTTGTCTTTTAATCTATATACTGCCTTATTTAAGCAATCTTCAATCCTTACTATATATCTGCTTTTCCTAGTGGGATTTTCCCTTTCCTATAGATTCTTACTTCCTTTTCATTTAGAGAGGACCCTTCAACATTTCTTTTAGGGTAGGTTTAGTATTGATGAATTCCTTTAGTTTTTGCTTGACTGAGAAGTTCTTTATTTCTCCTTCTATTCTAAGTTATAATCCTGCTGGGTAGAGTATCCTAGGTTACAGATTTTTCCCTTTCAGCACTTTGAATATATCATGCCACTCCCTTCTGGCTTGCTAAGTTTCTGCAGAGAAATCAGCTGATAGCCTTATGGGGATTCTCTTGTATATGACTCTTTGTTTATGTTTTACTGCCTTTGAATCCTCTCTTTAACTTTTGCCATTTTAATTATGATATGTCTTGGTATGGGTCTGTTTAGGTTCATCTTCTTTGGGACCATCTGTGCTTCCTGTACCTGGATAACTTTCCTTCTTCAGGCTTGGGAAGTTTTCAACCATAATTTCTTCAAGTATAATTTTAATCCCTTTCTCTCTCTTCTCCTCCTGGAACCCTTATAATGTGAATGTTGGCATGTTTAATATTTTCCCAGAGATCTTGTATATTGCTTTTGTTTCTTTTTTTTTTTGTCTTTATTTCTGCTGTTCTGATTGGGTGATTTCCATTATTCTATCTTCCAGATCACTTATGCATTCTTATGTATCACTTAGTCTGCTATTGCTTCTAGAGTGTTTTTTATTTCAGATATTGAATTATTTATTTTTGACTGGGTCTTTTATATTTTCTAGTTTCTTGTTATAATGATCTGTGTTTAGATCGATTCTCTTTCCTGATTCAGTCAGCACTTTTATTACCAATGTTTTGAATTCTTTATCTGGTAAATTGTTTATTTCTATTTCATTATTTATTTTTTAGGGATTTTCTCTTGCTCTTTCAGTTGAGAGTAGTTCCTTTGCCTTTTCAAGTAACTTAACTTTCTCTGACTCTAGTTACCTATTGTGGTCTTAAAGCGGGTGTTCTTTTGTGGGAGTGTCTCCATGTAGACTGTGCATGCCCAGTGCTTTTTGTGGGAGGGCTGGATTTGATGTAAACACCAGTCATGTCTTTCCTCAGTGAGTGCTGGCAGCTACCACCTTGGTAGGGGTTGGGGCTGGAGACTGAGGAGCTAGAGCCTGCACAGGGTGTAAGTTGGGACTTCCTCTCTGCTCAGTGACAGTCACCATCCTGTCAGGGGGAGGGGTCTGCTTCCCAAGTTGCTAAAGCAGAAGCCCTGAGGGTCAGGCTTGAGCTGACTCTGTTCCCTTTAAGTGTTTGTTTTTCCCTCTACCTGCACAGAGGCCTTTGCTCCAAAGGTGTGGAGTCCTGAAGCAAGTGAGGCTTGTGAGCCTACAGAGGTCCAATGCTCTGCCTATGAAGGCATCTGTGGCTCTGATCATATGCAACCCAAAGTGTCATCTTTTCTCTGGTCATGGTTGCCCCATATCTAGTGCTGCAAATGTGGTGTGGAGTGAGTGGGGCCAGGGTGTTTGCTTGGCTTGGGCTGGGACACAGAGAAAGGTAGCCATGGGAAACCAGGCGGCCAAGCTGCTATCAGAAGTCTGGGCTGCTTCTGCTGCTTGAGTAAGTGCTAACAATGCCCACCACTGCCCCACCTGGGCCCTGTCCTAGGACCAGGTCGCCTCTGCATCCCAAGGTTGAGTCTTTCCCAGATCCTAGCCACCATAATACAGTGCCTTGCTATAGCATGGAGTAAGCAGGGCTGGGGCATTTGCAGCATGGAGTAAGCAGGGCTGGGGCTCAGACTGGGGAACATAGCGAGGTGGTCATGGGAAACCTGGCAACCACTAGGCAAACCACTCTCTACCCTGCCTGGGGGCAAGCCAGCATCCATAGACTCCTCGCAAGTGGAGCCCATGCTTCTTCAGCCTTCCTGTTTGTCCCAGCAGTTCTCCAACGAGCCAAGGGAGCTTATCTCCTACAAGTAGGACCCCAGGACTGGGAGGCCCCATCTGTGACTCTATCTGCTCACTCCCCAGGGAAGGCTCTGCCCATGTGAGCTCCCTTTTCTTCCGAGTTTCCTCCCAGGGGCACAGGTCTTGACCTGGTCACTTTTCATCCCATCCTACCTGATTATGTGTGTATCATTCTCATAGCCTTTGTTATACAGGAGTCCTTCTGCCAGTTTCCAGTTAGTTTTCAGTGAGAATTATTCCACATGTAGATGTATTTTTGATGTGTTCGTGGGAGGAGGTAAGTACCACACCCTCTTACTGTGCCATCTTGATCTCCTTTGCATAAAGATAATTTTTTAAAAGAAAATCAGCAAGCATTTATTGACTGCTTGGCCCTGTGACTAAACAGTGAATAACACCTAGATCTTGTACTCAGGGAGCTTACCCTATTCCTAAATCTGTGCCTAGGAATAGAATAGGCATTGGGCAGAAAAAAGAGACTCAGAGTGGAGCAAGAAAAGGACAAACTGGAACCCCCTGGCACTCCTGCATCTGTTCGTTATCACCTTTAACCAACAACCTGCAGAGTATAATAGCTGCTTCACTTCTGCCTCCCAAATTTCACGTAAAATGTCTCTAGTAGCCAATCCTAATCTGAAACATATAGAGATATACTTTCAGTTTAGCTAAACTGACAGCATGAGCACACCATGGTCTACTCTTTGTCAATTTAGCATGTATATATGCCTCTTTTAACCATATTTAATTCTTAAGTAAAGGTAATAACAAAATCATGCTTTGATCTAACATGATGCAACCATCACTGATACAACCAAAAACATGTTAAAACTTCATTCAAAAGAAAGTACAAAATCACTTTGCCCATATTAAATGATGTCCATTCTTCTTCTGAGTCACCTGTTGACATCTTGTAATTTAAGTTGATAAACTGATATATAAGGTTAACTACTATTAACAGACTTTATTTGGTAGGGTAATGGGCGGTCTGGGCTATAAGCAGTCTTGTCTTATTAGGGTGTTGTATTTTTTTCTTTAACTTTTATTATAGGATGGAAGTACTAAGAGGCACCACAAGGGATCCAAACGTACCCACCTTGTGCAACAGCAGCCCAGTTTCCCTTGAGAGTCATGATCAGTCACTCAAGCTAGGATAGCATAATCCTACTTTTTTCTTTTTTTCCCCACTGGTATGAGGAGCCCAAGGTGGAAAAGTGGCATTTTCAACTTTTAATTTAATGAAACCATTGTTCTGTTCCCTGGTGAAAGTATTTCTCTCTTGGTAACAAAACTCTCTAGACCAAGAGAGCCTAAAGTTTTGGGGATAGAGCAAAAATTTTGCTAGAAAACTTCATTAGAAATAAGTGAGAGGAGCTATTCTTATTTCCATCTCTTAGTTCCCACAGCCAAGAATCCTGGCTATGGGAGAAATAGCAACATTTGTCAGTGATTGAGAGCATATACCACATCTTCAAAGACATTTCCATAGCGTTTCAGTGTGCCACCAGCTGGTGCTGTAACCGAGCTATCAAAAGGCCACTCTACTGTTGTATCAAGTCAGCTGCTTCAGAGTAATGGGGAACATGGTAGGGCATGAGCCCATTGCTGTACTTCATTCACTATAAAGTGAATTTTTTGGTAAGAGATAGTGTTCTATGAAGGGCCATGGTTATGAATAACACATTCTGTAAATACATGGATGGTGTTTTGTCTGAAGCACTCTGCAGGAAAGTAAATCCAGAGTTAGTGTGTAGTACGTTGACAACAAAGCACTATCCTTTCTACCACAGAAGTAATCTAGTGAAATCTACCTGTGACCATGTGGCTAGATGAGTCCCCTGAGGCATGATGCTATATCAAGCCTCAGTGTTGGTTTCTGCTCTTGGCTAGTTGGATATTTATCAGTGGTCATGGCCAAATTAGCCTTAGTGAGTGGACGTTCATATTGCTGCGTCCATGTATAGCATTCATCTTGCTGCTGCGGTCACTTTGTTCATGAGCCCATCGGGCAAGGACAGGAATGGCTGGAGAAAGAGGCTGACTGACATCCATGAATAGCATTTGTCAGGTTGATATCTGTACATACAGGTACCAAGGGATGTGTACACTTATTCCAGCAACAAAGATCATTTCTGGAACAGCAGCTAGAACTGGAGTCACCAGCTAATTAAAGTTATTATAATCCACTGTCATTTTTCAAGATTCACCTGTCTTCTGCACAAATCAACAAGTTGAATGGGGATATGCTAGGAATGACCATCTCTGCATCTTTCAAGCACTTGGTGGTATCACTAATCTCTGCAATCCAGGCATTATTACCTGTATGCAGAGCCCATTGTAGTGCTTCCATGTGGCCTTTCTGCCTTAATAGCCAATATGAGATTCCAAAAGTTGTTGAGTACATCCATTCCAACTATATATTCTGAAATTTGGAGAAAACTTCACAGGGAACATTTGAGGACATACTGAGCTCAGTGCGTTTGGGGACAGTCTGACCCCAAGCCAACACTCCATCAATTACTTGACCACCCTAAGTGCCTATTCTGAGTGGTGGTCCATCATGGTGTTTGGGTTTCCAGGAATTAATGTCATTTCAGAGACAGTGTCTAGTAATCCCTGAACAATCTGATTATTTACCCTTTCCCAATGAATATTCATACTGGTAATTGTCCTTAGTTCCCTTTGGGTAAGGCTAGGAGGGAGAGTACCCTATCAATTTTTTGCTATATAGTGGGGTTCTTCCTCAAGGGCATCTGTTCTCCCCCTTTGTTCAAGGTACTCTGAACCTGTTAACTGGTTCAAGTCTGGGAATTGGTTGAAGGATTGATCATAGCTCTCTGTTGCAGTGACTCAAGTCTGACTTCTGAAGTTCATGAGACCTAGAGCTTTCCCACCATGCTAAGTAAGACTTTAGTAGGCTGCCAATTGATTTCAGTTCTAGAGATATCATCCAGCCAATGCCAAAGATCACTTTGGTTAACTCATCCTAATTACTACCTTGGCTTGGCTGCCCATTATGATCATCAAATCCACATCGTCTTTGGTGATTTTTCACTGCCATTTATCTGTGGCCACCCAGGAATTCCCAGTGAATTCCAGGAGTTCAGCTTTATGGCAAGAATTTCCTATCATTCCTGACCTATAGGAAATATCCATCACAGAGCTCTTCAAGGATGCCAGAGTTCTCCTTATGAATGTATTTCTTTCAGCCTTGGACAGCCGTGGTAGAAGGAATGTCCTCTGGGCCTTCCCAAGTCTAAGGGGTGTGTGAGAAGATCTTACATAAAATCATTCCACTCGAGCATTCCAATCTCCCTAAGCCTTTGGATACCTTTCTCTGCAGTACACCAAGAAAGCTCTAGCATTACAATTTTATTTAATGTAAGTTAAATTTGGGTCTAGATTTCAGTCAACCAGTCAACAAAATTGTTGGACTCTTTCCTTGCTACTCAAGGTGTCACCATGAACCCAGAATTTATACACAGTGCACGCTTATCAACAAATTCAGCTTGATTCAACATTATTTTTTTCCACCCTCACCCAATTTACTTATCTGGGATTTTAAAACTCCAACCACATCATTTTCTTTTTCTAAGTTTTCTAGTGTATTGAAAAGCAAACAATCTACCCCATTATGCACCTTATTTTCACTAAAATGTTCTATAGCAGAAACTTGGTCTTCCCAATCCTTGTCTCCTATAAGCACTAGAATACAGGTGTCAAAAATGAACACTGAAAAAATTGTTTGTCAGTGGATTACCAGCATCCCTTTTACCACTGGCCACAGTAATACAGATGCCTTTAAATCGAATAAGATCAGATACTCATCTTTAAATTTTTGTTGCCCTGGAAACTTAAAGATCCCATTACCAATGACTTCAGCAATCAATGTTTAATCAGGGAAGCAGAACAACTATGATATTATAAAATAAAAAATTTATTATAGAAATTATACCTTGTATAGTTGTAGAAGAAGCTGAGTAAGAAAAGGTCTAAAAAAATCAGAAAAAAGTCATTAACCATCCCTGGCATTAGTAAAACAGTTGAGTTTTCAGGAAGCTAAGCATGGCCATCTGCTGGTGTAGACCATGAAGTAGGCTAGTGGAAAAATCCATTGGAGGTTTGTGGTCCTTTTTGGCTTTTGCTTCTGTGATTTAGCAGCAAAGCATCAGGTGATGGACCTGGCATAGTTCTTGATCAGAAGTGCCAGGAGTTGAAAAGAACTGGATGCAGAATTGGAAAAGACAAGAACACATTGAAGGACTTCCCTGGTGGTACAGTAGATAAGAATCCACCTGCCAATGCAGGGGACATGGGTTCGATCCCTGGTCCTGGAAGATCCCACATGCCATGGAGCAACTAAACCCTTGTGCCACAACTACTGAGCCCGCACGCCACAACTACTGAGCCCGTGCACCACAACTACTGAAGCCTGCATGCCTAGAGCCCATGTTCTGCAGCAAGAGAAACCACCACGATGAGAAGCCCACACACTGCAATGAAGAGTAGCCCCCACTCGCCACAACTAGAGAAAGCCTGCGTGCAGCAATGAAGACCCAATGTGGCCAAAAATAAGTAAAATTAAATCTTTAAAACACACACACACACACACAAAGAACTCACTGAAAGAAGTAGGTGCAAAGGTCCTGAGGCAGGAAATGGTTTGGTTTACTTAAGACAGTGAAGGAGAGCAGTGTGGCGAGAGCTAGCAGAAAAGAAAAGAAGGTTAATTCAAGATGAGGTTGGAAAGATAGAAACGAGTCAAATTATGTAGGGCCTTATAGGAATTTGCAAGTTATTCTAAGTGCATTGGGAAACCATTAAAAAGATTCCTAAAGCTCCTAAGTGTGATCATTATCACTATCATCATATTTACTTATTTTTTGCCAGGGACTATGATACACATTTTACATAATTATTCACCTGACATTTATTGAGCATCTGCTGTGTGCTAGACACTCTGTTGGGTACCAGGACTGTGAACATAGTCACTCTTTCCAAGAAATTTATGACCTAGTAAGCACTGTTGCATTTAATCTTTATGATAGCCCTGTGAGAGAAGAAACTGAGGCACGGGAGGAAAGTGGTAATTTAAATTGCCTAAGGATATCCAGCTAGAAATTGACATGGCCAGTGTTTGTATCCTGCTCAGTCCTATTCCCAAGACTTTCCTTTAAGCAGTGGTCTATGTGCTTCCCATGCTGTTATGTAAACACTCAGATAAACCTAAGGAATAAATCACTGGGATATGATTAATTTCTTAGCTCTTCATGGTCCTCAGTTCTCTATGCCTCTGTCAATGTGTATATCTTAGGTTATAAATTTCACTTGAGCAAGGAAATGAGACAGCCTTGAGTATATGAAGTGTCCTTTACAGAATTCAGAGCGATTAAGTTTACCAGCTCTCTCGGTTTTTCATGAGCATGGTATATGCTGAGCAGGTGCTTGGCTGTCCATCATGAGACTTGAAGTTCTGCATCACATTGGACATGTTCACTGGGATGACACATCTAATTTGATGGCTTCTTATGGGAATCACATCGTTTTGTCATGTTCTCTTTCCTTAAACACGAAATGTAATCATAAGTATTTTTTTTTAAGTTTTAAAAAATAGCTTCCCACTGACTCTAAGAAAAAAGAGTTAATTTAATGCTGAATACATTGAATCAGCATTAGGCAGATAAAAATCTAAATTTGGTTGTCATAACTGTCAGGCCATTTAGAAACCAAATAACTCACATCCTGCTAATTGCTTTTATGTTCATTTATCCAAGAGACATGAGTCATCACTCACAGAATCCTAATAATGAATGACTTACACCTTGTTGATGACAGATCTCTGTGTTATCCTTACAGAAACTTCCCAAGATGTATTTTTTCAAAATAATTTTAACTTTCTCTGATTTAATTTATCTGATAAACTGGATTTTTTTTTTCTCAGAAATATGTGACCTAGGGGCCTACCTTGCCTGCCTTTCTTTCCTGTAGCCAAAGGATTGTTCAGAAACCAGGAAAACTGAGTTTCTGAACTTTTTGCTGTGAAGAGTGTTGATGTTATGATGACAGAGTAATCCCGGCATATGATCGCTGAAGCTCTGTTTTAGAAGCGCTGATTCTTTTTAGTAGAGAATCCAAAAACACCATGAAAGACAACACAGACATGAAAATCCATGTAGTGCGCATTTGGGTCACCACATTCCAGAGTGATCAAGAAGTTATTACATCATTATTAAGATTCTAGGTATACCTTTCTTAACTGGGTATTAATTATAAGGAATTATTGAAGATTGAGGAGGGAGAATTAATATAAATGTAACTTACAGAATATAACATTTTATATATTCATTGACATAAAAAGTCTGCTGATTCAGATTCAAATGTTATCAACAGGTTTACGTAGTCATATGTTTTGGGTATTTCTTTGGTCTTTCTTTTACACCATCAGCTGTCCATTATAGGGACCATGTTGGATTGTCCATATGAAATATTAGGTACAAGGGTGGCTTTACAAGAACTAGAATATAGGGACTAATTCTTGATTCCTCTGAAATAACTCTCAAAGTCATTGTATCCCACATATCTGAGAATTTCACACTAAGGAAAGATTGACATAATTAAAACAAAATTTATGTATTTATTCAGCATAGGGAGTGGTAGTACAGACTGTCTGGGACATCATTCCAAATGGGAGGATCCAGCAATAGGGATCAATCTTTCTACTGAGTCAGATGTTGGCTTCTCCTCTGAGAATTCTGATATATGGACATCAAGGAGTATTATGTATGATGGTAGCTTTTGTTATGTGCAGATCATGCCAGTAGATGCTAGTAAAAAATATTAAATCATTTTTTCTTTAAATCAGCAAACTTTCTGATATTTTTCCATTAATACTTGTAAATCAGCATAAACGTGGTACTTCAAAATACCCCAAGTTTTGATAAAATAAATGAAAGGATTTCTGTTTTTCATAGTGGAAATAAGAGCACAGATAGGTAGCTTAAGTTCACATGTTTACCAGCAGGCAGAACCAGTGAAAAAACTACACCTGACCTGTTATTTTAAACTGACCACAATAAATCACACCCTTTTGAAAATAGTCATAAAATAGGACTTGAACTCAAGGCCTGATGTGATTTCTTTATCATAGTAAGAGTTCCTTGGAGTTTAATCAGTTTCTCCCAGTTTAAGCCTCCCTATACCTTGCAACAAATACAAGTTAATTTTTGGTTGATACTGCATTTGGACTCCCTGGAATTAAACAATCTCTACAGGGAGAATACTAAATTCTCTAAACTTGGAAATTTATCAGAAATATTTTATTAATGGGTCTTATGAGAAGAGAATAATTTCTATCTCTCTCTCCATCTCCCCCCTTCCTCTAACCCTCTTACCCTTCCTCCATCTCTCCCTTCCTTCCTTCCTTTTCTTCTTCTTCTTTTCGGTCTTATTGCTTATTGAGACAGGGAATCTCATTACATTTCTGAAAAGTGGATGTCATATCAAACTACCACATTATTATAAATTGCTCTGTACACCGTAATGTAGATCCCTTCCCTCAGATTCCTACTCATCCTCTTCCTGCTGTTCTCTCATTCTTAACCAAGGAAAACGTACATTACAACACAGATAATAATTCTCCTATAAGTCAGGGATTATCAATGCCAATCTAAGTCACTTGAAGCCAGTGTAAATTCCACACAGAAAAGGGGTGATTATTATGATAAGGCACACAGAATACTGTCTGTTTTACTGATACATATGTCCATTGCCATAGGAAGAATCCACACTGCAACTCTGGTTGATAGTTTGATTTCTGCATTAATAAGGAAATTAAGATCTTACTCTTGGGATCATCTTATTACAGAAAGTTCACTTCCTAGAGCAAAAGTTTATTAGGAATTTTTCAAAAACCAGTTTGTAGCTAGGATCAGGAACCAGGAAGCATGGGGTAAAGTAGACCACAATCATTAAAGAAGGACTTAGTTACCAAGCAGCGGGGCAGGATTAGACAGGTTGGGACCCTGCTGGGCATTGTGCTTCCCGGTTGAAAGAATACAGGCCAATTGTAGGAGCTCAGAGCTGGGCCCAGAGCAGGATGAAGAGGCAGAAGAGACAGGAGCTAAGCTGGAACACTAATGCAGAAAAATAATTTTATTCGTGATTTTGTCAAGAGGCCACAGGTACAAGGAGATCATAAACGTGATAAATTTTGACCACTGTGTATGAAATAGCCTAGATCAATAGTTCCAATTAATTAAACATTTTTAAGCATGGGCTGAAAATGTATTGGTGATGATTGACATCAGAGATAATTGTTTTCATAGATTAAAAAATTACAGAATTGGGGCTTCCCTGGTGGCGCGGTGGCTGGGAGTCCACCTGCCGATGCAGGGGACGCGGGTTCGTGCCCTGATCTGGGAGGATCCCACATGCCGCGGAGCGGCTGGGCCCGTGAGCCATGGCCGCTAGGCCTGCGCGTCCGGGGCCTGTGCTCCGCGGCGGGAGAGGCCACAGCAGTGAGAGGCCTGCGTACCGCAGGAAAAAAAAAAAAAATTACAGAATTGGCATGGCACAATATTTATCTATACAGGTACAACTTTCTGTTTCTGAAGCATAAGGATAAAATGGTAGTGTTTTATTATTGCCAATAAAGTAACTTCACCCAGAGAAAGAAGACCATATTTCAGAATCTTATCAACAAACTTGTAACAAGGAAATATTTGCTCTACTTTTTCCTTACATTTAGTAATACTCTTGGTATAACACGTAAAGTGATGTATAGAAAAAGTAATTCATTTTTTCATCCATCCATGTTTCCAACAAATATCAGGTCTGGAGTGGAGAAGTAGATTTGTGGGTCATCAGCCAATAAGAGGTAGTTGAAGCTGTGGATGCTAGAAACGGTGCATCATAATTTCAAGTCAGATAAATTTTAGATCCAATAGTGTTAAATGATACTAACAGGTGAAGTAAAATAAGGATTGAGAATTGACCTTTGGATTTAGCAACATGAGGAACATCAGTGGCCTTGACAAGAGTCGTCATTTCCTTGGAGTGGTGGGGGCAAAAGACTAGTTGGCCTAAGTTCAAGAGAGAGTGAGAGAATTTAGAGGCTGTAAATGGACTCATTACTTGCAAAGACTTTGTCTAAAAAGGAAGGAGAGAAAGGGGGTGTTAGTTGGGGGTGCATCAATTCCCAAGAGGACTTTTTAAACAGCATGTTTGTATGTAGATGAGAAAGATCCAGAAGAGAGGGGGAAATCGTTAATGCAAGCAAAAGAGAGAAGAACTGCTGGGACGATATCCCTCAGGAAGCAAGAGGGAATAGGCTCTAGATCCTAAGGGGGGGAATTAGCCCCTGCTTGGAGACCAGATAGTGATAGCAGAGAAGGTTCTCAATAAATAGTCATGAATGAGTTTTAAAATGCTTAGTATGTTCTTTCTCAAAATTTTATTTCTCATATATATGTGTGTATATGTATATATATATATATAATCTGACTTGTCCATTTATAAAAGGGGATATTTAAAATGTAGTTCAGAATTCATGTGGGGGAAAATAATCATCTCAAAAGAATGAACTTTCACCCATTAATGCTTATGGGAAAGATACTGCTGCAAACTATCCTCAAACTAAAACATGGTTAATGAAATATCCTACAACATAAGGATATGGAGAATTAACTCTTTCTTGAGATATTCTTCACAATAGCTCAGGGCATCAAGAAGTAGGTAGTAAAAGCAAGGGCCATAGAAAATACTTTTCCCCCAATATTATACATTCCTTATACCTTTTATCCCATAGACTACTTGGCTACATGCAGACTGAAAATGTGATGATGATAAGCACGAAGTGCATTATTACCAAAAAAAGGTAAGCATCGTACCATTTCATGAGAGAAAACATCTTATATCTTTGAGCTTTTCAATGAGAAGTGTAGGATCAGTTCCTCCCATGTGAATCACTTTGACATTTAAAGAGTTCTTGGAACCAAGAGAAAGGTAAGGACCATTATTGTAAAAGGAAAATGTTGTAACCCTCATGCAATGTTCCTGGGTTTCTGCCATACAGAGGAAGTGACTTGTAGTGGATGGCAAGAAGGAATAATAGTCATCCAGGTGATGAGTAGCCAATCAAGCCACTTAAGGTTTTCAATCATCAAGGCAATAAAGTGTCAGTCTCTGCCCAGGTTGGGCTCCAGTGCTAGTAGCCCTGACTACATTTTATCATCAACCACACAATGTGTGATCCAAAAGTATTAAGAGACTCAAGCCCTTCCTTTGCTCACTCCTCCAAAGAGTGAAACAGACGTTGGTAAATATTTGTTTAAGAAAGATTCTTTCTGAACCAAACTGGATGCTTTTTCAGAGTAACCACAGAGGTAGGATTAGAATTCTCTGGGTGAGCTAAGAAGAGGTGCTTGGAGAAGGGAAGTTGGGTGTTACCATGAAAAGCTGGAATCCTGCTCTACTGGTGCGTTAGCCTCTGCCACTTTGGAATCTTTTAATTGCCACAAAGCCCCATTTCTGGGTAAACACAATGAGACTCAGTTTGAAAGGAGGAGGGGGAAAGCACAAAGAACAGAGAAGCAGCCTTCCTATTCAGGGAAAATGGTAGGTAACTAGCACCTCATCTGCTGGGAAAAAGAATGAAAATATTGTATCTGAAACCCCAATATGGCATGAAAAAGACCCAATATGTTCAGAATTACCAATTCTAAAGCTCAAGCCCTTGCATTAAGAGAAGAAAGAGGGAGGAGGGAAGGTCTCAAGTTCCTTAGTTACCCAAAAAATCATCAACTTCTCTCCCCTCCATTTTACTGGGATCATCTCAGAGAAGGAAACTAACTGTCCACAGGCCAGGCTAGACAGCTTGGGCTTAGCTGAGTGCCACTGGCTAAATTTAACACCGTGGCTTTCTTGTTCTTGAGTGTTAAGGCGAACAGTAATCAGAGGTGCTCTGCTCTAGTTCTTTTTAATCCATTTTTAATTATAGCATAAACACAATACACACAGCAATAGAGCGATTTCCATGGATTGATTTGGCAGGTATTTGCTTGTTTCCAACTGAATGACAAACTTTCTTCCTTTTTTCCTACTACTCTTTTTTTTTTCTTTTTTCCCCTGAAGTAACATCTTATTTGAAAGGCCACTGTCCATCTTTTTAAATTAATTACTTTTCTAAAGTAGTAAAAAAGTTTGAGATTTAGAGCAAGCAAGGCAAAGCAAGGTCTGTCTCTTTCTGTAAAAATGATTCAAAGTTAGAGAAATAAGTAAAAATTTTATACTTTTTCAGAAAATAACTTTTTGAAATAATTTACATCTTGTGTTTGTGTTTGGTAAACTTGTATTTCACAATGAAGGTGAGGAAAAATTAAGCTCTAATATTAAACAAGTACAATAAACGTGTTCAAACTCAATGATTTTCAATTTCATTATAGGTAGAGACTTCCTCATTTTCTCTATATTATTGTAATTGCTATTATTATTTTACATGTGTATAGTAATGACCTCTATAAGTCAAAAGGCTAACAATAAGTGGAAGAGTACGAATTTGAATGCAAGACTTCCAGCTCCAAATATAGTCGTCTTTGTTCTACAAACACTGTAAAATTCTCAGTATTCCTCATTTTCATATTTTTCCCCAAGTCCCATTCTCTTAGTACTATACACAAAAGTTAATAGATTAAACTTGGGTTAGTATTTCTTCGGGGCTAAATTTATTAGCTATCTCACTTTTACCTGTTTCTCATCAAGTATTTCTAAAGTGTTTCAGGCAAAGTTTAGCTTATTCAGTTAAGATGTGCTTTCACAGCCTACTTAGTCTGTCTGAACCTTGATTTCTAACTCTATTAAATGGGAATAATAATTGCAACTCTTAGTAGAATTATTCAAATATGATTGAAGCAAAAATGTATCTTCCTCATTATGCTTTGTTTTTAATTAGAAATGCATCATAAGCATTTATTAATTTATTTTTTTTTAAAAAAAGAGAGATGACAAGATTTTATTGCAAATGTCATTAATAGACTAGGCTCTTATCCAGCATAACTTGGTGGTAAATTTAGAGAGACACATAGGCAAACAGTTTTCAAAAATAAAAAGGAACAAAAATGTGAGAGAATAAAGGAATTTCTTATTTTTTTTACCATGTGATAATAAGCAGGAGGGATTAGCAAACATTTAAATTCTCTTAGAATAGTTACATTTTTGGATGTTGCAAAATTTCAAACTTAGCTTGACCTTTTGGTGACCTTTTGAGTTTGTCTACTTTTGGCATAAGATAGTTTCCTGACTTTAAAGGCATCAGGCAGCTCTTACCAATGAAAGTTTTAATTATTCAAGTTGCATAAATGACTTGAAAACATATGGAATCAATTTCCCACACAATATTCTTTGGTTAAAATATTGTGAGAAAAGTGGCTTTACTGTACATGAATTCAATTTTCTTCAACTTCAGATTTCATGGGGTTCAAGGTAGAAAGATTCCTGTTAAATCTCAAGCAAATCAGAATCGACCACAATGCCAGGGCCCTTCTGAACCATTTCAAGTATTATTAGCTTACATCGCAATCAGTTTTTATCTACACAGTATATTTATCACTGCCCTTCCCCTGCCCCTTAACACACACTCATATTACCCTTTAAAACGATGCCAAACCTCTGCAGGATAAACCTGGCCTGCTATAATCCACAGAATATGAAAGAAAGCCAAAATATATGATTTGTGGCAATATTCATTTTACATGGACTTTTGATGAAAAAAACAAGCCCATTTAATGACAAAATCATATTGGAAAGGCCATCATTTATCAACTCACCAGTGTTTACCATGCTCCAAACTTCTCCATTATATGATTTTCACTACTTGTTTTCTAAGTCTGAATTCCAGGCCATGGGGAGATACAGCTCTGCTGTTCTATTACTTATTTTTCTGTCACTTCACTTAATAGCACTGAGCATCATGTGGACTGTGTGGGATTATAACACATGGTAAGAAAAACTAGTGGGAGGACATTATAGCAACAGTTATGTTGAAATGAAAATCTGGCATACACACAAAAGCATCTTCCAATTCTTTCACATTTCCAATTTTGGCCCTACTATCATTTATTATTACTAACATTATTTTGTTATCCCTCTGAGTGATTTAATTTTGTGCTTACTGTAACTTTAAAATTCATTATATTTCAGTTGGTTTATCCTTAAAACTTTAGTACAAAATACATTATTAGATTTGAAATGGTACAGACTGAAGCAAGGTTGATCATTACCCTAATAACCGGTCCCCAAACTCCCAGTATGAAAATTAGGTCCATTGATTTCTCAGTGTGGATAGGAATGTAAGTGGCCACAGGTTGGAAATGAGTTTTGTATGGTTTGTTTGCATTTACAGTTGAATACCTCTGTTCTCAGATTCTGTATTTGTGAGTTCACCTACTCACTAAAACTTATTTGCAACCCCCAAATCGCAGTGCTTTGAGGTCATTCATAGACAAGCCCAGAGCAGCAACAAATTTGTGTCACCCAACAAGCATATGTCCAGCTGAGGTAGAACAAAGGGATGCTCTCATACTGTAAATATGTCCTTTTCACGGTCTCTTTAGTGTCACATTTTTTGTATTTTTTTGCTTTTTGTTGTGATTTGATGTTTAAAATGAACTCCAAGCACAGTGATGAAGTGCTGTCTATTGTTCCTAAGTACGGGACAGCTGTGATGTGTCTTCTGGAGAAAATATGTGTGTTAGATAAAGTTTACTCCAGCAAGAGTTATAGTGCTGTCAGCTGTGAGGTCAATGTACTGAATCAACAATAATAGTAAATAAAGTGCTTTTAAACAGAAACGTACACAAAACAAGGTTTATATTCATCAGTTGATGAAAATATGATGAATTGTAGGAACCTAACCCTTTATGTCCTCTAGGAGCAGTGGTTTAGTATTCAAGGCAATTTTATAGAACAGAACTACCACAAATAAGGAGAATTGACAGTATATGTGGCATTTTCATCATCAGAAACGGTCAGATGGAGAGTTTAGAGGAAGATATTAATAAGCAGGGTTTATTTTAATGAGATGCTGTGTTTTACCATATGTCTCATGCTCATCATATCCTTTTTTATTATAGCTTTTAATTCCTTTTTTAAAAATCTTGCTCTTAGTTGTTTTTTTTTGTCTTAGTATTGTTTGGGTGTCATTGAAGATATTTCCAAATCTAAAGCTCAACAAAGAGTGAGTTGCTCAGAGTTCCCTGGAAGTAACCTGGCAGTTGTGCCCACTTGGCCATGCAGAACATCTCTGCAGTCTTCCAGGTGGCCACATCACTTCTTCGACAAGATACATACAGCAGAAAAGAGTACTTCCTTTAAACATAAATGGATCCAAATTCAAGCTTTACCAATGCATGCTTATTTAACCTAGAATGAGCTATTTATCTTTGAGTTTCTTTCTCTCTCCTCCTCTGTAAAATAAAGATAATAATACAGCTAACAAAGAAAACTTTTACTTTACTAAAACCAAACCTAGAAACCCCTAGCCATGGAAGAAGAAGCTTGGTGTTGATTTGGGTGGGGAACCAAGTTGCTTTGGCATTTCCCCCAGTTTTATCTTTCTGTGTGGTTGTCTAGATTTTACTACCCCTGCTAGCATCAGGAGGGACCCTCCCAGGCTTGCTGTTCTCTTTAACTGATCTGAAGGTCATTATAGCCTCCAAGAGACTTCGCTAACTATCAAGGTATACAAGAGCTCTGGGTAAGCATGTGAGGCCTATACTATAGATTGTTCAAAATGGCATCTGGAATCTCATGAGGGCTGAGTTCTAGTTAGCAGTAGCTGAATCAGGAATCTGCACTGTGTAAACTCGGCTTTTTGTCTTTTCTATATTTGTGTCCTTTTAATTTTTTTCTTATTATTTAGTTAAATCCCTTTAAAAAGAGGTGCCTAGAAAAAAAGTTCCAGTTTCGCTAATGAATGCTTTTGGTATTTCTGGCCATGCATTAGCTATAGCTTTAAAAGGGGTATAACTGGAGATGGAAGGTAAACATAGTATGCAGAACAGCAGTCTTATCAAGAAACACCCAGGAGGGCTTCCCTGGTGGCGCAGTGGTTGAGAGTCCGCCTGCCGGTTCAGGGGTCACGGGTTCGTGCCCCGGTCCAGGAAGATCCCACATGCCGCGGAGCGGCTGGGCCCGTGAGCCATGACCGCTGAGCCTGCGTGTCCGGAGCCTGTGCTCCGCAACGGGAGAGGCCACAGCAGTGAGAGGCCCGCGTACCACAAAAAAAAAAAAAGAAACACCCAAGAAACTTTAGGGAACAGAGTTGAGTTTATTTGGTTAGGTGTAAGTCCCTACTAGGAAGGTAGCAAAGTGGTTGTCACAAGGACCAAGTGTGACAGTATATGTAAATGTTTAGTACAATAATATGGTACATTCTTCTGAAGTATTTTGACAAGTATAAACACATATGTTAAAATTAGATACTATTTTTCAAACTTTTTCATAAAAAAGGTACCAAAGTTCAACTAGAAAAGGGGAGGGCGATATGATATTTTAAAAAATTGTAATTCCGTCTATTCAGCTCAAAACATATCATGTAATAAAATCATATAACTTTTTTAATGAAATCTGTGTTAGGGATAATTATCCCTATTTTACCAAAGGTAAAAAGACATTACACACATATTTCCAAATCATGGATAGAGTTTAAATTAGGACTGAAAACCTTTGGCCCCTGTACAAAATCAATGCTCGACAAAATTTGTTGCCTGAGTTAGTGTTTTTAGTTGAATTCTACTGCTCTCTAGAATATGTCACATTTCATGATTTTTAAGTCTCAGAAAATCTGTTCGGTGCGCATTGCAAGACAATAAAGAAAAATACTTCTGTAAATAGTGTTAAATGACTCCTGCCAGCTGGTAGAATCAGGGAAAAGGGAATCATAGCCACTAATTTATTTCCTGATTCAGAAAATGACTCACAGTGTAACTTTGTGAACATTGTTTAACCTTTCAGCATTCCAGTTTCTACAGCTGAAAAACAAGGGTAATATTTGTCCACCTTACAATGGTAAATGCTCTAGAAATACACACACAAAAAGTAATCTCATATTAAGGGACAGTAAAGCTGGTTTTTCATGTACTTGAGATATCACTGACACATTCACAAAACAGTTTCTGCCACAGTTGTGTGGTTACTGCTTCCAGATCACCTCCCTAAACACCACATTGTGCACTGAACTCTCTTTATCCTGCTCTGAATCAGAATGGTAATCGCCACGGGGTGTGTTCAACATGACTGAAGAGGCAAGATGTGCAGCCTTATCACCCGCTTGTGCCAGAGTGCTTTCTGCGTGGTTGTCAAGGAAAACAACACTCAACAGAAGGAAGAAGATCCGTACGATGGAAAGAAACTTTCTCCTTGAATTCTGATTCTGGGAAATATGACTAAAATTATGAATGAGCCAATTTCATTTGCAGTCTTCCTGCTACAATACACAACTGTTCAGTTTCCCTCATATTCTGGATATCACAATTTAAGAAAGATATGTGTGTGTCCTCTCTGGTGCTTGGCTTATTATCTTCTTCCCCTCTTTGCATGCTTTGTTTTCTTTTGTTTTTAAAGAAGAGTTATTTACAAAGGTTAAATCAGAATCTCCAGTATCTGTTGCTTGACGTATCTAAAGCTTGCCCCATTATTCCCACAGCTGGCAACAATTACAGTTCATTTAACTAAAGTCACTTTAAATGGCTTTCTCCTCAGTCATCTATTGCTGACCTGGAGCTTTATTTTTAAGTGGCAAATTCAAATATACCTTAACTAGATAGGGTCAAAATGTTATTACCACAAAGAGTTAATGAGCAGGCAGTATCAAAGTACATGGCTACCTTGACCAAAGTTCTTCTGTCACAGGATAGGTACAGGATTGACATCAAAAAAGCCCATGGGGTTGTCACATACAACTAGACAAAAGCAGGGCTCCAAACTGAGAAGGAGTGGAGAGAAACTGGGCTGTTTAGAAAATAATTAAGATTTTACATCACGAAAGAAGATTTGTTTTTCAACGTAAACACTTTGGGAGGGAAAAAAAATAACATGACTCTTCTCAAACACCGTGTTCCCATTGTAAATACAAAACAACATCTTCTAACTGTATTGAGCTGCAATTTAAAGCCATTGCTTTCAGTGCTCACTGACTGGCCTCCTCTCTAAAACTAAACTTGGATTGTTTTTTTTCCTTTGGCTTTAACTATCCACCACTGCACATCAGAGTAGGGCCATTAATGTTCACATTTACGTCAAGAAGTATGGATGTCTGAGCATAAATACTAAATCCACACATAACCGGCAGTAAATAAAATGGACTGCCACTGTGTATTGGGCACGCTATCAAGATGTTTAGATTTGACAACATGATATAACCTAACCAGAAAACTTAGACCAATGTTCAAGTGCTATTTCGTTCTATGCCAGTATCTTCCAACCTGCTTTCCTTAAAATATGTGAGATATTTTATACTGCCAAAAAGCTTTATGGCTGAGAATTGTTGCTTATCACATACATCCCTCTCTTGAAAATTCATAATATGTGTCAGCCTACCAAATACTCCAAAGTTACGTAGAAGGCAATAACTTTCTTTAACTCAGCCTTTCTGAAAATTCTTTAACAAGGAACACCTTCTATATTTTAATTTTTGTGGGAGTTATAATAGAAGATCTCAGACCCTCTGCTGGAGTTTGGAAAATAATATTCTATACTTTCTATACTTTTCAGTCCCTTTAATGTGGAATTGAACTTCTGGCTCTACTCTTTCATCCATGATTCCTTCAACATATTCTTAAATGTGTATTTGTCTTTAAAATACAAATAACTTCCCTATTAGCAGAGACCTATTTTAGGTGTGACCTGGGAAAGGATTAACTACAATTCCTTTTTCTTCTGAATCTTCCTGCAGAGAATTTGTGGGCAAGCAGCTTCCTCATTTTGATGGTGAGCAAGCAGAAAGTATTTGTTTAATTGAATCAGAGTATACCAACATCAGAAAATTCTGTTTCCTACAATAAAAATTATTCCAAAGGGCAAAAAAAGAGAGATTATTTTTTCCTTCACTTTTGCATATTTAAAGAGCATCTGCCAAGACAAAAAAGACAAAGACAGTGAGACATTTTATGTGTTAATCATTTTTATTTGCAAGTCCCTGTAATTTGAATGCTGAACTGTCCCGACCACACAGGTGTCTCCAGAGACATGAATTAACAGTGAATTTAGGCAACAGACACTGGAATGGGATCTAGCCTTTCTCTTGGGAAAAAAAAGAGAAGTACAGGAAGTTCATACATACGTTCCTTGATAAATATTAGCATTTTTTCTTTTCTTCTCCCCACCTCTTCCTCCATTCCACTGTCTTCCCTTTTCAGTGTAACTTGAATTTCTCTTTTACTTTTGCTGTTAAGTATGATTTTGCTTTCACTTTTTCAGATAGCATCATAGAATCACAGAGTCCCCAAAACGCAAATCTTTCCTTCTAATGATGCATGCACTTTATTACACGAGTCTCATGTATCTTGAAGATATTTTTTGTTAAGTAGTGACATTCTCAAGTATTCCAGTCCCCCTTTTAAAGGTAGAGGACAGAACATGGAGACTAGGTGACATGCATTGTCACCTAGTTGGTGACTCACCCACTTGCCTGGAAGAGGGAACCATTTTCTCTATCCATTCAGACAAACTTTTTTTTCCTTCTGTTTTCGCCCTGAGCCTTGTCTCCGCTGTCTAATACATTTAGATGCTTTAGGCATGCGTGCACACACGCGCGCACGCACACACACACACACGCACACACACACACCCTTTTACATCATTGCAGCATTATCCTTGACTTTTTTTTTTTTTAACATTTAATTAGCATTTGTACCAGGTCAATGCTAGTTTCCCTGTTATGCAAACCCACACCCATGCTAAGAGTCTCTAAGGTTAGGAACACAGTGATGATATGACTATTTGGTTTCGGTGTTTGTGTACAAGGAGCCCCAGGTCATTTCCAGAGAAAATGAAAGATTCTGAGGACAGCCTCACCATTGAAAATGACAGGTCTTTTTTTCTTTTTCTTTTTTTTTTTTTTTTGGTGACGAAGAAAAAGAGCAACCATGATAAAGGGTCAAGGGAATGTGGAATATCAAAAATAGACAATGAATCAACTCTCCATTCAGTCAAGAGAGTTGTAAAGCTAAATCTGGAGTGCACTGAAGAAGTGGCTTTATGAGAACTCTAGATGCTTAGGGAGAGGGAGTACACCCAGATGAGGAGACATATTATCTTGATGACAGCTCCTTGAAATTTAGATATTTGTGTAAAACTCCCCCAATTCCAAGAGCTGCTTCTGTGACTTCTGCAAATTTCCTCAGGGTGAGAGCTCCCATGAGCTCCTCTGCTTCTGTGATCCTGTGTCCCTACTTCTGCCCCTGCTAAGCACAGAGATGATTTTCACCCCTTCCCAGATTCCCACCAAACATCTCCTCCCATCCTAAGAGATGCATGGATGGGACCCAGCGTATGGGTGGGGCTGGGGAATGGTTTAATAGGGTTTACATTGAAGCAGTACAAACACTTCCAAATAAAACTTTAAGAAGGCCCAACTTAAATACTTAAATATCCTTTATTGTACACAGACAACCTCCTCCCCTGAGCCCCACCCTGCCCCAGAAATCCCAGGGGCATTTTCACTTGCCCTTTCAGCCATGTAGTTCCCGAACACTTACATTGTCACTGTTTCCCTTTTGGGCACCAGTCTCATCCCACTACCTGCGCTCTCCTCACAAGCAAAAACAACTATTTTTCGCTTTCTCAAGCTGACGGAGAGAGCCCTTTCTTAGATGCCCATGCCCTCACTTTCTATCCCAAGCAGCTGACAGTGGGTTTTCCCTAAACAGTGGGATTCTGGGGCCATCTCATTACAGGTAGAATCTCACCCATGTCACAGTTTTGCCCAGGACTACTCACGGCTTCTTCTCTCTCAGAGGCATTGCCACTTAGAGACCAACTTTGTGAAAAGTTATTATCAAATTCAGGTGCTCAGTTAGAGTGAGTCTTTCTCTATTCTCCTAAAAATTTGGAAATTTATTGAATTAGATGAAAAAATTAGGATATGAAAGCTTGCCCCCTCCTGCCCTCCCCACCCCCAGTGAATCTGTTATCTCCACCGAGACCACTCACTGCCTTGTAGCAGCGTAACAAGGGGGTTAACAGACCAGAAGCTCAGCAGCTACTAGTCCAATTGGCTCCACTTCTTTTTTAAAAAATAAATTTATTTATTTTTGGCTGTGTTGGGTGTTCATTGCTGCACACTGGCTTTCTCTAGTTTCAGCGAATGGGGGCCACCCTTTGTTGTGGTGCGTGGGCTTCTCATTGCAGTGGCTTCTCTTGTTGCAGAGCACAGGCTCTAGGCATGCGGGCTTCAGTAGTTGTGGCTTGCGGGCTCTAGAGCACAGGCTCAGCGGCCATGGCTCACGGGCTTAGTTGCTCCGCGGCATGTGGGATCTTCCTGGACCAGGGCTCAAACCCGTGTCCCCTGCACCGGCAGGCAGATTCTTAACCACTGTGCCACCAGGGAAGCCCCTGGTTCCACTCAATCTCTGGGTTCCTCAGTTTCCTCATCTGTGAAATAGGAGAACCACCTTGTTATACAGGCAAAATGAGTTAACATGTACGGAGCATTTTGAAAAATACTTGACACCTGTAAATGTGAGCTGGTTTTGTTTGAACTTGGCCAGATGACAAAGGCTAGGGAAGGGCTCGGCAGAGCACAGACAGAGGGTGGCAACAGAGCTCATTCTGCAGAAGTTTTCCCCATGGGAGGCAGAAGAGATCATTGATGTTGCTATTGTAAGAGTTTGGAAAACTCTACTCAGGAATTAGTCCTTTTGGCAGGCTTTTGGCTATAAACTTTTGTAGGTGGAAATCCTAAAGAAAAGCTAGGTGTCTCTCTGGCCCCAGTATTTCACAACCATCTGGGCTTTTTTTCTGGACAAGGCTTTATTTTATGAGCAAATCTGGGTATTTTCACAAGTAGACCCTAGTTTCCATTGAAATGGATTTCTGTTGCTCTCATGTAATATTCCTACATTTTCTGAACAAAGTGCACTTAAAAGTCTCTGAGGGAAAAAATAAAAAGAATGGATTGCATATGCTTAACATAGGGCTTGCTCACTGTCTCTCTGAAGAATCCCTATCTTATAATCTCGTATCCATAAAGTGCCTTGTATATAGCACATGCTCAATAATTACCAGTTGGTTTGATTTTAATCATTAAAGAAAAAAACAACACTGAAAGATCATTTTAAAAGACTGGCAATTTCCACACAGGTTCAGCAGCAGCAACAGCGATTTAGGTAAGTTTTCCATCGGATTCTAAAGGGACTTAATCACTTGGGTTTGTATGTTAATTTACTGCACTTCAACCACATAGGCGTCTTAGATCTGGGAGTAACCAAGGAGAAAAGAATATACTTGTTCTCATTTTCAAGTGTCCTAGGATAAATTGCATTCTACTCACTGGTGCCAGAAAAAATCAATACAGACCATAACAGTAAAAATATTCATTATTTGTGAAGAAGAAAGAAGCAAAAAACAAACAAAAAAAAACCATGATGCCGGGAAACCGCAGAGAGAAATTTTCAAAGCATACCAGGATCATCAAGTTACACAGTTCTAGGAGCTCTATTTGCAAAAACTATGTGAAATGTCACCTGGAATTGCTCAAAAGGTGGCCTTGAAGAACACCTTTGGTGTCTACAATTTTAAGTGACTTGCATTATGGTCACAAATGGGTCATTCATTTTCTGTTTACATGGGGTGATCACATTTAAAAGGATAAGAACAACACTTTTTGAGTACTTACTATGTGCACAGTATAGCCTAAGTTTACGCATATTAATTCACTTGATTTAAAGATAAAAAACATGAGATAGGTACTCTTATGTCCATTTTAAAGATGAGAAACCTGAAGCCAGAAGTGTAACTCACCCAAGGTTATACAGTTACTACGTAGTGGAGAAAGGGTTCAAATGTATTTGGTCAGGTTGTTCTAGGGTCTGAGGTTCTACAATGCTGCCTTATTTATCTGGCCTTAGTGCCTGCCAGGGCACCTTGGTATTCATGGCTATTATGGCTGATGCCAACATTTTCTGGCTGGGTACACTGAGCATGAGCTTTTTTTTTTTTTTTTTTTTGGGGGGGGGCGTACGCAGGCCTCTCACTGTTCTCCCGTTGCAGAGCACAGGCTCCGGATGCGCAGGCTCAGTGGCCATGGCTCACGGGCCCAGCCGCTCCGCAGCATGTGGGATCTTCCTGGACCGGGGCACGAACCCATGTCCCCTGCATCGGCAGGCGGACTCTCAACCACTGCGCCACAAGGGAAGCCCCAGCATGAGCTTTTTGATTAGAATTTTAGAGAGAATATGCAAGAGACTCATCTCTTCCCTAAGACTATGGGGATGTCTGACTGATTACAGAGACCTCCGAAAAGCCACTCACTAAGCAAATTCAGAAAAATTGGATGTCAAACCTTCTGAGCATCCCACTGGGAATTCATGGAAACCAGGGACAAAAAGTCTTCCTACTTAAGTGGTGAGAGTGGGGGACTCTCTTAAGGCCTGGAGTGCTTCTTGTCTCCAGCAGGAAGAAAGTGAGCCAATGTCTACATGGTCTTCTCTAAGTAGGAGGACCCAGATGCTTTTGGACTCTAGCAGGAGGCCTCATTCATACCCTGGATTTTAAGACATCACACCCCATGTCTCATCTCCCATGTCTCCTTTGTGGGGAAATTAGAAAAAATCACCATGATTGTTAGGTGCTTTGAGTTTTTAAGTTGGATGCGTCCTTGTGAATGTAAGGCAGTCATTTTCCTTTAAAGTCATTTGACTATTCCCAGATCAGCAATTCTGTCTCATGACAAAATCTTTGATAGTCACTTTTTATCTCTGAAGAGAATAATTTCCAAAAGAAAGTAGGTGAGGGAATTACCATAAGAGGATAGACAGTTGGCCCTCTGTATTCACAGGCTCCCCATCCTTGGATTCAACCAAATGCAGATCAAAAATATTTGGAAAAAAATTCCAAAAGCTTCCAAAAGGCAAATCTTGAGCTTGCCGCAATCCAGCAACTATTTACCTAGCATTTACATTGTATTTACAACTATTTACCTAGCATTTACATTGTATTTACAACTATTTACATAGCATTTACATTGTACTAAGTATTATACGTAATCTAGAGATGATTTTAGTGTATGCAGGAAGATGAACATAGGTTATATGCAAATACTGCACCATTTCATATATAAAGGACTTGAATTCTTGAGCATCTGTGGATTTTAGTATTTAGTAGGGGGGCAGTCCTGGAACCAATTCCCTGCAGATACTGAGGGATGACTACAAAATATTTGGGATTACAAGATGGTTATTTTAGGCAAAAAGAATAGGGAAGTCAAAAAAGAAAAGAAAGGGAGATTTTAGTTTTCTCAAAAACTAACAAAGTCCCACCTTAGGCAGTATCAGGTTAGAGCAGTTCTGAAAGGATTACCTGGCCCTCAACCCTTGGGAATTCTCAGCTCTGTGGTGTTTGCTTTTGTCTCCCAACAGAGGTGTGGTATGAAGGGGTCACACAGAAGGTGAGCAAGACGTGGAATGCTTCACTTCCCCACAGTAAAGTAACACTCTTCAGTCAAACCAGGTGAGTTGAAATAACTGGATATTCTCCTTGAAGCTAATACATTTCTATCAGATACTTCTTCAACAATTCTTATTCCCTGACTGGAGCATTCTTTGCTGATACCAATTATAGGAGGATGGAAGTAGTCAAAACACCTCCAAAAAAGAAAATGGCAAAGAAATAGAATGATATTTTATGTTGTCTACAAAAGAGATAATTCATAGTACACTATCTATACTTGAATGAGTTAGAGATTTGCAGCTTGGTCTAATAAAGAAATAACATGGTAAGCTTTTAGTTTTTCTTTTTAAATCAGATTGGCTTAACAAGCATTGCTGGTATAGAGCCAACTGAGGATATTTGAGGGAAAACAACTGTTTAGGAAATCAGGCAATGAGGCTGAATAGATTCTAAGCCAATCTGAGTCTCAGTTCCCTAGTGTATGAAATAGTAGACTGGACTAAATTATCTCTAAGAACAATTCTTGCTCTGAGAACTCCTTGGCTATTTGTTAATTTATAAACATATACTACACAGTTAGTCACTGTGAACAAAAGCATTGAAAAGTATTATTTGTATTTCACTGAATCTGCTGTGAGAAACTGTCCTTGGCTTGTAGACAAAATACAGGAATAAGGGACTTTGAACACAAGCAGTATATATAGGCAATGAAAGATAAGACACCAAAACTTTCTTGAAGCTCTCCTACATTGCCTATCTACCTTATTAGAACTCTCTTAATGGCTATTTATCCTTTAGAAGTTCTCATGTGAATTACCAGCTACCTGTAAAAATAAATCATCATTTATTTCCAGTGGAACTTTTATTTCCTCCTTGAAGATGAATGCAGAAACTCAAGGAATCAAGGAAATTGGGACTACTTGGAGTTGCCAGTGTAATCAAACTCCCCTCAATAAAAGAAAACCTGTATGTTCTGAAAGGATTATATTAGTGGGCTGACAAGTTCTTGAACATAAGAATCCACTTAAGCAGATCTACGTAGAGTGGAGTCTGTTGCTGAAAGGAATTGGCTCACTCAACGCTTTCACTCCTACCTAGTACACCTCCTACTCTTGCCGCACGGTTTTACCTTTTTTTTTTTTTTTTTTGAGGCTTCTCCAGTTCTCGTTAGGTTTCAAATAAAGTTTGGCATCCTCATCCAACAGTTAGTGCTGAGCATAACTAGAAGACAGTCTGTTCCACTGGAAAGAACATGGGCTTTGTAGTAAAATAGATCTCCCTTTGAGCTCTCTGCTAGTTTTATTAGCTAGGTGATTTGGGGCAAATTATGGACCCTCTCTGAGTTCAGTTTCCTCTCTAAATAACTGGAAGGATAGCATTAACTTTTCAGGGTTATTATGAATAATAATAATTTAATGTAAGTGAAGTATTTAGTATCATGATAACATTAAATAAATGAACTAATTGTAACTAAAATTAAGAAAGTAACTTTGATAGGATTTTTGAGTGAACATATAATCTGATCGTGTTGCTTCCTACTTTAAAATTTTAATGAGCCTGTCTTGCTCTGAAAATTCCAAGCTTCTTCATATAGCTTACAATGTCCTTCCTGCTCTGATTCTGACCTCTCTTGTCCTGTTATCTGTCCCCACACCTTTCACTGCACTCTGCTTCAACCCTACTGAGGGCTTTGTTGTGGCTCTTGTATCATGCCCAGAGAAAATTCATTCTTCTGCCTGAAACTCATGTTTCCCTCCTTGACCTACAGCTAACTCTTAGCCAACTCTCAGCTTCGTTTAGTCACTGCTACATCCAATGTCTTCAACAGATTTCCTCAACCAGCCTAAATTATGAGTTGCCATAACATCCTGCATTTTTTCTGTCTTAGTACTTACCACGCTGTCCTTGGATTTCCTAGTCAGGTAACTGTGTCGTCCTTACACTGAGTTCATTGAGAACTGGATTGTGTCTGTCTTGTTATCTCACCATAGCCTAGCAACATGCTTGGCACATACTATGCAATCACTAAGTAAGTCACGGTAGACAAATAAACGAATGTAGTCTTTCAATTTCATTTCTCCCTGTCGCCAGTTACACAACTTTGGACGTCCATGAGAAAGATGAACTTCCTGTTTCCTGCTTACTACTCCCTGTTCTAATAGGAAAGGAACATGTGGATTAGTCAGAATGCTTAATTGTTAAGGGAAATTCTGCTGATTGGCGCAAAACTGGTTAAGATATTCTGTCTCAAGAGGTCAGTCTTGGAGAAACAGGCTTGATCAATAGAAAGAGGTGATTTTTTTGTAAAGTTAATTATTAAAAATATGTAGTGTACTGCACATATGGTGTGATTCCAATTACGTAAATATATGTATTCATACTTATGCAAAGGAAAAATACCAGAAAGAAAAGGAAAGTTTCAGTTAGGCATCTCTAGGTGTTTTTATTTTCTTCCTCATGTTTTTCTGTATAGTCAAATGTGCCGCAATGCCCATGCATTAATGACATAATTTTAAAAGGATTAATGCAGATAAAATCTTTGAAAAGAGACTTGTTTTTATTTGTGCTAGATACAAGAAGAGAATTCTAGGCAACTACTAATTTTTTTGCTCACCTATATCTGTTACTTGCTTAAGTCACTATTTCTCATGGATGTTAGACTCTCCCAGGCTTTACACTATCCCCTCTACCTAGAACCCCTGTCAGGTAATGTACATTTCACTATGTCTTCAGAATTCACTTCCTTTGCAAAGTCTTTCCAGATAAGACACTTGTCAAATGAGAAAGGTCTTCCTTCCCCTTCAAGGGAAATCCTGTAGCAATTATTCTCAGGTCTATTTTCTCTATTCCTTTACTGTTTTCTTAGTTTTTTTGTTGTTGTGGTTGTTCCCTAATTTCCCAGTTATATTTCTCACTCCCTAAAGTTAGAAGCTTGCTTTTCACAGGTTTAATGGTTTTTAGGATGACACTGGTTACACAGAGGATTCTTCCAAAATACTATTGATGTAATGAATATTGCATAAGAAGATGGACTCTGCAACAACTTAGCAAGTAAGAGTGCAGGTCCGTCAATTCCCGGGATATAGGTGATCGGTTCCTGACATTTTAGGCCATTATGGGATTTGGATCTCTAGTATGTCCTCTTTTAAATTTTAATTTTTCCCCAATATGTTCTTATATCAAGTGCAATGAATGACAAATTTTTAATTAGGAAAACAAAGTTTTCCTTTCTTCTAAAAAAACCAAAATTACCTAGCTTTGGAAATCATTGAGAAGTTGTATCTGTAAAGTATGTTGTCTTTAAAGACAAATGAAAAATACAATCAAATGATAATGTTATGTTACTAGATCGTTAATGGTTCTTACCTGTCCACTAAAGGAAATTTTAAAAGGCTGCATGAATAACTTTGAAATAATCACAGCAAACTTCCTGCTCAATATTATGACAAGAATTGTTTAAAAATGAGAAAGTCAGTAAAGATTTCTTCCTTTTAAGAAACTCCAATTTGTTAGAACTATGAAATAGATAGATCTTTTAAAACTGTATGAAGTTTAATATATTAAGGTTTTGTACATCATCAGCTATCGTGTATCATCAGATCGATATGTTTTGCTGATTGGTGTTGCTTGTCAACAATTCCCCTAGTTCATACCAATTGCTCTTGAAAAGAATAAAAATCAATTTTTAGTATTACCAGGAAGAGAAGTTCTCAGTTTTAGGAACCTCTCCCCCTGCCAACCCTGCCCCAAGGAGGAAAGAAAGCATTTCATGGATATCTGAAAATGGTCAACCAGCTACCTCCAGAACCCTTTGGAAATGATCAACATTCCTCGGTGCTGGACCTAGAGTCCTGAATTAACCCCAAAAGACAGGATCATATTTTCTGAGTCTTAATATGCTCTTTTACCTGAGCAAACCTGCAAGAATAGGAAAGGAAGGAAGTCAATGCCAGTACTCTGACCCTCTATAAAACCTCAAGGTTCTGGGACTTGCAAAGATTCAGAGTAAAAGTGCATTGTGCCCTGCACATAGTAGACATATCACTGTTTGTTTATGTCATACTTTAATAATTGAAATGCCAGCCACAGGAATCCAGCTAATGCTTACTTCACTGCAGCACGGGGTTACATTCAGCAACACCGCTCAGAATAACCAGGAGAAGACAAAGGAAAATGGTATGACAGTAACGTCAAAGGCTCTGATTTCTAGATATAGTTGTGCTCTGAGTTTTTTATGTTTGCCCTTTCCCCACTGAAAAATGGGAATAATACCCTTTTCACTGACCATTGGAATGTTGAGGAGACAATAAGTTAGTAACTGGAAAGAATTTGTGGTGAAAGGTGCTATGTGAGTTCATGGTATTTGTTAATGTTATTACCCAATCAGTTCTGGCCCAATGTGGAAACAGAAGCAACTTCTATTACAAACAATGTAAGTTGCTAAAATAACCTTGGGAAAGAGAGAATAAATGAATCTACAAAGACAAATAGGTACCAGCTGGATTATTGAGACCTCATGTTGAGGCTGCAGGCTTTTAACACTAAAAACAATGTCCTTTTAATTTCAAGGAAGAATCATTTGGGGAAGAAAAGTAGGCAACCTATTAATAAATGAAAGAGTGACATTTCTAGGTGCATGTTAACAAATATGTTTATAAAAACAATTTCTATTACAAGACTGTACTAAGCAGAAGTCTCCTTTAGCAGATTTTTTAAAATGGGATATGTAACGAAAGGTCCATGTGTGAACTCTGGAAATACTCAGAACCTAACCAGACTTCAGCAGGTTCATTAGGGTCTTAGAAACAGTACAAAGGGAAATATATATATATATATATATTAATTTAATTTATTAAAATTTGTATTACAATTTATAAATATTAATATATATGTAAATTCGAACTGACAACAGCTATGACTTTACCATCTGCCTTTAAGCTTCTTCCAGTCAATTTCTAAAAGATAGAATGCTATTGTTCCTGCCCATGGATAGCTGTTAATCCTGGGGTAGAGCCATCAGAAACGTCTCATCCCCACTCCTAATATTTCCTTCCGTGTAGAGGGATCTACATTAGCATAGTGATGCTGACGTCTTTGCCCTCGTGGGAAGAAGGAATCAGTTAATTTTATTGAGCCCCTTTATCTCCTCATTCTCCTGGGAGTGGGGTGCCTACAGAAAGCACACATTACACATTCCTATTTCAGACCCCAAGTTTTAAAGGAGGACTATGTTTCCAATGCTGGGAAGAGGGCAGGTAAGTCTCTCTAAATCTGAGGTTCAGCATTCGTAAACTCATTCTCCAAAATCAGCTTTACTGGTAAGAAAATTGATAATGTTGTCTATCTTACTGTCTTCTTTTTCAGGGGCTCAGAATCAGCTAAGGAAAGAGATGCCCCTAGTCTTGAGCTCCCTACTGATGCAACAACCCAAATTACAATGGGAGTTACACCTGCCTTTTCTAGGCTAACGGAAAGAAAGGCAAACCTAGGTCTCCAGAGGCTTGGGAATAATGATCATAGATATAAACTCACCAAAGTTAAACTCAGCCATTAAAAAATGGACTTTGGGTTTTTTTCCTTTGGCTGTTGTCAAATCACCACAAATTAAGTGACTTAAAAGCACAGAAATGTATCCTCCCACCGATCTAGAGGACAGAAGTCCAAAATCACAGCAGGGCCATGCTCCCTCTCGATGCTCTAAGTGAGAATCTGGTCCTTGGCTCTCCCAGCTTCTGGTGTCTGCCTGCGTTCCCTGGCTGTGGCCGCATCCCTCCAACCTGCCTCTGTGATCACATTGCCTCCTCTTCTTTGTGTGTCAAATCTCCCTCTGCCTCCCACTTATAAGGATATATGCAACCGCATTTAGGGCCCACTTTGATAATCTTGGATAATCTCCTCATCTCAAAATCCTTAATCACACCTACAAAGACCACTTTTCTACTTAAGGTAACATTTATAGACCCTAAGGATTAAGACCTGATAGCTTTGGGAAATGATTTTTTAGCGTACCACACAAATTTAATAGTCACAAACAAGTATCATTTTTCCTCCTTCCTCTATATTCTGAAATTTTGCAATTTAAGATACAAAAGTATGTGGTCTAAAAACACAGCCTTAGAGAATCAAGAAGGTGAATTCATCCTAGACTTAAACCAACCAAATGATATTTATAAGGAATATATCATAAAGTGATCAGCTTTTCTATGCATGTATCACCACATTTTCAAAGACATAGCATATAAGTTTCTACCAGAAATGTGGCAAAGTATAAATAAAAAATGTAAATAATCCCTACATATGTTATTGATATTAAAAATTCAGGATCACTGTTCCCTATAAAGCTACTGTTTAAAATCTTGGTTGAAGCATTTGCCAAAATAGCTCAGGAATTAAGAATAAAATCTTTTGTTTTTTTCTGTATGTAAAGCATATGATGGAATTATTCACATCACTGATATGAACTTGGCATTTTACTATTATAGACAAAATTCACCTTTTACCTAAGATCTGTTGCCTTCTTAGGCACACTGAATTTCATTTTACTTTTTAAACCAACATTAGCCGTTTCCTTTGTATTGTCATGTGCCATCCACATTCAAAAGATATGCCACTTGGCAAGTTATTGCTTACGCTAAGGTGAGTTGGAGACAGCAAGTCATGATGAAGGGTAGGCACTCACCTTCTGCTAAGTACTCTCACTAGCTAAGAATCGTGTACTCAAGACCACACGTGCACTGGTTCAGTTAGGATAGGCTATGCTGTAATAACAAAGAGATCTCCAAATTCAGTGTCTCAGGGAATAAGACGTTTATTTCTCTTTCAGATAAAAAATCAGGGGGAGAGTTTCAGGTCAGTGGCAGTCATTCAGTGGGCCAGGATGACAGAGTTCTATCATCCTTTCAAGGTGGCTATTGGGTCCATGTCAGGAAGCCAGACAGTGAAGAGGCATGTAAGAGCACACCAGCGCCAGAACTCTAGCACCTGGCCACTCTAGCCTTGCCTGACTGCAAGGGAGACCGGGAAATAGAGTTCAGCTGTGCTCGCAGGAAAATGAGGAGAAGGGATTTTTGTGAGCAGCTTGCAGCCTTTGCCACATTCACTATACAAATTTCTGCCTCAGCAAAACAAAAGATACTGTATAAATAGTGATCGTGGCATTTGGGGTTGTCACAAGCATTCACACCTGCAAACTGCAAGAATTCATTCTACCCAAGCATCTATTTATGCTTAATCTCAGTTAAGGAGGGGAAAAGGAAAGAAATGGTTTATTTTTGGGGGGGGGGATAATATAGGAGGTAATATTAGCTTGTATAAATTGTCTCCAATGATGGTAATGCAAGGCTAAAGTCTTTTTTTAAGTACACTTTAGTATTATATAGTATATGTTTAGAAGCTTTTCTCTCTTCAGTTCTTCAATCTATTGAGAAGGGGAATAGGCCAAGGAAGTTAAACTTCTCTTCTCAGGGGGCCTAACTGTGGGCCCAGGCTGGTTTCCAAGAGCTGAAACAAGGGATGGTAACTGGTGGGGCTGTTCTTTTGCTGAATAAAGAGAAGAAAAGAAGAATTCCATGACTGTTTCCCAGGCACAGGGAGGACCAGGAAGCAAGGAAATCTCCAATTTTCAAGTCCACTGAGCAGAATACAAGAACAGGGTCCAAGACAAAGAGTTCTCCACTGAGAACCAGCAAGATGGAGCAATCGAGTCCTGTGCGCAGGCTGAGCCTGGAAAGAAGCCCAGAGGCCACAGCTTTCTTGGGAGGGAGGTTTCTCTGGACACTTAAGGAACTGAGACTTTGACATTCCAACCCTGCCGCTAGTTTGAGGTGGTCCACTCCCTCTATTTGGAGAAGAAGAATCTGAAGCTAAATCAGCACGTTACGATCACGCTGATCCATGGCAAATCATGAAGCGAAAACAAAAGTTCACAAACAAAATTAGTAGAACCACCTGTAGGACCTGTGTTGAAAGAGAAACTAGCTTTCGTGGAGAAGAGGTGTTAATAGCATGGGAATTAAACACACTGACTTTGGACTTAAAAAGTTTGATTCAATTCCTGTTCCTGCCACTAAGTAGCCTGTGACTTTGGGTGGGTAATCTATACTCTTTAAATCTTAGTTTCCTATCTGTAAAATGGGAGATAAAAATAATACCTAACTCATATGTTTTCTTTAAGATTTAAATGAATGTTCAACTGTATTTAATAAGGTATAGGAACTCAACAAATATTAGCTAAAAGTATTTCCAAAAATGGAGTTTTTCTTTACTTTCTTTCTTGGTATAAAATTTGTCCCTTATATCTAAAAACCAATCAGTCAATCAAACCTGACCCCCATGACCTCATAGGCTCTATTGAGTACAAGGTGAGGGTTAAGTTATGACAGCTGACACATCTAGCAAAAATATATGTTAATTTAAGGCATTTCCTTTCAGACATGAGTGTTCCACTGCAAACCTAGGTATATTTCTAAGATCTTAAGGAAATAAATACTATAAAACATGACATAGTTCAAGTAATGTAAAAAAAAAATGTCCACAGGGATATCTCTGAGCATTCTTTCATATGAGATGTCCCATATACTAAGAATTCATGATTCTCCACAATTTATTTAATATTTCCCAAACAGGCCATCTTTCCTGTCATTACTCTTTCCAGATCAGTATAAATTCTATTTTCAAGGACTCCCAGTCCTTTCGTAGGAACCCATCATCACTGGGCATGCCAGTACATATTCTGGCAAACTGTGAGAACAGTATTAGTTGACAATTGTGAGAACTAAAGGTTTTTCTAAAGGTGATGAGGCAGAAAGGGAAAGCAGATGCTTCTGAGGAACAGGGAGAAATGTCAAGAGAACTGGTCTATCTTCTTGGCACCCTGAAGCCTGAAGATGAGGGGGGTATGCCAGTTCATTGCCTAATGAAGGCCGAGAGGGAAGGATCCAGCTGACTGCTCACTAAAGGTGACTTGGAAAAGGAACTTGACCACAGTCATAGAGAAGAGGAGTTGCAACATAGATTGGAGGCATATAAAATTCACTGGTATGGCAAAATTAAAGAGACTTCCCAAATGTGCTGGAAAAATGAGTGGAATCTTTAGATTATTGCAAAACTGTTTCGTAATAGTGATATTAATTAATATTTATTAAGCATCTGTTATGTATCCTATACTGTGCTAAGTACATTACATGCTTTACTAGAGTTAATATCCCACCCCTAAGTGTAAGCACCAATATTGTCCCCAGTATCCAGATTGGGAAGCTGAGGTTCACAGAGGTTATGTCCTTAGTCTTAAGTAACTTTAAGGAATGAATGCAAAGTGCAGAGCAAAAATTTACTCAGAACCTAGCTAGGGAAAGAGTTCTGCTCGTAAACATACTTTTCAGTGATACTTAAATTCTAAGAAAACTTTGCTCACATCCTCCTGGATGAATTGATAACTAGTTTTTGTGTCAGGAAAGGCATGTTTCTCTGAGGTCATGTTGCAACACTTTCAAAAGGGCTTCCCTCAAAGGTGTTTCATCTATTAGTATCAGCAAAGATCTCATGGAATGACTAATTTTTAGTAGTTGTGACCAGCAAGTCTTTATTGAGTCATTCTCTTTAGAAATAACATGCTGATTCATCAGATCTTTTTTTAACGTTAATTATATTTAACATCTGACATCTTCTTTACCCTTTATCCACATCACTGAATACCAGGGAAAAAATAAGCCAAACCCAGATTTAGGTTAAAATAATACTCGATTATAAGTGATTTAAAATGAAAATTGAGTAACTTCAACATCCCATTAAAAAGAAAAGCTTACATTTCAGAAAGTAAGAAGGAACATTAAGTATTTTTTCTTAATATTTAATGTTAATTTCATCCATAAGTTACATGATACAAATTGTATGCTTTTACATACAAAAGATTTTTTTAATGCGATCATTCTAAGAAATGCAGTAATCAGCAAGAAAGCACCTACTAAAAATTAGCTGCCTTTCTAGATTCTTGTGGAACTGCAAAATGATTTATAATAAATAGCTAAGCCTTCTAAAATTGTCACTAATGTTTGTATAATAAGGTGTGCCCTGGCCTTTAATTGAAAATGGTTAGTATTTGAACTCCCGATGTGCAGAAAGATGTCAGCAACACTGGATCAGATAGACTTAGAGAGAAACTTCTTTTTCCCTTTGATAAAACAAAAGTACCTGTGGTGAACATTTGTTGTTTTTGCCAGTGCAGCATCCCTTCTCCTTGGCTTGACAATGTCCCTCTGATTTCTGGGGGATCTACCCATCCCCATCATGTACCATTTGGTGGGCTCATTAAACTCTGAATCAAAGTGCAGAGGGGTACGTTGGCACTTCTCATCTCTACTCTCACTTTCCAAGACCAATCAGATAGGAGTCCTAGGAATTTGGCCCAAGGACAGAACACAGTCAGAGCTGAGTCTTTTGATTACAACTCCCCAAAGAGATTTGTCCTTGTTTCTTCCTGCCACTGTCCTGCTTCTCTCTGGAGGTCTGATTGTGCCTCCATTTCTTAGATCTTAGGAGCTACTCCACATTCTTCCACTAAATTCCCCTCTTAAGTTAGTCAGTTTCTGTTGTTTACATTAACTGGTACTGTACATGTTCTTTTTTTTTTTTTACTGAAAATCTTAGTAAACACTTTTGTTCTTTTTAACATCTGAAATGAGATCAAACCTTTCCTGACAGTGTTTCAGTTTTAACAAACGTAGTATTTTCAGTTGGGATGAGCTCTTCTTGATTAAGAGAATCATACCAGAATCTAAACCGTCATAACAGATACAAGTAACTACATGTAGTAAAAACAAGAGCTCTCTTTCATTCTTAATTTATTTCTACTAAACACTTACTATTTTGAGTTATCATCACTGGGGGAAACAAACAGAAAATATAACTCTTTTGTTCTTGAGCTTTTTCAAATCCTGCCTTCTAGTGTGTTGTTAGACCAACAAAAGGATGCTGATGGCTCTCTTTTCGGGTATTGAAACAGGTAAGAAACTATCTTTCCGGGTTAGGCTAAATGTCTGTCCAAAGGTATACTATAAAGAATGAAAACAATTTTTTTTAGACATTTCAGGTAAAATTCACTTAGGTCTAAGTTATCTGGCCAATTAGATTTGAAATGGTTAGCAGTTTGAAGTTTGGTTAGATCAGTTGAAGTTTGGTTAGATCAGTTGAAGTTTGGTTAGATCAGTAGAAGTTGGTTAGATCAGTTGAAAATAGATCTATCTGGCCATTCACTGAGGAGTGGCAGTTACCAGGCTGTGCATGGGGATGTCCTTCCCCACCAGCCAACATGCCAGCCAGGCTGGGACCACCCTAGATCTCTCATTGTATTCAACACCAACACCCATGATATCTGAGGTTTTTAAATTCATAACATGTACGTACAGAGAAGTGCATAAAACATGTAAGTACATGTAAAGAACAATTATAGGGGGAATACATTCAAAACTGTTATTACATTCATTATATTCAGCATTTTATATCTGCCTACTGAAAGTTCCCCTAAACCCCCAAGGCCAAGGTTCCATGCACCTCATGTGATGACCCTTAGTCCTTGTCTTATCCCTATCAAGGCACTTATCCCGCTCTTTCATCTTTTTGTCCAGACATCACCCATGCCAGTGCTCACACATAAAGCTTATTAAAGACACAGATTATGCCTTCTAACCACTGTATTCTCTCAGCTAGGCATGGAGTGCATCACTTTGTAAATAACTGATAATAAATGAATGAATGAAAATAAATAAATGACCCATCACTGTCTTCAAGTAACGTCAAGGACACTTGGAGGAGAGAAACCAGTAAAACAAAAATTAAATACAATCTGCTAAGTGTTTTCATAAGAAGAGCCCAAGGGATGCTGAGATTCAGGAAATTGGCACCCACTTCAACCAAATCTTCCTGGAAATGGTGTGCTGAGCCTTAGTGGAAGAGCAGGTGTCTCTAGCTGAGACAGCAACAAAGGAGTATGATGCAGGAAGGACAGGAGACCTCATAGCTTGAGATGCTGTTAAGAGACTAAGACACAGCCTAAGTCAAAGTTTCTTAATCCAGAATCTGCAGATCCTGACAGGGTCCATGGATAGAATACGGAAGAGTCATAGACTTGATTTGGATGGGGAAAAAAAATCTCTGTTTTCATTAACCTCTAACTGAAATTTAGCATTTTAAAAAAGTTAATTAATTTAATTTATTTATTTGGCTGCATTGGGTCTTCGTTGCTGCGCACAGGCTTTCTCTAGTTGTGGTGAGCGGGGGCTACTCTTTGTTGCAGTGCACAGGCTTCTCATTGCAGTGGCTTCTCTTGTTGCGGAGCACGGGCTCTAGGCGCATGGGCTTCAGTAGTTGTGGCACACGGGCTCAGTAGTTGTGGCTCATGGGCTCTAGAGTGCAGGCTCAGTAGTTGTGGTGCACGGGCTTAGTTGCTCTGCGGCATGTGGGATCTTCCTAGACCAGGGCTCAAACCCATGTCCCCTGCACTGGCAGGTGGACTCCCAACCACTGTGCCACCAGGGAAGTCCCTAGCATTTCTTTTGATTATAAATGGAGGTGACAAACAACTGCAATACTACAATACTATTATACAATCATGGTATTAGTGATAACTTATGACCTTTGTTATAAAGACAAATAATAGAAAATTTCATATCATAGTAGAGTTGTTGTGGATATCTTGAAATACAGTTTACACTCATTGATAATTTAATATTGTGGCAGTAATTGGATACACTAAAGATCTTTATATTTAATAAACACAGGTACACATATTTACAAATTTGTTTATTAATATTTAGGTGCCTATTTCTCTAAAATTGATTTCCTTTGTTATTCTATATTGTATTATATGTGTTTAAATATTTAAAACTGTTGTTGAGAAGGGATCTATAAACTTCTCCAGATTGGCAAAGGGGTCCATGAAAACAAGAAGGTTAAGGAACCCCTGCTCTAAAGGCTTTTCAGGGTGGAAATCATAGAATGGGACTAATGGAAGAATAAAAGGTAACCTTTGAGCCGGTGCTCTCACTAGAGGAACCCACTCAGTCCTAGAGGAATTTTTCCTGCATATCATTATTTTTGTTTTATTCCTTGTATGGGGCTCACACACCACGAAAACATTATTTGCATTTAATGTTATCCAGAAAAAAAAAAAATCAAGGCACAAATTTGCTAACTAGTGATTTTATTATACCAAGGACACAACTTTGGATTTTTGAACCAAGTCACATTTTTTGCAGATTACAAAGAAGAAGGGGCCAAATGTTGAGCTTTAGGAGATGAATACCTAAATTATATTTGAAAGTAAATTTATGAAAAGAAAATTATAATTATCATCATCATAATAAATTATCTTGAATTTGTACTTCTTTTCAAAGATGTTTCATATCTACCATGTTTGTCCTCATAAAGTCTTTGAAATAGGTAGAATATGTATACAGGGGAATAAAAAGAGGAAATTGTGACATGAAGGAAGATGTTAGGGTTGGTTGACTGAAACTTAACAAGTACTTAATGTCTGCCATGTACTCTCCATATTGTGTGTGACAGTGGAATGACACAGAGGGTAAAAGACATCATTTCTAACTTCAAAGCATGCCCATTTTATTCCATATATGGAGCCAAACCATGTATCTGTGAAAGAGTATGAGACTGTGTATCAGTATAACTGGGGACAAAACTTCAAAAGTAACCTACCAGAGTAGAGTAATTTTAACACACATAGATTTGGGGATGCTTCATGGAAAAGGCGTTATAAGCTCCACTTTTAAGCTCAAGAGTAGTAGATGAACTAACAATTATTGAGCATTTAGTAAATTCTGGGCACTATGGTAAGCATTTGTCACGTTCCTTAGGGTCATACAGTAGGTAGGTAGGTGATAGATTCTGCAGTGGAACCCAAGACAATCTGAATTCCAAGTCAGAGCTCTTAAATAATTACCTCCGTGGGAACTAGGACTGGGTCTCTTTGTCATGTTGTTTCTGGAGCAGCTAGCACAGAGTTTGGTCGATTTTAGATGTTTGAAAGTTTGCAGTTGAGTGTAGTTTAACTAAATCAAGGAGGAATGGCTCCAATCTAGTAAGTGGTTAACACTGAAATTCAACTGAACTGGCTGTTAGTTCTTTCCATTAAACCCATTACTCCAAACAACTAACAGCTCAGACATAGACAAAAGCACACTTAATCATCCCTTCATTCCTATAGCTCAACACTGAACGACGAAATACATAACTATATATAGAGAGGGAGTGAGGTGAGCACGTGTGTGTGGGCATATATGTGTGTTATTTATGGGAAACTCCTGTTCTTCATACCACTTCCTCTTGGCCTCCATTTCTTTCTATTATCATAAGACCTATACTTCTTCTTTTCATTATGATGTTCTAACTATTTTAATGTGAGCATACATTGGATTTTAGCCTTATTTATCATTTCTTTCTATTTAATTTTCACTTTGTATCTTATAATATCCCATCTCCACAAATTGTATGGGTAGATGACAAATTGTTTCTTCCTTGTATATATTTCCAAATAGACTATCCTTCCTGGATGTATTACTCACTTGTTCTTTATTCTTTTCTACTGAGGGTCCTGACAGGAAAATCACAGGTCTTGATTTTAAAAGGCTTGCCACTCAGTTTCCTTGGAATTCCCACCTCCATGCTACCTCTCCCCATAGAAATCCTAGTTGAACAGTTCTGATTGAATTACCTAAATCCTTTGACACCTTCCTATCAAGGTTTTACACAGGACAATTACCTAAAATGAGCGTTTTATAAATAATTACATCAAATGCTTCTCAGAGTTCAAATTTTAAAATGCCATCTCTTTAAATATTAGCTAAAGAGATGTTCATAAAGAGATGTTCACATTGTCACATTCCTATTTCCAATAACAAACGATATGAATTATTCTGCCGTGCCATAAACACTAGAAATAATCCTTCAGATTTAAATTGAGTCTTTCTTCCAGTAAAAATGCAAAGCATTTCAGGCATATTAAAGGTAATTCTTTCATTTTTTCAGTCTTGAACACGGTTTTCCAAGATCTTCAAGAAAATGCAAACATCTTAAAATAAAATAAACTCAAAAGTCATTCCTTCCTTACCACCACTATAATATCCTCATTCTCTTTACCTACAAATATGAAGGAAATAGAAAATTACAATATATGTTTGGTCTAGTTCAAGTTTTAAACAAGTCAAGGAGTAGTTTTCTAAAAGGACAGCTTTGATTTATGTTGTTGCTCATAATATTAACTCATGTTTAAAGTTATGAGTTTAACATAACCTCCTAAATATTGTCATTCCCATGACAGTATTTAGGAGGTCGTATCCACAGAACAATTCAAAAGCAATTCCGGGATGTACTCTCTATTTCCCAGGCTGGACTTTATTTCTTCAGAGGCTAGGTAGTATTTCTTCAGTGGCTCCTTGATTCAAGCAGCAGTAACTAAACAAGGGATGTTCCCTACTCAAACTGTGGTCCTTACAGCAGCATCTGTATCACCTGGGACTGCAGAACTCTGGCTCCGCCCTGGGCCTGCTGAATCAGAATCGGCATTTGAGACCAGATGCCCAGAAGACGTTTGAAAGGTTGAACCCAGTGCTTCTGCTCTAAAGGATTAGTAGTGAGTATTTAAGGATACAGTATGGAGATGAAATCTTCACTCAAATTTGGGCTCAGTGAGACAGAGTGAGGGAACTGACAAGTGAGAGCATGATTACCTTAGGAGTGGGGTAATTGCATCGCCATTACAAACCCTTCCTAACTCTTCTTCATCTTCTCCTTCTCTACCAAATTTATATCATCTTGAATTTTCTTTTTGCGGTACGCGGGCCTCTCACTGTTGTGGCCTCTCCCGTTGCAGAGCACAGGCTCCGGTCGCGCAGGCTCAGCGGCCGTGGCTCATGGGCCTAACCTCTCCGCGGCATGTGGGATCCTCCCGGACCGGGGCACGGACTCGTGTCCCCTGCATCGGCAGGCGGACTCTCAACCACTGCGCCACCAGGGAAGCCCAGGAAGTGCTTTTTCCTACCCAATGGGGTTTCAAATGCCCATTGGTTGGTTGACTTCAACACACCACAGACTGACCGTGGTAGAAGGGATGAGACTAGGGAGACACCAGAGTCTGCAGCTCTGAGGAGCCTCCAGTGCCTCCGCCAGGACAGCCATAGCTCTCTTGAGCACACCTGGAGGAGAGTTATGGCCGTGTAGAGGGAGAGGTAGGAGGTAAATGAGGAGGGAAAAGTGGGTCTCTGTCCTTAAGACTGCTGCCATTGATGAGTCTCCCTGCTGGTCTGGGGAGTGATGTGTCTTCCCAGCAGCCCCCAGGGCTGGGTTGGCCACATTCTCTCTGGTAATGACACTGGGGCATTAGCTTTCTATTTTTTAATAAACTAATTCCCATGCCCGTGCCTCCTTCCCTAGAATGTTTCCCTCTTAAAAACAGCATCCTTCCTTACCTAGACTGTCTGCACTTAAGGAGGAAAAAAGAATACTTTTCTGTTTACCCTGTGGTTTGGGGGTCCTGCCCTCATATTCGCAGGGCCAGGATCAAAAGTACAAACGGGGCTTCCCTGGTGGCGCCGTGGTTGGGAGTCCGCCTGCCGATGCGGGGGACGTGGGTTCGTGCCCCGGTCCGGGAAGATCCCACATGCTGCGGAGCGGCTGGGCCTGTGAGCCATGGCCGCTGAGCCTGCGCGTCCGGAGCCCGTGCTCCGCAACGGGAGAGGCCACAACAGTGAGAGGCCCGCGTACCACAAAAAAAACAAAAAACAAAAACGTACAAACGGAGGTCCATATACTGTATGTCTGAATATTTAAAAGCTTAAGCCAACGACTGCTTACGTGAAATATGTTCCAACTACATTCTTGACCTAGAAAGCTAGGCTCAGATTTAGGACGCATCATAGCCCTTAGTTCTGTCCACAACAGAACTAGGGGCTAACAATAGCTACCCTTTATCACAATCTTGGGCACAGTCTACCCTTTGGAGGATGGACAAGACAAAGATGCCAATGCAGATCCAATACAGTCAGTGTCTTTTGGGTGCGGAGTTCTGGGGTCTCTGAAATGCAGGCAGTGGTCTTAGAACCGGGGTCACACACAGTGAAAAGGGAAAGAGCCAGCAGAGGGCTAGAGTCAAACCTCTGACACAGGAGTCCAGAGCAGAGGATTCTCTTCCCCAAGCCTAAGGGCAGTACTGAGGCTGGGGGTGGGAGGCAGACAGCGACTCTTGTACGTTAATACAAAAAATTGTCACCACACAGCAGAGAAAATGCAGAGAATACAACCCAATGGAAAATTCACACATACACTACTCAGGTCAGAGAGTTACAAGTTGCAGTCTCGGGAACTTTCCACACAAACAAACAGGCATCTGGTATTTTCAGCTGATACTGGAAAGAATTCAAGTCCTTCACACAGGGCAATTGGAAAAATCTCCATACATAAAAAATGTACTTGGTGTCAACCGCATAAATAAGAATTTGGGCCTTCCTGAGGCTTTTACTAAAGCCCCTGAAGCAAGATGCCAACTCCCAGGACAACCAGGTTAAGATACAGAGAAAAGAATTATTGCCAGCATCTAGAAAAAGAAGAATCCAGACCATCCTAGGTCAGAACTTATGTTCTTGGTTACAGATCTATGATATATCCTCATGGTTCACTGAACAGCAAAATGTACATAGTTCTTTCAGGGTCAGGGCACGATGACCCTGAATATATCCTGTTGTTATCTATATGAATTCTCTAAGTCATATTATTTATAGATATTTACACCAGCTCAGGAGAACCAATTGTGCCCTCTCTTCCCATCCCTGCCTGCAGTGACTTCTGGGTGGTTGCTTGAAATTGGCATTGGTGAGGGTATTTTTTTAACACCATAGAAAGCCACAAACGCTATAAATCAGAGCTGTCTTCCCCTGGAGAGCCTTTTGTTATGAATTTACCAGCACACAACTGTACGTAGGCCCAAAGTGGGCAAAAATATCAGGTAAGTAGTTCTCTTCTTAATCATGCTAATTTCTGAGTAGGCTACCTATTTATGACACACAACCATAATTTACATACTTGTAGCTAAACTTTATTTCAAGATATAATTGTCCAAAAACACTTTAGATTTTGTTTTCAAAGTGTTATGAATCAGAAATATCCATATTTTAAAATTGTCAGGGTTATCTCCCAGATTATTTTATCCAAATGTGATTTGAAAAGAATAATTTATTGCACAAGAAGGTAATAAAAACTAGTTCCATGTTTAGGAAAAAGGAAAAAAAAGATTCTCCTGCACCTGGTCAGAAAGTGCTACTTAGCTTTTGAGAATAATTTTGAACGGCACAAAGGCATTCTCATGTTGATGGTCTTACTCTGGGGCTTGTTTTCTGAAACTGCCTAGAGCATCAAATCCAAAATAACAGGTGTGCGTGCATTTCCTATGGGAGTCTGTCATTCCTTTGGTTCCCCTCTCCTGTAAGAAATAAAAAAGTCGAGTTTCCTCCTTCGAGTCACGCTTCAACATGCCAAGGGCGGACATGGCACACCTGCTCCACCTTCGCCACACGTCACTCATCATCAGTGGGAAGAGAGGCATCGAGAGGGAAGAGCGTGAAGATGTTCGTCAGCCACCTGAAGAACTGGGCACGGCTTCCTCAGTTGTTTTCTATGTCTGAAGGCATAAAGTTACAAAATTTGGAAAGGTCAGAACTGCAGGGCAAACTAGCTGCATAACTCCTTTACTGGGAATAAGGATGGAAGAGAGTGTTTACGGTTTGTCAGCTTTCAGCACAGTTTGGAGAATACTAAACACAGGTGCCATTACTCCAGCCTTGTTCTGATTTATTTGCAACATCTGTGGAGAAAACCACAGCCTAGAAAGAAATCACCTTGACAACTTCTTTTACTCAAAGAGCTGTTGTATTTTCTCAATGTTCTAGTCTAACACTCGCTCCAAAAACACATTTGTAGAGCTGAATTGGAAAGTTTTTCATTTGAATTGACTTTACCAGTTCTGACCTGGCTGGAGTTAATTTGTCTCATGAAAAATAAATATTTTGATTTCTAACAAAATTTTAAAGAATAAGTATCTTCTTTATTAATTTACTATGGTGGGCTTAATGATGGCCCCCAAAGATGTCCACATCCTAATCTCCAGAACCTGTGAATATGTGACGTTACATGGCTAAAGGGGCTTTACAGGTGTGACTTAGTTAAGATCTTGAGATGGGGAGAGCATTCTGAATTACCCAGGTGGGCACAATGTAGTTACAAGGGACCTTATAAGAGGGAGACGAGAAAGCAGAGAGGTTTGCTGTTGTGCTGCTGTCTTTGAAGGCTGAACAAGGGGTCTGGAGCCACGGAATATAAGTAGTCTCTGCAAGCTGGAAAAGCAGGGAAGTGAATTTGCCCCTAAAGCTCCCAGAAGAAATGCAGCCCTGTTGACACCTTGACTTCAGCCCAGTGGAAGACATTTTGGACTTCAAAGCTCCAGAACTGTAAGAAAATACATTTTTGCTGTTTTTAAACCACTAATTTGTTATAGCACTGGTAGGAAACTAATACTTTTACAGAGTAAAAGTTAAAACTCTGTTCAACTTTTTTGGGGGAATTTGTATCTGAAGCCCACAAAGTTAGAGACCGTATGATTACGTTTCACCACACACTGTTACTTGTCACAATTATATGCAAATAACTATCTAGATTTTATACTCAAGATACTTGTGATTCAACAACATTGTTTTTATTTTAAGGCTAAAGGATAATTTTTAGACTTAAGGAAAAACATACGATAGCATCAGTGGAGAGAAACATTTAAAATACTAACACAGATTCAGCACTGCTGAAGCAGATTGGTTGCCAGTTAATTATGATAACTTGACTTTTTGATGAGTAAAATCTCACATTCTGTGGAAATGGAGTTTGAGTGTGTGCGTGCAGTTAGCTGGAGGGATAGAAGGAAGCAGAATAAACCATTTGAAGAAGGCTATCCAGAACTTCAAGGGAAGTCTATGTTTCATTCCTCACCTGATAGATGCTAAGGCTTGTGGCAGAAGGGAGTAACCCAACAGTCACTGGCTTATAAACTGAGTGAAGCTGAAAAGGCAGGACAGTGTCTTTAGGAAATCTGTTCAATGAGGCACAGTCCTACAAATGAACCATAAACCCAAAGAAGAATACAGGCTTTTAAGCAGTTTTTCTCTGACCTAAGAAACCATGAGACAGAAAAAAAATTCTATAAGGAAGAAGCCTGCCCTGGAGAGAAGCCAGGGTCAGCCAACTGGAGCAAAGCTTATTGTTACTGTTTTCATAAGGTGGATGGATGTGGATTCACCGGGTGAATGAGGAAGGAACAGTCAAAGGTGGTGATTCAGTTTGGAAAAAAGTATCTCTGATGTGTTCCCTTGCTGTGAAATAAGCAGAAATAAGATAACAGAATTAACTTAGGTCTTAGATGTTGGATTGCCATTTATGAAATCTGCTACCTTGATGGGATTTGAGGAAACCATTCAGATTTGGGGGTGGAGCAGCAGAATTTCTTATCCAGCAGTTCCTCTTTACTCAGCAAATAGAGGGCTGTATAAAGGTCTCTGGATGCAAATCTGAGAGCTGTGTGATGAGCCAAGCACGACAGCAAATAGGTCCTGAACCCATTTGCACCTGAGGTGGAATTAGTGCGCGAGACCTTTGGAAAAAGCAGTACTTGCTGGCAGTTTCCAATGAATACCAAAAGCTAGAGACTCCTTTCTAGATGGATGGGATGAGGGTGTCCTGATGCCTTTCCTTCAAGGGTCTACATTAATTTTCTCTCAACTCAACTGCTCTCAACATATTCTAGTTTTACTTTGCAGCAGTGACCAGGGTTTTCTATCTCTTACTCCCATGACTACCTAGATGGCCTTGCTTTTAAAATTTGTGTCGCCTGTACTATGCCAGCGTCCTCATTCTGCTTCCCCACCCACTCAACTTAGACCCCAAAGGCATAGTTTGTAAACTGTGTTGTTTCACAGACCCCTTTAAAAATCTAATAAGAGATGTGTAACCCTCCCACTCCACCGAAACAGGAGACTATATATGCACATAATTATACACCAAATGCCACATGTATTTGCAGGAGTTCATGAACCCCTGAAAGCCCATTTATGGAAACCCATGTTAAAAAAAAAAAAAAAAGAAAAAGGCCTTTGCCCTAAAGGATTGTTTCACCCTGTTTTAGGGTTGCTAAGAGCTTTAAAAAGTGAGAGACGAGTGCGGTGATGCATGTGCCTTTTCAGATAGCTTGGATAGTTCCATGAGCTGTGGAAGAGTCAAAAAGCAAATAAACGTCAACAGTTCTGAATCCCAACATTGTTTAATGACAACCTTCCCGTGTTTGCCAACTTGCTGCTTGACAACAATCCTGTTGACACTGTGGAAAAAGCTTTCCAGGTCCTCCCAGGTAAATAACCCACTCCTACCAATCACCTGGCTGCCCAGCTGAACTCTTTAATACACACAAAATTCATGACGGTGAGTCATTCCTTGCCAAATGCACCTTGACATAGCATAGACTTTACTTTTTCATGAGATCTTTTCATATACTAATCCCAGCAAAGATAATTATAAGAAGGCATCAATTTTAAGCAAAACTGTATAACAAGTAAAATGTATTGTTTCCATATTTGTGAAAAGTGTAAATGTCTAACTTTTCTGAAGCATTCTAGTTCCTATTGCTCTAATGCCTAGCATGTGACTTTTGGACAGGTGAAAAGATGTTTTTTAGCTTATTTCATTTGCTGGTGAAGTTAAGTCTCACCAATTTATGTGAAATTCAGTGTGTTACTGGGAACAGGGAGGTAAAATTGACAAAAGTTATAACATTCATCAATTCATTATAAACAAATGGGAGAAGTGGTAGGTTTCCTGAGGAAGAAAAACAGTAAGAGTCGAGGGAAGCAGAACTTTTGATGTAGAAAAGACAATTGTGGAGTGAACAGCAGATAAACAGCATTGTGCCCTTGCTGGCTCCACAGCAAAAGTAACTTGATCACTGCACAACTTGGCAAGAAGCCTCAGGCAGGAGCAGAGAAGTATCCCAGGCAAGCAGGGGGTGGGGTGTGGAAGTTGTTAGATGGGCTAACCAAGCCCTTCCCTGACAGCCAGGAAGGAAACAGATTACCTATGGCTGTGACTACGGAACCTATGGCCAACAAGACCAGTCGCCTGCATAGAATTCTGCCAAGAAGTGTAATAGCTTCAGCTTTCACAGTGGTTTTACTCAAGTTTGGAAACAGGTGGGAATATTTGGGGGGGAATAGTCAAGAGGCAGTTTTAACTTTAAACAGTAAATGAAGATAAAGATTTCCCCAGTGGTGGGGAGGGATAAATTAGGAGTTTGGGATTAACATATACATACTACAGTATATAAAATAGATAACCAACAAGGACCTACTGTATAGCACAGGGAACTCTACTCAGTATTCTGTAATAGCCTATATGGGAAAAGAATCTGAAAAAGAATAGATATATGTATAACTGAATCAACTTTGCTGTATACGTGAAACTAACACAACATCGTAAGTCAACTATACTCCAGTATAAAATAAAATATTTTTAAAAAGATTTCCCCAAATCAAAAGTGATTAAATTACTAGAAACCACCTTAAATGCTAGAGATCAGATTGGAGGTAGACAGATCAGCTAGGACAGGGTTTCTGGTTTAAGATAAGAGGAGCCTGAGTTGGAATTGTAGTATGAAATTCTTGAGGACCAGCATGTTAGATATAATTTAATCCCTTTCATGCTCCCATTTTACATATGAGGGTGTTCACAGAGCATCTGTGTCACTATATGATTCTACCTAAGGTACTATAGTTAGTGGAAAACCTAATAGGCTCCAGAGCCCCCGAGGACAAGTTCAAGGACCCTAGAAATAGGGAATTGGATGCAAGAGATACTACAGTGGAAAACCAATTATAGATTAATAACAACTGAAGAAGTCACAAATTAGTGAGAAAGCATCAAATTTAACCAGGTGTTAGCATGATTTAGAATACATTTTAGTGTTTTAGTTCTTTAACTTCTTGGGTTAGGATTCTTATTTTTTAAAAAGCACACTCTAATCACTCTGTAACTATGCAGAAAGCCAAAAACACTAGTTAAGGGGTTTTACCATTATAAATGTCAAGAAAATGGAATGATCTACACTGTTCCTCTTATTTGAATAGAAAGTTCTTAGAAATGTCATTCAACAATTTTTCCATATGGTGAATGATTTAAAATGAAGACTTCTAATTATTTCTAGCCATAAATTGAGAACAAATTTTAAGCTAGGCAAAATTATTAGATTCTAATAGTCACATGAACTTTATCTAAGAAGCTGAAGGTCTAAAAACCTGCAGTAAAAAAGGACACCTTGACTTTATTAATAGTGTTTTAAAACTCTAGTACAATCTTTTCCAGAGAGTTATAATAACACACAAAAGTAGGGGAAAGACTTCCAAGAGGTCTTCCTCAGTTTATTAAGGAACTTCATCTACTGGAATTTATTTTATTATTATTATAACCGTTATCATTAGTATTACTTTTACTATTACTGAATTAGGAAAAATTGATCTTTCTAGGCATAGCCAAAAAGTCTCTGTTCTATACACTCAAAATTCACCTTAAATTATCCCAGATGTCATTTACTTGAAATGTGTAGCAGTAAAACCCCTTCACTGAACTATTGTTTTTGGGATTCTTGATACAGAGTGAATAAGATATACTTTAAAAAATATGGATCTTAACTCAAGCTAAAGAACCATAAAATTAGTTTTAAATCATGCTAATACACAGTTATAATTTGGTGCCTTTTTTTTTTTGGCTGCATTGGGTCTTCGTTGCACACGGGCTTTCTCTAGATGTGGCGAGCAGGGGCTACTCTTTGTTGTGGTGCGTGAGCTTCTCATTGTGATGGCTTCTCTTGTTGCGCAGCATGGGCTCTACGCGTGTGGCCTTCAGTAGTTGCAGCACGCAGGCTCAGTAGTTGCGGTGCGTGGGCTCTAGGGCATGTGGGCTTCAGTAGTTGTGGCACACAGGCTTAGTTGCTCCACAGCATGTGGGATCTTCCCGGACCAGGGATCAAACCTGTGTCCCCTGCTTTGGCAGGCGGATTCTTAACCACTACACCACCAGGGAAGTCCCTGGTGCTCTTTTCACTAATTTGTAGTTTCAATTGTCCTTTAATCTACAATTGATTTTTCTTAGCCTTGGCTTAAGACACAGTGTATCTATTTGGCCACCTAACTGGTGATGGCAAGGCCACGATAGAATTTACTGGGGCCCAAAAGTTAAGCACCAATCAAGTGACTCCAAAGAGAATGTAGGAAAGAAGTGAACCCTATCCTTTTTATTGACACAATTTTCTTTTTATAAGAAATTATTTAAAATGTATGACTATGTAGGTATTTCAATGATGAAAATAAACTAGATTAAAAATAAGCCAGGGGTGATACACGAAAGCATTTTGTCATAAAGAAGGAAATGTCTAAAGTAGTTTGGACTCCTCTGAAGAGAAATATGGTAAACAGCAAGTTCTATACCAATATAATTTGTATTACTATTAATCATCAAAGCCCATGTGATAAAACCTTATCCAAACACTAACCTCATAAGAGATGGAACATGCAGAAATATCAGTGGAATCTTCATAAGCTAGAATCTCAAGAAACTACAAGAGTATTTTCAGAAAAAGGCAAAGCATCCTCTATCACTTCTCTTTTAGAAATATTGTGAATAGAACATTCCGTAGAATTTGAAATGGGAAGCATAAAGAAGGTGTATTGTGGTGGTAAGGATGATGGCAGTGACTATTTAAGGACCAGGCCTTGTTTCTTAGGCATGCAAAGGCAACAGCAATGACCAAGAAAGTGCTGAATTCATTCTGCCAGGATTTAGGAATAAACTGATGAAGTTCCAAGCAGAGTGACTCTGCATATCACTCCCATCTCTGGGAAACTGCCATTGCAAAGTTTCTCAATTATGTTTCCAGTTGAATTATCAGAAAGTGTTGCTCAGAGCACTAACTTACCCTTCAGAGAACTTCCATATTACTCATGGTATTTAGACAATTCTAATTCCAAACAATCCAGAGAAACCAGGAAGGAATCAGAGTTCACCCTTCAGTCACTGGTTCTTGGAACTTACTTGAGCCAACCTACACATGCCGATACCTTTTCTTTTGTTCCTTTATATTAATCTGCATTAATCCTTTAATCTTGAACAGATTGTCATTAAAAATTAACACAAATATTTAGGATTTTTGTTTAATTTAGTTATTGAAATTATCAATTCCCAGCCTATGTGTTGTGTATACATTCTAGTCCTATACATCTCAAGCGCAGTTGGGTCTTCTGCTCATGTGCCCGTGGCAGCTGCAGCTCCTGCAGTCCTCTGCCATCATGATACTTGATGGCAAACGGTCTAATTGCATGTATTTCCATTGTACCAATAGATTGAAAGAAAAGGGCAAAGCCACTCCGGATTGAAAAGGTAGACTTTAACAGAAGTCTCAGTAATTTTCAGGTATTAATAACTTTAACATCTTATTCAGGTAACCAAATGAATATTAACTATTATAATTCCATTAATCTATGTATAGTATCTTCTTTAAAATTGAAGTATAGTTGATTTACAATGTTGTGTTAATTTCTGGTGTACAGCAAAGTGATTCAGTTGTACATATATATATTCTTTTTCATTATAGTTTATTACAAGATATTGAATATAGTTCCCTGTGCTATACAGTGGGACTTTGTTGTTTGCTTTATATATAGTAGTTTGCATCTGCTAATCCCAAACTCCTATTTGATCCCCCCACTCACCTGTGGTAACTATAAATTTGTTTTCTATGAGTCTGCTTCTGTTTTGCAGATGAGTTCATTTGTATCATATTTTAGATTCCACATGTGACAGAAGAAGATATTTGCCTTTCTCTGTCTGACTTACTTCACTTAGTGTGATGATAATATAGTATGATAAGGATATAGTATCTTTTTATAATCACAAAAATTAAGAAATATTACAGATTCACAACATAATGTGAATTCTAGATTTGGATGGAGTGCTGTAATTGTTCAAACACACATCCACGAAGAAAATAGTTTGTTGAAAGGAGGGAGAAAAGAGAACTTCTACTTGATCTCTAATCAAGTTGCATCAATATAATCTTAAACATCCCTTTTGTCAGAAGACAATAATGTAATTAAGGGCACATGTCTTATGAAAAACTCAAACTATCCATTTTATACTTTACGAAAATCCTTTGGGGTAGTCGAGAGAGGTCAGATGGAAGAGAGTAGTAGCCTGAATTGAGTACTCACTTATTCTTTCAGTCAGGGCTCAGTAAACGAAGAGGAAGGCAGTTGAAGGGAAGAGTTTCCTTTTCCTTTCTCAGACTTCAACCTGTAAATCTAAGACCAGTTTTTAGGTACCCACTTACCTAGACAAATATTTATGTCAATATACACACTGGTGTGTGTTTATGCTATTAGTGGTGGTAGGGGTGTTGAGAGGGGTAGTACAAAGGGCAGGCAGTGTGGAGCTGATGCCTACATAAGCTATAGGAGCATTTGGCCAGGTCTACTGAAATATAGCCAGCTCTTGATACGTTCGTTAGTTCATTCATTCGTTGCTTCCTTTTTAGATTTCTTCAATATTTAATTTATCTCCTTTAAAGTATTTACTGAGAACCAATTATATTCTAAGCATGTCTCTTATCACAGCTATTTTCCTTTCAAATAGCTAACTAGCAAGCTAGAAAATAAGTTACTGTAATTCCATAGAGGGAATAACTCAAGTACACTGGAGTCCGCTTCACTAATATCAAAATGGTAACCTATTAAAAAAATAAAATGAGTACTGAAACAAAAATGCCATCTAAATTAGATATTCACCTGGGGGTCTGTTAGTCTTAAATAATTTAAGTCAGTGATTAAATTGTAGCAAATTGAAGAAACAAGCTTCTAGGCGGCAGCGGTGGCACCGTGAAAGGGAATAAAATGAACAGGGTAATTAGTCTACCTTTACATTGAAACTGTATCTAAAAGCAAGCCTGTCTTCTTACACACCTTTCCTTTGTCTCCATGAAATTAGACAGGATCTTTAATGAAGTTCTGAATCTCTGTTCCTATTCAAACTGGGAGCTCAAATTTGAAATTTACATGTCGGCAGCTGACAAATACTTCCAAAAGAAATTCCGATATATTTTCTCTTGTGAAGTCAGTTCCCTTTAAGAGACCAGAATTATGCTTTATGTGTAAGTATAATACATACCAAAGAAACTTGATAGAAAAATAAATCTTTTATCCAGAGATGACTGACCCTTCTTTGTGAGAAGCAGACTGCAGAGTGCTATCTCTGAATTTTGCTCAGGGGACTGTGACGGTATCTGAGCATGCATGGGTACTCTTCCTACCTATATCTCAGCCCAGTACTACTGGAGTATCCCAGGCAACAGTTGAGGTACGCCATCATTTTCAATCTAAGTGGAATGGATTTGAACCTTATCCCACAAGTGATGAGAGCCCCACATTGCTCATAGTTGTTCTAGAAATTCCGGTGGGGAAAAGGAGGGAGAGGGTAAAAGGATGGTGTGTGCTTTTTTTTGCAGGGGGTCAGTGCTAGCTCTGAACTACTTGTAAACTTGTCATGTTCTTCCCAAGAATTGTGCCTGTACTGTACCACATCACCCCTGAGGCAGTACTTTCTCCTTGACTTCTCCCCTAAAATACCACACTAGTTATGTGAGTGTATAGAACATTGTATTGAAAGTTTGGGGATAACAAGGGAATTGATGTAGTTAGCCTTATAGTGACTCTTCAAAGCTTTCCTCCAATTTCTATTCCCTCACTTTATTATGCATAGCAGTTAACACACCCTCCACCCTTGTATAACCAAAGACTCTCAGTGTGCCAGCCTAAACAATGGGCCATTGACTCCTCTTTCCCCTCTAGCAGCACCACAGAGATGCATTGAGATTCTAGACTTTCCTTTATTCACCCCCTCCATTAGACCCTCCAGGGAAGGCAATAGCGTTGATAGATCTCTACTGATAAGAGTTTCGTCACCCTGCAGATGAGCCAAAGTAGCTACAGTTGGGTTTTAAATAACCATTTGCTTTTTCTCCATTATACTACATGGTCCTTGGTGTTACAGATTTCACTTTTTCTGCCACAGGATCACAGGCAAAATCCTCTCCATATCAACTGGTTTGTGGACCAGCTGTGGGTTGCCCATAATCTCAAGATCCAAAGCCTTACTGGTCATGCCAAGACACTCTGATTAGGAAAGGGAAAGAAACTTAGAATTTCTTGAGTATCTACTCTGTGCCCAGCATGGTAGATCTACATTCACAAGGACTGAGCAAACAGATACTAGGATTCCCAATCTTATAGATAAGGAGGTTGAGATCAGAGAAATAATTCTCATAAAAATCACATGGGTATTAGAGGCAGGGCCAGAGACTGGGCCCAGATCTTCCAGCCAGCAAAGCTATGTGCCCTTTCATCATATTGCAGTGCTGGGAAAAAGATGTTAAACTGTATTTTCCAGTATTTGACACTCCCATCCCCACCCCTGGGGACCTTTGTTTCTGAGACTTTCTCCAACAGCTTCTCAGATTCTCCCAGCAGGTGATAGGGGCAAATAGCCTCATGAGTCCAAAAGAGCACTTCCCTATGCCAAGCAGAGGGAAATTCAGGCCTTAATTTCAGGGGTCAATAAGTAACTACTGAAATAAACGGGAAACTAAAATTTTGGTTTGATGATAGGTTTGGAGGAGGTGAGCAGATTAGTGTTTGGAGACAGAGGGCGTGATCTGGTGGTAAATGTGTACACACATGTGTTTGTATACAAGTGGATACAGACATTTCCCACTTTTACTGCCTGCCTTTAGAAAACCACTTAACCAAGAATGGAGAAATGTACCATTGTAGCCACCCTACTTTGTGTGTGTGTGTGTTGTAGTAAAATATATAAGCATAAAAATGGTTAAAAGTAAATTTTAAGTGTATAATTCAGTATCATTAAGTATATTCACACTGTTGTAAAACCATCACCATTAGCTAGCCAGGATTTTATTATTCCAAACTCCATACCCATTAAACAGTAACTCTCCATTCCTCCCATCCACCCTTCAGCCCTTGGTCGCCACTATTATACTTCTTATCTCTGTGAATTAGACTGTTCTAGGTGCCAGCATGTAAATGGAATCATACAATATTTGTTCTTTTGTGTTAGGCTTGTCTTCAAGGTGTGCCCTGCTAATCTGATTAAGCTAGTAAGGGTAGTTCTCTGCTGCCACTGAAGAGTGGCAACAACTTCTCTGGGGTGAAATGCTTGGTTTGATCATGTCTAGGGATACCTAAGATAGAGGAACTTGATAAATACACAGATTAACCAACCAAGAATAATGTCTGTGTCCATATACACTGGCACTTGAGCAGATCAGCAAATTTCAAAAGGACAAAAGGAAAGCTTTATGTATGCATTCTGCATATGTACGTAGCAATATTTTGACACTAGGAATGAGTATCAAATTTCTGTTCATTAGTTTAGGAAGGTTTACCAAGTTCCTACTGTATTAAAGATATCAAGAGAATGAGATAAAGATCCTGTTCTCAATAAAAACAATGTGAAAATTGTTTATGCCTATCATCAGCCATTATTATGAACATCACTCTGAAATATTATATACAATAAGATAACTAAAGGGTTAAAAATTGTGGCTTTATTTCCCTGCAAATAATATTGTTGGGAAGAAAGTCATTCCTACTAAAGGGAAGGCATTGTGGTTTAATATCATGGAGCATATATTAAGAACAATATAATTCTGGCAAAATAATGCTCAGAACTCAGTCAACAAAACAAACTGGACGGCTGTAAAAAGCTAAAATATTACATTTCATCAATTCTAAGACCCACATTTTTCTCCTTTTAGATCTCTCAAACTGAAAGGCATCTTACAATCTATAGATGGAATTGGGTAAATTGAATAAAATAAAAAGTGTCTTCATTTCTTTCCTGAGATTGTTTGCCTTTCCTTTAAGGAAAGGTTTGTTTGATGTGTGTGTGTGTGTGTGTGTGTGTGTGTGTGTGTGTGCGCGCGCGCTTTAAGAACTTCTTTGACTCTTCCAATTTCTAGTGTTGATAATTATACAAGCTTAGAATTTAAATGACACAAAACTCTGACCTTTGTTTTTTATTCTCTGTTCTGACCGTCACTGGGGAGTGCAGAAGCTGAAGCAGATACAAGGTCTGAAATTGGTGATACATAACCTGAGCGTTCTCTGTGCAAGACTCTGTAACGTATCTAGCTGTGTTTAAATCGTGCCTCTTCCACTTATCTAGCTTTGTGAGCTGACAGGTTACTAAACCTCTCTGTGCCTCGGTTTCCTCACGAAAGGTATCTACCTCGTAGCATTGTGAGGCTTGAGTTTAATGTAAGTAAAGCACCTAGAATAATGCCTGGCACATACTAACCACTCTCCACTGTTAGCTGTTAACCCTTGAGCCTCACTTCCTGGATGTTCTTTCTAGGCTCATGTGTTTAACTACAACCCTTATTTGGGACAATTCCAAAAATTATGTCTTCAGTGTGGGCCTTCCCTCTGAACTCCCAAAGTTTATATCCAACTGTTTACTCCACTAGGATATCTAAAGGTATCTCAAAATTAACAGGTTGACAGAAGAACTCAACTTTTTGACTTTCATCAAATTGTCTCTTCAACTTTCTTAAACCACCCTTTTGATCTATCACATCCCTTATCCCAGCTTTCAGCAAAGCCTGTCCCTTCAGCATTCAAGGTATGTCCAGATTTGACCATTTCTCATGACCTCCCCTGCATTTATTTCTGGTTCAAACTATCAACTCTTCCTTGAACAACTGAAGAAGGTTCCCATTAATTTCTCAGCTTCCTTCCTCCTTGCTTCCTGTTTTTTATCCAGAGTGGTTCCTTTAAGTTGTGACCCGTTATCATGTTACTCCTTTGCTGAAGACCCTCCAATCATTTCCCACTTCACTCAGTAAAGTCCTAGCACAGCTTTTCAGGTGATCCCTTATTTGGCTCGACTACCCCTTGCATCACCTCTTTTCCCTCTTCTCTGCTCCAACCACTCATGTCTTCAAATGGCTCATGTAGCATCCTGCTCTTGCTAGTCTCTTTCCACAAATATCAGGATGGCTCGCCCTACCTCTTTATTTCTTTCAGGTCTCTCATCAAATAGGCCTTCCTTCCCTGTCCACCATGTAGAAACAGCATCCATTTCCCTCCTCACTGTATACTTTTTCTACTTTACTTTTCTTCCTTGCACTTATCACTACACAACATATTATCTATTTGCCTTTCTCCTTGAGATCAGAGATTTTTCATTCAGGCTGTACCCCAAGGGCCCAGAATAGTGTTTGGCACATACCAGGGGCTCAGTAAACATTGAATAAATGAATAAAATAATGTGTCATTTTCTAAGGATGACTTTGTTGGGACCCTCATTTGAGTGATTGGATTTCCCACTGCAAATGGATTTGCATTTATCTTACCAGTCTGTGAAAGATTGGGTTAAAAGGGGCTTTTTTTTTTCTATCATATTTTCCCCCTGAGATTTGGACACTTACTCATTTGTTCAGAGCCAATCAGTGTCAGCCTTTAGTCTGCCAATGTGGTTGCTGAGTGATGAGGCATTTCATCCCTCTGGGAGCTTAAAGTACCACCTGTGCAGCATGTACAGTTGCAGCTGGCTATGAGCAAAACTCTGAGATTGATCAAGTCAGAATCTCCTAGTAGGGAGCATAGGCAAGGAATGTTCAGACACTGGGTCAGCTCACGAAGGGTCTTTCAAGTCCTCTCTTCACTTGTATACATTTTTAGTGCTCATGAAAGCAAGGCACCCCAGAGAGTTGGCTGTAGTCTAATACACTGAAAGATCCCCACAGACCTTCAACCACAGCTCTGCAGAGAGAGATCTGGGTCTCTCTGGTGACTAAACTCATCATATACTTTTATAACTTAATTTCTAATAAAATATTATTTGAACCAAGAGAAAAGTCCCTTGTGGATTTTACTTTTAGAGCTGGAGCAGTAAAGAACTTGGCTTTTTCTCATTAAGATGACTTTTCTTTTCATGCTGTAGAGCTAATATAATGATTGCTTAACAATGTGGTAGTCTTAACTCTGCTTGGCTACTGTAACACTATACCAAAGATGGGATGATTTAAACAAGGGAAGTTTATTTTTCACAGTTCTGGAGACTGGGTAGTCCAAGCTCAAGGTGCTCACAGATTTGCTCCTGGTGAGAGCTCACTTCCTGGCTGTGGATAGCTAACTTCTGGTGGTGTTCTCCTATGGCTTTTCCTCTGATGCAAGTTTCTGGAGAGAGAGAGAGAGAAAAGGAGGAGGGGGGAGATCTCTCTTTCTCTTCTTACAAGAGCACTAATTTCATCATGAGGGCCTGACACGCATGACCAAATCTAAACCTAATTATCTCCCAAAGGCCCATACCTCCAAATATCATCGCATTGGGGGTTAGGGCTTCAATATTTGACATTCAGTCCAAAACAGTGGTTAAGAGGTTTGCAGTCAGAGTGACCTGGATTCAAATCTTGGTTGAGATAATTACTGGGTGCATTTAGGCAAATTACTCAACTTTTCTAAGCCTCAGTTTTTTAAATCTGTAAAATGGACCATCAGCTACCTCACTGAAGTCCTATGGCAAATTCTGCCATCTCTATAGAGCAAATATTTAGATGGTAGCTGTCATTATTATCTTTTAAATGCCTCCCTTTACCTTATGTAATTACTGAAAATATTTAGAGGAGTATTCTACTTATAATGATATATGGCAATTTTTATTTCTGACAATGCGTTTTACATTTTAATACATATCTCCCCAATGCAGAATAGCTTTATAGGTTCTTGAGCTCTTACTAAGCTGTCAATTTTCATATTATGTATGAAATGTATCAAGTATTATTTTACAATCGTAAAATGAAAAGTATTAGATTGCAAAAATTTTACACTTCAATACTATAGCTTGCTTTTAATCTAATATGAAAGCAGAAAGTAAATGTGTTCTGATAAATATGTATACATATATATTTTATTTATGTGAAGTACCTAGCTAAGTTCTAGGCATATAGTAGACGTTTAAGAAATGTTAACTTCCCTTCACTCCAATACCTACATAAAGTTTAACACAAGTTTTATATAGGAACCCATGACTAAAATGTTAGCATTTTAATTTTTTAAATGTTAGTTTCTATTTTAAACATTTTTTAATATTACCATTTTTTCATCTGCCTGACTTCCACAATTTCTAATGCAGGCAATAAGAACTGTGAAAATTCTGTTGTCCAGACTGATCCCCTTAAATTGTTAATCATTGTTATGCCATTCTTTTGCTAAAATGTTCACTGCCAGATTCAGTCATTTATTAATTGAGCCAAAACTTATGAAGAGCCTGCTGTGTACCGGGCACTGCATTAAGCGGTGGGTATATAGAGGTGAATAAGACAGGTAAGGTCTTTCCCCTGAAGCAAATTAAAGTCTAGTGAGGAATGAGAGATTATAAGCAAAGTTTAAGATTTTCAAGCATACTAGAAAAAGCCAAAGAATAATGAACAAGGGTAGTATATTCCTTTCTATAGCTGGTCAGGGGAGATCTCCTGGAGGTAGTGTCATCTGAGCTGAAACCTGAAATTTGAAGTAACCAGCCAAGTAAAAAGCCAATGAAGAGCAATGCATTGAGAGGGGAAAGCAAACCCAAGGCCCCCAAGGCAGATAAGAGTTTAGCACCTTAAAAAACCAGTGAGTAGACCACTGCGAACATAACAAGTAAGTGAATCTGGAAGGAGATGATGGTGAAGTAGGCAGGGGCCAGATCAGATGATGTTATGCAGTACAAAGGAAAATGTTTAGATTTTATCCCGAATTCAATCAGAAGCCAAAGAAGGATTTTAAGGAGGGGAGTGACATAATTTTACTACATATGAAAATGACACACTTGGCAATTGTGAGCTGAATCTGCTGCAGAGGGGAACAAAAGTGAAAGCTAGGAGCCCAGGCTGGTGGCTATTTCCATAATCCAGGCTAGATGTAATGGTGGTTTAGATGAAGGTGGTGGTAGTAGAAAGGAGGAGTAAGGGAGATATCAGACTCTTAGATTTTAAACTTGAGCACATGAGAAAAATTACTGGAGGGGGCAATCTCAGCACAGGGTTTGACAAGATGGGGAGTTATCAGGAGTTCTGTTTTTGATATGTTAAACTTGACATGTTTATAATATACAAGTAGAAATGTCAAATGTTGTTGGATATGGGTCAAGGATAAAGACATATATTTAGGAGCTGTTGGCATCTAGGTGGTATGTAAATTCACTGGGCTAGGAGAAAGTATAGCTAGAAAAGTAGGCACTTGATCAAGCTCTGTAGCACTCCAACATTTAGAGGTCTCATAAGAAGGAAATAAGAAAGAAGAATAGAGACAGAGCACTCAGAAGTAGGAGAAAAAAACAACACAAGAATGTGTTGTTGAATAATATCAATGATTGCTAGTAATTCCTGTGCCAAATACTGTTTTAATTGCCTTAAAATAACTTAATCCTCATAATTTCAAGAGGTAGGTACTATTATTACCCCATTCTACAGGTACAAAAACCAAGGCACAGTGAGTTAACCAATTTGCCTGTTTACACAGCTCATAAGTGGCAGATCTAGGAGTCAAAGCTATCTAATTCCAAAGGCAATATTCTTAGTTAGGACCTGATATTAGCTCTCTAATTTGTAAATGAAAAGTTGCTTTTTTTTAATCCCCTTAAATATCAAATCTCCCTGAGACAAAATAAGATGACAGGAAAATATCCATTGGGCTTGGAACGTGGAGATAGATTGCTTCAATGGAGAAAACTTTTCAAGTGGAACATTGGTAATAGAAGACAGATAGATGGGAGTTAATGAGTAAGCAGGAAGTAGGCAGTAGAAACCACAGTGTTAGATGGCTCTTGTGCAAAGTTCTGTTGCAGAATGAAACAAAGAAATGGGGCTGCGGCTAGAGAGGGATTTGGGACTCAAGGGATGTGTGCTGGTTAGGTCATCGGAGAAGCAGACCATAATATGGAGATAGAAGTACAAGAGATTAATTGGGATGATGCCTTTCAAGGATAATGAAGAGGGAGCAGGAGTAGGCAGTGAAAGCCTTGAAGTAATACAGAGGTTTGAGACCTGTGAGAGGAGAGGAGGAAGGGAAGGAGGATTAGGTCAGAACAGACTACTGTGCAGCTCTGAGAATGTCTCAGGGAGCCGTGTCATAGATTGCCTGTAGAGGAGCCCTTCATGAGGCAGAATGGCCAGGATTTAGGAGCCTTGCCATGGTCAGTCATTGGCTAGGGTTATCTAGGAAAAACCTTGCCTTGGCTTAAATGCCGCAGTGGATGCTAAAGGTGCTTAGCTCCTTGAAGCTGATCGGCAAGGCCTGTCTTAAGGCAGACCTGAGTGTTTGTCTCCAAAGCCATCCCAGGAGGGTTGTTTTGTATATTGGCTTTATACACTGATGAGAATCAAGGTAAAACAGAGAGAACACAATTACTTAAAATTCACAAAAGCTAGCACAGGACTTAACTTTGCCTCTAACACCATTTTAGGCAAAAAAATTTCCCATTTCCCATTAAGTGTTCATTTAAATGGTCCCAACAAAAGTATTATGTAAAAATCATTATCTTAGGAACTTATCTTATTATATCAAGTCTGAACACTTCAACTCCTACAACTCAATAGAATAAAAATCTCATTTTAAAAAACAGGCAAAGGACTTGAGTAGACATTTCTCCAAAGAGGACATAAATGGCCAACAGGTATATGAAAATGAGTTCAATATCACTAATCACCAGGGGTGTGCAAATCGAAACCACAATGAGACATCACCTCATACCTGTTAGGATGGCTATTATCAAAAAATAAAAGATAAGTGTTGGTGAGGATATGGAGAAATTGTAACACTTGTACACTGTTGGTGTACAAGAGTCAAGATGTAGAAACAAACTAAATGTCCATTAACAGATGAGTGGATAAAGAAAATTGTATGGGCATACCACAAGGAAAATTACTCAGCCTTAAAGAAGGAAATCAGGCCTTATGGGACAACACAGATGAACTCTGAGGATACAAAACAGGCCTCAGCAAATTTAAGTGGGTACTTAATTTTATCTAAAGAGCTCAGAACACTTGGTAAATGTCATTAAAACCGTTTTCTTACTGTTGAATATGTCTGTGAAATGGTGATATAAAGATACAATTGCAAAGTCTGAGTGATAAGGTACTAAGGTGAATTGTGTAAAAGATCACATGTTTAGTGACCTGAAAACTATATTTTTAAAAATCTAGAAACCCTTTTTGGTACTGAAATGATAAAGCAATCAACAAACATGAGTCAAAAGTATTGGAAAACTTAACTATGCAAAACACTAATCTTGTTGCCTTCTTAACTGGATACAAGGTCAACTGCATAGGTTGCAAAAACGTTAGGGATTCATGCTGTGTATGTTGTTTCCACTGGGCTGGAAGACCAAATGCCTTGATTGATGTTTTGAAAACATGCGTGTGCACGTGAAGGCACGCGCGCGCGCGCGCACACACACACACACACACTGCAAAATTTAAAAACCCTCACAGGTTACCAAAAAACAGAAGATTTTTCTATACTAGATCAGAGTACATACACATTTTTAAGTCAATACAGCACTTGTGGAACAATACTTTAATGTACTTTCCCTCAGAGTTAACAGGCTTCCTATTAGAAACAGAGTAATTCCTGAGATATCAGTTGCTTGGGGATTCTTGGTAAAATTACTCTAATAATCCGAGGCAGCATGAAGGCAATAATATAGTAGGCGTATAAAAATATTCACAGCTACTCTCTGTTCCCTGGGAATTTAGATGGGTAATCCCACATGGTTAACAGTACTTGTTATGTATGGTTGAGAATGATTCCAAGACAATAGAAATCACCAAGGAGTAATAAGAGGGACTTTAAAATGAAGGGAACCTTGCCTTTCTGAAGAAAATATTTTGGCCAGTGGTTGCCAAGACCATGTCTTCTTCAAACCCACTTAGATGTTAATTTTGTTCAACAACAGACTATGGAAGAATTTAATTCATACAACTACCTGTTTTGTAAAAAGACAGCAATGATCTCAGTGCAGACAACTGACTTCTTACTCTTGCTGGGCTGTAGATCGTTCAGCTACTCTAAGGCTATCTCTATGGGAATTACTATGAGTCGTTTTCACGGGGAGAGAGCAAGGATGAAAAATCCTGGAGTGTCCTGGTTGCAGGCACATAACTGCTGCCCCCACACTCCTTAGAGAAAAACGACAGTGCACACAGCAGGAACAATCTGTTCTCTCTACTGCTCTGTATTTGTGAGGGGATTTCCTTCCCGGAAGGGCAGGGTACTGGGCTTTATGTCAGCTCTAAGCAAGCCCATGAGGGCTTCCTTTACGTGAGGACTCAAGCAGTGAGATATAATAGGTCTCAGACTCATAAATTAGGAATAATAACTCTGCAGAGCAAAACTGACTTTGTGCACTCAGGCAATGGGATTAAGTTAATGCCACAAGCTCTACTCTTTGTGAAAGGTAAACTTCTGGCTGAAGAGAACAGCAATAATTATTCAAAATTCCTGAAGTAGGCCAACCATTTGTCCAGAGGGCAAAGAAATCCTGCTTAACTGGCTTCCACTCGAAACCAGTGTCAAGTTCCTAACCTTATGAACTGCCCAGAATGATATTAGGTGGCAAAGGAGGAGCCGTTCTCTTTAGCTTCTTTCTTCTTTTTCTCTCCTTTTCTAAAATTCAGAGCACGCAATGTGGTTATGTTTATATTGGCACGGAAGTATTGTTTCTCAGAGAATTGTCATATTTGATAATGGACTTCCATCCTTTATAAGCTGGAAGATATTTTTCTTTCTTTCTTAAAATGAGAGCGTTCCTTAAGGGAATTCTTTTCCTTAAAGTGGCTGGAGCTAGCAGATGAGCATGTACATTATTGTAGATGTACTGTCTCCCTTTAAGAAAACGTTATTGTATTGTTAGTGATCTACTGCCTTTTTTTCTAAGTATTTTCTGAGTGGGGCTGGTGACAATTGGTCCAAGAACTGGAGAAAAGTGAGGAATGAGACATGGCGGTCTATAGTAGTGGCTCTTAAAATGTGAGATGTCACAGATCTCCTTGAAAATCGGATAAAAATTAGGAAGGTACACTCTTGGTAGAAAAAAAAATTTCTATGCTCACAAAAATTTATATAGAATCTCAGGAATTTCAGAACCCTCCTGGCAAGCATCAATGAACTCTCACCCCAAAGTTTATGAATATCAGCTGAGTCTTGTATAAAAAAAGGGGTGGAAATGTTTACCCCTACCAAGTTGTAGAAGACTGTGAATACCCCACCATCCTTCAACTTAAGGCTAAAGTCTTTAGGTCATCCTAGTCAGCCCCACTGCTCTGAGCACTGCTATCAAGAAATACAGTTGGGTCATCATTGGCAATGACTGGATTCTTCATAAGTGCTGGATGTGAAACAAATGCTCTACCTTATCTTCCTCTAAATGTTGAGTTCTTAAAACTTTAACCACAAACAGTGTGTTGCAAAACTCACTTGGAGCACTCAGGAGTTCACTTATGAAAAGACACACATGGTTTCAGAACTGGCTCTAGCTGAGTGACTTTGTAGTTGCCTATATGAAATGATCCGTCCATTTTAGCTTTGATCTTAGGGAAAATAGCCACATCTTGATACATTCTTCATAATAAGCAGCTTGGATAATACTCCTACTTCTGAATTAAAGGTTAAAAGTATCTGGAGAAAGAACTAACCTTTTTCTTCTTGAGACATTCCCTCCAGGGCAGGCCGAAGGTGTACTAGCAAAGAAGGAAAGCTTATAATTTTTCTCTCCATAGTATCCTGAGCTGTCAGTTCAGCAGCTTTCACAAGAACTAAACCTACTTTACAAAAAAAAAAACAGAGAGCTTGAAAGTGTTGTACCATTAGCTATTCTGATTCTAGTCCATGCCAGGAAGCAACGGTTCTTATACCATGTTCCATTTTTGATCTAATCCATTTCAACAGCCTGAAGTCTCAGCATGGTAATGCTGGGGGAATTCTTTGATGATAATTGGAAACTGCACTGCCTTGCCCCTTAAGTTATACAATCTGACTGTCACTAGGAGTATCATTTGGGCTTTAAAGAGCCAGGGATAAGAAAAGTGGGCATCTGAAGCCTCCGTGGAAGGTACAGCAGCAAGTCAGAGTCTCTTGTGAAAGTTCTCCTGTTGGTTAGGTTGGGATATAGAAGGAAGATGTGTGTCCCTCCCCTGATATTTTAGAGCCTCAAGACAACTCAGTATATCATCATTCAAATACCCAGACTGCACTACCTTTACTTTGGGGACACACAGCCATGATATGGGATGAAAAGTCACACTACACAGCAGTTATTGATAACAGTTAAATATAACACCAGGCGTTAAAACCTGGTACCTTCTTGCCATGATAAAGATTGTAACAAGAACAGGAAATGGCACGGCACAAATCCGTTTTCATGATAATGATCTCATGAATGTAAAGATCATAGGAAATGGAACAAATGTAACCCATTCCATTACCACTTTCAAACGGTAACCTCCTTGTCCTAGTCACATGCCCTACTTATGGTCCTGATTAAATCACAAAGGAAATCAAAAGGCTGATTGTGACACCGGGGTAGCAAAGCAGCCCCCATTTGTGTGTGTGCATATGTGTGTGTGCACACGTCTTTCCTTCTTTTGAACTGCTGCACTGTTACAGCTGATTCCCTAACTTTGACCTGAAGAAAGCAGGTCAGACACAGAAGAAACAAAGAAAACTAAAAACTAAGGAGTCAGCTGGGAATAGGCACTCTCCTTACCATCCTTTATCAAGATTAGGAAACCCTGACCTTCCCCTAAATAGAAGCCGTAAACAAAGAAGATGACTGGCTGCCTTTCTTCCTTCTAGCCCTCATAGCTCCTCAGCTTCTTAAGGAAAATGGAGCTTCTGTCTCATTATGTGTTCTCTTTGTCCTATCTAAAGAGGTTGCAACTTGATTAGGGCTCATGGAAAGTACAAAGAAAGGTCTCAGGAACACAAGGGAGCCAGAATTGGTTGAGGGCGATCAGGCCCATTCAGGGTTGCTGCTTCCATTGCTTCCTCTTTGACCTGGCCATGTTTCCCAGGAGGATCTGTTCTCCATGGAAAGCTCTTTAGGTAATGCAATGTGAAATCTATAATAAATCATCTCACCCCAAGATGACTGCTTCAGTTATGGGGGGGTGTAGTGAGGAACGATGGCTGAGTTTGCCAAATAAATACTAGAGAAGATGAGAGCCAGATTGCCTGGAGTACTGTGCCCACACCCTTCCCCAACCAAATGTCACTCACTCCACTCAGCTGGCTAGTAACTCCTTACATGGCATCCAAGTAGCTGCTTTATACATTTTCTTCCACTGGGGATTTGTCCAGGCAAGCAAGCCTGAATATACTTTACATTTCAGGCATCCTGAATGTCTGTCCCTTCCAGATGATATCCCAATTATCAAATGGCCCTGGTTGGTTAAAGAGGAATGCAATAGTGTTTCTTGCCCTGGTTATATGTTGCTTGTTAAGGGATGTTGGGAGATTCCCAGATGATTTCACATCTTAAGATAGCAATTGGTAACTGCCTTATCAGACATCATGCAAAAAATTTTCTGTGGGTGCAGCAGTTTCCTAAGTGTCCTGTCTTGATTCCCAAAACAGATTACTTTGGAATTATCTTTTCAAAGAAAAGGAAGCCCTAAGTTTCAAATGGTCTAAAATTTCAGAATGTTGTAAGCCCTGAAAAATAATCATTTGGGGACAGTACGGTGTCAGAAAAAGAATATATTGGAAAACTGCCTATGTAGTTTTGAATCTCTAGTTCCTTCCTAGGAGATATTAACTGATTGTATATGATTGTGGTGAGTCACAATAATGTGTCCTGTTTACTTAAAATCATTCTATAATACTCTATTAAAAAGTGATGTGATTGGAATAACTAGAATCTAGGTCAGGTTATTGAATAGGCTTCCATCCTCCAATTTTTTTTTATTTTATTATTTTTGGCTACGTTGGGAGTTTCTCTAGTTGTGGCGGGTTGGGTCTTTGTTGCCTTGTGTGGCCTTCTCATTGTGCTGGCTTCTCTTGTTGCGGAGCACAGGCTCTAGGTGCGCGGGCTTCAGTTGTTGTGGTGCATGGGCTCTAGGGCACAGGCTCAGTAGTTGTGGCGCACGGGCTTTGTTGCTCCACAGCATGTAGGGTCTTCCCAGACCAGGGATAGAACCCATGTCCCCTGCACTGACAGGTGGATTCTTAACCACTCTGCCACCAGGGAAGTCCCCCAATTTTTTTTTTTTTTTTTTTTTTACTGTTTTTTTAAATTCTCTTTCACTATTCTATGGGAGACTTTGTGGTTGTTTACAAGGAGAACTGAAGTGATAGCAGGATCTGGAGGCAGATCTCACTAGCTGTATAGCCTGGGGATAATCCCTTGGTATTTCTGAGCCTCAGTTCTTTCATTGGTAAGATGAAGAAATGGGTCAACTTGGTACTGAAGGTCCCTTATAGCTCTGAATTCAAAGAGACATTGGGTTTCTATGAAATTTAAACCAGTGACATACACATTCCCTGCATTTGTTGTTGATGTCGTTCTGTGAATTTTTGATGAACATCACCTTGAGGAGGGTGTTATCTTCTCTTTCCATGAATTTTAAGTCTGTCACCTATTTCTTGCCTATCATTCTTTATCTTTACCACTGAGATGTACTTTGTTGTTTCCAACAGTATTTGTCTATTTGTTTCCACAGTATTTATTTTTAAGGAATAAAGACATGAGAATAGGAAACAAAATTATGAAGTGAGTTATATGCAAAGTTTGCAAGGCACAAAATGGACCTATGATGGAGACAAGGAGGAGGAAGGGTTTTTTAGTTAGGACACTGAATGTAAAATCTCCAAAGTAATGGAATTATATTTTAAAGAACTACAGCTGACTAAATGAAGGGGTGAGTTTGTATACATGAAGTTCTTGAGCTATATTTGGTGAGAAGGAGACTTTTGACTTTTGCTAAACCCTCAGACCTCAGTTTTATTTAAAAAAATAATTATCTGGATGTATAATTAGAAAGAGAATGTTAGAAGTAATTTTCCAAATCAGAAGTATGAGCCAGACCCAACTTTCCTACTATAGATTAATGCCATCATACATAACCCTGAAACATGCCTAACCAGAACTACTCAACTGGCGGAGCTGCCACTATCCTCTGCTATCCACTCTGTCCCAGCACCCTCTTGGGTAACCCACGTCTGTTTCAAAGGCTTTCATGCTGTAGAACCAGAGATAAGAATTGTCTCAGGCTTGTGCAGACAATTAATCCTGACCACAGCAAGATGGCATTTCCCACCCCAGAAGTGGTATCAGCTGAAAAGGGAACTTTCTTTGATCTTATTCAGGGACTTCATGCCACTTAAAATTACCCCACTTCAGCATCCCATTTCCCAATTCCACGGTCATCTTGGTTGGTTGTTATTTGAACGTTTGAGTTCACCTTACTTGAAATTACTTCACACCTAGGCTAACTTACCAGGGATCCAAAGCACTCATCATGTGGTGTGCAAAGGATATAGAGACGGCCTTGTGTGCAAAGACAAACTGGTAACAAGACAGCATCTCTATCAGTAGCTTGTGACTAGCATGCCTCTCCATGAATCAAGTGATATTTTCTAATAAGACTTTAGACTTGTGGTTTTATCCTAAGTTGGGCTCTGGTGCCAAGATGTCTATGGCCAAGCTAATAAACTGGTGATCAAGCAGATGTGACTTTGTTACCAAAGATTAGAAAGACTATGGAAAAAGTAAACCAAACACTACAAGTGATAATACTACTACCTAGTACAGAAGCAACAATAAAAGCATACAAAAGAATACAGATAAATGGGCTTCCCTGGTGATGCAGTGGTTGAGAGTCCGCCTGCCGATGCAGGGGACGTGGGTTCGTGCCCCGGTCTGGGAGGATCCCACATGCCGCAGAGCAGCTGGGCCCGTGAGCCACGGCTGCTGAGCCTGCGTGTCCGGAGCCTGTGCTCCGCGACAGGAGAGGCCACAACAGTGAGAGGCCCATGTACCGCAAAAAAAAAAGAAAGAATACAGAAAAACAATTCTTCCAAAGATTGCATTTTCATTGCCCCCCTTGCCAATGCAGATTGTCATATTCCTACACATCTGGTAATCCTTACCGGTCCTTTAGAAAGATGGGAGACAGAATTAATGAGGTAATTAGAGAGCTGTAGACAAATAAGAGAAGGCTAGTGTTTGAGATCTCAACTATAGATCTATGCACCTGGTTCTAGATCAACATATGTTTTATTTATGAATCACCTAAAATATGTTTGAGAGTTTGTTGCTTATATCCATGCATTTGTGCTATGGAGAGGAGCCTAAGGTATGTGTTATATGGCAGTCTCTACACTTGAGATAATCTAATGAAAGAGGAGTCAAATACATGTGATCGTGTTCATGTGTTTGTATGTAACATATCTCTAAACTCACTTTAGGTAAGGAAAAGGGTGCACTGGTCAAGTTGGAACCAAGTGTGCAATGTTCCCTCTGAAAATGGCCCAAGGGCTTCATTTGGCTTTACTATAATGAGAAAAGCTTATGAATAAAGTGGATTTTGAGCTGAGTATTGAAAGTTTAGAAATGAATGTAGGTGAGAGTATGGCTAAAGGTTTATAGGAAGGTCATGAAGAAGCAAGTAGGAGAAACAGAAGTAGAGCAATAGCCAGGAATAATAATGGGAATGTTGACGGATGACCTCAAAACCCACTTCAGGCACTTAAGGGATTTTCAGAAAAGAATTATGTGATCCCAGCAATGGAAACCAAGACAGGAATAAAGACACAGACCTACTAGAGAATGGACTTGAGGTAGTAGCATTTAGATGAACATATCTGCAGGAAAAAAGCGTCTTGAATATTAATGGTGGAGCAAGAAATGGTAGCTAAGACCAAAGATATTCAGAACCCAGATGAAAAATGTAACTAAGACAATATAGAATAACAAAATACAATACATAAAATAAACTGACATTATTAGGGAATTTGCTGGGGCCTGATATCCCTTAATTTTCTGGGAATAGGAAAAGACTGCTGCTAGGGTTCAAAGGCTGGCTTAGTCTACTTAACTAAATGAAATGTTCTACCCTTCTTTTTCCTCTTCTCCCCTGCACCTTTGGAAATGGATTTTATGCTGATTTTGCATAAAGTATAACATAAAATTTTATTTGGAATATAATAATCTTGTCTGTTTCAAGAGGGATTTCGATTTCTTATAATGCCTTAAGTTTATTATTAAATATTTTGACAGGGATGAGTGGGGAGAGTATGGAAGAATAATGCTGAACAATTATTGGGTGTCTTCAATTCTGGTTACTATGCAGTGGACTTTCCATATGTTTTCCTATATATTCAATTATTTTTCATTATAGTTGTTTCAGTTCATATCTTTTTCTGTTTTAAATAAACTTTACTGCACATTATATATAATATTCATCAGCTTAATTATTTGATGGAAGGAATGATTTAGGGAAAAAACCAGTGTGAAGTAGCAGCCACGTGAGAATGAAGGCCTTAAGTAAAATTAAGGAATTGAGGTTTTGGGGGACAAGTTTAAAATTAAGATATATAGTTAGATAGCTAGATAGCAATTTTACTTTAAAAAAGGAAGAGGAAGAAAGGATCCAGGAAAGGCAGAGTCTCATTCTGTTAGAACTAGAAAGTTCTGGAGACATTCATGGTTGGACTTTAGGAGAAATACCAAGACAAAGAAGCTAATATTTTGCATTATCTGCTATAGTTTTGAGGCATTACTGCAATAATTTTAATCTACTCCTGTTTCCATGGGGGTGATGAGCAAATTTTGTGGGTGATTAGGAATCTTGTGCAATATTAGCATAGATGCAAGATACTCTTAAGCAAGACTCATATTTCTGTACCTAATTGGAAAAGCTAGGCCTTTATCTTAAGATATCTTGACTGGGAGATTCATTAGTTATAAAAGAATTTTAACTTTGAATCCACAAACATGTATTGAGGAAATAGATGTTTAGGTCACTATGCACATTCTAAAAGGAGCATCAGGTTGAAAGCCCTGAAGATGCATTTTCTTTAAGATGTTTCCCATTAAGATTGAAGATAGTTACTCCAGAAGAGAAATGCCAATGCATTAATAGCACTATGTTCTTTTTGTGGGGTCCGTCTATATACATAGGATCAGATAAAACAGTAATTCCGAGTCACATTAATCGGGTAAGAAATGTTTGCTGTCTTTCCAATAATAGAACCACTGCTGCCAAGCACTATTAGGTGTTGCAGCTGAAAAATATGTACTGAATATATAAACTTCTGCCAAATATTGCATTTTATTCTGTCTTAATAAGTAATAGAGTAAATTGGAATTTCTAAAATTGTTAAGTGTAATTACCAAAAAAAAAAAAAAAGGGAAAAATCATCTACTCTAGCTATATGATCTTCTGGTATTGTATTACTATTTGTAGAGTAGGTTTTCTATGCTGCCATTTTATATAACAGAATGAATAATATGGTAAAAGGTGTATAAGCAGGAAATTCCCCTAAGGGAAGGCTGCAGAGGGATAGGTGTTTACCAAAGTATTCTACATGTGTATAAGAATCAATGGGACAAAAATACAAGGAAACTTCGTAGTTATTTCCTGTAACATCAAATGATATACTGTGTTGAGAATTACAGGGCATATTTACAACAACCAATATAATTCAGCAAAAATAAATAGAAAACTTCTGAAAAATCCGATCAAGCATTATTAATGCTTAGCAGTTAGATGGACAGTCCTTTAAGTTTTTCTTTACTAAAATGCATCTTACCACCTTTTCCATGATATTTCCCATGGCGCTTTCAAGTTTAACTGAGCTTAATTATACCAAATATAAGCATATAATTCATGATTTGGAAATGTAGAGAAACAGATGTTCACAATTTGTTGAGGGAATAGAGCATCACTTGGCATTTGAGAAATGTTCTCCTTCAGTATAGTTTCAAATCCATTACCTTGTTTGATTTTAACAACATTCCTATGATACAGGTAAATTTGGCCTTTAGAAGTATTCACATTTTACTGTAGAAAACGAGCTTGCTACCTGCCCAAGGAGAGTCATGGAATTTCTATTCAGACAACTCTATCGCCTTGGTGTTCTTTCCAATAAAGCTTGCTGCCTTTCAGGACTAGAAACAGGATGGACTTAACAAAAAGTTGGAAATGACCCTGAAAAGGAGGAATTATTTTTAAAAGAGAGACAGACAAGTGGCTTGCCACTTGTGAAGATTATGCAGTTTTATGATCCTTCGGGTTGGTTTGGTCAGCATTTGTAATCTAACCCCTTACTTATGCTTTGGAGAAATAACATTTCCTCTTACAGTATTTCTTATACATATTACATGCTTTCAAAACTGTTCTTTACCACACATCTCAAAGAGAAGCTTAAAAATATCTGAACTGCAATGGGTCATGATGCAAATTCCTACTGACCCTCATTCCTCATTCTTTTCCCCTAAAAGCACATTTTTTTTTTTAAATCACTTCCAACCTGCAGGTGTATAACTTTTGACAAAACGAGGTGAGGTGACTCTATTTGTGATTATCTCCTATTTCCTTCTTAGAAATATTGTCTATGTCTGCCATGACTTCTATGTGGCTGTTTCATGTGAACATATACCATCTTTTCTTAAAAAGTGATGGCCTTTATGCTAGTTAAGACAGATACTACTGTAAACTAGTCATTTTCTATGAAGCTAAAGTTCACTTTTGTTCTTATTTCTCTAGAGGAAAAAGACTTGTTTATTAATCAAAATTTAATCTAAAAGATTTGTGAGAAAGTGGTATGTCTTACCAATTTTTAAGAGATTTGTTCTATTTTTGGTTATGGGCATGTCAGCTCCTCTAGTGAGAGTTACAGTAAAATTTTCAGTTGGCAACACTTGTTAGTTGTTTATAAAATATCAACTCATTGTTTGAAGTTCTAAAAACTATTGCTTCTTACATTGTTAAAAAAAAAAAACAAAAAAAACCAAATAACCCCAAGTTACTGCCTTACTGAATTTTTCTAAAATTTAAAGCAATCCAGACAAGTTAAAACTAAGCTAAACATAAACGAGTAAACTTTATAGTTGAGGTTCTAAACCTCCTTTCAAAATTGCTTCACGAGGGCTTCCCTGGTGGCGCAGTGGTTGAGAGTCCTCCTGCCGATGCAGGGGACATGGGTTCGTGCCCCGGTCCGGGAAGATCCCACGTGCCGTGGAGCGGCTAGGCCCGTGATGCATGGCTGTTGAGTCTGCGCGTCCGGAGCCTGTGCTCCGCAACGTGAGAGGCCACAACAGTGAGAGGCCCATATACTGCCAAAAAAAAATTGCTTCACATAGGAAGACTTTAAATACAGTTGGCCCTCCATACCCTTGGGCTCTGCATTCACGGATTCAACCGATCACAGCTCAAAAATATTCGGAAAAAAAAATCTGGAGAGTACCAACAAGCAAAACTTGAATTTGCTGTGTTCCAGCAACTATCTACAAAACATTTGCATGGTATTTACAACTACCTACATAGCATTTACATTGCATTAGGTATTATAACATATACGGGAGGATATGCCGTACGTTATATGCAAATACTATGCCATTTTATATAAGGGAATTGAGCATTGGATTTTCGTATTTGAGGGGGCTCCTGGAGCCAATACTCTGTGGCTACTGAGGGGTGACTGTACTTTAAGGATTAATGGTGGTGATATTTTATATTTCTGTCACACCTCCAACATCATCTATTACAATTCTGGACAAATAATAGATGCTTTACAAGTGTCTGATTGTTCAAAACAAATGCTTGTATCATCTGTCTCTTCCTTGCCCTTTTACTGATTTCAGCCAAAGCACACTGATAGGAAGTTATTTCAATGTTTGTCAATTAGAACATTTAAAGATTAAACACTGAGTTTAATAGGGAAGGAGGATGCTAGACCTGGCCAATAGGAATAAGTGATTAATTCTGAAATAATGAAAGGGTGCAGGAGTAGCCGAAACAGTCAGTTTTATGCTTGCGAGGAAATGATGAGTGGGAAATTTGTGACACCTGACTAAAAATCAATGCTCGTGGAAGGTGATATAATAGCTTTAAGCTGGAAAAAAATAAGTACGGGGAAATCAAAGCTGACACGGTGAAACTGCACAGAAAGAAGTGGGTAGAATAATGACAATGTCAAGCAACTGATGGAGCTAATGAGGCATAACGCGATGGCACTAAAGATCTCATGTCCTCTAAAACAACTAGTTAATTTAGCTGACTAATTTCCTTACCTCTCCTACTAAATCTCTTAAGGACACCCTAGTGTGGTCCCCTTATATGTATTTTGTATCATTTCTCAGAATTTTCAAAACAATAATATTAGAAGGATACATTTCAAAAGAGGAAGTAAATGCTAAAAATAAGCCTTTAACTTATTTATTAAAGTGGTGATTATCTAAATCCAAAACAAATCCCAAAGTTATTTTTCTGTATGAGAGAACATGAAGGAAAGAGAAACGAAAGTAATATGTACACCTCCATTTTTTTCTGGCTCCAAGAGAAAAAAAGTTAAAATGAAATATTTGTGTTAAGAGAAGAAAGCTTAATACTAGATGTAAAAAGTCTGTACTTATGCTACATTTACTTTATGTTAAATTATTCCCAATCTCCCGTTTGCTTCTAAGGAGACTAGTCAATAGCTTCCTGCACATTCCTCTGTCTTAGAAATAGTAAGAGAGGGTTGTAGAAGTGGGCTAAAAGAGAACACTAATTAAAAGGGGTTCCAGAGACATTTGGACTCAGCCGAGCAAACTCCTTAAAATTGTAGGAGAGATATTGTCTTCAAGGTAGCAGTCAGTGCCTTTCTCTGACTTAACTTGGCTTGGATAGGCTTCTCTGTTGGCGAGTGAAAGGGTCTCGAACAGCAAGAGATGTTTTATCTTGGTTAAGCTGATAATTTGTCCTACTTAAGCAAATGATGCAAATTTCCTTGCAAAGCTCATTGCTCATTAGCTCATAATTAGGGTAGTAAATCTGTAATCACCAAACATATCCATGAAAACATCATAGTGCTGTAAAAGTGAAAGTGAGCTTATCCTATCCTGAAGGAACTAGTAGAGAATTTGTGGAAACCTATTCAAATTCTGAATGCAAAGCTACATGAAATTGTTATAAATTTAACCCCTAGGAAGAAGAGAAGGAAACATTCTGGATGGTGTGAAATCACCTTAACAGTCCATGTGAAAACTGAAAGCTTTAATTGAATTTCTTAAAAATATTTTAGAATTATAAGTATTCTTTATGTTATGCATTATTTTTAAGTGGGTGTTTCACACACATTTTCATACACGAACATTTTTGCAAGTAAGCACTTACTCTGCTGCTGGCGGAAACCAGTGGCCTGAAGGTACCAAGCAATTAGTCAAAATTCACATAGTGAGTCAAAATATCAAGTCAAGAAAAAAGCCCAGTAGAGGACTCAGCAAAGCACAAAGCCCACACTCCACACTTAGTATACAGAATTCTGGGGTGGATGGATAACTTGAACTACTCCTGAGACAAGGGAGAATCGTGAAGGCACGAGAAATCAAGCAATTCTGCTTTCTTTTACGTTTAACAGAAAAATGCTAATTCTATGCTGGTTCCTTGTATACTTATAATACATCTTTCATTCTGCATTGCTTGCAAATTACTTACAACCGTCGGTTTGCAGTTTGTTTACAAATATGACCCCTCCTCCCTCAAAGCTCATATTAACTAATGTCAGTCCAGATCATGCCTGTACATGCTATGGATCTTCTGTTTACTTCTGAGCTCCACCCAATTTGTTCATTTTCCTCATCACTCAAGATTTAGAAAATGTTGATTCATGTCAGTACCATACCATGTAGACTGACTAAAACTAACTTCAGAATTAGGGTAGACATGTCTTCTTTATAGAAGTACATGGAATTGCCCTTAGACTCCATGTGTTTGTCCTAATCCATGTGACACTTAAATTAACAGAACTGAATTTCTTTGTAGTTTATGTTACTACTGAGAATATGTTTATTCTTGCTCAAAAAGTGGTATGTTGAGACCCTAAATTGTTCCAGTCTTAGCAGAGGAGAGGCAGGATGAACTTTCCCGTGGTCTATTTACTCCTCTGAAGGGGAAACATTTCTTCAATTATCCATTTGGATCTCTTTTAGGACTAAAATGCAGACTTTTAGCTAAGATGAAACTTAGAAATTTAGAAATTAGAAATACATGTCCTTTATTTGAAAAGAAAAGACAACAAAAAGAAGCCATATAAAGTGAATGTGACATCTATTTATATTTTATTCTTAGGAGGTAAGTTTCTGGAGACAAGACCACAGTGGAATCTTAGTGTATGCTAATAGGTAACCAGGAAGATGCTCATCATGTAACATTAGCTAAAAGACCAAATGTGCATGGTAGGCTCAAATATATTTTTATTTTGTATTTAACTCCTTAAAGGTCTTTAGTAGTCTGGTTGCAACTAAAAATATTTAGAATGATATACATAGGTATGAGAACTAAATCCAATCATTGTGAATAAATCATATTGGAACTTAAATACTCCTCTAGGTTTTACCTTAAAAATTTAAATATTTCTTTGCTCCCTTCCCCTTTAAGTTATCAAAGACCTACATATCCACTATCCTATCCCTATATGGGGTATTTAACACTAATTTACATTTAACCAATATATTCAAACTTTGCTCCTTGGCCTTTTGGTGAAGTCAAAACTTGCTATAAAATAAAAGACATTCATCTACTGCCTAGAAGTCTCTCAGAAAAACTCCATTTAATTATCAGTTTTTCAAACTAGCAGAAGTACTCTGACATTTTCCAAAAAGCAGCTGCAAGCAGCATTTCTCCTGGCAGACCTACAGGCCCCATCCAGTGTAAGGGGCTTTAGTCCAGATCATAGTCACCTCAACTAGAGTGTGAGGGGCACAGCCAGTTTTTTCCAGAGCTAACATCAAGGAAGAGGGCAACTACGTTTAGATGCATTTAAATACTGAAGGCTGAATCATACAATAGAAACAAAAATAGAAAGGTGAGAGAAATGGTTGAGAATTTTTGTAGATTGCTAGGGGAAAAGAAAAGGAAAACAGGAAGAAAGAAAAACAAAGGGCAAATACAGAAGACATCAGATATTCTGAAGCTTCTAACTTTAGCACTTCATCAACATTCCATTTTACCCTCTCCTGGAGAGACCAATTTTTCTTCTTGGTCCATCCTTCCCACATCTCAGAAGAGCATCTCTGAATTCCAAGGCCACATTCTGACAATACTCGTCTCTCATCACTGTGTGTTGTCAGCACTGCTGCCTGAACAAAATGAGGGGCTAAATCCTCCCATTCCCAAATAGTCACCCCTATCTCAAGGTTTTTTCCCTATATTTTCCTATGATTTATTGTGTATCATAAAAGGAGTAGATCCTGGGTCTTTTTTTTTTTTTTTTTGTACTAAATTTAGGTGTTTTACATTTATTGTGGGGAACCTGGACAGTGAAGTAAAGAATAACCCCTTGGCTTCATGCAGATTCAATCAATGCCTCCTTTGGCTGCCTCTTTATTGTTATTTAAGACAGAAAATAGTAAATGCATGGAATCTTTTAGTTTATTAAACAAAAATAATTAAGTACACAAAACTTGTCTTTAGATGTCAACCCCAATTCTGTCTTTTCTCCTTTTGGGATCTCCACTAGAAAACTCTCAGCCCCCTCCTCTATTTACACTTTTCTATGAGCTGAACTATCTGTGTTTCTTTCTTCAGGGGTATTTACATTTTAACCCTTGCATCTAATTCTGGAATGGAAAACTTTGTTCCTAAGACATTTCAGTTATTACACCATGTTTTTACCTAAGAGACAGGCTCTGAAAGTTAACTTCCCTCATTAAGTTTAAGATGGAGGAGGTGGTGGTGGTGAGTGATTTTTTGCTCTTATCCCATGTCCTCTTGTGCACTGGAGGCCATGCAAGAGGCTGCAGCAATGGCAGCTGTTGCATACCATTTGCAGGAGACACAGATAATCATGGAACTCGGAGCTGGGTTGAAATTCTTCTAGTCAAAACCAAGACATGGCGAATAAGCAGGTTTTATTCTGCTTCTAAACCAGGCCTCACGTGGCTTCTGTCCTTGTCATGGTGCCCATACTCCCCCATATACTGAGGTGGCTGGGATATGTAGAATATTCATGTGTCCTACAAGGCTGGTGAGACATAGGTCACAAGCTGGTGCAAGGGGGAGAATTGTCTGTTTTATTTAGACCAATTCAGGAAAAACTGTATATAGTCCACTTAAAATTTCAACATAAGAATAGCTTCATTTGGTCTTTTGTGAGGGTACATATATTCACTCAAACTTAGATTACCCATTAAATGTCAGTGAAAAAGACTGGAGCCACTTCTTATTTACTAACATGTTAAGGATTGTCATAATACAGGACAACATTCTAAACTGAATCCTAAATATAGGTCCTCTATCACTTGGAAAAGTCCGTAAGACTGAAAATCCGAGCCAGAAGTTGCTCATCACGGACCTGAAATCTAATCCTCTTTAGGTCATTCAAAAACCCAGAATAATTAATGTCAAAATTTCTATGAAGGAAGAATTAATTTCTTTGGGAGTGAGGACAGAGAGCTTCAAACTTGAGTCATGAGAAAAGAGCAGGAATTGAGGATGTGAACCAAACACTTTTAACATGAGGGCAAATGTCATGATTATCTAATTCAACCTCCCAGATTTTACTGACAAGGAACCAGATCAATTACATAACTTTTCAAGGCATTTAGTGGGAGTCAGTCAACTTCGGTTTGATAACTGACTCCCTCATTTTTCACTTGTGCGACATTAAGTATGTAACTTTACCATAGTTTTCTGTCTACAGAATTGGGATGATTTGATAGTATTGCCTCATAAGGCTGTTGCAAGGAACAAATGGATCTACTCATATGTATAGACCACCAAATCAGTATATGTAACCAGTCTGCACTCAATTATAAACTTTCCTCCCTAACTCTCCTTTCACATGAGGGATTTTAATTTTTCCTCATAGCTTTCAGAATAATTTAAAGAATATAGAGAGATCTTCCATTTACACAAAACTTCTGGAAGAAATAGCATCCTTATGAATTTTAGAATTAAAATATAAAATATATTCAATTTTAGTTCTCATTTGAAATTTAAGTGGGTCTTTAACATGAACTTTGGCCAGACTTGAAAACATGTAATAATTCAACACGTCGGACAAGCATTTCAGGTCTGGCTAAGCCTTGAGGAATGGGAAAAAAGGGAGTGGAAGAGCCTCCCGCATTCAGAGGTAACACCTCCCCACCCTGCTTATAACTCAGACAGCTCTGTACTTTGAAGAGCAGAGGAATAAAAGGAAAAGATAAGAAAATTAAGACTTTCTTGCAGCTCTGTCTTTCTTAGAATTTCTCTTTCCATGAATGTCTTCCTTTCTCTTTCCAGCTCTCAGCCTATCATTCAAGTTCATGAAAATTTCCCAAGATACCCAGCCTACAGCCACCTCTTAGTCTCATAAACTTCTGATACTTATCATTCCATTAATTTGGGTATTAATCGCAAGCCACACTCTGATAACTCCTCTGCTGCTTCAATATTTCGCTATTACTTTTCTGGTGTTAATATTTTGTTTCCCAACTAGATTGTAAGTAACTTGAAGTTCCTGGAAGATATCTTTTTTTTTTTTTTTTTAAATTGGTTGACCAAAGAAAGAAAAGGCAATGCAGAAAAAGAAAGTAAACACTGTAATTCAGAAGAATTTGCCAGAACAACTCAAATACCAGCTTTGCTCCACAAGCCCCACCTCAAAACTAAGCAGGACTGAAACGGCCAAAGCAAAGCCATAGCAAATCTCAGTCAATATTTAGCTTGTATTGCGTATAGCAATAGATTGCTAACTAATCTTTTTGCCTTCAGTCTCTCCCGTCTAATCCATTCTTCACACGACTTCTTGAGTGATCTTACCTATGTTAGGCACTCAATAATCAGTTGTTTAACTGAATTTATTAAGCATATATTTTCTGCAAGGAAAAAATTACCTTGGTGGGTTGACCAACTGTATCAATGTTGTCCTGTAAGTGAAAAGACAAAACTTTGGCAATTTAAAGTGTAAGAAACTCAAGTTAGATAATAAGGTCTTGGTACAATGTATTCAGGTCCTTTCTAAATTCATAAGGACAGCTGCAAACTAGGGCCCGTTTTTTGTTCACTGCTCTCTTAGCAGCTATGGCAAAGTAATAACTCTTTAGCTACATCACTCTATACACAACATGCAATTTGACCATTAATGGTCTTACTGGAGTAATACTGATGTTAGAAACCGTAATTCAGGAAATCTTACACATTACATAGATTCATACATTCAGTCGACAGGTAGATATTCAGTATCTACTACAATCCACACACCAAGAGTGATAAAATTACCACAGAGGTAAAACAAATACTGGGGTGTTATGAGAACCTTGTTTTATTTAACTATGACAAAATAAATGCATATAGGTAAGATCATACCTTTTGAATCAGTAGGGCTGAAGCAGGAAACAGATGGCACATTCAAATTAAGAACGCTTGAGAGAGTGTAATGTGAGCTTTCATGAGCTGGGTAGAAAGAAACTACAGGGCCAGTATCTGTTTGAAGGCAGGACTCTTCACAACCCTTGTCCTGAAGGAACGGTTGGGGGGAAGGGGTGGTGACAAGAACTGTAGACAGAATACTTGTGAGGAGGCAGCTGGGCAGAGCTGAAACCTTTGACACCCCACGGGGCCGGGGCCTGAGGTATACACACCCGCCCTCATTCTGGGCACTCCGTCCTATGCCTGTCTGAAGGTCAGAGAGCAAGGAGTCTCCCTGGTGGGTCGACACGGTTCAGCCACCCAGGCTGCAGGGCAGTGCAGAGAACAGAGCATAGACCCAGAGATGATGTTATTCAGCACCCTTTAAAACTTTATCATAAGTATGGATGCAGTCATTATGGGTTGGTTGAACAGCACCAAACCCTTAATGAATGAGTGATTTAAAGTAGTGCATTTTTAAAACAGCACAATAATGTTCTACTGAGATCACTAAGGCAAGGTGTCAGAGCAGCTGTCATTACTGATACTTTTATAGAAAATGGAAAATTAACGAAGCAAGAAGAAAAAAATCTATTCAGACTTGGTTTAGCTGTATAGAACTACTAATTTCAACCATATATGTTAATTATGCCTAATTACCATGTAGCACAATAATGTGTATCATTACACATGTGTCATATTCATTTTACAATATTAACTTTGCAATGTTAACTTTACACAACTAGCTCAGTTTAAGTCTGGGCAGTTTTTGTAGTTTTTGACTCATGTAGGATGTTCTCTCTTTTAACTCAGAGAAAGTGATTTGCTTCATTGATACTCTGTCCAATCATATGGTCTCCAGAGACCCAGGAAATGAAAAAAAAAAATTGTGGCAGATCCTTTCAAGATAATATGACTTAATTTAATAGTGCTCAGAGCCAATCCAAAGCCCAGGATTGGGTTATCAACTCATTCCGGTCATGATATCATGAGCAGGGAAAAGCTCATGCCAGACCCTTTGTAACTCTTAAGTCATAAAACTCAGTATGCAGTGAACTGCCACTAGGAGGATCAAATGGGCAAGGGGTGTGCTATCTTTAGCAAGTATATCCTGGTCACAAAGACCACATTCCATTTTTGCACGTGAACTAATTCTTAACTGTAGCGTAAAACTGGAGACAAGATGACCTACCCTCAAACACCAATGATTAAGGTGATTATGATGTGTTAGTACTACATATTTGCATTTTCAGTCATGATTCGGACATCTCATTACTGGGTTTGTGAATTCATTCCAAGGATTTATCATAAAATTTTTCTTTGGCCTTGATAAAGGGAGAATAGATTTAATCCACAAAGTCTAGATCCTTTAAATTCTCAGAGAATGCCTGAAATATACTACAAGTTGTTCTGAAAAGGTTCAGTTTAACTATATCAAAAGCCATAATTCAGCAGTGGGTATAATACTATAATTAAAGTAGGTTCAAGGTACTATGTGGTATGCATTTAAAGGATTAATTTACTTTAAAGAGATGATCCTTTGATCCCAGTGAATAGTTGAGTTGCTTTGCCTCACATCTGGATGAGGATCTATACCCAGAAATGCAAAAGTGTGAGCATATGTTGGGGCATGGGCCATATTTCACAGCCTTACAAAATACAAGAGTTTCAGCGATTCCACTCCTCCCTGGGGATTTATCTTCTAGGATCACAGGACCCTTCACAGTTACTGTGTCCTCATGTGTGATAACAGGGGTGGATGGTTATATTAAGTCCCACTATGCACCAAGAGAGAAAGCAACATGATGTGGAAAAAGGCCAGTTGTTTGCATTTTCACAGCATCCTTGCCTGCTGATGTGTTATCTGACCTTTAGACACTTTGCCACCATTGTACATAGAGGGCCGCTAAATTAACCACTTAAATGTCAACAGGAATTAATTGACCATCTGCGGTAAGCAAATGATGGAAATATGACAGCTGGGGGTATTTTTTTATGGGTTAAGAACACTTCCTACATAATCATATAGGAAGTATAGCTACCCTACATTGCTTGCCTATTTTCTACTACATACTTAAATCCATCAGGATTTTAATTCTTTGATCAACCTTGTGAGGTATACCATATACCCATTACGTAGATGAGGCAACAAGATGAATGGAAATAGAAATTTACCTATGGTCACAGAGCACATGTAAGAGGAGGAGCCTGGATTGAGACCAAATCTGTCTAGTTCTAAAACTCATATCCTTCCCACTATTCGGTAAGTCTTAGCAATGCCTTTTAGCATTCCAGTTATGGTTGTTTTTTCTCCATGGAGATTTCCCAATTACCGTATACACAGAAACCCACAGCCTATCCCTGACTCTCCTCCCGTTCTCTGTTCCTTCTAAAACATCTGACTCAGAGTAACCTTCCTGAAGCAGCAAGATACGGAGACTAATGAAGCAGAAGTTACTATTATGTCATTTGGGACAACGACCTATGGGCTGTGGTCAGTAGATTACAGCCTGGAAAGGTCACATTTTGGGGGGTCAGAGGTGATGATTCATATGATATCTTCTTTTATCAAGATTAGTTTTAAGAAATGTCAGAATGTCCAGTCATCCAAGTTCTCTAAGAAATCTGCTGGTAAAATAATTGTTTTTTCTCAAAGTTTAAAAAAAATCCACTAAGGTGTTCTATAACTTATCGTTTTGGGAGGACTGTCAGGGGTTAACAATTACAGATTTCTCCTTCCCTAGGCTCACTCTGGCACCTGTGCCTTACATCCCATCCCTTCCAAATTCCTCAAGAAACTTGTTACCACATGTTTTGCCTTCATCTCTAGAATCTTCAGTTTCTGCTTCATTCCACATTTATTTTCTTCTGCCTTCATACTTCACCAAAAACTTTTAGTTTGCTCTGCTGTCCCCTCCAGCTACCATTTCTCTCCTCGTCATTGCTTAGCTTTTTAAACAAGTGGTCTCAGTATGCTGCCATCATCTCTGCCTCACATAGCCTCCCTTCAGCTCCCACCCCAGTACCCTTTCATGGACGTGCAGTGGTTTTTTTCTTTGCCAGATACATCAGACAGTCTTTATTCTTGGTATCTCTGTGTCATGTTAATTTAAACTGCTCACTGAACCACTGGCTTCTTTCTTGGTTTCCTTTAGTCTCTTCCTACAAATTTCAGTAGCTTTTTCTCCCCTATTTTTCCTTTTGTATTTTTATTTACTTATTTTTCTATTTTAGGGTTTCTATGTAGTGCTGATGTAATCTTTTTTATTAATCTTCGTTAGCAGTTTTATTGAGATATAATGGACATACAGTAAACAGAACATATTTAAAGTGTACAGCTTGATGTTTTGATATATTTATACACCCATGAAACCATCACTGCAATCAAGGTAACGAATATATCCATCACCCCGAAGTTTCTTCATGACCCTCTGTATTCCACTCCTCTAACTGCCCCCCACTTCATCCCTAAGCAGCCACTTATCTGGTTTCTGCCAGTATATTTTTCATTTTCTAGAAGTTTTATAAATGGTATGATACAGTATTCACCCTCTTTTTTTGACCTGGCTTTTTTCAGTCAGCATAATGATTCTGAATTACTGTTGCATATATCAATAGTTCATTCTTTTTTATGGTTGACTTTGAATTCATTGTAAAAAAATAGTATACTAGAATTGGTCCACTCATGTCAATTCTAACTACTCTTTGATGGACATGTGGATTATTTCCGGTTTGCGGTTATTACATAGAAATCTTCTATGAAAATGTATGTTCAGGTTTTCCTCTGAACATACGCTTTCAGTTCTATGGAGTAAAAAACTTAGAGTGAAATGCATAAATCATAGGTGGTATATTTACCTTTTAAAAAGCTGGTAAACGAATCTCCAAAGTGCTGTACAGTTCACACTCCCACCAGCAATGTATTGAGAGTGTAATTTCCTCTAAATCCTTCCTAATATTTAGTATGGTCAACATTTTAATTTCAGCTATTCTAATAGCTTTATTTCATTCTGTTGCTTTATTTGCTTGTTATTACAATATCAAAATGTCTTCATTACTGTAGTTTTATAATAAAATTTTAATTTCTTCCTCACCTTATTCTTAAAATTCCCCAACTGTGGCTACTCCTGTTGGAACTGCTGCTGAGCTTGAGCTTTCTCTCTAAACATGACTGGCCTTAGTGAATTCTGGAAACTTTCTCACAATTCCCATAGACACTTATTTGCTAAAGGTGCTTAAAAAAAAAAAAAAAGCAGAACCACTAGCCCCAGCTTCTCCTTTTCCAAGCCTATAGCTCTGCCAATGTAAAGATGACTATAACTATACTTGGAAATCTCATTTCTTCAAGTTCTGAACTTTTCTGAAATTCTCATCTGACCCTCCCCGTTAGTTCTCCCTTCCACTCCATTATGTCAGCACTACCACCATTCCCCTCTCTGTCTCTCAGACTTGAAACTTCATCTGTGACTTAGCTCTGTCCTACTTCCCCTAATCCAATAAATCACCATACCCTGGCCATTTTTTTCATTCAAAATAATTTTCATATAATGCTTCTTCTCTTTTCCCATTGTTCATTCATATTCTCACTTTTCTCATTCCTGAATGACTGAAAACCTAACAGACCATCCCATTTCCAGACTCTCCCTGCCCCAAGCCATTTTCTTGGATTTATCTTTCTAGAGTAAATTTGTTCTCAAGGCAAACCCCTTCCCAGAAGTTTTCCTTTCTAGCTTTGTTTTCTTCTAACTCTCTTTTAACTTGTTTCAGTCTAGCTGGTTTTTTACTTTCATTTACATGTGAAACTAGCTAGTTTTTAAACAAGTATTTTCTAAGTAGAACAGAATTTTAAGTAACATTTACTTAAAGACTTTGTGGAAAGGCTGTGAAATCCAGGAACCATCACAGAATTTGGTTCTCTGTCCTCTCTATTTAAATTATACCTTTAGAGTTTTCTATGAACCGAAAGGCATCCAATCATTTAAGATTGAATGATTTTATTTAAACTTGCCCCTTGCCCTATATTCATACAAGAGCCTACTATAGGTTAAAAGAACAACAAAAACAAAAATAGAAGTCTAGAGTAAGTTCTCTCATGTCTCTAAGATACGAAGTAGACCAACTAGACTGGTGTTCTACAGTAAAGAGAACAAATTCCTGTGACTGTAGGCAACTAAAGGAGAATTTTCAGAAGTGACAGCTTACTAACTATCCCCTTTCTTCAATTAAAAGTTCAATGAGGGGCTTCCCTGGTGGCGCAGTGGTTGAGAGTCCACGTGCCAATGCAGGGGACGTGGGTTCGTGCCCCGGTCCGGGAAGATCCCACATGCCATGGAGCGGCTGGGCCCGTGAGCCACGGCCGCTGAGCCTGCGCATCCAGAGCCTATGCTCTGCAACGGGAGAGGCCACAGCAGTGAGAGGCCCGCGTACCGCAAAAAAAAAAAAAAAAAATTCAGTGAATCTACTTAATTTCAACTTAGGTAAATGCCCAATTAATATTTAGACTTGCCAGCCTAATTGAAAGTCATGGGCAGGTAACATTTGTCAAAATAGAAACAAACTATAAAAGTTTACTTGTGATATTTTGTAGAAGAGATAAGAAATAAAACATTTTCTAATAAGTATAATTGTTCAAGGGAAGTAATATATGAAGATCAGTTACTTGAGAATGGAAGAAACATTAGAACCTTATTTATACATACAGAAGGACATGAACTAGGAAATGTATCTTCTCCTGGTTTTCAAGAATGTGGTACCCTAAACATGGAATCATTAACATGATGAAAATGCCATAGTTAGGGTAAATATCATGGTTGGTTATTCTGGCATAAGATTAGTAATTCTTTAAAGGCAGGTATTTATCTTTTCCCCATTAGCACCTGATAAAATGCCTTATACATAGTAAGCACATAAATATATATTTAAAAATTGAGTTCAGTAATACTATTTTCCCAAAATTAATATCACTGACACAGTTAAACAACTGGCTTCAAAGGGTCAATTAGATTTTAATTTGCAGGAAGCAAATAAATGAAAAGAAGCAGTACAATTCCAGATTCAACTTTTTTTAAGCTAAGAAAATAAAATAGATGACCTGAATCAGAGCAGGGCACCGATGAGATAATTTTCTGATACATAATGTAGATTTATTTATAAATGCTGCTAAACAGTAAACATTAAGGGAAAAAAAATTAACCCAGCACATTGTATTAGTAGAAGGGCTTTTTTCCCCAAGGAGCGCAAGTTCTTTTGGAAACCTGCATGTTTTTAAGGATGTGCAAGTTCAGGTACATGCACTTGTGTGGGGTAAAGCTGTCATAATCAGAACATGGTGTTTTAAACCCAGGTTCCTGTGCACTCTCACACAGTTCAACTTCATTTCAAAGTCTAGGAGAATTGAGTTTCCTAGAATTCTCATGAGTAGAAGACGACTAGCTTATTTTTTTTTTATCTTCCCACTTCATGTGTGAGGAATGAGCGGCAAAGAAGGGTAGTGGCACGGTTAACCTCACGCAGCAAGCTAGCCTGAGCATTGCCTGATTACCCAAGGTCTGTATTGCATTAACTTTCACCTGCTCAGGAAAGAGCAGGAAAGTGCAATGCTATGTTTGGATGAAAACACAGGAATCCAGGTAAGCCAAATCAAACAGCTTAGCCAAGAAGATGATTCAGCTTATTAGGACTTGGGCAGGCAAATGGGGGAAAAAAAGGAGTGGGGGGAAGGGCGGACGCTCGGCTTTTCCTCAGCAAACCCAATCCCCTTCTCCCAAAAACAACAGGAAATTTTAACTTTTAGTAAAAGATGTATGTGATGATATAAAGTAGGTAGAGCAACAGTTTGAAAAGAGACAGCAATAAATCAAATTTACATGTCGTACATGGAATGTGATTTCTGATAATTTTAGAAGGAGAATTTGAACATAGAAAGGTTTGAACAGACTTTAAAAGGAATGGAGTGGGAGGTAAGAGAGTGAACTTGTCCATTTAAGCATGTTTTTTCCCCAGTCCTTACTGCTCATCTGAAAACAAGAAGTAGAGCAGGTCAGGAAAGGGGTTATGGTTAACACTGCAAGATGAAAGATAAGCAGCCAGGCAGTTAGAAGCCAAAGCATTTTATCTAGAAGAGCAGGTCTGGCCTTGTTTCCATCTTGATAAGAATTTGATTGGAGAGCTTGTTTGTCTCTAGGCTAGGATGGGGTGGCAGGGCTGAAGAAAGGGGACAGGGAAGTTGGGGGCTTAGTTATGGAGCTGTGGCAAACCACTAATGTAGTGATAAGTCCTTCTTTTGTATTGTATGTCTACCTGAACTTTCAAATTGTTAGACTTGGCTGTTGAGATAACACGGCTGTGTTTCTTTCAAATGTGCAGACTTAAATATCTAGAGAATTTAAGTGACCTGGACAGGCTTATTATCCTAGTTTAAAATGTTAAAACAATGGCTAACTGGTTAAGCCACCCGCTCAAAACTTGAAGGGAATGACATTGACTTTAACTCCTTTTAAATGGTACGTTTATCTTTTTTCTAAAGCATATGCACAACGTACTCTGGATTACTTTTTAAAGTTATGTTTTTATTCCACTTCAAATCCTTTCCTTAAAAAAAGGATTACAATTATAGGAGCTTCTACTTTCTGATGATATAACTGCTTCAGAAGTGGGTTTTAAAATATAATTGTTAAAATCAAAAACTTCTAGGGTCATCAAGTTCTGTTCTTGGTGTTCTTGGATAAGAGACATGGTTTCAGGTTTTCCTGGGGTTTTATTTACTATTACTTTAAGTATCTCAGTCTCTCATAGAACCAAGAAATCAAAAGTTCAAAATGAAATGAGTTATTTTTTAAAAATAGGCCTTTAGAATTATTTTAGCAGCTAATTGAAATGATTTTAATGTGGTGAATTTACTGCTCGTGCCGGTAATTGCTCAAGTCAGGTTTATTGAATATGTCAGATGATTAGCAGAGGAGGAAGCATCGTAAGATGGATATAACCCATACATTTGCTGGGGTTTATAATCTATACTATCTGAGAGATCAAGTAGAACATTTGTAGCCCAAAAGGTTAGATCATAAATAAGTTTGTATAAATGACTGGTGGAAAGAAAGATCTTAAAACAACATATTCTTATCTTGGCTACTTTACACATTGTCTGGCACTTTGGGTCTTGTCTTCGCTGGTCCTGAGGCTGTCCCTATAGGTAAGTAGCTCTGGACACTGCCCTGACCACCAGGAAGTGTCCAGAACACCCTACGAAGAAAATTATCTTTCTAGAATGCTCCCAAATTAAAATTTTTCTTCTTTTACCTCTTGCCTTTGGCTATTCAGTAAAGTTGTACTGGTACTGAAAGTCTGAGGCCAGAAGAAATTTAATGGTAATTGATAACAATTATGATAATATAATAATAATAGCATCCCTCATTTACGGGAAGCCTCCCAGGTGACAGGACTTTGTAAGACATTTTCTATATGCTGTTTCTCCATTGGTTATAAATGTCTACCTACTAGGCCCTTACTCTATTTCCTTTCACAGACAAGTTTTGCCAAAAAAAATTATACATTTATTCTATATCCTGACTTCCAGGATGCTTTTAATTTCTTTCTTATAAAACAACGTACGTGTATGTATACATACATATGCATATATATATATATACAATTTAGAAATGTGTGCAAATTTAAAAGTGAAGTAAAATGCATAATCCAACTACCCAGCAATAAACACTTGGATATATAGCTTTTTAAAAATTGTCCTATATACATATGTACACATTGTTTATTCATAAATGGAGTCATTGCCTTCATTTGGTTTATAATTTTTTTTCTAATAATAAACTATTAATGCCTTTCCATAGTGTTAAATAGTTACCATTTTTCATGGTTGCGTGTTATCATAAAGCATGGATACTTTGTTAATCAATCTTACCATTAAATATTTTAATTTTTGTCTATATTAGTTTAACAAACACTCAATCTAAATACTTTATAGTATTTATTCACTTAATTCTTGTAAGACTCAATTAGGCCGTAACAACCATTTCTGACAGTGGTAATCCTTTTACTATTTTACAAATAAGGAAACTGAAACACAGAAAGGTTAAGTAAATGACCCAAGGTCACAGAACTAGTAAGTGGCAGATTTCAACTCAGGTTGAACTGGTTCTAGAATGAGTGCTCTTAACTACTGTGATATAACTACTATCATAAATAATGCTGCAATGAATACCATCTTTTTTTTTTTTGAGAAAATCATTAGAATGAGAATGCTGGCTTTTCCAATGCATTGGCAACTGACCTTCAAAAAGTTGATACTTTTCTTTCCACAAGCTGTATATTTCCAGACCTTAGATAATACTGAGTGTTATAATTTAAAATTAAATCTCCTGCTGTTGTATTTCTCATTTCCCAATCCTCTTAATCTAGTGGACTTTTTTCAGTCATCTTTTAGCACTCTGTGGCATTGGGTAATTTTCCCTCATTCCCTTCTCATGCACCTCTTTCCTGCTTTGGTGTGATATCACCCTCTGCTACTCCCCTCTAACTTGTATTAACATTCCTTCTCTGTCTCCTTCACTGATACTTTTCTCTGACCTCTTTTTTAATTTTAGTGTTTCTTAGCTCTCCACTTGATTCTCTTCTCATGTTGCCGTCTCCCTGGGAAATCTCATCCATCCCCATGACTTTAACAACAATTTAAATGCTAATGCCTCACTAATCTTTATCTTCTCCCAGACATTGCCCCTAAATTCTAGACTTATATATGTAACTATCTATTAGATATCTTCAGCAGGGATATTCTCCAGGCTTTAAAAAACAGAATATATTTAAAATTGAACTCAATATTTCCCCCCTAAACCTGCTCTTCATCTTGTATTTACTATCTGAATTTGATGTTACCATCACACAACCAAACACCTAATGTGAGACTCACTCTAGACTTGCACTACAGCATAGGGTAAGGATGAATAGCAATGATTTTGAATCAAGCAAATCTGGATTTAAACCTTACCTCTATGACTTAAAATCTGGATGACCCTGGAAGAGTTGTTTAAACTCTCTAAACTCCAGTTTTATTTTCTGTAAAATGAGGATAAAATTACCTACTCTGCAAGGCTATTGAGAAGATGAAATGGGATGGTGTATGTTACACATGTTCTTATTGGAGTTCCTGATATACTAAAACACTTAATAAAGAGTATTGCTATTTGGGGGATAATGTCTCACCTCTCACATCCAGTTGGTTTCTAAATCCTGTTGTTTCTAACTCTGAAACTTCACTCCAACAATCCTCGTTCTTTACCATCACTGCTGACAATGCCTAGTTAGGATCTAGTCATCTCTACCTCAGTGATTGCAATTTTCTTTAACTCAGTGGTCCTCTCCATTTTTTTCCTGACATCACACAGGGTGATGTTCACATGCGTGATTCATTCCCTCAGTCATAGTCAATGTCAAGTACAGTTCTAGAAGTTTAGGCTATAACTCTACTCCTTTCTTTCCCATGCCATGAGAAAACATACTAGAATAATAGTAAGTGTGGCACTATTAAAGAGGTTAATTTGAATCTGTTCCCATTTATTTCAGTCTGGTGCAAATCTGAGTACTATATTTTCAATAGCAAACTGCTTGCAGCACATATGTGTGCAACTACATCATGGTTGAAAGCTTTGTGTTAACCAGCTTCCTTTACCAGTTTTCTTACCCCACACTAATGCCATCCCCCTCAAGATTGTCAAAGTGAGCTAGTTTCTATTATGTAGATTTTACTACATGTTTTGCATTTTCTATGGTGTAAAATACAACTCCCTTTGGTCTGGCACAAAAGGCCCTTCAGACCTGGCCCTTTTTAGCTTCTTGAGGCTTTTCTCTTTCTATACCTCACCTTGCATATGACTTTTGAAACAACAAAATAATGGCATTCTCATCTCCCTTTCTTCATCCCCCCTCTCAGTCCTCATCCCACTGCAGTCTGCCTTAGGCTACAGGTGGTCCCTTGATTGTGCCCTTCATCCTGGGCACTCACGACCTATGTACCACTGAGTATCTTCACTCAGCAGTAATGGACACTTGGAACACTCCCCTTCCTCCTGATTCTTTGGCTGCCCCTTTATTAATTGCATTTTTGGCTTTTCTTTTTTTCCTACCCATACTTCAATATTCTGCCCCCAGGACTCTTTCCTATGCAGTTTTCTTTTCTTCTCTGTTTTTCTGTTCTTTTTTTATATTGTACTATCTTTGGGAGATCCTCTACACTTTGTAGTTTCAACTACCACCTGTATGCAAATACCAACAAATCCTTTTCTGTTTTTTCCTCTTCTAAGCCTTACCTCTTTCCTGAACCCTATATACCCAATTGCTCATAGGACTTTACCACTTGATGGTCTTATAAGTGACATAATTATTCACAGTGTTTCCAGAAGGGACTTCATTATCCCCCTTCCCTCCCAAACCAACCTTTTTCTCATTCAAGTTGCACACTTCTATAAATGGAATCATTCACCCAATTTCTAAGCCAGATATCTAGGAGAATCAGTACTTGACCTCTACAACTCTTTTTTGAACCCTACATTTCAACCAGTTATCATATCTTGATGATACCTCACTAATACCTCTAAAACCCCACAACATATCTCCAAATCCACTGCTATGCCTTAATCCAGGCTGCCATCATCTCTTACTTAGATTAATTTATCTTTTTCCTTCAACTCTGCTGCTCACTAACCCATTATCCTCCACACTCAACCAGTTATTTTACCTCAATTCAAATCTGATAGTATAACCCTCAGGACTTAAAACCCTTCAAGATAAGTTTCAAAGATTTAACATGATTGATATGGCTCTCCAAGACTTGGATCTGGCCCCTCCTTCCAGCCCAGACTACTTGCCATGTTCACTCTCATACCATACAGTCCAGCTATATTGAACTTTTTTCAGTTCCTCATGTGGTTTTTTTTTTGTCTCTGTTTTGCCTGCACGGGATACTCTCCTTATTCCTACTTCCTTCCTTTGCCTGGCTTTCTCCTACTTCAGAGCTCCTGTTCTCTAGGATTGATTATGTCTTCCCACTGTAGATTTCTAAGGTCCCAGTATTTGCCATATCATTACATCACATTTCTTTACTAAAAATTTTCATCACATATGACTGCTAATAAAGTAGATTCAAATTGGGGAACTATAAAAATGTTATCTACATACCTTAAATTATTTTTCGGCCTAATACTTTAAATGCACAATCACCACCAGCTTTTTGATGTAGGGCTATCACTTTTAATTTGGAGATGAGTACGTTGAACGAAAGCCATTGTCTTTCTTTACCACAGTGCACCATGTGTAAGTTCTAGTTTCACTTTATTTAAAGTGCAGTGATAACTTAAAATAGGGTGAAAAGTTAAAGACATTGACCAACCAATCTGAATGTACAATTTTCTGGATTATTAAGACTTTTTTTCTCAGTCTTTTCTGGTTTACATCCTTTACCTAATTTTGGTAGAAATGTTTTTAATGATTCCCTTTTATTGAGTCTTTCCAAAATATTCAACTTAATTTTCAAAGAAACAACTCTTTCATTTTACAGTTTATATCACCAAATTATGCAAGCAATGTTTAATTATATTACATGGTTACAATAATAAGTCAACTGTCGTAAATAGTTTGAGCATAAACACAACTAATTCTTGGCAAGCATGCAACTCAACCAATGAGAGAAGTGTGTAGGCTTACTGGAGTGTAGCCTACTGTCTGAGAGCTTTCACTGAGCCCAGGATATTAATGAGCTTGTTTTGCAAAGGCAATTGATAGTATTAGTTTGTCAAGTCAGTTAAGTGGAGGTCTGTTAAGAGTGCTCTGTTAACACAGTTGTCTCTCTTCCACGTTGACTGTATGCACTGTGAGGACAGGAGAAGCGTGCATGTCTTCGAAACCATCTCTTTTTTTTTTCACCATGATGTTCACCAACATGTGCTGGGCACACAATAAATATTTGCTGAAGAAATGAATATATTAATAAATAGGTGGAATACCTACTCCTCATAGCCTGTCTTTCCTCCAGAATAGCTCAAGTGTCAACATCTTAATTTATAGCCTGACTTCCCTGATTGATCTCTCTGTCCTTCAGAGTAAAATGTGTAACTTCCCTCTTTGTCTCCACTGTATTCTAAACCTCTTTTAAATACTCTTACTAACATTTCATTTTGTTTCTATTGCCTTTTAATGTATTACATATCTCTGGAAGTCAGGAAATTTTATTTTTATATCTTATGTTTAATATATAAATAGCACATGTAATATTTCCGAGAAAAATTAATTAATAAATAAATGAATGAATAGCTCTGTCATGTAGGTATACTTGTCACTGCTTTAGATGAAGAAACTGAGCCAGAAAGATTAAACAGCATAAGCAATATTACAAAGCAAATAAATCTTGGGGTCTCCTTGGTCCATGGACCCCAAAGCTCATTCTCTCTTTCAACTCTATTATGTCTCCTTTAACCACCTAGTAAATTAAAACCTCTTCTAGGAACAGAAGTAAAGCATTTCCTGGTCTCAATCAATTCTTACTTTCCAGCTATCCGTGAATATTTATATTCTCTTTGCTTAAATTTTTTTTATAGACCCATAGGTGAATAGCAAGGAGGAAGGGCAGATGATGAGTGTGCAGGAAAAATGATCCAAACCTGAGAAATAAGGTGGAGTATGTGGTCTGAATTAGAGGAATGTGGAAACTGAGGTGGGAAAGAGATTATATAAAGCAAACCAGACCCAAAGATATAGATTTGCCCTATGGCATTACTTAACCCATGGAATGAGAACATTTGTATAAATTATCCATGCCACTGTTTCTCTCCATGGAGGATACTGTATTTCCCATATATGGTTTGGGAAGGCTTCCTGGAGTAGATTGACCCCAAGGGGGTATCTTGAATGATAGGAAAAAAGAAAATAGCTTAGTGTTTGGAACAAGGGATCTAATTTGCAGGCTGAAAAGCCAGTGTTACTGAAGGAACTGACAAATGAAAAAAGGCAAACCTGGATGATGAATAGAGTGAAGAAAGAGCCATTGCAATGTTGTAAGCAGTAGAGAATCTCTGCACACTCAAGGGAAGAAAGGAACAACATCTTTATATTAAGGATTTTCCTGGACCTCCAACTCCATACCACTGACTCTTGCATTCATCTCTGATTTTGTCCAGATCAGACTTGCCTAACGCTCATCTTAGTTCTTCAGACGTCATATCTAACGCAAAATCTCTTAGTTCTCAAACTCAAAGCTTCATATTTTAGAAAATTCAGACATAAAATCAATCCTCCAGTCTTCTAAACACATTTATAACTGATTTACTTTCAGTATACTTAATAATGTAGCTGTTCAACAACTTTTTGTGTTTCACCACAAATTCTTTCATATAATCTGATTAAAACACATCCAGAATATACTACTACCTTTCCTACTCTACTCGTTTTCAGTTTTATTCAGCAAAGATATACATCCCTGTGGTCACTTTCTTCAATATCATTATCTTTGTAACATCATCTCTTTTGTTTTTCTTTACTATTTATAAATTCTTAATCCACAAGCAAGGTGGGCGGGTCAAGTGGTCTCTCCCTTTCCACCTTTCACTTCAATCACTTTTCCACACATTTACTTCCCCTAAAATCAAATCGGCTATCTTCACTGAAAATTAAAAGTACAAAATTATCTAAAACATAAAATATATTGAGATATATAATTATCTTCATATTTGTATCCCTGGATTATCACAGGTTAACTCCATAGATTTAGGCAAGCCATTAAACTCTTAAGTCTCTCGTTACTCCAACTAGAAAATGGGGTGGACAGTAACATCTACGTCATATGATTCGTTTGAGGATGAAAAAAGAAAAACATGGAAATCACCACAGTGACTGTTACATAACTTAACAAAAGGTAGCTGTGGTCATTACTACAATACAGGATTATTTATACAATTGAGTTTAACTGTTAAGACAGATCAAAGATCTGCTACTGAGCCCTTGGAATGTGGCTAGTGAAATATGTCTAGTCCAAATCAAGATACATTGTAAATGTAAGATAAAAACTGGATTTCAAAGACCATGAAAAACGAAGGTAAAATATAAGATTTTTTATGCTAATATTAGGTATATTAGATATATTGGAATACAAAAACTATTAAATTTAATTTCACTTGCTTATTTTAAATGTGGCTATTAGAAAAATTTTAAGTCACGTATGTAGTTTGTATTTGTGGCACATATTACATTTCTATTGCATAGCACCATGATACATAATAATCACAAACTCATGAGTGGGTTTAGTGTTACCTAGAAGTCCTGTCATAAACTTTCTATTTCAGGTGAAATGTTGTCACCCATAATTAACTTTATTAGTTTTTATAATATATACATATAATAGAAGAGGCTCTCTCTTAAGATGATAGATTTTAAATAATCCATATATTATGATGTGAAATTCTTTCTATATTGTATTTGTAAAATGCCCTCCTACATAGCCTGTGAAAATAATAATATTGGGCATCGTATATTTTATGTATCCAGTTAGTTTATATCTGTTTGCATAGCTGAAGATTTGTATGATAATAAATGGGAAAACATAGTTAATTTTACTACAAAGCACACAGGTTACCAGAAGACCAGTAACACATTGTGGTTAAAAAGTGGTTCCAGAGAAGCCTATGTAGGTAAAAGAGATTGTCTAAAGGCTCTGTTGGGCTACAGGGTTGTTCTATAACTGTACATCCTGCCTTAGAGTGACCTTGAACACCATCTGACTATGAAACCCCAGTTCCCAGTCATGTGATGAGTTGGTGGTGGAGAAAAAAAGGCTTATGTAAATAGATTCACCAAAAGCCTGGTGGTGAGGACCCCTGTTTCTAGCTCTGTAAATTGAGATGAAACCTCTAGCTCAAAATAAGATGATAATGCGTGGCACATTTAAATAACTGCAAACATACACCTATTTTTTAAAACACATATATGCCACATCTATAAAATAACAATTTTAAATGGTATTCTATTGTATACATCACAAAGAGAAACAAAAAACTGTTCAAACCTTCTTGAGAGAAGGAGACACATGACTGGACACCACCCACCACCCCAGCTGAGGTATATGGGGATTTACTCTCTGGCCAAGGGGTGGTCTGTGTCTGTGCCTGTTTGAGGTCTCTGGTTGTGCTCTGTGTTTCTCTTAGACACATTCAAATTCAGAGGAACTTAAAATTGAGGAAGCTTTCCCTTAAAATTCTTTTGTAACACAATTTCAACTTAACTTTTTAGTTATCTTTCTGAGAACTTCCCAACAGAATTTTCAAACTCTCTCTTATTTATTTATTTTTGGCTGCATTGGGTCTTCGTTGCTGTGCGCGGGCTTTCTCTATTTGTGGCGAGCAATGGCTACTACTCGTTGCAGTGCGTGGGCTTCTCATTGCAGTAGCTTCTCTTGCTGCAGAGCACGGGCTCTAGGCACAAGGGCTTCAGTAGTTGTGGCACGTGAGCTCAGTAGTTGTGCCTCACGGGCTTAGTTGCTCTGCTGCATGTGGGATCTTCCTGGACCAGGGCTTGAACCCATGTCCCCTGCATTGACAGGCACATTCTTAACCACTGTGCCACCAGGGAAGCCCCTCAAAATCTCTCTTAAATCCCACCTTTTCTATGCGGCTATTTCTGGCCCCAACACCTTCTCCCGGTACCTGTGTTTTGATTCTTGGTCACAACTTTTCTTTATAATCATTTCTGTCCATCTCATTCCTTCTATTGTTTTATGCATTCCTTGATAAAACTCTTCTTACACTTTACACTTTAATCCCTTGAGTTTAACTTTAAAGTTTGCTTTTTTGCTGTACACTTTCCCTACATGATCTCATCCACTCTGTGGTTTCATATTACCATATATATAGTATATGTGTGTGTCTATATATAGTATGCATACCATATATTTTATATGTCATATTGTGTGAAATACCAGTATGACATCCAAGTGGAGTTTACATGAACTTAAGCTCAGACCTCTCTCCTGATATTAACCTAGTATCTTCGATTTCCTACTAGACATCTCCATTTGGATGTCACACTGGTATTTCACACTCAACATGTTCAATATGTTCCTCCTCTTTCTACCCCTCAAATCTGTTTCTCCCCACTGTGATTTTGACATCAAAAAATGGCACCACTGTGTACTTACTTTTCTGACTCAGAAACTAGGGTATCATCCTCAATTTATCCTTCTTCACCACCTACATACAACCAATCACCAGTCCAGCACTTCTACCTTTTAAGTATCTTTGGAGTCTAAGCACATCTGTCCATTTCCAGACCACTCCCATAGCATCAGCCACCATGATCTTTTTCTAGGATTTACTGTAGCAACTTCTACTTCCTGTCTGGCATCCCTCCAACCTAGTCTCATACTGAAGCCCAAGCAATTTTGCAAACCTAATCATGTCACTCCCCAATAGAATCTTCATTGGTTCTTGTTTCCCTTGGTATAGATTCAAATTCCTTGAATTAAAAAAACAAAGCCCTAATATCTGACTCTACTTACTCACCTCCCCAGTTTTATCTCTTGCTATGTTTCTGTTCTCATCATACACTCCAGCCATATTGAGCATGTAATTTCCTGAAGGTAACCATTCATATTTATTCTCTTTCTGTCATCTCTTTCTGATTCTCCTTTGTCCTATTCCTCTTGTCCATCTGTCTGTTTTCTCTCTACCGTCCTCTCCAGGAGTTTGTAGATGTCTTCCCTCTGCACAGAACACACTTTCCATCTTCCTCTCTCAGTTTTCCACATTCATCAGATTTACTTCGATTTATCCTTCTGGACTCAGCTTAGATGTCACTTCTACCAGGATGCTTTATCTTGCTCCAGTGCTAAATTAGGTTCCCCTTCTATTTATCTTCACGGCAGTTTACTTTTACATTTATAGTAATGAATATCATGTTTTATTCCTAATTATTTGTTTTCTTCCTCAGTGTAAGATAATTTCTTTGAGTATACAGACTTTGTCATATTCAATATTATATCCTAAGCACCCAATCTGACACACTGGAAGTACTGAATAAAAGAATGAACTCCCTGTAGTACTCAGCAAAGTGGCTTGCCTGCAGTAGACATTCTAATCCCTTAAATTTTAGATGATTTTACTAGTGAATACTGTAACAGGAACCAAACATGCACAAAAAGAAGAGATGGTATAGAAAGGAAAGGGACAGAGCTTACGGTCTCCTCAAACTTTCAAAGTAGACTCAAATTTAATTTTGGAAACAAAATCATCTGCACATTCTATCCTCTTAAAGCCTCATCCTACAGGCTAATTCTGTAGACATTTGCTTAAACTTCAAGGACTCAAAGTGACCTTGTCAAGGATCCCAGAATAAATAATGTTCACTGGGCCAGAATCCTAGAATGAAAGTGTGAATATGTTGCTTCATACTTGTTTTTTGTTTTTCTAGAGCTATTTACCAAGTAATTTCTTCAAGGTTCTCAAAAGAAAAAAAACAAAAAAAAATCCTTTACATCTTCAAATGATAATTTACTCCCTTCACCTTGACAGAATCAGGTTTAAATCTAGATTTTAAAATGTGTACCTGCTTTCATAACTGTATCTCCTAAATATTCTATGTTTAATATTAATAAAATGATCAAGGACTTAGACCCATATGTAGCCTAACTTTATACTTAGAGTAAAATATCAAAAGACCTTGCTGTGCCATGAATTGGGTGTTACTCCATATAAATCAGGCCTGGGCTTCCCTGGTGGCGCAGTGGTTGAGAGCCCGCCTGCCGATGCAGGGGACACGGGTTCGTGCCCTGGTCCGGGAAGATCCCACATGCCGCGGAGCGGCTGGCCGCTGAGCCTGCGCGTCCGGAGCCTGTGCTCCGCAACGGGAGGGGCCACGACAGTGAGAGGCCCGCGTACCACAAACATACACACACACACACACACACACAAATCAGGCCTGTTCTGTACATAGTGATAAATGCAGTGGGGTAGGTCATTCACTCTTACTGTCATTCAGATGGCCAATGATGATGTTGTCCTTGTTTCTCCAAATTAGTTTTATTATGGAGTTCTGCCATAATAGCTGGACAAATGGGATGAATTTAGATCTCACAGACCAAAACAAATTTAGAAGCTGAAGCTCTTTTCCTTTTCCAGACTATTGCATTTGTAATTTACACAGGTTCAAAATAGTGAAAATAAGTCTTACTTAAAAATGAGAAAAGTAGAAAAAGTCTTTGCTTCTGAGAAATACAAGGGTTATTTATAACTCAGCCTCCAGAGAACTAAAGAACAAACAGCAGATAAATAGAACCCAGAAAGTTTACAAACTTAAAATGTAACAAGTGAACAAATTATACTAGTTGTACCTTAACCCTCTGCTGGTGTATTATAGGTGACACTGACTGTCCAAAAGCAGCAGCTGAGAGATCACCAATCCTGATGCTTGAATATGCTAGGTTACCATGGAACACTAGCATTACCCAAAGCTACTTATAAACCTCTATGTGGTGACTAATAATTGTAGCTGGGTTATACACACATTGGAAATGTGGCTGGCAAGGCATACGGACATTAATATGAGCCACAGGATCACAGAAAAGAAAACACGTGCCCTCCATTTATCTTGGTCATTTTGGGAGGCTTTCTTTAAACTGGGATAATTGTGCCATGTTTTCTGAGTCACAGGAGTATAATATAACTCATCCAAGCATATCAAACATACTTCATCTTAAAAAAAAAAACTACATCATTAAGATAATCTACATTGATAGAATGATATGTTAGCAAATTTCTACATGGCCTCAAAGTCACCACACAATATCAAGCTCTTCAGAGTTAAGTTTTCTATAGGTTAGAAACTATGACCAGGATAAATTACTCTAAGAAGAGTTCAAAATATAGCACAAAGGAGAATGTTATTAACGCTGAAAAATGTCATATTGAATATGGTGGCAGGTATTTCAAGAGGATGTTTAATAACTTTTAAAAAGCCCAAGCCACATTTTTATAATTAAGGAAGAGAGTGTTTGTCAGCATACTCTAGTTTAAATAGATAATATCGGTGTCTATTTTAGAGTTTCAATTAAAAAAAAATGTAAGAGAGATAATAACATAGTGCTAATTCAAAAGAATTAGACAACTCATTTCATATCTCAAAGACCCAAGAAAGCTATTTAAATTCTTCTTGGCAAATAAAGTGCTGTTGTCCCTTTACCTGTGCCTGAAGCAGAGTTTTTCCCATGCTCATTATGTGATCAAGTGATCACATTCTTAGCTATAATCAGACTTGTCAAAACATTAAGGAAGAAAGCAGAAGACTCTGGGTTTATACTTGTAACTTGGAAAATATATTAGTGTAATACATTGGTATAGCCAAACTCTACTATTTGTTAGGATGACTACAAAGTAATTTGGCTAAGAGTTTGGAAAAACATGAGTCATTTGCTGTCCCAGTTTTTTTTTTTTCCCTTGAGTGTTATCAAATGATAGTAATATATATACATGTCACAATCTGATGCAAATAAATAAAACAAGAAGGGAGGTGGGGTGAGGTGGGGAGACAAAGGATAGAGTGTTTGAAGGCCAAAATATCAGGTTACTTACTTATATTGTAGAAGACAAGGGAACATGGTGGTAGGCGTAACTACAGCAACCATTCCTGAAGACTGGGGAACTTGTCAGGTCAAAGCCAAGAAATTCCAGATGGTTGTACATGTCTCAATCCTGAGGGTACACGATATCAGGTCAGATTTTATCATAAATATATCACTCACTTCATAATGGCTAGAGTTGGAACTGGAGTGAGTGAATCTTGGAAACTCCCTTAGGCTACAGAATTAACAAAGTGGTAAATTAGTAGATAGGTTTTAGCAGCTAACAAGAATAAGCACAATATCTAGGCCCCTTACAGAATTTGGAAGATACCATAAAGTGACAACTTATCATTGCAAACACTTGGATATCATGGCCAGTGCTTCCAGTACAAATATCTTCATATTACTCATGACAAGTTAGCTCAAGAGTTTTAAATAGAAAGGAGTTGGAAAACAAGCATAAATATTGGAAATTATATTCTGCAGTAAGGAAAGAAAAGGAGTATGAGGATATGGATAGACTGATATGGATAGGCAAAGAATGCCATTAATTATGGAGGAAACTTGGTAAACAAAAGCCCACACTTATTTAAATCAAGCATGAAGGCAGTTTTCAGAAGACCATGTTTAGGATAATTTATCCATCTTTAAAATTTCTGCAGAAAAGTGTTAATTCCAGATTATTTTTGCCCTGCTACTTAATGCTGTTTCTTAGCCTTTCTGACTGTGTCAATGAGTTTATCTGGAACCATTCTGTTTAAAAATCACAATAAGCAAAACATTACTTATAAGGTATGACTGTTGAAACATTATTTTTTGTTATCACTACCTTATAATATTTGCTGTCTTTGTCCATTCGGGCTGATATAACAAAAGACCACACACTGAATAGCTTAGAGACAACAGAAATTTATTTCTCACAATTCTGGAGGCTGAAAGTCCAAGATCAAGGCACCAGTATGTTCGCATTCTGGTGAAGGTCCTCTTCCCGGTTCATAGCTGGTGCCTTCTTGCTGTGTCCTCACATAGTGGAAGGCACTAGGGAGCTCTGTGAGGTCTCTTTTTTAAGGGTATTAATCCCATTCATGAGGGCTCCACTCTCATGACCTGATCACCTCCCAGAGACACCTCCTCCTAATACCATCAAATTAACATTGCAATTTCACCATGTGAATTTTGGGTGGACACAAACATTCAGACTATAAATCTGTTATAGCCCTTTATTAGTGGGGCTTATCAATCAAATGCTGAATAAACTTCTTTTGAAATGAAACACTGGACTAAGTATATACAGAATTAAGAGTCTAGTTTTAGCTATTTCACTTATTGGGGGTGTTTATGAACAAAATCACAACAACCTGAACCTGTTATTAATAAAGTATCAGGTAGCCTACAATTTCCATGAGAACTTTGAGAGTAAATTAGATAAATCCAGTTAACAGCTGTGCTAATTTGTAAAGTCCTTGTAAAAAAGCATACTTAAAACTCATATTCTGGTTGCACTAAATTACTTATATTAAAAATGGCTGTATTTCAGATTAATCAGAATTGTGACAGGGTGAAGAAGAACAGAGCAAATGGTGCAACAGGTTATGTTGAGAAGAGAGGGGAAAGAGAAAAGGTTGGTGTGGACACAGATGAGGAGGGCGGTGAGAAAGACGCTGGAAAGAGATGTAGATGAACTACATGACATCATGAGAAAAAACAGGGGAAGAAGGAAAAAAATAGGAAAGAAAATAAGGCCACTTACTCCCTAGACTGGGATATTCTGCTTCCAAGATACACATCCACTTTTATTGCTCTAATAGCCAAATGCCCTAGGTCTCCCCATCCCTACTTCTGAATGGGGAATGTTAGAAACTCCCCCATCATTTGCAAAAGCTGTGTGGGCCATAGTCTCTCAAGCTTTTATATCCACCAAACCAGAACCAATACGAGGGCCCAGGGCTTTGAGATAATAGGGACTTTATTCCCATTCCCTCTTAAATTCTCCTACTTCCCTATCAAGGGATTTCACAAAACCCTCCCAGTGGAGACAGCTGATTCTGATCCCAATCTCCATCAGCTGAGGTAAAATGACAATACTGCATGACTCTTGCCTCTTTAGGCATAGGCTTACCTAAGGCCCAGTAGTGCCCCACACATACACCCTTACCTTCATTTTTACCTTTGGTTCTTCCTGTGCATTTAAAAACCTTGCTTCTTTGCATATGTTCCAGTGGGTCAGATGATCAGGTTCACATAGCTCTTTCAAGGGCTTCTAGAACAAACAACTCAACACTATATGTGCAGCAGCTGTTTTTACTGTTTTTTTTTTTAAATCTTTATTGGAGTATAATTGCTTTACAATGTTGTGTTAGTTTCTGCTTTATAACAGAGTGAATCAGTTATACATATATCCCCATATCCCCTCCTTCTTGCATCTCCTGCCCACCCTCCCTATCCCACCCCTCTAGGTGGTCACAAAGCACGGAGCTGATCTCCCTGTGCTACGTAGCTGCTTCCCACTAGCTATTTTACATTTGGTAGTGTATATACCAAATGTAATGTCAATGCTCTCTCACTTTGTCCCAGCTTACCCTTCCCCCTCCTTGTGTTTTGAGGGATTTGTCCTGTGCCTGACAAAACTTCAAGTTAGAAGTAGTTGGTCTGATCTAAGACATGTTTTGGGATTGTAGAGCAGCAGTAAGGACAAAAAGAAAAAGGCTAACATTTCTTTTTCTCAGATTGAGCATCTGTTTATTTTCTGGGATCTCCCTTTATTTTCCCCATTTTTATATGGAATTATGGGTACTTTATACTCTTTATCAATTCCTCCCCTCTGCCTGTTAGGCTAGTTTATGGAAGCACCCAAGTTTTGTGCCAAACCAGAGAAAAGCAGCAAGATTCAGTTTTACCAGTTGTTATCCTTGTTGGTATCTCTAGTGAGAAGTTAAAAAAAAAAAAAAAAAAATCATATCGGGAACTGTTAGTAGGGCTATTAACGAAACATGAGGTTTTGTTGAATGTTTAATGGGTCCATCTTAGTACGCCCTAATAGCAAGAGGCAGAGTGGCAGAGCTGCTAAAATGCTAAAAATGAACTTCCTTCACCAGGTGGCTCACACCCCAGGGAACCCTTGGGCTTGAGCATGTTGATAAAGTCTTACAAGCATATCAAGATTTCAATTATTTATCATTTCTCTGACTCTACTGCAATAGAAAAATCAAGAACATATGGCAGGCTTAAAAAATCTTTTTCATTTTGCTTCTGTCGATACTATAAGTCAGGAGAATTTGATATTTCTTGCTGATCTTGAAGGGATCCTTCATAAACTTAACACTTTTAAACCTTGCTACTTCATTTGTTTGCACTTTTCCCCCACAAGGTAGGTTCGTATTCTGGATTAAAGGCTGGTCAATGAAGTAACATTTCATTTGAATATGTAGCATTTTTCATTCTCTGTGGCATGTGGAAGTGAAATTATTGGGGAATGTGATAAATGTTCATAAAATTCTAATACTTATGGATGAAGGAAAATTCTAACAGCCACCTCAAATGTGATGGTGGACTTTAACTTGGCACGGGGGGTAAAAGATAGCTAAAGCTCAATAAAATGAGTTTATAATCATATGTGTTCTTTTACGTTTCCAGTTATGAAGACATTTGTAACAACAAACCTTATGTTAAAACAAACCATATTTGTAAAATTTGAGGAGATTACAACTCACATGGTGGTGGTATAACCTGAAGTGGTAGTATAACAGAAAACCCATTTTTGCCTATGTGATTGAACAACCTCTATGACTTAACCCTTAATCTAATCTTGGTCTGATTCCTAAGAAATGCTGGTTTATAATATGGTGATTGACCATTACTTGGACGGCTTGTGTAATTTACTCTGTACTCTGGAGCAAGTCCCAACTTTCTTCCCTCAGGTCTTACTTTTTTCTTCTATAAATAGGGGATAGGCTCTGACATACATACCTTTAAGATTCGTTTTAAGGGTAAAATAAGATATATATGAAAACTGCCTGAAGAGAAAAGAGAGGTCATCCTTAACAAAACATAGGTTACTTTGTTTTCTGCTTTGGTGGACTACATAGTAATGAGGGAGGTTTCTGATCTCACATGTACCCAAATCTCTGGGTCAGAAAGCATGACATGTATACACAATGGCAATGATAACTTAAGCCTGATATGATTCAATAGTTCAGTTTTCTGTATTTGAAAGATGTGTTTGTGTACAGAATTTTCGCCAGAAAGTTTTTATAGCAAACTTTTTATGTCAGAAGTTTATTTTATTGGTAAAATATTAAATAATATACAGAATTAAAAACTGCACTTACACTTCTGAGAAGAAATAAATCTTGGACAAATTATATGCTTGTTCCTGAGATTCCCTAAATTTATTCCAGTAGCTGTGCACTCAGACAGTACAAACCTTTATAATATAATCCTTTTCACAAAGTATTACAAAGTTTCTGCAGCTTCTTTAGTTGTACATACATACAGACACACACTCACACATGCATATACAACACTCATACACGTATACACAATACCCACATACATGCACAGAACATGTATGTGTGTGCATTAAAAACAAAGAAAATACAAGTCCCACATTTTAGTCTGCAGTGACAAAACTGTTAGCGGAGGTCTCCAAACTGGTATATAGCAGAGTGACTTGTCACACAGCTGCAAAGACTGTTTCAGTATTTCCGTAGTAAACCTCATTTTCTGAGGTATGGTATTTGAGCCTTAAAAAAACTACATTACACTGAGCAAACCTGACACACAAGGTCTGGAATTTTAATTTTACATATATATTTATATATATATATATATATATCTTTTTTAAACAATAGTTTTTATTTTCCCAAATTATTAGTTTGAAAAAAAATGAGGTTTACTGGTTTGACCTATTTTTTTTTCGCTTCTAAAACTTAAAATATCCTAGAAACTGTCAAGCAATTAGTTTTTAAAGTAGTCTAATTACCTTTGGTATTGTTAAAAGAAAAAAAATCTAAAATGGCCAAGACATATACTGTACAAATGCAGTAACTGCCTTTAAAAGAAATGCCAAAGAAATGTTATCTTTTAAACCAAATATGTATTTACATTACAGCAGTTTTACTACAGGGACACAGGTATGTATAAAAAAAAGAAAATCAGAATACTACATATAAATATGTATGATATGAAAAATACCTCTCACTTAAGTTTGTATGAAAACAAGAGTGCTCCAAATATTTCTTAAAAATTTTCTCCAGTAGGTGATAGGTAAGTGTTTAAAATTGAGCTAAGTGCTTTACTTTTATTTTAAAGTTCATTTCCAAAAGGAGAATAGAGAAATAAAAAAATACTAGGTTCTTAATTTAAAACACTGGGTAAGGGTCTAAGAAAAAAATTCAGTCTCTAAGAATTTCAACTTTAGGACACATTTCTCAGGCAAAAGATTACTAATTGTAAAGAAAATTTAGCCTAAATAGAGATACCATGAGATTAGACCAGTAGTTTCCACGTTCTCTAATCTTTTGACTGTGGAGTGTTTTTCTTTTTGCTTGTTGTGTCCTTTAACTAACATACCATAATTTTCAAGGGTTTCTTTTTGTCTTTAACTAAAGAAAGAAGGAGAAAAATAACCATAGTTTTTAAGACTTCAAGAAAAGTATTGCACTTGTACAGAAAGAAAAGAAAACATCTTTTAAACTACATAGCAGAAGCAATCGTTCTGGGATTGCAAATAACACATGGTCTAAAAGGTCAACTATTAAGAGCAAAGGTGGAGCCTGGAGAGCCCACTCCAAACCTGGAATATTATTATAGTAATGTTAAAGCATTTTCTCCCAACTGGGAGATAGTTAAGACTTTTTGCTTCAGATTTTTAACATCTTTCTAAATTCTTGCAAAAAAATTGTTTAATCTCTCATAATACACATTTTAGGAAGAAAAGCGAATCATAACACAAAATCCAGCAAAAAAGGAAGGCAAACATATCATGTTATGATTACATAATCTCTGAAGTCATATTTTAGATACCCAATATTTGAAAGTGAAAGTAACACAAGGGTTATATACCTTACTAGTTTTAATCCAACTACCTTTTTAAAAAAATTATAAAACTACACTTGAGTATAAAAAATATGTCAGCAGATTATACAGCCAACAAAAATCATACACAAAAAATTAAGACTTAAGAGACCTGTGAATTGGAAATAAGAGTTGACTTAATCCTCAAACTAGTAGGGGGAGAGAGAGGCAGAGATGTCCAGAGACAATGATGGAGGGAACGTGGACAGAGAAAAGAAAAGAGGTGGGGAGAGTAGACAAAATTTAAGAGATCACAAAGAACTTCACTACATAGAAGGGGAAGTGATTTATGTTAAAATCTGAGCGTGCTTGACAGTCAAAATGTTTTATCACAGTTTCAGAAATTGAACTACTTAAAAAACAAACACAGAAGAATAAAACAGCAAAAAACAAAACCCAGAGTCTTTCCCTTGTTACAGTGTATTCATTAAAAAAAAAAAAATCCATTTCCAGTAAATTAAGTAGAATCCTGATAAGTGCATAGTTGGGGATTCAGTGACCTCCACCCGTTCAAGAAGCTTTCCTTACTGTGTGTCACTTGAGGTAATTTGAAGGGCCCGATTAACTGCAAACTGGCTTATCTGTACCTATATGAAGTTTTATGCTGTACTTTATGTGGCTTAGCAGAGGGCCTCTAAATTTTATACTTTATTCACAATAAAAAGGACATCTTAGAAAACTAGTCATTCATGTACCACTCTCTGTATGGGATAAAGGTTAATTCACAACAAATTTATACAGAAAATATACAAATGCCATGTTACGGGAGAAGAACCCCATAAACAGAATTAGGAACTTATTTCTAAGAGTGTGTGTGAAAAATATCCACAAACTTACAGTACAGCAAGAGAAAACTGAAAGGCTAAAAATACAATGTTACATAAAAACCTTATGGAAATTCCAAAATTTTAGGTTTCTGCAATAAATGTAAAAATATTCAAGATGTCATTATTTGGCCTAGCAATACACTATGATAAAAAGAAACACTAGATTATCACAGCTTCTTGGTCATATGACATTTGCTTTGAATAACAAGCAGCTCATTTTTAAAAAAGCTGTCATATTTTAACACATCCATTGCAAGTAATACACAACCATGGTAGGAAACCATTTGAGATTATGCTTTGGAGAACAGCAATGTGATATGACTGTTCAGTTTTGTTTTGTTCAAGGAGAATTAATTACCTGCTTCTCTACATCATTCCACAAAACATTAACAGGTTAGAAGACAGAAGTTCTAAGACTAGCAGAACACTAGTCTACAGGTGAAATTCCAAAACAATACTATATTTTATTGACCAAAAACTCCACTAATAAAACCTTGTATGATATTAGAACTTATTCTTCCTTAAAAACAAAACAAAAACACATACCACAATGCAATTCACAGCTACAATTTCCCTCTACCTCATATTTTACCTGCATAATCTTGTAATGGTATTCAGAAATATTATCAAACTAAAAAGATATTAACATCTGGTTTCAAAGTTTCCTTTTACTTTAAGCAGATAAGCTGAAAGTCTCTGTATTGGAAATTCCTCTAACAGTTTTGACCTAGGAACGCAAAGAAGAATTATATAGTAATCAATTTTAAGTGATTTTTAAAAATACATAATAAAAGTGTGGTAGAGCTACAACGGCTAACCAACACTCTCTCAATGCATTTTAAAAAGGCACCAATATAAATAAATTTTATAAGTATTTAATACATTAAATTCAGGATCTTAAGACCAGTTACTGTATATTTTAATTATTTTGCAGAAACTGGAGGTTTAAAAACATTTCTAAGATAACTTTCATATATACAGACTTTAATTTCACCCCCCCCCATTCTTCTTTACTTTTGCATTTGGGGAATTTTCTGTTTTAGAATAATTTTCACACAGATAGTACTTACTAAAATATATATAAAATATAACTAAAGATGACCACAAATGTAACTTATCCCTTTTTGTAAAATGAACAGTTCAAAGTTAAAAAATGATGTATCCAGTACCTCCTATAATCTAAGTTCTGTCTTGAAACCAGGAGCATATAGTTTTTTATTTGTATTTTTGCAGCCTTTTCTGTTCTTTTTCCACCATAAGGAATCACTTTAAAGATAACATTTGTGAAGTAAGTAAAACATCATTTTCATCTAAATGCCTTCACTGATGTAAGTTTTGTCAAACATTTATAAAATATCATAAAACTTCATGGTTCTGTGAGGTCTACAACTCAGACACAAAAACCATAAATCAAAACAATACCAAGCTCACTAAAACATTCTTGTCTTTCTCCATTTGTCAACAAGTAAAAGTTGAAAATTTTTCTTTTCTGTATCTTCCTATTCAAAAGTAATTTGTGTTTCTTTCACTTTGGAGGTTATATCAAATCAACTTAAAGCCTTTTTTTTTTTTTTGATTTGATTTGTTTTGATTTGTTCTGTAAGTACACAGTAAAGCCTCACGGTTTGAGTTGAGTGGTTGCAACTAGTCCTAAAGACACACTAGTAACTTTAATATTTCTCAGTACAATCTGGTAAAGTAAACCTACTAAGTTGCTCGGGTATTAACTATAATTTTAACTCTCTATAGGCTCTTGCAACACATCTGATCACTGTGCTTTTTTTCATGAATTTTCTTTAAAAGAATGTGTGTGTATGTGTACTATGATGCATGTATATAGCTGCTTGTATGTATGTAGGAGAGACAGTCCCTACTTTTAGCCAAATCTGAATCCTAGTCTCTCGTTCTCCCATTTTGTCCCTCCAGAAAATTCTCAATGGCATGTTTCAACAACTCAAAATCTCTTCCAGTTTGCTTACTGGTCACTTTCACTATTTTAACAAGCCAGATTAGAATGGCTTTTTAAAAGTGATTGACCACTATCAGAGAGAGGTAACACATTTCTCTAACAGGAGCTGGAGATAAAATTCTGGGCAAAATTAGGGCAAAGCAATGTGATGAATTTTTGCCAAACTGGAAAATACAGAAGCTAACCTATTTTCATGCCCCTCAAATAATCTGTAATGTGAAATCTCACCTAAATAAACTGGGCATATAACTGTTATGTAAAACTTGATTTATTTGGTGTCTGACTCTCATATCTATTTTTAGGTGCTACCACCTTGCATATTTCCTTTCATGAAGAAGCATGCAAATATAGCCATCCAGGGTTTCCCAGAAGCACTGTGTCCACAAAAATTCTGTCTAACCTACACATTTGAATTGATCTTGTCCTTATTTGTCCCTGCCATACCCTGAGCCATCTTTACCTCTTTTTGTTCCTTATATAAAGCTAAGAAAGTACAAGTACACACTTGTAGCAAATACACTCTCAAAAGTATTAAGTCCCTTCAATAAAAAAGATTCTCAGAAAGATGAAATCAGAAAAGGAGAGTGTATTAGTACTGTCCTCATGGGGGGTACTATGGACCTCTGCAGGTCCACCTAAATTCAGTTTCATCCCAGGGCAGGTAGGTACATGATTGTTCATACACTGAAAATAAAAAATAGTAACCAGGAAAAAAATTCATAGATGATGCCAGCAGAAACTCACACATAGCCAAAGTTATGAACATACTGACTGCCATCCAAATATTTCCTTGTAGTAAAACACAAAATCACTAGCCTTAAATTATTTCCCTTCCTCTCAAAGGAAAAAAAAATTAAATTCCAATTATTTATGAGTGGTTGGGGCAGGTGGGTGAGGAAGTCTCAAAGACATGCTTCACTTTTGAATACACTGTATGTTCACGATGTAGTAATGTACCAAAGCATGCAGGAAAAGTGACAGTGGACGTTCTCTTTAAAACAGTTTGCATTTCTGTTTTGGTGCCTTCTCTCAGAGTTAAAGGAACAATTTAGACATTTCTCCAGAAATAATTACCACAGAGGGCTAGTAAAAGACAGTTGCGTTGTAACCATTTTTGCCTAGCTCTAGCTGTGTCAGTGCTTAGAAGCTGCTTACATAAGCAGATAGTAAACTAGAAAATGAGTGAAGAACAGTACTGGGGCCAGATCTGCCTATCTGTCCACAGTTCTCTAGTCTTGCTAATTCTCACATCATTCTTGCATCATTAAGAAACACAGTTTCAGCATCCCATGTAATGATTTTTTTTTTTTACAGCGGTTATCAGCTTAATGTAATTTTAGTATTCAGAAATGGTTATCAGATAATCCAGTCATGGTCAGGCCTGTCCTCCGTAAACACAAACAGTAAGTTCCCCCTCCAAGGGTGTCCCCCAAGATGAATTTAATCAGTTCCATTCAGTTCCTCCCCTCTAGTGCTGTTAGACTGCAAAGCAAAAGCAGAGGAGCACCCATACAAAAGAAATTAAAATCTGTACATGAAATATGGCAACGTATGTATGAATTGAAAGAAGAAAAATTCTGTAGTAAGGGATTGAGATTCATTTCTGACAAGAACTTATAAATAGTTGCATGTTTTTGAGACAGAAAAATGTGGACGTGGACACTTAAGCTTGGAGGTTCAGTCACATTCTGGACTCCAAGAAAGGTAAAAATAAGTTTTGCTTTTCTGTCTTATCTATAGTTAATGTACCGGTTACACAGACGTTCCCTTTTCCTTGTACCAAAAAGTGGTAAATATTATTATTGAAGAAATACTAGAATAAATAGCCCTAGTTCCATAATCTTATGGGGTTCAAGTTACCACATTCAGGTCAAATTAGCAATTGCTCTGAGGAGATTTTGAAAGAAATAGCCTATGGCAAGATTTTTATAGACCTTCCACTAGAAGAGTAAAAGACGAACAGACTATGGACAAAACACTGGGTGGTCACAGCTTGAGAAAAACCAGTGAAAAGAGAAATACCAGAAAAGGGATTTCTGAGTGGATTTTTTTCCCCCCTACTGTTAGTCTAATTATATTTTTCTGCTGACTGGTTAACACTGATTAAATGCTGATAAAGTGACAATCGTAAGCGTACTTTTAGAAACAGATACATATACTATGCTGCCATCACATTACAACTTTAAAAGAAAACTTCCCAAAGCAAATTTAAGCACAGCAGAGGTCCCTTCTGGAAACTACTGACTGCCTCTTAGCCGCTCTTAGACCATGTTATTCTGAAAACTAGATAAAAATACTATTCATTAAAGGTGTTAAAAGTAAGGCTGCCAGGGTGTCTATAAAATGCCAGTCATCAAAACTATGGAAAAACAGTGCTTAAGTTTAGAAAAATAAGATCCTAGGACCTCAGATGTATTTGTAGCTGTCCTTAACTACCTGTAGTTTAAAAATTTTGCTATATGGTACAGTGTACAACATACCGTATTATAAATTCCATAGGGGAAGTAAACATAGAGCCCACAACAACAACTCATCCAAGGAGTTATCACTGAAAATGATGTGTTTGTGTTCCATGATCTCTAGAGGGAAAAAAAAAAAGTTTACATTTTGAAACAAATTCTTCTTTGAACAGTAAAATTACTTATCCCATTTTAACTGTGAAAGTCCTACCCAGAAAACGCTAATCTTTCCTGCCTTCAATCATAATCCTGAACATCAGTGGCAAATTAGAATCCGTAGGTGTGAATCTTTACGAATCAAGTGATTATTTTTTTCTCAAAGCATGATATACCTTAACATCTATGCATGGCAGAAATGAACTGCTCTTTAATTCCCATAAAATAAACAAGCCAAGTTGTCAAGAAACAATATCCCATCCCTTCTCTCTTCTGTTTCTTCCTTCCTTATTGTAATTAGGCAGAGCAAATGACACTGCGTCCGCAAAATAAGAATTAATGACAGTAATAATATTAAAAAAGAAAATGTCAGCATCTGAAGAAGGTGGGATTGTAAGTGCAGTATCTCTTCATGAGCAGTTCATTACTTCATAGGGGCCCCTTTGGAATGAAAAGGCCTAGTGGAATGTGTGCTCCCCTCGAACAATGTGTGATGAAAACTCATAACGGTCCTGGCTCCTGTAGCCACAGATGTTGCATTCCAGTGGGTCCCGGTAGCCATGGCAACCCATGTGAATGGTGTACATGACATGGTCTAGGAAAAGGACTCGACAGTGCTCACACTTGAAGGCCCTAATCTGTTCTCCTTCTCCATTAAAGACCTTGTAGATGTCCTTCAGCGAGCCCTTAGGAGCCTTGGTGGTATCCAAAGCCTTGACATCCTCCTTCATGTAAGCTGGGCTTTGTTTCCTCTTGGGATTTAAGGCTGGGTTTCCTTGGTAGGACTGGTGGTCATCATGGCTGCTTTCTGAGTCAGTAGAATCTAGGCAGCTATTGCTGGGAGAGGCCTCTCTTTCCTGGGGTCGACTCTTTGGTCTGATGAGAGAGATAGGGCCATCCATGTTGTTTTCATGACTATCGGAGGTTTCCCTGCTAATGGGTCTTTCTATCCTATTTGGATGATAGACCTGAGAATAAGCTGAGCTTATAACTGGGGCCACCTCAGCGATTGTGCTTGGTGGGTGCTGCATCAGAGGGTGAAGGGCCTCAGCTCCAAGGTAGGTGATTGCATTGTTGATGGCTTGGTCCATCATATGAGACTGCATCAGCTCAGCCTCCTTCTCATATGTTAAGTTCATATCAAAGTGAATGTCTGGGTAGCTGAATCGCATGAGCTTTTCCCCTGAAAGACAGAGGGGGAGACAAGTAAAAAAGAAAAAAAAGAACAAAATAAGTGGTTGGACTAAAAATATAAAAGTACAAAGTTAACTCATCACTTCCATTTTCCATAATATGGTATCTCTTATTCTTTAGATCAAGTATTTAAGCTCTTTAATTCTGCTGAGACTCACAAATACTCTTCACCTACAAAAAGGATTAGTAATAAAAATTTCACAAGCCATTTGCACTTGTTCTAATGCCACCACGAAAATGCATCTAGCCTAAAAGTTATAATTGTGTGTTATCTTATTTTCATTCTCTATTAAAATGTCCACTTGTCTAGAGCTCAGCCACTATAGGAGAAAGAAGAAATACCAGGTGAAAGTAAGTCAGGGATTATACTTGTTTTTGCGTACTTTAAACATCAGTGACCAAGCTTCAAAGATCATAAAAGCGAGAGTGATCTGGTTATAACACTTGTTATCTCACAATTGTGTAGGCTTAATTTGGTTGATATAGGTGCTATATTAGAGAAAGATCATAGATCCAATACATGTCATTCTGGAAAATTTTAAAATGCCACAATTAAAATACTGTTAAAAGCTGATATTGTCTGATAAACTGAATGAAATTTAGGGCTATATAAAAATAGGATATTTCCCAAAGCACTTACTTATAAACTTGGAAAATACTATGTTTCATTGTTTTGCTTCTTGAAATGGATAGTTATTCATTTTTGCATCAACCCTTTCTTATTTAGACACATGTGCAATGGTGCTGGTATGTATGTATACCCATTGTTAGTTTTCTGTACATTTTCTTGACTGAAGGATATTTGTAGTTTTCCCTTTAACATTTACTTCAACTAATTTAATTTTACTTCAGTATTTTACTTCAACATAATATCTAATATTAACTATAAAAGAGTCTGGTGCATGAAATAGTAGTTTAAATTTTTCTCCTTCAAATATTGCCAGCTTTGGACAGAATATTTTATCTTTGAAAACTTCTGCCACTAAAACAGTGGGTTCTCCTACTAATACTTAGCTACTTTGATAGGTAAATCTTACAGATAAATCCTTCTTTAAAATATATGTGAAGTTCTTATAAACCTTTAGTACGCTGTTGTAGGTGCCTAACATGTGATGCTGATCCACAGAACTGCATTCTGGAAAAATACTTTCATGTGGCTAGTATTATTACAGGTTTGAAGAAATGTCCCCTAAATGAGATGAAGGTAATGGTCAGAGTAATGAAAATGGAAGAAAAAATATGATGAGTAATTATCTTGTAGCATACAATTAAGATATTGCAACGTCAAGAGTTTAAAAGTTAAGCCAGACAAACCTAATCTATATTCTCAAAGAGTTTACAGTTTAGAGGGAGTGACAACAACTTAGGGATCATTTATAATACAGTGTGATATGTGGTATGGGGTCAAATAAGAGGAATACATAACTCATAGTAAAAGAAAACTTCTTGAAGAAAGTGACATCAGAGAGAAGAATGTGATGACAAATATTAGCCAAGTAAAGGAATGGTGGGGGTTGGAGCAGCTGGTAGGAAGGCTCAGAGGCTAGAGGGCATGACGCATTCTAGGGATTACTTACACTTTGCATATGGCTGCGAATGGAAATAGATGAGAAAGTTGGCATCAGATAATATAAGGCTCATTCAACAATTAAGGAGTTTGAATTTTATCCTGAGAGCAGTAAGAACTGAAAGGGTTAAACAGGGAAGTGACTTAACTAGATATTTATTTAGCAAGATGGTTTAGGAAGTTCTTGCTGTAGAGATGTAGAGATCATGGTGGCTTCAACTAGTAGAGTGGCAGTGGAAATGGAGAAAATTCGATGGAATGGAGAGAATTTTAGAAAATGTTCCTAGAACTTGGTGATCATCTAGACGCAGAGAATGAGAAAAAGAGATTAAGTATGGAGCCCAGGTTTCTGGACTGGGGAACTTAATGGATAGCAATGGGATAGAAAAGATGGTGAATTCAGATTGGGGAATACTATGAGTAATAAGTCATGTCTAATAAGTACTGAGATATAGTCTCAAACTCAGGAGAGAGATCTGGGCTTGAGATAGAGATATGAGAGTCATCAGTTGATTGAAAGTAACTTCTGAAGCCATGGGAATAGATGATATCACCCAGGCATAGGTAAAGTGTGAAAAAGAGAAGGTCAAAAATAGAACCTGGAAGAACATCAAGATTTTTATGCCTGCCCATAAACTAGGGCAAGTGGGATTTGAGCCCCATGCTTAGAGAGCCCTGGGCTGTGCTGCTCATGGAATAAGGAATGTACAGGGACAAGGGAATGTGCTTACCTGAAGCTTACACCCTAGACCATACTCTGGGTACCCAGGACCCCAGAATTCCTTCTCCAAATGGCTGGGAGCTTGCACCAAGTGTCGCACAGTCCTCTTCATAGGGTCCATTGTCCTGAGTACCAACTGTGCTGCCGGTATGTACACTCTTAGGCTTGAAGAACGGTCAATACACTACTCTTGTGTGCTGTGTGTGGGGTGCGATATGAAAAGAACTTGGATGTGCAGACTAAAGTCTACACGTAGGTACATAGGACCCCTTTTTGCTACTGGAAAGAATCAGGAGTGGGTTTAAAAGAAGGGCCTGGCTGCAGGTCAGGGAGTGGTGGCTCTGCTCATGCCTCCAAGGTCTGATGTGGAACTCCACGGAATCTGAGAATTCTATATTTATTTGAACTCCGTCTTCCAGATTAGGAGGTTAGAACACAATAGTTTTTAAGCCTGACTGACAATATTAAAATATTTAGGCATATGAACTGAGGCCTCCATTACTACTGTTGTCCCATTTGCGTAACTGTTGGGGTAAATCCATACAAAATACTGAGAAGGAGTGGTCAGAGAAGCTGGAAGAAATGCAAGAGAGATCAATGTCATAGAAACCAAGGAAAGAGAGTGTTTCCAAAGGAACTAACTATTCAGCAGTGCAAATGCTCTCTAGGTTTAAGATGGTCTAAAAAGGTTCCTCTGGACTTGACACTCTGAAGCTAGTGGACACCTCAGTGAGGATAATTTCAGCAGAGCACAAGGAAGAAAGCCAGGTTGTACAGACTGGGGAATGAGTAGAAAGAAAGAACTTATAGAAAGCAAGTGTAGAGAACTCTTTCAATAACTACATCCTTGAAGAGAAGGAGAAAGTAGGCAGCTGGAAAGAGACCTGGGTTTGGGGTTAGACTTTTTTTTTAATCATGAGAGTTTATCACATTGAATGCAAAAAGAAAAATGCCAATAGAAGGGAGAGGTTAAAAATATATGTGAGAGGGCTTCCCTGGTGGTGCAGTGGTTGAGAGTCCGCCTGCCGATGCAGGGAACACAGGTTCGTGCCCCGGTCTGGGAAGATCCCACATGCCGTGGAGCGGCTGGGCCCGTGAGCCATGGCCACTGAGCCTGCGCATCTGGAGCCTGTGCTCCGCAATGGGAGAGGCTGCAACAGTGAGAGGACCGCATACCGCAAAAAAAAAAAAAAAAAAAAAAAAAAAAAATATATATATATATATATATATATATATATATACACATATATATATATATGTGAGAAAGGGGGGAAATAATAGTGTAAGTTATCTGGGGGTTGGGATAGGAGAATTCCAGAGTGCAAGAAGAGGAATGAATCGGGAAGCAGGATGCTTCCTTCATCAATGAAAGAAAGTATTCATGTGAATGCACGTGATCCTACAGGATTAGTGATATTATACTGAAATCATTTCAACTGATTTTATTTCCTATGAATCTAGATGTAATATCACCAAGGAGTGAGATACCATGTTTTGGGAGAGTAGAGAAAGGTCGAAATGCCCAAAGTGGCGAGTAGGAGAGAAAGCTTTTCAGGGATGAATTAAAGGAAGGCTGCTATATAGTAGGGATGGGACAACCGGTATTTGAGATCAGTTACTCATTTATTTACAGTGATGCCAATTCATAAGGCTGCGGGATTTTCTCTAAAATTACTAGCAGCTATGTAGATGTGGAAAAGAGGCTCAGTTGGCTCCATTAGAGAGTGGGGTTTTACTAGGAGAAAGGTAGAAGGACAACAAGACAACAGAGTCATAGAATCTAAACTGAATAAGAAAAGAGAGGAGGAAACATATACAGAAAGTTCAAGGATCACTGGCCTGGAGGGCTTGATAAAATCAAAGAACAATATTTAACTGAGGGACATGATAAAAAGAAATTTACAATAAGTGTGGAATGATGAAATTTCTCACTTCAAAAGACATCATAAAAACAGTTACTATGCAATTGTTTGTTATTCAGTTGACCCTTGAACAACATGGGTTTGAACTGCGCTGGTCCACTTATAGGAGGACTTTTTCACCAGTAAATACTGTTGAATCCATGGATGCAGAATAGTGGATATGGAGGAACTGTGTACAAGGAGGGCGAACTGTAAATTATATGCAAATTTTCTACTGTATGAGGGTCACTGCCCCTAACCCCTATGTTGTTCAGAGGTCAACTGTGTATTATCACTAGGATAGAATCCAAATAAAGAAAAAATACCATCAAATTCTAATAAAAACCTTATGTCCTTATTTTAGAATCAAAATGTACTTTTAAAAAATCTACCCTTTTCTAAGGAATTTAATCAAATCGAGAGTAGCATCTCTAAGTCAAAGGAAACATGAAAATATTACAAAGAGCAGAGCTAAGTAAATTCAGAAAATAGAATAGCAATAAATTTCATATTTTTCCAACCATACTAGTCTCTAGTTGAGGCATAGACATTTAATGGACATCCATCAAATTAATTTTAAAAACAGATGAATGATATTTTTAAAAAGTTATTTATAAACAGGAAGAAAGAGACACAGAGAAATAAAAGTAACTTAGGGCCCAAGGCAGATCTGAGTATACTCTCAGAGGCTAGTTTTAAACTGACCTAGTATAAACTATGATCCTTGGGGCTACCCTTCAGCATTCCTTCAATGAACTTTGTCAGTTAATCTCTCCAGCTTGTCTTAAACTGATATTTTGGTGATTTGTTAGTTCTTTAATTTTAGATTGAAAAGAAATCTTCTGTAAGTGTTTATTGGAGTAGGACAATTGTATCACCCTTTCCTCCCTGAAATAACCAAAGAAAAGATTTTCTCTCAGTCACTACTCAACCCTCACAAGGTGTTCTATAATGCGTTTTGACACTAGAATGTGAGAATCTGTTTATTTTTATCTCTTCTAATTTTTACTCTATGTAAGTCTATAAGAATATATATTACATATATAGTGATAATTCTTTATATTGAATCTGTTATTCATTCATTTTTTTAAAAAAACTAGATGCTTCTGTATCCTCAGAGATACTTTACAACTTATACTCAGAGTTGGCATCATTTTGTATACTGTATCAAAGAATATCTGAGGGCTTGGAAATGAAAAAGGAAAGTCTAACACATCACATTTAATCTTTTCAGTTCAAAACTGTAGGCCACATGAAAACAAAGATCAAAATATGAACTATAGATCCAAATATGAAACATCTTGAATGTAGGCTGCTGCATTATGTATTTTAATGCAGAATTAAAAAAAAGATTTCTTCATTCTAGATTAAATACTAAAAGCATTAACATTGTGTAAAGAAAACAGCTTAAAAACCTGGCGCTAATGCAAATTTAAAAAGATTACAAAACTGGCTACTAGGCTCCCTTAAGTATTGTTATTTGTTATTTCACTTTATATAATATTTCATTTTGAGAAAGTAATTGATTACTATCACTCTTTCCTTCATTTCTCCTTCTTAGGCCCATATGCCTAAGGGTGTGTAGTGTGTTTGTGTGTGTGTGTGTGTGTGTGTGTGTGTGTGTAAATGCGGTATACACGGAGTGGCATAATGGAGTAAAGAGATGGGCATTTACTTCATGAACTGAAATACACCAATATATATTTCTAGCACATGGGAACATGCCTTTGCTCATTAAAATCAATTTTTACAGAAATAAAACCCTTTGTAATGCTTACCCACAAACTTTTGTGGAGTGGAGCTTTTACGTTTTCCCATATTCCCTGTGAGCTTCTCTATGACAGCAGGTCTCTCAAAAGGCACCAGAGAAATATTGTTGTCCATAATAGGCTCTTGTTCCTTACAATCTTCCATAGGAGGTACTATATAAAACCATACAAAAAATGTAATCTGATAATTTCTTCAACATTTAAAAAGATACAAAGCTGGACTTGCCATCTCAATATGTGTTATACAAACATAAGCTAGTATGCTTGAATAAAAGTTAAGTAGAAAGAATAACCTCTAGTGTTAAAGTATACTTTTAACACTAGTGTGTGTATACTCACACACACACACACACAGAGGATTTGTTTTTATCCGAGTCTCTCTCAGATCAATGACATAAACTGTTGCCACTGTTGGTGGCCAACATGTTCTTCTTGTGTCTCATCTTAGTCCTCTGAAAGTGTTTTTAGCATTGATTAAAATCAATACTACTTTAAGACTGCACTGTTCTCAAGGCTTCTGGAGTTTATTTTTCTAAAACAATTTAAGTAAGTCAATTTGTTTTGGAGGAAACCTTACACAGACACACAGAAGAGCAGTATAATATTTAATCAGTTTTTTTTCACCCATGTATTTTCCTGTAACAGATTTTCTACTTGATGAGCTGAGTGAGCTGCGAGCCCTATTGGCAGTAGCTACATACCTGCACAAAGCAGTCTTCGTGAAGGAGATCCAGTTCTAAACATGTCCATGCACAGTAAACGGTGACAGCTTTATGATTGTAATTTATTTTAAAAAGAGCTCTTCAGCAGGACAACATAATCCATTTCTAAACTGGCATATTTGCTTACTAAACTACTGCTCTAATTCATTTGACATAAACTCTCCAGTCTAAGTTGCTGTGGGCTAATATATTAATTCATAGATGTTGACATTACATATTGACATTTATGGTGTAGACACAGAACTTATAAAAGTTGTTTTTGAATAAAAATACTGTCAAAGGACATTTAAGTAAAGATAGAGTAATATCAGAGACAGACCAGATCAGTTGATTAAAACCAATATTCACAGGAAGGACCATAACTTATTATTTCTTGTTTACTGTTGCTTTCTCCAATTGTACTTGTGTCAGCACTGTTTGGAAATCTAAAGGTTTCATATCTCAGGATATCTTTACTTGTTCATCATGCACTGTAAAATGATTTATTCTGCTCCTTCCGTTTGTAAAGGGATAGCCCCACTGTGTGAAACACAATGTATTATCCTTTACAAGGGCAGACACTAAGAGTGAGAAAGCAAGAGATGAAAGTTAAGAAAATCCAGTGCACAATTCAGGTGACCTATTTAATAACCAATACAGGTTGCTGATTTTGAAGAAATGAAAAATGGCATCAGAAAATGTTTTTGTAATTCAAGCATGTTTAAAGACATCGATATTCAACCTAAGTTTTGGGTTAACCTAGTATAGCCAGGTGGATGGGCCAGAAAAATTCAATCTTCAATCTCTATTTTAATGGCGAGGGATTCTGTAATTACTGGATGTTAATTTGGGAAAAAATTCCAAGAGGAGACTTAGAAACAAAGAAACACATAGGTCACTTTCTATACAGGTATAATTCATGATATACAACTGCAAAAAGATGTCCCCAGATATTACACACAACATCATGTCCTCTCTTAGCAACAAGTAAAATAAGAGAAAAAAAAAACTTAAAAAGAAAAGCAAAGAAAGAATGACCACAGAATTCAAATAAGGGGGGGCCAGGAGGATGGAATGGCAGTGGTGATGTGGAGGGGGGCCATGCAATTAGATACAGATTATTGTCAAAATTTTAACTTTTGTTTTAGGTGTTGAATTCACAGGCACTTACTACATTATTAAAAAATAACTATATAACTGAAAAACTGGCCATGAATGGACCAAAGATGAAAATATGTCATGAGCCAAGATCCGAAACGAAAGAAGGAAAGAGAAAAAAGTTTGTTGTTGTCAATCTTGCTAAAAAACAGCAAAACTGGTTAACAGGGTTTGCCCCCAAATTGAATATACTAATTAGTTTTGAAATGAATAGTCTAAAACTTGGCAGTTTTGCTCTAAGTCTCACCTTGAATTTTCATATTTGCACACATTTAACACTCAAAACGAAACCTGGGTGTGGGAACTGTCCCACACCACCTCCACCTCAATTCAAGTGATTTGTCCCAAGTTCAATGAAGCTCATATGAACTGAAAACAATGACTTTGGCAGAGCTCTGATCTAACTTGTACTTCACAACCAACAGTCCTTTACATATCAAACATTAGTCTTGTTTCTACCATATCAGCAATAATAATAACAACAACAGACTCACCCTATGTGCTAAGTACTGTTTTAAGGCTTTCCATCTGATAATTTATTTAAGCCTTCAACGACCCACTGAGATAGGTACAATTACCATCTCTTTTATACAGATGGGGAAACAAAGACCCAAAGATGTAATTTTCTCAGCGTGCTTTTTAAAAAATTGAAGCATAGTTGATTTACAATGCGTTTTTTTTTTTTTTTCAAATTTTTTTACTGAAGTATTTTCTCAGTGTTTATATCTAGTTAACAGGGAATATACGAGTAGAACCCAGGTGGTGTGACTCCAGAGCCTGGGCTCTTAGCCACTATTTGAGTGTTGACTTTGTATAAACAAGTTTGAAATATTTTTAAGGTCTCCACTGAGAAAAGATCTGACACGTTTTATATATTACATAACTAATCTAAATTATTTGCTTTCATGTATCTGGGTGCAACTCATCAAAGTGCTTCTAGATATACATTGCTTGGAACACAAAACAAGTTGTCTAGTCAATAATGCATTAATCGCATTGTGAGACATTCAACTAGGCTAAGAAAATACCAATATGCAAACTCCACTTCTTAGAACAAACTTCATAATCAAATATCTTCCTTATGTTTGAAGTTATAACCATGATAAAAATATTGATCCTTGCATCATTTCATTATCTCACCACATTGATTAATCATAAAGATAGAACCATACAAGTGTTCCCAACATAGCTATTTTGCCAAACAATCCACTCAAATTTCAAATTCCAAGAAGACACAGTCTGAGGGACCTAGATTAGGTCACACGTCCACCCCCCACCAGAAGAGGGCAGGGCACCTAGGCTGACAGTCCTGCCATGGCTTCAGCCGATTAGAGAGGACAGCTCTCTAAAGGAAAAGAGAAGGCTTGTTAACTGTAGGAGGATGAGGGCATGTATGACATGTATGACAGGCAAACAAAACAGATGTCTTCTATTTTGTCACAAATTTTCTCCATGTTGTAGAACATAAAAGAAGCTTTTATCTAAATTATATTCTTGACAACACTGGGCAGTGCCCACACTTGAAATCACTCTTTCCATTTTCCCATCCTCTGGTCTTACTCAGCTTCATTGCTCTTTTCTTCCCCTTCCTAATGTGTTCTTGGTCTTCTAGATGTCTTACTCTATGCCCTATATAAAGTTGTACCCATATAACCTTATAAAATCTCTTACTTTAGACTACTACCTATATAGTGATGGCTCCCACATCTTTATTGCCTACTGAGACTTCTCTCAAGAGCTCGAGATCTATATATTCAACTTCCTTCTAGACAGTTTCACTTGGCTGTCTCTCACAGGTGCCTAAAAGATAATGTGTTCAAAAACTGAAATCTCTATTTCCCTCCCCAAGCTTTCTCTTCTTTTCCTAATTTCCATCTCAGTGAATGACACTACCATCTACCTGGTCATCCATGCTAGACACGTTGGGCAAATCCTAGATTTCTTCCCTTTCACCCAGTCTTCTACCCCTCCTCCTCCTCCCTATCACCTTTCCTTATATATATGCATAGAGGTACTATGTGCCTTAGATTCTACATCTATAGTTGCTCTCAAATAACTTCTGCATATTGCCGGCTACTAAGTCCAGCTCAGCCAATCAGGAGACTGTTGCAATGGACTACTTGGCCCTATCTTGACTCTTCTGATCTATCTCCCACATTTCTAGCAATAAGATGTAAATGTAATAATACTTTTTAGGGTGAAGTACAAAATTCGTTGCTTAGCACAACAGGTCTTTGATGCCCTGTTCATTGCTTCTCTTTCAGGCCTTATCACCTTCCAATTTCTCTTGCCTTTACCAACTGGGCTCTAGTTATACATAAGTACTGGTAGGTCCTTAACCCACCATGCTCTTTTAGACTTCTATTTCTTCACACATGCTGTTGTTCTCTCCACGTGAAACACCCTTTTCCCTTTATTCAGCTGGCTATTCTGCCTTTCAAAACCCCACTCAAAATTTTCCCTAGAAATTCCTCTTGGACACCCACTGTGATTTAGATACCTGTCCTCTGTGCTTATCATCTAATGCTTATCACTCAGTGCTGTAACTGTTGGTTTACTGGTCTATTTCTTCCAATAGCTGGTAAGTGACCTTAGGTAGGGACTGAATTTTATTTGACTCTGTGTCTTTAGTACCCTTTACGATGTGAGACAAATGTAATAGTCAATGGATGTTCACTAAACATCTTAATGAAGGAAATGTTGTCACCCATTGGAAACAGGTTGAACAAGCTTACTAGGAAGTTTATAGGTTCCCAATTGTCTCCATCCTTGCAATAAAGAAATTCCCTTTACCAAATAGTTCAAAACATAAACATAGGAATATATATTCTTGCTTTAAAGTTGGCTGTTTTTCTGGGTCACACTTTCATTTTTGTCTTCAGGCAAGGAGGAAAAGCTAATTACATACTTTGCTTTTTAAAGCTTTTACTTGAAGCTGAGAAGACTTGAAAAATGAGCATAAAATAACTTTCAAATAAGATAATCTGCCATAAAACCCAATTCATCATTATCTTTATTTCCAAAACTACAAGTCATCAATTTCCTCCTTTTCCATCAAACTTGAGGACTTTCGATTCTAACTTGTAAAGATGTCTTCAGTGTTTCATCCTTTTCTGCTGCTGCTTCTCTTCATCTTTTCCTTGGCATTCTCAGGCCTAGTCTCTCCTCACACTCCAGTCAGGCATCTATCCTTTATTCTACATTGGTGACACTGTTCTTTAGAAGACAGGAATTTGAATACCCCAATGAAATTCAAACACTGGATTAGCATGTAAAGCTCTATCGCTGCATCACAACCTACTGTTTTAGTCTCATTTCCTACCACCCCTTTAACTCCAACTACGTTCTACGTCTAGAAACTTGTTAATGTTCTTTTATACCTCCAAGTCTTAGCCTATGGAAACTTCTCTCCCTGGAATGTGTAGTTTCTGTGAATCTATCAGACCTATGCAATTTTTCTCATCCTCGTGTATGGATCAAACACTTCATTTAAGAAGCTTTTCCAAAAACAAACAAAAAAACCGAAACAAACAAAAAAAAGAAGCTTTTCCTTGACTTCTCCAGTCAGTTAGGTCACTTCTGCATCTATGCTTCTGGAGAAGGGTATATGCCTTTATTAGAGCGTTTGCTTCATTTTATTGATCTTTTATGTATTTCCTACCAGACTACAAATATAAGAACAAAATTGTATCCATTTATCTTTATATTCCTAGAACATTCCACAGAGCTTGGCACATAGCAAGCCCTCGATATATGTTTCCTGAATGAAGTGAAAGAAAGTCTCTTTGACTTCAGATGCTTCCTCACTAGAAGGAGCCAACGTGGGAACATGTTTTGGAAAAGAAAGGCTAGGAAATATAACAATGTCAGATATGAAAAAGAAAGAATAGTAATTAATTTCAAAGAGCTAATGGGTGACCACAATAATGGCAACCCCCCTACCTACTCTGAAAGAAAAGACAGAATAACAGATACGATGTAACAGGATACTAAGAGAGGGAAGGTGTAAATGTGAATTTCACTGTGGCTCTGTCAAAAACGAGTCACATGCCAAGCCATGTATGTGAGACAAGGTTAATGATGAACTGTAGTAGCATTTTATCCATATTGTCTCTCTCATGGCATTTATCGACTCCTACCTCATAGGGTCAATTCTCTATTAAGCATGTTAACAAAAGGAAGCAGAGATTAAGGATAATCTCAATTTATTATTAACACCACACCTAGAAAAAGTACAGCATGAAATAGTAGTAATATAAACTTATGTGGTTAAAACTCCATCCATTATTGAAGAACAAATATTTGGGTCTATAAATGATATCAAAACCTACCTGCCCCCTCCCATGCACGCACACACTCCATCTTGGCTTTGTCCCCTGCTCTACCCAGTACCTGAGTGTCTTTCCCACTTTCCTCACTTCCAAGTTTCAGAGCCATCTGTAAAGACCTTCGCCTGTCAATGGCTAAGCGATCTGGGGAATGGGGGTTGATGCTGAGGCTGTAGTTGTTTAGAAGTCTTTTTACCCCAAAATATACCTGTTGAAACTTTTTGGCACCACTTATTCTACAGCTGATTAATCTCTCAACAGATAGTTACATGTTGACTATAATTATTTATGTATGCCTTACCTCACTATAACAACATAAGGTCTTTTAGGAGAGATTCTATTTTTCGTATTCACATGTGTTTGCAACACAGTTTCATAAATAACTGTGAACGGAAAAATTAGTTAATAAAACTAATAATCCAGTCAAATGTCAAAATTGCAATGAGAGAATATTATACAGAAAAACTAGTAGTGGTGCCATAAGGTGTCTTTGGAAAACTTTGGCATGCCCCATGCCTCCATCAGCTACCCTGCCTCAAGCCACCTCTAAAAGCAGCAATTTGAACAGAAACAATGTGCTCAGTAAGTAAATGAAACCTCAAATGCCTAAGTTAATACTGGTAAGTAACATAACTTTATAGGGGATGCAATATTTATTATTTCTTAATATTTAATGCCCTGAAATAGTAAAAAGAACTTTTTTTTTTTTTTTTTTTGTACATCCAATCACTTTTAATTCACACCAAGCCTATGAGTGACAAACTCAGACATCACATATCTGGACCAGAGTTGTTGGACTCCTAGGTCCACCATTTTAACCTCGATGCTCTGGATCCTATACTACTGTCATAAGCCCCAGCAATGCAAGCTTGCAGTACCAAATTTACAAAGACTTAAAACATGGACAGGGTTTTTAAAATGTTGGTTGATAATAATAATATAAAAACAAATAGACTCAACTCACAACAATGATAGAATTAAATCTGATTCTTTAGATTATATAACCTATCCTCAATACAAAGAAATGCTTCAATTATTCAGGATAACAAAATAAAAGATTCCCAGTTCAACAACAAGTAATCACTAGCTGTCCAATAAACATGGTTCCACAGTACATACTATATAAAACAAACAAAAACCTCACAGATAATCCTTGAGCTGCCTATAAATACAAAACAGATATTTATATTTTAAAAGTGACTACAGGATTTCCCAACTGTACTATTTAATACTGGGCAAATCTTTTTTAAATGAAAGATATAAATGTATCAGTAAGTTAACATTTCTGTATATATTTGTATGAATAATAAAATCAATCAGTATAAAAATATAGTAGGACCAAAGAGATGCCCCAAATCTAAAGAATTAAAATTCATAACTCTCCTTAAAAAGGATGATTTACTAACATTAACTTTTTAGTTATAGATAATTATTAATTGATAAACCTTAGGGACTGCTTTCCTACCCGCTATTGTAGGAGATCAGGATGTTTTGTTTGGGTTTTTACTTTTGTGGAGGGAAGTGGCACCTAATTTTGGTCTAGATTGTTCCCCATACTTGTAGAAAGCTAAATCAGTAACTTCCAAGATAAATCACAAGACAGATTGGAGACATTTTCAATTATATCACTGATCACTTACCTAAGAGAAATGAAAATACACAAATAAACAATTACTTCTTTTAGAAAAACCTATAGACTTATGCGAAGCCATCTCAAACTCTTTGGTGCAGCCAAAGTAAAGGAAGAGTAAAGAGTACCTTACTTTGGTGTATTCAAGGCCAGGCGCCATTATGATGGCAATTCAAACAAACGCTATCAGGAATAATTTGGGTGTATCACAAAAACTCAATATAGCTTGTTTGCAAAGTGTCCCAAAGCTCAACTCATTTAAAGTACTTAAGATAATCCCATACAAAGTGAGTGTGACCTGAAATTGCTCTAAAATAGACTATAATGTTACCTTCATGCTGAAGGGTAGAGAGAACTATTTAACCCATAACAAATGACGAAAACAGTAGGGGAGAATGAAAATGGTGAATGCCATTGCTACCCACCATGGTGACTCATGACCTGCCCGGCAGCCTCCATGCTGACATTCTGGAGATAGTTGTGGCAGCGTTCCTTGTGCTCCTCCAGTGAACTGCGCTGCTTGTAGCTTCGTCCACAGTAGTTGCACTTGTGAGGTTTACCCACTGTGAAGAGAACTCAAGGTTAGTGTGCTGTCAAGTCTCATCCAAAGCAAAATTACCAGCTAACTTTTGATAGTCTGGAGGAAGCATTTATATGCTTTTAAGACTTAAATCTCTTCCTCCACCACACTCCAGTTGAGACAATTAAAGATAATAAACTTCTACCAAGATTAAAAGACAGCAAGAAAAGGCAGATCGTACCTTTGGTGACAGGGGAAATAATGAATCAAATCACGCTCTGACTGTATCCTAGATCATGAGAGGCTGATGATTGATCTTCAAATTACCTGACTCTTAACACTAACATTTACTCTTACACAGTTCTCTCAGCTCTGACTCATTCAAAAGACAAATCAGGAGTGTCCTAGATACATGATGAGAATTATTTTTATTTATTGGGAGGGGGCTAAGAATAGAGAATTTTACTGAAGGAAACTAAAATCCAACACCTTGAAATGTCATTGTCTAATGAAAAGATTATTCACGGGTACCAAGAAGACTAGAAAGAATTCAGGTGATGAGAAAAAGCACAGATAAAGGCAGAGAGTTTCTCTTTTCTTTCCACCTTGGTAAGAACTATTCACACATGCAAAACTTTGCGGCAGATCAGCCTATTCTCCTACATCAGTCAGCACTGTTCTTATATTACCAAGAATTATTAACCTACTAGGTGCTTTGAGTCAGGATTATTAACAGTAATCACCAAAGCCCTAACATATTTAGTTATACAACGACAGTGATACTTAATTACATATTTCACATTCAGGAAATGAATTATTTTCTAATAGCCACATCTCATTATACCTGGTAAAATACTTCAATGCTCACATTAAAAAAAAAAACTTTAAAAAATTAAGAAGGAAAAAAAACATATTTAGGGAAAGAGGTGTGTTTTAATGTAAGACTATTCACAAGGGTATCACAGAGCACTTTGATTCTTGGTGTTGAACGGATACAGAAAACCATAAAGCATCAGGTGGTCTGTTGCCAAAGCCCTCAGTTAAGCACATTGTGAATCAGGTCAGCTGCTCTCATTTGACTCCCTTAGGAATCATTTTGTTTTGCCTAGAGGACAAATAGACAACTCTTTTTCATGGTCAAAGATAGCATCCTCAACTCCAGGTCCCTTACAAACCCATGCTAGGATAATGGTCATAAATGAAATTGAAATACTTTAACAAGACAAGGTATTCACACCTGCATAAAGATTTCACTAGATTGATTAAAAAAACCAAACAAACCTTTAGATTGTATTTGAGGTGCATATAAATTCAAATCAGTTATTTGATAATCGCAATTTTTTTGTAAACCGTCTTAAAAAACAAAAGCTATCTAAGGCAGGATCAGTCATTTCTAAAAATACTAGGCAAAGTAACTTCTATTTTTCAGAACGAAGAATTTCTGGGAAGTAAAAACTAGGTAGCTTTTTATATTGTGAAGACTCTTACAGCATTGTGTGAGAGCATAAAAAATACAAGAAAATATTCTTTTAGTCAAAAATATTAATGTAAATAGTATAAATATATATATTGCATTCCAAGATATGAGGCTACATATGACAAAAAGCCTTTTATGAATTTTCTCTCAACAAGTTTATTAAGCAACTAATACTTGTTAAGCATATACATTGTAGTTAACAGCCCACTATAAACTAGTTCCATCATCTCTGTCTTCCCCTTCTTAAGTCCTGTTGCACTGTGTCCTGTGATACCTATGTTTTACTGTGAACATAATATCCTCCTATACTTCTTCCCCTTATTTCTCTAAGCAATTGACACCTTTTTAACTTAATTAAAATATAGTTCTTGTCCACTTCCCTTGGCTCACAATGCTCTATAAACTCCCAACTCCCCAGATAAAGAAGAAAAGACAGGATGCTTTCTACTCCCCTCATTTTAGAATTCAACCCCATCTGCTTTACTTCAGCCTCTCCCATTTTGTCATCTATTTGTTTAAAACGTCACTCTTCCTCTCTTCATCCCATCCTTGTTCTCTGTGAGTATAACAGATATTGGAGTAAATTGCTCTAAAAGTATAACCTCAATTTCCCCAATTCTTCATCTGTATTCTATTCCAGGAATCCACATACTGGGTGACATGCTGGACTCTGACATCTCATGACTATTCTACGTCCAAGAAATTTGTTCTGGAAGTGTTCCACCTTACCCTTCTACATGTCTCATTTAATACATCTTTATTGAAAGCCTACTAGGTGCCAACACTGGGACAAGGCTGGAATGTAAAGTGGAGAGCAAATTCTCATGGTGCCTATCCTCATGCAACCAACAGTCTGTTGAGGAAGACAGACATTTAACAAATATACAAGCAATACATTACAAATTGTAAATTCTACAGAGCTAAAGAATGGTAAGCTAGTATAACATGGGGACCCCAATTTAGTGTGAGAAGGTTGGACAGGAAGGTCTACCTGAGGTATGAACATTTAGGCTAATAAATGAAGAAAAAGTAGAAGTTCGTCAGATAATGGGGATGTGGGGGAGGGTGGAGGAGAGACAGTGTTTCCGGGAACTGCCGTCATCTCTTTCTATTTACTCTCAAGTTCTTAGCTCCTTCGAATTCTAGATCATGCCCTTGCTACTCTTTGGAAAATTATTTTCAAGCATCATCAACAGTCCCTTCCAAATCCAATGGCTCTACTATCCCTACAAGACCATTTCCTGTCAGTTCTTTGATATTTCTTTTTTTCTTCCTCCAGTTTTATTGAGATATAATTGACATAAGCACTGTATAAGTTTAAAGGGTACAGTAGAATGATTTGACTTACATATATCATGAAATGATTACCACAATAATTTTAATGGACATCTATTTTTCCTAAAAATCAATGTCATGAAAATACTGTTTATTTTTACTCCCTATATATGATGAGTGTAACTGTATAATAGGTATCAACTATATGAGTTAATATGTATAACATATGTATATATATTCACAGAAAAGGACCAGTCTTTTGCTACTTTTCTTTTTACAAATGTTATTATTTACACAGTCTCACTATCTGAAACACCTTCATTCTGCTACCCCTCCTCAAAGCTCCCTTAACTCCCCAGTGCCATCTTTTCCAGGCTCCGGGTCTCCATGATGTAGTACCTTCAACACAGGGACCTTCTATCGCCCTTCCCCTAATAAAGTTCTATACTGAGGGTTAAAAAAAAAAAATTAAAAAAAAGTCATCGATAGTCTCTGAAGTGCTAAATCCGGTAGACTTTAATCAGTCCAAAATGTTCCTAATTCCTTGCCCCTATCAAAGTTTCAGGAGTCTTGAATCTCCTGTTTTAGCTTCTGGGATCAGATTCTGCATCCTCACTCCCTGGCTTCTCAATCTTTTCCTACCTGGTAAATATATATGTACCTCCAGGTTTTGCGCTCAGTACAGTAGTCTCCCCCTTTTCCCTCTAGATTAAGCCCTCATTTCTATGAAATGTCCAAATCATGCCTGGAATAATTTCCCATGTTTGGAAGCTCCTATTTGTCACAAACATTTAAAAAGTGATCACGGTGAACCCAAGGACACAGTTTCCCCCCCTCTGTGCTCTCACAGTGCTCTGTCCATATTCTGTTGATGCATTACTTATGATAACTGCATTGTAATTATCCATCTGATCTCTGTTTCCCTCGTCCTAAACAACGAGCTCTGTCATGAGGACAGAGGTCATGTTTTATTCAATTTGGAATTGATAGTGCTTACTGTAGTTATTAAACACAGGAGGTACTCAATATGTATTTGCTGAATGACTGTACTTCAACCTCATACTTCCAAATGCCTTTGGAGTATTGCGTTATGCATATTCCTCTGAAATCTAAAATCTAAAATTCAACATATCCAAAATTATCTTCCTCTACAAAACTACTTCTTTATTCTGACTGCTCTTTTGTGCATTACCACTGTTTTAATAAACCAGACTCGTGATAAGGCAACCACTATTGTTGCCTCCTACCTCATTTCTCACATCCAAATAACTGCTCAAGTTTATCCCTCCTTCTCACTCCCAGAACCAATTTCCAAGTTCAAATGTTCATTACCACGAACCTGGGCAAGCTTAGTATACTTCAAACCAGGTGTTCTCTTCCCTTGTGTAATTATTTTACTCCTCTCCTCAACAACCTTCAATGACTTTTCACTTCTACTGAACAAAGTCCAAAACCCTGTACTTGGCATTCAGCATCCTACACTGTCTGGTCCCAAGGGATACATCCCATCTTCTACCCCAGGATTCCCTTGCGCTTTTACACTTCTGAGTCTTAGTTCTTTCTGGAATGGCTTCACACAATTTCTGCCCCTTGAAATCCTACACATCCTTCCAATCTCCCTAACCATGTTCCAACCAAAAGCGATCTTTCCTACTAAAGAACTGTAACTGTATTGGTCCTCACACTTAGGAAACTTGTAACATTCTGTCTCTCGAGTTATTTGTGATTACATCTGACCCATGAACAACTTGGGTTTGTACTGCATGGATCCACTTATAATGTGAATATTTTTCGACAAATACTTACTACAGTACTGCATGATCTGCAGTTGGTTGAATACCACTAATGTGGAACCGTGGATGTGGAGGGCTGACTGTGAAGTTAGATGTGGATTTTCCACTGCAAGGGAGGGGGTGTTGGTGCCCCTAACCCCTGTGTTGTTCAAGAATCAACTGTGTGTATACATTCATTTTGATCTCCCACGTTAGATTATGAGCTTCTTGAGAGACTGAAATAATGTCTTATATATCTTTGTAACCTCCAAAGAGTTTAGCATGGTGATTTGTTCACAGCAAGAACTAATAAGTGGTGTTTTCATGAATGACATCATTTCCTAACTCTTTAAATATTTTCCTTTCACTGGTTTTCCCTGAATCTTTCACGAACTTTAAAAGCAATGCATCCATATAGAAAATTTTTTAATTCGCCAAAAATTATTTATAATTATATCATTTAGAGATAAGTATCTTTAACATTTTTATATCATGTATTTTTTCTATGCATGCAAAGATATATTTTGTTATGAAATTGGGTCATTTTATATGCTGTATTTTACAATCTGCTTATTTTACTGAACAATATATCTTAAAGTTTCCCCATGATATAAAATAATAGTTTTGTTGCTGCTGTCAGGTAACAATTTTTTCCTGAATTCTAAAATTATGATATGCTGATTTAGTTTGCCTTAGCATTCTTAGTCCTTTTCTTATTTACTTTAATAATTATTTTTCTTTTTACCATAGTTACTATGCCCATACTTGAAAAAGAAAAAATCAAATAGCCCTAAAGGGCACTTAATGAAATAGTCTTCCACTCACCCCACGCCCATCTAAACATAATCTATTTCTCTGTCCTCTCTTTTTGGAATTTCTATTAGTTTGATGTTAGACCTTCCGGATTGAGTCTTGAAATTTTTTTCCCTCATATTAATTATCCTTTTACCCTGTTTACTTATAGAAAAATTCCTCACCTTTTTCTTTGAATCTTTCTGTGAAATATTTTCTGGCGAATATAAATTTCTCTGACCTCTTTCCTTTTTCTTAAAAATAGTATTCTGTTTTTTCATAGGTACAATAACATTTATCTGGGCATAATTTTTTCTTTTTAAAAAAGTTCTTTTTATATTGTCTTCTCTGGCTTTTTTTCTTTTTTACATTGGTGTCTGTATTGGAGGCTTTCCTTAAATGCCTGGTGCCTGAATATTTATTGTCCATTTATATTTAACAGTAAGGCACTAAAAAGCTAATTGGAAATTCAGGAAACACAGGTGAGGTTTGTGAACTACTGGTGAACTACTGCAGAGTGACCAGGTAATGAAGCAACCTTTTCATTGTCAGACCCCCAAATATAAATATATATGTCTTTTCTCTAGGACCTCTCAATTCCCTTAGAAAAGATACCTCCAATTTCCAGCCCTGGGGGTATGGGGGGGATATGAAGCTAGATATTAGTATTCCGGAAGTAAGGCAAGATACGGGGCCAGAAATCTAAATGTTCAACTGTAGTCTTTTATATACTGTCCCTGCTTTAAGTCCTTTGTTTTCCCCCTACTCTCTACTTTTCCTGGAGTCTCTAAGCTAGAACCTTTCCAATTCAGTATCGCCAGAGAATAAATGTCATTTTCCTGTAGTTGGTTGGCTGTAGTGAGAGTGGTTCTGTGGCCTGTTTTGTATTCAGATTTTGAAATCCTTTTATATTCAATCCAGAATTTCATCCCTACCATCAACAGTCATGTTTCTTCCAAGTCCAGAGACTTTTCAGGATTCTCTAGGACCAAATGGCTTTGCTACTCATCCTTTATTCCCTTCTATAATCACTATAAGTTCCCGAGTCTTCTGTTTTGGGAAGTCTATTACCACCCCTCCCTCTATCTTCTTTCCATCTTCCTCTTGCTGCTATTCTGTCCTTTCCCATTGTCTTTGATCTTAATGCGTTTATACTTCTATAAACGTCTACTGTGATTTTAGTGTAGTTTTAAAGAGTAGAGACAGATGTAGCTTTTCATTTCATCATGTTTAGACAGCAACAGACAGCATCACTTTTAATGTTGGTATGCTATGGCTCTGGAAGGGTGTGCCATAACTCTGTATTTAGATAAATAGGAGCATGACATGTTAGTAAAGATTAGCCACCAAAAAAGGAATCACATATTTGTAAGACAAGGGGAATTTGTGGAAATGTAAAACTAAATATTTCCTCTATTCTACTCTAATCTGCTATGTATTTGTCTGTTATAATACAACATTCCTACCTATATTCAAATATGTTTTAGTGTAACCATTTGCAGTGGTTCTCAAAATATGAGCTGCATGCCTCCTATGTTAGAATTACCTGGAGTGCTCTTAAAATGCAGATTCTTGGGCACCATGCTAGGGCCTAGAATTTCTGAGAGAGGTACTCTGATCTCCCCATGTTTAACAAGCCTGCCAGGTAGTTGCTTATGTACTGAAGTTGAAAAACAACGGTCTATAGAAGCTCATAAATCATCATGTTCTCTAAGTCTGGTATTGAGTTAAAATTTCTTATCAAAGTGAAGAATACTTTTCTTAACTCCACCATAATAATCTTAGTTATATTATTGAAGGAGTTAAAATTAATTTTCTTTTACAAGAAATGTTGGGACGAAAATCTGAAAAGCCTATGGATGAAGTATCATTTATTATTGGTAAAAAATTTTTTTAAATATTTATTTTGGTATGGGAGTTTACTCCTGTACGTTGATAACATCTTTTGAGGACAGTGATCCAGTTTAAACTTTACATCAAATCTACTTCAAACTGACCTGTGTGTCTGGATTTTAAAATACAGGTGGATCAGAGTCAGTATGGGGCCATCCCAACTGGTTAGGAGAAACCCTAGAAGTTACCCCTTGATCCTGGGAGACCCCAGTGGGGTCCAAATGCTGGGTGAGCCCAACATGTCCACAGTAGGTTCCCGAGGATACAGCCCAAGCCTGGAGATAGTGTGTGAGATGCCACCCACAGCATCGCCATCTGGGAGAACAGGAGGGCAGAGAAGACTTTAACAATCTGCCATTACCCCAAAGAGGCCTCACTTAGCTGGAAGTTACCATTTTACCCTGGAATTGTGTGTTATAACTGGAAGAAAAGGAATAATGTTAATGAACCCGTCTGCTTCCCAATTCTACTGATAGTGCAAACTTGAGCCACACATTACTTGAATTATATGGTCAAGAAAGGAGCCACATTTTCACGAAACGCATGGGTTCACGATAGTTGCATTAAAAATTTGGGCCGCACCAGAAAGACAAGATCCAGCCTCATCCACCAGAACACAGGCACTAGTCCCCTCCACCAGGAAGCCTATACAACCCACTGAACCAACCTTAGCCACAGGGGTCAGACAGCAAAAACAACGGGAACTACGAACCTGCAGCCTACGAAAAGGAGACCCCAAACACAGTAAGTTAAGCAAAATGAGAAGACAGAGAGACACACAGCAGATGAAGGAGCAAGGTAAAAACACACCAGACCAAACAAATGAAGAGGAAATAGGAAGTCTGCCTGAAAAAGACTTCAGAGTAATGATAGTAAAGATGATCCAAAATCTAGGAAATAGAATGGAGAAAATACAAGAAGCATGTAACAAGGAACTAGAAGAACTAAAGAGCAAACAAACAATGATGAACAACACAATAAATGAAATTAAAAATTCTCCAGAAGGAATCAATAGCAGAATAAATGAGGCAGAAGAAAGGATAAGTGACCTGGAAGATAAAGTAGTGGAAATAACTACTGCAGAGCAGATAAAGAAAAAAGAATGAAAAGAATTGAGGACAGTCTCAGAGACCTCTGGGACAACATTAAACGCACCAACATTCGAATTATAGGGGTCCCAGAAAAAGAGAAAAAGAAAGGGACTGAGAAAATATTTGAAGAGATTATAGTTGAAAACTTCCCTAATATGGGAAAGGAAATAGCAAATCAAGTCCAGGAAGTGCAGAGTTTCCCATACAGGATAAATCCAAGGAGAAACACACCAAGACACATATTAATCAAACTATCAAAAATTAAATACGAAAAAAAAAAAACTAAAAGCAGCAAGAGTAAAAAAACAAATAACATGCAAGGGAGTCCCCATAAGGTTAACAGCTGATCATTCAGCGGAAACTCTGCAAGCCAGAAGGGAGTGGCAGGACATATGTAAAGTGATGAAAGGGAAAAACGTACAAACAAGCTTACTCTACCCAGCAAGGATCTCATTCAGATTCAATGGAAAAATTAAAACCTTTACAGAGAAGCAAAAAGAGAATTCAGCACCATCAAACCAGCTTTACAACAAATGCTAAAGGAACTTCTCTAGGCAGGAAACACAAGAGAAAGAAAAGACCTACAGTAACAAACGCAAAGCAATTAAGAAAAAGGTAATAGAAACATACATATTGATAACTACCTTAAATGTAAATGGATTAAATGCTCCCACCAAAAGATATAGACTGGCTGAATGGATACAAAAACAAGACCTGTATATATGCTGTCTACAAGAGACCCACTTCAGACTTAGGGACACATACAGACTGAAAGTGAGGGAATGGAAAAAGATATTCCATGCAAAAGGAAAGCAAAAGAAAGCTGGAGTAGAGTAGCAATTCTCATATCAGACAAAATAGACTTTAAAATAAAGACTATCACAAGAGACAAAGAAGGACACTACATAATGATCAAGGGATCAATCCAAGAAGAAGATATAACAATTGTAAATATTTATGCACCCAACATAGGAGCACCTCAATACATAAGGCAAATGCTAATAGCCATAAAAGGGGAAATCAACAGTAACACAATCATAGTAGGGGACTTTAACACTCCACTTTCACCAATAGACAGATCATCCAAAATGAAAATAAATAAGGAAACACAAGCTTTAAATGACACATTAAACAAGATGGACTTAATTGATATTTATAGGACATTCCAGGCAAAAACAGCAGAATATGCTTTCTTCTCAAGTGCTCATGGAACATACTCTAGGATAGATCATATCTTGGGTCACAAATCAAGCCTTGGTAAATTTAAGAAAATTGAAATCATATCAAGTATCTTTTCCGACCACAATGCTATGAGACTAGATATCAATTACAGGAAAAAATCTGAAAAAATACAAACACATGGAGGCTAAATAATACACTACTTAATAACCAAGAGATCACTGAAAAAATCAAAGAGGAAATCAAAAAACACCAAGAAACAAATGACAATGAAAACACGATGACCCAAAACCTATGGTATGCTGCAAAAGGAGTTCTAAGAGGGAAGTTTATAGCACTACGATCCTACCTCAAGAAATAAGGAACATCTCAAATAAACAACCTAACCTTACACCTAAAGCAATTAGATAAAGAAGAACAAAAAAACCCCAAAGTTAGCAGAAGGAAAGAAATCATAAAGATCAGATCAGAAATAAATGAAAAAGAAATGAAGGAAATGATAGATCAATAAAACTATTAGCTGTTTTTTTGAGAAGATAAACAAAATTGATAAACCATTAGCCAGACTCATCAAGAAAAAAATGGGAGAAGACGCAAATCAATACAGTTAGAAATGAAAAAGGAGAAGTAACAACTGACACGGCAGAAATCCAAAGGATCATGAGAGGTTACTACAAGCAACTGTATGCCAATAAAATGGACAACCTGGAAGAAATGGATACATTCTTAGAAAAGCCCAACCTTCCTAGAGTGGACCAGGAGGAAACAGAAAATATACACAGACCAATCATAAGCACTGAAATTGAGACTGTGATCAAAAACCTTCCAACAAACAAAAGCCCCGGACCAGATGGATTCATAGGTGAATTCTAACATTTAGGTAAAAGCTAACACCTATCATTCTCAAACTCTTCCAGAGTATAGCAGAGGGAGGAACACTCCCAAACTCATTCAATGAGGCCACCATCACCCTGATACCAAAACCAGACAAAGATGTCACAAAAAAAGAAAACTACAGAACAATATCACTGATGAACATACATGCAAAAATCCTCAACAAAATACTAGCAAACAGAATCCAACAGCACATTAAAGGATCATACACCATGATCAAGTGGGGTTTATCCCAGGAATGCAAGGATTCTTCAATATATGCAAATCAATCAATGTGATAAGCCATATTAAAAAATTGAAGGAGAAAAACCATATGACTATCTCAATAGATGCAGAAAAACTTTTGACAAAATTCAACACCCATTTATGATAAAACCCTCCAGAAAGTAGGCATAGAGGGAACTTACCTCAACATAATAAAGGACATATATGACCAATCCACAGCTAACATCATTCTCAATGGTGAAAAACTGAAAACATTTCCTCTAAGATCAGGAACAAGACAAGGATGTCCCCTCTCACCACTATTATTCAACATAATTTTGGAAGTTTTAGCCACAGCAATCAGAGAAGAAAAGGAAATAAAAGGAATCCAAATCGGAAAAGAAGTAAAGCTGTCACTGTTTGCAGATGATATGATACTATACATAGAGAATCCTAAATATGCTACCAGAAAACTACTAGAGGTAATCAATGAATTTGGTGAAGTAGCAGGATAGAAAATTTATGCACAGAAATCTCTTGCATTCCTGCACACTAATGATGAAAAATCTGAAAGAGAAATTAAGGAAACATTCCCATTTTCCATTGCAACAAAAAGAATAAAATACCTCAGAATAAGCCTACCTAAGGAGACTAAAAGACCTGCATGCAGAAAACTATAAGACACTGATAAAAGAAATTAAAGATTATACAAACAGATGGAGAGATATACCATGTTCTTGGATTGGAAGAATCAACATTGCGAAAATGACTCTACTACCCAAAGCAATCTACAGAGTCAATGCAATCCCTATCAAACTACCACTGGCATTTTTCACAGAAGTAGAACAAAAAATTTCACAATTTGCATGGAAACACAAAAGAACCCGAATAGCCAAAGCAGTCTTGAGGAAGAAAAACGGAGCTGGAGGAATCAGACTCCCTGACTTCAGACTATACTACAAAGCTACAGTGATCAAGACAGTATGGTACTGGCACAAAAACAGAAATGTAGATCAATGGAACAGGGTAGAAAGCCCAGAGATAAAGCGACGCACTTATGGTCACCTTATTTTTGATAAAGGAGGCAAGACTATACAATGGGGAAAAGACAGCTTCTTTATTAAGTGGTGCTGGGAAAACTGGACAGCTACATGTAAAAGAATGAAATTAGAACACTCCCTAACACCATACACAAAAATAAACCCCAAATGGTTTAAAGACCTAAATGTAAGGGCCAACACTATATGACTCTTAGAGGAAAACATAGGCAGAACACTCTGTGACATAAATCACAGCAAGTTCCTTCTTGACCCACCTCCTAGAGAAATGGAAATAAAATAAACAAATGGGACCTAATGAGACTTAAAAGCTTTTGCAAGCAAAGGAAACCGAAAAGACAGCCCTCAGAATGGGAGAGAATATTTGCAAAAGAAGCAACTGATAAAGGACTAATCTCCAAAATTTACAAGCAGCTCATACAGCTCAGTATCAGAAAAAACAAACAACCCAATCCAAAAATGGGCAGAAAACCTAAATAGACATTTCTCCAAAGACGATATACAAATTGCCAATAAACACATGAAAGGATGCTCAACACCAGTAATCATTAGAGAAATGTAAATCAAAACTACAATGAGGTATCACCTCACACCAGTCAGAGTGGCCATCATCAAAAAATCTACAAACAATAAATGCTAGAGAGGATGTGGAGAAAAGGGAACTCTCTTGCACTGCTGTGGGAATGTAAAGTGATACAGCCACTATGGAGAACAGTATGGAGGTTCCTTAAAAGACTAAAAATAGAACTACCATATGACCCAGCCATCCCACTACTGGGCATATACCCTGAGAAAACCATAATACATATACCACAATGTTCATTGCAGCTCTATTTACAATAGCCAGGATATGGAAGCAACCTATAAGTGTCCACTGACAGATGAATGCATAAAGAAGATGTGGCACATATACACAATGGAATATTACTCAGCCATAAAAAGAAAGGAAATTGATTTATTTGTAGTGAGGTGGTTGGACCTACAGTCTGTCATACAGAGTGAAGTAAGTCAGAAAGAGAAAAACAAATACCGTATGCTAACACATATATATGGAACCAAAAAAAAAAAAAAAAAGGTTCTGAAGAACCTAGGGTCAGGACAGGAATAAACACACAGATGTAGAGAATGGACTTGAGGAGACAGGGAGGAGGAAGGGTTAGCTGGGATGAAGTGAGAGAGTGGCATGCACATATATACACTACCAAATGTAAAATAGATAGCTAGTGGGAAGCAGCTGCATAGCAGAGGGAGATCAGCTTAGTGCTTTGTGACCACTAGAGGGGTGTGATAGGGAGGGTGGGAGGGAGATGCAAGAGGGAGGAGATATGGGGACATATGTATATGTATAGCTGATTCACTTTGTTATAAAGCAGAAACTAACACCATTGTAAAGCAATTATACTCCAGTAAAGGTGTAAAAACAAAATTCAAGTGGAAAAACTTATATTGACCAATTTCTCTTACATTGCTGGTTGTGCTGTTGCAGTCTTTTATGAGGGCTATATAGTGTTATTTCACATAAGAAAGAACAGCATGGAAATTAATCCTTTCCACTAGCAAAAGATAAATGGTTTGCCTGGGTGTTGATTGTGGGAGTCTATCTTTCCCACTTCCCACAACACCACGTTAAAAGCCAACTGGAATATGTTGTCAGAACATAGCTAAAGCCTTTAAGTCATTTATTTTTCAACAAAATTACTTTGAGAACTCATGGGGAAAAAGATAAAAGGAGAGGTTGGGAAGAGAGAACCATTTTAGAGTTGCCAATTTCCTTACTTGATAAGCTAAAGTAGGGCTCATTCACATGATCATAGCTTTACATGGGCACTTCCAACCATCTTCCTCAAATATCTGTTGCCTCTGAAATCTGAGTTATAGTACATATAGATTTTTACTTTGTTAAATCAGTTTTATTGAGGTATAATTTACATTAAATAAAATCCACTCACTTTAAGTATATAATTCAAGGAATTTTGAAGTGTATATGGTTGTGTAACCACCATCACAATTACAATGTTTTAATTTCCATCACCTTAAACCAAAGTTTGGGACTGACATGTACACACTGCTATATTTAAAAATAGATAACCAACAGGACCTACTGTAAAAAATAAATAGATAAATAGAAACTTGGAAAAACTGAAATGTATGAAGAATACAAATTAAAATCATCTGCAATAAACATTATTATAAATCTAAAAAAAGTAGGTCTTACTAATAGAGTTAGTCTTTAAATTGGGTAGTATAAGTCATCCAATCTTGATTTTTCAAAATTATTTTGGCTATTTTAGGTGTTTTGTATTTCCAAAGAAATCTGCAATCAATTTGTCAATTTCTATAAAAAAAGAATCCTAAGATACTGATTGGGATTGTATTGAATTGATAGGCTAAATTTCAGGAGAATTAACATCTTAACAATACTGAATTGTTCAAAATATGATCATACTACCTCCATTTACTTAGGTCTTCTTTAATATCTCTTGGCAGTGTTTTATAATATTTCTTGCACATAATTACATAAACCTAAGTATTTCACATTAAATTTATCTCTATTTTTCATATATTTTGGATGCTATAATAAATGGCATTGCTTTCTAATTTTCAGTTTCCAATTGTCCATTGCTAGCATGTAGAAATAAACTTGATTTCTTTTTATTAACTTTGCATCTTACAACCTTAATGAAATCACACATTAATTTTAGTTGTTTGGTAAATTCCTTGTTATTTTCTATGCTATAGGTGATCATGTCACCTAAAACAAAACATAGTTTTATTTATTCATTTCCAATTTGTATTCTTTCCCTTGCCATACTGCATTGACAAGACTCCCAAGAAAAGAAGTACAGAGAGCATTCTTGCCTTGTTCCTACTCTTAAGGGTAAACTTTCATTCATTTATTGTTAGTGTGATGTTAGTTGAAAGTCTTTCAAGGATGGTTTTTATCCTGTTGATAAAGTACCTTTCTATTCTATTGCTGAGAATTGATAAACCCCACTTTGTCATGATATATTATCCTTTTTTATATATTTCTGGATTCTACTTGCTAAAATTTTGTTAAGGATATTTGCATTTATCTTAAGGAGGGATAAGGATATTTGCATTTATCTTAAGGAGGGATATTGCTATACAGTTTTCTCATGTTATAATGTCTTTGGTTTTGGCATCAGGGTAATGCTGAACTCATACAATTAATTTGGAAGTATTACTCCCCCTTCTATTCTCTGGAAGAATTTTCTCCTTACATTATTTCTACCTTAAATGTTTGACAGAGTTTAAAAGTGAAGTCATCTGGCATTTTCTTTGTGGGAATGTTTTTAAATATTGGGTGGGCCAAAAAGTGCTTTTGGTTTTTTAAATAAAAATAAAAGACATTTTTCAATTTCACCAAGAACTTTATTGAACAATGTATTCATCCTTTTGTTCCACTACCTTCTGCCATTTTTCAGGCAACTTCATATTCCATCTTCCCAAAACTTTTTATTTTTTTGAGCAAAGAACTGTTTCAGGTGCCTTTTACAGTCTTCCAGGGAACTGAAATTTTTTCCAGTAAGAGAAGTTTGTAAAGACCGAAATAAATGGAAATCCGAAGGTGCAATGCCTGGCGGATGAATCAGAACTTCCCAGCCAAGCTGTTAACAGTTTTTGCCTGGTCATTGAAGAAACATGCGGTCTTGAGTTATCCTGATGGAAGATTATATCTTTTCTATTGACTAATTCTGGACACTTTTCATTGAGTGCCACTTTCAGTTGGTCTAATTGGGAGCAGTACTTGTTGGAATTTAATTGTTTGGTTTTCCAGAAGGAGCTCATAATAGAGGACTCCCTTCCAATCCCACCATATATACAACATCACCTTCTTTGGATGAAGACTGGCCTTTGGTGTGGTTGGTGGTGGTTCATTTCACTTGCCTCAGGATCTCTTCCGTTCCACGTTGTTGTACAAATGTACACATTTCATTGCCCATCACAATTTGTTTTAAAAACGGAACGATGTTTTCATTACTTTTAAGTAGAGAATTGCATGGGGAAATATGGTCAAGGAGGGTTTTTTCGCTTAACTTACATGGAACCCAGCAAAGCAATTCACATAACCAAACTGGTGCAAATTATTTTCAACGCTTGATTTGGATATTTTGAGTATGTCAGCTATTTCCCACGTGGTATAACGTTGATTGTTCTCAGTTAATGTCTCAATTTGATCGCTATCAACTTCAAATGATCTACTCAACCATGGAGCATTGTCCAAAGAGAAATCTCCAGCACGAAACTTCACAAACCACTTTTGACACATTTGATCAGTCACAGCACCTTCTCCATATACTGCACAAATCTTTTTGTGTGTTTCAGTTGTGTTTTTACCTTTCTTGAAATAATAAGGCATAATATGCCAAAAGGTTTGCTTTCTTCTTCCATCTTCAATATTAAAATGGGTACACAAAAATTGACCAACTTTGATGTCTTTTTTTTAAATGCATGCTGTTATGACAGCTGTCACATACAATCTAACAAAACTGTTTCAAATAAAGTTAGAGATAACTAAGTGCTACTAGAGCCATCTTACGGAAAAAACCAAACGAACCTTTTGGCCCATCCAATATAATTTCAATTCCTGGAAAGAATATTAAGTTATTGAGAATATCTATTTCTTCTTGAGTGAGCTTCAATAATTTCTATGTTTCAAGAAATTTATTTCATCTGCTTGAATTTGTTTATTTCAAATTTACTGACATAAACTTGTTCATAATATTTCCATATTGTATTTCCAATGGCTATAGGAGTTTTTGTGATGTATCATTTTCATTTCTGATGTTGGTAAATTGAATATTCACTCTTTGTACTGGTTGATCTTGGCTAGAGGCTTATGCATTTTATTAATCTCTTCACAAAATCAGCCTTTGATTTCATTGGTTTTTCTCTATTTTTTGTCTGTTTTCTCTTTCATTATTATTTCCCTCCTTTAGATACTCTAGATTTAATTTACTCCTCTCTCATAATCTCTTTAGAAGCAAGCTTAATTGGTTTGAGACCTTTCTTCTTTCCTAATACAAGCACTTAATTATATACGTTTTCCTCCAAGTACCACTTTCATTCTCAACATGTTCATGTTTCCTTTATATTCTTGAACATAAGGAACATATTTATTATAACTGTTTAATCAACCCTATCTGTTAATTCCACCATTTGATCATTTCTGGGTCTGTTTCTACCGACTGATTTTTCTACTGATTGTGGGTAATCCTTTCCACCTTCTCTGCATATCTGTTAATTTTTTTAATAGGTGCTGGCTATTGTGAATTTTACATTAGTAGGTCCTAGATTTTGTTGGATTTCTTTGAAGTATGAGTTACTTGTTCTGCTACGCAGTTATATTACTTGGAATCAGTTCAATCCTTCTGGTATTTGCTTTTATGCTTTAAGGCAGATCCAGAGAACATTTTAGTCTCAAGGCTTATTTAGCCCCAGTACTATGGCAATACCACTGAGGTCTTAACTCAATGCCCTGCATATGACAAAATCTTTCTATACTGGTTTGTGAGAATGAACTCTTCCCAGCCCTAAATGAGCTCCAGGAATTGTTTGGCCTTCTGCTTTCTGGTGTTCTTTCCCCAGCTTCAGGTAGTTTCCTCATACATGTAAAGAGATCACTAACCAAAAAGTAAAGAAGGCCCTCTGAAAAACTTGAGTTTTTTCTGTGCAGTTTCCTCCTATCTGATACTCTGCCTTGCATATCTAAGCACATAGGTCTCCCTGGCCTCTGATCTCTGTCTCCTCACAGTGAGATTGCCTGGCTCTGTTTGGGTTTGCTGTCCCTGCACTGTGGGCTGGAAACTGCTTCTAGATAGTAAGCTGGGGTAATCATAGACCTCACTGCCTTTGTTCTCTTCTCTCAGGAATCACAGTCCTACAGTGCCTCTTGTTCAATGTCTAAAAGCCATCTAATATTTTGTCTGGTATTCTAGTTGTTCAAGGTGGGAGGGTAAATCTAGTCCCTAATACTTCATCATGATTGGAAGCAAAAGTTATGTTAGTAATTGGGTTAAATACCAAGAAATTAAATACCACTAACTTTGGAGGTTTTACTATCAATACAATTCAAGTAACTGAAATAAAGTTTCTTTTAAATATAATTCTAAGAATATTCGTTATAATAGCAAGAGTCCTAAAACACAGAAGATAGTTGTGTCAGTGTTCCCAAACACTCGAAAGTTAACACTTAGTCTCTTCCTTGGCATACTGTCCCTCATAAAAATCCTACACTAACCAAAAAAGGGAAGAATTATCAGTATAATCTGTCAGAGATATAGATAGAGACTACTGACCTGAACAATAAACTACAAATTGAAGATGCAGTAAAGAAAACTTGACAATCCTGACAACTATTCAATTACTAGAAAATTCTAGCAAATTTTTTTGTTTTCTCCATCTGTCATTATGAGGAATTAGAAATAAGAAATACCTGCACCTATACTCCTAAGAATCCCACATACCTACCCAGAAGTAAGAGAAAATCAAATAGCCATAAAGAATTGTGAAGTAGAAATGTTTACCATAAATTCATAGGGTGTTATGAAGTTATATAGCACAACCAAGACTTGTTCACTTATATTTTCTTGAAATATGTCACTTCAAGAGTTATCCTAGTGAAACCTATAAAACCAATTACAATAGCACTAATTCACGTGGTAAATGTTTTATTCTTTATATAGATATATGTTTGTTTACACATACAGAAACATGCAAAGAATTATTTATATACAGAAAATATATTTGTCATGACACATATAAAATCAGGAACAGAGCATTATGCATATATCACATTCATTTTTCCTTAATAAAATTAAATACACCCACTTTCCTATAAATATATAAATAAATGCACAAATTTGATATCTGATTTTCTTAGCGATTGCTTAAAGAATTATAAATTAATCTGAAGAAAGATTAGCCCTGAAATATGGCACAACTGTCGTTATTTCTGTAATTATATTACTAATTGGATTAAATACCAAGTTATACTTTATCTGAATTAGTGATTGATTTTATTGTATCAACCCTGTACATAAAAAAATTCTAATATTCTTGATCCCTAGTGCTATATTGCTGCATCAAAAAAGTTTTGCCAATTCATATTCAGACTAGTAGTATATAAGAGAGCCATTTCACAATACTCTCAACAATGAGTACTCTCATTAAAATAATAAATTCTCCACTATTGTGCTAGGCCTGGTGACCCTCCAGTTGTAGCAAGGCACTCTGGGGACAGAGAAGCACACTCTTGGGCAGGATATTTTAAAGCAAGATAAGCACAGGATATTTTAAAATTTGAGGGAAATAATAAAACTACACCCCTCAGGTGCCATGTGAACTACCTGCTCACAGTTTCAACATTACAACAAAATACATTCCTTTAAATGATGTCATCTTTGTGAAGCTAGGTTTCAGCAGTTGCTGCAACACAAGGCAAGTACCTTGTGAAAATCAGTGTAGAACAGGAAATGAGAGGGACGGTGTCCAATGTGATTCCCGAGCTGGGGAAGTTGTACAGTTCCCAACAGGGTGTACAATCCCATTAGTAAGTATGACTGTTTTAAGAATGAAATGAAAACATTTTTTGCATTTCAATTTAGGTATACTATTTTTCAAATGGCTATGAAGTGGTTGGGACAGAGATACTTAAGTCGTTTAGACTTGACTACTTAATAAATGAAACTGTTAGGTATATTTCTTTTAGGTCTAAAGGCACTGGAAAAACTTACTGAGACACCAAGGGCACTGTGAACCAAGAAAGTTTGGGAATCTCTGTGCTAAACAAAATATAATCATATTTCTTTTTATCTCTGTATCTATTAAGGCTAATAAACCTTTGACTTCTCATAAATACTTAATTTATGGCTTTTTGATGTTTAGATGTTTTGAATTTTCATGGAGTTAAAACTGTTGGTAATTTTCCTCTTTGTGATTTATTTTACTGTTCTAAGTTTCAAAATTCTGCCTGATACAGAATTTCTGAGAAATATCTACATCTATTTTTTTCCCTAAATCTTTAGAAGTCTTAATGACTAGTTGTTGTTTTTTTGTTTTTTTTTTTTGATTAAGTAGAAAGAGTATTTTAGAAAGAAGACAAATTCTTACCTGAAAGTGAGCTATTTTTCAAACAGAACCTCTGTTATGCTAAATTATTTCAGTATAATTAGGTGTCCATAAAAGTTATTACAGTAAAATAACTTTTATCTCTCTAGGCAGAGTTTATCAATGGCAAGGAAGGAGAATGTTAAATGTTCAAATATGTCTGTGAGCTAGGACAGTTAGGTGGATTTCAGAGAGAGTCACAATGTACATGAGCATACCAGGGTTCTTTTTGATGTTTAGATTCAATAACAAAACAAGCAAATAAAATCTGTTTAACCCAATGTTTTCCCCAAATTATTTTAAATATAAAAGTATTTTATAACAAGTATTAATTTCCTAAGTAACTATTTTTCTATGGATGTACACTGATAAAACTGAACTATGATAATAAAATAGGTACACACTGCCAGCTTTAATGTACTTTACTGTTTGTTCTTTATAGGATTTGCTAAGTGTTCAGCAAGGCCATATAATTCTTTTATCACTCATTTAACATACATTTATTGAGAGTCTTCAAGTGCAGTGGATACAGCCCTGAACAAGGCAGACATTAGCATTGAATTCACAGAGCTGACATTACTTTTTTTTTAGTTTTATTGTTTTGAATTTTGTTTATTCTTTTATACAGCAGGTTCTTATTAGGTATCCATTTTATACATATTTTGTATATATGTCAATCCCAATCTCCAAATTCATCACACCACCACCACCCCCGCCGCTTTGCCCCCTTGGTGTCCATATGTCTGTTGTCTACATCTGTGTCTCAATTTCTGCCCTGCAAACCAGTTCATCTGTACCATTTATCTAGGTTCCACATATATACGTTAATATATGATACTTGTTTTTCTCTTTCTGACTTACTTCACTCTATATGACAGACTCTACATCCATCCACGTCTCTAATGACCCAATTTCGTTCCATTTTATGGCTGAGTAATATTCCGTTGTATATATGTACCACATCTTCTTTAACCATTCATCTGTCAATGGGCATTTAGGTTGCTTCCATAACCTGGCTATTGTAAACAGTGCTGCGATGAACATTGGGGTGCATGTGTCTTTTTGAATTATGGTTTTCTCTCGGTGTATGCCCAGTAGTGGGATTGCTGGGTCATATGGTAATTCTATTTTTAGCTTTTTAAGGAACCTCCATACTGTTCTCCATAGTGGCTGTATCAATTTACATTCCCACCAACAGTGCAAGAGAGTTCTCTCTTCTTCACACACTCTCCAGCATTTGTTGTTTGTAGATTTTCTGATGATGGCCATTCTGACTGGTGTGAAGTGATACCTCATCGTAGTTTTGACTTGCATTTCTCTAATAATTAGTGACGTTGAGCAGCTTTTCATGTGCTTCTTGGCCATCTGTATGTCTTCTTTGGAGAAATGTCTATTTAGATCTTCTATCCATATTTGGATTGGGTTGTTTGTTTTTTTAATATTGAGGTGCATGAGCTGTTTATATATTTTGGAGACTAAACCTTTGTCCGTTGATTTGTTTGCAAATACTGTCTCCCATTCTGAGGGTTGTCTTTTCATCTTGTTTTGGTTTCCTTTGCTTTGCAAAAGCTTTTGTTTCATTAGGTCCCATTTGTTTATTTATTTTTTTATACTCTAGGAGGTGGATCAAAAAAGATCTTGTTTTGATTTATGTCATAGAGTGTTCTTCCTATGCTTTCCTGTAAGTTTTATACTGTCCAGTCTTACATGTAGGTCTCTAATCCATTTTGAGTTAATTTTTGTGTATAGTGTTAGGGAGTGTTCTAATTTCATTCTTTTACATGTAGCTGTCCAGTTTTCCGAGCACCACTTATTGAAGAGACTGTCTTTTCTCCACTGTATATCCATGCCTCCTTTGTCATAGATTAGTGGAACATAGGTGCATGGGTTTATCTCTGGGCTTTCTATCCTATTCCATTGATCTATATTTGTTTTTGTGCCAGTACCATAGTCTTGATTAATGTAGCTTTGTAGTATAGTCTGAAGTCAGGGAGTCTGATTCCTCCAGCTCTGTTTTTTTCCCTCAAGACTGCTTTGGCTATTCAGGGTCTTTTGTGTCTCCATACAAATTTTAAGATTTTTTGTTCTAGTTCTGTAAAAAATGCGATTGGTAATTTGATAGAGATTGCATTGAATCTGTAGATTGCTTTGGGTAGTATAGTCATTTTCACAATGTTGATTCTTCCAATCCAAGAACATGGTGTATCTCTCCATCTGTTTGTATCATCTTTAATTTTTTCCATCAGTGTCTTATAGCTTTCTGCACACAGATCTTTTGTCTCCCTAGGTAGCTTTATTCCTAGCTATTTTATTCTGTTTGTTGCAATGGTAAATGGGAGTGTTTCCTTAATTTCTCTTTCAGAGTTTTCATCATTAGTGTATAGGAATGCAAGCGATTTCTGTGCATTAATTTTGTATCCTGCAACTTTACCAAAATCATTGATTAGCTCTAGTCATTTTCTGGTGGCATCTTTATGATTCTCTATGTATAGTATATGTCATCTGCAAATGGTGACAGTTTTTCTTCTTCTTTACTAATTTATATTCATTTTATTTCTTTTTCTTCTCTGATTGCCATGGCTAGGACTTCCAAAACTATGTTGAATAATAGTGGCGAGAGTTGACATCCTTGTCTTGTTCCTGATCTTAGAGGAAATGCTTTCAGTTTTTCACCATTGAGAATGATGTTTGCTGTGGGTTTGTTGTATATGGCCTTTATTATGTTGAGGTAGGTCCCCTCTATGCCCACTTTCTGGAGAGGTTTTATCATAAATGGGTGCTGAATTTTGTCAAAAGCTTTTTCTGCATCTATTGAAAATGATCATATTGTTTTTATTCTTCAGTTTGTTAATATGGTGTATCACATTGATTGAGTTGCATATATTGAAGAATGCTTGCATCCCTGGGATAAATCACACTTGATCATGGTTTATGATCCTTTTAATGTGTTGTTGGATTCTGTTTGCTAGTATGTTGTTGAGGATTTTTGCATCTATATTCATCAGTGATATTGGTTTGTAATTTTCTTTCTTTGTTGTATCTTTGTCTGGTTTTGGTATCAGGGTGATGGTGGCCTCACTGAATGAGTTTGGGAGTGTTCTTTCCTCTGCAGTGTTTTGGAAGAGTTTGGAAAGGTTGGGTGTTAGCTCTTCTCTAAATGTTTGATGGAATTCACCTGTGTAGCCATCTGGTCCTGGACTTTTGTTTGTTGGAAGATTTTTAATCACAGTTTCAATTTCATTACTTGTGGTTGGTCTGTTCATATTTTCTATTTCTTCCTTGTTCAGTCTTGGAAGGTTATACCTTTCTAAGAATTTGTCCATTTCTTCCAGGTTGTCCATTTTATTGGCATAGAGTTGCTTGTAGTAGTCTCTTAGGATGCTTTGTATTTTTGTGGTGTCTGTTGTAACTTCTCCTTTTTCATTTCTAATTTTATTGATTTGAATCCTCCCCCTCTTTTTCTTAAAGAGTCTGGCTAATGGTTTATAAATTTTGTTTATCTTCTCAAAGAACCAGCTTTTCATTTTATTGATTTTTGCTACTGTTTTCTTTGTTTCTATTTCATTTATTTCTGCTCTGAACTTTATGATTTCTTTCCTTCTACTAACTTTGGGTTTTGTTTGTTCTACTTTCTCTAGCTGCTTTAGGTGTAAGTTTAGATTGTTTATTTGAGATTTTTCTTGTTTCTTGAGGTAGACTTGTATAGCTATAAACCTCCCTCTTAGAATTGCTTTTGCTGCAGCCCACAGGTTTTGGATCATTGTGTTTTCATTGTAATTTTTCTCTAGGTATTTTTTTATTTCCTCTTTGATTTCTTCAGTGATCTCTTGGTTATTTAGTAACGTATTGTTTAGCCTCCATGTGTTTGTGTTTTTTACGTGTTTTTCCCTGTAATTGATTTCTAATCTCATAGCATTGTGGTCAGAAAAGATGCTCGATATGATTTCAATTTTCTTAAATTTACTGAGGCTTGATTTGTGACCCAAGATGTGATCTATCCTGGAGAACGTTCCATGAGCACTTGAGAAGAAAGTGTAATCTGCTGTTTTTGGATGGCATGTCCTATAAATATCAATTAAATCTATCTGGTCTATTGTGTCATTTAAAGCTTGTGTTTCTTTATTAATTTTCTGTTTGGATAATCTTTCCATTGGTGTAAATGAGGTGTTAAAGTCCTCCATTATTACTGTGTTACTGTCGATTTCCTCTTTTATAGCTGTTAGCAGTTGCCTTATGTATTGAGGTGCTCCTATGTTGGGTGCATAAATATTTACAATTGTTATATCTTCTTCTTGGATTGATCCCTTGATCATTATGTAGTATCCTTCTTTGTCTCTTGTAATAGTCTTTATTTTAAAGTCTATTTTATCTGATATGAGTATTGCTACTCCAGCTTTCTTTTGCTTTCCATTTTCATGGAATATCTTTTTCCATTCCCTCACTTTCAGTTTGTATGTGTCCCTGGGTCTGAAGCAGGTCTCTCATAGACAGCACATATATGGGTCTTGTTTTTGTATCCTTTCAGAAAGCCTGTATCTTTTGGTTGGAGCATTTAATCCACTCACGTTTAAGGTAATTTTCGATATATATGTTCCTAATACCATTTTCTTAATTGTTATGGGCTTGTTTTTGTAGGTCCTTTTCTTCTCTTGTGTTTCCCACTTAGAGAAGTTCCTTTAGCATTTGTTGTAGAGCTGGTTTGGTGGTGCTGAATTCTCTTAGCCTTTGCTTGTCTCTAAAGCTTGTGATTTCTCCGTCAAATCTGAATGAGATCCTTGCGGTGTAGAGTAATCTCAGTTGTAGGTTCTTCCCTTTCATCACTTTAAATATATCATGCCACTCCCTTCTGGCTTGTTGAGTTTCTGCTGAGAAATCAGCTGTTAGCCTTATGGGAGTTCCCTTGTATGTTATTTGTCATTTTTCCCTTGTTGCTTTCGGTAAATTTTCTTTGTCTTTGATTTTTGTCAATTTGATTACTATGTGTCTTGGCGTGTTTCTCCTTGAGTTTATCCTACCTGGGACTCTCTGTGCTTCCTGGACTTGGGTGGCTATTTCTTTTCCCATGTTAGCGAAGTTTTCAACTATAATCTCTTCAAATATTTTCTCAGGTCCTTTCTCTCTCTCTTCTCCTTCTGGGACCCCTGTAATGCAAATGTTGTTGTGTTTAATGTTGTTCCTGAGGTCTCTTATGCTGTCTTCAATTCTTTTCATTCTTTTTTCTTTATTCTGTTCCCCAGCAGTGAATTCCACCATTCTGTCTTCCAGGTCACTTATCCATTCTTCTGCCTCAATTATTCTGCTATTGATTCCTTCTAGTGTATTTTTCATTTCAGTTATTTTATTGTTCATCTCTGTTTGTTTTTTCTTTAATTCTTCTAGGCATTTGTTCTTTAATTCTTCTAGGTCTTTGTTAAACATGTCTTGCATCTTCTCGATCTTTGCCTCCATTCTTTTTCCGAGGTCCTGGATCATCTTCACTGTCATTATTCTGAATTCTTTTTCTGGAAGGTTGCCTATCTCCAGTTCATTTAGTTGTTTTTCTGGGGTTTTGTCTTGTTCCTTCATCTGGTACATAGCCGTCTGCCTTTTCATGTTGTCTATCTTTCTGTGAATGTGGTTTTTGTTCCAGAGGCTGCATGACTGTAGTTCTTCTTGCTTCTGCTGTCTGCCCTCTGGTAGAGGTGGCTATATAATAGGCTTGTGTAAGTTTCCTGATGCAAGGGACTGCTGGTGGGTAGAGCTGGGTGTTGCTGTGGTGGGCAGAGCTCACTACAACTTTAATCCACTTGTCTGAAGATGGGTGGGGCTGGGTTCCCTCCCTGTTGGTTGTTTGGCCTGAGGTGACCGAACCAGGCTCTTTGGTGGGGCTAATGGCAGACTCTGGGAGGACTCACGCCAAGGAGTACTTTCCAGAACTTCTGCTGCCAGTGTCCTTGTCCTCATGGTGAGCCACAGCCACCCTCCACCTCTGAGGAGACTCTCCACCACTAGTAGGTAGGTCTGGTTCAGTCTCCTATGGGGTCACTGCTCCTTCCCCTGGGTCCCGATGCGCACACTACTTTGTGTGTGTCCTCCAAGAGTGGAGTCTCTGTTTCCCCCAGTCCTGTGAAGTCCTACAATCAAACCCCACTAGCCTTCAAAGTCTGATTCTCTAGGAATTCCTCCTCCTATTGCCAGACCACCCAGGTTTGGAAGCCTGAGGTGGGGCTCAGAACCTTCACTCCAGTGGGTGGACTTCTGTGGTATAAGTGTTCTCCAGTTTGTGAGTCACCCACCTAGCAGTTATGGGATTTGATTTTATTGTGATCGCACCCTTCCTACCATCTCATTGTGGCTTCTCCTTTGTCTTTGGATGTGGGGTCTTTTTTGGTGAGTTCCAGTATCTTCCTGTCGATGATTGTTCAGCAGTTAGTTGTGATTCCGGTGCTCTCGCAAGAGAGAGTGAGCGTACGTCCTTCTACTCTGCCATCTTGAACCAGTCTCCGAGCTGACATTACTTAACCATTCAAATATTTCCATTTGCTTTATAATGTAGAATGATTAATTTTTGAATTAAATTAAAAACTTAGTATAAAGACACAAACATCAGGAAAAACAGTACATAAGTGTGGATGAGCATTTTAAATGAAAATTATCACAGACAATTGAAAGCAAAAGAATCTACTTTTTATTTTTAGCTCAGTGTGGAAAAAAATAGGCACAGTTGTAAAAAGAAGAAGTCTCATGCAAGATTACTTTCATAAGAATGTATATTGTTGACATCTACTTTTCTATCATTCTCTTTAAGTAACAAGTTTCACAAGATTTCTTCAACTGACCACCTGAAAAAAGGAAGCTAAATGCAACTGAATGAAATACACATTGTAAAATATTTTGGCAGTGTAACAATTATGCTTTCCAGGATCTTCTTTATCATAGAGAGTGTAATTATTTCTTCTTTCTATATTTGTCTATAAATTAATTACTTAAAAAACAAAGATGCTGAAATCTCAGCATTTTTGTAGCTGTTAAAAGTATATACAAGTCAGTTTTTCATACCACAGATATTTACCAACTACCTCAAGTGTGGTATGTATAATCATAATAAACATAATATTCATAAACCATTGAACTTAGAGGTATGCCCACGTCTCTCATAGCAAATGTAACAATAATTATTTAACTGATTGATTGATGAATATAAGAAAAGGAGTCACTGAAATTACAAATGTGAAAAAAAGTTATAATACAGCAAGGAGATGGTGAAGTAGAAATCTAAGACACAAGACAAACAGATGTATTTGATACTGTTTCATTATTATAAATGTGCAAATCATTTATCATGGGGAATAAAAAGTATAAAGTCAAGGAAGAAATTTCTAGGCTTATAGAATAAATAAATTAATAATCCCATCACAGAAATTTTCCTTTTTGATATGATTTCTATTCTTGCTTTAAACTACTTTTCTCATCTGACTTTCCAATGTTATAATAACTCAGGGAAGTAAGCAAGGCTTTCAGATATTGTAACAATGCATGTAAGAAAGAAATTTGGATATCAAAGGGGTCCAAGTAAATTGAAAGTAGATAATCTCTAATTTATGGAGTATTCACATAAGGTAAATAATGATATATATACATATATCCATACTACGGTTTCATACTTAGTTTTCAAATAAGAGCCCTAACACTTACTGTCTATGTGTGAACCCTAGGTTAAGTTAAATAAGGAACTATTTATACCTAACTCATAGGATTTTTGTGAGAAATATAAAAATATGCACATAGAAAACTTAACAAGGTACTTGACACAGTAAATGCTCAATAAATGGCAACTTTTTTCCTGCCTGTAGCTTTCATCACCTAACACATTATATAGTTGACTTATTTATTACATTTACTGTTGATTGCCTATCTCTCTTCATTAAAATGTTAAGTTACACAGGGCAAGATCTTTTTTCTTCACTGCTGTATCTCAAGTGCTAGAAAAATGCCTGGCACATAGCTAAGAAATATGTGTTGAATGAATAAATGTGGTTTCATTATTAGAGCTTTTTAAAGCTTCTTCACATAACACAAAGGATTTTCAACTGAAAGAGGCCATCGCTCATGTGTGTTATGTTTACTATCCAGGAGTGAGTAAAAAGAGCACTCTTGAGCTACATCTAATTTCACAAGAAAAAATCTAAATGTACATACACTGAAAAACATTAAAAATATGCATTAGCTGACTCTATAGAAATTAGAATAGGTCAGTGTTTTCTTCCCTTTCCTTTTTTTTTTTTTTTTTTTTTTTTTTTTTTTTGCGGTACACAGGCCTCTCACTGTTGTGGCCTCTCCCATTGCAGAGCACAGGCTCCAGACGCGCAGGCTCAGCAGCCATGGCTCACGGGTCCAGCCGCTCCACGGCATGTGGGATCTTCCCGGACTGGGGCACGAACCAGTGTCCCCTGCATCGGCAGGCGGACTCTCAACCACTGCGCCACCAGGGAAGCCCTCCCTTTCCTTTTTATGGGGACATTTTTTAGAACAAGTACATTATACCATAAGGCCCTCATCATTCAATTAATCAACAAGTACTTTCTGATCACCTATTATGTGCCAAGCACCATTCAGGGAGCTGGGAATACCTTAATAAATAAGGCAGAGGAGACAAACAGTCTCACAAACTTACATTCAGCTGGAGGGAGACAGGTAACATATGCATAAGCAAACAAAAAAGATAACCACAGATTCTGGTTCAAGCTTTATAAGACTTTATGATAGAGACAGCAAGATAGAGAGGACCTAGGAGGATGCTTTAGATAGGGTGCTTATAGAAGGGCATTATCTCCAAGGAGATGACAATGAAGCAAATATCTGAAGGATAATGAAGCAACCATGTCAAGAACTAGGGAAAAAGCTGAAGGTAGAGACTTCTAGGATCATTAGTGCAAAATCCAAAAGGGTAGGGAAAAACTTAAGGAACCTCACATGGCAAAGAACACAGCATGAGGGGTAGAGTGGTATATGCTGAAACAGAAGAGGTGGGCAGAACTTCCGCTGGCCATGATTAACAGTTTAATTTTATTATAAGAACAATGGAAAGCCATTAAAAGATTTTAAGGAGAGGAATAGCATGATTTAAACTAGTTTTTAAAATAATGTTCTGGCTGCTATATGAAGAGCAGATTGGAAAATAGGAGTGTGGTAGCTGAGAGCATGGGCTCTGGAGTCAGGAAAAGCAGTTTATACCCCAGCCTTTCCTGAATATATTGGAAATTGTACGAAATATGCATATGTAGTTATAATGGTAAGATTTTTACTATATCATAGCATAATTTTGAAAAGCACTCTCACATAGATGAGTTATTCTTTTCTTAGATTTATTTATTTTATTCTAAATTTTTATATGTCCTCAAGCATTACGGAACATTTTTGTTTATTTAAGCATGATATGTTTCTTTAGTTTCATTATGTCAAACACTTTTGTGTGCTTGTGTGTATGTTTAAAATCTAATCCAAATAATATATTGTTGGCAAAATATAAATTTAAAATATAAGGTAAAAGAACAATAACCGTAATAAGATAAAGCTTGACATAAAGACCATACACATAATATTCAAAACTATAGATTGTGGGGATATTAGAGTCTCTCTCTCTCTCTCTCTCTCTCTCTCTCTAATTTTGACTCTACTTATCTGTAAAATAAGGCATTTAAAAGTGCTTGTCACAAAATAAGAGCCCGTTAAATGTTAGCCATTAACTTTAATTTTTACAATGGACTGACATTTATCATCTGCTAGGAAACACATATAACCACAACTGATCTCCAGTAATCTTAAAAAACTAACTTTCTAGTTAATGTAAGAATGTTCAACTGAAAGCATCCATAGATTCTTTCATTCATTCAATCGATACAGTATAAGGGATACAGATGCAAAGGAGAATATAGTAAGATCTTTTATTTTGAGATGCAGAATTTAGGATCTTTCGTTTTAATCTATATGCTTATTATATTTTTGTACAATTTAGAGAGAAACCGTGCTGACTGATGATTTATGATACCTTAAATAAAATTTTAATTATATTCTAAGTATATTTTATATGCTTATAATGAATGGTACTGGGTTTTATTTACCTCATTTGTATGGTTTTCTAACATTTGGGAGTTTTCTTACAAGATTGGCAAGACAGTACAGGCCGTGGATGAACAGGTTTCTTTGACTCACATGCACGGATCAAGTAGGAAAAATAAAAGGAGAGGGTGGAGGTTAGCTTACAAAAAAAAAAAAAAAACCCTCAACAAAACAAAACAGAAAACAGTGTGATGTTCATTTTTGGATACTGGGTAAGTAAAGAAGTTGGCATGCTGCCCTCCTGTTTCTGCCATGGAGTTCCAAACATGCCAGGCCTGCAGACTCAGCACTGTGGAAAGGAAAATGTGAAACAGCCACAAGCTCAGGCTGTCCACAGTAACATCCAGTAGGATGCAAAACTGTACTACTCAACTTGTCTACAGAAAACTGAGAAGAATAAGAAATACGTCCATGGTTCCTGCTTATTCCAGAAGTAAACTAATCTGATTTGGTCTTTGAGCCAACATGGAGAGCCACATCAGATGAGTATGTGTTAGAGAAGAAAGACTGCTTTTCTATTACTCCTTCTAGAAATAAGTGTCAAAAATTTAAAGAAGCATGAATACCACTATTTGAAACAGATGAGACCGTGTATGCTATTAAAAACTTAATTTCTTTTATAAGGCCCATATAAGGTAGAGTATATAATGATTATTTGTGTTCTACTGGGTAGAAATCACATGGATGGTCACAGCAGCTGGCCTGACTGAAAGTGGCTTTCCCTCCTGGTCAGCTTTCAATGGGCAGGGCCTTGCATGTGTGTTGTGTGTGTCTGAGTCAGGAATGAAGACACTAATCCCATCCCCTCTCTTCAGTGTTTATTGCAAAGCATACAGAGAGGCACCACTGGCATAAGTGTCAGGACTTGATAGGTGAAATCAGCACAGCACAGTTATGCAAATCACATGTGCAACTGACACTGCTTGTGTAATTATCAGTGTAATCCTCCTCTATCTACCACCTCCAGGAAGGAAAGGAGGGGTGAAGGGTGGGCAAAGTTCACACTTGGGAGATCACCCAGAGAGTGGGCCAGGTGCCAGGTCTACAATCAGGTGAAAACAGTTCCTTCTCAAGGGAAGTCTGCGGGGCAAATTATACTACACTAAATGCACCATCACTGCTATGAGTGAGCTACACTAAATTCAATTTCTATAACCAGCATCATTTAATCCAATATGTCTATCATTATACTGGTCTATGGCTTAGTATTGTTTGAATGGATCTCTTTAGCAAATCTGTTAGAAAAGTCATGGTGATCTGGTTTTAAAATAATGTCAATATGGAAATAACTGATAATGATAATCTTTTAGCCACATACCTAATTTTCAGACATTTTAAACACTTATTTCACAAAATAATCAGTACTATTAATATCCAAAGGTCTATAACCTATAGCAAATCCATGTTATAAAAAGATTTCATATGTAATAGAAACTTAAGGTACTTATTTATGTACTTTTTGTTTACCTCAGAAAAATAAAGCAAAGTAATATTGAAGCAAACATTGAAGGATTAGGGGGAAAACAGCCTATGAGAAAAACGGAAGGAGAGACAAGGAGCAGGAAGATAAATGAAACAAGATGAAAAGGGTGTATTAGACAAGAAAGTTAGTGATTACAAATGCCACATGTGCTTTGAAGTACCTTTTAGTTTATGGAATTCCTGAACAGTCAATAATTTAAGGAAATGATGCGACAGTAGTAGTGAGTCCCTTAGTAAGAAATGACTGTAAATCTGAGGGCATATCATCCTCATGGCAAAGTAACAGACTGTCCCATATGAGAAGACTTAAAACTAGAGCATTTGACATGAACTTGTTTCTTTAACAGTATGGTTAAAGGTTAGCACTATCTCAAACCAAGTCAGATGCTACTTTTCAAATTTATTTTCAAGAAATTTGAAGAGGAGGAAAAAACTATCTTTTCTTACCAGCTTCTCTAAGAGCATGTAGTTTATACCTTGAAAATGCCTGTTAGCTGGTTTAATAGTCCACTAAATGTGAACATCCAAATATATTCAAAAGCAGGGTGAGTCATAATATTCTATAGGTATATTCTCATGATAGTTAAAGGAGTAACTGAACAAAATATAAAATAGAGTTAAAAATAAAAGGCAAACTTTTGAGTTTGCAGCAGTACACTATTGAACTGATACATTTTTTTAAAAAATTAGTATTAGGAAAACTAATACAAGTATTCCATATTTCTGAGCTATTTTTATGGATAAAATATAGTACATGGAATTATAGGGTCTTAAAAAAACAAAAAGACAGTCCTTATATAAAAGAACTAAAAATGTACAATGAGGCGGATGTTGTTTTAACAGATGGATATTTATATGGTACATCTGGTCCAGTTGCTTTTTATAGGACAAAATAGCTTTAACTTGACAACCAGACATAAAGAAAAAACTTAAGTGAAATTTGTCAAACATTGAATAGATTACAAAATCATGTTGTAAAAATTAACATAACTGAGGTGTTTGGAAATAAACTAGACATTTGCTCAGAATAATGTAGGCTTATTGATCCTAAGTCAAAAGACTATGACACTGGAAGGTTTCTCAAATAGATATATTCTAGGGTTATATGCTATAGATATATCACATAAACTAATTTTAAAAAGTGTTTAATTTTAGGTGACATATCCAAATAATTATGTAATAAATAACTGATTTAACTGAAAACTAATAAGGTTTTCCTCTGACTTTTATAACAGGTCTTACTGAAAACACAAAGTAATTCTTATTTTCTTAAAATGAGATGAACAAAAAAAAATCAGAAAAAATTCCTACACTTATCTGCTTATTCAAGGATATTTTATTTATATATCTCTGAACAGTACCTTAATGTTATAATAAGTAATGTAAAAATACAGTAGTGTTAAGGAATACAAGAGACAGTGGATAAGTTTCCTTGGGACATAGGATTGTTCATTTTCAAGTGAAAAGATTCCATTTTTAAGCAAAGAATATTTTTTTGTAAGAATGTAAGTCCAGTACAATTCCATGGCCAAAACTGAATTTTACATATGGCATAAAAACATTTGAGACTGCACAAGAGGCATTCTTACTTACTTTTTTCTCTTTACAATTTATACAAAGGAATGTATAATGCATATATATTACATAAGTTTCCATACATTAAAAATACATACTCTTCTATTGTGTTTTAAATATTTGGGCACTGCATTAGAGTATGTGAGAAATATACCTGAAGTGTTAATTAGGAAAAAATATGTAATTCTAGTTCCTCCTAGATTTAAAAAATAACAAGTATGCTAAGTATTGTTTTGATTAATAGGGGTCCAGGGCTTAATTGTAACACTATTTCCCCAGTGTACTGGCTATAATAAAGACAATTAAAAGGAGTAATACCTAACGTATGAAGCACATTAATCAAATTTCTAAGAATGAAAGGACTATAATCACTTGCTAAACTAAAAATCTGACAAAACTAATAAAACATTTTTTATAGCAGGAGCACTGATTCAGCACAAAAAACTGACATAAATACTATGTTATGTTATAAATTTGCATAAAGGAAATTAGATGATTTGTGTGGTAAATCTCAGATTAATGGATAGAGTTTAAAATACAAACCAGTATCTTTCTTTTATTTTCCTACAACCTTATATATTAATATGAGGTTGGGATATGTTTATAAAGTGTAGTTTACTTTCTCAGTGGACTAGAAACTTGACTGTGGTCTCCAGCTGATATATTGTTGATGATACAATTCTTTATTTCTCTCTCCTTTCCTTCTCGTCATTTAAATTTCACATGTAAAAGGATCTGGGTTTTTTTTTTTCCTTCCTCAGTCATTCTTTCTTTTTGAGTGTTCCAAAGAGGCAAAAGTAGAAAGAGGGTTGCAATTGCTAGATATCTTAAATTTAGCCAACATACTGCAATAAAATAAAGCAATTCTAATGAAATATCCAGCATCAATATCAGCAGAATAGCTCTAACCCATAATACATGAAAATAGTTTTAAAAAAATTAAACACTGATGACTGTTGTACAAACAAAACTTAGATTGTATTATTTCACTTTTTTTTCCCTAAATGGACAATATTTCACAAATAGGATATAGCACTGCCATAACAAAAGTAAGAAAGGTTCTGATTTCTCCTGTTATTATCTTAAGAAGTTGGGAATAAAATCTAGGAGTTGTTGACAGGAATTATCTGCTATTGAAAAAAGATGATCATATTAATCTATTTCCAGAAATAATATTATACTGTTTAAAATTATCATTAGAGGGCTTCCCTGGTGGCGCAGTGGTTGAGAGTCCGCCTGCCGATGCAGGGGATATGGGTTTGTGCCCTGGTCCGGGAAGATCCCACATGCCGCGGAGCGGCTGAGCCCATGAGCCATGGCGGCTGAGCCTGCACGTCCAGAGCCTGTGCTCTGCAACAGGAGAGGCCACAACAGTGAGAGGCCCGTGTACCGCAAAAAAAAAAAAAAAAAAAAAAAAAATTATTGTTAGAAAACAAACTTTTCCATAGCAAATACTGGCAAACACTACCAAAATATTTTTGCTCTTTAAGGAGCCCTGATTTATTATTTATTTATAAAATTGGGCATCCTTTCAAAATTAAAAGAATGTTATCAAGGACTAATCAAAATTTAAAACATGCAATCAAATGTGTGACTGCATCTTCCATCCCAGTGTGAAAAATATCATTCAAGTACTAAGTGGCAAAGGTGGGGGAGGGAAAAGTCAACATTGTTTCACACTTCTGCTGGCATTCAGCAACACAGCTTTTTCAAAAATATTCTTTAAAAGGGAATGCATTTTAAATGAACAAACTATATCTGGAACTAGAAGTGCAAAATCAGAAACTGTCTATATCAAGGTTCTGAGATTTACGTTAGCAGATGGTAGCAGAGAAGTAATGTTGGTGCCATGAAGGTCATCTGAAAATCTTAAGACCTATTCCATTTTATGCAAATCTGTTTTGAAAGTTAAAACAAACAATAGAAAACTAAAAAAAAAAAACTGGGGAGTGGGGACTACCCTTTTACTCTTTAAGGTTTGATCTTAGTGACTGATGGGCAGCAAAATCTCAGGAGAAAAGATAACAGATTGTTATTAGCATCATATAATGTGAACAGCCTAAGACTAAATGACTAAATTAAGTGATTTGACAAAGTCACACAGCTAATTTGCAATGAGCCCATTCGAAAACCCACTTGTCTTGACCTCTTGACTTCCAGACAGTACTCTTTTTTGCTTTATCATTGAGTTAAAAGAGTTCAGCAAGACAAAGGATGCAATAAACATATGGGGCTGTATCATTTATTCCATAGCATGTAGTACAGATATTGGAGTTTGACTGTCTTGGTTTGAATTCAGGCTCTGCCCGTGTGACCTCTCTGTGCCTCAGTCTCCTCACCTGTAAACTAGGAATAATATTAGCGAGAAGCTTTCTGTCTCTCCATTCCCTTTGAAAAGCATACTGAAATTCTGGTGCTCCCAGGCCCTTCTTTGGTATGCCAACATAAACTGGATACTCACGTTCAGTCAGTTATGATTCTAGCCAAACCTATTTATGCCAGCTGTACCTGTTATCATAATTAAGTAAATTATTCAAATATACATATTCCAATAAAATAAGTACAGAAAGAAAATTCTTTCTATAAAAACTAATTTTACCACTCTGGAAAAATTCAATAAAGGTGAGTTTAAAAAAACCACTAATGAATTGGAGGTAGGCAAAGGTAATCTTAAAAATTAGTGAGAAAAATCTTTTTTTTTTTTTTTTTTTTGCGGTATGCGGGCCTCTCACTGTTGTGGCCTCTCCCGTTGCGGAGCACAGGCTCCGGACGCGCAGGCTCAGCGGCCATGGCTCATGGTCCCAGCCGCTCCGCAGCCTGTGGGATCTTCCCGGACCGGGGCACAAACCCGTGTCCCCTGCATCGGCAGGCGGACTCTCAACCACTGCGCCGCCAGGGAAGCCGAAGAAAAATCTTTAAAAACTTTAATAGAAGTCTGATTTCTTCACAAGGTCTTTAAGTTCTTAAAGAAACTGAAAATGGAATTAGAGATGATGTGATATGAGTATGGTTTAGGCCAGGAAAATTACTTGGAATTCCATAACTAAATTCCTCACTGAAAGGAAAGGGCCTGGCCTTATATATATATATTAAAAAAAAAAGGATTAAATGCATATTTTATATTGGGTTGGCCAATAACATACATCTGACGGAAAAACCCGAACAAACTTTTGGCCACCCCAATGTTTATATTTTTAAATGTTAAGGACCTTTTTTATGAAAAGAAGTTCCCATATTGCTAGACGTACTGCTTTTAATTGATAAACTACCTGATTTTGCTCATGTCAGGTAAAGGAGTGTTAATTAAACGAATAATCCATAGGAAGTGCTTAGCACAGTGCCTCATGCCTATGGAGAGTTCAAGAAATGCCAGACATTACCTGTCAATAACCTAACTATTGGGGCTATGCAACCAAAATCAAGACACTACCTGGTGTCCTCTAGAGTATGCAAGAGAGTTCCAAATAGAAACTTTCAGCTTATATGGGATCTTACAAGGGAGGGAAGGAAGAAAGAAAGAAAGGAAGGAAGAAAGAAAGAAAGAAAGACGGAAAGAAAGAACGAGCTAGCATTTATTGAATGTATACTGTATTCCAGATATTTTTCTTAAACTGATAGATATAAAATCTCAGAAATATGTAAGTGCACATCAATACTGGGCTCATTGTTACCAACCTACTACATGGAAAAATTTCAAATCTAAAACACAGGAAGCAAAGATGCAGTATTAGTACTGTAGAACACAATAGCTAACTAGATAAAATAAAACAATGAGCACTCATTACCCAAAGTAGGGGCTGGGATGGAAGAGAAGGAAGCAAGATGCTTCGTATTAATAATAGTATTTATAAAAAAACAGAAATTAGAATTAAAAATCATTACATTACACTTAATACCCTATACTAGTAAGTTTAAGCACTAGCTCTTAAATTTAATCAATCTGTGGCATATTTTCTTTCACCTCTACAGCCATTTTCACTCTGCTCTGCTCTACTCCTGCAGGAGGCTAATTTCTATTGGCTTCATCAATAGGCTCCTTTTTTCTCTGGCTTCTGGTTATGCTCATTTAATGTAAGGCATCAGCAAGACAGGAGGGGTGGAAAGAGTGAGGCCAAGGTGTTTATTCCTCAGTCACAGGTTAGCAGGGGTACATTCCTCTACTGAAGGTCAGTTTCAAGACTGTCTCCTACATCTCCTAATTCCAGTGACCTCTTCAGACATGGGATAGCAACCATCCCCTGTTGGTTTTCTTTATGCCTACCTCTTCTCTTGTAAATATTAGTGCTTTCATGAATGTCTCCACATTTTCCCCATTTGAGTGTCTTACTGCTTTCCTATCAGGGCTCTGATTGATAGTTATTGGTAGCATGAGTGGCCCAAGGTCTCAGACAAAATGGCATGCTGGCATTGAGTTTCTCATGTTTGAAGAGAATAGCAATGGCCTCCTTATCAGGAAGTTAGTGAAATCCTGGTAATTCTAGACATGTGCTAGCAACATGATTACTCAAATTGTCACTGATGGTAGTATGAAGTGCAGATGCGAGGCAAAGCTTTAGGAGTTGTGGTCTTTACTTGCTGAAGCAACAATGGTGGTGTCTAATGTGAAGACTGTGGTGTTACATGGCTACTTCTGATGGCCTGAAGGATTATACAAAGGAGAAAGGACAAATCGAAGGTCCTGAATGCTCAAGTCAGAACAGCGGTGAAATATCAAAGTTCTCTGTTAGCTTTAAGAGAGTCCTTATTTACTTACGGCTCAGGGCAAATAAGGCTGAAGACCAACTCCAGAATCTGATTTGAAGGGTTATGAAATTGCCGTATTAAATAAAATGGGCAAAGCCAATATCATTTGGTCTTGGTAACAGGGTAATGATAGGGAAAGAGTGAAACAAGGGTTTTTACGATCTAATCAAATACTGAGGTTCACAATGTTGAACCCCTAAACCCTCCCGAACCATCCTTGCCAGAAGACACATTTGTCTTCACTCCCCACCATTCCATTTAAGGAAACCAACAGTCCCGTAAATCAGCCTTTCCATATAGTAAGAGGACTTCCAACTGCTTCAGCTGAGGCGGGAACCCAATCAGAGAATGGCGATTCTTTTCAGGACTCATTTCTGTTACCACTCATGGCCCTCCAGGCTCATACCAAGTTAGATATTAATATAGCCAAAATCGAGGGATATTTAGGAGGTGACAGCCTGTACACTGAAAGAATTGCAAAACTTTACCAATTTGTATCAGTAAGGAGTCCAGAGAGCATGTAAGGAAATGGATTGATTCTAAGGGTTTTATACCAAGAAGATGAATTAAAATGCTAGATCAGGCCAAATTTATCAATATAGGTGCATTCATCTGGAATTTGGGATTTAATATATTGCCTTGAGCACGTGGGAGTGACTGGGTTATTGAATCCTTGATTCAATGATGGCTTACACAGTGAAAAGGTGAAAGGGCAGAATTTTCTTGGCACACCAAAGTAGAAGTCCAAAAGCTCAAGTAAGAATATTGGAAAAGGGCTTCCCTGGTGGCGCAGTGGTTGAGAGTCTGCCTGCCGATGCAGGGGACATGGGTTCATGCCCTGGTCCGGGAAGATCCCACATGCCGTGAAGCGGCTGGGCCCATGAGCCATGGCCGCTGAGCCTGCGCGTCCGGAGCCTGTGCTCCGCAACGGGAGAGGCCACGGCAGTGAGAGGCCCGCGTACTGCAAAAAAAAACCCAAAAACAAACAAACAACAACAGAAAAAGAATATTGGAAAGGATCTATTATGAATGACCCCGTTCAGTCCTCCCCTAACCATACCCTTGGAAGGGCCTCACCAAAGAATTACATTAGTGAGGAAAGAACCAGCATGCTTGGAAAGCTTCCTGGTAACTGTCTTCTCTAGGCTGGAGAGAACAATGATAGATGTTACCAACAGATCTGGGCTCCCTAATTTAAATGTATCCAATGTGATCTTCTGAGATGGCAGAGGCTTTGTGGTAGAAATTAATTTCAGGAAGTGCAGTTATCTTAATAAGCCACGGGGATGGGATAACAATGTGTTTTGCGCCACAGGGTTCTATGGAAATGGCTAATGGATTACAGATCCTCCAAGAATGAAAACGATGGTTAGACTGCCAAGCTGCTAACTATCTTACATGGACAGAAAAAGTCTAGGTCTTGTGGGCAAAAACCCAACTTTAGTCGTCGTAGTGGGATTCATGATCTCTTATCCACTGCCCAGACCTAAGTCTATTCACATATCCAGAGTCACATAATTTTAGGTGGAGCCAGAGTCCCTTTCAGAAGGGCCCTGAAACCTGGCCACCGCTGTATGCTATGAATTTTCCTCTAAGCCATTCCAGAATCACCTGTGGCCATTTATGAGGGTGACTGTGAATTGGGAGAAGGAAAATACTAAATCCTTCTGCAGGTTATTAGACAATTGTATTAGATTAGCTCTGAATTGACATTAATCCCTGGAACCCAAAATACCACTGTGGCCCACCAGTCAAACTGGGAGCTTATGGAGGTCAAGATATATATGGAGACTTCACCCAAGTCCATCTTATAGTATCATAGGAATAAATGCATTTAGTAATGGGAAGAACCCTTACACTGGTTCCCTGACCCATGGCAGGAGGTCTATTATAAAAAGCCAAGAACAGTGCTGTCCAATGAAAATATGAATCACATATATAATTTAAAATTTTCTATTGGCCACATTTTAAACAGGTGGAATTAATTTTCATTATATATTTAATAAATATAATTTCAACATGTGGCATTAACCATATGAAGGTACTTAACAGCCACATGTGACTACTGGCTACCATATAGGAGACTGCAGCCCTAGAACTATCATTTCTTCCAAGATAATAAACTAAAACTGAAGGATGCTAGGGTGGTCATTCCTACTACATACCCGTTTAAGCTGTTTGTTAGGCTAATGCAAGACCTAGATGGTTCTATGGATGAATGACAGTTTAATCACATAATGCCAACTACAGAAGCAGTTCTAGTAGTAGTATCTCTGCTGGAGCATATTAACATAGTACCTGATACCATGTATGGAGCTACTCACTTAATTTCTTTTAAAAGTAATTCCTTATCAACAAAGATAATCAGAGGCAGTTTGTCTTCATAATGCAGGGTCAACATACTTTCACTATCTTACCTTAAGGCTAGGTCAACTCTTCTCTCTTTGTCATAATATAGTCCAAAGAAATCTTGTTCATCTTGACATCTCACATAACATCAAGCTGGAACATTACATTCATAGTATCATACTAATTGGATTTGGTGATGGGTCAGGAAGTAGTAAACACTTAAGATGCCTCAGTAAGGCATATATTAGGGCATAGGAGATAATCTCTATGAAAAGTTGAGATTTGCAGCATTGGTGAAATTTTAGGGGCCTAGCAATGTAGGCATGTTGAAATAAGAGCCTCTATATAATAAATGATAAGTTGTTGCACCTTGTACCTTTCAATATGAAGAAGGAGACAGAAAATGTGGTGTCCTCTTTGAATTTTAGAAGCAAGATATACCACGTTTGGGTGTTCTGCTCTGATGCATGTACTAGATAATCAACAAGGCTGTCAACATTGAGAGGGGACTGGGGCAAGAAATGAATCTGCAGTGTACCTCTGCTGTAATGAAAGCTGCTATTTAGACCTTTGGTTCTAAGATCCAGAAATGTAATGATTTTTGGAAATATCTGTGGTAAGCCAAGATGGTGTATGACATCTGCCACTGAAGCATCAGAATGCAAATCCCTAGTGGAGTAAAGATATGTGATCTTCTCAGTAATGATTTGCCATTTGAAAAGCAGCTCTTAATTTGTTATTGGACTCTTGTTAAGACTGAGTATTAGGCCATGCGACTCCAAAAGACTACGTGGCCCAAACTAGACAAAACAAACTATGTGTTAATCCGATTCAACATATCATACAATAAGACGTGCACAAGAGCATTTCATTATTAAATGAAACTTGGATCACACAGGTTTGGGAAGCCCAAGTATACATCATGAGCAAGTAGCTCACGTGTTTCTGATACCTGCTACTACTGCTTCACAGTCTCTCACAATCTGGCCTCATGGGTTGTTCTCAATGACCAATTAATGTAGGATAAAACCACATGAACCCAGCTTGTAAATGGATTGTATGGTATTTAGTATTAGCTGCAACTACTGTGTTATAGGCCCAGTGAAGGGGGCTGCCCCTGGAATATAGTAGCGAAAGATAACCCCCTAGCAGAATTTCAGATTGTACGGTTTGCATGGAAGAAGAGACAGCTGAGGTAATGATACATGGCATGGCCATATGGTCAAGGACTTGGAAGAACAAGACTGGAAGATTGGAGATTGAAGGTTTGGGAGAGTTATGCAGATGTGCCTCTCAGAATTGGTACAAAGTGTGACAACATGGTTACTACGTGAATTCCCTCTGGAGGGCTTCCATTGTGGAGAACGCTCTTAGTAATCTGGACAAGATTATGTGATGGGTGACCCAAGCCAATAACACAATCTGTTTTATGGATGACAGATTCTCTATCTAGCTACCCTGGTGCTTGCTCAAGTGGCCCACGTACAAAGTGACAATGGGAACAAGGGTGGAAACTATGTATGGCTTCAACAACATAGATTTCCCCCTCTCTATGGCTGATTTAACTACCACAACTGCTGAGTTCACCACTTTCCAATGCTGAGACACTGATACAGCACTATTCTCCAAGGTGATCGACCAGTCAATTAATGGCTGGCAGGTTACAATGAACTTCTTTCAACCTGAAGGAGGGAGAAACTTATTCTCATAGGAATTGATAGATATTTGGTATATAGATTTACCTCCCCTCCCTTCAGTACTTTTGTATGTGCCTCTACGCCTGGATTTAACAGAATGCCTTAACAATTATCATAGTATTCCTTAAAATATTGACTTTAACCAGGAAATTCTTTTCACGGCAAAGGAAATAGAGAAATGGGCTCAAACCTATAGATTTCGCTGGCCATACCTCATGCCACGTCATCCAGAATCATTTGGCCAAATAGAGTGGTGACGTGGCCTACCAGTGGAGTGGTTCATGTATAGTTGCTAGCTGGGAGAAGTTTGGGTGTCTTCTATAGGATGTGATAAATGCCAAAAGTCATCTATCTCCTCCATTGCCAGAATGCATAAGTTTGAGAACAAAGAGGTTAAGGTAGTAGTGGACACAACACAAATACCTCAAATAACTCATTTAAGGGATTTTCACTTCCTGTGCTGAAATCTTGGGATTGGTGGTTTTGGAGATCTCAGTGCCCAAAGGAAGAATGTTTCCACCACGGATCAGAGTTCTGTTACCATTGTATTGGAAGCTGAGACTACTCCCTGGCTATTTGGGGCATTTTAAGCTGCTGAATTAACAGGAAGAGAAGTGGGCTATTGGCTGGTAATTTTTCCAGATTACCAAAATGATCTGGGGTTGTTGTTATATGATATGGGCAAGGCCAACTATGTTTGAAACTCAGGAGATTTAGTGGGGCATCTCTAACAAAAACTTCTCCAATAATGCTGGTTATTGAAAAACTACAGTAATCCAAGGAAGGAAGGGCCACCAAATACTCAATGTTGTAGGAATTCAGGATCACCCATAAAGAACCCTGTCCAGACCAGGGGCTAAAAAGAGGGTGAAAGTAAGAGGAAGATGAAATTGGCAGTGGAAGAAGAAAGCCATATATATTGTGAAAAGCATTGGTGATGGTTAGTGTTGGAAGTAGGTCTGAACTGACTTCACCCCTGGATGATGCAGTAAGTGGATGATACCCCTCTCCCCCTCTCATCCCTCCATTAAACTCCCCTTATTAGCCAATTTGAGCATATCTGTTTATATATCTGCAAAAGTCATGACTTAGTATACCAAAATGCAAAATCAGCATAATAGCAATTAAAGGGACCATGTCTTTTTTTTTTTGAACCTCAAAGTAGAAATGTATTTATTTACAAAATTTACAGTTTCATAGAAACAGCTTTGCTTTATGCACATAAACTTTATATAGAACCACGTAAATTATAGGGTCTGGCCCTACAAAGCCAGTGGAAGGAGCTTACCTTGGGTGACATCTTTCCCTCCCCTCATTCCACTAGCCACCAACCGGGAGCCCCTATATGGGCCATGCCTAATCTGCATAACGAAACCAACTGTAGCTGTCCAGCTTAGTCTAACACAAAAACCAAGGTGTCTTGACTTCTTAGACACTACCCACAGGGATAAATCTCTTGAAAGAACAAAAAGGAAATCAAGGAAACAAATTGAGATGACTGTCAAATGCCTTCCAGAGGTGTCAACAGGCAGTGAACCTTCTAAGAGCAATCTAGCAATCACCAGGCAAAATTACATGTATACACTAAACCGTGATAGTAAAAACAACACAGTTTTGTAAATTTTGTGACCAGTGGAAATAGATGTTTAAAGTTATATTTCTGCCTCAACTTCATCCTCATGCAAAGCTATGTTTTATATAATCCTTGGTCAACTGAATAATACTTTAATAAGCCAGAGTGCATGGCTACCTAAAGGAAATAACTGTCAGGTCTTAAAAATATCTTTCAATAAAGAATACTTTTTATAATAAAACAATACCACTTTAAGATATAATTTTCACAGCATAATTTTTAAATAAAATATAATGTGCGATAGTTGGAAATGAGTGAACTGCTTTAAGTCAGGGATGAATATAAAATATATACTTAAAACAGTTTAATATTTGCTTTAATTTCATTTTTCTGTAACAGCCCCAAATTTAAGAGTTAATGTCTAGAATAGTTTTACATTATTTCACATTCACGTTAAAAAACTGTGTAAAGCCTTAAGGATTAACAGGAAAAATGTAAAGAAAGATAGTATGAGCATTACCTCACAACCCACAGCACTCTCTAATATAATTTGTCAATGTAGATGAAGATATCACTTCCATCATATCTTCATATTAAAATTAAATTTTAATACGTCATTATGAACAGAAGGAGCATATAAAACTGGCTGAAGAGTATTCTATATTAATTTTCCACCTTTAACTTCTTAGTTATGGCAATTCATGCTAAAGCCAAATGAAATTCATTCGGTATCTAATCATTCTTTTGCTAGCATGCACTATATTCTGGCATTTAAAATAAAATCAAACTTATTCTAGATTTTTAAATGATGATTTATGAAGCAGAGAAAAGTTTCAGAGAGCATCCAATGACTACAGTTTGAGAGTTAAAGAAACAAGGAGGGTTAAAATTAAACATAAAACACTCTCACAGCCAATTTTCTAATGAGCATAATATTTTCAAGTTTAAAAATAGTGATATTTGACTTCCCACTGAGGTCCCAGCCCAGGTACCATATCAGTCAAAATAATATCACAGCTTTCCTCTCCTCTATGGTAACAACAGCACGTAACGATGATATTTTACTAGATTTTCCGTTATTCTGGATTAACCATAATTACTGTATTAATAATTGTAAAATTTAAAAATCATAGAAAATTTATGTAACAGCTGTTTTCTTCAATGGCTTGAAACTCTTCAGTTGACAGTACTCCTTTCTGCCAAGTCTGTAAGTCTAAAAAAGAAGGGCCATATGCATCCTGCAAGATTTGTCAGTTATTCAGTGTACACAAATAAAAATACTGTCTAGCTCATTCCCAGCTATGCACCAAAGTTAGAAGTTACTTTGTGTTATGCTATAGCAGTCTCCCGAGTTCTCATATTTTACCTTCTACTCAAAGAGTTGGTGGCACTTACCAGAGTGGGTCCTGAGGTGTCCTGTGAGGGCGTCCCTCCTTCTACAGGCATAGCTACAGAAAGGACATTTGAACGGCTTCTCTCCAGAGTGTAACTTTATGTGTCTCAAAAGGTTGCCCTTCTGAGTAAAAGAAGCTCCACACTGGTTACAATGGAAGGGACGTTCACCTGCAGAAGGGGAAAGAGGTGGGGACGATCAAGTAGGTTATGTGCAAGTGACTAATTTGCCGTACAACGTTAACTACAGCCCGTTCTCTGTGCTGAGAATGTCCATCTCCCTCCTAAGTCTTCCAAACCTTTATCTTCCTAGAATTTGCTTTGCTAATACCAAAGTCCCAAACTTTAGGTCAAGTGCCGTTTCAGCTCTTCATGTAAATTTTACAGGATTCCTGTCATTGACTGCAAAGAGTAACAATCATAGCACTGACCACTGGTTGAACAACTAGGTGCCATCACTTTACTGACTTTATTGGTTGCTTTACATACAATATTTCAAACCTCACGATGGCATTACTAATTTGGTATTAATAATTTCAATTTACAAATGAAGGAATGGAAGTTCAAGTATCAAAGTTTCTGATTATAGCCACAGCTATAATCAGAAACTTTGAGCTGATCATGACTCTTGGTCAATTTGACTACAAAATCTTGCTCTCTTTACTGTACCATGTTATCTCTTAAAATAAATCACAGAAACTTTGAGCTGAAAGGGATCTTTAGTCTAACTCTCCAATTTAGCTGATAATTTTGTTATCAGGGAGCCAAAGAGGTTCAATGAATGAACTAGGTTGCAAAGCTCATTACCACAAAATCTCAAAATATAGCCCAGGTCTCTGGATTCTCCTAGTTACTAACAATAAAACCTGTGGCAAAATTTCCTGATATAATCAGAGAAAATCAAAAGAAAATTATTCATCCAGACATTTCCTGTACATATATTCTCTGTTTCTTGTGAAAATCATTTATTTGATAGGAACCTTTTCTCCTACTACTCATATTGCCCTAAAATTGTTTAAGCCAGAATTATCTGCTGTCTGTTGCCATCAACTGGCTGTTGACAATGTCACTGAAGGTAAAAACGTAGTTTGATGAGGGAGTAAAATTGGCAAGTAGGATCATACGGATAACATCATTAAACCATGATGAAATACTCCCTTTAAACATGTCTATCTCTAAAGATAGACATAAAATATAAATTAACATATAAATAATACAAATATATTAAAACTCAACATTAGGATAAAAATTGAATGAAAAAACAATTCCCTTTTGGTTGAACTGGACCATTTCTGTACTTGAGGTTAGATAATGACTGTAATTTTAATAGTTTTCAAAAAATTTTACACTGAATTGTCATGTTTCATATCTTTAACTGAAGCATTCATAATAATAGTGAGTAATGAAACCACACTGTATTGGGGGGCCTTTAAAATAATGCAGACTCAATGATTCTTTTTATTAAAGAAAGCTAGGAGGCATAAATAAGATAAACTTTGGTCACCTTCTGTATGATGACCAAGGTAAACTTTGGTCACCTTCTAATGCACATTCTATCATATAGATTATAAAGCCCAAGGAAATTGAAAAACTGACAGATCAGGTGTATCTTGAATTCTGTAGTTCTTGCTCATTTTGGAACTTAATGAGATATATACCCAAAAAGAGTAATCTGTGTGTGTGTAGCAAGGGTTAAGGTTTTTTTCTTAAGAAATTTGGAGAGGAAACTTAGGACCTAAGTTTACAAAAAGTCCTATATTGATGATTGAAAAAGAATTATTCATAATGATAAAGTTACCTTAAGTTTTATCTAATTTAACTTGGTTGATTCATTTGGTAAAACTGACAAATCAACACTAAATACAGCTTAAAAAAGAGGCACAACCTAAAACCTCTCATATGATATCTTATAAAATAATCAAAGTTTAAAAATAAACCTAATTTTGGTAAATTTTTTTTTAATCTTACGCACACAGACACACACACATATACAACTTAATTCTTTTACTTGTTTCAATGGAACAGCAGTCTAAAACTTTAAAATCAGAATTTTCTTCTCCCCACCTGTGTCATGAAATTAGTAATAAAAAGGCAGGAGGATTTTATTAATGAAATTTTCTTACTCTCTAAAAAGTTAATAGCAAATGTAAATTACACATTTTACTAAAAACATTTGATTTTACTTTTGAAATCTATGTAGGGTTTCCCAGGCAATAGCAAATTAGTACTCAATAACTTAAAAACAAATGAATGTGGTGAACAAAAATATTCGAAATCATGTTTTGCCTTTGGAAAATACTCCTGTAGCATGCTAACTTTGATTTTCTTTAAGCTTCCTAAAGTCTTTGAGCTGAAATATTTAAAAATTCCTAATTTAGGTTACTGAATTCATCATTCAGAATAATGCTAACCTAAAAAAATTATAAAAGGGATCATTTTTAAAAAATAATTTTTAATTTACTTAATTGAGTTTTATGAGACTAATGACAGGGTAATTTAGTTGTTAGGTTACATTTATAAAATATTTTAGATATCCTCAAATATTTTTTAATAAGAATTACTTCTGAATTTATATGATCATCTTTAAAGGGGTAGGAGAAATGTCTAGTTATATCCAGAGACACTGCCGTGTTGCTGAGTGAATAAGTCTTAGTGAGAAGGCGTTTGCTAATTCTGTTCCCATGGCCATGGGAAGTAAAGAAAGAAGCAAGATGAAGGTAATCAGTCATGTGCCCATTTTTGATAAGAGGAAAGAGACTATGATAATAATGCACTTTGATTTCAATCAGATGAAGCTTTAAGAAATACTGATTTTCCTGGCCTATTAATTTCAGAGGTATGTGTAAAATCTGATAACTAACTGAAAGGTACAGTTGACTACCCATAATGTCTATGTAACTTGAAACAACACATCTTGGTTATTTCTTTTATAATAATTTGTTTTTTCTTTAATAAATAGACTGAATCAATTGGTCCTTTTCAGGTTGGTTTAGACCTTGTCTAAAATATATATATATATATATATTAATCACTTTCTTCAGATGTAAATAAAAGCAAATTTCAGAAGAAACCCACAAATTTACTAAATACATTAGTGACATTAAAGAGTAAGTCCAATTCAAAAACATCAAGTAGGCTATTGTATCTGTGATAACTAATCCTCCCATGGGTGGGCACCAAAGTCTGGATTAACAACTCTGGATCCAGGAGAACAATTAAGATGTAGTCACGTAGCCATACTATTCTTTATTTCCATTCTCAATCTGTTTTGTTTTAAATCTTCTAATCTACTCAAGGACCATTTTATTCACTGGGTGAAGTTATCTACCTATTATGGAATAAATTATATTTCAATATTTTAGATACTTTCATAAACATATTTCTAGATCTGTGTTTATTCAACTGAAATGCAAGTATACATGCATCAATTTGCTTTGGTGAATCAAAGACAGAGGGTGTGCCTGTGTTGCATGGAACAACCACCTACAAATATGAAAAATCCCAACCATGTGTAGAGAGGGCCTTAGAGCAAGAGAGTGGCTCTACAAAGCTGCAATGGACAAAATATGATGCTGAAAACTTAGTTACAAAGATAACAGTACTCTACCCCAAAGAGATGCAAAATTAAGTATATTCTACATTTATAGTGTTTGTATCAATTTGTGTTTATGCATGAATTGATTTACTACCCCTGTTTCTTTTCTTCTCCCTGTATTCCCAGTGAAGAGTGCCTGGAGTATCCGATGACAATATTACCTGATTACCTACTAAAGTAGCAATACCAAAGAAATAGCACCAAGCCATTAAAAAAGACGCTGGAATTGGCACTTTAGTAGAGTATGAAAGAGAAAGAAGAAGAAGTGAATTAGATATGATACTCCATGTCAGTTTAATGAATTGGGTGGTTATGTATTTTTTTCCACTATCAATTTTATATTAGACATTCCATGAGCTAAACGCTCATAGAAACAAGCATATGTTTCTCAAAGGCTTTTAAGGATTTAAGACAAAGTCTGTGATACGAGCAAGTTATAAACAGTTGGTGAGAGGGGGAAGTTCTAAAATGAAGACAGTTCATCAAATTAAGGAGAAAACGTTTGGTTAATGACTATATTCTGCCTATATATATATTTTCCAATCTAAAGAAATACAAGTAGACTTTCTATTCTCATATTGCTAAAATGGAGTTGAAAATGTCATGACCCACTCAGATGTATAAACTGGGTCATCAGAAATACATATAAAAATGGCTAATTTAAAGACACATCATCACAATTTCACGGTTAACAATGTATGGCAGGTATCCCAAGCTCCTCTACGAATGGCTAGTAACTTTAAGAAAAACCTCCCAGATCTGAGGAAAGTGTAATAATTTTTCCAGTACTCTAATAAATATTTATTAACAATAAAAGTTCATAGAGTTCCAAGAGTAAATAGTTGTTCAGTCTATTTTCCTTGCCTTTACTAGCTGAGTGAATCCCATACTCCTAGGACTTGTGGAAATCTGTATAACTATTTAGAAACACTTTCCATGTTAGTTAGATGGTTTTCAACTCTACTAGAGTAAAAAATATGAAGTGGACAGTACAGTAGGTATGCAATTGTTAACTGTGTTTACAAACCAACAATCCTCATGAAAATCACTGCAGTTACAGTGAAACATCAATTAACCTAAATTTTCAACAGAGTATATTCAGATTCTTTGAATATTCTTAACTCAGACCATAAAAGGCTTATTAAATATCTTACAAAAATTTTTAAAATATATTTTTCAGCCTTAAAATGAACACTATATGCAATTCAACTGAAAAGTCATTAGACTAATTTTGTTTAGTTTCTACATTGCTAGATGGGAGAAGTTAGACGTCTGAGTGTTATCTTCCTCAATATAATCACTCTGAGATGATGAATACATTGTAACTTTGTGGAACTCTTCTTTTAGAACTGCAGTTGGAATTACTTCATGAGCATAGAAGAAAAGTAGCCTCACTACTTTACAGCCTTTTCCTCTTTTTCTTATCAAATATGGTACCAAGCTTGATCTTTTAATTTTTCCATGAGACATTTTTAAAAATTAAAAAAAAATTCATTAGTAATACAAATATTACTATAAACTTAAAAATATTTTTAAATCATGATGCTATTTAAAAAGGAAATTCAAAACAAAAAAGTAAAAATGTAACGACTATGTGGTTGGATAAGAGTGTAAGCCCTAAAGCTGATGATTTTGTTTAAGATAACACTGATTTTAATGTGTAATTTCTCACTATAATTAAAATATCAGCCTTATAGTAATACCTCATCATAAAATATTGATACATTGATATACCAAGCATAGAAAATTGGAACAAAACCACTCTGGACATCAGGAAACCTTGATCCTAGCCTCACAATGCCCTTAAGCACATAAGGGATCATGGATAAATCACTTGACTGTTTTGGGCTTCAGTTTCTTGATGTGTAAATGAGAGGTTTGGACGAAGAAGACATCAATGTCCCTGGTATCTCTCATGTTTTAAGCATCTACTTATGAAATTGATTATCTAGAAGTCAATCTTTTAAATCAATGTCTTTACTGTGATTTCTCTTTCTTCCAAAAGAGTGTCATATTTTAAAACTCTGAGTGTATGAGTTATTACTATTTTGCTGTATAATACTACTCTGCATTATAGTTTAAGCTATCATTACCTTTAAATCAAATTTCATATAAATTTGAATTTTTCTGGGTCAATGATCTGCCTACCTTGCCACAATCTCATTTCTTGTGTTTTACATTAAAAAGAAATTTTTTAAAAATTTAAATTTTTAAATTTAAAGAGGTTTAAATAAGGCCTTCTCACTGAGTTGGTTTTTCACATTACTCAAAGGTCTAAAAGTGTATATTAAATTAACCTGAGGTCTCTTTCCTCACCTGATTCTGTGATTACACATTCCTACCACCCTTTGCTGTATTCTACCCTACGTATCTCCTTGCAGGAGTTATAGTTAAAAATTACAGGAAGATGGTGACATCCTGGAACTGGGGGAGATAAATATCTGCCTCCTACAGAGACCCATGGTAGGCAAAGATTGATTGGAAATTGTATTCCAAGAAGTTAACTAGACAAGATGAAAATGATCAACCCTTACATAAATGCATGAGTACCATGTTATAGTATAAACGTTTAGCTAGCAAACTCTATTACCTGCCCATGGGTATGGTAAAATATGTATAGGAATACAAAAAGATCAAGTTACACAATGAAATTCTCCTATACCTTTTGAACCCTTATCATATTTTTGCTATATTAAGAACTGTGGAAACTGAATCCCAAACTTCTTTTTTGATATGCTATTCAGATTTGAAGGCTGGAAGTCAAGACCCAGGCTACTCTCTGCTTTTCAGCAATCCAATACTAGCAGAATTCTGAAAAGGTAGTTTCACCATTGCCACCCCTGAATAAAAAGGAAAGAGAATAGATGTCAGGTAATATCAACATCAGATGTCACAGGCAGTCATCAGGTTATTCTTTCAGCTGCTTACCAGTGTGACTCCTTTTATGTACCATAAGCACATTGGGCCCAATGCAAACCATGCCACAGACGTCACATTTCAGTTTACCATTCGGAAGCCGGATTCCTCCCTCGCCTTGAAGCTCCTGGACTTTCCTGTTGTCTGCCACCTCGCTGCTTTCAATTAGGGGTTCTTCTAGGCTGCTACCCTCATCATGGCCCCTGATCTCGTCTTCGCGGCTCAGGGGTTTCCTGTCACACTCTTCATCACTCTGCATTTCTAGCTTTACTGAATTTGCTGTAATTTAAAAAGAAGAAAGGAAGACATTTTAAATGCATGTTATGTGTTGTCACCTACATCTCTTTTCCACCCACTGCCATTCTATTAACATGGTTGAGAATGCTATACTAAGTAGAATATAGTCCATCCCCCATGCAATGTTAGTACATACTGTGTTCTATGATATTTCCGTGAAGCTCTGGCATGAAAGTGAAGATGGCTTAGGAAAGCTCAGTATCAACTGGTATTGTTATACTTTTGAGTTTGTCACTAAGTCTACTAGACTGAGGTAGGATTATGAAAAAGACAAGATTAGATACTACTTAACCCATTGAGCTACACCTCTTCTGAATGTAACAATCATTATATATACACTTCATAGTCTCTGTTTTCCATTAGGGTACTTGCATAAACCTGTTTTTTTTTTTCTTTAACATCTTTATTCGAGTATAATTGCTTTACAGTGTTGTGTTAGTTTCTGCTGTATAACAAAGTGAATCAGCTATCTGTATACATATATCCCCATATCCCCTCCCTCTTGCCTCTCCCTCCCACCCTCCCTATTCCACCCCTCTAGGTGGTCACAAAGCACTGAGCTGATCTCCCTGTGCGATGCAGCTGCTTCCCACTAGCTATCTATTTTACATTTGGTAGTGTATATATGTCAACGCTCCTCTCTCACTTCGTCCCAGCTCACCCTACCCCCTCTCTGTGTCCTCAGGTCCATTCTCTACGTCTGCGTCTTTATTCCTATCCTGTCCCTAGGTTCATCAGAACCATATTTTCTTTTTATTCTATCAAGAGAAACAACTCGGGATCTTAATCCAGCAGATAGCTTAGACGTATGAAGGCACACTGTCAAGGCAAATATCCTAAAATCAGACTAAACACATACATTCAGTTGAGAGCTGTATAAATGAAGGGCAGAATGCACAGACCTCACGTGCTCTTAAGCTACTCTTTTTTTTTCCTGTGTGAAAAAAGTTCTCTATGGAACATATTAGTCTGCAAATCAAAGTATTCCAACTTTAATCTATGCACACCAAAAAGCAGTGAATGACAGGAATGGCATAGCATGCATGCACGCACTTGTGACTGTTAAGAAACTCAATGCCTTCTGTTTGCTGTTTTTGGATCATCCCACAGAAAAGTTGGAATTTTGTTAGCACAGCCCTCATTATGGATTGCTGACAGAGTCCTTTCACAAGAGAAACAAGCTTTAAATGAATACCAGTTTTTTATCCAGTGATCTTGAAAATGCCTCAAGAAACCATATCAAAGTTACTAAGCAAAACAAATGATTTGGTATTGCTTGAATAGAGGAACTATTTTCATAAAAAGGAAGTAAGTTCTTTTTACTGCAATTGTTTTCTTAGAGAAACCACCCCTTCTGTGATTTGTCGTTAGTACTCATGATAGGTAGTATATATTATCAAAATGACTCTTCCCTTTCTCCCTCTTTGGAACTCCCCTGTGAACTACAGGCAGTGTGGTACAATGTGGGGATCACTGGATTTAGTCAGGAGAACTGGCTTTGACATTTACTGCAGTATAATCTTGAACTAAGTATTTAACCTCTGAATCTTACGTCTTTCATTTGTGGAGATGAATTCAGATTACAGAATAAAGTTTAAGCAGTATAGTTTAGCTATTAAGAGTGAAGATCCTAGCAGTGGCACTTAGTAAGCAGTGTCACCTTCTGCAAGTTACTTAAGTTCTCTATGTCCTCTACAACGCTGGGACGATAACGGTACCCACTTCCTAGGGCAGATGTAAGCATTAAATGAGTAAATATAAAAAATGGGCTTACCATTATTTTTCTTTGGACATACAGTGCTCTTTTTATTCCATAAGGTTTTTGTAAAGATCAATTAACTTATAGTATGTAAACTATCCCAAGATCTACAAAGGGATAGACAGTCTTCTTGCCTGATCTCTAATAAAATATCTACTCCCTTGAGTTTTACCCTATTTACAAATTAGCACTGCTTTACTGGGTTTTGAGAAGAGTAAAGACAATATTTTTCCATCTTAATATCCCCAGTATGCTAAAGAAATCTGTGGCATATAGGAGGTATTTCAGGCAGTATTCCCCGAGGTATTTTACTTGATTTAGAATCTTCTTTCTTTAAGCTTTTTAAAAATATGTTTAAAGTATCCATTAACATAACAATGAAAAATTAATCGTCATAAAGGATACAAAGTGAAAATTAAGTCCTTTTCTACCCAAAGTTCACCCATTCTTCAGTTCTGGTCTCAAAAACAACCACTATCCTTGTCTTCTGTTTAGAACTGTGTGTCTGTATATGTATGTGTGTACATGTGTGTATATATAGTCTCTCTTTTTACACAAATTGGACTGTACAATTTATCTGACTTTAACTTTCCTTTCTTCAATTAACATCTGTTCAATATTTTCCATACACAGGAATCTACACTGTTCTTTCTAATACCTGCATAAAATCGACTTTACAAATATAATTCATTCATCCAGGCTTTTAAGAATACTTCTTGTTTAGTGCTATTATAGACACTATTGTATAATACCACACAGAACTGTTAATCTGATAAACACTGGTTATTGTACTTCAGATTTTTAATATGCATTTTTTTTTTATTGTGAATGAAGTTGGGCATCTTTTTCTATGTTTAAATGTGTGTGTGTGTTTTTTTTTTTTTTTTTGTAGAACTGCCTATCAAAGTTCTTTGCCCATTTTTCTACTAGGTTGTCAGCCTTTCTCACTGAATTTAAATGCTTTATATACTAAGGAACTTAGCGCTGTGTCTGATATGTTTTGCAAAAATTTCGGTTTATCTTTTTACTCTAGGGTATTTTTTGGCATGTATGCTAATTTTAAATTTTGAATTTTTAACATTTTCAATTATGGCTTCTGGATTCTGTGTCTTGCTTCAATAGATTTTTCCATATTCCAAGAAATTTTTCCATATTTTTTCTGAGAAGGAAAAATTTTCTAATTAATGTAAAATACTATTGGTTACCCTATGTAGTCCCACATTTCATCCACAACTGTCAATCATTTAAAAGAAATATTAAGGAGAAAACAAATGAAAAGTATGCCTTTATGCAGCATGACTTCATACACCAACCTGTGAGCAAATTTTCCCGCACATTTAAGTGATGTCCTAAAGATCACAAACTTCGCAGCAATGCCATCATTTACATTCCTGAACTAGTCAATATCTGATAAGCTACCTTTAATGAGTATAAGGTCTACTAGCATTTCGAGAACTGAAGAAATGTATACCTAAAAGAGTGGGTTTTGGGTCTGAAGCTATAGGCCTCTTAAATTTCAAAACAGTACCAAATTATGAAGGATATGACTTGATGTTACACTAAAGTATCATCTTTTCCCTAGTGAGAATATTATAATATGGACATCAAAACATAGTCTCAAACATGGCTAAATATGTCATTTAACAATTTATTGGATATTAAAATTATACTTAGAATTTATACCACAGAAGAATACACTTGAAATGAATATCCAAAAAAAAATGTTTATTAGCACTGAAATACAGAAAAAGTGGAAAATTATAGTCATCTTTTCTCTAACAATATTATACTCTAAGGACTTATATGTTTGCCATGTATGGATGTGTACACACTATTACTGTAGTAAACAGAGTATATTTATTGATATGGTAAATCAATAAAATGAAACACATTTTATTGTTAAATGTGTTAAAGCATAGATTAAGTTTTGCATTAATATGGCCTATGTACAAACAAAATTCCATTCTAATTAATATTTAACCCATCCTACAAAATTAAGTTGAAATTCTAGGACAAAAAGTGATTACTTAAAGTGGTCTGAATGTTAACTGTTAAATAGAAAAAATTTCCCTACTCAAAGAACATAAAAGAAATTCTCCTATGATTTATTTTTACTGTTTAGGATGTTTCTAATTAACACAGAGCACCTAATATTTTAACTCATTAATGATTAAATTCAAATGTCTGGTAAATTTATACTCTATAATTTATATATTAACAAATGAGTTATATCATAATTATTTGTAGTTACAATATATAAAGCTATTATAATTATTAATCATTGTATAATAATCATAGTACGTAAGTTACCAAATCTTTAAATTTTAACTCTTCATATAATACTTCTTTTACAATTTGGTTAACAGAAAGGCATCCTCATAAATGGCTAATTTCTATGAAGATAAGAACTTGCTAGTGTGAGTGAAAAGAAATTTTATTATTATAAATCTCAATACCAACAATTATTTTTCAAGCTTATTTTCTTGCTATGAAATGAAGAATGTAAAATTTAAACGTATCTGTGGGAATTTACGTATACTTTTATATACTGACAAGCAGTAACAGTTTAATAAAAATATTTTGTCAGAATGAATGATTAGCAATGAAAAGATGTGAAATAAGATTTTAATTGATCAATCTGTTCTTTGATATTGTAGTCACAAATAACTATAATATGTAGATATTTGAATATTTTTAATAAATAAATATGCTTAACATAGGTATCTTTTTTTCTCAAAGGAGATGATACAGTTCACAGTTTAAAACAAAGAAAAGTCAAATTTTAAAGCATCAAGAAAAAGTTAATTGTTATAGTGATTTTTTTTTTTTTAGTAGACTTGGAGGTTTGTGAACATGGTTCAAGGATAATAACATTTAATCAAAAAGACTTTCATAATCAATTTTACATAGACAAAGCTTTGAATATATTTCATGTTAAAACATTCCACATATATATTTATGCAAAAAATTGCTTCATAATGCAAACATGTTTATGAATTAAAGCTTTATCCCCCTCTTCTTTATGCTTTCAAACTACTGTTTTTGAACTTTAGGATATAGTTTATAGATGCTATAAAAACGCATGGTGGGGGCTTCCCTGGTGGCGCAGTGGTTGGGGGTCTGCCTGCCGATGCAGGCGACACGGGTTCGTGCCCCGGTCCGGGAGGATCCCACGTGCCGCGGAGCGGCTGGGCCCGTGAGCCATGGCCTCTGGGCCTGCGCGTCCGGAGCCTGTGCTCCGCAGCGGGAGGGGCCGCGACAGTGAGAGGCCCGCGTACCGCAAAAAAAAAAAAAAAAACACGCATGGTTTAATCACCTCCCATTTACATGTAATCATCCCAATGTTGAGAAGTAAAGAGACTCACACAAGAGCTCTTATAAATGACTCCCAGGCCAAACAAATTTCAATTGTAGAAGTTTCTTCAGTAACCATACTGTGCTCTCTACACTCAAAGCCTTCATAATTATCATTGTTTCGAGATACATAATACTGAGTGGATAAAGTTACACTAGACTTGCCTTAAATTCAGTAACATGGTATTAAATAAAAGGATAACTGAATAAGGGTATTTACACAGCTAAACATATATAGATCACTGTTTTGTTTTTTTTAAAAAAGGCAGAAAACCAAATGGGGAAAAAATTATGTTATTTTGTGAAGCTGTTAAAACAACATTATTTTGGTTGTCTATTTCATACTGAAAGTTTCTTTACTACTCATTATACTTCGAAAATTAAAGACAATTCAAAACCCAAATGTATACCACTTAAAAATAAAATGGAAAATGAAATGTACAATGTTGTTACATACACTAATAGACCTCACAAAATAGATCTCACCCACCTCAACCAATAAGACACAAGGACCAAAATGGAATTCTCTCTAAAACTCATTGAACCAGCAAATATTTATTGCTTGCCTAATACTCTGCTAAAAGTGATTCATTACGAAGGTTTAAGACTAAAAGCTGAAGAATATTTTTCACTTAAATAAGAAACCTATATTAGCAGGATGGTATATACCCAGGTCATGAAAGAGTTTATGAGTAAAAGTACAGGAAATATTTTACTAACCTGTAATTTGAATTTATTGAACAGGACATAAATGTGAAGAAGCTTTTCCTTAGAAATTGGACAGTTCCTATTTTTTACACCATAACTTCACCAAATTACCCACTTATGCAAGGTGGCATATGATTTTGCAATGTCTGGCACCTGATGGCTTCAAATAATACAAAATTCTCAATTTTTAAAATTTGGGGGAAAAGATCATTTTTACACATATGGTGAAGTATATCCAGTTAATTTTGAATTACCAAATTGAAGGAATAAATTCTATCCTCATCCTTAGAATGAGGTTTTCACAGATAATCCTATCTTTTTTAAAATGTCAAGTTTTGAAAAATCATAGTAACCAGAACCTAAAATACCATTATTAAAATATTTTTTAAAATCTAAATTAAACTTTATACAACTTAAAACTTTATTATTAGTATGAGTTGATTCTACTAATCCACGAACAGATTATTGAAATTCCCCAGCCAGGGAAATAATCCAAAGGGATTATGATTTATTTGCTGTATTTGAAAGGATATATTTATTGTGATTTATTCTGTTTAATTTCCAAATTATATTTTTCAACTCTTAATTTTTAAAGGAAGCAAATACTACGGGAGTTAAATATTTCTTTCAAGTGCTAATAATAAAAGAGAGCTAAAATGCCATTCTTATCAAACTGGGGAAAAAAATCTTTCAGGTGTGATGTATAAGTGGACTTTCATATGCTTGGTTTCTGTTGTGTGAACATTCAAGAGGACACTTAAGGGGTGTTATTACTTATAAGCATTAATTTCTCCAGGGCTATGCCAGATACTTGAAACGGTGTTATACATACTAATTGAATCAATATGTCTATCTAATAATCTGTTGAAGTTGCTTCTGAGCTAATACAACTCTCTCTCATTTAAACTTTCAAAAAAGAAACACCAAACATGATTAAATCCATGTTAACAGCCCAGCAGCTGTTTAAATAATGTGTTAAAAAAACAAACTGCTTTCAAAACTCTGATGTAAAGCACAATTATTTACTAATGAACTTACAACCGTCTAAACAATGAAAGTAAAATCCTCACAACAAAAATTATATTAAGGTATGTGCAATCATTTTTCAACAAATTTCCTCAACAAAATTTCACACAATATAAAAACTTTGTTCCTTTTAACCGTGAGTAAATAAATGCATAAGTCTTGCAAAGCAGCTGCCTCATAACATCCTTAAAGTATTCGTTTTAGAAAAGGTTGGACAAGTCTAGACACCGGTGTCAGTGAACTGCAGCTGAGCCATTTGTAGGTAGCATTCTGTCTGCACATCACATCACCTCATTTTCTCGTCCTCCCCCCACTCTCTCCTTTCCCCAATATAGTTAGACTATGTATTTCTCAAACCTAGTAGGGTAATAGATCAAGACAGTGCTGGTTTCTGAAATATGACTACTATTCTAAAAAGTGTGGAAGAAAGTTACTCTGCACCTGATTGCAGGAAATCAGGGTCTTTACCTCCCTTTCTGCCACTTAACTAGTTCTGGGACCTTTTGGGAAATTTCTTTTATTTTGAATCAGCCACCTGCATCACCTGAAATATGGGAAAAATAACACTTGATACTCCTGAAAACAGCAGGCTAGATAAAATAGTCTCTTTACGCTAAGGGTTTAGAATCCTTTTAATAATAATAATAATAGAAAAATAACAACTTATTATAATTCTTCATGATTTAAAAACTTCATATTGTCTCATTTGATACTCAGAACCACAGTGGATTGTACGTAGGGCAAACACAGATAAACAAATGGAGGCATGGTTGTTAGATAACCTTCCCAAGGATGCAAAGGTAGTAAATGTGAGCCTGATAGCAACTCAAGATCTTCTGTCTCTTAGCTTCGCATCTTCCTATGACATGATACTGCCTCTCCAATTAAACAACTAGTATTAGTATTATATTTAGGACAAATACCAGTCCTAGGCAAATAGATCTTTCAGATGCTGTAAAACTGTGTCCATCAGTTAAAGAGGATACCAGGAATTCAAGACCACATCAGTCAGATAAAATAAAAAGAAGTTTCCACAAACTGAACTACAGAATTAATACTTTCTATCAAGTCTGGGATGCATATGCCCACTCAAAAGAACTACTTTCTAATTTTTAGATTTGCTTTGGTCTTAAGGCAGGGGTAGGTCCATGTAGCACAACTAATTCCTGAAGAATCTGCCAATATTCAATCATTTTCCTGATCCTTGCTTTTTCTATATTCCTTGTCATGCTATGACTTATCAGTGGTAGGTAAAGACAGCCATTTGAGGAAAAAAATCAATATAATCAACTTTAATCTCTAAACCAACAGTTACGGAGGATGGCATTTTAGGACTTCCTTTGTCACATTTTGACAGTCTTGTGTCAATTGTTTTTACAAAGATAAATCATACCTATGAGTAGCTCATGCAGTATTTCATTTACATTTAAAGAGATCTTCACAACAAAATAAATACCAAAAGAGTATCCTCTCTACCCCCTTGGAAAAAAAAGTAAAACTAAGGAGCCTAGACATCTCACTCCCTAATGGTCTCCCACAATGCATGCGACCATAAACAGCAGCCCATCATCAGACTACCCATCTTTATTGACCAGCACAGTGCACCACCGTAGCCCAAGGGTGAAGTTTCTGTTTTCTGGCAGACAACTAGTTCATGAGCTGTACAACGTGGAGAAACTAAGCCTAGTTTAAATAGAAATGCCACAGGCAAACAACAGTCTATCCCTTTATCCATCCTTTAAATGAATGATTGCATTTGCCAAGTCCTAGAGATTCAATATGTGCCATGTCTTGCATATCCAACTCCTTTTTGTGCATTTTCGTGGGCAACACAGAACTTCTTTAAGATTCCCCATGCCTTCTCACCTGGAACAATTTCAACAACTTTCTAGCTGGGTCTCTTTTCAGTTTTTTGCCACACTCTACTCCCCCAATTCATCGTATGTTCAGTTTTTAGATTAATTTTCCTAAAGCAGAGCTCATATTGCTCTTCTAAATGTCTTCCATGACTGCTCACTGCCTACAAATTAAATACAAAGGTACTGGTATGGACTTTAAGGACCACCACAGCACAGTTCCATCATTGCTCTTGGCCGTATGTCCTATTAGTTCCTTAGTTATTCATACTTTTTCCAGTCATTTTCTAGTCATTCTTCCTGGAACTTATCCTACACATCTCTACTTATTTTTCCACCCCCCGGCCCCTATTATTATTTTCTGGAATCTTTCCCCTACTTCTGTCAATATCAGCATACCTTCGAAGCTGACTTATCTTCCACCCTTTTTCATGAAGTGTTTCCTGAGCACAAAGACACATTACAGTGCTTTCATTGGTATATTTGCCTTAACTCTATGCTCCCTGTGGTGTGAGATTTTTGAAAAGAAATGCTGTCTTTATTCACAATTGTAAAACCATCTTCCCCTTACACGTACCAGGCATTCAATAAATGTTTGTTGAACTGCTGTTGCTGATTTACCTATAATACTTCTTTTTTAAGTTACATAGTCTATGCATAAATTAACCACAAGTGACAAATAATTATCACAGAATTAGGTTTTAAACACAAAACATCATCAACATAACATTAACTAAAGGACCACTGTATAAAAGGAAAGACTTTCAGTGCATTACATGCATCACCTGATATTAATCATGACAGCTGCTCTGTGAAGTATACAATATTACCCTCATTTTACAGATGAGAAAACTAAAGCTCAGAATGGGTGAGGTAACATGTCCAAGTCACACATCTATTCAGAGCCAGATCTGAAATTAGAACCAAGAACTGATGACCAAATTCTTGCTATGTCCCCTATGTCACCAAAAGCAAAACAGTTACTAGTTACCAGTAAAGAAAAAAGGATGTCAGTATGTTAAAGAAGAGTAACTTTGAATCGATGTGTGCCATCTGACATTTTCTTTACTGCATGTTGAATACAGGTGTAGTAGTTTGCCAGCTTTGAGTAAAGAGAAATTTGTCTGAAAGCCTGTTTTGGAGGAAGACCAGCTTCCACTGCCAGATTTTCTGAGCATGGATTTTATTTCATATAAGAGCAATCTAGTTTGAACTGGTGTTTGGCAACCATCTGCTTAACATAACTGTGGGAGGTTTGTGAAGCAAATAACATCGTGAAATTCTCTCTTTAATAAGGGGAGTACAAAATTGTTAACCAAACTTCTGTAAGAAGTAAAATCGTTACTATAAAATCCAGCTGAGTGGGCATATTCCCGAAGGGACCCAAACATTAGATTGCCAGAGGTCACTGAGGACGTTTAAACCAGGTCAGAAGGCAGTGCTGCCGGCTCGCTAAAGAGAAAGAGATAAGAAATGGAGCAGGGTTTCTATTACGGAGCAAGGGCAACAGAGGGAAGAACCAAAGCCAGGCGATGCACTTCAACAGCTTTACTGAGCCTCTGAACTGAAGTGACAGAGGAACCCAACAGCTTTCCATACCCTGGGTTCAAATATCCCTGGTTGCCAAAATCTGGAACAAACATCAAGGCTACAGAAGTTCTTTCCCCGATGTTCTTCCGTAAACCCTTCACTATTTGTGTGAAATAAAGAGAGTCAACATTTGGCCCCAAGATGCAGGATTGTTTGGTTAAAAATGTATAATCAAGAAAATGTATCAAGTAGTAGCAAAAAAGAGAAAATTTGTAGTAGTGATTAAGAAAAATGAATCTGAACCACCCAGCAAATTTTATTTTCTGCAATGTAGCAGCAGCAATTTTTTTTTGCAATGTTCATACCTGTTTCCTACTCCTAATGAATAGTCAGTCATATAGAGTGCATTTGTTAAAAGGTAAAAAAAATAATTACAAAGCAACATAGGAGGTACTAGGTGAATAATGGAAATGCTGGATTAGAATACCTGTGTTTAAGTACTTTACATATGTGGACATTAAGAAGTAATTTAACACGCCCCTGTTTCCTACCATGTAAACTGGGAATAATATCCTCTGTATAAAAGTCATAAAATTGGGGAAGCCTAGTCAGTTAGTGCAAGCAGTTAGAGCCTATGGCTAAGAGACTCAGTACCCTCGGGTTTAAGGCCAGGCCCTTTCCTTTATTAGCCACATGACCTTAAGAAACCTCTCTCAGTCTCATTTTTCTCATCTATAAAATCAAGAAAATGATATTACCTGTCTCCTAGGGCTGTTCTGAGTATTAAGTACAATATAACACCCTTACAGCTATTTTACTTCTTATTAACAGAGCTACCATATGAAAGCATATCATAAAATGTAGGACATCAAACAAATGTAACTGGGGGGGGTGGGTGTATGTTTACTCCAGGGAAGCACGGGGATGACAGAGAAGGCTTCACGAAGTGGCATTTAAGATAGTACTTACAGGTTGGATATGCTTTATATAATAAAGAGAAGACAGATGGCACTCAAGAAGGGGGGCGAGCATGAAGAGAAAAGAAAGATGCATGAATACATGTTGGTTTTGAGTGACACCGTTTTTTTCTGGAATGCATATATTCAATGGGTAACATAAATAGAAAATATTTTAAAATCAAAGTTTAAAATAGAGTAAGGCACAAGGGAATTAATGCTTGTAGGTAGTAATTTCAAAGATGAGTGCTGTCAACTTATTAACAGACTGTTTCAACAACCACAGTACAGAATAGGGATCTCCTTAGAATTTACTCGTTCATCCATTCAAAATCACTTACTGAGCACCTGCTCTGTGCCAGGTACCACAACGCAGCAGTGAATAGGACAGATATGGTCCCTGCTTTCATGGCACTTGTGAAATTTATGCATATATGTATATATGTATGTATATGTATTTTTCTGCGTTTATATATGGGCAACTGTGCACAGTAAAATATTATGATGTGAAATACAATGACTTGAAAGCCCTTCCCCCAGCATGTGCTACTACTATAACATCTCAGTGCAAAATGCAGAGCATAAGTAATCAAGAAATACTCTCATAAGATCACTCTTTCAAAAAGACAGCTTTTTCTGAATTGTAAGTAGTTACTTTAAGCAGTCATTGATCTGTGAAACAAAGTTTTGATTATTCAATGCGTTGTCTTTCTCCATTTCTAGAACATCCTTTAGCCAGCTTTCTAAAGCTCATAGCTAAAGTATATGAAACATAATTAAAATGATGACATAGTTCTATGTATCATAGGAAGCAAATTAAACAGATATGTCTGATATCATTAAGGGGCATACAAATAGCTTGTAAAAGTAAGCTAATACACTTATTAGATGCAAAGGAGCCCCTTACTCATTTAAAAAATACTTTCTTTAAAATACTTGATATTTTCTAATCATATCATAAGTAGACTAAAACTTATACAAACTGAGTTTTATTTCTCCTTAAGTTATGATTTTGTGCTGATCTCACATCTCTGTCACCTGTAATTGGACGGGTTACCTTCTAAGAGACTTAGTTTCCTCATCTGTGAAACCTAGATAATGCTACTTATTTGTGCAGCTAAAATAATTAAAAGCCTACCTGCCTGAGGCCATGATTCTTGAGGTCCCTTCAGTCTGTGGTATACGTGATTCCAGGATACAAGCGAACTATACTTGAAATTTTATGTAAAAAACGATTTGTGTAATCAGTAATAATAATCAGCTACTTAGTATCTAAATATAATTTTCTTTATACAAAAAATCATTGCCAAAACTGATGTCAAGGAACTTACCCCCCAATGTTTTCTTTTAGGAATTTTACAGTTTGAGGTTTTAAATTTAAGTCTGTAATCCATTTTGAATGCATTTCTGTACAGGGAGTGAGACAGTGGTCCAGCTTCATTCTTTTGCATGTGGCTGTCCAGTTTTCCCAGCACCATTTATTGAAGAGACTATCTTTGACCTACCTGTCTGTTCTTGGCTCCTCTGTTGTAAATTAACTGACCATATATGAATGGGCTTTTTTTTGGATTATTTTACTTTCATCTGTGTCTATTTTTATGTTAATATCATACTGTTTGGATCACTATAGCTTTGTAATATAGTTTGAAATCAGGAATTGTAATGTCTCCAACTTTGCTGTTCTTTCTCAAAGACTGCTTTAGCTATTCAGGGTCTTTTGTGGCTCAATACAAATTTTAGGATTTGTTTCTCTTTCTGTGAAAAGTGACATTGGAATTTTGATAGGGATTGAATTGAATCTGTAGAATCCTTTGGGTTGTATGAATATTTTAACAATATTATTCTTCCAATCCATGAACACAAAATATCTTTCCATTTATTTGTGTCTTCTTCAATTCCTTTCATCAGTGTTTTATAGTTTTCAGTGTACAAATCTTTCACCTCCTTGGTTAAATTTATTCCTAAGTATTTCCTTTTTTTGATGTTGTTATAAATGGTATTGTTTTCTTAACTTCTCTAATAGTTCATTGTTAGTGTATACAAATCCAACTGATTCCTATATACTGATTTTGTACCCTGCAACTTTACTAAATTTGTTTGTTAGTTCTAACAGTTTTTAGGTGAGTCTTTAGGGTGTTCTATATATAATACCATGTCATCTGCAAATAGAGACAATTTTACTTCTTTCTTTCTGATTTGGATGCCTTTTACTTCTTTCTCTTGCATAATAGCCAAGATATGGAAACAACTTAAGGTTTCAATGAATGAATGGATAAAGAAGACATGGAATATAAATACAACGGAATATTATTCAGCTATAATAAAGAAGAAAATCCTATGTTTGTGACAACATGGATGAACCTTGAGGGCTTTATGCTAAATGAAATAAGCCAGAAAGAGAACAACAAATACTGCATGGTATCACTTATATGTGGAATCTAAAATAAGTCAAACTCATAGAAATAGAGAGTAGAAATGTGTGTTGCCAGGGGCTGGAAGGAGGGGAAAACAGGGAAGGGTTAGTAAAAGGGTACAAACTTTCAGCTATAAGATAAATAAGGTCTGAGGATCTAATGTGTAACATAGTAACTATAGTTGATAACACTGTTTTGTTTAATTAAATTTTTCAAAGAGTGTAGAACTTAAATGTTCTCACACTCACAGAATGATAAATATGTGAGGCATGGACTGTTTATTAACTACATGGAAGGAATCCTTTCACAATGTATACACATATCAATTCATCACAATGTATACTTTAAATATCTTACAGTTTTGTCAATTATATTTCAATAAAGCTGAAAGAAATTCAGGAAGCTTTTAAAAATAAATTTCTTTATACAAAATATGTTCCTAGGTTTGGGGTTCATACAAAAATCTTACTTTTAGATCATATATTTAAAACCTCTGGGTTTAAAACAGCATCCCTAAATCTACCCATTAATGAATTTCTGAAGGTCACAGGTAAGAGTATGTTGAAATGTGAATATACGTATTTATACATATACATAGTATATATACTGAAAACCTTGTTGGTATGTGTGCAGGATGTTCTTTATTAAGCAATAAATGTTAGCTGCTTAAGTAGAAGATAGTGCAATGTGATGAGTGTGCCATCCCCATGTGTTTCCTTGAGGTGAATACTTGGCTGGCATCCAGAAGGGAAAAAAAAACAAAACAAACACAACATATTCAAAACTTAAAAAAAAAGAGTGCTACAACCTTCACAGAAAGCACGAGGTCCTTGATTCAAATAATGCTATAAAGACTCTTGAAATTTTCCTCTTTTCTACCGCGTCCCTGTCAGGACGTGAACCCTGCCATTACGTATGGCTTGCGGCTATTTGCAAGTTTCCTCCCCAACTGGGACTAAGAGGCAAATTGCAGGTTTCCAGGGAGGGGGAAATGTGTGACAGTAGGGATCGCCTCAGCACTTCACGGGGACTGTACAAGCGCAGTGATACCAGCTACCTTGCTCCCTGTGACAACCGGCCACCAGGTTTCATAGGTTAAATTTCTGAAAGTAATACAAGTTGTTAGTTTTAGAAGCCTAGAGTTTTTCTTTGCTTGAACCATTACAAGGCATTTTACTTCTTTTCCACCTTCAAAATGGGTGAAATTATTTCAGGGGCACAAGATTACCCAAACCTATGATTTCTGTCACATGCATCTCACAGCTTACTGTCCTCTTCCACATTCCTAGCAGGCTGCCTCTGTGCAAGGCAGCACATGCTTACCAAAAGCACCTCATTCTGTGGAAGCTGTCAGCAATTACTGCGATGAACTTTAAATCTTTTTCCTCTAACTACTGGAGTATTCCAGAAATAATGACACAACTTCTCCCTGTTTTAAAATGTCAAGCTGACCACTCAGAAATTCAAGCTACGTTTCTCCAGGAAGGCCCAAATGATAAGACATTTTATGAGCCTTCCGTTTCATCTTCTGTTCCATTACTACACTGCCTTAACACCTTCATGGTGTAGCAACACCTTCTGAGACAAGCTGAAACTCAAACAAACCACAAAAGCTGACACCTGAACAAAGTTAACAATATGTGCCTGGCAAGTATAAGTTATATATATTTTTCCTTTCCTTGATCTGATACTATCATTTGAATTAATTTTATTTTCTTCCTTTAGTGCTATCTCTAATAGTTTGAATCTGTTGCATGATTAATTTAATTGTGCAATAATATTTAAAAATATATATACCCTGTATACTCTGTTATTTTCATGTATTTCAGGATCAAATGTATTTTTAAATGTCTGGTTCAACATTCACACTCAGAGAGAAAAAAAAATCTCTCCAAAATTTGAACTACCTTCCTTAAACTCATGAAGCTTTTAACTCCCAGCTGACACCAGAATTAGAGATTTTCAAGGTTAATGGGAATGCAATAAAATCTTGATGTAGTTTTTCAGATAATATAGAAAGCATATGACTTATAATTTTAACTATGCTCAATTTTGGCAAAGAGAGGTACATTATTAAGTAAGAGATATATAAAGATCAAGTAAGGTTTAAATGGCGTATCTTTAACCATACAAAGGAAACACAAATTAAGGTATAGGATCCTGATGAATAGCTTTTACAGACAATATACTTCTCTCTTCAGATATTAAAAATCTTGTTATTGCTGACATCTAATATAAAGTGTGTGTTTGGGAAGGCACTGGCTTGTATTCCAAGATCAAGGAATTCACGGGCTTTCCTGATGCTGCCTTCACATCATCCCTTTCCCATAAAAATAAATAAGCAAACCCCTTCATTCATTCAGTGCATATTTATAGAGTACAATCTATACACTAGACACTGCTAAGTATTGGAGATACAAGGGCAAACAAGACAAGCATGGCTTATAATATGATTGAGACAGAGATGATCGCAACAATGTAAGTTGTCCTCTGAGAGAAACAGAGTGCTAGGGGAATACAGGTCTCGGTGACAAGATACAGAATTTGAGAGGAGGAAAAGGAAGACAGGAGAGCCAATGATGGTGTCCGGGTCGCTCAAAACATTACTACTGAAAAAGAAAAATACAAGGATCTCTAAGGTTAAATCTAGTTCCAGTGGGGCCATACGAATTCATTCATTATGTGGGCCAGTTTGTAATGGCTACTAGCAATGGAAGGAGTTGGTGAAAAGACAGGGAGAAGTACTAACATTTAGAGAAGGCCCATTTTGTTGCATGTCCTTCAACATTAGCCATTTAATTCCCAAACTTTGTGGTAGTTATTAGCTTCATTTTATAGAAAAGGACGCTGACGATCAGGACCACATCATAAGGCTGAAAAATACTGTGTCTCTGAAACCAGCCAAATACCCTCATGATGTATTTCACTGGGTACAAAGGGAACCAAATGGGGGGAGGTACCCAACGTCCACAGATACAGGAACCAAATGGGGGAAAAAACCAACTTCCACAAATATGGGAATTCAAGGTTCATTCTCTATTGATACTGCCATCTTAAGACGCATTTTACTGAGTACTATACAGACACATGTTTGTTAGTAACTGACCTTAGAAGAGTACAGAATAAAGATATATACAACACTAAACAAAACACAAACTCATTTACTGAGTAACATGCATATGAATGAAATGCAACAAACATAAAAGTGCAAAGAATTTGCAGAGAAAAGAAACTGAATGCAATGAATGGGTCTAAGAATTGGAATTTTATGCCTGATTTTAAGGTGGCAAGAGTGTGAGTGTTCATTTACTCTGCAGCTATGTCTGGGTATAACTTTTCCACCAGGTACTCTGCTAAGCACTAAAGACAGAGTGACAAAATCAGAGATAGTCTTTGCCTTCATATTCTGCTCATATCAGGTGGAGGCAAAGGAAGACAGCAATCTTTCAAGAGTTTGTTTGGAGGAAGGGAGTTAGTATAAAGGCAAAGAATTTGGAACAAGAAAGGCTCAGAGCAATTCACTAAAATTCCTGGAACTGAGGACTTGCAGCCCTACCATATACCCCTTTATCAGAAATAACTTCACTTCATTACTGTTTTAATGATGTGAATTTTTGTTTTCAGTATGTAAACAACTAACAAAGCAGAATATTTACCATTGAAAATATATATTTAAGTATCAGTTGGCAGGTCTCAATAATTCCTAGAGTTCCTTTACCACATATACAAACAAATTATCAAATTGCCTTTTCCCATTTCCCACCATGAAGGTAGCCCCACAATTTGAGCAAACCCTAAAAAACTAAAGCACACACAAACACACACACGATGTGAATGAAAACCTAAAATAAAACGTCTTCAACCCGTTATACTAACCATCATTAGATACAAGATCGCTCTGACATGTAATAGAACATTTGGTCAAAAAGTAATAGCTGGGCTAAAATATCTACACGCTGATAAGAGTTGCAAGCTTTCACTATGCTGCCATATTATCAGTCTTAATGAAATTCACTTGTCAGTTCCATTCTGAAACAGTGAATTCTGGCCTTGCATGACAAGGGTAAAATTAAAATCTCTTTTCTTTTCCTAATCAAATCAGCTAAAAATGAAAAATAAGAAAGAAGAAACTCCTCTCACTAATTGGTCAAAAAAAGATTAGTTTTGAGATTACTTTCCTTTGCTTTATTTCTGCTTCCACTGTTGAACTTTTCAAATAGTACCATCAGCTGCTTTTTTTAAAAAACTCACTCTGTTGCCAACAAGTATATTGAGTAAAACTAGCCAAAATATGTGGTACTATAAGGAATAATGGGGTAGATAGTCTAGAATTTACTTCTACACCAGCTGCAGGCTTTATTATCATTATCTTTTACTGGGTATTGAACCCATCCTATCGTGGAATATGTCACAAAGCAGCTCAATCTAAAACAGAGAAAGCAAAGAAACCTGTCTACTTATCTTGACTTTAATTACAAACTTCTATAAAACCTTAGTGAATTTCAGCACTGTTAAAAGTAAGCCTGATAAGAGAAGGGGTCATATTTATTTATCTTTTTATCCCTATTTATAGAGCACCTTTTCAAGCCTAGTGTATTAGACACATTAGACTTCATTTTCTCTTGTTATTATTTTGTGCTTTTGTTTAAGTGTTAAGCATGGCAACCCAATAAAAATTAAGTATGGCCTAGAAGATGATATGAAAATTCAACTCAAATGACACATGAACCTGATAAAGTCTAATGCAATTAGTCTAATGTAATTAGACTAAAAACGAATGTAGTTATTATGGTACTAGGTAATGATATACAATAAACCTACCACAGGACTAGAAGTAGATTCTACTCCTACTTGTTAGTGAGGGACTTCAGTGAGTAAAAATGAAGGTAAACATTTTGTATCTCAGTTTCCCAATGAGTCAATGGAAATAAACTAACTCCATATTTCCCACAGAACTTTACAAAAGTCAAACAGAAAACACTTCCAGGGAAGTATTCTACAGATGTTTTCTCATAATCATAAAAATGTCTTACAGTTGTGGCAAGAGAATTATTCAATGCTTGATGGGCAAATTCATATAGAGCATATTACACCTCTGAAGGATGTACCTCTTGTACCACAAGAAAATCAGCAGAAAACCAACATACACGTTTACCTTTCCAAACTGCAAAGCTGATATTAAATACATAATATTCAAATCAGGAAACTGAGAACCACATTGACATCTAAAGAGCCAGACGTATGTACAAATTTATAAATAACGTAAGTTATTCAGAATGATGTGAAGAACTGTCTCTAAAACAAACAAAATCTAGAGGCTGAGAAAAAGCGAATTTTAATTTCACTTATTAATCCCAAGAGTAGAGAAACACAACTATTTAATCCAGTTTCTATAATATTTCTCCAGTTCCATAATTGTTTTTTAACATCCTCTCAAACTTAAAAAATAACAGTAATTTTCATTATTTTGTTGCAAATGTCCAGAGCACTGATCTAAATATCAGACTAATTAACAGTATAATAAAAGAGCAAAAAGTAAGAAAAAACATGAACAAAATAAGTAGTATTTGTTTCCCAAGCTTTCCCTTCACTAGTAACCTAATATAAAACTAAATACAAAGAAATAAAATTATTCTGACATGTTTATAAGTATTATATACAAATATTTATATCAAAGATTAAAGTCCAGACAGAACATCAGTTAGAATTTACAAAAACACAACAAAACTCTTAAATCCAATTGACTGGAGATGTTTACTTTTTTTTTTTTAAGACTAACATAGCATTAATTACTGCATAGAAGTTATGGTTTAAATTTCACATGGAATCTAGACTCTGTGCTGTATTTCAATATTTACCAAGTTTTGCTAGAGTAATAATATATCAAAATTTCATAAATGATTCCAATTAGAAAGAAATCCTTTCCTTACATATTCTGTAAAAATTTTACTCATCAAGCTTTTTAGCATATTAATGTGGTAATATAGAAAATTATGATTACAATTTTATTTAAAGGTTCACAAAATGTACTCAGGCCAGAGAGACAGGCATGGATCCTCATCATAAAACAGCATTGTGTTTTCTTAAAACTAACTTTTAGGGATTTCAGATCTGAACTATTTGTATACTTTTCTAGGAAACAATTCTAAAATGGCATACAAATTGTTTCTCAGCCATCTTCCATACTGATGCCTTATTATTAACATGATTGAGATAGTCTCACCTAAAGAGAAATGCTGAAATCCACTGCCTTATTTTGCTCAGTTTAAAAAGTTTTATTTTGTTCTTCTGGTTTAAAATAGCCTTATCAGTATTTTAATGTACGTTTAATTCCCATTCATTAACATTAAATATAAAATAGTAGATCTCACTGGGAAAAGTTTCCTAAAAGTTATGCCACGTATTAGTGAAATAATCCATTGGCACATGCTGTATATGTTTATGTTCATTAGCAAAATGTTCATTTAAATACTTAAAATTAGCATATCAGCAGTAATATTTAAAATTAACCAAGAAATAAGTAAAAAGGCCACTCAGTAGAAAATACATATCTTTTATGCCCTATGTGACTTCAAATGTAGGTAGATGTTCTGATAATGTCATTAGTAGAAGTTTATTATTTTTTTTAACATGACACCCAATTTGCTCTGGATTTCACCTAAATATATATTATTTATCAACTGCCATTTGAGAATCCTAGTACAAATACTGCTTTTCTGAGGTAGTATAAAAACCTTCTTTAAAAATGAAACTAGTATCCTCAAAGGAAATATTTGATTAATTTTTCATTAACATATTGACATAACCATTAGGTAGTTTATATTAAAAACAGTAAACATATTTTAATCATCCTCACTTGGGTAAAAAATACAGATAAGGGCTTCCCTGGTGGCGCAGTGGTTGAGAGTCTGCCTGCCTGCCGATGCAGGGGACATCGGTTCGTGCCCTGGGCCGGGAAGATCCCACATGCCGCGGAGCGGCTGGGCCCGTGAGCCATGGCCGCTGAGCCTGCGCGTCCGGAGCCTGTGCTCCGCAACGGGAGAGGCCACAACAGTGAGAGGCCCGCGTACCGCAAAAAAAAAATACAGATAAAACGTTTTCATGTGACCTCTATCTTGGTATAGTTCAAGCACTGAAATACAACCTGAAGAATATGGAAAGAAAATTTATGATCCTTCTTCACCTGGGATGAAAATTGTCAAATGACTCATGGGCATAAAATAATTAAAAGCAAACCCTAAAAATACACCACCATCCGGGCACGGGACTTTACCAAATTCTGGTAAAAAAACACAGCAAAAAGCATAGGGGATGTGGCATCACAGCCATTCATATACATATATTAACCCACATAGAGACACGAAAACTATGTTTTTTAAATTGCTATTTGTAAAAAATGATACAGATTTTTTTCTCAAACCTTTTCTACAAATGAAAACATTTAAACTAAAACTAGATTTTTATAAACAGGGAGAAAAAAATGAATTAAGCTTCAAAAAACCCTACTACAAAACTTACAAATCTGCCAGGGATGAAGGTGTCATATGTATTACCACACAGTTTTTCAGTTGTATAGAAAAACCCATTTGCATATGTTCTGTATGTTCCAAAACACAGAAACATGAAAGGGTTCCAACTATATAATGTCATTTCTAAAATAATATTAATAGAATTCCTAAATATAAGATATACATAAGACATAAATGAGACACAGAACTATTTGGAGACAGTGTGTATTAAGCATATAATGCTAATATGAAAAATATGACAGCTTGCAATTTAGTTTTACTGACATAGCATCTACCAATCTATCTATTCAGCACTTGTACACTACAGCCTTTTTTTCTTTTTTTTTTTGCAGTATGCGGGCCTCTCACTGCTATGGCCTCTCCTGTGGCGGAGTACAGGCTCCGGACGCGCAGGCTCAGCAGCCATGGCTCACAGGCCCAGCAGCTCCGCGGCACATGGGATCTTCCTGAACCGGGGCACCATCCCGTGTCCCCTGTATCGGTAGGCGGACTCTCAACCACTGCGCCACCAGGGAAGCCCCAGCCTTTTAATTAAATCAAATGAGATAATGTATGTGAAGTGCTTTTTAGCTCTAAAGACAAATGTATTAACTACAGTTATTACAATTTTTTGGAATTAAATATTTAATATATAATTGGGGAGAAATAGAATACTATCATTTCCTTTCCTCAATACTAAGGAATGGTTATTCATTTTCAAATGTTCAGAAAAATTTCTGTATGTTATTTTTAATTAGGAAAAGCCTGAGATATGGCTCACTTCCACATCCAAATTCTACAATTCACTATAAAAAATCAAGTGTATGAATTTACAAAACCAGGAGGCATATAACTAAAATAAAAATCATTTCAAGGAAAATTCTGGTTACCTTAGACTAAAAGATGGTTACATATTGGCAGGAATTTACCAAAAGGACTGTGGAATATCTTTACGTAGGCTACTTAAGAATGGTAGAAATATCCATCTTACATGATGTGAGATTCACCAAATCTGGTAATAGAGAAGGCTTATTTTAATAACTTCCTAGTGATATAATTCTCCATTTCCAGAATTCTAACACCAAATGAACATCAGAATGGAGGACTAATATGTATACTAATTTGTCATTTGTTTGTATTAGCAGTTCTTAAAAGGTACTCTTGAAAACCGAAAGTGTTTCATATGCTAATTTGCAGTACTGCATTGTTAAAGTAAAATAATACTGGTCTTTTCCCATCACAAAAAGTCAATTTCTAGAACTTTCCAAATTTAAAGTAAGAATTTATATTAAATCACTGTTACTAACTACCTCTTAGAATACTGAATGCTGGCAAACAACAAAATGAATGAAAATAGCAAATGAATATGAATGACAAAAATGGAAAACAGTCTAACATCTTTAGTTTGTCAGTTTATTTTAACTAACCCTTGGGGTTCTAGTTGTGACTTTATTCTGTGTATTTATATTTAAAAAATCATGTTCACAGGTAGTTTGAGTGATGAAATTATATCTTTATTTCTGTTTGAAATCTAGATTTTGCTTTTGTTTTAAAATCTATAACACCAGTGGGTTAGGTTAGGAGATCTTATATTCCTTTCCAGCTCTAAAGCTTTATGATCCTATTAGGGATCCCCCTGATAAATCTACATATTCTAATCCTCAAATCTTCAACTGTAAACAGATTACCCATGTGTCCTTTGAAAAGACAATTCATAAATACGTGAACTTATGTTTAGTTATGTGGATTTTACAAGGGTAAAAAACAAACTGAAATTGTTAAGGAAATTTGAAAATATGCATAGCAATATTCTAACTTCTGTTTAAAATGTTTAAAGAAAAATACACAATTTTTTAAAAAGGGGGAATTTTCCCCCTTTATGTTATATTAGTTCTTTGGTCCATATAAAGAATTAAGTTGTTTTCAGAAACAAAATCTGTCTTATACAGATTATGAGACTATTTTGTCTGTTTATGTTGTAACGGAACTCATACTTAGTTCCATATAGTTCACAGAAATTTTCAAATCTGCCACCTCATTAGATCTCACACTACAATCTGAGGTATAAATATTTCCAAAATACATATAAAGAAACTGAATCCCGGGCTTCCCTGGTGGCGCAGTGGTTGAGAGTCTGCCTGCTGATGCAGAGGACACGGGTTCGTGCCCCGGTCCAGGAGGATTCCACAGGCCACGGAGCGGCTGGGCCCGTGAGCCATGGCCGCTGAGCCTGCGTGCCCGGAGCCTGTGCTCCGCAATGGGAGAGGCCACAGCAGTGAGAGGCCCGCGTACCACAAAAAAAAAAAAAAAAAAGACACTGAATCCCACAAAATTCAATTGATTTTAGTAAAATCACAAAGTAAGTTGAAGATCCATGGCTTAAATTTTATTAGTTGTTTGTTTGTTTTTGATCCAAATACTGTGCTTTATTTTCCCTTTGAAAAGTAATGCCAGAAAGGAAATTTTACATTTTGGTGAAATAAAGTGAGTTGCTACCTACTTTTGACCATTAAGTCAATTATCTGCCTCATAAAAGTAAAAATTAATAAAGGAAACCTCAACTAAAATTAAAGTTAGGAAGACCTGCAGAGAGAGCTCTCAAGCCCTATCACTCATCATCAATTACCCCAACAGGAAGAGGTAGAATCCAAGGATCTCTTGCATCTCTAACAGGAAGGTGCCTCTACTTTACTTGCATCTCTAACAGGAAGGTGCCTCTACTACCCCAGCAGGAGGAAGGAAGATTTTCTTCTTGGCCAGTAACAAGCCCAACCAATGGAAAATGCCACAGCTCAGCCAATAAGAAGCCATCACCACCCTGAACTCTTACTTTACCCCACTGAACTTTAATTTAGAACAGCCCCTGCCAAGTCCCTCTTTTCCTTATAAAAGCAAGCTCCCCTCCCTTGTTCTCTGGATTTCCTGTGGTCCACCACAGCTTTCATTTCTCAAGTTGCAATTCCTCTGGCCATTCTCAAAAAAAATTCATTTTGCTAGTGAGATAACTGGCTATCTTAAAGTTGACATTACTTGGTGTCAAAAGTGGGATGGGAAAGCAGTGACCACCCCCCACCCCACCCAAGGGATAATGATCCCCAAACTGAGCAAGGTATGCACATTGAGCCATCTGTGTTCATTGTTTGCATGAGTAAATGCCTACTTTCAGTTTGTTAAGTCTCCTCTTGGATTCCAAGCTCCACTCACTGCATTCTGAGCTCTCCAACTTTATTCAGGATTATGAAAGAGTTGGCCCTTGGTGTCAAGACTTCATCCTTGGTGAATATTGATTATTTTCCTTTCAAAAGCACACTAGTGCATTGGCACAGTTCCTCTTGGAATTGAGCTAGCTAGGAAGTTTCTTTTGTTCTTGGGAAAATTTGAGAAGTGGGATCCCAATCACCTGAATGCTCTAAGGGCAACCCTCCTTCAGGGGCCCTGGCCAAGTTTATGTTTAAGAACTATGGGCCCTCCGATGTGCACATTTTAGCTAAATGGAGCAACCTGACCAAGAGTAATCTAGAACACCATTGGCCATTATGGGGAACTTTTCACCTCACCAAACTTGGGTTTCTTAGGACTAAATTAGAAAGCCATGGTTCTAAAATAAAACAAACTAAAATGGAATCTCTATTTTAATTGCTGCCTGGAGGCTTCCAAACGTATCCAAGACCCCAAAATCAGCTCTTTGTAAAACAGAATTTCTAAGTTAACTAAGACAAACAAACAATTGAAGGAAGACAAAATGGCTCCTGAGTCTTTCTTTTCCCTTCACCCATCTTCTTTGTCCCTGGGTAGGTGACAGCTATCTGTACTCGGGTTCTGCCCCTGGTGCCATATTCCTCTCTTCTCCTCTGCAAAAACTTCCCCCTTTAAAAATCAAACCCCCTGAGAATTCAAGTTCTAAACCCCTAATTACTGTTTCTAAGTTAACTGGAGCAAAGAAACAACTAGAAGGAAAAATTTAAATAGCCATTTCCCTAAATTTTTGATAACAGACAAATATACTCCAAAATTCCTAGGAGAAAACTTGCTTCTTGTTACTGTCTATTTGTTGAAGCTGCTTGATAAGTCACTCACCTCATTCAAAATGGGGAAACTTTGTTTTACGAAAGTCCACTTTAAAGAGCACCATTAAAGAGAAGTTTCCAAATCTCTCCGGAGACAATGAAATGCATTCTTTGATTTATATGCAGAAGTCTCTCAAGAAGACAAATTGGCTCCAAAAGTATCCTCTAAGGGGATACTTACAGTATGCAAAAAATAAAATCTTTAATTAAAAAAAAACAAACTTTGGACAACTGAGCAAGTAAACTTAACTTAGTCCATCGGCCAGGAACACAATTTGGATCTGACTATTCTACTGAGTTTTATACCTGAGACAAGGCTAAAATTTAAAACAAAACTATAAGGTCTCTGGTCTGCATCTGTCTGTATTTTCATGTGTGTCTATATATATGTGTATATATGTGTTGTAGATGTGTGGTATTTTTTTCCCCTTTTCTGAATGGTACTTCTGAATGGTGCTGCTAGAATTAATTTGTAAAAGGACTCTATTTAACTACCTTAAAAATGAACACATGCCTAATATGAACTAAAATATAACAGAGACTGGCCCAGATGCTTTTTGTGTTTACATGATCTGGGATAAATTTTAGTAAGTGAAAGCTAGCTTAAGGCTGTTCGTTTAATTAACATGCATGTTTTCATTTAGAGTTATCCATGCTGAAAATGAAGACATTTAACTTTCATTCTACCTGAATTTATTGGTCAGATGAGTTCATGTTACATCCATTACAAAATCTGTCAGCAAGAAAAATCACTTGGTGTGATAAAACTTTCATAAGTAATCTAAACATAATTGTTGAAAACAAGAACATTAAGGGGATGCAAATGAGATAGTAGCTTCCCCAAATCTTTCTGGTAACCTAAAACCTTACAGTTTTGCTAACTTAAAATAACTGATGGTTAGTCATTAAATATCTAGATCATTTCCAAATAAGATAAAATACTGAAACATTACTAAAAATAGGTTCATCCACGTTTGGCTCCCTTTTCAAATAAACTATAGATATTTGGTTCTATTGGTAAACATGTTTTGTGTCACATTAGAAAATTTACTATGAGGAAAATATATATTTAGAAATTATGAAATGTATTCATAAAATTTGCCAGTAACAAACCATTCACAATTGTTTAAAGCTAGAAATAATAAGGGAAACAATTCTGTATGCAAAGAAAGCAGGATGTGTGTTTTTGGAAAGAAAAGATATAAAGAATGGAAATGCATCTTTTGTTGAGGGAAAAGAAAGTAATTTTGTCCTAAAGTGAGGCTGGTTGTTTCAGAATAGGAAAGAGAAAAACAAGCAAACAACAACAAAGACAGGACAAAGGCTAAATGAAAACAGTAAGTTGTAGAATGTTTGTGAAAAAGTAATCTTTAAAAAAGTAACTATTTGTGTGGTCAAGCTGGGTAAAACTGAATTATTACAAGAGGTTTAAAATTAAGAGGTTTAAAATACACTACTGATTTTATTAAAAGTAAAATGCAATTTTCTTTCATTTGCTAAAAGGACAAGGTTTACTGAACTTTTGGTCTGTGCCTGATAAGAGATTGTGAAAGGTTTTTCCTTCCTTACCTTTAAATATTTGCTTAGAAAACAAGATTTGTATTTTATCAAAATTATTTCCCATGCTTCACGATGTCTTAATCAGGTCTCTAATTATTTAAGAAATTTGAGTCTTCTCAATATTAAAAGAACTAAGTTTTGCTTACAACTATGTAATCTGTGCATGTGTCTTTGAAACCTTTTACTGTTACTTTGGTCATATAGATAATTAACTATCATTTCATAAGAATCTGAAATACTATTTGGTCATAGGTCCAAAATCTTTTGATATTTTTTGACAAAATTCCCAAAAATCAGATTCTAAATGAAGTCTTTTTGACCTTGAACTAACTTTGAGCTCTTCCAGAGGGCGCCTGAAAAAATCTCAAAGGATTTGTCTCACCTGGTAAATTTCTAAACTAATCAGGCTTACTTGATATGCTAAATCACATGGGAAGCTTGTCAAATAAGAAGGAATACTAAACTTTTAACTTTGTATCTGTTAATTAACACATGTTAATATGTGTCCCAAAACTGCATGAAACTCCTGAAATTTTGCAATGTCCTGATATGTGTTATCAAGTCGTAATTTTAACATGTATGTCACAGAAATAAGCAGATCCTCTTGTCAATTCCATTATAATGAACTCTCATCAGATCTTTAATAATGGGCATTTAAAATCTTTTTTTTTTCATTTACAAACAGTTATGCTTTACTCTGATACTTTTGCAAATGTGTTTCCTCTTCAGAGAAATTCACGAAAATACTTTGATAGGTACTCTAGAATACAGGGTTTTGTTACATTTAAGATCTTAATAACAAACTGGGTAAGAATTTCTTAAACTCTAACAGAAAACCAATTGCTTTAATGTTTTGTTTTCCAGATTTAAAGGGCTCCTTTTTCTCCTCTCCCTTAAGCTATCTATAACTTAGCGCAATTTGGTAAAATGTATCTTCATGACAAACGTTGAAGCATTAATCCTTTTCTCCCTCCATGATCCCTCAAAGGTTCTGAAACTCTTATTAAATGTTCTTGTTTTTCAGGACAGTATGTATTTGCATAGGTCCGATGGGAATCTGTTCCCTTGGTAACAGGATGCCTAATGCACCTGGTTCCTGCTTCCTGTGACACACGGCTGAAAAAAGGGGTATAGAATTCAATATTGTAAAGACCTAATTGCTTCTATTAAAAATAACCACACTTCAGTGGAACAATCCTGCTCACAGTGTATTCCCGGAAGATGAAGACCCCAAACACCACACTCTGCAACCTGGAGATTTGTTTACTGGAAAAGACACCTCCAAAAGGACTCTCTCCAGCTTTGCTGGAAAAGCCCCTATCAGGTACTGCTAACTAAGCCTTGTGCCACCAAACTCCAGAGAATGGATTCTTGGATTCACGTATCACACCTAAAGTAAACACAAGACCCCAACTGGACCTGTACGTCAATTGATGACCTGAAAGTAAAGACTTCCAGGAACTGAAGCAGATGACACCTGACAGAGACAGCTTTCCCAAGATGTCTGGCCCAGGCCTGTAAATCTTTTCACCTCTGCTCGCTCTTGCTCCTTCTCCCTCTCTCTTGGCAAGACAATGCCCTTATTTGCATCTCTCAACCTATTGAGAAAGGGGGAACCTCTCCAATGGTTGGATCCATCATCAGAAACCTAGATCTGTCCAAGATAGTAATGATCCTATGAGTAATTCCCTGGAATTTTAAATGCCACTGTATGCTTGAATTGTGCCCCAGGCCCATTTTAGAAAGTGAGGGTACTAAGCCCACTAACCTCATTCCTCCCTTGCTTCAATCTAACCCAACCTTGGGATGGGAAAATAAGAGCTCTCAAATATCTACATAAAAACTCTGTGGGACGGCCAATATAAATTGGGCCATTTGTAAGCTTGCTGACATACCCATATGTTTAGACAGCCTTTTGATATGTAATAATATAATGTCTGAGCCTTGGCTAAATGATGCTAATGTCTCTATACCAGTGAATGGGTCCAGAGACACTGTCAGTTTTGCAAACCTCCTGGCTACATCTTTAAATGTGGCGGTTTTGGTAATGGCCTTTATGCTTAGGCAACTCACTGCCTTGACAGCAGGAGGAAAAAAGGACAGTGTGCCTTGCTGTATTTACTGTCCTATTCTCTCTCCATAACAAAATAGAAACTTCCCACTGGTCCATCTCATTAAACCTCTATAATCAAATCACCCTAAAGGAGAACTTCCAAGAAGTATATGTGGTTCTGTGTCTGCCACCATAGCTAGAGCTTTCTTTGCATAGATGGGAGTATGTGCCAATGGAATAAATGATCAGAAATCTCTCCCTAACGTTAGGAAAGCTGGTCAGTTCCACAGCCAAAGCAGTTTTAGCTCAGCAAAGACTGTTGGACTCAATGGCTAAAATACTTTTGGATAATCATATAGTGCTTGATTATCTACTTGCCAAGCAAGGAAGTGTCTGTGTGATAGCCAGCACCTCCTGTTGCACATGGATAAATGCCTCTGGAGAGGTAAAAACACAATAAAATTAGGAAACAAGCACATTGGCTACAATAAAGTTCACCTAACAATTCATGGTCTTTTGATCTATTTAGCTTGTTACCTTCAGATCTGGGCTCCTGGTTTAGAACCATCATGCAAACTACGTTTGCTATATTGTTTTTAATTCTGCTCTGCATACTTGTTAAGTTCTGTACCCGCTGTTTGATGAACCTTTGTAAAAATGACATACCTAATAAGGTGATGCTAGTTTAGCACTTTGAGATGATTCAACACTTATGACCTTGACGAAATACAGACTGGATAAGAAATGCCTTAGAGTTCTCCCAACTTGTTACTCAAATGTGGCCTCAAGCGGTTTCCAGTCCATGTACATTACCTCCGATGTGGGACAGGACAAGCAGGAAAGGCTCTTTCTGGGACAAAGGGACAAACCACTAGATGTAGAGAACCTGACACTTGATCAGCAATGCTTTCAATAAAAGTTCTTGATCAAAAGGGGAAAATGTGAAAATAATAAAGGCAATCTCAACTAAAATTAGAGGAATACCTGTAGAGGGAGCTCTCATGCCCTCCTACTTGTCATCAGTTACTCCAAACAGGAAGAGTTGTACCTTGTATCTCCAACAGGAAGGTGCCTCTACTTTACTACCCCAGCAGGAGGAAGGAAAATTTTCTTCTTGTCCAGAAACAAGCCCAGCCAATGGAAAATGCCATATCTCAGCCAATGAGAGGCCATCACCATGCTGAACTCTTGCTTTCCTCCAAAGAACTTTTATTTAGAACATGTCTCCAACTCCCCCCGCCCACATTTCCTTATAAAGGCTAGCTCCCCTCCTTTGTTCTCTGCATTTGCCTATGGCCCGCCATAGCTTGCATTTCCTGAACTGCAATTCCTATGGCTATTTCTGAATAAACTCATTTTTCTGGTGAGATAACTGGCTATCTTATGTTTTCAAAGTTGACATAAGCATGGGCCAAAGAGAAAACCCACCAAACAGAATGGGACTCTATTGTAATTTCCTGCTATACCAAGGTCATCCTTCTCTCCCATGTCAACCTCACAGCCAAACTGTATTCTCTAAGAGTTTTCTGTTTTCTGTATCCCGATCTATGAAGGACAGCAGCTGCATGGTGGGTACTAACTTATGAAATATCAGGTTGATAAAAAAGGACTAGTCCATCATCATGAGGTTAAGTCTATTGAAAAACTGAAACCATTGCATTTGTTGGTTTTTGTTTTCTTTGATTTCCTTTATTTGAAGGGTGAGGTGAAGGAATATCTATGAGCAACAGGCTCCATCCATAAACCTCCATCATAAATTTCTTGCACGTTACCAAGAGAGGACGCTCATACTGTCCCACCACAATTGGGCAGGATATGTTTGCCAGTCCCACTAAAACTGTGTAAAATATGAGTGAAATAGCCAGAGTCTTCTTCCTTTGGCAGTTACTTCCACTTCCCCCAAAATACTAGGGCCTTTAAAGCACCTAATTAATGCGCATATGTTTATCCACTCTCCACTCTGATGTCCACTTTGTCCTTTCCACACACATCCTAAATGAACAAGATTCTGTATATGCTTTTCCATCACCTGCCCCAATCAAAATTCACCTATCATTGCCTCTATTCCCTGGAATCCTGCCACAAGCTTTTACGAAACCAATTACCTAATCTGATAAACTGATGAGCTATTTCTAGCAAAAAAATTGATTAATACTTAAAAACCACTTGTGCCCCAATTTCACTTCCTATAACTTTCAACTAGAATGTTCAAAGGAACAAAAGGAATAAAGATACTCTTAAGAGAGGAAAAAAGCACCAAGCTTGAGCTACTCTATACCCTGAAGTATCTATAAAGCGTAAGTATAAATATATCTGGTATATTCAGTTCTGATGTGGTAACAGGTAAAGAAGAGTCTTTTTTGCTTACCCAGTAATTTACAAACATTTTATTAGTGAACTTTCAAAGAAGTTGAAGATTTACTTTAATTTGTGGAATACCTGAAAAAAAGACTAACTATGAATTGATAACTATTGAAGCTAGGTGATGAATGCAAGAAGGTTCATTAAACATCTACTTCTCTATATATTCAAATTTTCCATATTAAAAGTAAAGAGAAAATAGGTAAGAAAATCAGTCAGTTGATCAATCAGTCCAGGAGCAACAGTTATAAAAATACAGCAAGCAAATTTAATTCAGAAAGAATCTTGAAAATTGTTGGAATAGAAAATAAGTGATCAAAAAGAAGAAAACTTTAACAACATATGACAATAAGAGATATGGGTAAAATACAAGTGATTAAAACTATATGTAAAATAAGTGAGAACTACTAAGTGTTTAGAAAATACTTTCAAATAATTTCTTAAATCTAGTAAAATTTCATAAACCTGATACTTTTAAAGCCCAACTTAATTAACTTTCAGAACAGTGACAAATCTAAGATAAAATATCTGAGTTAGCCATGGTAAGAAATGGTTTAATGGTAATTTAACAAAAACTATATGCTGCATATCACTGACTCAAAATCCTAGCTAATTCTGACCACCTTGACAATTGCAACACACATGGGGGGAAAATAAGACCATTTACTAAGTTCTCTCTAGAATCCAAAATTTAATCAAAGATGGAATGTTTGGCATAGTCTTGACCTATTCTTAAATTAGTCCTAATCATTAAAAATCCCTTTTATAAAGACTTTTTTTTTAGTGTTAGGCTGGATTTTTAAAATGTAAATTTATTAAAACTGATAAAAAGGAATTAGAGCTCTTATTCATTTGTCCAACATTTATTAAGTTAGGTAGAGTCATAAGCCCAGAGACTAGAAAGATGAATGAGGCAGAATCACTGCCCACAAACTCAAGAGCAGACATATCAGGCCTGGGAAAAGCATAAGAGGTAGTTCAGGAAGACTCACAACACAGTGTTATCCTAGCAATCAACAAACTGGAACATGGCCCAAAGGTACACTGAAATCAAGATATTAGCCAGAATAGAAGGAAAAAATAACAATTATATGAGTGTATCATTATTAGATTCAATTCCACTCCAGTATCCATAATACCCATGAAGCAGATGCAAAGCAGGTGACTGGCAATGATCCCAAATGAAGTAGCAGAAGTCATTCATTCTTTTAAATATTTACTGAACTACAATGAGCTCAAAGTCTAGTAGAGACAGAAAGTCAACAAATAATGAGAATATGGCGTGATGACTGCAAATAGATGAGTGGACTTGGGTATAGAAGGAAGTGTAAAGGAAGGGATGACCAAGGAAGTATGGGTGGGTTAAGGAAGGCTTCCCAAAGAATATGACAAAACTTCATCTTAAAACATGAAGTCTGCCAAACTGTGGGAGGACACCCAGGCACAGGGAATAATGTGTATGAATGCAGTAGAGTACGGAAAAATGGAGTGCAAACAATTGGTGGTCTGCAACTAGCCATGGGGAAGGTGGGGTTTAAGGCCAAGAAAATCAAAACCCTGGAAGCAAACCACAAACTCAGGCCCTAAGGAACTGAGGTACCAAGGTCAGACCAGGACTAACAAATATAATTCTGCATTCAGTTAGTGGGCCACCACACAGCTCCTAATGTCCTCCCTGTTAGGGTCCAGAATCTGAGTCTATTAAGGATATTCAGCTGTTAAGGTCAGAGGTCAGGTTGAAAAGTCAGGCAGATCATTAAATATACTTTAATAAGAACTAAACTAGAACTAAACCATAGACCTAATAATGCCTCTGAAGAAGTAGTGGAACACCAGATCAAGTTAAAGGTAAGTGAAGCTGACTACAAGTTATCCAGTAATTATGAAAAATCTAGGATTTTTAGTAACATGTCAAACGGAGATTCATTTTTCTCGTTTTGTTCTACTCAGTGTTGTGCACTACATGTTGAAACAATTTGCCATGAACTCCAGCAGCAATTAATATATACGTTATTGTGCTAAGTGTGAGTAATAAAAGTAATGATAAAGAATGATCCTTATACTCAAGAATCTTATAGCCAAATTAACGAAATAAAACAGCTACCTAAATATATGAACAAATATACAAAGTACAAGTGTCAGATCAGTGCTTTCTTTTATTTACCATTGTACTTTTTTCACTAGCTTATCCTGTAATGTTATATTCATGCCAGAAGTGAAGAGATTATAATAATAAGAAAACTGATAAAAGTAGCAAAAGCCCACTATGGTATCAGTGCCAATGATGGCAATGAAGCAAATCCTTGGACCAAGTCAATTCTAAAACTCTAAGGCTATATAGGGTTTGGCTCTTATATTCATAGTCAGTATTCCAGATTATTCGAAGTACTCAAAGCCCTCAATAGGCGAAGGAATATTTAGATCACATAAATTTACCTCTTATGAGGCAAGAGTTAAAAATGTCCTTTTTCAAAATTTGGTGAGTATGTGAACAAGAAATATCTGCTGTCACCTTTACACAAATACTAAAAGGACTCATACATTTTAGTGACAATTGTTTTGGATGGGATTTTCAGCAAATTAACTTACTATATTCATAAAAGCTGGGGACATTTTCACTACCTTTGACTGTTCAAGAATTCCTTTTTCATTCTGAAATATGTTTGCAAAATATACTTTCAAAGGAGAGGTTTTGCTTTGCAGAGTTAGCAAGTCATTTAAGTCTCCCCAAACCATTTTATATTTATTTTCCTTCATGTGTCTGTTTATCTGATGGTAATTTTATACTTTTGATACAAAATAATACATTTTCAAACCCTCAGTTAAAATGAGTCATATAAGTGAAACAATATCAAAAACTATAGCAAAGAAAGCAAGAAATATTAAAATTAAGTATTGAAAACACTCCACTTTTACAATATTTGAAGTTTAAGTAACCTGCACAAGCTCTAGTGGAAAGAGCAGATTTTGAAGTAAGTCAGGCCTTGGTTTAAATACCAAAACTGATGCTTATCATTTACCAATTATTCAAATACCCCTGTCTAAGCCATAGTAAACTGAGAACATGCTGTGGAATCAAACCGTCTTGATTTCAAATCCCAAAGCTGTCACTTACCAGCTGTGTATCATAGAGCAAGTTAGTTCACCTGTTTCTCTCCCCTAGAATGTTTCACTGATTTAAAAAAATTGAAATAATGACAGCTACTTCTCAGAGATACTTTCAGGATTAAATGGTATAAAGTATATGAAATCATCTCACATAGGGCCTTACACACAATCGTACTCAGTAAATGTTAGTTCTCTGTTCCTCTCCTTCTCCAAAGGATTCCCCTAAACTTCCATTTGCTCACCCATTATTAGTTTGGTTCCTATAGTCAGTGTTAGAAAAGTATTTAGTAATTATTTTTTTATAGCTTGGTACACGAAAATGAACATATATGAGATCTTGTAGAAGTAACAAAGTAAACAAAAATATTTTGAAACTATCTTAAAATGATAAAATATATGAATAAAAAACCATCTGTCACTCTAAAACAGAAGTATACTTGAGAAGAGAAAAATCGTGACTGCCCCCAACCTTAAAGTTCTATGATGGCAGGTATCACATCTATCTTAGTCACCTGATGTTTTCTCAACACCAAGGACAGTACTAGGTATACAGCAGATAGTCCGTTAACATTGTTGTACATATAAATGAATGAATGAACGAATGTGTAAATGACATAGGTTTGAAAACCTCTGCAGTCTATATAGCATTTGAGAAAAACAGGTCCCCTCACCATCTCTTCTTTAAGTATTTTCTAAGTTGCCACAAAGCCCCAAGATTTTGTTGGGATGGGCATTACTTGAATGCCTTTCATACATGAAGAAACATCGGTACGACTTCTCTAAACTGAAAAATAGTAATAACATGAACCTTTGTGGAAGTCATATTTTGCAACTTTTGCAGCTCCTCCCTGTTTCGCCACCACACACTGGTACAACGCTCTTTGCTAACGTAGTATTCTTTTTCATTGGATGTCCTTGTTTGTCCTCATTTTCCTGCTTTCATCATTCCAGGTACGGCCCCAATGTCATTTCCTGAGAGAATATCCCTTTCTGATGAATTCTGGCAAAATTAATGGCTGCTATCAGAATAGTGAATCTATACCCTGACTGTAAGGGGAGTGATATGATTTGACTGTCTCTTCTATTAAACTCTGACCTGAGAACAATCTTATTCACTCTGCATTCCAGACACTTAACACAGTGGCTGACACATACTAACATGCAGAAAATGCTTCCTGAATCAAACTGAATCCTTTCCCAACTTATCTTTCTGAATTGTTATAGTAACACTTAGAAACAGGTGATAAAAGCAATTTTAAGAAGCATTTTTTAAAAGAAGAAGTTTAACTCCTTTTATTAAAAGGTGCTAAAGAACAACTAAATATTTTCTGGATTACATATATTATCAAATAGAAAGGCTTTTGGACACATAACTCATGTTACCAGCCAAATCTGCCAACGAGGTAAGTGACACCACTGATATCTTAGAGGATGAATGGCATGTATATTAACATATTTACATCAAATATTAACATATTTCAGTGTGATTTCATTTAAGTGAGGCTTAGTTTAAAAAAAAAAAACGATTAAGGACTTTATTCACCATATTCTGATTCTAGGAACTATTTTTAAGTCTTATTTACAAAAGCCAGTAAAACTGGAGTTTATTCATCAACCCATGAGAGTTTTAGCGTGCTGGTTTCACTGTGGTGTAATAAAAGAATGAGAGAGTGGATATCTACTCTGTAAAGGTGTTGCAGCATTAATGATAGGGAAACTGACCTGAGAAAAACATTTGAAACCCACAACATAATCTGTAGAATGAAGGAGGCAAGATGATGTAGGGTTAGCCTGCTGGTCAATACAATGCACTCTGTTTAAAAATTATCTTATCCTGATGTATAACCTCTATGTTTTGCTGTGTATACAGAAGAGCAGGTCTCTATTCTCAATTATCCTGAAGGAGGTTGCACCTTGTTAATGATAGGTGTCAAGATCTCCAAAAGAGATGGACTTTACTCACTGGAAAATGTTGAGACTTTCCGGGATCACCCTGGCCAAGCTCTTAAACTTGAGAAGGTGGTGATTAAAAGTTAGCAAGTAGCTCTGTAGTGGTGAGATGTGGAGTAAAGAATAATTGCTAACCCAAACTGCAAGCAACACCAAATATTAACTTCACTGAATTGTAGACCTCAAGACTGATTAGTATAGGCATCATCACCCCATTAAGAACAGGAATTACCTGGACTTAGAAAAAAATTTTGAATTTTCACCTAAACACTATACTAATAAATCTTATGTTCTTCAATATTCAGCAATACTTCTCAGTGTTTAAATATAACTCTGAATGTAAGCATGTAGAATCCAGGGAAAGAATCTCTGGAATGCTGTAACTGTTTGAATAGTTCCTATCCTGCAAATACCTGCGTCCAAACAGAAAAAAAAAAAAAAGGCTGGAAGAAAGCTGCAAATGTTACTAATTTAGTAGTACTAAACTCTCTGAAAATACTGTTTTGAACAATGCAAAATAATATAGGACATGAGGTACGATTCACAAAAAAAATAGACTAAAACAGCTCTAATTTTCCATAGACACGAATGTCACCTGTGGCTGCCGGGAAGCAGAAGTGATCTCTATGTGGTATTAAGCTAGTTCACGTGAGTGACAGGAGTCTGCTTATTTTTCACACAAAAACACTAGCCATAGCAGGGGCAGCTCACCTTTCCTCCATATCCCTACAGATGTTTGGAGACTTCTGGACTTCCTCAGCAGGAACTACAGGGACTAACAACTCTTTCAGAGAGACACCCCCCACCCTTTATACAATCAGGCACCGGTCCAGCAGCCCCTGGCTGTGCTGGAGCAAAGAATTTTAGGAATGGGGAAAGGAATGGCATATTCCTTAGAGAGGTTAGCCTGGAATGGGGGTGGAGGAGGGAGGAAAAGAGGGCACCCTTCACATCCCTGTCAGTCAATTATTATTAACTATGATGCTGATGGAATGGAATCTAACATTATACTGGCCACGTCTGGCTCTCTTCCATGTTCAAGACGATTGCCAAAGAAGGGGCTGTGGTTTTATTAAGTGATCTAGCCTTTGCTAGATCCTTAAAGATCTCTCTGTTAATGTAATAGGAAGAGTTTCAACATAATATTCTCTAGTATACATTTACTCTGTTCTGAAAGAAGTTTCCATAATCTAGTACACTTAAAATAGTAATCTGAGGTTTAAAACAAAGGTTAGAGGCGGTCAAACGAATGGAAAACCTAAGCACATCAAAGGTCTTGATACACAACGTACGGTGAGATTAACTGTAGAGCAGTGAAAAAATTGTGATCTAAATACTGCCTGCAGCTGTATTTGACTCATTATTTCTGTGGGAATTTGATTTGCATAAATGTATGCCAGACCATATGAGGCAACAAATACCAACTTACATCACTGACCATATTTCCAATTCAGAAACCACTCCCCCCATGTGCTTACAAAATTCAAAATACTGATTTTAACACTTTGCAGTTCTAGGAGGTACAAAAACGCAACTAATTTAAATAAGACCCCTTTCAATCTATATATGTGCAATAAACACCCATTATTATTTGTTCATTCATACCCTAGCTCATCCCAAAATATTTAAAATCAGTTTAAAAAATAATATTGCTTTTGTCCGAAATAATAACAGTAACTGAAGATACTTATACCTCCTAATTCATTCCAGGCACTGTACTAAGGCTTCTGCAAACACTGTCTAATGCAGTCATCAAAACAACCCAGTCCAACAAGTATTATCCCCATTTATAGATGAGGACACCATGTCTTAAAAAACTAAATAACAGGCCTATCTTAGAATTAGTAAGCAGCAAACTCTTTGGATAAGACCCTTTGTTCAACAGTCAAGGCTTCTATCTTCATGTCTCATAGAAATGAAGCTCAGACTTCCCCTGTTCAAAACAGAGCTCTTCACTTCAGTCCCCAAACCCAACCCTCCTCCCAGCCTTCCTGTACCAGTAAATGACATCACTATTCACCAGTTGCTTAGGTCAAAACTAGCAGTCACTCCTGACACCTCCTTTCCCCCCACATACCACCTCCAATCCATCAGCAAGTCTGAAAGCTTCTACTTACAACAACACAGCTGACATTTCCCACCATCTCCACTGCTCCTGCTTGAGTTGGTCCACCACCATCTTGCACAAAGATCACTTTCCCCCAGGCCTCCTTAAGGTTGCCTTGCTTGCACTACTGCTCCCTTTGTCCACTCTCCACAGAGTATCCAGAATGGTCTTTTGGAAATATTTATCACCCGCTACTTTCCTTCTCCTCATTTACACCATTATATCCTCACTGGTCTTGCTGTTCCTCAAATACACAAAATATGCAAAGTTTTAGAATTCCCAAGAATAATACTAATGCATCTTCATTTAGTAAATCTAGTGCTTTATGTAATAGAACATTTTTGGCTGACAGATCTGGGGGCCAAAAAGTAATCTCTACTCTCTCGCCCCAATTCTGTCTATAACCATTCATGGGCATGAACACCTTCATCCCATAAAGGAAAGAAGAGGGAGGAAACTGAATTAAGGGTTAGTAACACAGAAGTATCGAGGACAAAGTACAGCCTCATATCTGTTCTCCGTGGGACTCCTTGCCTGAGAGTAAATGCTTATAGTAGAAGAATAAGGGCCAAAAAAAAGATAGAACTTTTTTCCATGAGAAATGAAATTCAGAAAAGAGATTACGACCAGAAACCAATCAAGAGGCACTTTGTGATATTCTGAATACTAGCAGCATTTGTTGAAGGCCAGATGACATAGTAGGGCACAGAGTTGGGGAGAGGGCTCCTACAAACGAATCTCAGAAGCCACCTATGGCATCCTTGATATAAGCACTGGCTTTGTCCTCATGACAGCAAAGGGTCTTTGTCAATGAACTTCTTGTGTTTTGGATGTACACCTTTGAGAGTCAGAGGAGAGATGGCAGGAAGTCTATGGTAGTGACAGCTGAGAGAATGATTTCCAGCCATCTGTGAAGTGATAGTTGACTCCTGGAAGTAACTGGTAACTAAGAACACTATGAAGAAGGTTAATTTCCACGAACCAGGCGAGTGGGAGTGGCATTGGGAACCCCAAGCCACCTTAATCTGCTCACTAAAGTATACGTGTCTCTATGTGGAAGTCACGGGCTGGTGATACCTGTAACATTTAGATTCTGCCTATAGGTGAAGCACAATTTTTTTCTTTTCTTTTTAAAGCTTTCTAATGGAGAGTAAATAAACATGGTCTTTTGTGTCACTAGCTCCAGGCTCATTTTCGTTGGCATTCACACTTTTATTTGATGTCCTGGCCATACACAGAATTATACAATGAAATGTATTTATATTGTACTTCACTTTCACCAAGAAATAAACTAATTTTAAAATTCAAGATTTTTTTTTTTTTTTTTTTTTTTTTTATGCGTTACGCGGGCCTCTCACTGTTGTGGCCTCTCCCGTTGCGGAGGACAGGCTCCGGACGCGCAGGCTCAGCGGCCATGGCTCACGGGCCCAGCCGCTCCGCGGCATGTGGGATCTTCCCGACCGGGGCACGAACCCGTGTCCCCTGCATCGGCAGGCGGACTCTCAACCACTGCGCCACCAGGGAAGCCCAAAAATTCAAGATTTTTAAAAATTACAGATGTAATTGGTTAAGATGAAGTATTGATATGACTAGGATCCTTAGAAAGAGGGGAAATTTGAATACATGTGCACGTAGGGAGAATGCCATGTAAAAACAAAGGCAAAAATAGGGGTGATGTATCTACAAGCCAAGGAAAGCCAAAGATTTCCAGCAAACCACCAGGAGCTAGGAGAGAGGCGTGGAACAGATTCTGTCTCACAGCCCTCAAAAGGAATCAGCACTGCTAATATACTTTGATCTCAGACTTCTAGCCTGCAGACTGTGAAACACTAGATTTCCACTATTTAAGCCACCCAGTTTGTGGTACGGTACTTTGTTACAGCAGCATTAGAAGATTAATACAAGCTCAGATGAGGTCAAGGAAATGCAGAAGTGATCAAGAAACTACTGCAAAAATCTTCTGAAAGATTCTAGAGAAGAGGAAAGATGCCAAAGCACCACAGGTGGGGTAATTTTATAACTTTTAAAGGCAAAGGACATGAATTCTGCAAATCAAATAAGCTTACGATGAACCCATTAAAATTAGTAGGCAAAAGTTTGTGTAACAACTTTTTAAAAGTTCCAATATGGGTTCACTAAGAACAACACTTTTATTTTGATTCACTTATTATGCTGGTAGATTAAAATGTGTGGACTTTGTTCATCCTGAACTTATACATCTGAAGAAACCTCTCCCAATATTCTTAAGGTCAAAATGGAGAAATATGCAGGAAATAACATGAGAGTTAGGTACTTTCACAACAGGTTGAACAACCACACCCAAAAAGTGTTGATTAATGAAAAGATGTTAACTTGAAGAGAAGTCTCAAGTTGTATGCCATGGGGCTACTTTAACCTGATTGAAAAGAAATATGCAAAGCATGTTTGTCAAACCTGTGGATGACATGAAGCTGACAAGGATACCTGATCCTCTGAATGGCTGAGTCTGGATTCCAGAAATCATCTAACTGAGGAATCACTGAAGGAACTAGAGATGTTTAACCAAGAGATAAGGAACAAGGGAAGGTAGATATGAAAGCTCAAGGGTAGAAATATGTAAGATGTAGGAGCAATGAAGTTCTTGCAGGAAAAATTTGACATCTTAATGAAAGAAAGAATATTTCACTTCTCTCTACCGCTATCACTCTAGTTCTAATTAATGTATTTTACTTAACTATTATTGCTGGTTTTCTCATATCCACTAGTTTCCCCATTTCTTCTCTTGCATTTTCCAATTTTCTCAAAAACTGGTTAAGCCATCTTTTATAAACTGTAACCAAAATGACCTTCTGTACCATTTCAAGGTATGATTATGGTCATACTTAAATTTTTACTTTAAATATAACAGGCTAGGGCTCTCGCTTGCCCTAGAAGTGCAGTCTACATGCCATACTGCAAGGAGGAGTAGGAAGTATTAATCAGTTTGCTACTCTCAAGACTACTGGTCTTTTATCACCCATCAATGCTGGTCTCATCTGTCATGGCATCCATCATCCTGGGTCCCTATTCAAGCCACAGTGGCTTGATGATCTGGTTTCACTTGGTGACCAGCTCAGCCATGATTTACACTTACCATAATTGGCTGCTCTTCCTCAGCATACGAACTACCCTGATGACATCTACACAACTTTCCAGCATCAGCCCCATGAGCTCAAAAGCTCTTCTCAGTGTTAGTCCCCAGCCTGTGTTCTTCCTTTCTGTCCTCAAGTAAATTTTTCCTCAAGGTAGTTTTATATCACGATTTTCACTGACCTTTCCTGAGACTGGGTTTTGGTCAGGGCCACATAGCTCCATCCCAATAGAGACCAGGTATTAGTTCTTTCTCTTCCAGAAAGCCCTGAGCATCTTATGTAAATTGACCGCCTCCTCCCCAGGAACCAGCTTTACAGAGCAGAACACACCTGTATTCTCAGGGAGTGGTGGCCTTTTATTAATGAAGTCAGAAAGCTTTTTGTTCTAAGACAATGGCTGTGTTCTTGCTCTACATTCATTTAACTAAAAAAGTCATTTAAGTAATACAGAAAAATCAGCCTTTCTAAATTTAAATACTTGCTACCCCCCCCCAAAATCTATAAATCAAATCCTGCCAACTCAGTGTTCAAAATCTTTCAATAGCTGCTCATTTGCATTAGAAGAAAAATCCACACTTCCTCCCATGATCTACAAGAAAGTATTTATCATATGGGTCCTTCCTACCTCTCCAGCCACAACATGTCTCATCCTTCATCTCGCTCACAAATACTAGTTCCAACTGCCTTCTTTCATTGCTTTGATGAACAAAAACATTATCTCCCTCGTTAGGGCCTTGCACACATATATACTCCACTGCTCTGTGAGGATCCCCTCCTTACCTACTCTTTAGCTAAAATTTCACCTCTTCTAAATATTTAATATAAACTAAAGCCCTAATACTCTTTTTCACAGGCTTCTTATACTTTTTTTTTTTCATATCACCTATCATAAACCATCATTAGGTATTTCTGTGTATGCTTACATTTTTGATGTAAGGCCAGAGCCATGTTTGTTCTGTTCATTACTAGAGAATAAGTTCAGTGCCTGGAACATAGCAAACAGCAGGAAATATTGTATTAAATAACTAAATAATAACTAGAAGTGCCCCAAAACAGAACCACCAGTTTTGCAATCTTGGAAAACATCTTCATTGCATATCAAAGGTTTTGCAGAAAGGATTGCTGAGTTAGAAACATCAACTACGTGAACTCTAACTTTCTAGTTCTGGAATTAATGCTTTATAAGACGTAAGCTGATACGGATTATAAGACATGAAGGTCATTATAAATCTGAGAAGTAAGTAAAACTTTCAAAGAGGAATTACCTGAGATAGAACTAAGATAGAACTTATAGGAAATGTTTGACTTGGAATAGCACAAGATAGAGAATTTCCAAGGTGTGAAGAAGAACACAGGGAAACATAAAAAGGGAAATGAGAACATCTTGTGTTAAAAGATCAATCTGACTTCTTTTAAGAGAGGCATGAAATAACAAGTTAAGCAGAAATGGTAAGGTCAGTTGATAAAGGGCTTGAACTGAGTTCTAATTTCCACCTCTTGGTCAGAGGAGTGATGAAATTAGGAAGAGTCATCTGCCTATAATTAATATGTTAGAGGGGAAAGTAGCTAAAGGTAAAGGGCCACTAAGAGGCTACTAACCTACCATAATACTTATGAAGTAAAGACCAGAGTGATAGTCTCGATATCTAACAGTTACATACATTGGTACACTGCAGAGAGGCTGCAGTTCCCACAAGCATCAGCAGGAGAGAACTGGCAAGGGACTATCATAGCTTCAGGAGTCCACATGGGTACTTGGCATTTGCTAGGAGAGGTGGGCAGATTACCAGCACTGCCACCACGGGTACAATCTTTTTTGAGGCAGTCTGTGCCCCCACTGGCCTGGGAGAGGAGTTTCATAGGAAGATGGAGGATGCTATACATAAGCTGAGACAGGCCAGCTCACTAGCTGATAGCATGTTAGTCAACAGGGTACTCATGAAGCTTTCTTCATGGATAGAATCTAGATACTCATGGAACTTGGGGCTAAAAGCTATTCATCAAACCTGCACAAAAGCATTTTAGTATTTTAGCAACCAGCATAACTGTACCTGCAAGTGCTTGCTAAATGTCAGCCCCGAGTAAAGAAAGCTTAGAATGAGACAAGGAGAAGTAGGATGAGAAAGGTCAGGAAACTAGAGGACAGGCTAAGTATGAGAAACAACATTTAGTAATCAGTGATTCCAAGATTTCAAGCCTAAAGAACCATATGGAGCACAGGGCTATACTAATGACAGATAAGATATTTTGGAAAGAGAATTTGAGTGAAGTGGTATATAAGAATTCTGAGTTTTTAGTATTTTGAGCTTAAAATGTTATTTATAGTTATTTCTAAATATCCTAAATATAGCTAGAAATATTCATCTTAAGTTCAGACCTGAACTCAAAGTTTCAGACTTTGGGAAAAACTAAGGAAAACTAAGGATAAATGTGATAATTATAGAGAAGCTCTTTAAGTACTGAACACTACAAAGAATGATTGATAGAGAAATAGCTTTTAGAATAAAATAAATTAAAATCAACCAAAATATACCATTAAATTAAAAATTATGGTGTTACTTGTTATTCACAAGTAGTGAATAAATCATTCAGTAAACCCAACATTCATTCAAAAGAGTGATGCTTAATCCAGGAGGCACACCAGAATCATGTGGGTAAATCATTTAAATACACTGATTGCTATGGACTAAATTGTATCCACCACCCCCCTCCAAATTCATATGATGAAGTTATAACTCTCAATTTCATGGTACTTAGAAATGGGGCCTTTGTAAGATCATTAAGTTTAGATGAGGTCATGAGGGTGGGGCCCTCATAATGGGGTCAGTGTCCTTTTAAGAAGAGATACCAGAGGGTTTTCCCTCTCCTTCTCCCTCTCTCTCTGCCACATGACGACACAGTGAGATGGCCGCTATGGGCAAGTTGGGAAGATTCCCTCAACACCAGACCCAACAGACCCAACTATGCTGGTATCCTGATCTCAGACTTCCAGCCTCCAGAAATGTGAGAAAATAAATTTCTGTTGTTTAAGCCACCCAGCCTAAAGTATTTTGTTATGGCAGCCTGAGCAGACTAATACACTGATATTTGACCAATTAAATGAGAACCACTGACTTAAATCATATTCAAAGATTACAGAACTATATCTAATTTAGTCACCCAACTAATTTAACTGAAATATTTTAGTAGGAAGATCTGTGACCTAGCAGAAAAGTATCCAGCACACAGCACTCTAGAAATGCTTGTTACATGAACAGATATATGAATGAATGAGAAATGCATACATGTATGACTAAATAAAATGATCTTGTGAGAGAATATATATAAAGTAAAATATCATAAGCTGAAAAATTATAGAAACGTATTCTTCAATGAAGAGATATACAACAATAAAGATTTATCTGATAATGAAAACAGTTTTAAACACTGAGGAGTCAGAAATTTAAAACCATGTATATATTACTCATTTTAATTATACAACAACCTCTTTAATTATTCAATGATACACAATAAACATTTTAAAGATTAATTCTTTAAAAAGTATTTTTTATTAAAATTAGCATAACCTTGAGATTGCTTTTTATCTAGTTTTGCTGAAGTTTCTTACAGTGGAAAAGTCTGACATTTCAATTTGGGCTAAGAAGCACACTTTGCTGTTTCACTAAACCTAAATAAAAATAAGTTATAGCATGTATTTCAGCAGAAGCAAAACTCAGGAAAAATTCTTAATTTAGTATTTCTAGCTCATCTAAGGATATTGTTTCCATTTACTAAAGAGAGAATTATAGATATTTAAAGTAAAATGTAAATACTATGCCTTGGAGTATAAGAATCCCATTTGCAGTTTCCTTAGTATCAACTGATATTCATAAGTAACCCATCTCTGAGTTACAATCACTACTAAATATCATGCAGCCTACGGGAAGATAACCTGGAACATATGCCCAGAATTGCCCAGAAAAGGTACTGGAAAAGAAGGTATAGCTGAAATTTCAAAAAACAGCACCCATTCTCTGAGGACGAGGCGCTTGATCAAGAGAGCATTATACTCCAAACGTGATGTAAATTTCACAAATTCAATTGCCAAAACATTGACCATAAAAACACCTAAGAATATCTAAAAACGTCTCTAAGAATTGTGACTCAAGCCTGGGCCCCCCAAATAAAACTGCTGATAATTACATGTAAACTATGATTTTTTTTCTCATTGATTATCAAAGCAACAAGTTCTCATTATATAAAATCAGTATATACAGAGCTAGATAAGCCAGCATCCACAAATCTATCCCTACTTTTAACATTTTATCATATCTCTTTTTGTTGCTTCTTTTCAAAGAGAGTTGAAAGCACAAATGGATAGATAAATAATGTATTATTATTCTTTTCAAGGAGTTGAGACTATATGTAAATTATATACATATATAATATGCATTATATATTATTTACTCCTCTGAAATGGTCTAATAATTTCCCATTTCATTAAGAAAATCATCACATAATTTTCTAATGTTGCATAATACTTCCCTTTATGTAGCAACTATAATTTACTAAGCATTGTTTCCAAAAATAATGCTTCAGTGACCATATTTATGCATCAACTTCTGTCTGTACTTCTGATTAGTTTCTTAATATTAGAATATTAAAAGAGGCATTAGTAGATCAAAAACCAGTGAGGACATTATAAGGGTCCTGATATATACTACAAAATTTCCTTCCAAAATGAAGCACCAATTTATATTCCTACGAGTATTGTGTGAAAACTACAATGTTACCAATAATGTTGTCAATCAAAGCAACACAACATTAGCAATGTAAAATAATCTCAGTAATTTTAATCTTTTTTTAATATCCTGGGTGAAGCATGATATTTCACTTTTTAATGTGTATTTCATGCTCACAAATAGGGATGAACATTTTTTTTCTTCTTGTAATTTTTAAAACATTATAAAGATGAGTTTGTCATACAAGCTATTAACTCCTAAGATTAAAAAATTTTTGACAACTGCCAACTTAATGTCAGTCACTGAACGGCTGAATTATTACTGTCTTTATATTTTAAGACTGAGATAATACATTGAATATGTAGTAAAATCAAGGTTGATGGTATACTTTATAATAAGATGGTTTATTTTGCTAATTTAATACAACTGTGGAATCATTTTAGATGTTCAAGTTAAATATGGGGTTCTAGAAATATTCAGTAGTTGGAAATAATCAGACTTGTAATATAAATTGACATGCAACATTTTAAAACATTTTATTAGTGAATAATCATATCTAAAAAATTAAAGTTCCATCTCTGCTATAATCACCAAATAGATAAGAAAAAAATTAAACTCTGCACAGTTAAGCAAATAGTTACACTGTATAATATATATAATACCAATTCTCTTTCTCAGGACTTTTTTAATCACAATTACTTTTGCTGACAAATATTTTAAATCCCAAGGTTCATAACTGATTTAATATTTTTCAAGTACCCAGAAACCTCCACATTTAGCCTTTCTGTGCAGCACATGAGTTACTTAGGCGACTTTTATGAGCAATCATATCCATGAGATTCTATGACTTAATAAGATACAATTAAATTTAATTAACAAACTCTCTCATCCTTATTTCTTCGGGTATAAGGGGAAATAGTGATTCTTATACTAGAGAGTATTGTATTCTGGACCTGGCACATAGAGCACAGAGATGCTCAATAAATGTTAAGCCCTTCCCTTCACTCCTTGCTCTCCCACCCTTCCCTCTCTATCAGTATATACTTGCTGACAAATCAATTATTTACATTTAATTAAATGTGTGATAAAATATGATATAATTACACGATACATCACCAAGTATCTTTATACCTTATTAATGTTAGATACAATCTGCCAAAGTACAGGATCATATCAAAGGACACTTTTCTGACTCAATATTGAAAAACGAAAGACACTGTGACTTATACATTTTTGCAGTTAACATGTAGTAATTAACCTCAGAAAATCCCAGAAGTTAGGTCAGCTATATCATACTATATTGTTGGTTCTAGACCTTCACTGTGCATCAGAATTATCCAGGGAAATTAAAGGATCATTACAGATGCCTGAACCCACCCCTGAAGATTTTGATTAAATTGGTCTGGGGTGCGGCCAAGCATTAGTATTTTTTAAATATCCCCAGATGATTCTAATGTTCAGCCAGAATTAAGAACCACTGATCTCAAGTCAAAAGGAGATAAGCTACAGAGGAGTAAAGTGACTTGCAAAGGAAGCCAGTGAAGAAGCTGAGCCTAAGAATCCAAATCGTCACTTTTAGGAACAGTAAGAAAAATCTCACTCTAGAGTTAAAAGGGGTTTGAGTCTGATGTTACATAACCTGAAAAGATTTAAACACATTCAGGCAGGTACCACATTTAATCCGCATTTAACCTTAAACAAAATGCTGATGGTCAACAGTCATCCTTGCTGTTGTCGCAAATAGTCTTCCCATCACACTACCTTAATTACATAACTAATATTCCCTTTGCATCTTAAAGAAAAAAAAAACTTTAAAGACTAACATAAAAATGAGCACTTTTTGCTATGTAAGAAGAAATGTCTTCACAACTAATCTACTCTATACAAAAATGAACAGAGTAAAATATGGCAGAATCACTCTAAAGCAAAGCGCTCTCTCACTCTGTCCTGGTTAAAACCTGTTTGTCTGGGGATTGGCTCAGCTGCTCTAGTTCCAGCTTCCCAGCCTTCCAAGGCACTGACGTGACCTCAGTCATCTCTTTGCTGCAGCTAGATCCAACTAACAAAATCCAACACATGCAGGCACTTGTTTCTCCATTATCCAGTGCCTTCAAGGGCAGCAGAGAATCGGGAGCCAGTCACCCCTTCTAGCCTTGCCCTAGATAGTTTTTATCCTCAATATTTAAACACTCTCCAAAGGTGATCAGGCAGATGGACACATGAATGATCAGTAGTAGAATGATCAAATGGAGACAAACAAAATATAATATTAGCTAGTTGGATTATAGAGTTTTAGGGAAGAAAAGCATCTGGAAAACCAACTGAGTTTACCTATCACTGATGAAGATCCAGAGGCTTATTTGGTTGGGGATTCTACATACGGAAAGTCACCTTTCCTCCCTCTCTCCCACCCTCTCTCCCTCCCTCCCTCCACTCCTTCTTTCTTTTCATTTGCAAAGATAAAGAGAAAATAGATTACTAAAGAGGTTGGAGAAGGAGAAAAATACTTCAAGTATTACTTTATGAGATGCAAATATTATATACATGCTTCTTGAGAGCTGGGTAACTGTGTCCATATGAAGAGTTGGGATGCCTTTCAAAAATCCCATCTCATCTCCTTTTTGAGAAGAGGGACCCTACCTTATGAACAGTATCAACTACAATCTGAACACATTATTCCTACAATTTTGCATTTACCAATAATTGGTAGTAACAGACTCTGAGGTCAACATGTATGATGAATACTCATCTTACTGTGCTCTACAACTTACCACTGGAGGAAACGCCTGAGTTTTCCTTTTCTACCTCTAACTACCTCCCGATTTTAGAGCACGACACACAGAAAAAAAAGCTACTAAAACTAACATAATCTCTTTCCTCCACTGCTAAAAAAGAATGTCCTAAAAATCTGGGATATAAATTAGAAAACACCGTCTCCTATCTTAACATACAAAATGTATGTGTTTAACAATCCCTCCCACAACCAGTACTCATCTTTAAAATGAGGGTAACATGAAACCCACCCCACTGTGATTTTATAGCATTAAATGAGATAAAGCAAACCCCTTGTACTTGGCACATTTTAAGCCCTTAATAAATGATACTTATCAGGCATATAGTAAAAGCTCTGCTCCTTTAGATACAATGAAGAGTTGGCTTTCATTTTCATTTTTGTTTCATTTATAAAAATTATGTGGTATTCTACTTAGTAATATAGGTTGGTTTAGGGTATATTTATATTTTAATGCATAGCATTCAAGGTAACTGACACAGAGCACATAGGTGACTCTCCTTATGTTATGTCCTCTAAAGTAATGCTTCTCAAAGGACCTGTGAAGAATCACCTTTTTTAAAAATTCCCAATTTGTCACAGACAAATACCTTTGTTTAATACAATAAAAGCAAAAGTTGAAAAATACAAAATATAAGCTCCAAATTTTTATTACTCTGTCAATTTTTTCCAAAAATTTTAAACACTTAACTTCTATGTTTATCTCAAGGCCAACTAGTAACAAACACTTCCTGGTCCATAGACTGCACATTAAGTAGAACTGTTATAAAGAATATCTGATATTAGGAATGATGGATAGGGACTGTTTTATACTAAAACCAACTAAAATTAAAAAATAAAAATCCTTCTCTTACTGATGATGTTTCATTTACATGGACCACAATAATTCAAATGAGATATAAAAAAAAAAATAAAATAGCCAGTATACCATTTTGAGCCCTTCATAAAAACATCTTTAATCTACTACCTTGAAAGGCTATTGAATGAAGGAACTGGATTTTAACTTAATATTGATTTAGTACAGAGCAGTATAGAGTAACTCCTATACTGTAGAATTGTCACTAAATAAACTATGATAAACAACCAGTAAGAGTAACCTCACAAATTTACATTTAAATTATTAAATGAAGTCCCTCACACTAATCTAACTACAATATATTTTGGAATATTTGGCGACTTTAACAGAACCTGTTGCTCCTCCAGACAGTACTAAAAAAAAGTGCTATGTACCCGTATAGAGTTAAAGAGAAACCCCAACAGTATAAAGACAATAAAGTCAATAATATATTAAGATTTTTAGTTTTTCTTATAGAATGTATAATGTTTATTATGCCTTGTATTTTCTCTTCTTTTATGGTTTCAACACAACCTCTTACCAGTTTTGGCATTAATGCAAATAACAGTATAGACTCTACCTACACAGTTGAACTTTATTAGGGCTGTCCTTTTATACACATATATATATATATTTTATATATATTTAAATACATTTATATATTTTTATATGTGTATAAAATAAAGGGATGCATATATCCCTTTATTAACGAAAAACAAATCTCCTATATCGCTATCCCTAAGAAGACAATAATACAATGAAACAATGCAAGGTGGAGAGAGAACATTCTCGTGTCTATAATGATAAAGTTTGGTTTAATCAGTAAATCACTTCATACCTTTCAAGCCTATCTAAAAAAAAATCTCAGAAACCATGAAATGTTTTCAATGGTTATTTAGAAGTCCAACATGCTATCCATTGAGCAACAGAGCCACCTTCGCTGGTTATTTAAAACACTATATAGTGCTTGGGATTGGAAAGGAAGGTAAGAGATAGTCTCTAAGCCAGCATTACTGGGACTTCCCTGGTGGTCCAGTGGCTACGACTCAGCACTTCCACTGGAGGCGCAGTTTTTATCTAAGGGGAACTAAGATGCCACATGCCATGCCATGGCCAAAAATAAATAAATAAATTAATTAATTAAAAAAACAGCATTACTTATTATTTCTCCCATCCAAAAGAGCTTTTCTCTTTGGACAAAATTCAATACCCATTTATGATAAAAACCCTCCAGAAAGTAGGCATAGAGGGAACTTACCTCAACATAATAAAGCCCATATATGACAAACCCACAGCCAACATCTTTCTCAATGGTGAAAAACTGAAACCATTTCCTCTAAGATAAGGACCAAGACAAGGTTGCCCACTCTTACCCCTATTATTCAACATAATTTTGGAAGTTTTAGCCACAGCAATCAGAGAAGAAAAAGAAATAAAAGGAATCCAAATCGGAAAAGAAGAAGTAAAGCTATCATTGTTTGCAGATGACATCATACTATACATAGAGAATCCTAAAGATGCTACCAGAAAACTACTAGAGCTAATCAATGAATCTGGTAAAGTAGCAGAATACAAAATTAATGCACAGAAATCTCTGGCATTCCTATACACTACTGATGAAAACTCTTAAAGTGAAATTAAGGAAACACTCCCATTTACCATTGCAACAGAAAGAATAAAATACCTAGGAATAAACCTACATAAGGAGACAAAAGACCTGTATGCAGAAAACTATAAGACACTGATGAAAGAAATTAAAGACGATACAAACAGATGGAGAGATATACCATGTTCTTGGATTGGAAGAATCAACATTTTGAAAATGACTATACTACCCAAAGCAATCTACAGATTCAGTGCAATCCCTATCAAACTACCACCGGCATTTTTCACAGAACTAGAACCAAAAATTTCATAATTTGTATGGAAACACAAAAGACCCCAAACAGCCAAAGCAATCTTGAGAAAGTAAAACAGAGCTGGAGGAATCAGCCTACCAGACTTCAGAATAAACTACAAAGATACAGTAATCAAGACAGTGTAGTACTGGCACAAAAACAGAAATATAGATCAATGGAACAGGACAGAAAGCCCAGAGATAAATCCATGCACCTATGTTCTCTTATTTTTGATAAAGGAGGCAAGAATATACAATGGGGAAAAGACAGCCTCCTCAATAAGTGGTGCTGGGAAAACTGGACAGCTACATGTAAAAGAATGAAATTAGAACACTCCCTAACACCGTACACAAAAATAAACTCAAAATGGATTAAACACCTAAATGTAAGGCCAGACACTATAAAACTCTTAGAAGAAAACACAGGCAGAACACTCTGTGACATAAATCACAGCAAGATCCTTTTTGACCCAACTCCTAGAGAAATGGAAACTAAAAAAAAAAAAATAAACAAATGGGACCTAATGAAACTTCAAAGCTTTTGTGCAGCAAAGGAAGCCATAAACAAGACGAAAAGACAACCCTCAGGATGGGAGAAAATATTTGCAAAGGAAGCAACTGACAAAGGATTAATTTCGAAAATTTACAAGCAACTCATGCAGCTCAATATCAAAAAAACAAACAACCCAATCGAAAAATGGGCAGAAGACCTAAATAGACATTTCTCCAAAGAAGACATACAGATTGCCAACAAACACATGAAAGGATGCTCAACATCACTAATCATTAGAGAAATGCAAATCAAAACTACAATGAGGTATCACCTCACACCAGTCAGAATGGCCATCATCAAAAAATCTAGAAACAATAAATGCTGGAGAGGGTGTGGAGAAAAGGAAACCCTCTTGCACTGTTGGTGGAAATGTAAATTGATACAGCCACTATGGAGTATAGTACGGAGGTTCCTTAGAAGACTAAAAATAGAACTACCATATGACCCAGCAATCCCACTACTGGGCATATACCCTTAGAAAACCATAATTCAAAAAGAGTCATGCACCACAATGTTCATTGCAGCTCTATTTACAACAGCCAGGACATGGAAGCAACCTCAGTGTCCATCGACAGATGAATGGATAAAGAAGATGTGGGACATATATACAATGGAATATTACTCAACTATAAAAAGAAACGAAATTGAGTTATTTGTAGTGAGGTGGATGGACCTAGAGTCTGTCATACAGAGTGAAGTAAGTTAGAAAGAGAAAAACAAACACCGTACGCTAACACATATATATGGAATCTAAAAAAAAAAAAAAAAAGATTCCAAAGAATCTAGGGGCAGGACAGGAATAAAGACACAGATGTAGAGAATGGACTTGAGAACACGGTGAGGGGAAAGGGTAAGCTGGGACGAAGTGAGAGAGTGGCATGGACATATATACACTACTGAATGTAAAATAGATAGCTAGTGGGAAGCAGCTGCATAGCACAGGGAGATCAGCTCGGTGCTTTGTGACCACCTAGAGGGGTGGGATAAGGAGGATGGGAGGGAGATGCAAGAGGGAGGAGATATGGGGATATATGTATATGTATAGCTGATTCACTTTGTTATAAAGCAGAAACTTAACACATCATTGTAAAGCAATTATACTCCAATAAAGATGTTAAAAAAAAAGAGCTTTTCTTCTTCCAGATGTCAAATTAAAAGCTTCCTTACCTAAAGTAGTCCAGAAAAGACATCAGAAATGAAATGGAATAGATACCTTCACTCCAATCTGCCTTAAGAATGTCCTAGAAAAAGGACTTATATTAGCTTTCTTCACCTTGAGGTTTTTCTGGTGACTGACACTACCTACTCTGAAGATGATTCTGAGGTTACAAAAACAAATGAGTTTCAAATGGAGAAGAGCCTTCCCTAGGTCCAAATTAAATTTATATTTCATTTCAAGAAGCAATGATTAAAAATGTTTAACATCTGCAAATGAAAGTAACTTTAAGACCCCAGTGTATAAGGTCACAGTCAGCTATCAAAAAATAACCCAGTGCCTTTCAAAGTACTTTTAATCAGTCTCTGTATTCCATCATACATGGAATAGAGTACAGCTTGTTCCATGTTTGGTCCAAGATGCTAATGATAGTGGCTGTGGCAATCAAATCAGTAGCACAAATGATAGCACATTAACACCTAAAGTGCAAAGGAACATTCTTACCACTTTATTCTCACTTTAGTTCTGTCCAAAGGACAGGAAATAATGTCATTCCTCCCTTAACAAATGAACCTACCATTTCAGATAACTGATCCATAACCAGTTACCAGTATTCAAAATTGGCACTTAGAAGAACACTGTCACCATGGAAGCCAACAGGAAGTGAATTCCGGGCTGTAAACCTGAATCTGCTACATAGATTTTTCATATTTTTGGTAAAACCAAGATAGAAGCACATAGAATGCATAGTTTTAGGGGCTTCCCCGGTGGCGCAGTGGTTAAGAATCCACCTGCCAATGCAAGGGACACGGGTTCAAGCCCTGGTCCGGGAAGATCCCATATGCCACGGAGCAACTAAGCCCGTGCACCACAACTACTGAAGCCTGCGCGCCTGGAGCCCGTGCTCCGCAACAAGAGAAGCCACTGCAATGAGAAGCCCTCACACTGCAACAAAGAGTAGCCCCCACTTGCCGCAACTAGAGAAATGCAGCAGTGAAGACCCAATGCGGCCAAAAATAATAAATAAATAAAATAAATATAACGAATAGTTTTAAAGTTGTGGCGATTTTCATTTTTTCAATTATATTATAATTTGTGACTGGCATCTTTCAGATGGCACAGATGTACTATCCTAGAAATAACTGACAATTTTCTGTACCCAGGAAAGCCAAGACATGATTAGAAGCTGTCAAGGTATCTGTTTGCCCAACTTTTCTCCAGCTGGAGCAAAGGTAATAAGCTCTTGAAGAATACAGAGAAGGTGGAAAAAGAAAAAATTTTCAGATTGAATCTTCAATGCTGAATTACAACGCACAGTGCAGTACAGTACTTGACCATAAAATGCAGTTCAAACAAAAATAAACCAGAGCACTTCACAATTCACCAGGACAAGTCTGGAGGTTGTTTTTGAACCTCTTTGTTTCCAACATAAAATCATTATGGCATTTTAAACAGAAATAAGAAGTCAATCTCTGAAGATACCAATAACTCATTATCAGAAATTAACAAAAAGTATACATAAAGACCCACAGCATAGAGCTAAAAGTTTTGATAGGACCATATATATTATTTAAAAGAAGGAGGCCTCAGTTATATTGAGTTTGTAGAAAAATATACTGTTGACTTGACTAATAATGAAGTATTCCACTCTTTCTGTCACATTCCCAGTTGTACCAGAGGAAGAAAAAAAAAAGCAGTGCTTCCTCAGCATTCCTGCTATTCTACAACAGCATGCATGAAGGCATCAGGATGGAAGCAAGTATGACCAACAGGGCAGCTGAAAACAGATTTTTTTTCTACTCTAGAATATTGTGGAGTAGGCAGTAATGGAAAAATACGAGAGTAAGACAGCATGGAGGCAAGAAAATAATTGGAGCCTCAAGCCCATAGAGTAGTCATGCTAATGAGAATATAAACAATAACAATAATAAGTAACTGAGCTCCTATACTATTCCAAATACTATAGAGGAGGCTTCATTACATACCTCATCTAATTCTGACAAAGTCAACAAATATAAGTATTATCGCTTGTCCTTACATAGGTATATCAACTGAAACTCAGAGGTATTAATTTATTCACACAAGGTCACTTAGTAGCTAGCAAGTTTTTGGAGTAAATGATGATAGATTGTGATCAATGATGACAGACAGACAGACATGTATACATGTTTATCACAGCTAACAGAGACACTTGGACTTTAACCTATGACTGACTGCCTCTAGAGCCTGGACTGCCTATAAAAATATCTTATTAACGCTTACAAAAGGTAAACTGATTTATCAAGTCAACACACTAAAAAGGAGAGGCTTAATATAAGTTTAGCAGGCACCTGATGAACGTACATTGAATGAAAGAATAAATGAAGGAGTGCGTGAGGACAAAAGATGAACAGGCGTTTTTTTTTTAAGGAAAGAGTAGGAACTCTCTTTAAACTTTCTTATTGTTACCTTCATTCCCTGAAAGAAAAGGTCTTCTTAAAACTACAACTTGATCTTCAATAAATGTTTGTTTTATAAACTTTGGATAATTAATACAATATTTGAAGGGAACTTAACAAATAACTATTATAAAGTGTATATAGATTTCTAAAATGTTGTTATAACTTAGAACAATTATTACAGAAAAACACACTGTAAATTTTTTTAATAATCACAAATAAAGTCATCAGATTTATAAGGAAAATGTTAAAATTATAAAAAGAATAGTATATTTTGAAATGTACTGAATAAAAGGAATGCTAATTATGTCCTATAAAGGGCACATTCAGAATATGTATATATTTTCTGCATAAAACTGTGTTTTGTTTCCTTTATTTTAGTTCTCACTTCAGATTCTATTTGCACTATAGGTGAAGTATAGGAGTAAAATATAGGAGAAAAAGAGGGTTAACTATTCCATGCCCTGCAAAAACCCTCAGGAAAAAAAAAATTATCTTGGTGGTGTGATGAATTGGGAGATTGGGATTGACATATATACACTAATATGTATAAAATGGATAACTAATAAGAACCTGCTGTATAAAAAAATAAAATTCAAAAAAACATAAAATTCAATTTAAAAAAATAAAATATTCTAAATCAAATTTTAAAAAAATTATCAGCATGGTTAAAACAGAACCTGTTAGTCTATCTCTTAGGCTACCCCACAAGTGTTTTAAAGTTTTGTTTTGCTGTGGTTTTGAACCTTATTGTAATCTCTCTACCTCTGCTTCCAACAGACAAAAAAACAAAGAGTTAAAAGGCAAATACAACAGTAAACCACGGGGCAGAGATAGAGCTCTCTCAGCCCATTCCTTAACAAACTTGTTGCCAGGCCTGTCCGCACCATCCTAACTCCTATGTTTCTCTGGCCTTGAGCCAAGAGTATCATTTTACTCCGAGTGAAGAAAAAGAGTTTCATTCTTCCAATCTTGTACTACTTTCACCCCGACGTTGTAATCTTGTTTTTCCACATTTTCTAACTACTCAAACAAAAGCCTTCCCCCTTAAAATATGCACAAAGCATAGGGAAAAGAAGAGAAGGAGAAGGAGGTGTTCTCTCGATAGATAGTACTCATAGTACTGGGTGCTATTTTAAACACTGATAAGACCAAGCATGGAAGCAGGGACTCTGCCTACACCCAGTGAATTCAGGTAATGTATCCATTGTTCCACGTTGCTATGGTCTGGTGACAGGAACCACAACTAGAACAAGCTTGCCCAGCATTTTCCTTTGCATTTAGATGCCAACTTTGATAAGGTCACACCTTAAAAGATCCACATAGCATGCAACACACAGATAGCAATAAAGCCTTCAGCCATTCCCAGACTCAGATAAGACGGTAAAAAGAAGAGGAAATCAGAACAACATTCACAAACGCAGATTTACACAGCCAACCAATTTGTAACTACCACTCTCTAGATCCTTCCTCACACCAGGCATCTAAGTGGAGCCAACAACAAAAGTAGTGGAGAGATTTCACTCCTCCCCCCTCCCTGCTTCTATCCCAGAATTTTCTCAGAGGAGCTCACTGCCTTCCCTCACTGGTCTCCTTTGAGGAGAATCCAAAAGAAGTCCTTCATGGCTGTGTTTCTTTCAATTCCAGTGACTCCCTGAAGTGAGTCATTCCTGACCCTTTATTCCCCTGAACCTCCCTGAAGACCTGGCGCCTCTCCTAGAGCAGAGCTCTCCTCCATAAGCTACCCATAGAAAGCAATTCCCCAACTGCCTTCCCTCCCAATCATTCCCCGAAGATCCAATCCTCTCCTCCCCTGCTGTTTTCCTTTCCATCCGCTCTCTTAAAGAACCTGACATCACTATTAGTGAAAATACACAAGAGGTTTGGGAAGGAAGGGGTAGAATACCACTGAAGTGAGGGAAAACATGTGCGCGCGCGCGCGCACACACACACACACACACACACACACACACAATGAAGGAATATTCTAATTTCTGAACTGTTTTTTTTCTTACCTGAAAGTTTTGTTTATACATAATACATTATATCACCTCTGATATACTCAAACTTTCCCAAATCACTTGATAAAATGATTTTATCTAAAACATTTCAATAAGTATAATACATGTGTGTGTATTTCCCTAACAAAAACAACACAATTTACAGAAAGCTTACCAACTTATAAAATTGTAACCGAAATCCAAAGACAGAAGTGCAAAGATCCTATCAAGCACTGAAAATCAGAATTCTGGGGGGAAAAATAACTTCTTCAATAAAAGCTACTGATAGATTGGCACGATGCTCAAAATCTCTGTAGTTAAACTACTTAACTGCTGTGCTGTAGCTTACAGTTTAACCAAACTCTATCACAAAACTCTATTTCATTGTAATGTTGGCATTAAGATTTAAGAGTTTTGAAACAACTTCTTTTACACTATTTAACTTTTGCTTGTTTCAGATAATATAACATCTCTGGGGCAAAAGATAAATGTATAATCTGTTTGAGAACACTTTCTCCAATCTATATATTTTCATAATCAGAAATATAGTGATAAGAATTAAGTGATTCCATTTTTTTCCTTTTAAAGGTATAAATTTACCTAAACTTACTTTATTTAAATTGTTAAACTTCATCATTGACCAGTTCTTTTTAAAAACAGCGTACTACTATTATGACTGATGATAATAAATCAAATAATTAGTATTTAAATATTTTAACATTGATCCTATTTTAAAATTTTCTTTTGTAGTTTCTAAAATAGTAATTTATGGAAAGAAGGGGCCAAACTCTTTTTCTAAATGAAAAGGTGGTCTAACCACTCTTAAGGAAATATGTTTGTTTTTAGTAGGTTTTCCATTCTGATACCAAATATCTAAAAGCCCTTTGCCACTTGGAAAATCTAAAAGTAAAGTATCTGAAGTCTCACTGTCACATATCTTGCTCATATTCAGTACTATGAGAACACATTAAATAATCCATGTATTTAACATGTGATTAATATATAATACTTGCACAATAGAGCTAAAAAGTATCTAATTTTTAAATACTTTTCAGCTAAAAGGTTTTTCTAAATTATAATGTAATTTTCATTTGAAATATCTCCGTCATTGCGCTCATCAGGTCATAAGGTAAAGAAGAGATATATCAGGTGGTTGATAAATGGGAAAAAATTATGAATTTAGAAATAATTATATCATATGGGGGGCCAAATTAGCCTGCTCAGATTCAGAAACACTTTAGGGTTCTCTCAGATACATATGGAAAGGGGGTCATCACAAAGCACTTGGACTGTTAGTAAAAGACAACCAAAATAATGGTCCTCTGAAGATATTTTGTAATCCCTTGCCCTTGAGAACTTAAAGGCTTAGCAGAGCAAGAACATGAAGAATTACTTCTTACTTGGGTGTGATTCATTATATTTATGTCAAGAGATGATAATTGTAAGGTCTCATGGCTTCAAGGCAGCTTTTGCGAGAGGGGAATCTTTGAATCCAAATATATTTCATGCTTCATTTTAAGTATGAATGCATACATGCATTTATCCAGTTTCCATTAGAATCTCAAAATTCTAATTGTAGAATTGTCTCTATTTATCTCACTATAGAAAGAGCAGATTTGGTCATCTGTTGTGAGACTCTGACTAGAACTTAATAGGTACGTAAGTGAATTGTGAATCAAGTTCAGTTATTATGAGAACTATATTACTACTTTCATGTGCCAGAGTTTTCAGGTTTTCAGTGATAATTTGGATAATTTTCCATGAGATATATATATATATATATATATATATATATATATATATATATATACATATATATATATATCTTTCTCAGGAATACTTATGGGAGGAAAAACAATTAAACATACATCACACATACATATTTCTATACTCCTACGCCTTTCTTTGACAATATTTTTGAGAATTTTCAAAAATAACTGGAACATGGTAGAGCATACTACAGCCTGAATTAGAAGTCAGAAGACTTAAAGTTTATCTATTTACTAACTACAGCCTTGGACAATTCCCTAACTTTTCTAGGTCTCAGTTTTTATACCTCTAAAATGAAGGGGGTTGAAATATCTCTCAAAAGCTATGATTAAATGAAATGAAAAGATTCAGGGGCATGATCCTCAATTAGGCAAAAGGTAACATAAAGACAACAGGGACACCAACTTGAACTGTCAGAAGGATGAAGTGAATATAAATTGAGGAAAAATGATTGAAATTACTAAATAGAAACCCACAAGATATCCCTTTTCAGTGTGTAGCTCACTGAATATTCCCCAAAATATTCATAATGAGTATTATGTCTGATGTCAACTAGAACAACACTAGCTGCTAAGAAATGAAATAATGAAGACTATATAAGATGTGAAATTATTCCATTGGAAAGCAGGGGATTTGTTTAAATTCAGCAGAATGCTGGCAGAACTTTACATATTTCTTTTAAATTTTACCTGCATTTACATAGCACAAAATAACTTCCTTACATTAGCTTAATGTACTACTTTTACCATCCCCAATGTCCTGTGATCCGTATTTGGTCTCCATAAGCAGATTTAGATGCATGAAAAGACATCGGGATCACCTTCTAAAAACCCTTAGTGTGGCCCACAATTTCAGAGAGCTGAGCTACATGCTGAGCTACTGAACTGATGTGACCTGAGATCTGATCCCACTTCAGTAGTCATCAGGCTACAGTGGTAGTGTTACTTTACCAAAATAAACCCCTCCTCAATAAGAAAACGTGCCAAGAGTGCTTCCAGGTGCCAACTTCTACTCTTCTGGAATAAGATTCCACTAACAAAGTTAATAAAGCTTTGAACTGTTTTTCTTTAGGAGGTATGTGATTAGATTCTACTCATCCTGAAATTAAGTCTCAAAGTAGATGTAAAAACACACTGCTTTTTAAATATTATACGTATATGCAATACATGTGTATTGTATAAAATTCAGAAATCTAGAAAAGAATATAAAACAAACAAATATCACAATTCCAATACTCAAAGATAACCATTATTAACATTTGATGTATATTCTTCCTATTTTTAAGAAGTATACATACACTTATATATAAGTGGGGTTTTATTTACAAATTTGAGATCCTGCTAAACTTGTGCAGCCTTTTAAATTTCCGTATTTTGAAGAATTCCTATGCCATAATTATCTTTATAGCACATTATTTTTAATAGCTGTATATTATTCTCTCCAGTGGATATGCTGTTTTTTAAAACAATCAACCATTATTTAAAATCTTTCAAAGAATTTAAATGGAACAGCTCATTCTCCATATGAAATATTCTATTTCAGGAAATGATTTTAAAAGTGATTTTAATAATTGATCCTATCAAACTTTCAGTAAATGAAGAATGAATTTAAACCAAACTTACAACAGTAAAAATTTTTGTAATCAACTTCCCTTTCAAATAAATCAAATATTATAGGTAGGGGCAAACTGTGCATACTGCCTTATTAAAATTCATCTTGGAATTTTAGGGTTGCATATCATGATTAATATAACCACAAAACTAATAAATGCTTATAGTCAGCAGTCTTTTTCGAAGACATTCACTCTAATCTTGACCACAACCCTATGAGGTAAGTATATATTGGTACCTTTTTTACAAATTAAGAAACCAGCTTTCTGAAAGGTTAAATAATTCTCACAGCTAATAAATGAATCCTACCAAAACGTTAAGATGTAGCTCTTGAATCCCATGTTGAATAATGTTCGATGTTCTCATTTATATTTATGTCTTGTAAATTCACATTTATTAACTGAATTTTAACCCTAATGAAAACAAACTCCTAACACTAGCACTATTACCATCATGTTACAGCATGGCAATTTGACAATGTTATGCTTCAAGGAGATAAGCATAATAAGGTAAAATATATTCAGAGATTTTTAATAATATTATAATTTTCAGAGCTGCATGTTGTATAGTAATGTCCAGGAATTTTTAAGATGAATTCCAGTCCTGATTTTTGTTTAATTGGTTTTTTAAACTACCACTTACACATATTTTTGGATAATAATTGCCTGATGGTTTTAAAGTGTGGAAGCCAAGACAAAATGCAATTAAAATTATTGAATATATACAATAAATAAAACTATGAACAAATGATTTTAGTGTGAGGAATTTAAATCTATGCTGGGGGGAGGGAAAGCAAATGGATGGATTATGCTAGTCTCTTACAGTTACACTTGCATGGAACCATGGGGATGACATTTTTAGTCCCACTTCTGAGGAAAATTACTGAGTAATAGGTTTTTTTTTTTTAATTTTCAGTGCTTATTTTTTCTTTTTTTTGTTGACTACACACACACACACACACATATATATATATATAATGTAATATATATTTGCAGGGCTCTAAAAAAGTTTTAAGGTATATATATACAGTGAAAAGTCTTGCTTTAACAAAGTATATAGTGAAGAGTCTTACTTCCAATCCATTCCTCTATCTGCTCAGCTCTCAACCCTTAACCCTCTACCAAAATACCCTCAAAACACATTTTTTGGCTTTCTTACACATCTTTTCCAATATTTTTAATATAGTGATCAGCAATTCATCTCTTTTTTGCACAAATGTAGCTTATGTTTTCTGTCCTTGTTTTTTTTTTAACTTAGCAATATATTTTGGAAATCTTTCCATATTCATAATATTCCTCATTTTACACACCTACATAATACCCCCTTGTTGAGGTACCTAATTTATTTAACCAGTACTCTACTGATGGACATTATTTGCAAACTGTTTCCCATTTTTACTATTAAAAACAATGCTGCAATGAATAAATCTGTACATTTAACATTTTACAAATATATTGTTAGATAAATTTATAGAAATAGAAATACTAAATCAAAACTTATATGCATTTGTTCTAACTTATATTCATACCAACTTATACTCTCACCAACAAGGTATAAGTCCTATTTCCTGATAGCCTTGCCAATAGAGTATGCTATTACACATTTGGATTTTTGCTAATATACTGGATTATAAATGCTGTCAAGTGTAGTTATAGATTTTTTTCTATTTTGAAACTCTTTATATGTATAAAAGTCACAGGTATTTTCCTTTGAACTATATGTTAGGATAATTTGACCAGATGTCCAGTAGGTGTTCTTTGTCAATTATTAGGTTTTGTTATATAATAGGGAGATCAGATCTTTATTCATAATGAGTTGCAATTTTTACCTTCAACTTGTTATTTATGGTTTTGCTGATTTTTTTGCCATGTTGAAGTTTTAAATTTTTATAAATTCAAACATATTAATCTCTTTAATTGACTTTTAGATTTTGAATTTTATTAAAAAGGCCTTCTCCATACTAAGACCATAAGAAATTTATATTTTCTTATACTACTTTTATGGTTTCCTCTTTCAAATTTAAATCTGTGTTCCAAATCAGAGCTTATCCTGATGTTCAGTATGAGATATGGATGCTGCTGTATGTTCAGTATGAGATACAGACTATATGATGTACCAATCAAAGAATACAGTAGTTCTTCCCATTTTTAAGTATTCTTTTTCATGTTATTTAATATAAATATTATGCCATTAAATAACAGGTATATTAATTTTGAACTTCCCTATTATGGAGTTATTGTTTGTGATCATTTTTCAACTGATTCTCTGAGGTTTGTGAGCATAAAATCTTATAATCTGTAAATAGTGATTATTTTACCTCTTCCTTGCACAGTTTTATATCCGCTTTTCTTTCTTTTATCTAACTGCATTGGCAGTTTCCTCCAGCACAATATTAAATAATGGTAAAGAGAGTGAACCAAATTTCTCCTTGCTTCCGACGTTAATAAGCATGCCTCATGTGTTCCTATCAATCGTGACTTTTGGGCTGATATATTTTATCACATTGACGAAGTCTCCTTTCAATCCTATTTTACTGAGTTTGAAGAATGGTCATTAATTGTCAATTTTTTTCATATATCGTTTCAGTGTCTATAGAGATACATGCATATGATTTTTCTCCTTAGTTTAATATGATAAATAGATTTCCTAGCATTGAAATATTCTTGCATTGCTGAAATAAACCCCTCTTGTTGACAATATTATTACTTTAATGGAACCTAGACTGCTGTGATTTTTTAGGAACAGCCACTTATTTTGGACCATTTTATTTGACAGCATTAAAGTATGAGGCCAAGTCTTAAAATAATAAAAAATTACCAACCAGAAAGATTTAGGGAAAAGGACTTGAATTTAGATTTGGGACTGGATATAAATTAATTGATTACACTAGACTGTTACAGGTCCATTGGTTAGGAACTCTAGGACTAACATTTTCAGTTCTACTCCTCAGAGGAATTATAGGCTCAGCAGAAGCCTGTTAGCCTAATATTGTGTATGGGTTTTTAAAAATGTAATAATACATTAATTTAACTTTATAAAGATTTACTGAACGCCTACTTCTTTTTTCAAGGCATTGACTGGCTCTATAGTGTAGTTCAGTGGCTTGCAGTTTTTGACCTAGATACACAATAAGATATACATTTTTTATTGTAACTCAATATATATGCGTATCTATGCGTGTCTAAATATATATGCATGTTTATGAAAAATGGTTTCATAAAACAATATTTATACCTACTACATATAATGTACATTTACTACACACAAATATATCTTATATTCTTATCTTTTTTATTCCATATCATTTTTATTAAACTGCTAGTTGCAAAACACTATATTGATTTTGCAACCCATTAATAAATTGCAATCTGTAGTTTTGGAAATATTGTCATACTAGCTAAGAACATGGATTCTGGAGCAAGACAAACTAGGTTTGAATCACAGTTATACCTCTTGATGGCTTTTAACTGTAGCTATGTATCTCATCTTTAAGATGAGGGCGACAGTATCTACCTATGAAGATTAAAAGAGCTAATACTTGTAAATGCATGTTTCAATAATATATTTGACTGGTTTGTTAAAATATTTCCCTTAACCCTACAGTTGACAAAAGAAAAACATCATCCATAATATAGAAACTGAGGAAAAATCATTCAAAATACAGACTTCCTAAGATCTATTAGAAACAATGATGAACAGCAAACATGATCTAAACATCTCATCTGGACTGTGTCTTTCCTTCCAAGGCCTTGGATATAATCAATAAATATGTGCTGAATTAAATAAGCATTACGGTCTCCTTTTTATTCTCCCTTTTATATACAGATACACATAAGTCCTTTTTAAGGACTTTATAAACCAGTAACCATGCTAAGTAATTATAATTTACCAGTACACTATAAAGAAGTTACCATACATTGTGACTCAAATATATATTTTTGACTATTTCATAGAACCATATTAATATCTCTAGTAGATGTAGTCTTTTGCTCCAGATTTTCAAATCTGTAAACTTGATAAAGAAACACTTCTATGCTATGTTTCTTAAAGATACTTATGAGAACATTCTGGCTTATTGTCTATCCCCTAACTCCTTACTACTTCTGATTGAGTAGTAAAAGAGGTAACGAGACCCTTGACATAATTACAGGTATTCATAAGGAACTCGGTGACCTAGTTCCTAAAATACATGGGTTCAATGTCTCTTACCCAGAACTCCTACTGGAGAAGTTGGTGGCACTAAAAGAGGTGGTAGGAACAAATATCCTTCTTTCTTAGATTTACATGCTAATCCTTAGGGGAGTCAAAACGAAATGGAAATAAGCATATAGTAAACATCTGTATGAAAGTATGTAGGTATCTATTGGTCATCCTCAGAATAACAAAAATGTGAGTCTATTTTATCCACCAAGACTAATAATGCACACCCATGCTGGCTCTTGGCACGGCTGTAGCAAGGGACAATCCAGAAGACATACAATGGTGGAACTCTAACTCAGTCTGAAATGGTAGGCCAAAAGTAACCTAATTTTTACAGTATTTAGGTATAAAAACACCTTAAATCCAGCCTGGAGGAAAGTTACTGTATTTCCTCCTCAACTCCCAGCATTCCAGGGCCTCTCCAGAGTGAACTTTGAAGGCAATGGATAAAAGGTATTTATTAGACAAAATTTCATATTTCCATCAACTTGCTGGAATTTGACCACTATACATATCAAATGATACTAATAGTTAGGCTACCTCTGGTAAATATGCTACATTAATTTCAAGTACAATTTCAAGAAACCCTTTAACTATACAAGTGTCTGTTTCTCAACAAAAGAAAGCCATGTTTGAAAGTCAATTAATATATTTTTAATAAATTTATTTGTTTTATTTATTTATTTTTGGCTGCATTGGGTCTTCATTGCTGCACACGGGCTTTCTCTCGTTGCAGTGTTCTCTCTTGTTGCGGAGCACAGGCTCTAGGCACACGGGCTTCAGTAGTTGTGGCACACAGGCTCAGTAGTTGTGCCTGACGGGCTCCAGAGTGCAGGCTCAGTAATTGTGGCACACAGGCTTAGCTGCTCCATGGCATGTGGGATCTTCCTGGACCAGGGCTCGAACCCATGTCCCTTACACTGGCAGGCGGACCCCCAACCACTGCACCACCAGGGAAGCCCATAAAGTCAATTACCTTTTGAAGTAAAAAGTTTTGTTTTTTCTATTCTCTCTCTCTCTCTTTTTTTTTTCCAGTTGTAACTCTTGATATTTTGGAACATTTTTTCCTAATTGGGTGAAGGGGTGAAGGGAGGTATTTGTTTTATTTAGTTTTAGCACGTTCCTAAATCTGACTGGGATTGTGTTCTTAAATTGGGCATCTGTTTGACAAGGAGGGGCAAGGGGTAACCAAGTTTGAAAGAAATAAAGGTAAATGGATATTTTTACACTTATCACAAGGACGGCAAGCACTAGCTGGCTGGAAGAACCCCAGTCTCTCACTGAAACTGCAGCACCGCCTTCTCCCTAATACACCTATAACAATCAGTCCTGCCTAATACATCAGCTGGAAACATGCTCTCTATCCTTCAATGTCTTCTTGAATTACTTCAACATTGATACTCAACTCCAAAATTCAGGTTCAAATAACAGCTGACTGAAATTTTTCAACATATTTTCAGTGCTCCTATTTGCTAATGATAACAACAGGTTTTATTGAAAAAATGGCATCTTCTTCAGAGAAATCTAAAATTTAATCTGCCTCTAAAATTAAAGGGTGTACCTATGTGTGTGTGTTGTAGGGAAATAGGATGGTTTTTTTTACTCTGCCAAGAACTCTGATCATTTTAATTTGATAGATCCTAAACATAAATTGCGATAGAAAAATTAAATAGTATTTTGATTAAATAAAATATTAAGTAAGAAAGACCTATTTTTTTCTTTGCCTTTCATGTTTTACCCCTTGATTTACTGTTACATGGACTTGAGAGATGTAACTATTAGTGATCATATTAATTGACTATGTGGTATACAACATCATAGGAACCAAATGTATGAACTGTCACAAAATAAAGTATATGAAAAAGAATGTGAAAATCAAATTATGAGATTCCTTAAAAAGTCTCCTGAAAGGTGTAAAGATTTGATTTTCCACAGTGTCTGATTTAATATGACTTTGATCAAAGAATAAACCTCTGAAGAGGTTTATAAACAAAAGCATAAACCCTCTTAGGGAAAGCTTTTTAGAATTAAAGCAAAAACATATTAACTCTTAAAAGCTGCAAAACAGTAGATTCAATTGAGCACTAAGAAGGCAAAGTCACAGCTAAATTAGGTAATACCAGGGCATGGTAGCTATGAAAAAGCTGGAGGATAAATATATACAATCACATATACTATTATAAATCATATTTCACCTTGCTACATAGTTCTTAAATTAATTTCATTCATTCAATATTCAGTAAGTTTATTGAACTTTTAGTTTATGCAAGGCACTGGCCTAAGAAAATAAAATTATACATTTGTATCCCTTACAGATGAACTGGTCTTAATTTGAGGTAGGAAGAAGGGAAACAGTGACTGGAGAGGAAAATAAGACATTAGCCCTCTCGTGAATAAACATGCTATCCTATTAGTTAGATGCAATTCTATAGGCTTGAAACAATGAAAGAATTAAACCTTGGATGGAATATTTCCTTTTATTTCTCCGCCACCTTGGGAAAATGTCTGTTTTCATAGTGAGGTCTCTCAAAATGATAGCAGGCTAATCGGCACAGGTTCTTGAGATAATGGAAGCTCACCTGGCTAAGCAGGCAGCCTGCCCATCAACTTCAGATCCACATATCTCCCGAATTACAATCAGAGACTGGTGTTCACACCCTGAAACCAATCCATTACTCTCATCTCCTGCCTTAAAAATAAATTAAACGGATAGGTGAAGGCATTGCATAACTCAAACTATGTGGATCTCAACAAATATGTCCCATTAACTACCACGGAATAGTCATATTAGCATTAGACCAAGTGTTTCCTTATCAAAACCAAAAGATAATAGAAATGTTACTTGCCAAATGTGAGTAAACCCAGAAAGTCTAATTATTTACATGGCATAATAAATACTTAGGTCTTATTTAAATTTACAACATTTTAGAAATGAATAGCTATCTCAGAATCACAATGCTTGGGTGTATGACAGAAAAAAATACCTGTGTAACAACAGAGGTTTCTCACTTTGTACACAAAAAATAGGGTGAAACTCTTAGATATACCAGAATACCACCTGAACCTCTTTTAATAAGAATAATAGATGATACTTCGTTGACTTTCTGGTAAACACTTATAGTAGGAAAAACAAAGTCATATTATCAACATCTTAAGTGGTAAACTTTCCCTTGGTTACAGGAGCACAAAAATGACGTACTAGTAGGTTCATTACCACAGCATGAAATACTCAGTAGCTGTTAAAAATCATGATATATATATATATATATATGCTTAATAACATGAAAACAGTGTTTAAAATGCATACTGTTAAGGGAAAAACAATCATACAATAAGCAATTTTTATTATATGATCCTAGCCATTTCTATGTTTACAAAGGCATAGAAAATGACCTGGATATACTTTAAGTTGTTAAATAAATTACATACAAAGCAATTAGAACAGTGCCTAATACACAGTAAATGCTATATAAGAATTTCTGCTATTATTATTTTGCAGCAATTGTGAGATTATGAGTGCTTCACCCCTTTTTTTACTTACACATATTTTCTTTTTCTCCTTATTAAATTATACTCATTCTATAAAATATATTTACAATAAAATGCATATCATTAAAATATACTTAATTAAAATCAGGATTTTCACATCTAATAATCACAATCCAGGTAAACTAACCCATATTATAAATCCTCCACAGAACTGGTATACCTAATAATTTTTACTCAGTGGCATTTAAAGTTCAGTATGAAAAAAGCTCAGAATTAAAGGTATATAGGAAAGAGAAGAAACAAACATCACAATTTTAGACATCTGAGTATTCTGTGCTGTACTAAGAAAGAAATTAATTTCACAAAAGCTCCTGACCTCAATCAACAAGCCTACACGTAAAGGAGCCGTCATTATTCAACACCACCTCCCCAACTCAGAAAGCCACAGGAGCCACTGCCATTCATCCAACAGTTATTTAATAATAGCGTTTCACATTCACAGGATCACTTTCTAGGTGCCCCAAATGCTGCTAACGTTTCATGCATCATCTCATGTAATCCTCCCAACGGCCTCATAATAGAAGTGTAGGGCAGAGGGAAATGAAGCCCAGAGAGGTTAAGTAACTTATCCATGGTTGCACAGCTCATAAGTGGAGCCACGATTTCAACCGAGGCAGAAGCAAGGCCCCAGCATCTAGTCACTAGTTCAGCATCTGCTATGAGCAAAATGTTAGGCATATCAACACCCCTGCCCTGCTAAGGCCAGGGTCTTGAACAATTACTCTGTCAATCCTCTTTCAACTCTCAATCCGAACCCCTACCTCTAGCACCACAGTCACTCTAAGTGCATTTATCGCCACTATCACCAGAACTACTGATTATATGGGGAGAAATGTATCCCTCAAGTTCTGATCTGTGATTTGAAAAGTATTTCCTCAGAAATGGCTAGCCTGCATAATTCTATTGATAAGATAAATGTCACATTAACTAAGCTTTTTCATTGGTTATTCTGGAAATTTAACACCATTTTACCATGTTTTCAAATGAAAAGTACATTCTTTTATTCCAACATTTTACTTTTAAATTATCAAACAAAAAATTTTTTTACAACATGTATTGATTCATAATCAAAACCACCATAATCAGGATATGGAGCAAAAAAGACATTTTAAGTAAAAAAGAAAAGTGACTTATAAACAGACAAAGACAATCCCTGTTATATCTTGTTCTGTGTCTGCCAACTAACTGACTAGGTTTTCCCTCCTTCCTAGGGAAAACGCATTAGATACCAAAATAGAAAAGTTTTGTATACTTTTGCAAAATATATGTTTATACCTATGGCATTTTTATCTTTATGGATATTTATTTAAAAGCTGTAGTTTTACGGAGGCTTTACCAAAACAGTTGCAATTCTTTTCCATGGCAGTGTTTTGACAAGTGTGAAAATTATTAAATCAAGCACACCTTTTCCACACCACACATGACAGAGCACTGCTTATCCATACGGAAGGGCTAGGCAGAGGTCTCTGGTGTAAGATTATCAAGTGTATATTTATGCAGTATTCAAAGACATTTGTAAATGTGTCCTGAATTTATCAAACTATAACCAGAAGTTCCTTATATTGAAACAAAACAAACAAAAGTAAATTATACCAAGTCCAACAAACTGACAAACGTAGTTTCAAATCTTACTATTAGCTCAAGGTCTCATCGGCCTTATAGATATCACCTGAGACCTCCCCACCCACAAAAATTATTTGGCACAGGGTGAAAGAATGGCCAAGGAGTCACTTCCAGATCCTAATATTCTCCAACTTTTTTAACCACAAAGTTAGTCTTTATTGCTGATATTCTGTACTCATGAAACAAAAAGTCTCAACACAGGTCAAATACCAGTTTGGAGCTGGAAAAAGTTACTTCAATGTTATTAATTTGATCGAAAACAAAAGGAAAATATTCATGGGCCCCAAACATTTCCTCCATACCTTCCCATATGATCTGGTGCCTGAAATTCCCATTATTAAAACTGTATTACAGGGCTTCCCTGGTGGCGCAGTGGTTGAGAGTTCGCCTGCCGATGCAGGGGACACGGGTTCGTGCCCCAGTCCGGGAAGATCCCACATGCCGCAGAGTGGCTGGGCCGGTGAGCCATGGCCGCTGAGCCTGCGCGTCTGGAGCCTGTGCTCCGCAATGGGAGAGGCCACAACAGTGAGAGGCCCGTGTACCGCAAAAAAAAAAAAACAAAAAACAAACTGTATTACAACAACTTGAGACCGAATTTCTAGAAAAGCCTCTACTAAAGCACACATGCTACTCTGATACAACTGTAATCTATTAAACTAAGTCACTCTCTAAAATCTCGGCTTGAATGACTTTACCCAATTGTTCTATGACAGGACAGAAAGCTGAGAAAAGCATTCCTACTGCCATAGACAGGTTCTGATTTGGAAAGAGAGGGATTGTGGAGACCAGTATCAGCATCATGCAACCCTGCAAGGAAGGCAGGACTGAGTGGGGCAGTGAGGCAACAAGAAAGTACCACAAGGGAAGTGGGTTTCTAAAAGGAGTGCTAAGAAAGAAGAAAGAATAGCAAAAGGCCCAAAGACAATTCATATGCTTCACTAAAACTAGCCTGATCTACATAACCTTTGCTGGGGCACCCGTGGCATGCCCCTTCCTGCAGCGTTCTAAGTACTCTTCCCACCACAACCTCATTTATTTTTTAATGAAATAGGTCAGCTTGACAAAGGGCAAATGCCTGAGCTGAAACAAATTTCCCTAGGGTTAGTCAGAGGAAGTTTCATTACAAGTCTAAAACTATGAGCCAGCACAAACAGGACAGATGCAAGTGTGGGAGAGAACAAATATGAGAGGGACAAAGAATAAAGGGTGTACCACTGTTATTATTGTTACAGATGACACATAGAAGGAAGTCCATAGGAATTTTGCTTATTAATACTCTAGCCTACTGTGAGGCCCAGCAACAGACGTATCCATACTCGCTACCTCCAAACTACAAGAACAAGCAGCAAGCAAGGCCTGAAGAGGTTTGAGTGCTGAGGGCAAGACTATCCATACAGATCTGGGTTCGGAGGTCACCATCCTTTATGCATTCCTACTGTATCCTGTTCACATAAGGAGAGGTGAAGTCAGATCAAAATTGGCCTTTACTACTTGATTCCCACCCCCAGCTAAAGGAGATTCCATCTGTCTTCCCCTAAGGGCAGTCCCCGCTACAGCCCTCTTCATGAAAGCCCATTCACTCTCCCTTAGTTATTTGTTCACAAAACATTGGAGAGGGGCGCACCTATTCTGTACCTGGTGCAGTTGCAAGATCACGGGTACAGAGATGAACAAGACACAGTCTATGCAGCAGAGGATCTCAAAGGCTAATATGAAGGCTAATATGGGAGACAGACGTAAAACAGTAACAATAGAATGCGATAGATGCTATAATAGAAATATGTACACACTCAATGCTACAGGATTACAGGGGAATAATTAAGCTTTAAAGAAGCAGTAATATACATCTGCTCTTTAAGGATTGGGAGTTTCTTGGGAGTCAAGAAAAAGGGACAGAAATTCAAGGAAAAGGGAAGGGCTCAGGCAAAGATAAGGTAATTTGAAAGAAGTTGTTATGTTCAACACAAATGTGGCAAGTGTCTGTGGTTGAATCATGGTATATGTGAACGGGAATTTCAGGAAATGAAGATTAATAGATTATGTTGTTTAACAAAGGGTGTAGTATAAAATACAAAAGAGCTTTTTAGTTCTTTATAGGTAATATAGCTCTTTTTTAACTCCCTGTAGGTAAGGGGAGTCATGAAGGTTAAGGCAGGGGAATGATAAACAGATTTGTACTACAGAAAGAAATGTGACAAGGCCAGAGAAAGAAAATGATTAATTTTATGAATCGAACTAGAATTGCAGACAACCTCCAATTCTTCCCAAAAAATCACTGGATCCTCTGCCTTAATTATATGGATATAATTGGGAAACTGTTACGCTTGCTGTCTCAAACTCACATCTAAAATATTCAACTGACATTTAATTTTTTACTTATTTTTGATTTCTATCTGTGAAATTTCATTTTTTAAAGTAAGAATGAATTCTTCTCTGTTCAATTATCATTTTTCATAAAGTATTCAATAAGTACTCACTGATTATGGGGTATAATAACCTATAGGATCTATTCTATAAATAAGTTTTATGCTTTCTGATTCTGTTTCTATCTTTTCCATTATTTCTATCAATTCTCTTATGTTCTCTGATTCTATTTCTAGTGTATTGCTACAGGCTATTAGAGAAATATAAGGTCAAGTAGGTAAATATTCACACAAGTGCATTTAAAGCATGCCTCTCCTCTTTCCTTCTGGCTGCAGCTCATGGGGATATGGCTCCCTATCTTACGCACATCAGTACTTGGGTGCCACAGTGATACCATTAGGTATATTTCTTACATTCAGTAGTAACTCAGTGTGGAAGTTGGAGTCTCTGTGAAACTGTTTAGCAGACCATATAGGATATTACTGGAATTCCATCAATATTTTTTCTAACATTCAGAGTTGCTGTAAGTGAAAGGACCCTAATGAAATTTTTGCAATTAGCCTTGGAAGAACTGCTCTTAACAGACTAGTCAGCTTCTTTGAGGTACAATAAAGGAAAATATCATTGTAGCAAAGGCCTTTTATAACCACAGCATTGCTTTAAAATGACCATTATTATATTTTCCTACAGACAACTAAGTAGCAAAATGGAAACATTCTTAAGAGTTCCTTCTCAGTTTGGTTAGAAACTGCGCAGCGCTAATCAGCTGTTGAAATCTAAACTGATTATTTCTGAAGTGTCAACAGATGCACAAGCTCCAGAGCTGAAACAGGAACATGTGTCTGGTTTTTCGTAAACAGGCTGAAGGAATACAACTGACAGAAGTATTGTCTCTTCTCTAGAGAGAGAAAATATTGTCTCAGAAAATGCAGTGTGAAAATGTTGCACATGGTTTTATTAAATGTCCCAAACAAAGTAACCTGGAAGGCCAAGAAAAAGGAAAGTGACCAAAGGCAGGTAGAGAACAGGAAAAAACGAGAGAAAAAGAGTAAAGACATTCTACCTGCTGCAATAATGCAATGTAATATATCTTTACATTTTTAGCTTTTTCTTGAAAAGGGCAACCTCCACCTTTCCCTCCACCCCCCGAAAACCCTAAGGACGCAGTCAGGCATATTCTTCTTGTACCATCACAGGAAAGTAAGGGACATTTTAGTGTTTGATAGTAACATGCTGTAATCCTCTGGCTCCTTGGAGCAACCAGTGTCTTCAAAGCAGTCCTTTCCAATTTCCTGCATAGATATTATTTGATAGCATTTCTGAAACTTGCCTGACATGGGTTCCTTCCTTGCTGATTCTGATTCAGTACACCTGGAGTGAAGTGTGGGCCTCTAGTTTTATAAGCATCCCAGATGATTCTTATGATCAAACAAGTTCGGGAAACAGGCTGCATAACACAACTATTTTTAAAACAACTTGGGTATGAGGATTATCCCTTCCCGAGAATTTCACAATATTCCTTGAAATGAAGGGAGACCCAACAGTGCTATGTGAACTTGCTGAAGCACTCTTACCAAATCGGCAGTGGCATAATTAAATGGGCTAACAGATTTCCTAAACATATACCCAATCATATTTTAGCTAGGGAATCCCCTAATCAGATAATTCTCCAAAATAAAGGAAAGATGTGTCTGACAAAGCCTCGCCTGGTTAATCAAGAGAAATTCCCATGGCTAGATTTTGCCACAGGTGATCTGGAGCACTGCTATGTCTCCGAAGCTAGGGTCAGCTCCTCCCCAAATGTTCACACACAGACAAAGCCAGCTAATTTCCCTGTTAAATGTGAGTGAGTCACCATCCTAACAATTTAGATTGCTAAGGTGCACATATTGAAATATATGCTTCCCGGCACAATTCCATATCCAATTACCATAGTAAATCCAATAAAGGCACAGTAAAACTGCCACTCAGCCAGGGGAGAAATACGAAGTCATAAGCCAATTCAAATATTGCTAATGCCCGTGGAGGAACAACTGTGGATGCCTAGAACCCCTGTCAGGAAACCCCGTCTTATCTTTTTCACCTAGGAATTTTTCATAATAAATTTCAGCTGGAAAATTTTGGTAAGTTTCTACATCCTAAGCTAAATGAATGCCTGAAAGATATTCCCATTTTTTATTTGAGTTTTGCAACATCTCTCTATATGCCTCTTCCTTTTTAAGTCTTAGAGCAACAAGCTTTCAGGTAAATATAACTGCTAAAACATCTATGTATGAAGTCAAAATTTTGCATTCCCTTTGAAATGGAAACATAATCAGTGAATTTGTGTCTTCAAAATATGTCCAGTTTTCAGGCAAAATATCGTCTTAAATATAATTTAATCTGAACTGTCAAAAGACTTAAAAGTTATTTAAGGTTTAAAAGAGAAATTCCTTAAATTTATTTAAATAACTTAAAAGTTATTTATAGTTTTATTAAGAGGTAACTTACTGAAAATAAAGTCAGGGTTTTTTATTTTGTTTTGTTTTTGTTTGTTACTTAACCATACTTAGATGGTTTACTTGTAGCTGTCTGGGCAAAGATGGAAAGAGACAGGACATACATATGCTAACTATGGCATTATTTCTCAGAATAAATTATGACACTCTTTTAAACACAGGGCCAATGCAAAACTCTAAAAATGTACATGAAAACCTAGGACTACAAGCACTAATACAGAACAAAGCATCTAAAATTCCCCTGAGATATTTAGTTTGTGTCTTAGTAAAAGGCAGTAACATTCCAGAGAGGCAGATGAAGGCTCAGCATAAAGGACTTCCTAAGAATCAGAGCTGACCAACAATACAACAGCTTCTCTCGCACAGAAGTGGTCAAGAAAAATCCCAGAGACCACCTGTCACACGTGCTGCCAAGAATATTCTTGCTTTGTTTAGGAAGTTGTTCTAAATGACCTCTGGGGTCACTTCCAAGTAAGTGTTTGATTCATCAAGGTTATTTTCAGTGGTGAAATAAATGACACGAGTGTACACACAAACGCGCGCACACACACACACACACACACACACACACACACACACTTGCAGTCCCAGAAGAGAACGTAGAAGCCTGATATTTTTAAATGTGATTTTATAGGCAAAAAGCAGAGATTGAATCAGCTACATCCTCAAACCACCATTCTGCAGAAGGGAATAAGGTACAAATTTGTTCTACCTCAGCATGCTCTTTGAGTCAAAGAACAAGCCCAGGTCCCTAGTGGCCTCTAGCATATTCTTTAACAGGCTGCCATCAATCTAGTTCTTGGGACAGACTGGGAGCTACAAAACTACAGAACACATTTGGATGTATAATTGTATAAAAAAACACAGATGTCATGAAATGAACTTTCTCTGCTCTCCAGCATATTTCAGTTTCCCGTGCGAGAAAAACCTAGTAGTTTCCTGAAAAAGCGCACCAGAAAGTAAACAAACAAAAGGAGTACTAGACTTCAGTCTTTTTCAGGAGTAGGCTTAGCCTGTGAGTTCTGAGACAGATCAACTTGCTTATGAACTGAAAGCCTTGGAGAGCTCCATTAGTCTTGAAATAGGAAAGAAGGAGAAATCGGGTCCTATGGAGACAGCTCTTTATCCCCTTGCATAACCTCATGAAAAGCATCCCCCTTATTCAAAAACTAGAGCCTCCAATGTAATTAATCAAATAGTTTTTAAGTAACACCTTATTTTTCTTTCTGTATCCTCCGCTTGCTACTTCTACTTTTTAGATATGCACTCTTTTCTCCTAAAAGAATTGCTGCTACACAGATAGCCAGGTTCCATGGTATAACAATTAAGATTTTGTTAACCTTAGAACTTTATTGAAGCGCTATGCTAAATACCTTGGAAGAGTTTCTTATGTGATTTACCAAGATGAACCAATGAAATGAAAGCAGAAACAGGAATAAAAGCTACATTTTCTGCCATATTTAACTTTTGGAAGTTTTTGTTTAACATCAATCAGTATCTTCCCATTAAATCTGCCTTGAGACAAGGACCCCAAATAAAACCTTTTTCCTCCTTTCTCCTAGTTCTTAATAGAGTTTTTAATTATAATTTCTTCTGGATACTAAAGTAGAAATGTTCTTCATGGACAGAAATTAAACACAGACATTCCAACCAACAAACATACAAAATACTGTTTAAGTAACCATAATTAAGAAATGTCAAATAACCTTAGATACTATTTTCCCCTATCACATTAACCAACATTGATAAAATTCAGTGCTGTCGAAGGTGACAAAACGATGATCCAAAGACTACTTGTAGTGTAAATTGGTAACCTTTTCACAGGGCAATCTGCCCATACTTTATCCACCAAAATGGTCATTGCACATACTTCATGACAGCAATTCTGCAGCCAAGTTATCCTAAGGACGCTGTGCAAAGGTAAATGGATGGACAGGCCATTCACTGTAACACTGTTTATGTAACAGCAAACACCTAGAAACAAACTAAATGCTCATCGTTGAAGGACTATCTAAGTAAATCACAGTGTATCCTCAGGGTATAACGTATAATGGAATTATATGCACCCAAGAACAAAAAAAAGTCCAAAAAAAAATTCCTAAATGCAAAATCAAGTCATAAATCAGTATGCACAGTGTAATCCTACTGGTAGTAAAAAAAAAAAGAAAAAAGAAAAATATATAGATGTGGTAGTCTATATTCTAGCTGAACTAGCACTAGACTTAACGTGCTAGAATATTCCAAAACTTATGGAAGGATAATTAAGAAATTAGTAACATGAGAAACGGAGGGCTGGGATTACCTGTGCAGTGGGGCTTTTACTTTTCATTTTATATCTTTCTCTACTGTTTTAACTTTCTACTCTGTCCCTATGTCACTTTTATTTAGAATCTTTATTTAGACTACTCTTCAGTCCCAGACCATGGCAGAATTTTGTAACACTGGCCACATCCCCTGTGGGATGAAGCTCACTACCCACACCCCATCATCCCCAGCACTATCATACCATAACACCAAAGTTCCATTTCGGAACTTACGTAATGAATGGTTTCAGAGCTGACATTTCCCCCACCGCTTTTCTTCTTTCTTCACATCCTTATGTTATTTGTGCTGATTTTGGCCTCCCTTTCTCTAAAATATAAGCTTGTCTGAGAGCAAGGTCAATGTTGTTTTAATCCTTGCTTCCGCCAAAAGCATCTAGCACAGTACTTAACAGGTATGTGTAATAAATAAATGTTAGGTTTGCTTTTTATGAGATTATAGCTTTGAGGTTAAAATTTTATTTTAAAGGGAAGAAACTACCACACTTTCCTGATCATGTATGTTTGCTAATAAATCACCTACACATTACAAAAAAAAACACTGAGGTACTTTAAACTTAGATTTGCCATTATTAGACAATTAAGTAAAAGATGGAGAAAAGGAGACCGAAACATTAAAAGAGGTCTAAATAAATTTTGTAAATGGTATGAAAATATGCAGTCTTTCATTAGGTATGCCATATGGGGTAAGAGAACACAGGCAAAGAAAAAGGAACCTATTGAAGAAAAAGGTGTTATAATAACCCCCTCATTTCCAACAGCATCAACTACAATTTCAAAAAAAAAAAGGCACTGGTTTCAGCTCCAAGTGCACATTTATAACAGTGAATAGGAACTACCCATCAGAATGGAATGATTATTGATTTCTTAATGGATTACTGCTGTACAAATTTATACTCACCAAAAAACCATCAATCTTTGTGTAATAATTATAAACCTATCACAGTACATACAGCATTCTGACTGAATTGAAACTTACTGCTATCTGCCGGGAAATGACCAGTTTTCTATTTCTCCAGCTCCAACCACAATACAGAATGGTGAGCAGATACTTACATCAAATTATTATTACAATCAAATTATTATTATAGGACATGGCTTTGTGACAGCCACAACATGCACCATCTGTAAATGGCTATTAGAGAGGTAAACAGTCAGGTCCTGGTGAACGTTTTCTTATTATTCATTAGCTATGAAAACTGTAAATAAAATGGGCATTAGGTAGTTACACTTGTCAAATGCCTATCATTACTGCCAGGTAGTGGAGAAGGGGTCAAGGGCAAACAGTATATTAGCTGAAGTCATGCTGTTCTGATTTTATATCCTAATTTCAAACCTCTCCCCAAATCTGCATCAGAAGTGCCAAACCACTAAGCTACAGAGGTTAGGTCTCTGTCTAAACCCTAAGTGTATTCTTAGTGAACTGCATTTTTACTAAATACGAAGTGGAACACCATTATAATTCCAATATTATTTTCCAAAAAGAAAGCCCCATTATGTCAGTTCCACCAAGCAGTCTTTAATCATTGGATAATTATGTGATCCAGCATTAATCAAATAATTTCTAATTCTTGTATTTTCCAGCTGTAGGTTTTAGATAACACCACTTCCTTCCAGATAGTTAATCCCATTCTGAACACCTTATTGATCTAGAGTATGCACATATAGTCACAGAATGAAGATAGTTAATCCAACCTAAATAAAAGTAATTTGCAATCAATGGTATACTTGTCATTTTCTCTTTAGCTTCTAATCTATTGAATATTATCAGAATTTTTGGTTAGATATATCAATTTTCTTTCCTGAAAATTATAACATGTAATTTTTCCACCCAATTAACTAACTTTAAAAAATGTATTTCCAAAACATCCTAGGAACTAAAGAAATGAGATTTGATTGCTTTTATAAAGGATTCTCTTTCCTAAGTACTAAGAGACTATTAAATTATCATGATAATCAACCATAATAATTAAAATACTATTAAGTATAATATAAAATCAAATAGAAAAGCTAAATAAAGTTACCATAATAAAATAAAATAAATTTGTGAAACACCACAATGGATTTGTGAAACAGTGGAATTTGTGGATGGCAAACTTGTTTGCTTTTTTAATGGAAAAGAATATTCTAAACGTTATAACAATCAAGTAAGAAAAATACTCATATTCTCTAGAAGGCAAGAGATAACTTTACACTGAGTTGATACTACTTATAGTTCAAGTAATATCTTAGGAACCATATCTAGTAAGTATAAAAATAATATGCAAATATTTATAAACTACAAAGAATAACAGTTAATTGCACCAGAAAATGAGCTAAGTGCTTTATGTAAGTTAGTGCATTTATTTCTTAAAACCTTATGACAGGTATTATTATTTACAGCTGAAGGAAATGAACGTAGAATATCCAAGAAACACTCCCAAGGTCACATAGTAGAACAGTCAAATATCAGCAATTCCCTACATTTACCTTAAAGTAAGGAGCAGAGCAAGGACTTGACCCCAGGTCTATGTTACTTGAAAATCTTAACCGCTTCCATTGGGCCCCACCCCAAAGCATAACAACAGCTGCACCCACAGAAACTGCTATGTTCCAGAGCAAACAGGTACCCAATATTTATTGTGAATGAAGCAAATGAACACATGAATGAAAAGAAGGAAAGAGCAAATTATGTAAGGGAAGCAACACCAGGCCAAGAGCAAGAACATAAGGTTTTAAATCACTCTTATGCTCTTTCCCCATGTGGGCCTCAATGTGCAGGTTTCTAAAGTACAGGTTTTGGAATAGATATTACAATATAAAATACTGTGTTTACCATACTGGTGCATGTGCACGCACAGGCATGCATGCACACACACACACATAAACACACGCATGCAGAATTCTATTTATGGAAGGGAAAGGACAGTCATTTAGTGAGACCTTGAGCCCATATGTATCATCTACTATGTTTTCCTGGCCCAATTCTGAGTGTTGGGGTTACATCAGTGACCAAGACAAATGTTCTTCAAGCGTGTGTTGAGAGAAGAGACAAATAAATAAACTAGATAATTTCAGATACTATTAAGTACAACAAAATATAATAGGGTAATGTCATAGAATGCCTGAGCGGGGCTTATTTATCTAGGGTGCTCAGGAAAAGCCTCTCCAAAGGGGCAACAGTTGAGTGACAGCAGAAAAGAAGGAGGCTTCATTCAAAGTTATGATGGAAGAGTGTTCCAAACCCTCAGATGGGAATGAACTTGCCCTGTCCGAGGAGAACAAAGAGGGGAGATATTTTGAGAGTTTAGTGAAGAAGAAGAAGAATGGAGGAGGACTCAGACAGAGGCAGGAGCCACATGTCCTACAGGATCTTGCAGACTGTGGAAAGGAATTTCAACTCTATTCTGTTTTTAATAGAAAAGTTTTGTGTTTAAAGCAATGGATGGTTATTATCTGGTTTCAGTTTTAGAAAGTGCAGGTCTGACTATTGGGTGGATTATGGGGCAAAAGAGGAAAAAGAATGGAGGCAGAAAGACCAGCTACAAATTTTTGTAATATTTTAGGTTTAGAAGACTAGGAAGTGATGGCAGCTCAGACTAGAGATGTAGGAGTGAACATTTTGTAAATTCAAGATATATTTTGGGGGACTTCCCTGGTGGCACAGTGGTTAAGAATCTGCCTGTCAATGCAGGGGACACGGGTTTGAGCCCTGGTCCGGGAAGATCCCACATGCCGCGGAGCAACGAAGTCCGTGCACCACAACTACTGAGCCTGCACTCTAGAGCCCGTGAGCCACAACTACTAAGCCCACGCACTGCAACTACTGAAACCCTAGAGCCCGTGCTCCACAACAAGAGAAGCCACCGCAATGAGAAGCCCACGCACTGCAACGAAGAGTAGCCCCCTCTCACCGCAACTAGAGAACGCCCAGGTACAGCAGCGAAGACCCAACGCAGCCAAAAATAATAAATTTTTTAAAAAAATTTTTTAAAGATATATTTTCAAAGTGAAGCCAACTATTTCTGATGGAATAGATGTAGAGTGTGAGGAAAGGACCAGTACCAGATACAGAGTGGAAAGTCAAAGCATTGCAGTATTTAAAAAAAGAAACTGAGAAAGAGACAATGACCTGCAGATGGAAACATAAGGGCTGCTAATAGATGTAGGTGAATACCAGATGTTTTCTGTTCACTGAGTAATTGGCAGCCACTGATTAGGACACTTCTAATGAAGCCACTCCCTCTCTATTTCTTTCTCTCAGACAGGGGCAGCACATTTTTCTCACTTTTCTATCAAAAGCTTCTAGCTTGGGCTTCCCTAGTGGCCCAGTGGTTGAGGGTCCACCTGTCGATGCAGGGGACACGGGTTCGTGCCCCGGTCTGGGAAGATCCCACATGCCGCAGAGCAGCTAGGCCCGTGAGCCATGGCCGCTAGGCCTGCGCGTCTGGAGCCTGCATGGTAAAAGTAGAAACTTGGAAATAAGTACTGATGACCAAGCCCAGGGTCTCTCAGGGGAAGCAAAGAAGTAAAACACCAAATTCAACGCACGAGTGCACTTTAAAGCAAAAAAAACAAAAAAAGGCTTTATTATAAAGTGATAAATACAACTTAATAGGCCTTAATCGCCAGAGGTGTGTGCATCCAGATACATGATTCTGAAAATATATCAGTATCCAAAATGTATCCAAGAACTCCACACTTGCAAAGCAAGCATTTGGGGGAGTGCTGAAGTTCCCCACCATCCTGAAGAGCCACCCAAGTAGGTAACAATGCACTTTAATTTATTAAAAACAACTTGCTAGCAGCAAAAGTATTTTACAGTAATTCAACTCCAACTGCTCACACAATAGAGAAAAAGATGGCGGGCTTCCCTGGTGGTGCAGTGGTTGAGAGTCCGCCTGCCGATGCAGGGGACACGGGTTCGTGCCCCGGTCCGGGAAAATCCCACATGCCGCGGAGCAGCTGGGCCCGTGAGCCATGGCCGCTGAGCCTGCGCGTCCAGAGCCTGTGCTCCGCAACGGGAGAGGCCACAACAATGAGAGGCCCGCGTAACGCAAAAAAAGAAAAAAAAATGGCAAACAGAAAATTACGGATTTATTACCACAAAGGGTTCTTTTCAGCATAAAAATGCAGATGACCTGTTATCATTAAATTGCTACTATAGAGATACAAGCACTTTCAGTTCAGTTAGGATTAAGTACATTGCTTTCCAATATATGCCAGTTAAATATTATAGGCTTAATTTACAGAACCTATACCAAGCAAACTACATTTCATGAACTTCCAAATAACATACAATTTTGTTGTAACAATAAAGAAAGGAAAAAGAAAAGAAAAAGAAAAACCAAAGGTAGAGAAGCAATAAAATGATTAGTTCTTAAGAAGATGTTACAATGTAAACAATGAGAAGACTTAGCATTCTCCAAGCTATTAAATACACCACCTGATTTTTTGTAGCTATAGGCATGATTACAGATGTCTGTAAAACTAAGTAACGATTGGTTGCTCTTTTAAAATTGCAGACACATTTAACCAATTATTTCAAGAAAGGATTCAGATAAAAACTGGAAAAAGAAACTTTCCTAAAGGTTGAGTATCTGATCCTAGGTACTGTTATAACAATTGTATCATGGACAAAGGTGATAAGTATCACGATTGCTCTAAGAAAATTAAGGTCTGGCCTCACAATCTAGCATAAGCAGAAATGTGTACAATTTCAAGGAAGAGGCATTTGATTCATGGGTTTTTTGGGTTTTTGGGGGTTTTTTTTTGCAGTACGTGGGCCTCTCACTGCTGTGGCCTCCCCCGCCGCGGAGCACAGGCCCCGGACACACAGGCCCAGCGGCCATGGCTCACAGGGCCAAGCCGCTCCGCGGCATGCTGCATCCTCCCGGACCGGGGCACGAACCCGCGTCCCCTGCATCAGCAGGCGGACCCTCAACCACTGCGCCACCAGGGAAGCCCAATTCATGGGTTTTTAAACGATCTTTGGGATTTAGCTACTGGGTAAGAGTTCACTAAAAACAGCAGCAGTATTACTCCCATTTTCATGTGTGTCTACTAAATGGCTAGGTTATGATTTGAGAGATTTTGGATCGTGGAAATTAGAAACCTTCATTAGACAAAATAATAACTTTATTTTTTTATCGAAGTATAGTTGATTTACAATGTCATGTTAATTTCTCCTGTACAGCAATAGTGATTCAGAAATATGTGTGTATATATATATATGTATATCAACACACACGTACACATTCTTTCCAAAATTCTTTTCCATTATGGCTTATCACAGGATATTGAATAATAATAACTTTAAAACTATAAACTTTCTCAACAATCTCGCTTACTTCACACTTCTTAAAAACAAATAACCAAAATGTCTTGGGGTGAATTTATATATATATATAAAGATTGTCTACAGATCTTTTAGAATCTTTATAAAATCTATCTCTGTACTGTAGAGCAACATTGGCCTAAAAAGATGCATTTTATGAAGTCATGTGAGGCCTCTAAGCACTTGAAGCTTTTAGTCTAACACAGTATTTTGCTTGAGTGAGTGCTGCGAAGAGAGTTCAAGAGCCTAAGCTAGTGTTAACTTTAGACCATTTATTTTAAAACTGCCTTGTGGGTAAAAAGACTAGCTGGGTGATGTATCCTTAGTACACACAGTGCTGAAGTGACCAAACCTGTGGGGTTAATCTGACTAATAACTTATAGAAATAACTGAGTTACATCTCTAAGGTGTCTAGCCAAATAAGCAATTCATATTAACTCATAATGTAGTTAAAAATTAATAGGCAGCCTTCTTGATGGAGACACATACGTATAAGGCAACATGCTAGCTAACTTCTGTGGAAAAGAGAAACTAATATTTCTTGAAATGTGTTAGGCACTGTGATAGAAGCTTTACTGAAGTGTTTTATTAATCCTCACAACAACCCCAAGAGACAAGCACTAACTTTGCCTATTTGACAAAGGAGGAATTGGAGATTAACACATAGCACAGCCCAAGTCATAAACCCAAGTCTGATCAGCACTGAAGTCAGGCTCTGACGGCTACCCTCAGGCTGTAGAGATTATAGTCATTTTCCCTGCGCTCAAGGAGATTCCAGTCTTACAGGGGCGATAAGATGTACACAAGCAATGGAGTAATGGTAAAACAAGATAGGAAGTGATAAAGGCTTCCTAGTTTTTAGAGAGGAAACTATTCCTGGATAAAAGGATAATTTGGTTTTAAGGACTGACTGCACTGACACTATCCTCATAGTAATCCAGACCCAGGAAAAGTTACACTTCAGACGTGAAGAGCAAAATGTGTAACTTTAAATGATCTCATTGGGATTCACAAAGATTTCAGCATCTTTTAACCAATGATCTATGAGTAGCCTGTTGATTATGTATTCTGCTATAAAATCTTCTCAAAAGAATATCCACTTTTCTTCTTGATTGTTCACAGAGGAAAAAAATGGACATTACTGGGGACTGATATATAGTTCTGAGAATTCCAGACACGCAACAGAGAGATGGGTAATGATGTAGGACACAGAGCTCCATGAGTATGGAAATTCATGGAATTTCAGAACCATACTTGGAATTCACTCACCAACATATCTAGCAAATAAGTAAACAAGACCCCTCTCTGGGCCAGGTCAGGAGGGAGGCGCACTGGGCAGTCAAATCCTGCCACCAAACACGTCTTCTGAACTGCCATCTTCAAATGAAGTGCATTCCTACCGCATAATTACCATTTCCATTACATCCCTCACAAACAGAGCAGGTTTATTTGTGATTCGCATTAATTAGGTAATTTTAGCTTCATTTCTTTAGTAATTGATTTGAATACAACAGAATTAATAATTGCCTCATATCTGCACACACATTTCTTTTCAAACAAGGACGATCTGACAGCACTCAGACAGATGAAGAGCAAAAATATCCACTCAGGGATGCAGATATCTTGAGTTTTATCAGCAATGCTTTGGACTACTTTTTTTTTTTTTTAATTGTTGTTGATTAAAAGCAGAGTAAAAGCACATCCTTTCTAGAAGACTAGTTGATACCACATGTATGTGGGATATTTTTCTCGGTTATTTGATTCAAGTTTTTTCTCATATTCTTTTCATCTAACAATAAAATAATAGCTACCATTCTGGTTAACTTACTCCATGCCAGTCACCATTCTGGAGGCTTTACATGTATTATTTCTAACACTTGCCACTCTGAGAAAGAAGATTATTAATATCCCTGTTTTACAAACTGAGATTCTAAGAGATGAAATATCTGTCTAGAGGTCTCACATTTGATATATATCAGGGCTCACTTTTCTTTTACCACATAGGGAGGGGAAGAGGAAAATTCATTCAGTTCTGTATTTTTTAAAAATATATGTTTATTATTTTCTAGTAACAAATAAAAGGCTTAAGTAATGCCAGGAAGAACAGATTCCTCTGAGACTGCTTAAATAAATATTAAGATCCAGTTTTAATGAGCACATTGTATGTTAGATGTGAAAGCATTTCGAATAGTCTAAAATATTTTACAAATAAAATATATGACTTTTAATAGGCTTAAAAACTGTTTTTTCTTAAGCCAGTTAAACATATATCCTGATCTTGTTTTTATTATTTATGGGCTTAGCAAACCTTCCCTTCAACAATAATACATGTGTAAACTTCATCTCACGTCTGATAAATTTTTACTGCAGTATTATCACAAGGTTAATTTTAGAAGAGTATTCCAGTAGGTAACAGCCAACCTGGGAATTCTAAATCTCTGACAGGGTATGATCTGAAGAAAGTCTTTTGAAACACTCAGTGCTTGTGTCTTAGATACTTCAGGAGGAAAATGGAAAAACAAGAGATCAGAGAACAAAAACTGGATGCAAAACCCCATCTCATCTGCTCAATATCAAGTTCCTTCTTCATTGCCGCCTCCCATGAGGGAAAAAAAAAAAAAGAAAGAAAGCAGAGAAAGTTCTTACTGTTTCTGGCAGGCTTATGGTCTCCCTAACTCCCCAACGGCCTTTCCCACTGAAATGAAGTAAAAAGGCAATTGAGGGACAAGATCAAAGTTGACTGCATCCGTTATAATTTAGGAACACAACCAGTTAGGATACCTCTCAGACACAGCACATATTTCAGTCACTTTTGCAAAAGATAAAAGCAATAGGTGAGTCCAAGATGGCCATCAGTAACACCACTGGGTTATGACAGCAAACAATCTATTTTATACTACCGACTTCTACTGCTTCAATCTTCCAATCTTTCTAGGCTGAAACCCTTAGGACTCCAGTTCTTCTAACCAGTCAACCCCCATCTTTCACTCCCTGGCTTTCAGATATCTGAAAAAGTACACTTCTTTCTATTGACTATCAAAATTTATCATTTATCTTCTACCAGAAACCACTTTAATCTTATGGCCACATTCTTCATCACTCAAGCAGGAGGTAACTTCTTTAATTAACTTATAAATTCAGATATTTATTTATGCTTTCTGAAAGAAGAAAAAAGGAAGGGAAAGATCCTAGTTTTCATTTGCCTATTCCTCTCTCCAGTAGATCTGCTAACTCAAGTGGGTTCTGTGGCTTATCCCTCACTTCTGGATTCGCCATTTGTGTTCTCTCTTCTTGAGCTAGCTCTCTTCTCTGTTCTCTATACTCCATACCTCTACTCTTTCCTTTCAATGAGCAACATTCAATGGAATTTTAAATTGATGAACATGAAAAGAGACTAAGGGTCTTTTAAAAAAGTAAATTTGGGCTTCCCTGGTGGCGCAGTGGTTGAGAGTCCGCCTGCCGATGCAGGGGACATGGGTTCGTGCCCTGGTCCGGGAGGATCCCACATGCCGCGGAGCGGCTAGGCCCGTGAGCCACGGCCGCTGGGCCTGTGCGTCTGGAGCCTGTGCTCCGCAACGGGAGAGGCCACAACAGTGAGAGGCCTGCGTACCGCAAAAAAAAAAAAAAAAAAAAAAGTAAACTTTATTATCATATACAAGGTAGAACGGAAAACCTAAGGATAAGTTTTAACTTATTCTACTCAGATTTCTTTTGGCATCATAATGCTACATGTCTCCTTACCATTGCCAGAAGTACACTTATATAAACATTATTTACTTTACAGCATCTCATGCTATGAATCAATATCACTCAAAAAACTTTCCAGAGTATGTAACTTTATTTGGAAATTCCACCGTATTACAGCCATTAAGAAAACACCTTATATTCAGAATAAATTTAAAATAATATTCAGTGAGTCTGTTGACAGCATTTGTATATGAGAATACCCCTGACTTCAGTATTTATCATCAACAGCAGTAGTCCAATTTCATGAGTCTATTATATCACTGAAATTTCAAGGTTAGACCTTTCTTATCAGCGATATCATTGTCTCTCTTACAAAACAGCTCCGTGCTTTGAGATGGTTGACTGAATTCGTTTTTTTTTAATTATACAAGTAAAAGATCTTTTATAAAAGATCCAAATAATGCAGAACTATTTAGAATAAATGATAAAACACCCTATTTACCTTCACATAAGCCAAAGTGAACACTACCAATAGTCTGGTCTTTCCTTCCTTCTTTCCTTCCTTATTCTTTGCTTTCACTCTCTCTCTCTCTCTCTCTCTCTCTCTCTCTCTCTCTCTCTCACACACACACACACACACACACACACACACACTTTTAAAACATAAATGGCTCTCTCTTGCACATACAGTTGTATGAAAGCAGTTGTTTAGTTAACTATAATTTCTCTGATTTGCTTAAAAAATAACAGATCTTTAAATCTGTTACCAGTTATTGTACTCAAACTGTGGGACCAACTAAAACTACTCAAATTCATCAAAAGATAGCCTTATTGTTAGCACAATATATGTAAAAATAATTTATTTTAAATTGTTTTCTTGGGGAGCAGGGGTGTTTCTTTTTGTTCCCAAAAAACTGAATCCAAAAACTGTAATTAGGTCATTAACCTGTCATAGTTCAGACAGATGGCAGTGTGTAATTCATATTTTGAGTAAAAAACAGAAGACTTACAGAAAAATATCTCGTATTTCTTTTTCTAGTTCTCAATTATGTTCAAACAAAATCTATTACCACTTTCAAATATTTTGCAACATTCAGCAATAGAATAGAATTTGTTTTATATTTCAAAATACTATATTAGAATCAGTGTTCTTAAAGTACTTATAATTTTAAAACAGTCTAAAAATGATTAAGTACTACTTACCTATTTTCAATACCTACAAATTCTTAAACAGCCCAATGTTCAAGCTCTAAGTGATATATGAATAATCTAAGCAATCATTTCTAGTAAAAATAAATGAACCTACTTCAATCAGGAGTTAAACGTAAATCCTCAGCTCGAAAAGGTATACAAATGCTACTTTTCCATCAAGAAGGTAACAAACGTAATGAAAATAATGCAATCTACCTCAGACCATCTGGATAATAAAGATACTGACATAAGTCTGATTAAAAGGCTTGAAAGACATGTCTTACAAAAGAAATATATTTCCATATGTAAATACTACTTGCTAAAATGTTTGTTTTGAACAACAAAAACAAAACAACAAGGCTCTTCATGAAAATGACATAACAGGAAATGTTTTATATAGTTGCAGAAGGAATAATTCCTCTTTAGAACTCAGCCAGAAATTCTTAGTTAATTCGACAGAAACAGAGCAATGCAGCTTCCCAGCACTTCAAAATATGGCCAAGCCCTGCATACTGATGTCTTAGTAAGTAGTAGGTAAAGTTGACACCGTCAGGTGTAAGGAGAGCTACAGCTTCCATGATAATAAGAGAGCAATGACAAAAATGTCAAAGGTGTAGACACCAGAATGTTAATTTATTAGAACGTGACTCTACACTGATTAATTATATGCTCCTCAAAATATCTGGAGAGCATAAGAAAAGTTAATTGAAGCATTCCATTTTGTACATGCAGTTTTAAATAAGTGATAGAAAAACTGATTTTAAAATTATATGTGGTGTGAAATCTGTAAACACTAAATGTGTCATATAAAGATATTAGTAATGAAGACGATGATGATGACTATAACATATTCACTGAAACATTTACACTAACTTGAATTCCACTGACTATGTTAGTATGGAATCAGAAAACTAAAGAGACGTTTAGAATCTTGAAGATCATCTGTTTGGGGCTGATCTGAAGGTTACAAAATCCTTTTGAGACTGAGACATGGTTGAAATAAATACATACCCTAACAAAAAAAAAAATCACAAGTAAAATGGGATTTCAGAATTATTTCAACATCTAAGAAATCAACTTTCCAAATTTCCTCAAATAGATCAGAAACACATTATTTAAATACACATATGCAATATGTGAATCACAAGCAGTTCCTTAATTCAATAAATAATTACTGGGCTCCTACAATGACCCAGTATGATACTGTATACTGGGAATGAAGAAATATTCTGTAACATCTTAAGGAAAAACCCAAACTTTTTGGCCAACCCAATAGATAAGGCATAGCCATTTTCTTCAAAGATTCACATCTGGAAAATCTCTAATTTCTTTATAATCAACATGTGGCCCCAAAATAAAGCTGTGTGCTTTGAAAAAATATTCTTAAATTCACACTCAGTAATTAAGACAGCCTTCCCTATTAACTAACCTAAAATACTATACTTGTCTATAAAGTCTCATTTGCTGTGGCCGGACTACTTCAGAGATTTCATGAAACTAGTGTGATGTTTATTCCTCCTGACCTATTAATTAGAAGCTCTCCTAGATCCCCAGCTAACGTAAGGTGCCTTTCTCAGGTGGCAGTGCTATTTTCCATCTTCATCTAAAATAGATACTAAGACCTCTTAAACTGCTGGCCACATCACCCATCAACATTTCTGCGAATGGAAGTTTGAATTTATGGTAATAGTAGTTGGGGTATCCTTTATAGGTATTATAAGATAGCTTTCACAGAGTTAGGCTATATCAACACTTAACAAATCTAAGCAGAAATGTAAAATTACATTAAAGAAAATGAATGGATCCTAGGCTGACAAGAATTGGTTATAACCTGATTACATGTATAAGTTAAAAACTGAATCTGCGGGATTTAGCCAAGGAAGCCAAGAAAAAAAATGACTCTCAGAAGTATTTTGGCTGAGGCTATATCTAGGGAATCTAAATCCATGTCCATTCAGGGAAGAAGGAATTGGACAAAAGACTTCAACCATACTGATGCAAATGGCACTGCTATTTCTATTGTGATGCTGAACATATTAGGGTCTCTTAGTCTGATGCCATTAAACATTTGAATTATGTAACTACCTCCCTTTGTTTGTATTCCTTGCTAACCAAATGACCTTTGTTGCTTTACCCATATAGGTCAGTACACACACAAAAACAGATCTGGTCAAGCCAACTGAGGTGATCCAGATCCTATGTTAGTTGGTTCAGGTTTTGTTCGTTTGTTTTATTTTTAATGAAAGTACAGACATAAATTGGTATTCCAACTTTAAACATGAATTTTGTAAACTTGTTTAATGCGAGTCAACCTTGAGATGCGGTGCCGCTCTGTGCATGCTGCCAATCAAGTTTCGGAACTTATAAGGCTGAGAACAAAATCCTACATTATAGAAAATTTCTTGGGGAAATGTTCTCCTGTGGGAACCTATTTTAGAAGCTGGCTGTATTTTTGTCTCTGTTTCATTGTGTGTCTTCAAATTTATACACTTTTGAAGAATTCTCAGAGGTAAAAGGTGAGAAGCAGTTCATTTCTCTACAATGGATATAAACTATGGTGAGCACAACACACTTATTTGCTTCTAAATGCAATGGGATTATTAATATCTCAAATAAAATATGAATTCTCTTGGACCTTGAAAGATAACATCCACTCCAAAAAAAAATCCCTAACACAGTTTTTGTGCCCCAGCATCAGCAGTGCATCACACAAAGAAAATGCTTAATAAATGTTTGCTGGATCAGTGATTAAAAGATAAAAATATCTCCACAGCAACTTCTGAATCTCCACATACAGGAAATCTCAGATGAACTTATTTTCATCATTAACATTCATTTGAAATTTCATGGTGTCTTGGGTAATCAGGGCTTAATTTCTAAGATGGTGTTCTATAATATATGTTTTAAGGAAATAGATTAAGATGTTTTCTATACCACACTTTTCCCCTTACGTTATTTTATCCCAAGGGGCACAATGTTATAAACTTTAAAAAAAATTATGTACCAAATAATTTCCAAATGATATATGTCATGTATATTTATCTCAAAGTTTTCAAAAAGGCTCTGCATAAAATCATTAAATTCTTTGGCTATTAATGTAGCAGAACTGGCTAGTACTTAGTTAACAAATGATTCCTCACATGTTTTAAGCTATGTATCAAAACATAAGCTATGTATTAAAACATATGTATTAAAACATAAGCTATGTATTAAAACATATGTATTAAAACATATGTTTTAAGCTATGTATTAGATGAGAAATAGGTTACAGAATAAAGACAAATCATTACAGTAGAGGCCTTGGAGTGTATGGCATATGATTTTTTTTTAATTGTAACCATCAAAGTTATGATATTAAATAGACCACGAAATTTTAAGGAGAAGGCTAGCATGTTTTGTTTAAAAATCAGTGAGTCAATCACATCAACTAATCCAACTTCTGAGACTAGCATAAAAGGACTCCATTAAGCAAAAAGAGTTCATTAAAACCTGTGACCGTACATTTCCATATAGAATTTTGATTCAATGGGGGCAGTTGGGGAAATATGGTCACTGCTCAAAGGCTGAGAATTACTTAGGGAAGAATTTTTTAAAGAAATACTAAACTATTGTTAAAGTAATACAGGAGGGAAAGTAACAAAACCACAAGCTACATATTAGATTTCACTAATTAGGAAAATTCACACTTAGTCTAAACTATCCTCCTGCCTGATTGCTATCCTCTCCCAAATTCCACAGGTGCTTCAAACTCTCTGTATACAGAATTAAACTAAACTAAATCTTTTCCTGGAAACCTGCTCCAGTATTTCCTATCTTCCCTGATGGAACCTATTGCCATCTATCCAATAGTCTAATAATCATCATGAACTTTCTCCTATCCTTAACCCTACGATCCAAGTCCTGTCCACTTTAAGCTATTATTTCCCAAATCCTTCTCTTCCTTATTATCTTCACTACCACTGGCTCTCATGACTTTTCACTCTGTCATTGCAACAGCCTGTTAAAGAACCTCCTGCCCCTAGAGTGTTCCCCAGCCACAATCATTTTACTCCTATTGTAGCTGGTATGATCCATGTCATTAAAAAGACTGAAGTAATCTTATTTGTTAAAATCCTGTGCTCCCTTGAAAATGAAATCCAAGTTTCCTCTTATAAAAGATATTCCATTATCTTGCCCTGGTTAATTCTCCAGAGTCATCTCTGGCTTCAAATTCTAAGACTCCAACTTTGCACTCCAGAAATACCAATCTGTTTGTATTTCCCAGAACATATCATATTATTTCTCAGCTCCCACTGTGGGTTTGTTTGGTGAACAAGCCTTCTGCTTCTCTCCTAAATCCTGTTCATTTAATAAGTCTCAGCTTAAGCGGCATCTCCCTCCAGGAAGTCTTCTCAAACTAGTACCACCCCTCACTCCCCATAATAATAAGAACACTGAGGTTATCATAGTATAAGGCCCTGTTCAGATGTCTCTTTCAAACCAGAGCATGAGCTACCGGAGGACAAAAATAGTGTACTATTCACCTTTGGATTCACCTTACTGTACCTGACACATAAAAGATAGCCTACAAATATTTGTTGAATTAATCAACTAGAACAATATAGCAACATGTCAAATGCTTGTGATAATTTTATTTTAAGTTTACTTCAAATTTAAAACACCTAAACTATTACCCCCAAAACGCATAATTAGCAACAATCAGGCCTACAACTTGATTAAGTATCATCAAATGAGAATCGACGGTACTACCAGAAGCAACAAATACGGTGAAATTTTAGATACAGATTTTCAAAGAAAGAATTGATTCTAGATATGGCTAGGTTACTCTACTAAGAGGACTTTTTCCATTCTTAAAGACTGGTGGCTTTAGAGCACCAATGATAAGCAATGATTTTCTTTACATGTAACCAAAAATATAAAACTTAGCTCAGGAACACTGAAACCCAATAAAAAGAATCTCGGGCACATAGACAAACTCTACTTCTTTCTTAACCAAAATCTTCACAGATGCTTTAAATAATAGAGGGGGGTTTTCTTTCATTTTTACCCTAAATTATTAGAAATGCCTATCTCCATTCCCTGGACCTATGTAGTAAAATGGAAAGAGCAAAAGATCTGAATTTCAAACAGATATTGATTTGAAAAAAAAAAAGAAAACATTCTTATGAATCATGGTTTGGTGCAAAAGAAACTTACCTACTCTGAGTGATAGCAGCAGTGATTATTTATTGGACCTTAGCATGTGTCAGGAACTGCGCTAAGTATTTTGCATAATATTGCCTCATTTAAACCTCACAACAGGGACTTCCCTGGTGGTCCAGTGGTTAAGACTCTGCACTTCCACTGCAGGGGGCACGGGTTCCATCCCTGGCCTAGGAACTAACATCTCACGTGTCACGCAGCACAGTGAAAAAGAAGAAAAATAAAGATAAAAAAATAAACCTCACAACAGCCCACTGACTTAGGTATTGCTTATCCCAATTCTACAGATAAGAATACTGGAGCTCAGAGATGTGAAGTAACATGACTAAGATCATACAGCAAGCTAGTGGCAAAGCAAGAATTCTAACACAGGCCTGTATAACCCCAAAGCCCATATTGTTAACCACCTGCAATCTACTGCCTCTGAGCCTCAGTTTTCTGTAGTATAAACAGAGTAACTTCACAGAGCTGTTGTGGAGACTAAGTGAAATAATATGGATCACTTAGTATAGTGTTGGGCATCCTATATATATTCAATAAATTATGCCCCCCTTCTTTCTCTCACTCCAGTTGTGATTACACATTTATAATAAGGGAAAATAGTTCCTAAATACTCTTTACCTATTTCAGCAGAGATATCCTGAGTCTTGATTAATTCACAAAAGGAAAATACTAACAGGTCAATAAATATATATTATATAAACAGATATAAAGGAAAAAAGCAAAGAAAAACAACATAGTCTACCTCATCTTAGGACTGTGACCCTGCTATTGATCTTTCAGAACATCATAAAATCAAAATGTATCGATATTCAAAGTCAGGAGAGAAGAGGATGGGACCCAGGGATCTCAATTCCTTACAGCTCAAAGGAAGACTCCCAAAAGAACCTAACCAATCACATTACATCATTTTTAATATATTTCCAGTGGGGAAGACAAATTTGGACAAAGATAGAGGCAATATAAACAACACTTCTACAGTAAGCTGTTTTGTTTCTCCAAGACAGACATTTATTCTTACTTCAAAGCAGACTTAAAAGATGGGGGGTGGGGGGGTGGGGGCAGAATGAGCTGCAAAGTAAAAAATACAGAAATTTTGCTGTTAATTCCCTGCTCATACGTACTTCCTTTAGTTCCTTTTTTTTTTTTTTCCTTTTGGTACATGTCCATGACACTTACCTCTGATGGGTGTAAAGAAATCAAGTCAAACTTATTTTTTTTTAATTTCCCGACAAGTAAAAACTAAATGTAAGGTATGTTGGGTATATACACAAAACTAAGTACTACAACTGAAAACAGAGCAAGCTTTTACATCAGGTCCATCTGGTGTTATATTAGGGTGTGTCCTATGGAAATCCAACCAAGGGTGACTGCCAAACTAAGATATAGATGACAACTCAGAAAGCTGGTGAGTCCCAAAACATAAGCTATATTTTTAAAAGTGCAGTAGAGCATCTGCTTAACAAGATTATCTGTTATCATTCCACCCTCATAATAACCCTATTCTACTTCTGTAATACTGTTTTTGTCACTAAAACATGGGTCAGTACTGGACATGGTGGGCACCCTGAGATAATGACATTTTCAAGAGTTATCAATAAAGTGATCTGACTAACCCACAAGGTAATATCAGTTTTACATCCCAATCCTGACAACTTTATCCTTCTGCTAAGGGACCTAAGAGGCCAACTGGTTTCTTCAAACCTCCATTTCCTCACAAGAAAAATAGAAATCATACTATACTTATGCTTCACTAGGTTCTAAAAATGGAAACTAGCTAAGAAAAAAAATGAATGTGAAGCACTCTAAAAAGAATAAACTAGATTCCCTGACCTGATTATTGGTCAGAGTCTTGTAAAACTAGAATTACTACTTCTTCCAATTCCATACATGCCACCTGGCCATCAAACTGACTGATAAATGGTATTGACTGCAAAGTTGATCCATGTAAAGGTTTTAAAGTAATACAAACAAAATTTGTGTCACAATGTATTTTCACACCATTAGCTCTCTCCAAAGAAAATTCACTTGTTAGCATTATAAAAGTAAATGATAATGAGAAAAATAAGATTAATGACAATTTTTTGAACGTTAAAAATCTTTCAAAATACTCAGCAGCACGTATAGCACAGTTTGAAACTGATACTGAAGCAACTATACAAGAATTGGGAATGAGCTAACCCAGAAACATAAGGAATCACAAAGTAAGTCTCATCTGATGGACCGAAATACAATATGGATTATTTTTGTATTGTTCTGTCTGAGTTGTCTGTCTCAGATTCTTAACTTCCAGATTCTATTTTTAAAATCACTTAACACTGTGTATTTCCAGTAGCCATCAAGGCATATACTGTCATCCCTGACACCGAAGATTGTCAGCAGACTCAATATGTACACTAATGATCTTGGGCAACAATGCCCATCTTCTTATCAAAGAGATCCTTATTCTAGAAGAAAAGGTCTAAATTTCTCTAAGGAAATCTACTTGAAAATATAGGATGTAGTCATTACAAAACGTTAAGTTCACTGATACCTCTTACTTCTTTTTATCTTACATGCTGAATTTTAAAACCAAAGACTGCCAGGCACTGTAACATTTTTAGTTCTCTCCCAAGTCACCGATGCTCTCTTCTAGCACTGTCAAATAATGATAGCTGCTGTCATTATTTTTTATACAATAGCTGGCAGCGAGTTATACAGACACCCTTCATCTTAGAATAGTCATCGGATAACCTAAACAAATGACTATGACCTTAGAATAAAACTGACCACTTTCCTAAAGCCAAAATAAGTGGGCTATCACATGGTAGTGTTACTTTACTGCTAGAACGTCAGTTATTTCATAAAATCAAAGGCTTTATTCCTTTTATTTTTTTTCTAAACTGTTTTAAAATAACTTTTTTACCTCTTACACATATACTCTTGTCCTCCTTGCTGCTATGGAACCTATCTTATTCTATCATAAAGGTTTTCACATTTACTTTCAGCTCTAATACTTTCAACCAAAACTGCAATTCTGTTTTTGGAAGTCACAGCCCTTTAGGAATATTATTTGAAGATATTAAAAAATGCAGGAAATAAATAAGTTATTTTCATATAATAAAGTCAGCAATGCATATAAAGGGATTTAGAAAAACCAGTAATCTCAGACACAAGTGATTTGACAAGTCACACACGCACAAAAAATTATTCCAAGTCATAGAAAAACATCTGAGTGACCGATTGTAGGTCTTTTATTCTAATTAACAGACAAGAGTCCCTCTCTAGCACTATTTGCTTTGGCAATCTAAAATGCTGATATTCTCCTAGATCTAACAGAGAGGAAAAATGGGTATCTTCTCCATCTAACACCTAAGTGGGTAACCTAGATACTGTAAATAGAGGCTACGTAAAGGATGCAACAGACAGCTCTGAAGTGAAAGCCAAAATATTTAACCTGCAACTCTTTGGAAAAGAACATGAAAACACATGCAGCTTAGCTAAAAACTATACTAACATGGAATTGCCACAGGCTAGTAAGTTAAAAAAAAAGAAACAAGAACAAAACCTCTTTACCAAACATAATTTTACTGCTGTTGGGTGAGAAAGACTCAAATATCAAAAGCACAGTTCTTATTTGTCCAAACTGATCATGCCCATACTCTGCAATGTTTATTTAAAATAAATGAGTGAACTGCCTTTTAGAAAGGACTACTTGCAAAACCAAAATCAAATTCACAAATAGAGGAGCTAATTAACCAATTAACAAGTATTTTCCAGCTGATATTCTAGCAGTGGCTGGGGGATGACAGTCAAAGTCTGATTACCCAATATTACGTACCCCTTATATTCAATGTTTCTAAAGACAATAGCTAAATATTAAGCTAACAGAAACTGCATATCAATCCATCTTTACTCTTTAGGAAATTAAATGAAAATTATCTGAAAAATAAAATATCTATCCTGCCAAGGACCTAGTAACGTTAAATGTTAAAATGTAAAAATTGTACTCCCTACATTGCAATAGTAGTATAACTTTTATCAAATCAATAGCCAACTAGCAGAAAAATTAAATTAATCCTACAAGATCCATTACAAGAGATTAGCACTATAATTTAATATACATTCCATCACTATTAATTTTCTTCCTACATGATAAAGGCATTTCAATGACTGCTTCTAGAATAAAATCTTCCTAGGAAGTGCTTCCCATTAATAAAAATAAAGAAAACTTTTAAATAAGTAAAGTAAGTTCACATAGTTCAGTCGAAATTTCAAGTCAATAACTAGAACCACTTAAAGTTAACAAATTGCAAAATGTATTCAATAGTATTCTATATACTCTTGCTTATAATTCAGAAGTCTTAACTACTTATGAAGCTAGTAGTTTCACAATAACATCAAGTTTTGAAACCGTAAGAGGGAAGTGGAAAGAAAATTTGTTCTCTCAGGATAATCAGAATTAACATATTAAGAATATGCTCATAATTCACTCGATGATTCAGTTTTCTTTAGTTATTAAATCTTCATTTAAAAAGGAAAGAAAATGCTTTTCCTTCACATGTCACCCAAATAGAAAGCTTTTAAATTAAATTATATTTACATGTAAATCAGATGGCCTTTCTGTATAAGAATATAACATATATCAAAAGTATAAACACAGGATTTCAAATTAAGTTTAAGTAGGAGTAACAGAGCATTTGCACTTGATAACTTATGAAACATTATAATTAAGAGAAAATAAACCAAATTCTTAATAAAGTATTTTGTCTTCTGTCACTGACAGCATGTAAGTTGCTTTTCTATTACACAAAAACAATGTTTCGTATATCAATGAATGACCCTTTATCAAAAACAGTAGCCAAAACTGTCTATTCCTGCAAGTTCAAAACATCCTTCCAAATTTTCTCAATTCTTCTCTGGACAGTCTAAAGCAAAATGCTTTCACTTTGTCAGAGAAATGGATGTAAATGAGTTCCACAAATTTTCAATTACATTTCACTTCCAATGCTTTGGACACAAAACTTTCACACGTTTAAAAAAAAAAGAAAAAGCAACTAACACTGCAATTCTACCACTGATGGATTAGCTTTGTGCCAAGGTAATAGAAAATAATTTTTCTTTTTTTTACTTCGAAGAGTCCTTTGGAAATAACGTGTTTCCATACTTTTTTACCCAGCAACAAAAACAAAACTAGTCATAAACCTGGCAAGACAAAAGAATAACCAGAAAAGCCTAACATTTCTTACCTGATACAGGTAAGCACCAGCTCCCAAATGCCACCTTGGGATAGTTCAGACTAGTAAGCAGGCTCATGTTTTACGATACCAAAATGAACAGGAATAAATCTGTGTTGTTCTTTCTTTAACAAAATCTATAGCAGCAGCTACACCACAATGTGAGAGGACCCTACAGACCTAACAAATTCAAGTCTATCGCTAGAGAAATAGGAAAAAAAAAAATCATAAAATGAAGACTTACTGCTTGTCATGTGACTTGGTGAGGCATGCTGTCCATTGGGTGTGCTTGAGGTGAGGTCAATTGCCATACTGGAGTGTTCCCTTTCAGGTGAAAGCTCATTGTCACCTGTTTTCACAAAATAAAATCTTTTGGTCTCTGTTCATTGTCATCTAAAATCTAATTACCAACTTTGTAATCATATATGCAGGGGTATGCATATATGATTTTAATGAAATACATTTTTCCCTTAAAAAGAAACTATACGGAAATGTTATTTAGAAATACATAATAAATGAACGAAATGACGAAAAGCAACAACCAGCCCACGATTAAAAAATTACAAAATTTCATTATCACATTCATCTAAACTGTAAAATAATGGAGACTGGAGTAGTTGATTTCTAAAGTATCTTCTAGTTGAAAAAACTGTTTTCTTTTAACATCTAATTTAATCCTTAAGCACACAGTATTTTTAATGAGCATTTCCAAAATGCTGGCTATCTGAGAGTTAGATGTTTGAAAGGAGAGTTTGCTAAAAAAAAATGCCAACTTGAATGAGCTAATTCTCTTTCACATTATGTGTCTGAAAAATAGGTTACAGAGTACTAAGTATTTAGTACATGCCATATTAGTAGACATATATGTAACCCGACCTATTCTAGACTTAAAGTAAATGAAAAAAAAAATAAAGTAGCAAATTGTTGATCTGCTAAGCTACTATTCTTAATATAGCAGGTATATATCTATACTTCCTTCTTATTTCACTTCAGTGCTATTTTCTCAAACTCATTTACAAGGTGAAATTGTGAACAGATAGGAGGTAAGAGTTTACAGTTCTTGACAAAAACTTCCAATTCAGAAATTACAATACAGGTAGCAAACATAATTTTATTACCAATAACAGATTAATGAAAATGAATACTTACACGTTATATAGCCATCAATAGCCTCTGTTTCCATAGTCAAAGTGCAGTGCTGCAATACAAAAGATTATACCCTTAACACAATGATTCCTTTCAGTATCTGCCATTAAATGCTTAACTTATTTGAAGCTCCAAGCAGTTAGCCCATGTTGCTGCTGCTGCAACCTGTGCCCAAGAAACATACTACAGTGTACTGTATGTGCTCATTTGCAAGTCACTGAACTCTTTCTGCAAATGATCTGATTCCTGCTGGAGATAGGATAGGAAAGATAAGTGTGCTATGAGATGGGCTGCAGCAAGAAATGAATGACTCTTTTAATCAGAATTTACTCGGTTTAGAGAAAAAAATAGGAAGGGGGTACACCTCCAAAGTGCCAGCTTTAACTGGGATTGAAGTATTTTACCATTCACTACTTCCTACAATCAAGCTGCAGTTTGAGGACTTCCCGAGTATACAGATAGCTCTATTCACAATTGTTGCAAGTTGGTTCATCATGTTCTAATAGGGAGGGGGGAGGACAAACAAACAGAAGAAATACAAAACAAAACAAAAAAACTTCGTGCCCAAGTATGTCTCGAAGGTTTCTGCAGCAGTTACCCAACTGCCAGGCTTGTATTGACATTTTAGCCAACCCCAAGTTCTGTGTAAGCACCTGTTCAATGTAACCTTAATTTCCTGCCAGACCATGGTTGGATACCATGCCGAGCCTACTTAACACACTCCAATTTTGAAAAATTCATACACTTTTTGAAGAGGGGAAGGGGATCACTTTTGCAAAGTTTGGGGAATTCTTTTTGTGCACCAATGACACAAAACAAGAACTTAATTCTCAGAAACAAAAGTAAATTGTATGAGATGACACCCCCTAGCTTTGATTTCACATAACGAAAAGATCGATAAGCTAACTGTATTCTTTGAAGAAAAAAGTTTAAAGAATTGACAAGTCCTGAGAAGATTTTTACTTATTTTTTTTTCCTTTGGCCCTAATCCTTTTTGCCTTTAGTTTCAAAACTCTCACTGCACCAGCAGCTAAATTATTCACAATGAGCCATTTCTGTATTGATCGCCAAGTATATTTAGCCCTGGCTCCTGGAATTTCTCCATTACTTACTGGAAAACAGGCAGCTTCACTTCTTGTCTCCAAAACCACTTCCCTTCTCCCTCCCCTCCCCTTCTTCACCACCACCCTCCCTACCCCCCCCAAAAAAAACTTTTCTTTCTTCCTTTATGGAATAATCAGATCAAATTCCCAACTCAGTCACTACATAACACTTAAATTTCAACCTGCTGTACTGTTATCAAATTCTTTCAAATTATGATTACATAAGGCTTTAAAGAAAGGCATCCGTAAAGTTTAAAGGGGAGCAATTTCTTCGGATATTTTACAAATGAGTTTATCTCTTTAAAAATGTACACATTTAACACACACATATTAAGAAAGAAACGTCAGGGAGAAGCGAAAGAAGTCTGCCCCATCAATGAAATGGTTATTAACCCTCAGAGAAGGAAAGAAAGAAAAGGAGAAAGAGAAACGAAATGTACATACAAAAGAAATTGTCCTTTGATTAAAAAAGATTCATCACCATTTCCAGCTCTGTCGGGAGATCTCAGCTTCTTCTAACCCCTCAAAGAGGAGGTGACAATGTCGGGCTGAAGATAAACGGAGAGAGAAAGAAAGAAGTTTTTTGTGTTTCCCCCTTCTCTTTCCCTCCCTTGCCCCTTCCAAGCCAAGCCCCCTGCAGAGTTCAAGGCAAGGAGGAAGGAAAAGCACTTTACAGGTGGGTCATTCGGAGCCCAAATCCAGCAAACAGATCGGCTGATAAACAAAACCAAGAAATGAGAGAGAAGGAACACCCCCCTTCTCCTCCTCCTTCTACCCCTCCCCCTCGTCCCTTTGGGATGGTCTAGTAGGAAAAGTCACTCAGGAATGGCACCACGTACTTTCAGGAAAGAGGAAAAAAAAAGAGAGAGAGAGGTCAGTCAGTGCTACAGCAATGCGATTAACAAGAAGAGAAAAAACTTGATCCACCGGTTCCTTAAGAATCGACCAAAAGCTAAGACAAGAAAACTGAAAGAAAAGGCGGGGGGTGGGGGGGGGGTGGGGGGGGTGTTGAGAGGGGAGGGACAGTCAGGGAGAACCCAGCAAAGAACCTAGGCCAACTTCACAGGACTGCTTTTCGCCCTTGGCAAAAAAAATGATAATAATAATAAATTAAATCTTAATTCCATCTCTTTTGCCCGTACCAGAACCTGTCAAAGTGATTTAACGGCTGCCTTTTTACATGTCATACCAGGTTGTTGTTGTTTAATTCCAACAGGATCTGGATATTACCTTCTATCTGGACAGCTGTAATTTATTCCAGGCTACCCAACCTTTCTTGGAATTCAAGTTAAACAAAGCAAAACAAGTCCAAATCCATGACAGCTATAGAGATGAGAACTGATTAATCGATTAACATCCCAGAAACAGATTACAAGGAGGGGACGATAAATTAAGGCAGAAGACATCATCTTCAACCCGATTCCCTGAGCGTCCTTTACAGAAATCATTACCCTAATCATAACCACAATCCATCCCTCCCAGAGAAAAATATCTATAGTATTATTATTATTACTGGTTAATAGCAACAAGTCATTTGATCACATAACAGTGCAAAACGAGATACTATATAATTACACTTAACTTTGAAAACACTCCCCCCCTTTGCAAATCAGATACACATATTTATATATAACCTATGAATCAGAAGACAAAACAAGAGCTGTTCTTCACCACGCAAAAGGCAAGCGGAGATTTACCTCAGCAGTGCATGCAGTAAAATATTCCCATCACCCTTTTGTTTGTGTTTACTGTTAGTGTGTCCTCTCTCTTTCTTTCTTTCCTGTGCCTAACGTGTGTTTGTGCACTGCAGTTGGTGGTGGAAACTAAGGCAGTGGATCTGTAGCTAAGGGTAATCCTGTTTTTACTTCCTCCATCTTCAGCGAGGAGCAGGGTTAGCCCGGGACAGCTGGTCAAACCCCGAGAAACCGATCCGCCGGAGCCCGAGCACATCTCCCCCGCCGGCCGGGCTCGCGCAGACGCCCGCGGGCGGAGGGCCGGCTGGCGGCGGCGGCGGATGGCGGGCGGCGGGGCCCGGGGCGCGGGCGGGAGGACGTGCGTGCGCGCGCGCGCGTGTGCGGGCTCTGGGCTCCTGTGCGTGTGTGCGTGCGTGTGTGTGTGTGTGTGTGCGCGCGGGCTGGCGAGGGCGCGTGTGCGCGTGTCTGCGCGCTGCGCCGCTCGGCGCGCTCGGCAATCGATTACAGGACAAGTGCTGCCCCGGCGGCTCCGCGACGCGCGCCCTCCCTCGCGCCCACCCGCGCCGCCCCTGACCCGGTGCCCCCAGACGGCGGACCCCGCCCCCAATGGGGGGGGGGAACAGGTAACCCGCTTCCGAGAGTGCTCCGGCAGCCCCCATCCAGTCCCCGCGAGTTGTAGTAAATCTCACGTTTTCTGTCGGCTCGGAGGGAAGAATTGCAACGGCGAGGGGAGGTTCATTTCGGCCTCGAGAAGTTTTCTTTCAAACTGGGATTTGTGGTGAGGCCGGACGAAGGGAGCGGGACCGCGATCCAGGCGCGCGACGCGGAGCTTTGGGATCTGCGTCCTGGCCGGAGTCTGGGTGTGCGCGTGGACCCACCCACTCAGCTTCGCAATAAACTGTGCTTTGCGATTTCAGAAAACGGCCCCCGATAGACCAGGAGACGAATAAGCAGAGAGGGGTCCTGGGGAATGGATTGAGAAGGAAAGGCCGGTCTGAAATGAAGCTCAACTATTGCTATTTTGAAAGTGCTTTACAGTGCAAGTTTAAAATTAGAGTGTCTACTTGTTTTATCTCCACCGGGCACGTGGCACATCCACCAAAGTCAAAGGAACGGGGGAGAGTCCAAAAAATTATTAGGAGTAAAGTGTTGTCCATCAGTATCATCAGTTAGTTATAGCACAGCTTTTGTATTTGGGAAGAACTTATGTGGATCGTCATGAGAAAAACAAATGCACGTTCTTTCTACAAACAGTCGCATTTAGCATCTTTCTTGACCACATTTGCAAAAAGAGGGAATAGAGACTTCTATAATTAAAGGGAAAAGGAAAATGAAAGGAGCTGAAAATACTGCACTGTGTAGTCTGGGTGGCTTAAGTTTGAAAACACATGAAATTATCAGGACTGCCAAACAGCATTTCTGAGAAACCATATCACAGATTGTGAAGAAAATCAATGCTGAAAGAGTAGGAGCAGTCACTGTACTCCTTTCAAGAATCCCAGAAATAGTTGCTGAGGTTTTTTTCTGCTGAGGAAAGAGAAATGATACGTTGACAATAAAATCATCACCTATATCTTAAGCATCACTCTGTATATCTGGGAAATTTTGGATAATGTCTTTAGATTTCGGGACTGGGAAGGAATTTATTCACACTAATAGACACTAAATCAACATCATGTGACTTGTATAATCCTGTATTTAAATTTTTTAATGAATTACTTTTTAAAGGTTTACTTCCTATGTTGGATTTATTTAACAACAGTTGTACCAATAGGTTTGTTTTTTAAATTATGGAAAATGATAGTTGGTGCCGTGCTGCAAACAAGATTAACCAACTTTCATTGGAGAGCAAATCATTTGGGTTCAGGCTAGCAACAATTTTCTGACGATTTTAAGAACACCTGTGAGTTACACGTTAGTAAAGCAGGGGTTGTTTTTTAACCTGTCAATTATCCAAATAAAAGTAATTTTCCTAAAGTCATATTTGGGAAAAACCAAACATAGAACTCCACAAATCATTCTAATCATCCCAATAGACAGCAAAGATTTTAATCTTAAATTACTATAGAAAATTGGAATGTTCATAATATATAATTTCCCAATATACAAAGGGTAACATAACTTCTCTAAATTGCCACAAATCCCCCCTAAAAAGTAAGCCAAAGCGTTTAAGTATCTGCAAAGTTATGGAGGCTCTTAGAAAAGATGAATTAAAACATATGCAAAATTAAGATGAAGTATCTGGATAGTTTAAGCAATTTAATTCTTTAGAAGTGGATCCATTGTGAAGTCTTAAGGAATCATCAAGTTCCCTAAAGCTAGCACAGCTGATAGTCTTTGCCCCTAGCTGATTAGAGCTTAATTTAGCTCCCTTGAAAGCCTATCCTTTTCATGCGTTACTTTCATTGGCTCCCTAATCACCAAAGGTACACTCTCTCCCTCTAGTGGCTAACTGTTCAGACACTTGACATTTGGTGGCCCTGTCTCCCCCAAAATGGGGGACTTGGGCAGGGAGCAATGGTGCCCAGATTTTAGAATGGCAAAGATCTCATGACTACTTGTGAGAATTAGACCATTTGGGGAAACTTTTCCCTCTTCTTAACATCCTATGTTCCTTTCTAATTTGCAGATCACGGTATATCCAATTTACTCCAAAGAAGTCAAGATTATGTTTACATACAAAGACTGGGGGTTCTGTTTCATCCTCTGTGGTCAAATAATCCTGGCTCTGAAACTCACAATTCCACTTTTGGGAAGGAACCTTTGTATAAACTGTAGAAATTCACTTTGCTAACAGTTTTTCTCAACAGTATTTTTATAGTGGTCAGAGCATATCTGTACTTCCAGCCTTTGCCATAACTGTCCACACTTTTATAGTTATACTATGCATAAAAAAAATATATCCCCAGCAAGTGCAGTAGCATATCCTTTGGCTACTATATGCAGTTGGAGAGTTAAATTTTCACTTTGGGGGCTGGGTGAGGAGGCAGGGAGAAAACGTACCCCACCCCCACCATTTGTCATATCACTGGTTCTTCCTCCCCCTTTCTGTCCCATCCTACAGAAACCGTTCCTTCCCAGCACCAACCCCTACCTTAGCACTTGCACATTTCCTTCATTATGCAGTGTGTAAATAAGTTATTCATTTGTTGAGTTTTTAAAAGAAAATCTGTCTCCCTCAATAGAATGTCATCTTTTTTAAGGACAGAGATTATGTCTGTCCTGCTAACTGTTGTTTTCTCAGAACTGGCACAGTATTTGGCAGGAGTTGGTACTCAGTAAACATTTTACTGAATGGAGGAATATGGAGCAAGTCCCATACTCACCTAGCTTCCATGTGTCAAAACTATTTTCCAGGGCCAAAAAGTATAGGACATCCAAGATACACTCTAATTCCGTAAAGAATTTGGTCAAATCTTGGCTCATAAGTCATGTTACAAATAACCTTAACAGGTCAACTCTGTCTTATGATCCACGTGAAGAACATGAATGCCTTGGTAGATAATATAAAGTTTTATAAGTATGAATAATAAAAGTGGGTAAAATAATTTTGAGTAAAATACACTTATGTGACCCCTCTGTTTCATAAACAGATTATTTCATGTTAATACCTGATAGTTCATGAACCAGACTATCAAAGAATGCAACAGATTTAATTCTATAACTACTAAGTACAATTAGCAAAAGAACATTTTTAAAAGGCAGTGTAGCTAAAAGATATAAGGTATTAGTCTTGTTTTCTTTGGATACTTTATCTGTTTTAGATTTAAAAGCCCTAGTACCCTTTAAAAGAATTTGAATAAAAGTTCCTTTTTTTTTATTCAAGCAATTAATTTTATGTTTTTAAGTTTGGGTTTTGTTTTTAGCAGAGGGTAGGAAGGGACAGTTTGTAACATTGCAGTACTTTCCTAATATCAAAGAAGAAATTTTTGGAAACTGATTATGTACTTATTATTTAGATGGCTTTATTGTGCTAGATATAGAACATAATCAACCAGAGTAGGTGCCCTAAAATAACTTGAATCCCTGAAAAAGTTAAGTTTACCAAGCACACATAGGCACAGTGTTTTAAAACTGATTACTTGTTTTATTTTTGTCAGGTGGTGGTGTTCTCTTTGAAGTGGTGTTCTCTTTTTAAGCAGGATATGGAACAATGGTCTCACTTTCTCCTGGCGACCTAGATTGGCACTATGAAGAAGCAAGGAAGTCATAAATGGAACCATAGTTTCAAAAAAAGCATTCTAAGATACTCCATCCATTTCATAAGTAAGGTGTATTAATACCTCCTAACTATGCCTCCGTGACTACATTGATAGTCTGGGGTCTGTCCAGCTGGCATTCGAGTCCCACGTGGTAGGGGTCTTCTCATTCCATCCACCTTGAACAATAGTTTCTTTTAACAGTTCTTAAGAGTGTCACTTTGCAATTATATAAGGCTCTTGTGCAAATACCCATGTCCCTAGAAAAGGTAACATTATGACTTAAATTCACACTTTGAAAGAATAATATCACATTTCTTCTAGAAAGCACATTTTGATATAGAGCAGATGATAAGCTATCTCTACCCCAAATGAGAATTATAAGTTGTGGGAGTTAGACTGAAGGGGTGAGGACTGGAGAGATTTCTGGAAAAAAAGTGAAAGCACATATTTTTAAAGATGTCATTGAAATCTTTCATAGTTGCTTTAAAATGCAGATGTGTTCAGCATTTGAGGAAATGAGTGCTATTAGTGCAAAAATGAAGGAACTTTGAGTTGGGTCAAGTGCAGATAGATGATGCTCGAAAAACAACTCTAAAAGGCATGGGGAAGAAGATTCTTCTAGGAAATCCTGAAATCATCAAACACGAAAAGTATAATGAGGTTATTGGAAAGTGTTAGTACAAGAAAAAAAAAAGATTCAAATTTTTGAAGACACAGCTCACAAATAGAGGATAACAGTAAAAAGAGAACACGTTAACTGGTGAGCACTAGTTTAGGTACAGAATAATAAACACTCTCTGGGAGTAGAAGGAAAATCAAAAGTGATCATTTGACTTTGGAACTGGGAGGTGAACATAGGGCCAACTAGCTTAAAGATCTATAACACCGATGGTTGGATTCTGCTGGAGATATCCATAGTCTAAAGCAGAGTGATGGCAGGTTGCATCTCAAGAGAAGTATTTGGTAGTCAAACCAGTGCCAACAGGCATGTGATCCTGATTTTTTTTTAACCTGTGAAAAGCTCATGGAATTACATGCCCAGTGTTTGTGAGAAGCCTCAACTCTTTGTAAAACAAAATTCTTTCACAGTCCAGCAAAGTCTAATCACATATTTAAACAATCCTATATAGACTGAAGAAAATAGAACTCATTAACAACAGAAAGTGAAGGAAAGAATCCAGGGATTCAACTTTCCTCTTTTTTATAGCCAGATGGTGGCAATGTAGGGAATTAAAAGCCATACAGGGATAGAAATGGGGAGCCCTTTCCTGCTTGATGACTCTGAAAGAGGGCATGAGGTGTGGAAGGAGGGAAATGAATCAAAGAAAGGTCATTTACAGGTAGTCAAATCAAAGGTCAACTCTCCTAATTTTCATGACTTGTGATTTAAAGAAAGGTTAGCTTAAAATAGAGGTTAGTTTGGCATTCTGAGCTGTCCCAAGATATGATATATGAAGATGAGAATAACACCAACAGTATCTCTCCCCCAGCAGCTATGTTCAAGCTTCATAAAGGTACTGAAAACTTGACATCATGGAGAAGTACTGGACACCAAGGGAAGTCCCACTTAGTAGACTAAGGATATCATCAAAAGTCCTATAAACCATATTCCAGAAACTGCTTCATTGGAAGACTGTGTCTTTCAAGTGTACTCTTTTTGAGAAGCAAATCCTCATGCATAATCTACAGCACTTTAATTTTTTTATTATAAATGTTTTTATTTATATTCTACCTTGTTCTAGACTGGTTTAAGTTACCTTATAAGGATATATATTTACATTTATATAATTATTATATATAGTATTAAATTACATTTACATATATGGTATTAAATTAAATTTAGAGGTGCAAGAAGAAAGCAAAACATAAATGAAAACATGAAATGAGAATAGTACTAAAACTACATATCATGATTCCCACCTAAACATTTCTTTAGGTCAGGCCACAAGATTTGTAGCTTTCTAGCAGCCAACCCAAAACCAAAACAAAACAAAACAAAGCAAACAAGTAAACCCTACTCAGGTACATTCTCCACGGCACCCATAAGATAAAAACTGAGCAGTTATTCAATAGCAATACAATTCTTTTAGGTCCTAATAAAAAGAATGCTGTGTAATGTAATGTGGCACTTTAGATTGATGATACAACTAACTTCAACAAAGTTGAGATATCGGTGGGATTAGGAAAGCCGTATGTACTGTTATTATCATCACTATACGCATTTATTTTATGTCAGGCATCATAACCCGCACAGTCATTTTTAAAGAGAGGTAATATTAGCCCCATCTTTCACATGAAGAAATTGAAGGTTGGAGACATTATTATCTAGTCCAGAGTCCCACAATGTCAGAGCTGGATTTAAAGATGTGTTTTAAGTTGTAGAAACCCTATGGTAATTACCACTAAGCTATACTGTCTCCTTAATAACCAAATATGTTTATCAATCATACAAGCCTGTTGCTGTAGTTAAATCCAGCCCTTTTAGTGACATACTGTCTGACATTGAAACACTTGAAAGGAAAACCAAATGTCCACAGTGTTCTTAGGAGGTTATTCAAATGTGGTATCAGCGTAGGAGTCTACCAAATCCAGTGCCTATTTGTGTGTGAAACTCGACCTGTTGGACATCTAATACTTTAACATCAGATATTCATCTGTACCTACCTTGAGCCCTTCTGAACAAGCGAATGACAAGAGAACCACTGAAGGTGAATTAAAAGATAACTGCCCTCTAAAGAATTAAGTAAAGAGATATAGACAAGAACTTTAAATTCTGGATCACCAAGCATATTTGCACATTTTGTTTCAAAGGGGATCATTTCTGATATATTGCTCTAAGAAACATAAGCGTCAAACTCCTCCCTTTCGTAGACTTTTGTACTTCACCTATATGTGCAAAGAATGAATGACTGACTTTCTGTTGTGAACATTGTGATTTTCAATAGTTATGGTATTCTTAAATGACATTTTGAATTTCAAGAAACAGGTTTTATTTTAGCAGAGAGCAGCTCTCAGTTTATAGTAAAGGTCAGTTTGGACATTTTGCTAGGACTCATTAAGTGAAGCCTGTGAGATTAGAATTTTTATCTCAGTTTTAATTTACAAATACAGTGATTATTGGAGTAGACGAATAAAACTATATTATTTTAATTAGTTTTTTCCATCCCAGTTTGCTAATAGGTGTAGAAGTTGCATATTTGTTCTCTCAATAGCAGGGGTTTTTTTGTTCCAAAAAAAAAAAGAAATAATACTTTTATTAGGGGAAATTTGCTTTAGGGCATTTTGAATAACCCGCTCTAATCCAGAAGAGCTTCCCCAAACATTATGGAATAGCCAACAAATGAGATGAACAAGGGGTCTGGTATATTCATAATATATTCTTAAAAATAATTTAACACTTCCTAATATTTATTTTAGAGAATGAATGCTTAACAGAAAACTAGTTAAATATTTAAACAGGAATCATCTTTCTTCACAATGTAATATGAATTAGAGAGGGGTACCCGACTCTCAAGTCTTTGGGAATATTGCCTTCAGATATCATTCCTGATGTGGAGGTGAACACTGCAGGCTCTGAGACCTGGTACCATCAGGCAGATTAGCATACACAGAACCCTTGATCAATTCCAAACCCAACATTAGCAACTTTGTAATATTTCCAACCTCCATGTCGTTTTTTGTGTGGGGAAGGAATAGACTTGGCAATTCTGTTTTTGTTTACAAGTAAATGATGTTTTTGGGATTTGTATAGCCATGTCTTATGAGTTTAGACATTTTCAGTTATTCTTTCTAAGAACAATAGTGTACCTATGAATTTGAATTTCTACATTCCCACATGGCTAAAGGCCAGACCCTGAAGAGTGAAGCTCCCTAAGGTCTTGTTATTGTATACATGACCCTTATCCTCTAACCAGACTTCTCTCCTGACCCTTCAGAATATTATGGACTCACCCTTTTGCCTACTTTAGGACCTCAGTGGATATTTAGCCTCAAACAGGCCAACTTGCTTATGGAGATTCATGAGGGACAGCAGCATTTTTGAGATAAGCTGTCTAAATGGAACCATTCAGAGATCTGAGAGAGAAACCAGGAGACCTAAGAAAGAGAGAGAATGAAATTAACCACAACAAATGCTGCCTGTAGTGATGACAAGAAAAAACAGATGAGCACTGAGAGAATAAGAAGTGAGGGAGGAGAGGCTGTGAGTATGGAGCAAAAATGTCCATGGGTTTGGCTATAAAAGGAAAGGCAGAGGCTAGTAGCTGGAGGAGAATGCGGAGATGAGGGAAGTTTTGTTTTGTTTTGTTTTGTTTTGTTCTTTATGTAAGACTTAGGCATTCCTCAATGCTGATGAGAAACTGTCAATAGCAATTTAGAGACTGAAGATAGAAGCAAACTGGAGAAGTGAGGTCCCTGAGGGGATAGGAAAAAAATATCGAGAGCGCAAGTGAAATAATTAGCTCCAGAGAGGAAAGAGATAACCCCTTGTACTTAAAAGAAGCAAGAAAGGATGGATGCAGGTGTAAGTAAGTTGGTTAGTTGACATGATGGGAAGTTGGGGAGGGTTTGAAGAAGATATCAATGCTATTTACTGAGAGTGAAAGAAAAAGTGACTGGATTCAAAGTTTAAAAAGAGTGAATAAGCTTGAAATAGTTGCTATGAAGGATATGGGAGAGGCTAACTAAAAAAGTATGGAAAATTGATGGGCAGAATAGAGGAACCAGTTGAGGCTGGTGACCACAAATAAGCCAGCAATATGCTCCATGCTGTAACTATAGCTGGGCTCACAGCCCAGATAGAATATGGAAACAAAATGAACCACAGGCGTATCCAGTGTAGAAATTTCACCAAGTAGGGAGCTGGAAGACACTGGATCAAAGAAGTTGAATTTAATTAAAAGAAATAGATTGAAGCAATGAATGACTGAGTAAGCTATACAGAGAAGGATACTAATAGATTGGGTACTGACCAATAGGGCAAAGTAGAATGATACACGGACCTAGGATTCCAGTGGGGTTGAATAACTTGTATAAGAGGGAATACTGAGTGAGACATATATAAGTACAGAAGACTGTGAAGAGAAATTTGATATCTCTGATGGAGAACAAGATACCAGGATCCAGACTGGAGGTTGAGAAGTCCTGGCCTTTAGGGGTTGGATTATCAGAAAAGTGATAGGATAATCAGGAGATTATCTTGGGTTTGGGGAGAACAGAGCAAGATTCTGAACTAGGTGCTGAAGTCTTTGAAGACTGAGTCACTGAGAGGCGGCTGATGAATAACAACAAGAAGGAAAGGCAGTGAAGAGGTAGCAGGAAAGAAGGAGCATCAGAGGAAATGCAGTTTCATAAAGAAGTATAAATATTCTTTAAAAATGGCTTTGGCTTGTATGCAGGATGCTGACCCCATTTTCTAATCCTGACCTAGGTAGATAATAGGAAAATGAGTGGCCTTCACTTGAGAGGACTATGGTTAGGGTGACCATATCATCTGGTTTGCCAATAACAACCCTAATTTACACCTGTGGTCCTGACACAATTATTAATAGTGCCATCTTTTACTCTTTTAAAAGTGTCCTGGTTTCTATGTTAAGTAGCATGTTCACCCTGCCTTAAAGAGGAGTAGTGGCCCCAAGGAAAAGCTCCTTCATTTAGGAAATAAATTATTTTTAAATAAGTGAGAAAATATAGTATGGATTTGCTTATTTGTTTGTTTTTTGTTTTGTTTTGCTTGAGAGAAGAGTTCCAAGGGCCATAATAAGAAAAGTTTGGGAGGGGATGGGGCAGTGGGATATTGAATCAGAGGACAGGAGATACCAAGTAGTATTTGAACTGAGAATACAAAAGAGGAGTTGATCACGGGAGCTCTCATCTCCATTTAAATTTTCTCATCAACTTTCTGACTCCTTTAATCAGGAGTCACATGGACAATCAGGCCTTCAGAAGTTAAATACGCCTGTTATTATTTATATCTTTACTTTGTGGCCAGAGATTGTAGCAGTTATTGTATTACAGATGAAAGGTTGGAGTAACAGGCCTTTACAAACATTTAACATTGTGCAAGTTTCCTACAGATTATTGCCATAAGATGGCTCTTAATTGGGATGATAGCTCCTGACAATTGCTTCCCCTTGCACTTACATTTTGAGCATTCTTTCCTCTGAACTTTGACAGATTCAGCTTTCTCTCTGCCAACTGAACTCCATTACTTCCTTCAAAATTAGGGTAAGAAAACAAGGCAGCTTAAGGTCTCTGGAACATATGAAGCCTGGTTTATTCATCAAAGTCACTAGATTTTGCCAAGCATTATACACTGAGAGCTGATGGTGAAAGAATTAGAGAACTTAAGTCAGATGACAATACCAAAAAGCAAATAGAAATTAACAACCTTGCTAAAAGCAAAATATTCTGGTGTCTCTAGGCTAAAATGCACCTTCAAAGACCAATGTAAGGTGTAACCAAAATAGAATTGAAGATTCTTTTTTTAAAACAAAGGAAATGGTCCCACTTTCACTAAACACAGAAATCCCCATAACAGCATCTTCATAGGAGACCTTTAAGTCAATGAGGTCGTTTGCATTTAAGTCTACAAGTAATATATGGTAATACAACTGATGCATAAAGATTGTCAATGTAGCTTATGGAAATATAGATAAAGCTATTTCCCTGAGCTGTAGACATTCTTCAGTGGTCATGATAAATAAATACGTAAGTTAAAATGAGTGGTTTTTTTTCACTTTCTAAAAATATTCATTCCAATTTACAAATAGACTCTCCATAGGAATCCTTAAAGTAGAAAGCTTACAGCATTGATTTAAAATATGAATCATTTATTTAAAAGTCTATGCAGTTTTTCAGAATTACCTCATGTTAAGAAATCAGTCTCACTGTCTAAAACTGTGACTCACAAACTTTTTTCTGTTTCTAAGCAATCCACACGTTTAATATATTCCTATTTAGTTACGTCTTTTCATTGTGTAAGAAAACTCTAAGCTGTACCCACCCCACCCCCTTAGCTTCCCACTCCATTCTAGAGGAATATCAGAGTATTGGAAGTGTTGTAGCAGGTTGAAAAATATTTCCTATAACAGTGTCTTTCAGATGTCAGGTTGTAACCTATTAGTGGGCCGTATATTTAGAGTGTTATAACCACCAATTTTTAAAAAATGAAATAGAGTGGAATAGAGTAACCAAAGCTGCTTCTAGTGCTACTGAAAGAATGAATGCTTTGAAAAGGCCAAAATTAACTAAATCTGTGTGCTTTTCTCATTAAATACTAAAAGCAGTTAAGGTGACTGGTTTCAGGTGAAATTTCAGTTTAGTTTAGCCACACCTTATCTTAAAAGATTCGTAGTATCCACCGCTGGTCTTCTATAGTTTTTTGTTTTATCAATTGGAAAGCAGTTCTGTTCAAGACTGATTTCTGGTTACTGTTAGAAGTAGATTATTGATTGATCCCCCAATACTTCCTAAAAGAATTTGAACTCAAAGTAAATCGAGAGAACAATAAGATGAAAACCTATATATAACATAAAAGAAATCAAAGGGGAGAGAAAAAGTATCAAGATATGCCGGTTCCAAAATGCTGCAATTGAACACAAAGCTTACTTCTGAATTCATGGTAATCAGGCAAAAGAGGAAACACACTATAGGTTACATAGCCCTAATTATCTAGGAAGCTGTGAGATTATCAGCCCAAACACACAGAATTTCCCAGCTCAGAGCCCCAAAATGAATTTGACCCAGCTGATGCCGACAAAAGTGCCATTGGTGGCACAATGATCAAGAAGGCCTAGGGTCAAATCCCAACTCTGTCACTTATTGTGTTACTTAACAGTTGGACATGTTTCTTAATCTCTTTCCTCATCTGTTAAAAGTGGATAGTAATAATATAACTTAACTCTTATTTTGTTTTGTTTTTTTTAAATAAGGATTAAATGAGGTAGTATTTATAAATGATCAAATCAAGGCTGAGACTGGCTCTGCTACCGGTAAGGGTTATATCGTGTTTCTTTACTTAATTAAGCAAGTAAATATTCCGAATGGCAGTTTTGCAAAGGACATTCTTAAATCAGTGTGATTGCAGTTAGTACAGTTAATTATTGTAGTGATATGAAAGCCGACCATTGCTTTATACCTTATGTTTCAATTGATTTCCTTCCCAATATTTTTACCTTTCAATTTTTTTTAAGAAAATCAGAAAAATAAACATATTCTACGCCACATGGGTCAGAATACCCATATCTCATGCTTCTTCTTCAAAACATCATCCTCCTAATAAAATATGTCTGGTTCAGATTTTTTTGTGCAGACCTCAGTCAACTGAAAATTAGAGCATCTGCGTCATTGCGTAGAAAAACCTCACCTAGCAACAAGCAGCTAAACTCACCCATACTCATGTCACTTGCAAATTATCTCTTGCAAAGACTAAAAACTGTCCAGTTTTTGTTCGTTTTCCCTTGTTGGGGGGTCTTTCAAATGAAAAATTTTGACTTAAGCATTTTTAATGAAATCAAAGTTACAAAAAACTCTATAGACAAAAAATTTTGTATATGAAAAGACAATGAATTCAATCGCACCTTATTCATAAGCCACTTTAGTTATACTGAATCATTAAATCAAGTTTTTTATTTGTGCCCCTGATCTATGTTACCATAGATAATACATTACATACATTAAAAATACACGCTTTGTAATTTCACTTAGGTTAACTTACTTAGCATCTACACTCCACTATTGACATCAATAATGTTATCATTTAACTCATAATAAAATATATTTTTTCATGCATGAATATCCTATCTCCCTTACTATATTAGAGCAATTTTAGAGAAAGACTGGGTCATTTTTTTCTAACATCCTTACTTCTTAATACCGTGATTTACACAGATTTGCTACTATCTTTGTTAAAAAAAATTATCATAGAGATGGAATCCTTCATCAATAAAGTAGTATACAACACTCCAATGCTTCCCAGTCATTTGTTCATTAAAAAGCACTTTTAATGCAGCTTCCTTTTTCTTTTTCTATTTTCAAATATCTATGCCTTTTTAAAAATTTAGGCCTTTGAACTTTGGCTAAATCAACCAAGCTATTATTGCCTTTTGCAGTTATTACATAAACATCTCTTTGGTTTCTCCTAAATCTTTGCAGAGTTTATAAAAAGCCTCTTAAGTGTTTTTAGTCCTCTTTTTTAGAAGTTATGTGATCATATTATTTCAGTTCTCACTAGTCCTCTTTTTTAGGGGTTATATTATCACAGTATTTCAGTTAACACTGTACACCTCAAACATTGGTGTTGATTTAGAGTCCTGTATTCATATTATATACTTTTTAAAATGTGAACTTATGGCTTAAAATAGTGCATGACTTCACTATGACCACAGAACTAAAACTAGGATTAAAGTCTAGCTTTCAGAAACACCTGTTACTTATTCTCAATTTCTTTTAACTCAGGCTAGAGAACATGGTGAACTTTCAATTTTTAATCTTTAATTTTTATTTATTTTTATTTTATGTAGTTCTTGTATTTTTATCTCTCAATAAAACTGACACATTTAATTTTCATTTTAATGAAAATAAAAAGTTACTTTGGACACTAAACTGAAAGTAAAATTTACTGTATATGCTACCACTTAATAGTAATGCAGATTTGTAGCTCAGTGTATCTTAGGCTTATCTTTTATGTTTTCATTTAAAAGATTGTTTTACAGTAGATTTATTTAGGAGCAATATATTTTAGGAATTGTCAAAATTGTTAGTTTTTCTCCTTTCCACTCAGCTCATATCTCTCATTTAGCTATATAAGAATTAAAAATTTTATTGGCAAATCCATGTTGCAAGTTGGATGGGGAGTTTTTCTTATTGCAAGAAGTGAAAACTTTATCATAATTCATTTTTATTTTTTAAACTTTGATTAATTCTAAGAAATATTTGAGGTCACTGTGGGAGTCTGATTTGAGAATCTGAAGAATTAACTTGGGAGGGTCTCAATGCCTACCAAGGTGTAGGATTAAATTCAAAGTGACATAATGAAAGCAGTGTAATATATTTTGATACAACTCATTCATTTGATATATTATTTATCCTATCTATGTATTTTAGGAGGTCATAGCCATAAACTTTGAAAATCCTTTTTAAAAATCTCTAATAATTGAAATGAAATTAATTGTGATGTGAAATAATAAAATTATAAAAATTACTATAGCCTGCAGATTATTGTTACTGAGTTTTGATTCTTTACTAAAAGTTGATATGTTGCTACCCATCTCCATAGACAGAATAATGTGTCTTAGAAAAATTATTCAATGTATCTTATAATAAGAGCCAGAAGATCTTTTCAATAGAACTAATAAATATTGCTTAGTTTTATTTTTAACAAAGCAATTTTTATCAAGAATTATCTGGCTAAGTACAATAACAACAATAGGGGGAAAATCAGAATCTCCCTCATTACCTGCTTCTGTAATTGTGCATGCATAAAGTATGCTTGAAGGCTTTGAAAGGGGAGATTGTGCAACTTGAATACTAATTTTGTGAGTACTGTAATTTCACGTCTGCTATCCATGTTCAAGCTGGTTGTGCTTTGAGGAGCAGCTGAAGCTTTATGAAAACTTTGTAAAACATTCTATTTAGAAGCAATTCTTTTCCTTTGCATTATGCGCTCTGGGTATTTTTCTTCCTTTGTGTTTTATTTTAAGAACATTTGTATGAAAACAAGATCTTTGTTTCTTACAAGCACATCTGCTCTTGCTACTTGTAGATTATGAGAAGTCATCATCCTCTGTGACATCATAAGTATTTCCATGGCAACCCATTGGGCTTACTTTTTTTTTTAATATAATGAAAAGTTACAGACTGTCAGCAGCAGCAAAGTGTTTATCTCAAAACAGATACATAATAACTTCCCAGTTTTCTGCACCCACTGCCTGTGGCCTATTCATTGCAAAGCACCAAAGCTTTAGCTTACTGCATTTAATTCCCTTAAAGTCCATGAGACTGTCAATTCTGATTATCCACAATCTAGTGAAAGAATAGGATGCTTGAAGAAACAAATTCTAAGTGATTAGCTGTATTGTACATGGCTTGGCTGGTATTAGTTCAATGAGGGAGGAAATATATGACACCTTGTGTTTTATGTTCTATAGTAAATAATGATACAGATTTTCTTTTTTTTTTTGAGGTACGCGGGCCTCTCACTGTTGTGGCCTCTCCCGTTGCGGAGCGCAGGCTCCGGATGCGCAGGCTCAGAGGCCATGGCTCACGGGCCCAGCCGCCCCGTGGCATGTGGGATCTTCCCGGACTGGGGCACGAACCCGTGTCCCCTGCATCGGCAGGCGGACTCTCAATCACTGCGCCACCAAGAAAGCCCTATGATATAGATTTGAATAACAGCTGGAAGGATCTTGAAGCCCTTTACTTGAAATGATTTTATGAACAGTCTCTACATCCACTCAGCCACTTCAGTGCTGTCGCTACTGTGATGAAACGTGGCAATAAGAGACCTCAGAACATAATCGTTTGGATAGCGAGCCAAGGCTACTAAAGAGGACTGGGACCAGGAACTGACTGTGGCACGTTCTACTACATCAATATCAGTCAAAATTATGAAGTTTTAGTCACAATAACCAAGGAATCCATAAGAAAATATTTATCGAGTACTTGCTATGTGCATAGCACACTTGTGCATAGCACATTTAAGGTAGTACATACACAATCCCTGACCTCCCAAGCCCTTCTTTAAGATTGTCAGATTAAAAGTATCAACATTTTTTCCCAGCACTACTTAGTTTTGAATTAAATCGTTTCCCCTTTTATTTAAACAGTCCCATTTTATTTTAAAAAGTGTACACGTTTGACATGAACCACATTAGTTCAGGATATTTGGTGAGCTGAGCCCGAATAAGCTGTTCTGTGTTGAATGCTAAGGGAAATTTAGAGAGAGAGGGCTCAGAGGCAGCTGCTGTCTGGGAGCTCTTGGATTCAGAATGGCAGCAATAAGATACATGATCCTGGGTCTAAAGCAAGTGTCAGTTATACTGGTAGCAAACACACAAAATCGTGAGTCTGAAGATAGGTCAGGAATGAGAAGATGGGCACAAGTACTAAGGACAAAGCAACCAAATCAAGGGAAGAAGGCCTAGGGGATCTATCTAAACAGAGGCAGGGCAGGTGTTGGGCAAAGGTCATAACGGCAGGCAAATGGTAGAGGTCTAAGCAGTGAGGTGGGCAATATTGTAGAGGCCCAAGAGCGTGAATCAGGGACCCAGTCAAGCAAGACTGAGCTCAGACATAGGAGACCCATTCACCGTGGTACCAGGGGACAGGGCAGGAACCAAGTGAAAAGGGTCTAAAGTCCCAATTAAATGTCCCAATGAGTGAGTATTGTTGTGACATATAGTCGTATAATTATTTGTTTATTCACTGGTTCAGTGATAAACACTCTATTAGACACAGGAATTAATAAAATTGACCAAGTTGACCTTATGAAACACATACTGGATGAAACAGACAATGAAGAATTCAGTAAATAAATGTATAATTAAAATCTGTATTACATGTCATGAAGGAAATAAACAGGTGTCAAAGTAAGAATTAAAGTGGGGGTAGAGAGGTGCTACTTAGGTATCACTGAAGGCCTCTCAGAAAATATATATAACATGGATTTTTAAAAAAATCTTCTTAACCCTACCCCTCATCCCCCTCCACCCTGGCCTACCAGCTTTAAAAGGATAACTATTTAACACGCACATCCGTGGTTAGTTCTATTCCCAGATTTTGTAATCAGCCAGTGGCTTCCTGCACCCAGTGATTCGACACCATCAAAATCTCCTTCACATCCCTGAATTGACCCATGTATCTATCCAGACTCCAAGGTCAGCTGACAACCTGATTTCTCTTATTGCCACTTAAACCTCCATGATGATAAGTCCCTGTTAAAAATAGCTTATGATGAGGGTAGAAGTTTCTTCTATTCAGAAGAGGCTAACATAACGAACAAGCCCAAATATCTCAGAGGCTTAACACGTTATAAGTTCATCTGTTGTTCAAAGCATTTGGTGAGATTCAGGACCTTTCCAAATTTGCTCAATCATCCCCTTGGGTGATTGGAGGCCTCTGCTGACTCCTCTGCTTTTCCCTAGCAACCAAGGGAAGGAAGAGAGCAGAGGATCGTGAGAAAGTTTCTATGGGCCAGGCACGGAACTGTTGGGCATCTCTGCATCCCCCTGCCTACATTCCATTGGACAGATCTCAAGTATTCAATGGTACACCTAACTACAAGGGAGGCTAGGAAATGTAGTCTAACTGTGTGCCCTGAAGGAAAAAAGAAATGGGTTTTGTTGAGTACAATAGTGTATCTCTTTATTTAACAAAAAATTCATTTCCCTCTTTTCCCCACACAAAGAGTTTACTCATCCTCTCCCTAAGTGAGTTCACTGAAGACCCCAACCAGTCACTAAGAGACCATGCTTTGACTGAACCAATAACTTGCTTTGAACACAGAAAGGAGGCAACGTATTTTAAGAAATACGAAAGACCAAGGAACATTATTAGTATAGCCTTTTGTGCTATTTCCCCCTATATTAGCCAACCACTTATACAAAAATGATGTCATAGAAGGAAAGGGAAAGATGGAGCAAACCATAGTTCCTTCTTTCATTCCTTCCTTACTCACCAGTAAGCCAAAGGTAGAGAGTATTGAAAGAATGTGCACACGTGGATAAGCAAAATAAAAACAGTTGAATTCGTAGTATGAAGCATTTCCACTGTTCCGGCAAGAACAAAATGCATACGCATGTTCACACTGCAAAACAAGAGTTGTGTAATTTCAGTAATTCCACATGAGTTAAATGCTCTCATATTTGCATTTAAAATTGGCATTGTACAATATAGAGATGAATAGTAAAATGAAATTAAATACTTATTTAGAATGACATTAAGGAGCAAATACAAAATACCATAAGTCAAAACATGCTGTAAAAGAAAGGATAAGGATTTTTTTTAATTAATTAATTTATTTGGCTGTGTTGGGTCTTCATTGCTGTGCGCAGGCCTTTCTCTAGTTGCAGCGAGTGTCATTGCAGTGCATGGGCTTCTCAGTGCGGTGGCTTCTCTTGTTGTGGAGCAGGGGCTGTAGGCACGCGGGCTTCAGTAGTTGTGGCACGTGGTCTCAGGAGTTGTGGCTCGCGGGCTGTAGAGCGCAGGCTCAGTAGTTGTGGTGCACGGGCTTAGTTGCTCCGCAGCATGTGGGATCCTCCCGGACCAGGGCTTGAACCCGTGTCCCCTGCATTGGCAGGCGGATTCTTAACCACTGTGCCGCCAGAGAAGTCCCAAGGATAAGGTTTTATATTTTAGTACCCTTGATAGCAACTTTTCCCTGTGACCCCATATTTTTATTTTGCACTGGGCTCTGCAAATTATGTAGCCTTCCCTGGGTCCAGTGAGCTATGTCCTTGCCCCAGTGTAACTGCAATTAAAGCTTCCAGTCAGAAAAGGGAGGAATAGGATACACACAGCAGCCAATGACCCATAGAAGTGATTCATCCTTCTGGGTAGGCACTGTGAAGGGGGACTGCCCAAGATGCAGATCGTTTCTTGTTCTGTCCCTGATTCTGCTTTCTGTGGCCCTTGACTCCTGTCTCTAAGAGCTTCTTCCTTAACCATCCTCCTCCTCAGAAATATCTGAGATGGTTGTTGAGGAATGTCCCCTCCTCGTCCACTGTGGGACTTTCATATCTCTCTTCTTGTCTAAGGGTGGTTTTAAAGACTTTTTTTCAGCCCTAGCTCAAGGTTTCCTTGTTCTACAATTTCTACAAAAAAAAATTTTTGGTAAGTTTCCGATCTATTAGCTTCCAGTTAGCTCCATGTGCCAAGTGTTTTTTTTTTTTTACTCGACATAGTTATTAAACTTGCCTTATTCTTGGTTTCCTGGTCCCCATGTTTTTCCTTCAGTTTAAGGGCAGGTACCTCGAGGCAATCAGCAGCAATATGCTATGGTGGAAAAGACCCTCTCTTAATCTGATATTTACTGAAGGGCTGAGTTGTTTGCAAAATCTCTCTGGCCCTTTGTCATTCAGGGTCATTTTTTACTTCAGGTCCCAAAGCTATCAGCTTTTCAACCATGGAAGGCCCTTGATCCCTGAACTTTCTACTCCTGCCATTCTCTGCCTGAAAATCAGCCCAAACTCACCTGAGTGCACGTCTTTCTTGCTTAGATAATTGGCCAACACAGTACTGCATTGAAAGTTCCAACCACTTTCCCTACAGTCTCAGTAATTTGTGGTCAGCCTTCCAAGTTCTCCCATGACAGCCTTATTGAAAATGTGCTGAGGCATGGCAGAACTCTCCAGACATTCAGCCTACTATAGTATATCTTCACTTTCTGCTGGCCAGTCACTAAATCAATGCCACTTATTTTGGGGTATTGTTACAACAGCAGCACATGTCAAAGTACCAATTTCCGTTCTTATCTAGATAGGATAGCTGCTGTAACTAACACTAAAATCTCAGTGCCTTAATATACTAAAGCTTATTTTTGTTCATGTAACACATCACTGTAGGTTTATGAGGAGTGACATACCACACAGTGATTAAGAGAACCAGGTTCCTTCCATCTTAAATTATTTTATATTGTATTACCAAAACTTGTATTTTTTAAAATCTCGGTTTAAAACTTGTTGTTGAAGCAATTAAAAGGTCTGTTTAGAAGTTCAGTTTATTTTAATACTTATGTTTAATGTCTATCACATCTGAAAAAGACCCCTCACAATCAGAGGTAGAGCCAAAAGGAAGAAATATACATTTGCCTGCACTAAAAAAAATTCTGATACTCAGTTTTCAATTTTGTTCACAAATTCACATAAGGATTTTGTTGAAATTTGACTTCTAAATTTAAATTTCCATCTTCCCTGATGTCAGTTAGTGGTTCTTACAAAACAATCAAAAGACTAATTATTCTAATTTTGACAAATGCACTTCAAACTCACTGAAATATTTTTAAGCAAGTCAGAAAATTCTATTTTAAAATTTTCTAGGTATGAGGATATGAGAAGTATTTTTAAAGATGACAGATTTATTTACATTATTTAATCTACAAAAAAAATTATGGTAGAAATCATTCCAAAAATTCTTTTATAAAATGTGCCCTCTGTAGCATGAGCTTTTTTGAAAATGTAATTACGATTTTGTTCATTGTTAAAACACTACCTGTACCATGAAGGAACTGGTGATTTATATTTTTGCAAGTGTCTATTGGGCAGTATAGCCACTGGTTATCACAGAAAATGTCACCAACCAGAAGCTGAGCATCAAAGGGGCCTTTGGGTGTAGCCCATTGAAGTCAGTCTTTCAGGGCACAGAGGAGAGTGTGAAGGGATGAAAAGAATAGATCTGGAGGAGCCAATGAAGACTGGGGCAGGCCTCCCCAGGAGAGAAGACCACTAAGGTAACACTGACAGCATCGGGTCGGAGGGGTGGAGAGACTAAGAATTTGCCTAAGAAAGTACCTTTTAATAGAAGCAAGTTGTGAAGAAACAATGTTCCCCTCTACCGAAGATCGCTTGAAAAGATCTAGTGAGGTGCCAGTGTCAACCCGTATATATTAAATATCAGTAAATTTTAATGGATTTCTTTTTAGATAAAAATACATACAAGTTCTATTGTTTTCTTCCTTTAACCCCAAGAAAGTTTTCTGCAGACCCCTGAGGGTGCACACACACCACTTTTGAAACCACTGGATTAAAGACTACTTTGTTGGACCACAGTTGGCACACTTAGTCCCAGCTCAGTTCCTGGTAAACATTCTGGCCAAAGGCAGGAAGAATTTCATACCTTGTGCTTAGTTTGCCTCATACTATTTTGACTCTCATCTAGATGTACCAGAATCAGGTTTCGCCCCAGTCCCACTCACAGCCAAGCTTCAGGCCCATCTTCCACTGAACGTGTTGTCTGGCTCTTTGTGGAGAGCTCAGCATCAGCCTGTCACCACCGCTCAGCTCTAAGCTCAGTGCTATTGGCAGAATGTCAGCCTTATGATTATATATGAGGGACAACACATTATGTCAATGCACTTAAGTCTTTCTTTAATCTGGTATGAAAGTTAGAATGACTTTTTTGTATCTGCCTGACTCTTGGCAAATCAAGCAAGAGGTTTTAAAAAGAAAAAGATGAAACATAATGCAGTTTATACAATGAACAGGATTTTAGGTTCCAACCCAATGGCTTCATAGTAAGGAAAGGATCTAAAGCAACAAAAAAACTAAAAAGGGAGACAAATGACATCTGCAACTTTCTTCTATCTTTTTTGACAGGAACCATTTTTTAAATAAACTTTTAATTTAAGAACAGTTTTAGATTTATGGAAAAATAGTTGCAAGGATAATATAAAAAGTGGACTGTATAATTTCTCACCCAATCCCAAACCCATTTAAAAAATTTTTTTGCTTGTTTATTTGGTTAGATTGGTTTGCTTTTTATTTTTTGAAATCATATGCATTTAATGTTGCTTCAACAGATCAGGGCAATAATTCCAATATTTGTGTAAGGAGATACCACTGCTATATTCCAGGGATTTAGGGTAATAAAAACACCCTGCTTAGTTAGAATTCAGAGCTGTGACCTCTGGCCTTCTTAAGTAGATTTAGGAGAGTTTAAAACTGCCCCTCTGGGCAAATATTTTAGGAGCTGATGAGCATTCAACTTCACTTAAGATACAGCTTGTCATCAATACACCCAAGAGACTGACAATTTCTATTTATCACCTGGCGTTCCTCATTAGCCCCAGGACAAGAAAGCAGAGTCGTTTTGAGGAGTAGACCAATCTTTGAAAGACTAGGAAGGTCACCAGTCTTTCGAAGAGTTTGCAGTAGCTTAGAAGCTTGCTGCCCAATAGCCCAAAGAGGAGACTGAATAAACTCAAAATGAGGGACTGTGATTGCCCCTTTGGCACTCAAACCTCATGCCTTTAAAATATAAACTACTAAAAAAAAAAAAAAAAAAAAATATATATATATATATATATATATATATATATATATATATATATATATAAAAACTACTTGGGGGCAGAGGTCCTTATTCTCCATGTAGAAATTGTGCCTGACACATAGTGGCACTCAGTAGATATTTGTTGATTGACTCACTCTGAAGAAACTTGGTGATACCTACTCTGTGTAAAGAGTAGGAAGAGGCTACTGAATTGTCAACATAAGAGAGAAGCCTTAGAAGGAAGAAATTCATGACTTTGCACCCTATTTTTAAACCTTGGGATTCTGTAGGAAAAATGCACACGTGGTCCAAGAAGCAAACAATATTCAATAGCCCCTACATAGAACACAGAAACCATTTCTTACTGAAATCTAGAGTATTCAAATGTTGAGGTATAGCTGAGAATGGCCACTGGCTAAGAGGAGATTGTACACAGAAAGGCTTGTCAGTAGAGGTCAGTGGTGCTGATTACATGTGGCAATAGCAGGGAGCTATCATCTCCACAGAAGATTCTCGTGGCTTAGGCAGCTACTTGTTGTGGGACATGAAACTTGGTGTAAAAAAGATGCTTCTTTGGACAGTTTTCATTGTTTTACATCATGAGTCTTTAGGTCTTTGCAAGCAACCTGTTGCAAAACATATATGTTGATATTTCATGTAATAAGGATGGGCATGTTTTAGGTTCAGTATGCACCAGGGGAGAGTATTTTTCAGTTTTTAGGTAGCCACCACATAGCCACATAGTAATCCCTTAGAGTAATAGTTCCCCTTTATATTATGGATATCTGCTAATAATATTAATATGTACTATTTATTGAACACTTACTAAGTGCTCAGCAGTATATGAAATATTTTGCTCTAATCTTAAAAAAAAATCCATATAGTTGGTAGTATTACAATCTCCATTTTAAAGGTGAGGAACTGAGTCTTAGAGAAAAGTTAAGAAACTTGCCCATATACACACATCTAACAAGTTTGGACTGAAACCCAGATTTTGTTGATTCTAGATCCTGCAAGCTTGATCACTATGTTAAATTCATAGAAAGCTTAATAAAATGAACTGTGTGCTTTCTTTTTACATTGTTCCATTATTCTGTCACTAAACAATGTAGTTTAAATCAAATGTAGTATAGCCGTAAGAACTAGGGTTTGCTGCCTTAGAACCAAGTTATTCTTCATTTACTTCATTTAACAGTTCTGTGTTGTGCCCTTCTATGGTCTTAGCACTGTATGGAAGATACAAATAAACATAAGACACAGAGCCTGCCCTCAGGGATATTATGTTCTTGAGAATAAGAGCAAATTAAATAATCATAAAATCAATATGATAAGTTCCCGAAATGAGTTGTACAGGCATGTGCCACGGGAGTTCAGAAGAGAGAGGGACCATTATACACCTGAGTGGACAGGGATCATCTTGTGGAAGTTGAATGATTCCTTAGAGAGTGGGAAGGATTTGGATAAATACAGAAGTACGAATAAACTACTTCTATACCTACTTCTTCCTACAGGAAAGAGGGTGAACACAGATTACAAAGTAAAAATAATCACTCAAGTGTCCATGGCGTAGTAATTAACAGTTTAACTGGAAAGTATAATTTGTACTGGGGAACAGTAAGAGAAGAAAATGAAAATTAGAAACATGTAAGAAAAGCCTTGAAGGGCCAGTCAAAGCTTTACTCTGTGGGACAGGGGAAGGAACCTGGGACTTAGAAGGTAGTAGCAGGAAGGGTTGGCTGGATTGGGTGAAGTGGAAGGGATCAAATAACTAAGCTCTGGGTGGAGGGGAAATAAATAGGTACAGTGGGAGAGGGACAAATGGTAGGTAAACTTCCGGTCAAAGAGGGAGAGAATGAAGACTGAAATCTTGGTATGTCTGGACCCTATGAAAATGCTTTCTGCAAAGAGTAGATCATGTTGGTGGAGTGCCATTACAGAGAAGACATACAGCTTAATGGATTTAAAGAAAGCAAAGAGGGCTTCCTTGGTGGCGCAGTGGTTGAGAGTCCGCCTGCCGATGCAGGGGACATGGGTTTGTGTCCCGGTCCAGGAGGATCCCACATGCCGCGGAGCGGCTGGGCCCGTGAGCCATGGCCGCTGAGCCTGCGGGTCCGGAGCCTGTGCTCCGCAACGGGAGAGGCCACAACAGTGAGAGGCCCGCGTAGCGCAAAAAAAAAAAAAAAGAAAGCAAAGAATTTAAAATTCATCATATAATGTGAGCATTCAACAAATAGTTCGAAATTGTTGATGATGGTACACAGTTTTAAATACAAAGAGAAAAATGTGAGCCCAACTCTGAAATTCTAAATATAAAAGAGAAGAGTCAGTGTTTCTTGGGTCGAGGGGAAGGCAGAGAGAAAAAAGGAAGTGCAGAAAGGTTAAAAAATGATACATCTGAATGTTCTAAATATTAAAGGAATAAAAATTGAATGATAAATGTGAGTTAAGAATCTGGAGACCCAAGGACCCGTCAATTTCTCTTTTCTACATTGAGTGATTATGAGAAGGGCAAACAAGGGTGTAATCTTCAAAATATACGCTGTGATATTTTCTAAAAAAATCGACTCTTGCTTAAGGGGAATGGGTGATGAAATAAGATCAGAAAATGATTACTTTTCAATGACAGTTATACATACGGAACTGTGCAAAGGGAGTTTAAATAAGTGAAGTAGAAGTTTTATACGGCACAGTAGAAAGAATGGACTCACTGTGGGAAATGGATACAGAATGAAAGAATCAAATTTGAGAGTTGGGAAGATATAGAAGGGGAGTTTTGGACCTTAGATAGCTGGTGTGAGCAATAGGAATTAGGGTAAGAAGTTAGTTCAGAACCTTCTGAAGAACATCACAGACATTTCCAGGGACAGGACGTCAGAAGAGGCAAGCCTCTCTACAAACATGGACACACTAGGGTCAGTTTCAATATATTGAAGAGAATGTTTCAATTTTGGAAACTGACTTTGGGAGGTTCCTTGGGCAAGTGGGGAATGAGGGGGAGATTCTTTAAGAGATGTGGGAGCCAAAACAACTCTGTCTCTAGGAACACCATTCTCTATATGAAACTAAATGACTGTCTGGGGGATTTGAATAACTGATACTTCATTGCTCCTTCACTCCAGTAAATTGAATATAATGATGTCCTTAACTTACTAAAAGGTTTAGAAGTGCCCCTTGAAATCATCAAGAAAAGAATGGATTGGTGTATTTATTTCTTATTCTTCAGTGGTCACCATGAGTGCTATTTCTTCCAAGAAGGCTTTTGTATGGAAATGAGGGCGTGTATGGATGCATGGAGTGTACTGTAGTAGACGTAGTTGGCTGCCCCCTCATACTCTTTCTACATTACCCTCATTGTCTAGAAGCCACATGTTTTGAGTGAAATTAGGCTAGTCCAGCTCCTTTAAGATTGTACTCTGATTAGCTGATTCCAATCTGAGTGTTACAGTCATGGACCCCCTTATAGTAGATTGGTTCATGGATAATGGGTCATGTGAATCATGACCTAAGCCAACTTAATACATGGAATTCCCCTGGTCAGAGATTGGTTAAGAGTCAGTAGAGAACTTAAGTGGTTCAATTAGAAGGAAATTCAAGACTTTAGTTACTGTTTGCAGTAAGAAATTTAGTCAATCAATCATTCTCTCCTCTTTCTTTCTCTCACTCCCACCCTCTTACTGTGGTTATTGGTAATTTTGTAACCACAAGATTGACTAGCCTTGGAATAAACTTGCCACACTAGAAAGAAAACTGGAGAAAGAAACAAACTGCTCCTTGGTGAATACCATAGAGCTGCTGGATCAAACCTTGGCTGCAACTTATACTATAAGTGATATTTTGAGTTTGTGAGTCAATACATTGCCTTTATTGTCAAGGCTAGTTAAGTATTATAACTGGGACACCTTTCTGAATTATATTTATACTCATCTACTGAAATATTTTATTTCTCCCATTTACTTGAATCTCAACACATGCTGTCTTGCACTGAATTTATTCGCCTATATTTCCTATCTTTCTGCACAGTTTTTGAGCTCCTTGAGGTCAAGGACTGAAATTTACATATTTCTATGTTTCTCCTAGCTTTCAGAATACTACTTTGCATATAGTAGTGCTTAATAGATATTTCTAAAATGAATAAATCAAACTTATGAAAATGTGCATTTGATCTCATTAGCATCATACTGCAGTTAACACATATTAATAATTCAAAAACTTAAATAAACTGAGTATGAAAACATCATTCTTTTAATGTTTCATATTTTACTTGTTTGCTTGTTTCTCTTCCTTGCTATAGGAAAGGCTGTGATAGTGATTTCTGTTTTTCACTTTCTTCCCCACAAACCACAAAAATTTCTAAGATGTTATGACAGTTTACCTAAAGTTCTAAAGATTAACAAGCATTAATCAGTGTTATCAGTTCTGTTGATGTAATTCTAACCAAAAGCTGAGTATCTTGACATTTTAGTTAGCTAATGTAGTCTTATCTTAGGTAAAGGAAAGATTTACATTAGGATTTGGATACATTGAAGATAGCCAAAGGCCAAAAGGAAAAGCTACCTTGCTTTTAAAAGCTACCTTAAAAGCTACCTTGCTTTTAATTCAAGCCTTGACTCTTACTAGATATTTGACCGTGGCAGAATTATTTCTCTTGGTCTCAGTTTTCTCATCTATAAAATGGAGATATTTATACTATCAATCTTATAGGATTCTGATAAGGATCAAATGAGTTCATAAAAGCAAAGCACTTAATTTTAACAAATACTTAATGAGTACTGTTTTTCTTCTTTTCCTTCTTCCTCTCTTCCTTCTCCTTCTTCTTTTCCTGCTCCTCTTCTACCTCCTTCTCCTTCTTATTGTTCTACAGTATCGTTTTGATGTTATTACCATCCAAGTTGGGAAACAATTATAGTTTTCTCCATGTAAAAATTACTTTTTCTACTTTCAGTTTCAATAAAACATTGTATTTGCTGCTTCAAGATAAAAATATAATCTTCCCACCTACCTGGTAAAGATAAATCCTGGCTGGTCACTTTTTCAGTCACATGCCCCTGCAACAAATAAGTCTACCTATGAGAATATTAACAAATGAAAGGGCCCTAGAAGAGAGTACCAAAGTTACAAAAATAAAATAATTACAAAAACGTAAGGTAGTTTTTCAATAAAGTAAACACAGTGGCCTTTAAAATATACTTAATACATGAAAAATGTTTAATTCACGAAAAGTAGGTTTTTAAAAAACTAATTTGATTTTTATTTTACTTCAGTGTTTAATACAGTTAATTTAAATTATGTAATTACATTTCATTGAAATTTTCATCGTGATAATTATATACTCACATACAGTTATAAGAAATAATGCAGGGGCTTCCCTGGTGGTGCAGTGGTTGAGAGTCCGCCTGCCGATGCAGGGGACACGCGTTCGTGCCCCGGTCCGGGAAGATCCCACATGCCGTGGAGCGGCTGTGCCCGTGAGCCATGGCCGCTGAGCCTGCGCGTCCCGAGCCTGTGCTCCGCAACGGGAGAGGCCACAACAGTGAGAGGCCCGTGTACCGCAAAAAAAAAAAAAAAAAAAGAAAAAAAAAAAGAAAAAGAAAGAAAGAATACAGAGAGATCCCTTACACACTTTGTTCAGTTTCTCCTTATGGTACCATTTTGCAAAACTATAGTATAATATAATATCACAACCAGGATATTGACATTGATTCAATCCAGCCATTTTATTCAGATTCTCAAGGTTACTTGTCCTCATTTGTGAGTGTGAGTACATGGTTTGGAGTTCTTTACGATTTTCTCACCTGTGTTCATTCCTGTATTCATCACCACAGTCAAGACACTGAACAATTCCAACACTGTTGCAACCTCCCTCCAGTCCTTCCTGTACTTACTGTCTGAACAAACCAACCAACCTTATGAATTAAGCCCCCCAAGTCATGTTAGTTCTATCGCTAGATTAAGGACAAGGTTCATTTGCAAATGGTCATGTGCTTCTGATATAAATCTCCCTGAGCAACACTCATTAACAGGCACATCTGACTATGTATTTTTGCGAATGTACTTACTTTTCTCTAGTATCTCTCTACATATGTATCTCTCTATCTAGAATAGAACTGAAAATACAAGGATTCATTCATTTATTTACTCCACACTCAACTCTCATTTATTTTAATTACAGGGATCTAGTCAATATTTTAGCATCAAACCAGGGAGGGACTTTGCTATCTGGCATAATCACCACAAACTCTTATCTTACCTTTTATGTATAGAATTTTACCTATATTTATCAGATGTACATGACATTAAAGTCCAGTTATGGAAAATATTAAAATTAAATATATACTTAATTTTGTTTGTATTTTAAGTAGAAATTTATTTAAATGTATTTTTCATATAAGATATTAAAAATATAATATACCTAGATTATCAATATCCTCTAGGAATAAAATTATAGTCAGAAATGCCTATCAGCCAGTGAATACATTGATCAAGGTATGAGAAATTACATAAAACTTGAAATTTATGGCAGCTAAAGGGAAATATAGGAAGATGAACTTAGAAGGTGTGCTATGAATCCTTTAAACGATTTCAGTGCAGAGAGACTAGGCAATCAGGAACTACTTTGGAGAATACTTGCCTAGCTGTGTTTCCTTCCCAGTCATCGGTTCTGTCAACTGAGGATATCTCTTGAGGTTTTCTCACCAGGAAATGGAAATAAGTCCATTATTTGTAAGAGATTAAATACTGATTACAATTTTATATTATTTCATATTAAAATCTATATGTAAGTGCTTCATTATTGAGTTCAGTTTCTGTGTGATTGTTCAGTTTCAAACAGCAACACAAGAAAATTTGCTTCTACTGTCAACATAAAAAAATTAATACTGCATCATATAAAATGATGGAGATGACACTCAGTGTCATTTTGTGAGGTGTGGTATTTGAGATTTAGCGCTCACCAAAAAATAAATGTTGACAAATGGCCAACATGATAAAATACTGAGGCAAAATAACCCAAAAGGGAAATGAACATGGTACCGTAGTCAGACTGTAAGAGTTCCTTGCTGTGCCACTGAACAAGCAAAACACTCGAACTCCCTGTGCTTCAGCTTCTTCATTTGTAAAATGGCAAAATAATAATAATAATAATAAAGTCTACTTTATAATATTGTGCAGGTTAAATTAGTTGATACACGTATAGCACTTAAAAGACTCCCAAGTGTGTATTGGTTGCTCAATAAATGTGAACTGTTACTAAACAAGACATATTTTTAAAAGTAATCTCAGCCTTTATCCTGAGTATCTCAATAATGTAAAATTATGCTGAGAAATGGCAATTGTTCAAAGAGCAATCTCAGAGATCTCGCAATAGTTCTCTGAAACAGTCATTGAAAATTAGTTGATTTGCTATTAGAATCACTACCTCTTTATCATAAGAATTAACAGTGAGCAACACAACTCTGTATACCATACAGTTACAGAGAAACCCACATAAAAGTTTGCCAACTAACTCCCTCCCCCCACATGTGCTGATAAGGAGCAATCTCCAGAGATTTCAAAGTGTTGCACAATTACAAGTAAACTGCGTATCGTGGAAAGATTGAGGTAGAATAGGTATATAGGCTGTTAGCCTCGGTGTGATATTTCATTTCCCTATCTTTTATTTCCTCTGTCATCATTTCTCTACACAATATTTCCCAGCACCTTGATATCCGTTATCGCTTATTTATCCCACACCATATTTAATACCAAGCATGATATTTTATTGATCAACCCATTATGTCTTTCCAGCCTGTCCATCTCCTCTGTTCTGATGGTTTTACACATTAGCTTTTTTGAATGATGGCATAATTTGATTTAGAGTCTCCTGGTACGCACTATTTCTTGAGAATATATTAGACACTTCAGTATGCTGCTTTAGTTCTTTCTGGGCAAACAGCAATACCTTTTGCTTTTACCTGCTGACCAATCCCTCTTATTCTTTGCAAGCTTTTCTTCCTCTGCCTGTCTTTTGCATGTTTTTCTTCATATTTTTATCCTAAATTCTCTTCAACTTCTTATCTTTATGGTGTGCTTGAATGATCTCCTCTTCAACAGCTCCAAAGATAATCTATACAATAAATGATTCCAAAATCTAAACCTCTAAGGTAGACCTCTCTATTACTAGCCTTATGACAACTTCATGTGGTTGTCCTACAGTCCTCTAAACTCAGCATGACCACACTGAACTAATTATCCCCCAAGTCAACCTCCTGTAGAGAATGACACCCATAACTACATATATTATCCTTAGCCCCTCACTTCACTTACCTCCTACAGCCAATCAGTCACCAGTTCCTGACGAATCTATCTTTAAAAAAGCTTTCTAATTGGTCCTTTTTTCTCCATCTCTATCTCCAGAACTTTATTCCAAGTCACAAGTATCTCTTGCTGAGATTATTGCAAATCTTCCTAAGTGGTTTCCTTCCACCCCAGATATTCTCCAGGGATGCTGTCAAAGTAAGCTTCTTAAATGTGAATCTAGTTGTGTCACTCTTCCATTTAAAAACCTTTCTATAACTTCTTGCTCTCAGAATAGAATTGCAACTTTTTTTTTAACTCCTAAGGCCCTTCATGACCTGGCACCTTCTAGGAGTCAAGTTGTTTCATGGTGAAAGCATAAACTTTGGGATTACATGTCTGGATTTAGATCTTAACTGTTTATTCATCCATCCATCCATCCATCCATCCATTATTGAGCAACCACTGTGTGCCTGGCACTGTTCTTGCCTCTGGATAGAGCAGTGAAGAAAACAGACAAAGCCTGCCCTTCTGGGGCTTTCATTGTAGAGGCATGAGACAAACAATTAACAAGAGAACACATATAGTATGTCAGATAATGATAGGGTGCTCCAGGGCAGTGGTCATGATGAGATTGATGTGCATATTTGGTGCATATTTGGTGTCCATCAGAGTAATGAAACAAAGAAGGCAAATCTCTGAGGTAGAAGAGTATTGAAATGCCTCCCCCCACCACCCCCAGCTGAAATCATCTTGGGGCTAAATGTCTCTGGGACACTTTAATTTTTTTTTTTTTTTTTTTTAGTATCTAAAAGAATCTCTATCTGCTGCCTGGAGGAGAAGAGGCTATGAGGAAACAAGAGTGGAAACAGGATGACGATTAAGAGGCTATTTGCAATTGTCCAGGACACAGATACAGTTAGAGCAGTAATGATGGACATGGTGAGGAGTGGTCCGACTCTGAGAATATTTCTAAACTAAAACCCAGAGGACTTGCTGATGGGAAAGCATCAGGACTACCTGAAGATTTTGACTTGAGAACTACAAGTGGTGGAGCCATTCACTAAGATGGGAAAGAATGTGGGGAGATCCTATTTGGACTTTAGAGGGAGAATCAAGGATCCAGAATGTGTTATGTTTGAGATGCCTCATACATGTCTAAGTGGAGATGTTAAACAGGTAGCTGGGTATGATAATATGGAGTCCAGCTGAGTAGTTTGGATAGGGATATAACATGGGCTGTCATTAGTATATCATGATTTTAAAGCCATGGGACTGAAATGAGGATACTGAGGAATGAGAGTGATAATAAATGTTAATGAGTGGCTCTGTATAAAAGATGTATATAATATGTACATTTTAACATACCACCCCTTTAGACAGGACTTGCTCTCTCTAATTTACCACAGTACCCATTACCCACTACCCACTAGGCTACACATGTGTACTTACACAGGCCCTAGTCAGTCACTTATACTACCTGTCTGGACATTCTGACATTGGTTTGTTAAACAGGAGTAGTTTTTCTTTCTGGGTCCTTTTCATTTTGTTTATTTACTTTATGCTACCTTTCATGTTGAGAATTTTGTATACTATATGTAGCTGCTGGGGTGTGGGTGGCTTAAGAGTTGTCTTTCCAAGAGAAATTACCAGGTTGCCTTGAAATGACCAAGTTGAGCAGGTTTCAGGTATTGTCTTGGGGAGGACAATTTTGGTGTGTAAAGAATATCAATATATTAACTTTGATCAGTCTTCAGAATTAAGACTACCAGGTTTAAAAAGATTTTAAAAAATCCTTTTCCAAATATGGATGGCTCATTTTACCTTAATTTTTTTAAGTAAAGCAATAATTTCAGGTATAATAAAAAGAGCCACAAAAGTATCAATAATTTATTATGGAAATGATTCAGTGTAGAAAAATTATATTCCAAATAGTCATGAACCAGATTTGTCATCAAGTGAATGTAAGGATCACAGAGTTACAGTTGGGTGCTAAACACTGAGTTAACTGCCCTCTCACTGAGGGCAAAAGGTTAGCTTTCAGCCATATGCCATAATTTTTTAAGTGATTTTTTTCTTGTCTGGAAAACGTATGAAATATAATGAGGAAGCAATAGAAAATACTTCACATTAAAACCAGAAGGATGACTTTCTAGCTAAATAGAGGTCATAATTTTTTCTCTTTTTATCTCCTTTCTCTTCTCTTTCTGTTCCATCTGCCTTTCCTTTCATGGGTTTACATGTCTTACGATATTTTTTTCTTTTTCCCGCAGAGCATAGTTATAATTTCCTGTGTGGCATTCAATATCTCCAAGACCTAGGATACTCCTTGAGAGGTATGGTACTATTTTGAGGTAAGTTATATCATAAAACTGCATTAGCTACCTCATTTGTGAAAATTATACCAAATTCCCAGATATGTAGAAAGCAGTTGCTGGTAAAAACACAATCCTAATGGTTTTCATAATTTATGTTTTCAAAACCAGAAATAATTCTGATGATGTTTCATCCCCCTTTTAGGACTTTAGTGGTGAGAAAGGATTCTGTGTTTTATGAGATCTAGTAGTATTATATTTAGACTATTTTACTGCTGTATTTCTGTAGCAGGGAGACTTAAGAAGCTTTTCTTATACTAGTTTCTGTAACACTAATGGAACATATATATACATTTTTTTCCTACTTTTATTAACAGAACCACAGGAGTGCATTTTTGTGGCAGATGATTCCACATGGAGTATGAACATTTTTCAGCTAGTAGTTTATACCTTTAAAAGAAGACATTGTTACACTGTTCTGTTTACCTTTTTCAATAAAATGTAAGATTCACTAAGGGCTCTCCCAGTTAAGTTTTAAATTATTTTGTCCTACTCTAGAGTAGCTTTTCAAATTAAACTTTCTGTCGTGCTTATTGGTCTACACATTAATTATAAACTGCTTGACCTTAATCAATTTCTCTTCTATCTATTAGTCCAAATGTGAACTCAGTGTTTAAATAACTTAAGGTACATGATCTGACTCATGCAAACTTCCATTGACTTTTACTGGAGTCGGTGAAATTTTGTCAGACATCCAGGATCTAATTTGTTCCTACATCCTAGAATACAAACTATAAATGAGAAACTGGTGAACTTTGTGCCATATAGCAGGTTAATGTTCTTTTAATGTTTTTTCCTGGTCTCGATGGGATTTTTTGATAAATCCATAGCATTTATAATGACATTTAGATTCCTGGTAGATAAGTATTAATTTATAATCTATACAAATACTTAATGAGTTTATGATATAAAATATTAACATTACCATTTATCATTATTGTTATCCATCTTTAACATTAGTTTCTAGGTGCCTTAGTTAAACGGAGTCTGTGTACAGAAACAATTCGTTCTTGCTGATTGTTCATTCCTAAAATATTTAGGCATAGTTCGAATGATGATATTGGGTAGCTGAAAAATATTTCTCATGTAGTTAGAAATGAATAAAAGATTATCTAAAGTAGGATGAATCACAAGGAAGCTAACAGATCCAGCAGGATGGCAGCATAAAGATGTATACTCTACCCCCAACCAAAAAAGTACCTCTTTGATCAAAGTAAAGCAACCACAGTGATAAGGTGAAGTGAAAAGGGCAGAGGATGCTTATTATGTGGATGCAGACCACAGACGTCCAAAATTTTCTTTCAAATAGAGTTGAGAAGAAAATTAAAGGAAAATGCCATTTTTTGGAGAGTATAACAGTCTCACAGGAAATAAAGGAAATTCTGGCAGGAATCAGAGGGACAAAGAATGGGGCTGCAGGCGGACTCAGAAAGGATGGGGCCTTGGAGCCTCTTTCCCACCGTAGTTCAACAACATTCCAAGGCCCTGCTGGCATCCCTGGAATGTAAAGTGAGCACCCAGCCCCTCCTCACTTTGTTTTTCTGATCCAGCTTTTTGATAGTTGCCTGAGTTCCTTCAGATGAAGGAGGGAATACCCATCCTGTGAAGGGGTAGGTCTGAAATGGAGAGGAACAGAAGTAAGGAGACCAGAGGAGGTGGAGAAGAAAATAGTGACCACAGCAACAAATTAAAAATGGAGGAGACAACATAAAGCATGGAAAACTGAAACTAAGATGACAGAAATAAGCTTGCTCTGCAGTCAAGTTACCCTGGGTCCCAATCCTGGGTCACTGATTATTGTTAGGTGTGTGCTATTGAACACATCGCTTAACCTGTTTGTGCCTCACTTTTCTCATCTATCACATGAGGATAATAAACACCCTATGTGTGAGGATTAAATGATAATATGTCACTTATATAAAAAGGGATTATGACAGTACCTAGCACTTACTGTGTTCCATAAATGGTGATTGCTTTTATTACATTAAATAATTTAATACATTTAGTTAAAATTATTAAATTAAATACTACTATTATTAAATCTAAATGAACGTGGGCTTAAACAACTCATTTATTTAAAAGGTGAACCCTCAAATTAAGTCAAAATGACTCAAAAATTAAAAGAAAATGGACAGTATGGTAGAAAAGCTGATTGCTATTACCTAGGAATATTTAGTCCATGTAATATTATCCCAACTACAGGATAAAGGTCATGGTCTTCATCTCTGGACCCTGGCCTGTCCCTGCCTACAGCTAATGGAATGAGAGATGGACACCTAACCTCGGACCATCAAGCCATGGTCTAGCTAGTGGCCTGTGCTTTGTGTCTTGGCTGAAAAAGGCTTTGGAGAAGATCAGATTTATCTCTTAAAATTGGGGAATTAAGTGAACGGAGTGGAAGAGTGTTGTTGGAGTGAATTGGTAACTCCTTGTAGCCTTAAATGAAGTATAGCATGAAAAGAAGCACATGGAAGGAAGCTTGTCCTGGGCTACCTGGTGGGGGACAAACAGGGAAATTCATGGATATAGTCTAACCCTGTAGCAGGAAGTGGTTTCTGCCCCTGCTTCCTGCTCAGAGACCACTAAGTGACAGCTGCAGAGTCCTCTATTGAGTCAAGTTTCTTTCGTTAAGATTAGGACCCTGACAGAAAATAATGTTATACGAGAGAACGGGGAGGGGGGGGACTGTAAATTCCTGGAACCCTGGTCTCTCTGAGGTACTTTCCTGTACAGTTTCCCTCCCATGCGTGATGAGACTTCTCTTTATAAATTCATCCTGTGACCAAAGCTTGGAATGCAGAATGGGCTTGTGGAAATAAGCAAAAGCAGATTAAGGAAGAAAGGCCCTTTACCAGGAGTTCTAACTGATGTTTCCCTTCAGGGCCCTGAGGCTTAAGCCTTTATTTCTAGAAGAATGGGGAGAGGAGGAGTTAGTCCCATTTGTTGCTAAGCAACCAAAGCTTTGCAGGCCTGTTCTGAGGTCACGTTTGCAGCTATTGAGAATCAGTGACAAGGTGGATGTAGCAATGCAGGGAGAAGCATCTTCTTTCAAAATTTCTGGTTCTGTGTTTTAAATGATGGAGCTCTCCAGAACAAAATTGATTGGAAGCCTATCAAAGTTCTTCAAAAATGGTGTTTTGAGAAGTAAGCCAGGCCTGAGAAGGAGGGGTAAATTTCAGACTCAAACCAACAAAACAGAGCATCTTATCTCCCATACAAAGTCCAGGACCAATACAAAGGATGCCAAGAACAAACTTAGTGAGAAATATACCAAATCTGTGTGAAGACAAAGCAGAAACCAACCAACTAAATGAAGGCGATAAAAAGATATCAGAATAAATGGAGAGATATTGCATGTCCTTGATGGGAGGACAGATATTTTAAGGGTGTGAATTTTCTACAAATTTATTTGTAAATAAGTACACCACATAGATCCCTTCTGTTTGTTTTTGGTTTGTTTGTTTTGTTTTTTGCATGACAACACAATCCTCATTTATTTGGAAGAGTAAATGTGTGGTATTATTTAGAAACATTCTGAGAAAGAAGAGAAATGAGTAGGAATTTATCAAAGACATATTAAACCATATTGTTAAGATGTGACAATTGAAACAGTGTGATATTGTGTAATAATAGCATTGGAATACAGTGTGATATTGTGTAATAATAGCATTGGAATAAATAAGCAAATCAATGGAAGAGATTAAAGAGTCCAGAATCAGACACAAGTGGGAATTTAGCAAGTATTATAGGTGACAATTCAAATCAATGTATTGAATGGATTTTCCAAAAAATGTTTTGGAAAAAATGACGTAGCGTTTGCAAAAATATAAAGTTGAAACTCTACTTCCCATTTACCCCAAAAATAAATCCTAACTTTAAAATTAAAAGATTGAAATTGAGATTGAAATTGAAAAAAATAAGATCATAAAGTACCAGAAGAAAATTTAGATTAATAATTTTACATTTCCTAATACAAGGAAATGTATTAGTCTGCTCGGGCTGCGGGAACAAAATACCACAGACTGGGTGGCTTAAACCACAGAAATTTATTTCTCACAGTTCTGGAGGCTGGAAGTCCAAGATCAAGGGGCAAGCAGGGTTGGTTTCTTCTGAGGCTTTACTCTTTGGCTTGCAGATAGCCACCTTTTCACTGCATCCTCAAAATTTGTTTGTTAAAGCCTGAAGCCTTAATGTGACTGTATTTGGAGACAGGGCCTCTAAAGAGATATTTAAGGGAATGGGGTCATAAGGATGGGGCCCTAACTCAATCTGACTGCTGTCCCTATAAGAAGAGGAAGAGACACCAGGGATGCATGTACAGATAAAAATTGCCATATGAGGAATAAACAGGAAATATTTTCTAAGTATTACCTCCAAGGCAGAAAACAGTCATTAATTTCACTAGAAATAAAAGGAATTCAAATAAAATAATGAAAATCTCATTTTTCATTGATTTGATTTTTTTTTTTTAAACTGTAAAGTCCCACCCTTGGTGACAATATGGGGTTGCAAGTATGTACAAGTACTGTCTCACACTGTTGGGGAGAGAGTAGGCCAGTATAAATACTGTGCAGGGAAATGTGGCAATCTGTGACATATTAAAAAAAGCATGTGTATGTTTTCCTATTTATTAGATTTTATCCTAAAGAAATAGTCCAATAGGTGAAAAAAATGTATGTACAATCATGTAAGATAGTTTCAGATAATAAAAATAGAAAGCAAATTAAATGTTAATAAATAAGGGATTGGATGAACCAGTTAAGATGCTGGTTATACAGTGATATACTCTTCAGTCATTAAGAGATATACAGTAGATCAGTTCTCTGGATATGGACATAGAATCTCTAAGATGAAATGTTAAGTGAAAAAAGCAGGTTAGAGTAAGTTCCCATTTTTATAAAAAATATAAAGAGAAGTAAATATGTTGCAAAGGGGTTATATATAGTCTGAATTGTTTACGTTAAACATACAATATTTTGCTAATCAGAAAGAAAGCTATTTTCACTTAAAAAAAACATTTGTAGAAACAAAAAGCATATTCTATATACAGAAACTATATTTAAAATATACAGAAAGGCAACCTATGACCCAGCAATACCACTCTGAGGTATTTGCCCTAAGTAATGAAAACATATGTCCACAAAATGACATATAAACACCTTCACAGCAATTTTATGCATAGTAGCAAAACATTAGAACCAACTCAAAAGTCTACCTTCAGGATGACCAAATTGTGGTATATTCATACAATGGAATACTACTGAGTGATAGAAAAGGAGCAAACTATGGATATGTAGAGTAAAATCTGTAAAAACATTATGCTGGGTTGAGAGAAGAAACGCATAAAAGAACACATACTCTGTGGTTCCATTTTTATAGCCTTCTAGAACAGGTGAAATAATCTAAGGTGAAAGAAATCACAGCCTGGGTGGTCTCTGGTGGGAGATGTTGACTGGAAAGGGGCAGAAGGGAAGTATCTGAGGTGATGGAAAAGTTCTATATCTTGATTTCAGTAGTGCTTACATGGGTGTACTTCCTTGCCAAACTCCTTTGACTCTACCCCTGAAGTCCATGCGTTTTATATCATGGAAATTATATATCAACAACAACAGCAACATTAAACATTAAACATTGCCACCTGACTATGAAAAACAAAGATATACAGAAAGCATATTTTTTAAATGACAGAAAATAAAAGTAGACAGAAGACTCTTGCCTGAGGAACCTCAGAAAATAAGGAGAAAAGGCCTTATAAGGCCTGTGGGTTTAAACATTTGGGGAACATGAACTTAGAGCTTTCCTGTGAAGGTTGTATGCTAACTATAGATGGAATGTTGTAACTAAGAAAGGTCCCTTGACACTGATGAGAAAGAGCTTGAGAAATACAGTTGGATGATGGAGGAGAGGCATCCTGCCACCAGCCAAGAATTTGTCTGTTTAAGTGTATCTTTTGAGGTAGAGGTTTATTCCTAATGTGAAGACGTGTACATCAGATTTTCAAAACTGGTAACACCAGTTATTAAGAGTAAAGAAAGTTTTGAAGGACTTCCCTGGTGGTCCAATGGTTAAGACTCAGGCTTCCACTGCAGGGGACACAGGTTCGATCCCTGGTTGGGGAACTAAGATCCCGCATGCTGTGTGGTGCAGCCAAAAAAAAAAAAAAAAAGAGTAAAGAAAGTTTTAAATAATTTCTCTCTTTCTTACTCCATGAGGTGTTGTTTCTTTGCTTGCTCTCTGAAGTATTGCTCACTAAGCAAGTTTTTAAGCTCAGTTATATATATATATATATATATATATATATATATATATATATATATTTTAAGGAACATATTTGTTTTTTAAAAGATAAAAAGTGTCCATATTATATACAGTATAGGAACCTCTTTGTTGGAAATCTGTATTATGCCTTATATTATGTGACTCGTCAACTTTATTTTTTTAATCTTTTTTTTTTTTTGCTTCCTAACAAGTAAAAAGTATATTTAAAAATATGCAAAGTTCACTTTTTATGAACTCGATAGTCAGTCTGTTGTGTTGATCCCACAACATACCCATGATGCTAAAAATTCCATGCTGGCATTTCAAACGGGAGTGAAGCAGCATACTAAACTACTTTCAGCAAGCCTAGTGCCAAATGATGAAAAAATATTTATTTAATTTATCATGAGTCCATTGAAGTACGAACATGTCTGACTTTTACATTTAGTATTGAAGAGGAAATCAACAAGAAAGGAACGATTATTAGGTTTTGATTAGACATCAGACTCTCCACTACCCTACTATCTTTGTTTTCCTTTGTAAAAAGGTATGTGCAGATGTGCAGCCACATCTTCAAGTTTGCATTCATATCTGTTGGATGAAGTGTTTTGGTAGTAAGGATGCAGCAAGAAAGGGCTGGAAACTTTGTAAGAGAGAAAATCAGTCAGAAGGAATGAAGAGTATAAGGGGTTATAGGCCCTGCAGAAAGTGGATTCCAAACCCTGGAAGTCAGAAAGAGAAATGAAAACAAACAAATGGAAAAGGTTGACAGATGAGACTTGATAAGTGCAAGGGAAGTTTAATATTTGGAAGCTTCATTACAACCACTGCCTACTCTTTTCACACATATCCAACAGAAGTGCTTTGCTTTCCCTGAGGAATACGTTATTTTATTTTTATTTTTTATTAAAATTTTAGTTTTTCTTTTTGGCTGCACTGCGCTGCATGTGGGATCTTAATTTCCCAACCAGTGATTGAAACGGTGCCCCATGCAGTGGAAGCGCAGAGCTTAACCACTGGACCACTAGGGAAGTCTCTCCTTTTTTTGTTTTTTTGTTTTTGGTATTATTTTAATTCATGACATTTTGAGGTAAGCACTGTACAGAAAAGTTACATTATATATGTATTATTTTTTTTTTCAATTTTATTACTTTTATTTTACATCTTTATTGGAGTATAATTGCTTTACAATGGTGTGTTAGTTTCTGCTTTATAACAAAGTGAATCACTTATACATACACATATGTTCCCATATCTCTTCCTTCTTGCGTCTCCCTCCCTCCCACCCTCCCTATCCCACCCCTCCAGCCAGTCACAAAGCACCGAGCTGATCTCCCTGTGCGATGCGGCTGCTTCCCACTAGTTATCTACCTTAAGTTTGGTAGTATATATATATATATGTGTCCATGCCTCTCTATCGCTTTGTCACAGCTTACCTTTCCCCCTACCCATATCCTCAAGTCCATTCTCTATTAGGTCTGTGTCTTTATTCCTGTCTTACCCCTAGCTTCTTCATCACATTTATATTTAATTCCATATATATGTGTTAGCATACGGTATTTGTCTTTCTCTTTATGACTTACTTCACTCTGTATGACAGACTCTAGGTCAATCCGCCTCATTACAAATAGATCGATTTCGCTTCTTTTTATGGCTGAGTAATATTCCATTGTATATATGTGCCACATCTTCTTTATCCATTCATCCTATGATGGACACTTAGGTTGCTTCCATGTCCTGGCTATTGTAAATAGAGCTGCAATGAACATTTTGATACATGACTTTTTGAATTATGGTTTTCTCAGGGTATATGCCCAGTAGTGGGATTGTTGGGTCATATGGTAGTTCTATTTGTAGTTTTTTAAGGAACCTCCACACTGTTCTCCATAGTGGCTGTATGAATTTACATTCCCACCAACAGTGCAAGAGTGTTCCCTTTTCTCCACACCCTCTCCAGCATTTATTGTTTCTAGATTTTTTGATGATGGCCATTCTGACTGGTGTGAGATGATACCTCATTGTAGTTTTGATTTGCATTTCTCTAATGATTAATGATGTTGAGCATTCTTTCATGTGTTTGTTGGCAGTCTGTATATCTTCTTTGGAGAAATGTCTATTTAGATCTTCTGCCCATTTTTGGATTGGGTTGTTTGTTTTTTAGTTATTGAGCTGCATGAGCTGCTTATAAATTTTGGAGATTAATCCTTTGTCAGTTGCTTCATTTGCAAATGTTTTCTCCCATTCTGAGGGTTGTCTTTTCGTCTTGTTTATGGTTTCCTTTGCTGTGCAAAAGCTTTGAAGTTTCATTAGCTCCCATTTGTTTATTTTTGTTTTTATTTCCATTTCTCTAGGAGGTGGGTCATAAAGGATCTTGCTGTGATTTATGTCATAGTGTTCTGCCTATGTTTTCCTCTAAGAATTTGATAGTTTCTGGCCTTACCTTTAGGTCTTTAATCCATTTTGAGCTTATTTTTGTGTATGGTGTTAGGGAGTGATCTAATCTCATACTTTACATGTACCTGTCCAGTTTTCCCAGCACCACTTATTGAAGAGGCTGTCCTTTCTCCACTGTACATTCCTGCCTCCTTTATCAAAGATAAGGTGACCATATGTGTGTGGGTTTACCTCTGGGCTTTCTATCCTGTTCCATTGATCTATATTTCTGTTTTTGTGCCAGTACCATACTGTCTTCATTACTGTAGCTTTGTAGTATAGTCTGAAGTCAGGGAGCCTGATTCCTCTAGCTCTGTTTCTCGCTCTCAAGATTGCTTTGGCTATTCACGGTCTTTTGTGTTTCCATACAAATTGTGAAACTTTTTTTTCTCGTTCAGTGAAAAATGCTGGTGGTAGTTCGATAGGGATTGCATTGAATCTGTAGACTGCTTTGGGTAGTAGAGTCATTTTCACAATGTTGATTCTTCCAATCCAAGAACATGGTATATCTCTCCATCTATTTGTATCATCTGTAATTTCTTTCATCAGTGTCTTATAATTTTCTGCATACAGGTCTTTTGTCTCCTTAGGTAGGTTTACTCTTAGATATTTTATTCTTTTTATTGCAATGGTAAATAGGAGTGTTTTCTTGATTTCATTTTCAAATTTTTCATCATTAGTGTATAGGAATGCCAGAGATTTCTGTGCATTAATTTTGTATCCGGCTACTTTACCAAATTCATTGATTAACTCTAGTAGTTTTCTGGTAGCATCTTTAGGATTCTCTATGTATAGTATCATGTCATCTGCAAACAGTGACAGCTTTACTTCTTCTTTTCTGATTTGGATTCCTTTTATTTCCTTTTCTTCTCTGATTACTGTGGTTAAAACTTCCAAAACTATGTTGAATAAGAGTGGTGAGAGTGGGCAACCTTGTCTTGTTCCTGATCTTAGTGGAAATGCTTTCAGTTTTTCACCATTGAGGACGATGTTGGCTGTGGGTTTGTCATATATGGCCTTTACTATGTTGAGGAAAGTTCCCTCTATGCCTACTTTCTGGAGGGTTTTTATCATATATGTGTGTTGAAATTTGTCGAAAGCTTTCTCTGCATCTATTGAGATGATCATATGGTTTTTCTCCTTCAATTTGTTAATATGGTTTATCACATTGATTGATTTGCGTATATTGAAGAATCCTTGCATTCCTGGAATAAACCCCACTTGATCATGGTGTATGATCCTTTTAATGTGTTGTTGGATTCTGTTTGCTAGTATTTTGTTGAGGATTTTTGCATCTATGTTCATCAGTGATATTGGCCTGTAGTTTTCTTTCTTTGTGACATCCTTGTCTGGTTCTGGTATCAAGGTGATGGTGGCCCTGTAGAATGAGCTTGGGAGTGTTCCTCCCTCTGCTTTATTTTGGAAGAGTTTGAGAAGGATAGGTGTTAGCTCTTCTCTAAATGTTTGATAGAATTCGCCTGTGAAGCCATCTGGTCCTGGGCTTTTGTTTGTTGGAAGATTTTCAATCACTGTTTCAATTTCAGTGCTTGTGATTGGTCTGTTCATATTTTCTATTTCTTCCTGATTCAGTCTTGGCAGGTTCTGCATTTCTAAGAATTTGTCCATTTCTTCCAGGTTGTCCATTTTTTTGGCATAGAGTTGCTTGTAGTAATCTCTCATGATCTTTTCCATTTCTGCAGTGTCAGTTGTAATTCTCCTTTTTCATTTCTAATTCTATTGATTTGAGTCTTCTCCCTTTTTTTCTTGATGAGTCTGGCTAATGGTTTATCTATTTTGTTTATCTTTTCAAAGAACCAGCTTTTAGTTTTATTGATCTTTGCTATCGTTTCCTTCATTTCTTTTTCATTTATTTCTGATCTGATTTTTATGATTTCTTTCCTCTTGCTAACTTTGGGTTTTGCTCTTCTTTCTCTAATGGCTTTAGGTGCAAGGTTAGGGTGTTTATTCGAGATGTTTCCTGTTTCTTAAGGTAGGATTGTATTACTATAAACTTCCCTCTTAGAACTGCTTTTGCTGCATCCCACAGATTTTGGGTCGTCATGTCTCCATTATCATTTGTTTCTAGGTATTTTTTGATTTCCTCTTTGATTTCTTCAGTGATCACTTCGTTATTAAGTAGTGTATTGTTTAGCCTCCATGTGTTTGTATTTTTTACAGATTTTTTTCCTGTAATTTATATCTAATCTCATAGCGTTGTGGTTGGAAAGGATACTTGATACAATTTCAATTTTGTTAAATTTGCCAAGGCTTGATTTGTGACCCAAGATATGATTTATCCTGGAGTATGTTCCATAAGCACTTGAGAAGAATGTGTATTCTGTTGTTTTTGGATGGAATGTCCTATAAATATCAATTAAGTCTATCTTGTTTAATGTATCATTTAAAGCTGTGTTTCCTTATTTATTTTCATTTTGGATGATCTGTCCATTGGTGAAAGTGGGGTGTTAATGTCCCCTACTATGAATGTGTTACTGTCGATTACCCCTTTTATGGCTGTTAGTATTTGCCTTATGTATTGAGGTGCTCCTATGTTGGGTGCATAAATATTTACAATTGTTATATCTTCTTCTTGGATTGATTCCTTGATTATGTAGTGTCCTTCTTTGTCTCTTCTAATAGTCTTTATTTTAAAGTCTATTTTGTCTGATATAAGAATTGCTACTCCAGCTTTCTTTTGGTTTCCATTTGCATGGAATATCTTTTTCCATCCCCTTACTTTCAGTCTGCATGTGTCTCTAGGTCTGAAGTGGGTCTCTTGTAGACAGCAAATATATCGGTCTGGTTTTTGTATCCATTCAGCCAATCTGTGTCTTTTGGTGGGAGCATTTAGTCCATTTACATTTAAGGTAATTATCGATATGTATGTTCCTATTCCCATTTTCTTAATTGTTTGGGGTTTGTTATTGTAGGTCTTTTCCTTCTCTTGTGTTTCTTGCCTAGAGAAGTTCCTTTAGCATTTGTTGTAACGCTGGTTTGGTGGTGCTGAACTCTGTCAGCTTTTCCTTGTCTGTAAAGATTTTAATTCTCCATCAAATCTGAGAGATCCTTGCTGGGTAGAGTAATCTTGGTTGCAGGTTTTTCTCCTTCATCACTTTAAATATGTCCTGCCAGTCCCTTGTGGCTTGCAGGGTTTCTGCTGAAAGATCAGCTGTTAATCTTATGGGGATTCCGCTGTGTGTTATTTGTTGTTTTTCCCTTGCTGCTTTTAATATGTTTTCTTTGTATTTAATTTTTGACAGTTTGATTAATATGCGTCTTGGCATATTTCCCCTTGGATTTATCCTGTATGGGATTCTCTGTGCTACCTGGACTTGATTAACTATTTCCTTTCCCATATTAGGGAAGTTTTCAACTATAATCTCTTCAAATATTTTCTCAGTCCCTTTCTTTTTCTCTTCTTCTTCTGGAACTCCTATAATTCGAATGTTGGTGCACTTAATGTTGTTCCAAAGGTCTCTGAGACTGTCCTCAGTTCTTTTCATTCTTTTTTCTTTATTATGCTCTGCAGTAATTATTCCCACTATTTTATCTTCCAGGTCACTTATCCGTTCTTCTGCCTCAGTTATTCTGCTATTGATCCCATCTAGAGTATTTTTAATTTCATTTATTGTGTTGTTCATTGTTGTTTCATCTTTAGTTCTTCTAGGTCCTTGTTAAATGTTTCTTGCATTTTCTCTATTCTATTTCCAAGATTTTGCATCATCTTTACTATCATTATTCTGAATTCTTTTTCACGTAGACTGCCTATTTCCTCTTCATTTGTTAGGTCTGGTGCGTTTTTATCTTGCTCCTTCATCTGCTGTGTGTTTTTCTGTCTTCTCATTTTGCTTATCTTACTGTGTTTGGGGTCTCCTTTCTGCAGGCTGCAGGTTCGTAGTTCCCGTTGTTTTTGGTGTCTGTCCCCAGCGGCTAAGGTTGGTTCAGTGGATTGTGTAGGCTTCCTGGTGGAGGGGACTAATGCCTGTGTTCTGGTGGATGAGGCTGGATCTTGTCTCTCTGGTGGGCAGGTCCACATCTGGTAGTGTGTTTTGGGGTGTCTGTGGACTTATTATGATTTTAGGCAGCCTCTCTGCTAATGGGTGGGGCTGTGTTCCTGTCTTGCTAGTTGTTTGGCATAGGGTGTCCAGCACTGTAGCTTGCTGGTCGTTGAGTGAAGCTGGTAGCTGCTGCTGAGATGGAGATCCCTGGGAGATTTATCGCCATTTGATATTATGTGGAGCTGGGAGGTCTCTTGTGGACCAGTGTCCTGAAGTTGGCTCTCCCACCTCAGAGGCACAGCACTGACTCCTGGCTGTAGCACCAAGAGCCTGTCATTCACACAGCTCAGAATAAAAGGGAGAAAAAGTAGAAAGAAAGAATTAGTAGAAGTAGGAAGAAAGAAAGGAGGGAGGGAGGGAGGAATGAAGGAAGGAAGGAGGGAAGGAAGGAAAAAAAGAAAGAAGATAAAGTAAAATAAAATAAGGTAAAATATAATAAAATTATTAAAATAAAAATAATTATTAAGAAAAAAATTTAAAAAAAAAAGGACTGATAGACCCCTAGGACAAATGGTGGAAGCAAAGCTATACAGACAAAATGTCTCACAGAAGCATACACATACACATTCATAAAAAGAGGAAAAGGGGAAAAAAATCATAAATCTTGCTCTCAAAGTCCACCTCCTCAATTTGGGATAATTTGTTGTCTAGTCATGTATTCCACGGATGCATGGTACATCAAGTTGATTGTGGAGCTTTAATCCGCTGCTTCTGAGGCTGCTGGGAGAGATTTCCCTTTCTCTTCTTTGTTCTCACAGCTCCCAGGGCTCAGCTTTGGATTTGGCCCCGCCTCTGCGTGTAGGTCGCCAGAGGGCGTCTGTTCTTCGCTCAGACAGGATGGGGTTAAAGGAGCAGCTGCTTCGGGAACTCTGGCTCACCCAGGCCTGGGGGGGAGGGAGGGGCAAGGAGTGCGGGGGCGAGCCTGCAGCGGCAGAGGCCTGCTTGATGCTGCACCAGCCTGAGGCGCTCCGTGCGTTCTCCCAGGGGAGTTGTCCCTGGATCCCGGGACCCTGGCAGTGGCGGTCTGCACAGGTTTCCAGGAAGGGAGGTGTGGATAGTGACCTGTGCTCGCACACAGGCTTCTTGGTGGCGGCAGGAGCCGCTTTAGCGTCTCTTGCCCGTCTCTGGGGTCCGCGCTTTTAGCCGCGGCTTGCGCCAGTCTCTGGAGCTCCTTTAAGCAGCGCTCTTAATCCCCTCTCCTCGCACACCAGGAAACAAAGAGGCAAGAAAAAGTCTCTTGCCTCTTCGGCAGCTCCAGACTTTTCTCTGGCCTCCCTTCCGGCCAGCCGTGGCGCACTAACCCCTTCAGGCTGTGTTCACGCCGCCAATCCCAGTCCTCTCCCTGCGCTCTGACTGAAGCCCGAGCCTCAGCTCCCAGCCCCGCCCGCCGCGGCGGGTGAGCAGACAAGCCTCTCGGCCTGGTGAGTGCCGGTCGGCCCTGATCCTCTGTGCGGGAATCTCTCCGCTTTTCCCTCCACACCCCTATGGCTGTTCTCTCCTCTGCGGTTCCGAAGCTTCCCCCCTCCACCACCCGCAGTCTCCGCCCGCAAAGGGGCTTCCTAGTGTGTGGAAATCTTTCCTCCTTCACAGCTCCCTCCCACTGGTGCAGGGCCCGTCCCTATCCTTTTGTTTCTGTTTATTCTTTTTTCTTTTGCCCTACCCAGGTACGTGGGGGAGTTTCTTGCCTTTTGGGAGGTCTGAGGTCTTCTGCCAGCGTTCAGTAGGTGTTCTGTAGGAGTTGTTCTACGTGTAGATGTATTTCTGGTGTATCTGTGGGAAGGAAGGTGATCTCTGCGTCTTACTCTTCCGCCATCTTTCCGGAAGCCCTCTCTGTATTACTTTTTAAAAAGATAAAAATTGTTCCTTCAAATATAGTATACATATATCTAACATTAGCAAAGAAGTTCAAAAGAGAGATCAAAGCAATGCTAGTTGTTGAAGATATTAAGACATTTAAAAAGAAGCAAAAATATAAGAGTAATTTAAGCAGTTCAAAAGTAAAATTTAATATGAGAAGTGTACATTTTTAGAAGATCATAATCAAAGAAAATTGGAAGTGAACACTTCTGAAAATTTTCTGAATGTTTTAGATAAATGTTTAGTCAATGAATATGTAGAAAATGGGCCCAGGATTCACATCTCCCCTCCTGTTTTTTTTTTTTTTTCCCCTCCTGTTTCTTAAGTTATATATTTGTGTTTAAAAAAACCTTGCTTCTAATAAATGTATCATAGTCATGTTTCATTAAAATAACTTTTAAAGAATTAAAAAATAAAATTTATATTAAAACAAGCATATGTACATATATTACTAATGAAAAATATTTTAAAGTTTTCAGCAAAATTGAATAACCTCTGTAAATCAGTTTGGTACATTTATTAACATAAAAACTTGCCTTCAATTTTTAAAAAATTTTTTTAGGAGATCACAATTTTTTAGTCCATTTATAAACTGCTTTTTAATGGGCAGCTGCAAAAGCTTTCCACTGCATAGTCCTTTTTTTATGTAGTAAGACTGTCAGCAACTTTAGACATTTATGATCAGACTTTCTGATTTTTACTATACTCATTTAATACCTGTAACTTGTTATTTAGAATGCAGACTTGCCCTTTAAAAGCACTCCCAAGTGAATATATCCACAGTTTTCATATTGTAAAAAAAATATATAAATGATTTCTTATTTTGAGGCAATTGATAAAACTACTTTGCAAAAGAAATTTGGTAGAATATAACCTTTTAACAAAGAAAAGTTTCTGAACTTGAGGATGTCACAAAATATAAAGGTTAGGTGGAAATAACTGTGATTATATATCCTCAGCATATTTTTACCTACTAATGAAAAAATCCCAAATAAAATGTATATAAACTCAAAATTATCCTTGAGAATCAATGTGTTTTAAACAAAATTCAGTATGTAAATGGTTGTATTTTTTTCTTTAATCTAGGAAGTAACAACTTTCTCTAATCATTTGGGAATATAACTTTGTATCTTTGATTCTCACCTTGTAGTTGTATACCAGTTAACAGTGTTCAAAGCCGTCTCATTTACATATTTAATTTTTACCATTATATAACATTGTTCAGTTGAAATATCATCCTCATCTTTCAGATGTGGAAACTGAGAGATATTCATTCTATCAATCATTATACAATATATTATCTGACTTTTATATGCCAGACACTGTGCTAGACTCTGGAGATACAAACGTAAAAAGATCCATCATCCCTGGCTCCGAAGATTTGGCAACAATGAGCATGGAGTATGAGCACTGCAAAAATAGCAGTGTGTATGAGATGTGCTGGGAATACATAGGAAAGAAAATAAATTGAAGCTTGGATAAAGAAAGGCATCTTAGAGATGAAGGCTGAGCCAAGTATCATGAATAGATATTAGACAGGCAAAGAGGAACAGTGAAAGGATAAGATGTTTCCTTACAGAAGCAGCAGCCTGAGCAGAGGCACCAAAGGCAGAGTATATTGCCTATTCTGGGAACAGCTAAAGGCGTCCACTTTAGGTTGGGATGGGAGAGAAGAGAAGAAATGGTGAAGGATGGGGTAGGAAAGAGATCCAAAGACTAGATTATAAAAGGACCTTGTACACTATGCTAATGAACTTCATACTGAAGGGTGTGGAGAACCAGGAAAACTCATCAGACTTGATTCTTTGAAGAAAACACTATGGTTTTGGAGAACAGGCAAGATTGTATGGTAGTGAGTCTTTTCAGGTGACTATTATAATAAACCAGATACAAAAATGATAAGGGTCCAAAGTAAGGGAGCAATAGTGGGAATAGAAAGAAAAAGACCATTTGAGTTTATTTAAGACATTAAACAGTTGTTTAATTTGAGACTAAATTGCTAAAATTTATAGTGTAAATAAGTCAAAATGAAAAAGTCATGTGAACAGCTAGTTCAGATGTGCAGTCACTTGTTAAATACAACATGCCAGTGGGATTTTAGAAAGAATGACTGTATAAGAATAGCCAAAAAGGGCTTCCCTGGTGGCGCAGTGGTTGAGAGTCCGCCTGCCGATGCAGGGGACGCGGGTTCGTGCCCCGGTCTGGGAAGATCCCACGTGCCGCGGAGCAGCTAGGCCCGTGAGCCATGGCCAGTGAGCCTGTACGTCCGGAGCCTGTGCCCCGCGACGGGAGAGGCCACAGCAGTGAGAGGCCCGCGTACGGCAAAAAAAAAGAAAAATAGCCAAAAATGTTTTAAATTAAGTTCAGAAAATAGGAGGCTTGTATTGTAAAATATTAAAATACTCTAAAACTGTCATGATAAAACATTATGACTGATACAGAAAGAGTCAGATCAGTGAGATAGTCCTCCAAAACAACAATAAATGTGGGTATGTCTAAAAGCATCATAAAGCAAAACAAACAGGAAAAATACATTCACTATATGCAAAAGATAATGGATTTATTCATGACTTTAATGAATAAGGGGCTCTTGGAATTACATAAAAATGGATAATACACTGACAAAGGATATAAACTTCTCCAAATATAAACAAGTGGGCAATAAGCATATGCTTATTGAATAAAGTCCAAATTTATTCTTACACAGAAAAATAAAAATTAAGACAAAGATATGCCATTTTTACACGTCGAGTTACAGAATAGCAAAAATAACTCCAATCAATACGTGAGGAAGTGGCCACTTTTATATATTCCTCATGAAAGTGAACACAGGACAGTGAACTGCAACCTCCTTCTGGAGAGCAAGTTTGGCAATATGCATTTGAGCCTTAAGGATGTACTTTGACTAACACAACATTGTAAATCAACTATACTCCAATAAAGAAAACAAAAAAAAGAGAATGTGATTTGACTCAGCAATTCTAGATACATGAACTTATACTAAGGAAACATAAATATGTGAAGAAATTTAGTGTCTTTGCCTGTGTGACCCCCACCTCGTGCAGACCCTGAAACAAAGCTTTGTGGGTGAGTCCTTTATTGGAGCATTACCCCAGGGAGTAGGAGAGAGGACAGGAGAGCAAAGGAAGGAAAACAGAGCCAGCACAAGGCTGCATGATTGATTCAGTCACTATTATGAGCAAGAGGTTGTCTGATACCACATAGACCATCTGGGAAACCATATGAAGTATGTCTCAGGCTTTCCATCTAAAGGTACATTTATGCACCTGCTCCCGTCTCTCACCAGGCAAAGTCCACCCCACAGGGAGTCAGTCCTACCACCTTTCAGGTTGCATTTGAACAGCCCCTCCCTATCCCCCATCCTCTCAGTCAGCTGAGGGTCATTCTACCTGGGCCTGTGGTGAGATGCTGTCAGGTTGCACTTGTCTGAAACTGATCAATGCCCTTGAATTGTCTAGAATATGAGGCTGAGAGGACCTGATGTAGTGCATAGGAGACATCCAACGAGGTCCATCTCTTGCAACACTGAGGTCGGCTTGTGTCTTCCATTACATACATCTCCCCTACTATGATATGGGGGCTTCATTTTTGGCGAGGATAAGTTGCCCTCCCTTCTTCTCTGAAAGAGGAGAAATACAAGTCAAATTTGCCAGGAACCCCTGCAAAGTGAAGGACAGCTGCAGTCTCTCCAAAGACTTAATAAAAGAAGATGAGTGAAAAATGAGCAAACAAAAGTAAAACACCTTAGGATCTCCACTGCTGCTGCTGGTCCTGAGATTGTGATTGCTATTTATCATTTCCCTTCTTCACTACCAGCTCAAAATTTCCCTAATCCATAGCCAGCACTTGGCTCTCAGAGTGGAAAGAGATCTAATGTAATCAACCTGCCAAAAACTGGTTGGCTTATCTCCTCAAGGAATGATGCTATATCACCTGTTGATCTTTGCTGCTGGCAGCTTGGTCATTCAGCAGTGGTGTATGTAGTGAGGTCAATGCTGATGAAAGGGAGGCTGTTTTGTTGGGTTCACACAGAGTCTCTGCCACTGCCCCTATAGTTACTGTATTCCTAAGCACTAGCACAGCTTAGGAGGGAGTCAAGTTGATATCCACAGGATAAGTCACCCTATTCTTTATGGTGGATGTGCTATGTAGGGCACTGATGTCAGACACATATCCCCCTGCTTTGTGCCCAGTGTGATAGGACCAATCATATGCCTCTTTCACAGATTTACTTGTTGTCAATTTTCTAAACTTGTTCTTTTTAGATCACTGAAAAACCAGCCTAGCCATTTGCCACTGCCTAGGGCTCCATATATGTCCTTACCTTAGGCCACTTTTCCTTCCATTAGAATTGAACAGCCAAGTGTACTTCTCATAGTCTTCCCACTGGGAGAATTTTCCTGCACCAGTGTCATTTAGGCTATCACTCAGTGGTGCTATAACACAGCATGTGTTCATTTTTAGCTAACATCAAAATATTGTACTGACCTATCTGTGAACCAGTCTCAATTACTTTCCTCCTCCTCTTGTATAGTTGATCTATAGAGAAGACCCTCCACACCTTTGAGGCAATAGGTTTGAAATGATAAAGAGGTATAGGTGCAACAGAGTGGTTGACATAGGGCCACATGTTCATATCTTTACTTGAAGAGGATATCCTAACATGCCCCAGATCAATAAGCCCCTACAAAATTTATGGATGTAGCAGGGTCTTGAATTTTTGTGGGTTTTATCATCCAACCCTGGACAGCCATGGATCTTTCTAGGGAATCAGCTCCTCACTAAGTTCAATTAGTGTGATGGCGTGTATATAGTAGATTAACTAGTAACCTAACCTCAGAAATCTTGTCGTGTCAATTCAGCTGCATTCTATTCGTAGAAGAAGTCTCAAGCCTGCCTAGATTGAAACTCCCACCTCTTGATAGGAGAGGGCCAAGTTTCTATAACAACATGTGGGATAAGAGATAATGTTTTGGTCATCTTTGGAAAATATAATCCGTTACATGTAATCTCTGGACTCACATGATAAATATATTTTTTCTATTTCCTCCTCTATGAATGACTTTTTACTGCTTTATTAATACCATTCCGAGGAAATTCTGGCAAATATAGTCATCTCATTTCCTTTAGGATAAGTGTCAAGGAGCCATCCCAGGAGATTATTAAGACCAGCTCCAGATATACCTGACAAGACTTGTAATTCTGAGTTATGGGTTATGTCAAAAATTCTCCCCAAACCAGATTTTTATTTCAACAACTCTATTAACCAGGCTTATAAGCCATTTCTACATGTTGTCCTGAATTCTGCTAATATATATTATTCAGGTCCGGCAATTTCTTGGTGTTTAAGCTATTTCTCCCAAGATCAGGAACTGTACGTGATAGCCACTCAGAGATTTGACCCTGGTTATTGTCCTATAGGCAATGAAGCATTTCAAGGGCAGGTCTTGCATCATCTTCTAAGGCCCCAGCCTCAGGTGAGATCATTGCAGGTTCTCCCTACAAGGGAAGAGTCTGCTCTTCTGACTGTTTTAGCAAAATAGCAGGTTTAGGAGAATATGAGGTTTTGTGATTCTCTGGCATTTCCATCCAGATGTTCTCATTTTAGTTCTCAGCTCCAACCCTTAACCTATATGGGCCCTGATTCTGCTGTAGAAGATTTATCTAGACGCTGCCTCATAATCTTATTTAAACTCTGCCACCCTTACAATTGTATCCTGAGCCTGACTTTTAGCCAAGAGGACCCTGTAGCTGAAGGAGATGAAACTCTCCTGCAAAGCTGCCATCTCTGAGTTTCACAGTTTGCTAGAGTTGATGATTGGCTATAATGAGGCTTCATGTTTTTGAAGGTTTCTAGCATAGTTAACAAAAACTAGCCTATTCCATAATCCTTATATTTATAATAGCTATAGTTATAATTGTCTCCATACTATTCAGTTGTTTCACCTTCTACCTATACCTCATCTCAATCAACCAAAGGAGAAAGCCTTAGTAATTGTGATGCTATTGCATAACAGGGATTCTATCATCTGTGTGTGTGTGTGTGTGTGTGTGCTCATTAAGGTCTGACCAATGAATAATCCAGCTCCAAAATCCTATTGTGAAGATCTGATTTCTAGGGTCATTCCTGATACCATCTTTCTTTTTTTTTTTTTAAGATTTTTTTCATGTGGACCATTTTTAAAGTCTTTATTGAATTTGTTACATTATTACTTGTTTTATGTTTTGGTCTTTTGGCCCCAAGGCATGTGGGATCTTAGCTCCCTGACCAGGGATCGAACCTGCACCCCCTGCATTGGAAGGCGAAATCTTAACCACTGCACCACCAGGGAAGTCCCCCTTATACCATCTTTCTTGATTTGTTTTCTCCACAGAGCAAAACCTTAAACAAAGACTTATGTATACGTGCTTTATTTGGAAAAGTTTGGATAAGAGAAGTAAAAAAGACAAAGAGGAAAATCACTATGGACAGCTGGTTGCTAAATCCTGTAGGACCATCTGAGAAAACTTATGAAGTTCATATTAGGTCTGTCCATCCTGGGATAGAAAAGTGATATGCATATATCCACAAGTTTTCATTCCTATTGGTTAAAAGGGACTCTCTGGGAAGAGAGAGCAGAGGGTGATTGTCTGGCCCACTCAGGCAGGGGAGCCTGCTGAGCTCCCAAGCCAGTACCCCCCTCCAAAGCCCCATCCAGGCCACATGGGTGCTGGGGGCATAGGAAGGAGGCCGAGGAGATGAGGAGTGGTAGGCGGGAGGGGCCCTCTGGGAGGAGCAGGAGAGGACCAAGGGTGATTGCCCTGCCCACTTGGGTCTGCGGGGCCTGCCGAGCTCCCAGGCCAATCCCCTGCCCTCCAAAGCCCGCTCCAGGTCACATCGGTCCTTAGGGGCATAGGAAGGAGGCTGAGGGGAGAACATGGGAGGCAGGAGGAAGGAGCCATCCAGGAGGAGCGAAGGAGTGGAGAGCATTTGCCCCACCCACTCGGGCACAGGGAAGCTGCTGGGGTCCCAGGCTGATCCCCTGCCCTCCAGAGCCCCCTCCAGGCTGTGTGGGTTATTGGGGGCATAGCAGAGAGGCTAGGGAGATCAGGAGAGGGAGGGGGGAGGGGCCCTCCCAGACCAGAGGAGCAGGAGAGGAGAGGAGGGCGTTTGCCCCACCCACTTGAGCCCAGGAAGCCTGCTGGGCTCCCAGGTGAGGTACCCTGCCCTCTGAGACCAGGGGTGAGGGGCACGACTGGGCCCCTTCTGTTCCTTGAGCCTAAGCCCTACCCTGCAACAGACTCCAGGGCCTTTTCCAGCCCTGTGGGTCCTGAGCATTGGCCCCACCCACCACCCAAACCTCACCCTTGCTTAGGCCCCACCCTCCACAGCCAAGGCCTTTCCCCTCCTCCTTTTTGTTTTTTCCTTCTCCCTCCTCCTCTTTTCTACTATTGTGGTACTGATGTACCCCCTGGTTGTTGATTCATCTATATTTTTATTTTTACATTCTTTCTAACATATCTGTTAGTTTCCTAGTCTAATTTTATTTTTTACTTTGTTATTGTTCTTTTTTTTTTTTCACCATCCCACATGGCTTGTTGGATCTTGGTTCTTGAGCCCAGGTCAGACCAAAGCTCCAGCAGTGGGAGTTCCAAGTCTGAACCACTGGACTAACAGAGAACCTCAGATCCCAGGGAATATTCATCAGAGTGAGGTCTCATGGATTTCCTCATCTCAGCACCAAGACCCAGCTCTACCCAATAGCCTACGAACTCCAGTGTTGGAAGCCTCAGGCCAAACAACCAGTAAGACAGGAACACAATCCCACTCATAAAAAAAAAAAAAAAGGCAAAAAAAAGTCACAGATGAAGGAAGATGGTAAAACCTATAAGACCAAATAAATGAAGAGGAAATAAGCAATCTACCTGAAAAAGAATTAAGAGTAATGATAGTAAAGATGATCCAGAATCTCGGAAATAGAATGGAAGCACAGATTGAGAAACTACAAGAAATGATTAACAAAGATCTAGAAGAACTAAAGAATAAACAAACAGAGATGAACAACACAATAACTGAAATGAAAAATATACTAGAAGGAATCAGCAACAGAATAACTGAAGCAGAAGAACGAATAAGTGAGCTGGAAGACAAAATGGTGGAAATAATTACTGAGGAGCAGAATAAAGAAAAAAGAATGAAAAGAATTGAAAACAATCTCAGAAACCTCTGGGACAACACTAAATGCACCAACATTCGAATTATAGGGGTTGCAGAAGAAGAAGAGAGAAAGAAAGGGTCTGAGAAAATATTTGAAGAGATTATAGTTGAAAGCTTCCCTAACATGGGAAAGGAAATAGTCACCCAATTCCAGGAAGCACAGAAAGTCCCATACAGGATAAACCCTAGGAAAAATATACCAAAACACACATTAATCAAACTAACAAAAATTAAATTCAAAGAAAAAATATTAAAAGCAGCAAGGGAAAAACAAAAAATTACATAAAAAGGAATTCTCATAAGGTTATCAGCTGATTTTTCAGTGGAAACTCTGCAGTACAGAAGGGAGTGGCAGGACATATTTAAAGTGATGAAAGGGAAAAACCTACAACCAAGATTACTCTACCCAGCAAGGATCTCATTCAGATTCAATGGAGAAGTCAAAAGCTTTTCAGACAAGCAAAAGCTAAGAGAATTAAGCACCACCAAACCAGCTTTACAACAAATGCTAAGAAACTTCTCTAAGTGGGAAACACAAGAAAAAGACCCATGGGGGCAGAGTCAAGATGGCGTACTAGGAGGACATGGAATTTGCGTCTCTGCACAACTAGGGCACCTACCAAGCACTGGTGGGGGACCATGGACACCTAAGGGGATGGGAGGAACACCCAGTGACCAAGTAGGATGTGGGGCATGAGGGGAGTGACGGGGAAGTATAAGTGGAGGTGGAACAGGACTGGCGCCCTTGAGAGGCACCTGGGGGAGGGGGAGGGATCCCAACACCCGAAGGGGAAAATTGGGGAAGCATTGGGAGGGCAGAGGATCAAAGGGGAGCATGGCCAGGTTTCCCTTGCCCACTTTGGCCACAGGAACCTGCTGAGATCCTGGGCCTGATCCTCTGCCCACCGAGGCCCCCTCCAGCCACGCAAGTATTGAGGGAGTGGGAGGGAGGGAAGGGAGAGCAAAAGTAAAGGTCTGATCTCCAGGACTAGCACCCTGAGAGGTGGCTGGGGGAGAGGAGGAGTTCCTATACCCAGCGGGACCCACCCATGTTAGGGGTCCAGCAGGGACGGGGGAGAACTTGGGGTAGACAGTGTTGGGGGGTGTGAAGGAACAGAAGGGGATGCGGCCAGTGACTTCCCTGTCCAGTTAGGCACCAAGGAGACTTGGGCTCCCAGGCCTAATCATCTGCCCTCAGAGCCTCCCTCCTGTCACACAGAGCCCAAACCGTGCACCTACTTCCCCACCCAGGGTCCTACCTCTACACTCATAGAACCCCTCCAACATGCTGAGCCTACACCCCACCCACACACCCTTACCCAGAGCCCTACCTCCAAACTCCAGAATTCCATAATCCAGAGGCCCTCCTTTGGACGTGCTACCTCTCTGCTTCCGTGCAGGTCCTAAGAAGAGGCCCCGCCCCACGCTTGAATGTCGCCCTGCCTAGGCCCTGCCACCAGGGCCATTTCCAGTTACGTGGGTCCTTAGCCTAGATCCCACCCCACGCTCAAACATCACCCTCCCCACCTGCCTAGGTCCCATCCCACACTAAACCCACCCATGCCTAAGTTCCATCCCCCACTTAAACTCTGCCCCCGTAGCAAAGGCTTTTTGTTTTCTTTGTTCCTCTTTTAGATTGGGGTTCTGTTTTACCTTGTTTATTTGTTATTGTTGATTCTTTTATATTTTTATTTTGCCTAATAAATCTTTTATTTTTCTAATTTTATTTTACTTTTTATACTTTGTTATTGTTCTCTCCTTTTGGCTTGTTTCCCACTTTTTTTTTCTTTATTTTTTTGGGGTTTTATTTTACCTTGTTGCAGTTGTTTCAATTATAGTTTCATTTTTCCTAATATATATTTTATCCTTCTAACTTATTTTGTTTTTTATTGTTTGATATTATACTGCTCCTTTTGTTCTTTCTTTCTTTTTTAAAATTTATTATTAGATTTTTTAACCACACCACGAAGCTTGCAGGATCTTGGTTCCCAGATCAGAGGTTGCACCTGAGCTCCTGTGGTGGGTGCTCTGAGTCCAAACCACTGGACTAAAAGAGAACCTCATCCCCAGGAAATTTTTTTTTTTTTTTTTTTTTGCGGTATGCGGGCCTCTCACTGTTGTGGCCTCTCTCGTTGCGGAGCACAGGCTCCAGACATGCAGGCTCAGCGGCCATGGCTCATGGGCCTAGACGCTCCACGGCATATGGGATCTTCCTGGACCGGGGCATGAACCGTGTCCCCTGCATCGGCAGCCAGACTCTCAAACACTGCGCCACCAGGGAAGCCCCCCAGGAAATATTAAACAGAGTAAGGCCTCCCAGAGATCCTCATCTCAGCACAAAGACCCGGCTCTATGCAAACGCCTGCAAACTCCAGTGCTGGACGTCTCAGGCCAAACAACCAGTAAGACAAGAGTAAAGCACCACTCATCAAAAAAGAAAAAAAAAAAAATTGAAATGACAAAAAGTATGTTACAGACGAAGCGGCGAGGTACAAACCTACAAGACCAAATAAATGAAGATGAAATACGCAAACTAACTGAGAAAGAATTCAGAGTAATGATAGTAAAGATGAACCAAAATCTTGGAAACAGAATGGAGAAAATACAAGAAACATTTAAAAAGGATCTAGAAGAACTAAAGAGCAATTAAACAGTGATGAACAGCACAGTTACTGAAATTAAAAATATTCTAGAAGGAATCAGTTGTAGAATAACTGAGGCAGAAGAATGGATAAGTGAGCTGGAAGATAAAATGGTGGAAATAACCACCAGGGAACAGAATAAAGAAAAAAGAATGAAAAGAATTGAGAACAGTCTCAGAGACCCCTGGGACAACATTAAACACACCAACATTCAAATTATAGGGGTAGCAGAAGAAGAAGAGTAAATATTTGTGAAAATATTTGAAGAGATTATAGTTGAAAACTTCCCTAGCAGGGGAAAGGAAATAGTCAATCAAGTCCAGGAAGTGCAGAGAGTACCACACATGATAAACCCAAAGAAAACACGCCGAGACACATAATAATCAAACTATCAAAAATTAAATACAAAGAAAAAATATTAAAAGCAGCAAGGGGAAAACAACAAATTACACAAAAGGGAATCCCCATAAGGTTAACGGCTGATCTTTCAGCAGAAATTCTGCAGGCCAGAGGGAGTGGCAGGACATATTTATAGTGATGAAAGGGAAAAACTATAACCAAGATTACCCAGCAAGGATCTCATTCAGATTCGACAGAGAAATTAAAACCTTTACAGACAAGCAAAAGTTAACAGATTTCAGCACCCCCAAACCACCTTTACAACAAATGCTAAAGGAACTTCTTGAGGCAGGAAACACAAGAGAAGGAAAAGACCTACAAAAACAATCCCAAAACAATTAAAAAAATGGTAATAGGAACATATATATTGGTAATTACCATAAATGTAAATGGATTAAATGCTGCTGTCAAACGAAAAAGACCGACTGAATAGATACAAAAACAAGACGTATATATGCTGTCTACAAGAGACCCACTTCAGACCTAGGAACACATACAGACTGAAAGTGAGGGGTTGGGAAAAGATATTCCATGCAAATGGAAATCAAAAGAAAACTGGAGTAGCAATACTCGTATCAGACAAAATGGACTTTAAAATAGACTATTACAAGAGACAAAGAAGGACACTACATAATGATCAAGGGATCAATCCGAGTAGACAATATAACAACTGTAAATATTTATGTACCCCACATAGGAGCACCTCAATACATAAGGCAAATGCTAACAGCCATAAAAGGGGAAATTGACAGTAACACAATCATACTAGGGGACTTTAACAACCCACTTTCACCAATGGACAGACCATTCAAAATGAAAATAAATAAGGTAACACAAGCTTTAAATGACACATTAAACAAGATGGACTTAAATGATACTTATAGAACATTCCATCCAAAAACAACACAATATACTTTCTTCTCAAGTGCTCATGGAACATACTCCAGGATAGATCATATCTTGGGTCACAAATCAAGCCTTGGTAAATTTAGAGAAAACAGAAATCATATCAAGTATCTTTACCAACGACATTGCTATGAGACTAGATATCAATTACAGGAAAAAAACTGTAAAAAATACAAACACATGGAGGGTAAACAATACACTACTAAACAATGAAGAGATCACTGAAGAAATTAAAGAGGAAATCAAAAAATTCCTAGAAACAAATGACAATGAAAACACAATGGCCCAAAACCTATAGGATGCAGCAAAAGCAGTTCTAAGAGGGAATTTTATAGCAATACAATCCTACGTTAAGAAACAACTCAAATAAACAACCTAAACTTACACAAAAACAATTAGAGACAGAAGAACAAATAAACCCAAAGTTAGCAGAAGGAAAGAAATCACAAAGATCAGATCAGAAATAAATGAAAAAGAAATGAAGGAAACAATAGGAAAGATCAATACAACTAAAAGCTGTTCTTTTGAGAAGATAAACAAAACGGATAAACCATTAGCCAGACTCATCAATAAAAAAAAGGGAGAAGACTCAACAGAATTAAAACTGAAAAAAGAGAGGTAACAACTGACACTGCAGAAATACAAAGGATCATGAGAGGTTACTACAAGCAACTGTATGCCAATAAAATGGACAACCTGGAAAAATGGACACATTCTTAGAAAAGCACAACCTCCCAAAACTGAACCAGGAAGAAATAAAAAACATGAACAGACCAATCACAAGCACTGAAATTGAAACTGTGAATAGAAATCTTCTAACAAACAAAAGCCCAGGACCAGATGGCTTCACAGGCGAATTCTATCAAACATTTAGAGAAGAGCTAACACCTATCCTTCTCAAACTCTTCCAAAATTTTGCAGAGGGAGGAACACTCCCAAACTGGTTCTACAAGGCCACCATCACCCTGATATCAAAACCAGGAAAAGATATCACAAAAAAGAAAATTATAGACCAATATCACTGATGAACATACATGCAAAACTCCTGAACAAAATACTACCAAACAGAATCAAACAACACATTAAAAGTATCATACAGCATGATCAAGTGGGGTTAATCCCAGAAATGTAAGGCTTCTTCAATATACGCAAATCAATCAATGTGATACACCACATTAACAAATTAAGGAATAAAAACCATATGATCATCTCAGTAGATGCAAAACATCTTTCAACAAAATCCAACACCCATTTATGATAAAAACTCTCCAGAAAGTAGGCATAGAAGGAACCTACCTCAATAAAATAAAAGCCATATATGACAAACCCACAGCCGACATCATTCTCAATGGCGAAAAACTGAAACCATTTCATCTAAGATCAGGAACAAGACAAGGTTGCCCACTCTCACTACTATTATTCAAAATAGTTTTGGACATTTTAGCCACGGCAATCAGAGAAAAAAAAAGGAATCCAAATCAGAAAAGAAGTAGTAAAACTGTTTGCAGATGTATAGTATCGTTACTATACATAGAGAATCCTAAAGATCCTACCAGAAAACTACTAGAGCTAATCATTGAATTTGGTAAATTAGCAGGATACAAAATTAGTGCACAGAAATCTCTTGCATTCTTATACACCAATGATGAAAAATCTGAAAGAGAAATTAAGGAAACACTCCCATTTACCATTGCAACAAAAAGAATAAAATACCTAGGAATAAACCTGCCTAAGGAGGTGAAAGACTTGAACTCAGAAAACTATAAAACACTGATGAAAGTAATCAAAAATGATATAAACAGATGAAGAAATATACCATGTTCTTGGATTGGAAGAATCAACGTTGTGAAAAGGACTATACTACCCAAAGCAATCTACAGATTCAATGCCATCCCTATCAAACCACCAATGGCATTCTTCACAGAATTAGAACAAAAAATTTTACAATTCGTATGGAAACACAAAAGTCCCCAAATAGCTAAAGCAATCTTGAGAAAGAAAACTGTAGTTGGAGGAATCAGGCTCCCCGACTTCAAACTATACCACAAAGCTACAGTAATCGAGGCAGTATGGTACTGGCACCAAAACAGAATTATGGATCAATGGTACAGGATAGAATGCTCAGAGATAAAACCACACACATATGGGCACCTAATTTACGACCAAGTGGGCAAAAACATAAAATGGAGAGAACACAGCCTCTTCAATAAGTGGTGCTGGGAAAACTGGGCAGCTACATATAAAAGAATGAAGTTAGAACACTTCCTAACACCATACAGAAAATAAACTCCAAATGGATTAAAGACTTAAATATAAGACCAGACACTATAAAACTCTTTGAGGAAAACATAGGAATAACACTCTTTGACATAAATCACAGCAAGATCTTTTTTGACCCACCTCCTAGAGTAACATAAATAAAAACAAAAATAAAGAAATGGACCTTAATTGAACTTAAAAGCTTTTACACAGCAAAGGAAACCATAAACAAGACAAAATACAACCTTCAGAATGGGAGGAAATATTTTCAAATTAAACAACAGACAAAGGATTAATCTCCAAAGTATACAAACAGCTCATGGAGCTCAATATCAAAAAAACAAACAATACAGTTAAAAAATGGGTGGAAGACCTAAATAGACATTTCACCAAGGAAGACATACAGATGGCCAAGAGGCAGATGAAAAGATGCTCAACATCAACAATTATTAGGGAAATGCAAATGATAACCACAATGCAGTATCACCTCATTCCTGTCAGAATGGCCATCATCAAAAACAATAAATGCTGGAAACAATAAATGCTGGAAGGGGTTTGGTGAAAAGGGAACCCTCCTACACTGTTGGTGGGAATGTAAATTGATACAACCACTATGGAAAACAGTATGGAGGTTCCTTAAAAAATAAATGTAGAACTACCATATGACCCATCAATCCCACTACTGGGCATATACCCTGAGAAAACCATAATTCAAAAAGAAGACATGTACCACAATGTTCTTTGCAGCACTATTTATAATAGCCAGGGCATGGAAGCAACCTAAATGTTCATTGACATATGAATGGATAAAGAAGATGTGGCACATCTATACAATGGAATATTAGCCACAAAAAGAAATGAAATTGAGTTATTTGTAGTGAGGTGGATGGACCTAGAGTCTGTCATACAGAGTGAAGTAAGTCAGAAAGAGAGAGACAAATACTGTATGCCAACACATATATATGGAATGTAAAAAAAGAAAATGGTACTGATGATCCTAGTTGCAGGACAGGAATAAAGAGGTGCACATAGAGAATGGACTTGAGGACAGGGGTTGGAGGGCAAATCTGGGGCAAAGTGGGAGTAGCGTCGACATATGTACACTACTGAATATAAAATAGTTGGCTGGTGGGAAGCAGCAGCATAGCATACAGAGATTGGCTTGGTGATTTGTGATGACCTAGGGGGTGGGATAGGGAGGATGGGAGGGAGGCTCAAGAGGGAAGGGATATGGGGACATGTGTATGCATATGGCTGATTCGCTTTGTTGTGCAACAGAATACTAACACAATACTAACACAGTATTGTGAAGCATTTATACTCCAAAAAAGAGCTATTAAAAAAAGTTGTGGTATGTCCATTCAGTGAAACACTGTGAATCCCTGAGAAAAACACAATAATAAAAGGCTGCATCATGATATAAAAATATCCACAATACATTTTAAGTTGGAAAATCTGGCTATAACAGCAATGTATGAACATGTTTTATAATATCAATTCTGTTTTGTCTAAATCAATAATTTCTCATTCTTTGGAATGACTAAGCTTTATATACTTCTTTTATCCTTTCCTTTTTCCTATGTATCTTGCTATATTCTACTGGGTTCTACTCAGGCTGCAGAACATGTTACTTCCTCTCTAGAAATTATTTCTAACTTTCTATCAATAGAGAATTATTATTTATTATTATTATTATCTTCCTTCTCTTTCTTCTGCTTCTTCTCATTCTACTTGTTCTGCTTGTTCTTGTCCTTCTTCATAGATATTGCACCAGAATATTAGAGGATGATAAAGTAATGTTTCTTTTGGGTGAAAGCCTGTTTTTCTAAAATTTCTTATCAATTACCTTGTTGTATCAGTCAGTTTGGGCTGCCATAACAAACAACTGGATAGCTTTAACAATAGAAATTTCTTGATGGTACCTTAAGCAATAGGAATTTATTTCTCCTTGTTCTGGAAGCTGGGAAGTCCAAGATCAAGGAGCGGTTCACTTAGATTCTGCAGTGAGGGCTATCTTCCTGGTTTGCAGATGGCCGCCTTGCCTTCTTGCTCTTTCCTCAAATGATCGAGAGAGAAAGAGAGAGAGAGAGAGAGGAAGCAAGCTTTCTGGTGCCTCTTCTTACAAGGGCACTAATCTCATCATGAAGGCCGTACCCTCACAACCTCATCTAAACCTTGTTACCTTTCAAAGGGCCCCTGTCCCATCTCCAAATACCATCACATCGGGGATTATAGCTTCAACATATAAATTTTGGAAAGACACAGTTTAGTCCATAACACCTATATGATTGATTTTATAGAATCATAGACTCTTACACCAGGATGAAATTTAGAGGGACTCCAACTCAAACTTTCACTCAAAAGTAGCGATCCTGGCTATAAGATTCCTGAGAAATGATGGTGGTACTTTATATTTAAGTTATTAATATTTGGTCATAGGAAGTTTACTAGACAAGAAGAATCTTTACAAATATTTGTATATTTGTCTCTTGGGATGAGAACAATTCTGAGGACAAAGTAATTTTAAAATCTTAATAATAACAGTAACAGTGAGTATTTATTTTGTTCTTACCATGTGCCGGGCATAATACATGCACTTTTCAAGTGTTAACACATTTAATCTTCACTCTATTCATTTAAGTGTTATTAGTGTCCTTATTTTACAGACAAAGAAACTGAGGCACAGAGACTTTAAATAACTTGCTCATGTTCCCATGGTTAGTAAGTGCTGGAACTGGGGTTTGAAATCTAGCCATCTGGCTCCAGAGTCTGTATTCTTAAACAGTAGATCAAGAGAATAATTTCCTGAGCTTCCACTTTTATTTCCTTCATTCTCATTTGCCATTGCTTCTTTATTTTTCATAAGGTTTCTATGATCTCTAGGCCAAATGAGATTCCAAAAATAACAATTTTAATTTTCAAATCGAGGGCATGATTTCTAAATGGACCAAGTTATTTTTGTGAACCCTACATAAAATTCAGGAACAGAACTTTGGGAAGGAACTTCCAGATGGCAGTAAATCTTCACAGTTCAGTAATTAAGCATTTTGAGAATGTTACTCTGTTATGGAACCACTGCCTGATTAACTGTACAATATCAATTATATCAAATGGCGCTACTTTAATTCTGTCAAAATTTAGGGAAATCTGACATGCTGACACGAGACTCTATGAAGTGTGGTAATGAGCTGCCAGATGTCATAAAGTGCCACGGGGGGGGGAACACTCTTGCTTTCAGACTAAAGATGTTTTTTCTTTTATTCATCTTACAGTATGCTTTATTAAACACCGTGAACATTCAGACACACATGCTTGCCCATTTTGAAGTAAATAATCTAATCTTTTTTTTAGTTTTTATGAATGAAGTTCAAGTGATAATAGTCAAAATCATAGAAGGAAATACTTACAGCATATATTTTTGGTTGAGAAAGATTATATACCTAGGAAATAAGGCCCTTAAAGCTTTTGTTCCCTCATTTCTGTGAAGAATGATTCTCAGAAAGTTAACTGTAACTTTGCAAAAGTTAAAAGTTTGACTTGCCCAATTTTACAGTGACAGACACTTGTCTGGTCATTAAGGACAAATCCAGGCTGTTTAAATAGCAAACTGGAGTTATTAAGTGACAGGATCTTTCAACAAAGTTTGGCTTTCTCAAAAAGAAATGCTCTTTTCATACAGAATAGAAGGAACTTTATTATAAATACAATAGCTATCATCAAACGTGAGAGCTTAGGGTTTCATCAATGAAGTAATAAGAATAGTTAAAAGGCACTGGCCACTCTGTTTTGATTTTTGCATCATTACTTTAATGCAGTATTTAAATATTTTAATTTTCCCCTTGCATCCTGAGGTAGACAAAAGGAACCCTGCATGATGACTTAGAGAGATGGATGAATGTCTTTAATGAGCTCCTTACCATGGAAAATTCATTCCTTTTCATATATTCAGTGATTATTTCTTTCTGAACCATGAACATATCCATACTCCTTGACCTTCTTTTTACCTTCTTTCATGCATTTCCAGTTACATCCTGGATATTTCCATTTGGAAATCCCAGCCCTCCCTGGAATTCAAGTGTCGAACCCACCAGTTTTTCTAGTACCCTCCTCATTGATCCTCTCCCTCTCTTTCCTTTGGTGTAGAGAATCATTGTTTTCCAAGTCCGCCACAGTTGAAACCTCAGTCGTCTTTATTTTTTCTTTGGCTGAATCACTTTCAGCGTTCTATGGATTTATAACCTATTTATTGAATTTTTTGACTTCAATAAGACGTAAGCACAAAAAAGATTTTATTTTTCTTGAATCACTGCTTACAATTAACAATCAAAATTTTGCCATCCCTTAATGACATTTGTAGAAGATTCCATTCTCCTGGAGCTCCCTGCACCAACATTGGTCAGGTTTTTCCTTTTCCAGAACACTTCAGCTCCTGTAATTATCCTCCATGGCTACAATCTGCTGGTCTCCTCACCTGGAAGGCCTTCTCTTCTTACCTACTAGCAAACCTTTCATTGGCGTTTACTGGCTCATAGGAAATTTAGGCAGCCCTGCAATGATAAACAGTAGAAGACCTGGCTGTTACCTTACCTTCTTGTCTTTGTCCTATTATCATTTTCCAGTTCTTTTTTCTTGGCTCTGTTAGGCTGAAGAGAAAACAACAAATCCATTGGCTGAACTGGATGAGAATAGATGTCACTCTCCATTTTTGGCAGGCACTTTCAAATTTTTATGAATGATTTTCTTGGAGTTCCTCTCTTATTGGACTTTGGGAAAGGAAGCGCTCCTCCTAGACCATTGTCTTATACCACCTATGGAGAAAGGGATAGTTAATAAAAACCATAGCACTTCACTCCACCTGTGTTTTCTATTATATAGACAATAAGGCAGGTTGCAGCTGGGATGATACTTGTGGGGAGAAAATTGCTGGTTCAGCTGCCTCTTATATCCAGAATGGCTCCTACTAGCCATTCAACTATTTGTTACTTAAGTTAGGGAGTAAGCTTACCTGAGGATTCTTTTCTTGAACTTTGAAGTCTTTGTAACCAGTTCTGGGGCAACAGAAAGAGTCCTACTTAAGATGCTATTAAAGTCACCAAGTTGTCTTGATATTTCCTTCAAAGTATTTTTCACATTCATAATAGGGGCAAGAATGTTATCTTAAGAGCTTGCACCAGACATTTTTGTGCAAATGTATATATGTGTGTGTGTAGGGGGGAGTCATGGGGAATCCTGTCTTGTTTAAGAAAACTCTCAGATGTCTCAAAGTAGAATATACATTGCAAATAAGAGATATGGCCAACCTATATGTCTGCTATCTACTAGGTAATTGTACACGCCTAGCTTTAGCACTTCAAGATCCCATAAGACCCTCTGAAGTCAGGAAGTGCATTTCAGTGATGACTTTCCTCACCATCTTCCCTGGCCTACATTGGTCAGATTTTACAGTGCTATTCAAGAATGCTGGTGGCTTCTTATGCATTTCGTAATGACTAAAAGAAGGGAGTACCCCGTGAGCCCTCCTGAGAGACATAATGGGAAGGTGGGTGTGTAGGACACATATGATATATCCACTCTCACATTCTCATCTTCTTTAAGCTTCTGGATTTTTTCCTCTACGTTATCTAAAGGAAATTCTGTACTCTCACCCACATTAGACATAATACATCACTGAGTTCAGGTTTCAGTTAAGCAAACAAACTAACATTTAGATTCAGCTGTTGAAACTTATACATTAAACTCATAACCTCTGACAAGTACATCATATTGATAACTTTGGTCTGAGTCAATGTTTATTCCATTCCACTTGATCTAACCTTGTTAGAATCCATACTCCTCAGAAATTTGTCAATATAAATTAGCAAAATCTCACAGTTCATTAGGTATGGTCAGACTTTGTACTTCTCTCTGAGACATGCCTGGATTTGACTGTGGTTATAGGTCTAGAGATGATGAAGGCTGTTGGAGGGTATTGAGAAGAATAGGCTTTACTTTGCAGGGTAACTGTGTTACTGAGCTTATTACAGGATCTTCAAACAAGGAAATGGTTGTCTGCTCATATGATAGAGGAATGATTGCTTCTGCTGGCAAGGGATGTTCAGGGAAATTTGACAACTCCAACCCTCATTGTTGTCTGATTACACTCAGATGTGGTCATTCCATTGTTTTAAGGTCCATTCATTCATCATCAAACTCTAAATTTCATACAAAATATTTGGCAAGACTGTTAATCCAAGCTATATTTTCATACTGTAAGATATTCATTTAATTGTTGAGTTTAAGTTCCAGCCATTTCTGCATTATAGCTAGCTAGCATTCAAGATATATTTCTAAACAAAGAAAATGAAAGTCTACCATTCAAGGACTCTTGCTGAAATAACTATGTACTAAGAGAGAAATTGAACTAAGTAGAAGGAATTAAATGCAAGTAGCAATGTTGGGCAAAGCAATTGAATAAATAAACTTCTAAACCAGTTAAGGGGAAAAAAGAAGAAAGAAAAATCATCCACACATTAGAAGACAGGAAAAGTGGAAAAAAGAAGCAAATAAACAGCACAGTAAATGGAAAGTTCGAATAAAATGGTTGAAACAAATCTAATTACACTGGGTAACATTATCATAATGTATATTAGTAAAACTTGCTAGTTAAAAGACAAAGATTCCCAAACAAATTGTTTTGGAAGCTCAGCTATATTTGTTTACAAGAAATTCATTTAAAACATGATTGCATAAAACATTCCCTTAAAACATGATTGAATGTATAGTGATAGAAAAAGGAATATCACAAAATAATCATCAAAAGTAATCTGGGGACTTCCCTGGTAGCACAGAAGTTGACTCCTCACTCCCAGTGCAGGGGGCCTGGCTTTGATCCCTGGTCCAGACACTAGATCCCACATGCATGCTGCAACTAAGAGTTTGCATGCCACAACTAAGGAGTCAGTGAGCTGCAGCTAAGGAGTCTGCCTGCCACAACAAAGGAGCCCACTTGCCACAACTAAGAAGCCTGACTGCTGCAACTAAGACACAACCAAATAAATAAATAAATATTTTTAAAAAATGTAATTTGGCATAGGTATTAACACAAGAGATAATAGACCTTAAGAAAAAATTATTAGTGTTAATAGGGTACATGTTTAATTATAAAGTTTCAATTCACCAGAAAGATAAAACATTTCTGAGTTTAAAGGCATATAACAACATTGCCTCAAAATATACAAAGTAAAAATGAACAGAATTGTAAGAAGAAATTAACAAATCCACCATTATAATTGGATAATTTAATACCTTCTCCAACGTCAATAAATTCAAGCTAAGCAAAAAATGGTAATGGTAAAGAAAATTTGAATAACATTTAAAAACTCAATCTATTGGTCAGTTATACACTCTCAAAACAAATAGAGAATACACATTCTTCTCAATCATACATAGATTATTTATAAAAATAATCCACCTAGTAAGTTCAGAGGAAATTTCTATACATAACAAGAAATTTATATAATGTAGAATGCATTTTCAGATCAAAATGCAATTAATTTATAAAATAAATAGGGAAAGAAAGCTCTTAGGCATATCTTGGCAAACTAAAATTCTAAAAAATTGTGGTCAAAACATAAATAATAATGTAAATTGTGGCATTTAGAACTGGATATCAGTGAATGCATTACATTAGAAATTTGTGGGACCCCGTTATATGAGAGGTATTTTTAGCTCTTTATATATATATATACACACACATACATACCTAAGAGAAAACAGGAAAGATAGAAAAAAATAATGAAATAAGCATTGAGTGAGGGAGTTAGACCAAGAACAACAAAATAAAAGCAAGAAAGTAGAAAATAATAAGGAAATGCACAGATTAAATATAAACAAGATTGATAAAATAAAAACTAGTTGAGACTGGCAAATTTTATTAAGAACAAAAAGAAAAGGTACAAGTAAACAGTATTAGGAATAAATATGGGGATATATCTAGAACAAATTAATGATGTATATTTGTTGGTCTATATGAAGGTACAGTTGAAAAGTAATCCTATGTCTTCTACTAGTTCTTCTATGCTGTTCATTTGATTCATGCTTGTTTTGAAGCTATGAAGATCTGTCAGATTCTCTTTAAATGACACTGCATCAGTGCCCTTTGCTAACTATTGTAGAGGCTTTTTGGACACACACATTACTGCTGTCTTGGTATACCTTCAAATACAACTTTAATGTAGTGTAGCCGGGATTCTGTACTGACCTAGTACAATTATGGAAGGATTGAATTTTGGGGTTATGTGCAGGAGATCTTACATTTTCTTTTCCTTTTAGGGTCTATATAATCTTTCATGATGCCATTTTTCCAGTGTTGAAAGACTAGTCCATTGACAGCCATACTCAGTCAGTTCTCAATTTCTTTCTCCATTTACCAAAGATTTATCTCAAAGAATTACACAGTTAGAAATAAAACAATAAGTTCCTCATAACTCATCATAGTTAAGATAATAACTCTTCTAATACTATTTGCATATAAATGAGCTAATGGTTTTAAATCAGATAAGTTATGTTTTCATGGAATGACAGGCACCAAACATAGTGAAATGGGCAAAGTATTTTTAAATGTATGAGGGTTTTAAGTTCACAGAAACATGAAAGTTTTTAAATTTGAGACTGGAATTGCAAAACTGATGTCATGAAGTTCTAATGCAGTGTTTCTAACTTACCCCAGTCCAGGTTTTATTACATAAAAATACATAGAATTTGTTCTTAGAAGAAATGTTCTTGGAACATTAATGAGTACAAATCCATCTACATAACTAAAAAAGTAAGAGGTTTAGTCCATATTAGAAATCAAGACCAGCTTACTTTGGATAATCTTTTGTCTGGCTAACACAGAACAAGGAATAGCTAGAACCAGTTTGGGCAAGTCCAGCTGCTAAGTGAGTCACCAGAAGCTACAATGCAAATCTTTTTTTGAAGTAACTGACTGTTTTCCATTCAGGTTTGTTCCAGGGTCAAATAGAGTTTCAGCATTCCAAGAAGGAACATGGGACTACCTCCTCGTTGTAGAACATTTTGTCTTCACGTCACAAATATTGATGCAGGTATTTAACTAACTGCTATTTCCTGACAAGAATGTGTTTCAATACTGTTTTCTCTATTTACATTTCACATGAAGAAAAGAGTACTGTCCGTTGAGAAAGCTATTTCTTCATTAGGGCAGGTTCCATATCTGATCATTTTATAAGATCTGAAGGTAAAGAACAAGACTAATTATGAAGCAATTTTTGTGAAGTAAAAAAAAAAACTATCAAAAATTTCATTAGGAGCCCATGATAGAAATAAAATTAGAACTTGAGTATCTACATATATGGAATATTCCATAACTTGAGGATCAGATCCCCTAATTTTTTCCTAGCCTATAATACATTGCTGCTACTTCTGTGTTAACTAAGAAATCTTATCAGTATGTAATTGTTTAAAATGGAAGACTACAAATGCATGCTTTCTAGTTATAGGTAACTTTTTTTGAGTATTTAGTATCTCCCAGCCACTGAAAACACATCGTCTCAGTTAGTCCACATATAACTATTATCATTGTCTCCATGTTACAGATGAGGGAAACGAGGCTTAAAGAGGTTGGAGGACAGAACTTCCAAAATGACAAGAATGAGAACATTCTCCAGGAAAAAAAAAATTTAACTGGTGAAAATTATAAAAAGCACTCATTTAAAACTCTGGAAACTGTCCTAAGGGCATTTAAGCAAATGGGGAAGCATTTGTTCAAGAAAATCTTCTAAATCTCAGTAAGAGCAATGAGTCTGTAGCCCTTGAACCATGACTCACTCTATTATTCAGTTTGGCGTTGTGAGAACTCTATCCCAGTGTGTGCATCTAAAAGGGGACTGCCGGGGGGAGCTTCAAGATGGCAGAAGAGTAAGACGTGGAGATCACCTTCCTCCCCACAAATACATCAGAAATACATCTACACGTGGAACAACTCCTACAGAACACCTGCTGAACGATGGCAGAAGACCTCAGACTTCCCAAAAGGCAAGAAACTCCCCATGTACCTGGGTAGGGCAAAAGAAAAAAGAATAAACAGAGACAAAGGGATAGGGACGGGTCCTGCAGCAGTGGGAGGGAGCTGTGAAGAAGGAAAGGTTTCACACACTAGGAAGCCCCTTCGCAGGTGGAGTCTGCGGGTGGCGGAGGGGGAAGTTTCAGAGCCACGGGGGAGATCACAGCAACAGGGGTGTGGAGGGCAAAGCGGAGAGATTCCTGCACAGAGGATCAAGGCCGACCGGCACTCACCAGGCCGGGAGGCTTGTCTGCTCACCCGCCGGGACGGGCGGGGCTGGGAGCTGAGGCTCGGGCTTCGGTCGGAGCGCAAGGAGAGGACTGGGGTTGGCGGCGTGAACACAGCCTGCAGGGGGCTAGTGCGCCACAGCTAGCCAGGAGGGAGGCGGGGAAAAAGTCTGGGCCTGCCGAAGAGACAAGAGACTTTTTCTTGCCTCTTTGTTTCCTGGTGCATGAGGAGGGGATTAAGAGCGCCTTAAAGGAACTCCAGAGACAGGCGCGAGCCGCGGCTATCAGCGCGGACCCCAGAGACGGGCATGAGACGCTAAGGCTGCTGCTGCCGCCACCAAGGAGCCTGTGTGCGAGCACAGGTCACTCTCCACAGCTCCCACCCGGGAGCCTGTGCAGCCCGCCACTGCCAGGGTCCCGGGATCCAGGGATAACATCCCCGCGAGAATACACGGCGCACCTCAGGCTGGTGCAACGTCACACTGGCCTCTGCAGCCGCAGGCTCGCCCCGCATCTGTACCCCTCCCTCCCCCCGGCCTGAGTGAGCCAGAGCCCCCGAATCAGCGGCTCCTTTAACCCCGTCCTGTCTGAGCAGGAACAGACGCCTTCAGGCGACCTACACGCAGAGGCAGGTCCAAATGCAAAGCTGAATCCCGGGAGCTGTGCGAACAAAGAAGAGAAAGGGAAATCTCCTCCAGCAGCTTCAGGAGCAGCGGATTAAATCTCCACAATCAACTTGATGTACCCTGCATCTGTGGCATACATGAATAGACAATGAATCATCCACAAATTGAGGAGGTGGACTTTGGGGGCAACAATATGTATATATTTTCCCCTTTTTCTCTTTTTGTGAGTGTGTATGCTTCTGTGTGTGATTTCATCTGTGTAGCTTCGCTTTTACCATTTGTCCTAGGGTTCTGTCTAAACTAAAAAGTTAGTTTAGTTTTTAGCACTTGCTATCATTGGTGGATTTCTTTTTTGCCTTGGTTGCTCTCTTCTTTCTTTCTTTTTTTATTATTTTTTTTAAAAAATTTTTAATAATTACTTATTTTTTATTTTAATAACTTTATTATCTTTTATTTTACATTATTTTATTTTATCCTCTTTCTTTCTCTCTTTTTTTTTCCTCCCTTTTATTCTGCACCATGTTGGTGAAAAGCTCTTGGTGTTCCAGCCAGGCATCAGGGCTGTGCCTCGAGGTGGTAGAGCCAAGTTCAGGACACCGGTCCACAAGAGACCTCCCAGAACCACGTAATATCAAACAGCGAAAATCTCCCAGAGATCTCCATCTCAACTCCAAGACACAGCTCCACTCAACGACCAGCAAGCTACAGTGCTGGACACTCTATGCTAAACAAAAAGCAAGACAGGAACACACACCATCCATTAGAAGAGAGGCTGCCTAAAATCATAATAAGGCCACAGACACCCCAAAACACACCACCAGACGTGGAACTGCCCACCAGAAAGACAAGATCCAGCCTCATCCACCAGAACACAGGCACTAGTCCCCTCCACCAGGAAGCCTACAAAACCCACTGAACCAACCTTAGCCACTGGGGACAGACACCAAAAACAATGGGAACTACGTACCTGCAGCTTGCGAAAAGGAGACCCCAAACACTGTAAGTTAACCAAAATGAGAAGACAGAGAAATACACAGCAGATGAAGGAGCAAGGCAAAAACCCATCAGACAGGGGCTTCTCTGGTGGCACAGTGGTTGAGGGTCCACCAGCCAATGCAGGGGACGCGGGTTCGTGCCCTGGTCTGGGAGGATCACGCATGCTGTGGAGTGGCTGGGCCCGTGGGCCATGGCCGCTGAGCCTGCATGTCCAGAGCCTTTGCTCCACAATGGGAGAGGCCACAAGGGTGAGGCCGGCGTACCGCAAAAAACAAAACAAAACAAAAAAAACCCATCAGACCTAACAAATGAAGAGGAAATAGGCAGTCTACCTGAAAAAGATTTCAGAGTAATGATAGTAAAGATGATCCAAAATCTTGGAAACAGAATGGAGAAAATACAAGAAACGTTTAACAAGGATGTAGAAGAACTAAAGAGCAAACGAACAGAGATGAACAACACAATAAATGAAACTAAAACTTCTCTAGAAGGGATCAATAGCAGAATAACTGAGGCAGAAGCACGGATAAGTGACCTGGAATATAAAATAGTGGAAATAACTACTGCAGAGCAAAATAAAGAAAAAACAATGAAAAGAATTCAGGACAGTCTGAGAGACCTCAGGGACAACATTAAATGCACCAACATTCAAATTACAGAGGTCCCAGAACAAGAAGAGAAAAAGAAAGTGACTGTGAAAATATTTGAAGAGATTATAGTAGAAAATTTACCTAACATGGGAAAGGAAATAGTTAATCAAGTCCAGGAAGCAGAGAGAGTCCCATACAGGATAAATCCAAGAAGAAACATGACAAGACACATATTAATCAAACTATAAAAAATTAAATACAAAGAAAAAATATTAAAAGCAGCAGGGGAAAAACAACAAATAACACACAGCGGAATCCCCATAAGGTTAACAGCTGATCTTTCAGCAGAAACTCTGTAAGCCAGAAGGGTATGGCAGGACATATTTAAAATGATGACAAAGAAAAACCTACAACCAAGATTACTCTACCCAGCAAGGATCTCATTCAGATTTGAGGAAGAAATTAAGACCTTTACAGACAAACAAAATCTAAGAGAATTCAGTACCACCAAACCAGCTTTACAACAAATGCTAGAGGAACTTCTCTAGGCAGGAAACACAAGAGAAGAAAAGACCTACAATAACAAACCCAAAACGATTAAGAAAATGGTAATAGGAACATACATATCAACAACTACCTTAAATGTAAATGGATTAAATGCTCCAACCAAAAAACATAGACTGGCTGAATAGATACAAAAACAAGACCCATATATATGCTGTCTACAAGAGACCCACCTCAGACCTAGGAACACATACAGACTGCAAGTGAGGGGATGGAAAAAGATACTCCATGCAAATGGAAAGCAAAAGAAAGCTGGAGTAGCAATTCTCATATAAGACAAAATAGACTTTAAAACAAAGACTATTACAAGAGACAAAGAAGGACACTACATAATGATCAATCCAAGAAGATATAACAATTGTAAATATTTGTGTACCCAACATAGGAGCACCTCAATATATAAGGCAAATACTAACAGCCATAAATGGGGTAATTGACAGTAACACAATCATAATAGGGGACTTTAACACCCCACTTTCACCAATAGACAGATCATCCAAAATGAAAATAAATAAGGAAACACAAGCTTTAAATGATACATTAAGCAAGATGGACTTAATTGATATTTATAGGACATTCCATCCAAAAACAACAGAATACACATTTTTCTCAAGTGCTCATGGAACATTCTCCAGGATAGATCATATCTTGGGTCACAAATCAAGCCTTGATAAATTTAAGAAAATTGAAATCATATCAAGCATTTTTTCCAACCACAACGCTATGAGACTAGATATCAATTACAAGAAAACATCTGTAAAAAATACAAACACATGAAGGCTAAACAATACACTACTTAATAACCAAGAGATCACTGAAGAAATCAAAGAGGAAATCAAAAGACACCTAGAAACAAATGACAATGAAAGCATGACGACCCAAACAAAACCTATGGGACGCACCAAAAGCAATTCTAAGAGGGAAGTTTATAGCAATACAATCCTACCTTAAGAAACAAGAAGCATCTCAAATAAACAACCTAACCTTACACCTAAAGCAATTAGAGAAAGAAGAACAAAAAAACCCAAAGTTAGCACACGGAAAGAAATCATAAAGATCAGATCAGAAAAAAATGAAAAAGAAAAGAAGGAAATGATAGCAAAGATCAAAAAAACTAAAAGCTGGTTGTTTGAGAAGATAAAAATAATTGATACACCATTAGCCAAACTCATCAAGAAAAAAAGGGAGAAGACTCATATCAACAGAATTAGAAATGAAAAAGGAGAAGTAACAACTGACACTGCAGAAATACAAAGGATCATAAGAGATTACTACAAGCAACTATATGCCAATAAAATGGACAACATGGAAGAAATGGACAAATTCTTAGAAATACACAAACTTCCGATATGGTACCAGGAAGAAATAGAAAATATGAACAGACCAATCACAAGCACTGAAATTGAAACTGTGATTAAAAATCTTCCAACAAACAAAAGCCCAGGACCAGATGGCTTCACAGGCGAATTCTATCAAACATTTAGAGAAGAGCTAACACCTATCCTTCTCAAACTCTCCCAAAATAGAGCAGAGGGAGGAACACTCCCAAACTCATTCTATGAGGCCACCATCACCCTGACACCAAAACCAGATAAAGATATCACAATGAAAGAAAACTACAGACCAATATCACTGATGAACATAGATGCAAAAATCCTCAACAAAATACTAGCAAACAAAATCCAACAGCACATTAAAAGGATCATACACCATGATCAAGTGGGGTTAATCCCAGGAATGCAAGGATTCTTCAATTTATGGAAATCAATCAATGTGATACACCATATTAACAAATTGAAGGATAAAAACCATATGATCATCTCAATAGATGCAGAAAAAGCTTATGACAAAATTCAACACCTATCTATGATAAAAACCCTCCAGAAAGTAGGCATAGAGGGAACGTTCCTCAACATAATAAAGGCCATATATGCCAAACCCACAGCCAACATTGTCCTCAATGGTGAAAAACTGAAACCATTTCCACTAAGATCAGGAACAAGGCAAGGTTTCCCACTCTCACCACTATTATTCAACGTGGTATTGGAACTTTTAGCCATGGCAATCAGAGAAGAAAAATAAATAAAAGGAATCCAAACTGGAAAGAAAGAAGTAAAGCTGTCACTGTTTGCAGGTGACATGATACTATACATAAAGAATCCTAAAGATCCTACCGGAAAACTACTAGAGCTAATCAATGAATCTGCTAAAGTAGCAGGATACAAAATTAATGCACGAAATGTCTTGCATTCCTATACACTAATGATGAAAAATCTGAAAGTGAAATTAAGAAAACACTCCTATTTACCATTGCAACAAAAAGAATAAAATATCTAAGAATAAACCTACGTAAGGAGACAAAAGACCTGTATGCAGAAAATTATAAGACACTGATGAAAGAAATTACAGATGATACAAATAGATGGAGAGATATACCATGTTCTTGGATTGGAAGAATCAACAGTGTGAAAATGACTCTACTACCCAAAGCAATTACAGATTCAATGGAATCCCTATCAAACTACCACTGGCATTTTTCACAGAACTAGAACAACAAATTTCACAATTTGTATGGAAACACTAAAGACCCTGAATAACCAAAGCAATCTTGAGAAAGAAAAACAGAGCTAGAGGAATCAGGCTCCCTGACTTCAGACTATACTACAAAGCTACAGTCATCAAGACAGTATGGTACTGGCACAAAAACAAAAATATAGATCAATGGAACATGATAGAAAACCCAGAGATAAACCCATGCACATATGGTCACCTTATCTTTGATAAAGGAGGCAAGAATATACAGTGGAGGAAAGACAGCCTCTTCAATAAGTATTGCTGGGAAAATTGGACAGCTACATGTAAAACAATGAAATTAGAACACTCCCTAACACCATACACAAAAGTAAACTCAAAATGGATTAAAGACCTAAATATAATGCCAGACACTATCAAACTCTTAGAGGAAAACAGGCAGAACACTCTATGACATACATCACAGCAAGATCCTTTTTGACCCACCTCCTAGAGAAATGGAAATGAAAACAAAGGTAAAGAAATGGGACCTAATGAAACTTAAAAGCTTTTGCGCAGCAAAGGAAACCATAAACAAGACGAAAAGACAACCCTCAGAATGGGAGAAAATATTTGCAAAGGAAGCAACTGATAAAAGATTAATCTCCAAAATTTACAAGCAGCTCATACAACTCAATATTGAACAAACAAACAACCCAATCCAAAAATGGGCAGAAGACCTAAATAGACATTTCTCCAAAGAAGATATACAGATTGCCAACAAACACATTAATGAATGCTCAACATCATTAATCATTAGAGAAATGCAAATCAAAACTACAATGAGATATCATCTCACACCGGTCAGAATGGCCATCATCAAAAAAATTAGAAACAGGGCTTCCCTGGTGCTGCAGTGGTTGAGAGTCCACCTGCTGATGCAGGGGACATGGGTTTGTGCCCTGGTCCGGGAGGATCCCACATGCCGTGGAGTGACTGGGCCCATGAGCCGTGGCCGCTGAGCCTGTGCGTCTGGAGCCTGTGCTCCGCAAAGGGAGAGGCCACACAGTGAGAGGCCCATGTACCGCAAAAAAAAAAAAAAAAAAAAATCTAGAAACAGTAAATGCTGGAGAGGGTGTGGAGAAAGGGGAACCCTCTTGCACTGTTGGTGGAAATGTAAATTGATACAGCCACTATGCAGAACAGTATGGAGGTTCTTTAAAAAACTAAAAATAGAACTACCGTATGACCCAGCAATCTCATTACTGGGCATATGCCCTGAGAAAACCATAATTAAAAGGAGTCATGTACCAAAATGTTCATTGCAGCTCTATTTACAATAGCCAGGACATGGAAGCAACCTAAGTGTCCATCAAGAGATGAGTGGATAAAGAAGATGTGGCACATATATAGAATGGAATATTACTCAGCTATAAAAAAATCGAAATTAAGTTATTTGTCGTGAGGTGGAGGGACCTAGAGTCTGTCATACAGAGTGAAGTAAGTTAGAAAGAGAAAAACAAATACTGTATGCTAACACATATATATGGAATCTTAAAAAAAAAAAAAGGTCATGAAGAACCTAGGGGTAAGACAGGAATAAAGACACAGACCTAGTAGAGAATCGACTTGAGGGCACAGTCAGGGGGAAGGGTAAGCTGGGACAAAGTGAAAGAGTGGCATGGACATATGTACACTACCAAACGTAAAATAGATAGCTAGTGGCAAGCAGCCGCATAGCACATGGAGATCAACTCTGTTCTATGTGACCACCTAGAGGGGTGAGATAGGGAGGGTGGGAGGGAGGAAGATGCAAGAGGGAAAGGATTTGGGGACATATGTATATGTATGACTGATTCACTTTGTTATAAAGCAGAAACTAACACACTATTATAAAGCAATTATAGTCCAATAAAGATGTTTAAAAATAAATAAATAAATAAAAAGCCAAACCAGAATCTATTAATGGTTTTAAGATGATTTAAAGAAAAATAATTTTACAAGAAAAACAAAAAATAAAAGGGGGCTCCCAATCTTCAGCTCCCTGTCTGGGTCTACTTTATCTTCCTGTGAGGAGCAGGCTGCCAGAAATTCTTATTTCCCCCCATGTCCACGGTGTAGAAGTAGGCATGGCTGAGAGCACTCACCTTCCCACCCAACCCCCATTTGTAAGGCAGAAGCTCTGCCCCAGGCACAACGGATGGAGAATATTGAGTTCCTAATTGTAACCTTTCCCTTTCCCCTCCTCTTTTCCCAGTTCACTCGTGGAGTTGAAAGCCCATATTGAGAGGGTCAAGCCGAGAAGACTGGGACAGCCGCCACTTGCCTCCATGACCAGTTGTCGAACAGGAGTATCATTCCTGGAAAAGCACACCCTTACCCCAGCTTTGGTGCAGTGGCACCTGGGCAGAACCACAAGGAAGGCCATGAGGAAGAAATGCTCCCCAGCTCTACCTCAGGGGACTGATCTTATTTGGAACAGAGTGAAGAACTCCTTACCTAAACTAAGTCTGTTGTCATGAACAAGGGAGATCTTGGTGGAAAGCCATTAAGAGGAAGCTGGTAGCTTTGATCCAAGCAAAATTGCAGAGTTTAGTATAGAACCAGGGAAAGAGACATCCAAGAAAAGCCCTCCTGGGATCACAATCAACTGTGGGAGTCATAAAGGTTTTGCACATAATTGAGGTTGCATGTACTCAGGAATAATCAATCTCAATTCCTTGGTACTGGTGACTCCTTTCTTCCTTTCATTGGTTACTCCTTCATTTCTTCAACTTTCTCCATTTTTGAATGGAAGTGTCAACAAATGTCATCCTATGCCTGCTCCACCATTGCACTTTGAGGGCAGATAACTTGTTTTTTAGATTCATTGGTCTAGAAATAGAGAGGAATTTTGCCCCCAAATAGATCAGACCGAGCATCTTAATCTTACCTGATTTAGATAATTTAGATGACAAAATTTGGGACTTTTGAGCCAGTGATATTTAGATGGTATTTTGGACTTTGAGTTGATGCTATAATAGGTTGAGATTTGGGGATATTTGAATGGGGGGAATGTATTTTTCATATGAAATATATACATGGATCTTTGGGGGCCAAATGGTAGATTGTGGTAGGCTCCCACAAAGATGTCCACATCTTTTTTTTTTTTTTTTTTTTTTGATGTCCACATCTTAATCCCTGGAACCTGTTAATGTTACCTTATATGGTGAAAAGGACTTTGGAGATGTGATTAAATTAAAGCTCTTGATGGGGAGAGTATCTTGGATTATCCAGGTGGACCTAATATAATCTTAATCCCTGGAACCTGTTAATGTTACCTTATATAAGGTATATAAGGATTATATACGGTAGCTTGGATTATCCAGGTGTACCTAATCTAATCCTAAGGGTTCTCAATAAAAATGATGCAGGAAAGTCAGACAGGTGGGTTGACAGTGTGAGGATAAAAGTGGAGATTGAGTTGATGGAGCCACAACTCAAGGAATACTGGCAGCCTCCAGAAGCTGGAAGAAACAAGGAACTGATCTTCCCTGGAGTCTCCAGAAGGAACCAGTCCTGTTGGCATCATGTCTTTAGCCCAGTGAAACTGACTTTGGACATCTGGCCTCCAGAAGTGTAAGAGAATAAATCTTCATTGTTTTTAGCCACTATATTTGTGGTAATTTTTTACAGCATTCATAGGAATCTATTACAGTAAATAATCAGGTAACTGCAAAAGAGAATATAATTCCATATTTTTCTCCCTTCTTAACTAATTTAAAAAGCAATTCCACTCTTACAATATAAACATAATTGTATTGTTAGATCTGTGACATAGAGAACCGTAATATTTTTGACAATAACAGCATAAAGGAGGAGTGTGAGAACAAAGCTGCATTAGAGTTAGGAAATGACACCAGATGATAATACGTATCTGCCAGAAAAAATATAGAGAACCCAAAAGATACATAAGGAGGTTAAAATAACAAACTCTATAATTATATGCTAGGTTTTCTTTCTTCTCTCAGCTTCTTTAAACTACATAAGATTATATAAAATAATAATTATAACAATGTATTGTTGGATTTGTAACATGTATAGAACCACCATGTATAACAGTAAGAACACCAAAAAAGTGGAGAGAGAATTAAGCTATATAAGAGTAAAGTTTCTACCTTTTATTGACACTAAGTCAGTATAAAGCTGACATAGTCTGATAAGTTAAAATGTAGTTTGTCTAAGTAAGTTCTAGAGCAATTACTAAGAAAATAACACAAAAGTATAATTAAATAATTCATTAAAGGAATTAAAATGTTACACTAGAAAATATCAACATCTACCTAATATAGAAAAGGCAATAAAGAAGGAATATAGGGCTTCCCTGGTGGTGCAGTGGTTGAGAGTCCGCCTGCCGATGCAGGGGACGCGGGTTTGTGGCCCGGTCTGGGAAGATCCCACATGCCGCGGAGCGGCTGGGCCCGTGAGCCATGGCCACTGAGCCTGCGTGTCCGGAGCCTGTGCTCCGCAATGGGAGAGGCCACAACAGTGAGAGGCCCGCGTACCGCAAAAAAAAAAAAAAAAAAAAAAAGAAGGAATATAGGTACCAAAAAATGAGACATGTAGAAAATAAAAAGCAAAATGACAGATGTAAATCCAACCATATCAATAATAACATTAAATGTGAATTTATTAAATACTCTAATAAAAAGAGATAGTAAATTTTAAATCGTTAATCTAAATAGTAAGTGGCAGCCTTGAACTGAAGCTCAGCTAGACCAAATTTAGATCCCCCTAGTAAACTGTAACAAAAATCCTTTAGCCACAATCATAGGAATGAGACTCAATTCAGATAGATTCTGAGATCAGAGCCATCAGCAACAGTCATCACTGAGACATGTATGGGGAAAGGGGACTATGAATGGTCACAAGTGTTGGCTAGTAAAAGGGGAGGCAAAGGCGGAAGAGTTTTAATGGCTTTATTTTTGACAAGAAAATTCTTTTTTTTTTTTTTTGGTGGGATTTGTAACTCTTCTTCTTTTTTTTTTGCGGTACGCCGGCCTCTCACTGTTGTGGCCTCTCCCGTTGCGGAGCACAGGCTCCAGACGCGCAGGCCCAGCGGCCGTGGCTCACGGACCCAGCCGCTCTGCGGCATGTGGGATCTTCCCGGACCGGGGCACGAACCTGTGTCCCCTGAATCGTCAGGCGGACTCCCAACCACTGCGCCACCAGAGAAGTCCGACAAGAAAGTTCTTTTACTAAAGTGTGAGCTAGGAAAAGGTCTTTACATTAACATACTCTGACCCCATGAATACATAGAAGAGTACCCTTTCCTATGGAAGGTTGCTATGCAACTCTGTCTAGTATTTCTTTTTATTGTTGCTCTTTCATGCAAGGGATTTTTGCATCTATGTGAAAAATTATATGCCAAATAATCATGTAATTTTAGTTAATGAGTTTTTTACTTACATATGAGGATACAGTTTTCAAGAATATGAACAAACTTTTACAAAGTCTAAATGGAAGTCATGGTTTGAAGCCAGGTCTGTGAGTCAACAGAGTTCGTGTTTCCTTAGTGCACCATGGGCTTCTCACAGCATCACAAAATGGACAACTAATATTCTAATTTTTTTCTTACTGCCAAGAAGAATATGACTTTTTGGTTACTGTGAGCTTTATCTATCTACTTATGTGCTGTACTTCATGTATGATCACATGCAGTGTATTCTGAGCTATTTTGGCACCTATCATAATTCCCTAGTCTTTTCTTGTGAGCAACTTCTGTATTAGAAAGCCATCTAACTATAATTTGGGCACCATCTGAGGCAGAGACTTATTTCTACAGGATCCAAGCAGGTAGCATAAATGTATGCAGTAGGTCAAGTGTGGGACAAAAGAAAGCAATGTTGTGGCAGAAAGAGCCAGTGTCTGCACAATAGTCATTCTTCTTTTTATCCTAAACAATAGAACCTTGAATTTTAATCTGGTACATGATTCCTTGCAATAACGCCTTCATTTCAAAGCCTTCCTTGTAGCTACGGATGGCTCTATGTTAGAGTTCTGGACAGTGGTGTGCTGTAGCTGGCTGGGCTTGACAGAGCCAATGGTGCACATCGCTCCTAATTTTTGTTCACGGATGTCAAGCCGGTAGCTTGAAATCAGCAGGGCAGGAGAATTTATAAAATGAAAATTACAGGGCTGTTTATCAAACACTTACCAACACGCTGCTGGTTTGTAACAATGAGTTATAATCTGCGTTACTCTCCTTAAAGAACGCCTTGCATAAGCCTCTCTCCTCTTCTTTCTTGCATCTTTCTTCATCCTGCTGCTTGGCATGGGAAGGTGATGGGTGCTGCTAAAGCAGTGCTCTTATACCACGGAAGGGGGAGGAGACTGGGTCCTTGATGACTTCATAGAGGAACCATATAATGTATTTGTTGGCTTTCAGAGGATACTGATGCAGCCGGTCTGGGGGCCATCCTTTGAGAACCACTATTACTTTGGATTTTTTTTTCAGGCAGCTGAATCAAATTGTAACTGATACAGTCAAGAGATTCCAGTGAACTAGAGAAAACATGTCTTATCTGAAGGCATTCATATTCGAATTTTTAAAATAGGGAGCTGACCAGTAATACACATCAGCTGGCCTAATTAAGCTGCGGAACAGAGTGGAAAGAACTACAACATTGACTTAAAGTAAAGCACTCTACTGTCAGCAGTAGATACCTCCCACCTCAGGAGGAGGAAAGGACAATGTATGTGTAACTCAATATAAAAAGAATAAAGATAGGTATCAGGAAAATAAATTTAAACAGTGACCAGTGTGGTCACTGTTTGGAGTGGAGTGACCACTCCAAAGTGGACTCAGCCAGTGCACAGCCAGAACTTGCTTGGCTCTTTTCACATTCCCATGCACACTGGCTCCAGGTGTGTTTTCACTCTTATATTGCTAGCACTGTGTCTCTTTGTTGGAGAGCTGTCCTCAGGCTGCTAGAACTTGCTTTGCTCTACTTTATTAGAAGTACCTGGGAGTTTATATCTCCCCCGGGGCAGATCTTAACCAATGACTGACAGGTGCAGTGATATAAATATTATAGCTATCTTGCCTTGGTCATGATGAATCTGAGGTGTGGCCTATACTGTCTTCAGACATCCTTTGTGGAACAGAGCCAGGGTTGTCCTCCGTAAGACTTTGCTTGATAATACACATCTGCTCTCTCTCCTAACCTTGCTAGTCCTATTTCCCTACTCCTCTACCAGTTTGTCCTGGAAAAACTTCCTATTAATCACATTCACATGAATCCTCTTTTCAGAGTCCGTTTCTGGGGAACCCAACTTAAGACAGAGATAATAAGAATTTTAATCTTCTTCCCATAAGGCAGTGGAAGAATAAAGATCAATCATCTTGTTCTATCTTCCTGAATTTGAGCTTCTCCACTGAGATGTCTCAGATATATAGATGTGCTTGGGAAGAAAATCAACTCATTTTGTAAATCGGGTTCATTTCAGAAGGTGGAAATATACATCTGGACTTTGAAAGGCCAGACCCAGAGATATATTAAATTAAAACAGCTGGGCTGTTAACTAATAATATATGAGTTAAAATGATTTACTTTTCTATGAGCTACTTGTCCAACCTCTCCTAATTTTAAAATTCAGTACAGCTGTGAGTTTCATTAAATGTTTATGATCCTATTATAGGATATATTTTTAGCCTTAATAAAAGGAAGTTGATAAAGCTTCATTATCTGTCATTTCAGAGGAAGAGTAAAAAATCTAACATCTACCAAGTGAGTCTATAATATGTCATCATAAATCTTCTATTTCCCAAGCCTTTGCCTCTCTCTGACATCAAAGATAAATGACTATTACTAGAATTAATATCTCTTAAATATATCATGATTCTTCAACTTTATTAGCCAAAAGGCTGTTATGAAAACTCCACTAAACTAGAATTTGATTTTCTTTCTATGAACTGTAAGGGTGACTGTGATTTTTCAGTACCTGTAATGGAAATGTCTTCCATATTAACTCAGCAGGTTTTCTTAGAGGAATGAAATTATTTTATATGTGAGAAAGGAAATTACAAAATATAGTGGCAAAACTATTCTTTTTTTATCTTTTGAAAACCATGATCATTTATTTATTTTTTCTTTTGAGAATTTATTTTATTTTTTTTAACATCTTTATTGGAGTATAATTGCTTTATAATGTGTTAGTTTCTGTTGTATAACACAGTGAATCAGCTATATGTATACATATATCCCCACATCCCCTCCCTCTTGCACTTCCCTCCCACACTCCCTATCCCACCCCTCTAGGTGGTCACAAAGCACTGAGCTGATCCCCCCATGCGATGTAGCTGCTTCCCACTAGCTATTTTACATTTAGTAGTGTATATATGTCAATGCCACTCTCTCACTTTGTCCCAGCTTAACCTTCCCCCTGCCAGTACCCTCAAGTCCATTCTCTGGTAGGTCTGTGTCTTTATTCCCATTTTACCCCTAGGTTCTTCATGACCTTTTTTTTTTTTTTAGATTCCATATATATGTGTTAGCATACGGTATTTGTTTTTCTCTTTCTGACTTACTTCACTCTGTATGACAGTCTATAGGTCTATCCATCTCACTACAAATAACTCAATTTCATTTCTTTTTATGGCTGAGTAATATTCCATTGCATATATGTGCCACATCTTCTTTATTCATCTGTTGATGGACACTTAGGTTGGTTCCATATCCTGGCTATTGTAAATAATGCTGCAATGAACACTGTGGTACATCTCTCTCTCTTTTTTATAAATTTAATTTAATTTTTTTATATAGCAGGTTTTTATTAGTTATCTATTTTATACATATTAGTATATATATATCAGTCTCAACCTCCCAATTCATCCCACCACCACCACCCCCCACTCTGCTTTCTATGCCCAGTAGTGGGATTGCTGGGTCATATGGTAGTTCTATTTTTATTTTTTTAAGGAACTTCCATACTATCCTTCATAGTGGCTGTATCTGTATCACTTTACATTCCCACAAACAGTGCAAGAGAGTTCCCTGTTCTCCACACCCTCTCCAGCATTTATTGTTTGTAGATTTTTTGATGATGGCCATTCATAAATCACAGCAAGATCCTTTCTGACCCATCTCCTAGAGAAATGGAAATAAAAACAAAAATAAACAAATGGGACCTAATGAAACTTAAAAGCTTTTGCACAGCAAAGGAAACCATAAACAAGATGAAAAGACAACCCTCAGAATGGGAGAAAATATTTGCAAATGAAGCAACTGACAAAGGATTATTCTCCAAAATATACAAGCAGCTCATGCAGCTCAATATCAAAAAACGAAACAGCCCAGTCCAAAAATGGGTGGAAAACCTAAATAGACATTTCTCCAAAGAAGATATACAGATTGCCAACAAACACATGAAAGGATGCTCAACATCACTAATCATTAGAGAAATGCACATCAAAACCACAATGAGGTAAAACCATGATCATTTAAATCACTTAGCTAGAAGAGGTTAGTATCACTTCCAGGCTCTGAATCTTGCTTTAAAGTATTATGAGCTGGTAGCAAAATAATACAACTTAATTGACCTAGGGAGAGCTCTTAAGAAACACCCTCAAGGTATTTGAAGTGTTCCTATTTCTCCTACCAGACACAAAAGATAATTTCATGTGAGTTTCTTTGTACTATTGTGAGTTATAACATAATTTCTCTAGAAATGTGTGTCCATGTAAAAGCTCCTGTAACACTTGCTATGGAACTAGTTTCTAATGCTAACATCATTAAGGCTCATTTTGGATTGGAAGGAAGTGCATTTGTAAGACATTGGAACTGCTTCTTATACTTTGGGGCTAATGAAGAAAAAAACTGGAGAGTGGCAAAAAATGAAAGTATTTGAAAGTTACACATGAAGGTTCTATATGTTTTAATGGTGATAGTGTCAGAAAAGCAAGTATTTTATATGAATTTTTACTACGTCGGCATCAGTGAAAAGATATTTTAACTTTTGGAATTATGACATTTTTATTTTAAAAATTATGTGAGAATTTTCATACATAGGCAGAGACTAACACAACTGGCCCACATTAAGTTTTAGAAACTTGCTCCTTTGTTTTCAGGTATAGTCCAGTGGAAGCAAAATTGGAAGAAAATTAAAGAATGTTTACTTCTCTTATGTCACTTAGGAATTTAAGGATTTTTATGCTTTCTCTACTCTTTCGCACTATGAAAACTTGTCTTTGACAGCAAAGACAAATATATTAATTCACACTAAGATGAGAGTTATTAGCTGTGGAAAATATTACACCAAAATATAATGCCGTGCAAACTATCTACCAACATTTTCCCTGACTTTCTTTAACTTTTACTCTCTATATTTTCCCTCTTGTTCTAATTTTCCTGCTTAAGTTTTTCTATTTATTTTGGAAGCTGCCTCAAATTTATTTTTGACATGAATACAGAAATAAAACTAAAATAAATGATAAAGACTGTACAAAACTTAGCATCATTTCAGTTTTATAGATGAGAAAGTTATTAAAACAGGTAAATGACTTGCCTCAATTTACTGAAAGTATTTTTAGCTGCAAATTAAGGCCTAGAACTCAAGCACTTCTGATTCTGGACATAGTATTTCTTTCAATGGAAACTCCAGCTTTTCTGAGGACATCTTTGAAGCCAAATTGGTTGTAAGGATCATAATACTGTTTTGTTTTTTTTTTAATTTTAAAAGGCAAACTATTACCTTTCTGAAACATATCCCTTTCCAGGTTTGAAATCATAGGTCTTAAAATCAGGTGGATACTTTTAGTCTGCTACTAGTCTCTTCCTTACTGAGGATAAGCCCCTTGTGTAATAGAATACAGGTAAATCCCACCATATTAGTTGGCTTACAAGACTAGATATTGCACGGGGGGAAAAGAAACCCACAGATATTTTCCACATCATCTTTGAATTTTTTAAAATATGAAGATCCTATATGAGTTTGGTTATAATTAAAACTATGTCACATTTGAAAATTGAGAGTTTTCTGTCAATTTTTAATTTTCTCAACTTCCTGGATACTCAGATTGACCTTCTCATGAAGATTTTTATCATCAAATTGTAGATTTTGAAAACCTTTTCTTCATAATGCTCTGTTCATTTTTAAAGCCAATGCTTACATTTAAAAACAATATTTTTAATAAAGTGTGCCAATCAATAACACTTATGGCAAAATAATGAATTAAACAACCACAGGTAATGGGTGTATACTCTTATCAAATACAGTGTTACTCAAATTAGAGAAGAAATCTGTTGTATTTCCAAAGCAGGGAAAGAAAAACTAATTGAGAAAGAGGTGGTTATATGTTTTTCCACTGAATAGTTATTTCCCTCTTGTTGAGATTGCTTTTAGAACCAGTGTTCTATTTTTATTATTCTCCTTTTGCCTATATTTGACATTTTTAGAAAATTTTATTCATCAGAAACTACAGAATTTTTGTGTATACTGCTTTCACATGTATTTTCCAGAATACGTGTTGCCTAATTAAAGTAGAAGTTTTTATGTCACAATACCTAGTCACTTATTCATTCTGAATCTACCACTATTAATATAATTAAAACAATATCTATCAAAACAATACAAAATGATAAAAAAGTATATTTTTAATTTATTACCTATTAAATTGGAGGAAATGATTAACTAAAAGATGCTAGTTAATATAAATAAATTTAAAGCTAAATATCATTTTAACTATTGATCACATGCTGAAAGCATTGCTTAGGAAAAAACAATTTAAGGAATTAACTCTTTAACCATAGTCAGGTCGTTTAACATTTTCAAGTATCATTTTTTCAAAGGTTATATGAGATGTTGAATTAGATGAATTCCAATCTCTTCTAACTTTAACCTTACAAATGAAACTTCTTTCAACATTCTCACTTAAAAATTATTTAAGATAAATAATAGGGAGAGAGAGGGATATCATCTTCCCTGTATTTATCAAAACCTAATATACTTTTGAGGGAATTTCATTAGATTAATCTAGTCAGACCATCTGTGGTTTCCCGCCCCCCCCCCCGCCCCCGCGCAATATCTAGGGGCCAGAGTAGTTGAAAAACATGATTAATAAACAAAATGAAACTGAGGTTGTGACATAAGGAAGTGAATATAACCTGAGAGGCTTGGAAGGAGGGATTTTACTGCTGGAATACACCATGAAAAGATATGAATACCCTTGACTCAAAGGAAATATTGACCTTAAAAAACCCAAAAGAGCCAGTTATTTTACCAGCAAAATGAGTTTACGCAGGAAAAGCAGAGAATTGAAATCTGGAACAAGCCAACTGTAGCGAGTCACAGGTAAGTCTGGAGAACAGGAGAAGGGCTTGCTTTTAAAAAGGAAAGAAGGAAACTGGGGAAGGCTGTGGTGGTTCTTCATTGGCTTCAGGCTCTGGGCAGCTTGTCGCTGGGTCAGAAGGAAACGTTCTTCCTTTTGGGGTCTGAAAGCTGCGGTGGGTGAATCAGGCTTGAGAGCTCCCCCTTCAGGACTTTGCCACTCCACTTTAAATGAGGTTTCCTTTATTCTCACAGAAAGAGAATTTTATTATGAAAGGTAGAGTAGAGCTGAGTGCTAGAAAGATATATTCCTCATGAAAATCAATAGAATGGTGGAGAGTATTTATGTGAAGCTGAAAGGAGATTAGAAACAAACTTTGGCAGTATATCATTAGCGGTTACCAGGATTGCCTGCACTCCTATCCTGACTGTGTCACTCACAGCTGGGGGACTCTGGACAATTTATTTTAATCTCTCTGTGCTTCAAATTCCTCACCTACAGAATGTGGATGATGATAATACCTTCTTCACAGTGTTGCTCTGAGGATTAAATGAGATTAAACATGAAATCCCTGGCATAAAGGAAGTACTCAATAAATATTAACTATTATTATCATTGTAGGAATGTTCTAGAGAGGACCTGACCAAGGAAAGTGAATAGATTAAATTCACCTAATGCAAATGACAAAGCTAGACTTCAAGAACACATTCAGTTGAAAATCTCATTTCTTGACAGCAGAGCATGTGATAAATTCTTATCTTATCTCACTGATAGTTTCACCCAGTAAAAGGTAAAGAAAGTTATTAAGGAAATTGGTACAAGTGACCCAAGCACTTGCATATTGGCTGCTTTAAAAAAAATCAGAACAAAGTATTGAAAAAAATCAGTGTAGTTTCCCAGGAAATTACTGACAGGATCAGATTTTAAATTGGCAAAACACGAGAAGAAAGATCACATACTTACACATTACAGTGATACTGTCAGGATAATGTCAGAGGTGCTAAAGTCTAAAATGAACCGTGATGTATGAAAAATGTTAAGGTTAACAAAAAGTTTTAAATATGTAAGGGGATTTCCAGGAAAGCAGAATTAATATATGTGATGTATATTCTGTGGCAAAAGTCTGTTAATGAGCCAAGCTTGAAGCCTGCTGGCGAAGGAGCTGATCAAGCCTGATTGCTATTTGGTAGAAAAGGGATCAAGACCCTGAACACTTCCCACCTGAGATTCGAAATTGTTGAAATTTGTTGGGATAAGCTGCAGTAGTCTCAACCTAGGGCTTGTGGCATATAAGGGCAATTGCTCTCTAAGATAAAGTCAGCATTAACATAGGAAGAAATGGGGCTGTTGGGTTAATCCCTATACCAGGTCAGGTGGGTGAATTAGAGTGATGTTCCTGAATCCATGAGGCAATGGAATCCATGAGGAACACTGAACACACGCTGTCCCTATTAACCTGTGGGCAGCCTACATAAGGCTATCCAACAAGCCTGAATACTGGCACCCCAGGCTGAGGGTAACAATGAAAAAAGTGTTTTGACAGTCAAGGCTTCACAAAACTATAATGGGCAGAAATAGCATTTAACCTTGGCAGCCCTGGTAAGGTTTTAGCAGTCAAGGAGAAGATGCTCTAGCACTAGCCACGTGGAAGCGTGACTTCTACAAGCCAGATTTCACACAAAACACTTTTGGGTTTGGTGACACTACCAGTATCATGGCTACATGCCATCAGGAAGTGACCATAATTCCTCTGACTTCAAGGGGTTAGATATGAGCTTTGGCTTGAATGTTGAAGAATAAAATCAAGCCTGACTCTGAATATAAATAAGCATGGGGAGATTCCATCAGGGAAGGAGAGCAGAGGTTCAACTTCCTATTAATCTAGGTAGATGTAGCCTGGAGTAGTCATCAAACTATGATGAAGGACCATGCCCCACTCCTAGCCTCTCCATGGACAGATACCTCTGTAAAATAATAAGAATGAATTACTCAAAAAATTAAAAAATCCATAATTTAAAGCCCTATTTTTAAATTATTAGATCCAAAAAACATAAAATTAGAATTCAATAAAATAATCAGAACAAACACAACCTAGGGAAACATAATTACAAATTGTACATGTTGTTCATTGAAAGTGTATGTATGTGTGTGTGTGTGTGTGTGTGTGTGTGTGTGTGTGATTAATATACTTACAAACTGAACTAGAGCCCTGAACGATATTTCAGTCAGTACCTCTCAGCCTTGGGACACGTGGTACGTATTGAAGATGACAATATATATACAGCACTGTAGAGTAAATGGATGAGACTACTTAGGCCACTGGGGCCCTCATGGCCCTCCCAGGTCTTAGACACAACTCTAAGACTAGGAACAAATGAGGCTAAACTCATGTGGTCACATAAATCATATACTGAGAAAAAGCTCTTGTTCTCTTTCTGTGTGTGTGTGTGTGTGCATGCAAGAAAGAGCACTTAATTACAATCCTCATTTACTAATATTCTCACTCTCTGGGATCAACTACTTGCAGATGACACTGGAAGCCTTGAAACGTATCTTGTTTTATGTAATATAAGTGGCTAGAAACTTGGGTTAATTTGCAGGTATGCAAAACGCTTTCATGAAGACACTGTACTGTGATAACACTAGCATGCCCGCATACCGCCCAACCAGGAGCCTGATTTTTAATGTTGAAAGCTTTTCACTGTATTAAAATGCACTCTTCTTAACTCTTTTTACCATGAAGGGTAATATATTAACACTAAATTTTATTTATACAAGGTTTTTATTCTACCTTGAATTTAATGAGCAGTATCACATTTTATGGTTACTCTTTTTCAATTTTTTAGACTCAAAGGACATTGGTAATGTGCTGACTTGACATAAGGAGCACAGAGAAACAAACAGTGTGATCAGGTGTGGAACTCTGGCATGCCGTCATCCCAAGGCAAAGGTCTTGCCAGGCAATAAGAAATCAAGATCTTCCTTTATCCCTTTCCTTGACTCCATCTAGATGATGTCTTTCCACATGACATCTCAAAGCTTTAAAATGCTGGGAATGGAGAGTAATAAAGCAAGTTTATAGATGCTTTGTGTGAGCAGAGGGATGGGAATGAAATTATCAAATACACAGCCTAGCAAGAAACACTAGAGCGAATGCACCCTATGGCCAGAAGATCTGGATGGGAGTCCTGGCTTCACCACTTACTAGCTGTTATTTATTAAACGGTGAAGTTCTCTGTAATGATGGCATCTTTCCTCATGGCATTCGAGAATTAAACAGAGCCTGGATAATAGGAAGTGCTCAATGAGTGTTGAGTATTTTAACAACTCCAAACCAATGTAGACCTACATAAAATGTGCAGAAAATCTTTCTTCCTGTCATGTTAAGTATTAATATACTATTTGAGGAAATGTGATCGACCAGAGGTGGTTCTGTGATTGGCTGCCTACCGTTATTGATAACAGAGAAGATAATCATCCCCAGTGGTACAGACTCCTCACCAAGGGCTCAAACGATGTGAGCCTTTCTAGAATAGCAGCATCTGGTATTTATCGAGCACTAGATATGTGCCATGTGAAGAACTAAATATTAACATGTATTATGGTCTCTCTTAATCCTCACAACGACCATGTGAGATAGGAACAATTAATTTCTTTTTTGAAGAAGAGGAAATAATAATAGGGATTTAAGTCATTTGCCCAAGGTCTAAAAGTTATTAAATTGCAGAGCTATTAAATTGCTAGCTAAATTTCAACCTAACTGTGGAATCCCGAAATTCCTACTTTTATACTAGTCTCTATTGCCTCTTGATAACTCCTTTAATATTTTCCTAATATGAACTAGGAGCGACACTCTGAGGTCCCATTGGTCTCCATTGAGTTATCCTTCCCTTCTTTATCTGGTCGGTCACCTGAAAGAATGTGAAGTAAATCCAAATTCAAACAGAAAAAGCTGACGGATCAACTTTTCATTACCCCGAGGAATGTGTCCAAAGAACTCAAGTTCTCTTTTGGTATGTCATGGAGGCTCAGTTTCCTTACCTATAAACTGGGAATAATACCTATCTTGTAGGATTATGGTGACCATTAAATAGAATAATTTATGTGAAGTGCCTAAAATCATGCCTAGAGTATAAGTAACTGTTGTTATTGTTGTCCTTGAGAGTTAGGGGAGTGTGGGGAAGTGGAGAACAGAGCTGGGGGAGGGAGAAAAAAATCTGAAGGATTGCATGGGTGGTTTAGAGACGACTTCAAAGATACATATGCCTGTGCCATGCAGATTTTTATTCAGTCCTAGGGTTACACAAATTTTCTCCATCCTGCTACTCTCCTTGTTGAAAGCTGTGTCCTTTTAAAGTATATGGGTAAGTATCATATTGTGTGTGAAAGTCAAAGCGGCACTAGTCTAAAAATATGTAACCTGGATTCTATTCCTGGCCTAGCTACAGACTCCTGTTAACTTACTAATATGTGTATGTCTCAATTTCTTATACATATATATGTGTATTTATAGAATTAACTCCTTCTCCCCCGTGTACAGGAATTTGGAAGTGATGACGGAACATCCACAAAATCCTAAGTTCTCTTGACGGAACCAATATGCATACACAAGGCTTATACTATTAGGTCACATATGCTAGTCATAAAATTGCTTTGTTGACAGACATAGGGTTCTATCTATATGCTTATAAACAGAAAACTGTTCATTTAATTGGAATTTACTTTTCTGATGAATTTTTTAGATTTTACATAAAAAGTTTCTGACATTTAACTTTTACAAAATTAAAAACGCTTGCACACTAAAGAAAGAAACTTAGCAAATAACCCACTTTACGATGGCGACCTTATGCCAGGGCAGATACGATTTGAATGAACATTATCTTAGCGCACAATTTCAGTTGATTGTTGCATTCAATTTATCAATTGCAGGTAAACAATCTGCAATTTGGGAACTGGAAACATGGAGTATATACTTTTAAAATTATTTCTCTACCAGATACTTTTGCTTTCTTTTTATTATTCTAAACTTCTCTGCAAACATCTTACAATTGGGGCATGGTAATGACCTTTGGGGATCTATATATAAACATGTATTTTACATGCATTTTCATGCTAAGACTTGAACCCCAGAAATTTTGATTCAGTTTGATCTGCTCTGGGATCTATAAATTTTAAACCATCTACAAGTGATTCTAAAACGTGTCCTTCACTAAGCTGTAAGGTGAGTTTCACAGACCTTTGTAATCCAAGGGAAAGTTTAGTTTTGCCCCAGCACTGGCAGCCACATCTGTAGAGAGAACATACTATCGGTTTCCTAGAAATTTTGTTTTCCAATCTTATGTGTGTTTGGCTGGAGTGCAAAATAAGGACGTGTGAGAGAACGTCTTGATTTGTGAGGGCCCAGCACCAAGTTCACCTGTCTGCCAACTAAAGCTGCTTTTGTGTTCTCCTGTCTTACATTTATTTATTCCTCATGAAATTTTCCCAAAGAAGTGAATCATCGATACTGTGGAGGCACTAGCATTTAGGGATTCTCTGTTAGAGTTTGACTGTATTCCATGAGAACTCAGTGTAATGTAGCAAAAGTATTTTTTTTATCATATATGGTGTTTTCTTGGACTTTGACATTTTCCTATTTGCTTTGATTATACCACTCCTTAAAATTAGTATAATATCCACTCCAGAAGATTGTTGCTGCATAAAATATGGTCACAAATGAGCAAAGCACTTTGTTATCTGAAAAGTGATATACAAATGTTGAATCTAAGAAAAAATCACCTTCCTGAATTTAATGATCCATAGGAAGTTGAACCTTGAAAGGCATTTTATTATGTGTGTTTACTTAAACCTCACCTTTGGCAAAAAGTTAAGGCAGGTTTCTTAGAGAACAAAGTTCGCCTTCATTAGAGGAAATTTTTCAAAGTAACCGTAAAAATAGTCTTTAAAAATAATTACCAAAGTACTATATGGTGATTGCAACAAATGCCAGTGATGCAGAAATTTAAAAAGTAAAAGGAATTGTTCCTACTCTACCCTGCCCCCATGTGCCAGAGGCAATAACTATGACTCTATTGGTGTATGCTGTTCCAGGATTTTATGTAAAGTCTCTGTCTCTCTCTCTCTCCACCCCATCTCTGTCTCTCTCCTTCCCTCTCCCTCTCTCAGCAGCTAATTTTTCCTTTAACAAAAATTATCCCTTTTCACATATTAAAGATGTTCTCAACAAATTTTTAAGGCACTTCTAAGTTAGATGCCTAAAGCTCGGGTAATGCTATGCTTGTGGTAACTTTTTGATTCTGAAGATATCAAGAGTGAAAAGCTGTCCATACCCAATTTTTCTAAGTGTCAGGGAAACACACACCTGTTTTCATGTCTTTGTATCTCTGTGTCTCCCCAGGGGATAAAGCTTTTACTCGGGGGATTTCTGGTTGGGGGAAAAGGGTCGGCACCTCAGTCTCACTCTAAGTGATTATTATCACACCAGTAAGTTTCCACTGTGGCTGCTGGGTGCAGGCTGTGAACACATTTGAAGTCAGCAGGGGACCGTTAGAAACCTCCCCTTTGCTGAGAGGAGCTGTAGAAACCTCTGCTTCACTGAAGCATACTTGCAACCTGCGGTCAATCGCTTCTTTTTTTCACGCAGTGTTGTTTTAAACTGTCTTCTATCCCACTGAGCAAAAACATACCCAACAAAAAACAGTACAAACAATCCCCATGAGTGTTTTTGAATTTTCCTCTGCTAATCTTGTTGTTAATGGTATGAGGTCTTGCCAGGAGTCATTTGTGGTTTAGGCTACAAAATAACATAACAGTCACACAGCTTAAAAACAATATCAAGCATCAAATCAAAGGCTACTTAATGCAAAACCTAGACCAATTGCTTTTCTACCTGTCTTATGGAAAAAGCATTTCATCCTCCTTACAGGTCGCTGATTACTATACAAGAGGGCATATTTAGTAGTCTGTAGAAGATACAGGGCGCTACACTTAATAATGACCTAATTGCATAAATTGCATTCTGTGAAAGTTTGTGTATTAGATTATCAGCAAGAGTATCCTGTTTAAAATAAAAATGATCTCCAGTAGTTAGTGGAAAGTGATTCAGATTTACATTCCCTTGTCTATGTTTGTCCTTCCTGGCAGTGAATTTAGCAGCACTTAAATTCCTATTTGGTAAAAATTGAAATGATGTTGCCCTCGGTTGAAAGCATTGATTTTTCTACCAAATGGAATTTAGGTAGAAATACCATTTAGAGTAGGAATTTCAGGAGGAATTCAAAAGGTATCCCACAACCATTAAGCCTAAACCACCTAGGACTAATTAATCTTCAATTAAAAAATGTTTTAAAGTTTGTATTATATGTAAAACAAGGTATTGAGAAGTCTGTGTACTTACAGGTATTACTCCTCTTCTGAAAGGGTTGAGAGAAGAATGGTAGAGACAACTTAAATCCCACCACCAAACAACTACTAAAACAGTGGTAGATCCTGGTGATGAGGTACTCCCAGAAGACTATTGGTTTTATTTGTTTATATATATATATATATATATATATATATATATATATATTTCCTGTTAATACATCATAATATTATTGTAAGTCATAAACCTTGAAATAACTATTGAGATTAGGGGGAAAAAGTAATAGTAGTTATAATTTTACCTCTTTCACTGGCTCAGTGGACACCAGAACCACTAGTCAAATAAAGAAACCATTAGTTTGAAAACAAAACTATATAAAAACATATATATTTTCCAATGTATTGGTCATTGATGCTGCCATTTGACTAAATTTATCTTTGGCATCTATACTTAAAAGCACTGACTTCATTATTTGGAGGACTAAGTTTGATTATGTGTGTTCAGAATTTCATTATCACCTTCATGTGATTTGGGGCCAAGTATTGATCCTTCTGAGCTTTGTTAGTCTCCCTCTGGAACAGATACAATTATTTCTATCTCATTGCTTTGCTTTAAGAGTAACAAAGGATTTCTGGGAAGGAGAGGACATTCTCTGCTGCTTTCCCTTCCCAAGGGAAAACTGTCTCTGTCTCCACTCTTTCCTCTATCCCCAAGGAGTAGGGGCAGTGCTCTGATTGATCTGGAATTTTATTCTTTAAATTCATTCCTGGTATTCTCAATTCTGATGCTCCAAGTATTCTTGTTTCTTCCCTTCGTAAGCCGCCATTCTTCTTGTGCCTCTGGGCATGTTGGATGACTGTGAGCTCAGCCTTCCAAAGAGTCGTAAAAAGGGAGGCCTTGATGAAAGAGTAGGCGACAACTCTGGCAATCTCAGGAGATGTCATGAATAATACAGTATTGAGGTGTTTCTGTTGTGAGGTCCCACATCTCTGTGGTAGGGGGTCCTTGGAGGCAGAGAATAGCCACTGAGGAGAGAGAAGTTCCCCCCATGAGTTGGCTGCTTCTCATCATTTCTCAGCTTATTTCATTCACACTCCACTTAGGAAGAATTCCTTCAAGAGACGTTCAGTTAGCTGATGGAACTTCTTAATTTTCCACGCTGTTGAGAAATTATATTGTTTGTTATGTTTCCATGGATATTTCATTGGGAAATATTTCAATGGAAATGCGGGGGGAGACAATCACATGATTGACTGCCAGAATGAACCCAAAGTCTCTTGAATTGAATTATTTTTTTTTTACACAAGTATTACACATATTTTTTTCTGCATATTCTTTTAGAATGTGTGGTTGTAGGCCAATAGATATCTATATTATGCATTTTAATAATATTTTTAGTTATAAGATAGTCCAACTTCCTATTGTTTGGATTTTTCCCTACTTTAACATATATTTTTTTTTCAATTTATGTATCATTAATGCTGCCATTTGATCTAGCAATTACAATTAAAATTTTAAAGCGTAGAGATATTCCTTTAATATTTGAATTCTGTTCAATAAATATATGTCATTTTCAGTATCACTATTTAATACTTTGTCCAGTTTGTTTTTTAGGATATAAATATTTGCTTGTCCAATTTATGCAGAGTGTAGGGTTCAGCCATTTTGTTGTGAATCTGCAAGTTCCTACCTCTTTGCATTTGTGGTTGAACAACTCTACCTGTAGATTTCTGAAGTCTGAGAATCTAAAGTCACGTTTATTTTATGTTCAACTTGAAGACCCATCAAAATGAATAGATATTACATGATTCCCTAAATATACAACAGAAGGAAGAAAAAACCGAAATATTTATCAAAATCAAATTTTTCTTTTCCACAGCTAATTGCTAAAGTAATTATAAGTAATTACATAGGAAGTTTTTTGCTGGTTTAAGCTGTTATGGATATGGATATATATTTCTGTTTTGAATCACTTAAGTTTACAGTTTTTCACTTAGTCTTTAAGAAGAAAATAAGTACATTTATCACACAATGACTGATACGAGAAATAGTGTTTCATGCAGCTTTTTGAGCTACCTAAGGAAAAGCTTCTATGTCCATGAAAGGTCCGATTTTGATTTATTCTCACTCTGTTTAGTCCACCTCCCTCATGGCTCACTGAACCACAGGAGAATGAATTTCCTGAAATGGTAACTTTGGCTTTTAAGAAATCATTTTTTGTCAAATCATTCATTATTCTGAGACAACTTCTGGTATTATTCTGCTCTTCTCTAGTCCTAGTGAATGACCTGAATCCTTTATATTACTAGGGGCAATTCTGAATAACTAACCACAAAATGGTAGAGTAAGCGGATCTTTTCTTTTTTGAATAAGCAGGTTGCTTTTAGAACCTATATTCTTATTGGAAGGAGGAATGTTAACTTGAGGAAAAGGTAGCAAGTGTCGTTTTTTTGTGGGTCATCAATTAGATTCCTTTTCACATAGGGAAGGTAGCACCGTCATTCTCCATTCTTTCTATCAATTAAAGGATTTAGAGAGGCCAGAGGAATCCTTTGGGGACATTTGATAATAGATATGAGGGTCCAGCTGCTCCTCTCAGATTTGTGTTTACATGTCTAAGTATGAGGAATAGATCAATAAGCACATACATGCCTTTCGTTTCTTTAATTTTACTAGTGAGGAGACCTTTAAATACATCGTGATTCCTTTCACATGCTGACTAGTATACTCTCAAACTTTCATATTTTACTTTTAATGGGGGAAAATAGTGCCTCACTTAAACCTGTGATATGAGAGGCTCTGATACAATTGAAATGAGCCCAAAAGCTGTGGAGATATTTCTGTGCCTCTCTGATGAAATAATCTAGTTTGATGGATGTCTTTATTTCTATCTTAATCACAGCATGCAAGATTAGCAATATATGTGTTTCACTTCAGTTAATTACTCAGAATGCATGCACAAATACAAGGCTTTACTCCAATTAATTACTTTGAATTTCAATGAATGTACGAGAGACCACACAAAGTATCTGTTAGGGAAAAATGAATGTTAGAGAAACTTTGTCTAAGAGCCTCCTCCAGGTCTAGATTTTCTGCCATCATAGTGAAAAATCTGAAAATATAAACATGTGGAACATATAACAATAAATCAGATAACTGGATGACCTAATATCCTGTCTTTAGCTGTAGTCATTACCTGAGGATTCAAAGAATAGTGAAAAACTATTAGATAAACTGCTGCAGTTATAGGAAAAAAAGAAAAGGCATATGCTCTTACTGATATATTGATCCACCGTTTATGACCTTAAACATAAATTTTATTAGTAACTATTCTTTTGTGCTCTTTCTGAAAAAGTTTATAGATTTAAGACAAGGTTATTTTATCATTTTCACTGTATGTGCCATGTTCTGAACACATCCTGATTACTGGGTACCATGTAAATAAATAGCAATCTTTTATAGTTAGAAACTAGAAATAATCCTTTCACTGGCTGTGGGTTATGAGAAAAACTTCAAAATTGAGAAATAATAATAATAGTAATAATGGAATGTGGACTATAAAGAAACAGGCTAAAAAGGGAACAAGTAAAATAAAAAGCAGCTTAAGCTTCAGATTCATTTATCAGAGACCAAGACTGCTAGCTGCTTAGGTACACCCTGGGGAGAAGTCAGCTATCATGGATGCTGGAGTTTACAAGAAAGGCACCTTGTAGACACGACACCAAAAGTAACATAATCATGTAAAAATCAAAATTTATTATAAAGAAATATTGCTGGGGAAAGAAGAAAAGTGATGGAAAAGGCAATAGAAAATGTGTGTGAAATTAGGCAAAGAAATCTGTCAAAAATTCCCTAAAAATGGTAACTGAGAAAAAATAATTTGTGGCTGGAACACTGCTAATTCCCATAAACAACTAAAGTTGTGCAAATACATGTAGTAAAAATGTGTCCATAGGGCTTCCCTGGTGGCTCAGTCGTTGAGAGTCCGCCTGCCGATGCAGGGGACGCGGGTTCGTGCCCCGGTCCGGGAGGATCCCACATGCAGCAGAGCGGCTGGGCCCGTGAGCCATGGCCGCTGAGCCTGCGCGTCCGGAGCCTGTGCTCTGCAACGGAAGAGGCCACGACAGTGAGAGGCCCGTGTACCGCAAAAAAAAAAACAAACAAAAAAAGCAAAAATGTGTCCGTAACCAGCTTGACACTTTTTCATGGGCAAAAATTGCAGATGTCTCCATGAAAGAAGGAAGGACATATTTTTATTTATTTTATTTTAAAGCTTATTCTTATTTTTAGGAGAAGGGACAAATTTCCTGAGCTGGGAGGAACCCACCAAGGGTGCTACACAGAAGTTAGTACCAATTTACCCCTCTCTAAGCTCTGGGTATTTTTATGATAAGTAAAGATGCATTGTTGAACATACAGGTATATTTAATACCCTAAGAGCACACCTCAATGGAGCTTAATTTCTGCACTTTGATAAAGGATGGATCCTGACTTCATTTGCATCATGACTTAAGGGCACATTTATTTAGACAGCAGAGTAAGGGTCACAGGAATTTTAAGTTTGGAAAAAGATTCTTAAGGAATTGCCTTCCTCATTTCACCGTGACTCTTTTGCCAAATAAACATTTAAAAACATTTAAAAAGAAAGTAAAGCAAAGCAAAAGCAAGCAATAACAGAGAAGCCCCCTCAGCTTTCAAAAACTCTAATAAAAAAAAACTCTATTGACAATACACAGGGAAAACATCAATTTGTTTTAGGCGTTAAGCTTACAATATAACACAAGTTTGAGTCCCTTCTGAAAAAACTGAACAGATGAAAAATACTTTATGGATTGCTGGTATATTCTTGAGAAAGAATATTCTGGTTGAAAGAACAGTTGCTTTCTGACTTCGGTTAGAAAATCTAAATTCCAACATAGTTGTTTGATGAAATTATACAATCCAAACCTCCTCTTATTGAAAATGGAATTTGGCTTTGGGTAAGTGACTTCATTACTCATCTGTTAGTTATTCTTTGAACAAAAGCACTTTTGTTGCTCAACCTAGGATATGAATAGATAAATGCCTAACACCCTTTGCACTGAGGCTTGGGATGTTGCCAAAGCCATCTTGCAAGTTCAAGAGTAACTGCCACAATATTAAAGGGTCTGAATATCAGATTCATTCACATTCAATGTCCATGAGCTGCAAATTATACAAACAATTACTTCTCCTGAGATAACGTAATTTTAAACTTTTTTATGGCTACCAAACTGGAAAGTTCAGTTTTTCCAGAACCAAGATGTTACATGACCCATTGACACAAGTACAATTAGGTAAAACTGACAGTATAAAAATGGTGATTGTCCCAGAATATTTTCGAATGAGACAAAATGTAATGGCTCGTTTTTATCCCTGAATTAAAATGAACTATCTAATAACAAAAAAGAGAGGCAGATTGTTTTTAGGCTACATTGGTTGATTAATGAAAGAAACAGTTATAAACACCAAGTCCTCATGGAGGTGCAAAACAAGGTGGATTTCCCTTACTGTGCATTTAGAAGCTAGAGACATGTGTGAAGGCTTACTTTTTTTTAAAAAAATAGATCTTTATTGGAGTATAATGGCTTCAAAATACTGTGTTAGTTTCTGTTGTACACCAAAGTGAATCAACCATATATATACATATTTCCCCATATCCCCTCCCTCTTGAGCCTCCCTCCCACCCTCCTTATCCCACGCCTCTAGGTCATCGCAAAGCACGGAGCTGATCTCCCTGTGCTATGCGGCTGCTTCCCATTAGCTGTTTTACATTCGGTAGTGTATATATGTCGATGTTACTCTCACTTCGCCCCAGGTTCCCCCTCCCACCCGTGCCCTCAAGTTCATTCTCTATGTCTACATCTTTATTCCTGCCCTGCAACTAGGTTCATCAGTACCTTTTTTCTTTTTTAGATTCCATATATATGTGTTAGCATATGGTATTTGTTTTTCTCTTTCTGACTTACTTCACTCTGTATAACAGACTCTGGGTCTGACTTACTTCACTCTGTATAACAGGCTCACTACAAATAACTCAGTTTCATTTCTTTTTATGGCTGAGTAATATTCCATTGTATATATGTGTCACATCTTCTTTATCCATTCATCTGTTGATAGACATTCAGGTTGGTTCCATGTCCTGGCTATTGTAAATCAGAACAGTGTTAGTGGCTGAAGACTTTGGTTTTGATTTTAAAATAAGTATATATTATAAAATGAAGTAAAAAAGACAAAAATGATTGTTTAGTTGTTGGTTCCATTTTTATAGGGCTAAATATTAATACTTACCTTTTAAAAAATACTGAGCCTGCAAATTAGTGAATATTCAGAGCTGAAACCCCCTCTTTCCTTTGAGAGAGTATTATTTAGTACACCTGCCCTGCCTATTCTTTTTGGACATTTCTACTTTAAAACAGTTATTTATTTATTTTTTACATCTTTATTGGAGTATAATTGCTTTACAATGGTGTGTTAGTTTCTGCTTTATAACAAAGTAAATCAGTTATACATATACATATGTCCCCATATCTCTTCCCTCTTGTGTCTCCCTCCCTCTCACCCTCCCTATCCCACCCCTCCAGGCGATCACAAAGCACCTAGCTGATCTCCCTGTGCTATGCGGCTGCTTCCCACTAGCTATCTACCTTACATTTGGTAGTGTATATATGTCCATGCCTCTATCTCGTTTTGTCACAGCTTACCCTTCCCGCTCCCCATATCCTTAAGTCCATTCTCTAGTAGGTCTGTGTCTTTATTCCTGTCTTACCCCTAGGTTCTTCAAAAACATGGTTATTTTTGTAAATATCCTGCTTATGTATACTGTGTAGAATGGCAGATATGTTTCAAGACACCATAAAATATTTATAATTAGAGAAGTTTTTGTTAGTTGAAAATCAATAGGTATTTATTTATAATTTATTTATTTTTGGCTGTGTTGGGTCTTCGTTGCTATGCACAGTCTTTCTCTAGTTGCGGCGAGCGGGAGCTGTTCTTCGTTGAGGTGCTCAGGCTTCTCATTGCGGTGGCTTCTCTTGTTGCAGAGCACGGGCTATAGGTGCACAGGCTTCAGTAGTTGTGGCACGTGGGTTCAGTAGTTGTGGCTCACGGGCTCTAGAGTGCAGCCTCAGTAGCTGTGACGCATGGGCTTAGTTGCTCCGTGGCATGTGGGATCTTCCCGGACCAGGGCTCAAACCCGTGTCCCCTGCTTTGGCAGGCGGATTCCCAACCATTGTGCTATGAGGGAAGCCCAATAGGTATTTAAAAGTGAAATATTTATTAACCTATATCTATGCACACACATATCTGCATTAATTATGTATATAAAAGGTCCTATTAACCCCAAGGGACATTAGAAATAGGATGCATTTTTTTAATTTGAATCTGTTGCCACCCTATTTTGGTCTGAAGTACCTTTTATTGGATATATGAAAAATAGTAGATATTGAATAAATATTTGTTGAATTTTCAAAATTACTTAAGTTTTATATACCTAATGCCCCATATTCAAGAGTGATTTCATTTATTTTCAGAAAACGCAGATTAATTTTAAAAAGTATGTTGCCTTTATTTTAAAACCATGGTGCCAATGTAGCTGTCTATCCATAATTGAAAAAAAATGTTTTAATTGAAAGATGATCCATGCTCTTAGATTTAAATAATAATGGGTATTGATTGTCCAACTTTTGGATAGCTCCAGAACTGAAAGAAAAGAAAATTTATTTGAACTAAGTAATATAAATAGGCGCATAACTTGTCTACCTTATTTATTTAATACCTCTCTGCAACTGTTAATGATAATTTTCCTGGGATAACTTAAGTCAAAGGTAGCAAGTTCAAGTGCCTTAGGGCCAGGCAAGTAAATATCTTCTGGAGTTGCTGGGTTGTTTTGAGAGCTGGGATGAGACATTGACATACTCTGTTTAGAAGTATTTAAATTCAGTCTCCATGTTTTAAAACACTGTGCTCATCAAACAAACATTTGCCTCCCTAACATTTTAGGCACAGGGACTAAATTAAAATGAATATACGGCAGTGGTTTTCCAGTGGCCTCTGTGGAAAGGCAGCACCAGAATGACTTTAGTTTGTTAATGCAAATTCTAGTTCACAATTGGACATTCTAACTCTGTAGATCTAGGTACCCATATTCTAATGTACAAACAATGTATATTTCTAAGGATTTACTGTTAAAAATACACAAACAAATGATCAAAATATCAGATGCACACTTCATTAGAAATGATAGTGAGTGACTGAAGAAGTCGTGTTTGCTGAAATGAGAGGTAGCAGATGTGAGGCAGTCCTAATGTTTAAATATTGGCTTGTTACACATATTTCTGTTTATTATTGGTTGTATTTGAGCTTTTGCTTTGGTAAAATATAGGTACAATATGCAGTAGAGACCAAGGAAAGGAAATAATTTGAGTATGTAGATTAATACAAATAAATCCTCAATGGTCAGTGCCGAAGTTTGTTTCTGCTCTTCCTTTCAATGTATTCCCACATATTTAGATGAGAGCTTCCTGGAGGATATAATGGTTATGAATATTGGCACTTTACCTAGAAGCAGAAGCTGAATAAACTGTGGGAAAATAAACTTCTCTTGACCATGATTTCAGGATTAATATCAGCAGGCAGTTGTCTAAACTGTAATTGTTTTCTTGATCTGCTGCTGTTTGTGACAATAAAGAAAGCATTCTAGTGAAGTGATGCAACGTATCCATCTCCTTCACTTCTTTTTTCTCGCCTGATCTGTTTGCCTTGTGGTAATAGTGTCTTCAGTTTGTTACCCTCAGACCGCCAGCCCACGACTGGCCTTGATATTTCAGGTGAGTGTTATTTCAGCACCTGTGTTGTTCTGCTGGGCTGGTTCCTGGATGGGATCTGGGGACCCTGAAAAACTAAATGAGACTGGCCACTTGATGAAGAGTGGCTGGGCAGCTGGTGGAGCCCAGACAGATGGAGCAATCTCAGAATCCAGAGGGTTTGGGCAAGAAGAATTAGGCAGAAGTCTAGGCAGCTAGAAGTCAAGGTAAAGAAGATAGTTATGAGCATGGGGATGTAGAAGAAAGTCAGGAGACCAAAGTATCAGGAGACCAATGTGGGGAATGAGTCTGCATTTCAGGCTTATAGCAGCTACAGTCCTGGATGGGAACCATGGCAGAAGCAAGAGCAGTGAGGGAGAAACAAGAATTCTCTACCAGAAGTGGGGACTGAAATGTTTAATCTTAAGAGTTCTTAGGTTCATAGGTTCTTAATCCAATAACCTAGTTTTTAGAGGCTGGGTTTAATGTTGGAATGAGATTTACTTTCCAAGCTGACCCTTGGGATTCTTAATATCTTCCTGTCTAGCATCAAAAATTTCTCCCAGAATCAGATACCAGCAGTTAGAGAATTTAGTTGACCTGTTCAAGATCACAAGTTAATTAGTGTTGGGGCCAAAGTTAGATCCTAGGTTTTCAATTTTCTTTCTTTCTTTCTTTCTTTCTTTCTTTCTTTCTTTCTTTCTTTCTTTCTTTCTTTCTTTCTTTCTTTCTTTCTTTCTTTTTCTTTCTTTCTTTCTTCCTTCCTTCCTTCCTTTCTTTCTTTCTTTCTTTCTTTCTTTTTCTTTCTTTCTTTCTTTCTTCCTTCCTTCCTTCCTTCCTTCCTTTCCTTTTTATTGGAGTATAATTGCTTTACAATGTTTTGTTATTTTATGCTGTACAATGAAGTAAATCAGCTGTATGTATACCTATATCTTCTCCCTCTTGGACCTCCCTCCCACCTCTCGCCCCATCCCACCCATCTAGGTTGTCACAGAGCATTGAGCTGAGCTTCCTGTGCTTTATAGCATGTTCCCTCTAGCTATCTATTTTACGCATGGTAGTGTACATACGTCAATCCTAATCTCCCAATTCGTCCCAACATCTCCTTCCTCCACTGTGTCCACATGTCCGTTCTCTACGTCTATGTCTCTGTTCCTGCCCTGAAAATAGGTTCATCTGTACCATTTTTCAAGATTCCACATGTATGTGTTAATATACGATATTTGTTTTTCTCTTTCTGGCTTACTTCACTCTGTAGGACAGACTCTAGGTCCATCCACATCTCTACAAATGACCCAGTTTCATTCCTTTTTATTACTGAGTAATATTCCATTGTATATATGTACCACATCTTCTTTATCCATTCATCTGTCATTGGACATTCAGGTTGTTTCCATGTCCCAGCTATTGTAATAGTACTGCAATGAACACTGGGGTACGTGTCCTTTTGAATTCTGGTTTTCTCAGGGTATATGCCCAGTAGTGGGATTGCTGGGTAGTTCTATTTTTAGTTTTTTAAGGAACCTCCATACTGTTCTCCACAGTGGCTGTATCAATTTATATTCCCACCAACAGTGCAAAGGGGTTCCCTTTTCTCCACACTCTCTCCAGCATTTATTGTTTCTAGATTTTTGATGATGGCCATTCTGACTGGTGTGAGTTGATACCTCTTTGTAGTTCTGATTTGCATTTCTCTAATAATTAGTGATGTTGAGCATCTTTTCACGTGCCTCTTGGCCATCTGTATGTCTTCTTTGGTGAAATGTCTATTTAGATCTTCCACCCATTTTTTAATTGGGTTGTTTGTGTTTTTGATATTGAGCTCCATGAGCTGTTTGTATATTTTGGAGATTAATCCAGTGGTCCCCAACGTTTTTGGACCCAGGCACTGGTTTCTCGGAAGACAGTTTTTCCATGGACCGGGGGCAGGGGTGGAGGGGTTTGTTCAGGCGGTAATGTGAGCGATGGGGAGCAGCAGGTAAAGATTCGCGTGTCCACCACTCACCTCCCTGGATTAATCCTTTGTTCGTTGCTTAGTTTGCAAATATTTTCTCCCATTCTTAGGGTTGCCTTTTCATCTTGTTTCTGGTTTCCTTTGCTGTGCAAAAGCTTTTCAGTTTCATTAGGTCCCATTTGTTTATTTTTGTTTTTATTTCCATTTCTCTAGGAGGTGGGTCAAAAAGGATCTTGCTGTGATTTATGTCAAAGAGTGTTCTTCCTATGTTTTCCTCTAAGAGTTTTATAGCATCTGGTCTTACATTTAAGTCTTTAAATCCATTTGGAGTTTATTTTTGTGTATGGTGTTACAAGTGTTCTAATTTCATTCTTTTACATGTAGCTGTCCAGTTTTCCCAGCACCACTTATTGAAGAGGCTGTCTTTTCTCCATTGTATGTTCTTGCCTCCTTTGTCATAAATTAGGTGACCATATGTGTGTGGGTTTATCTCTGGGCTTTCCATCCTGTACTATTGATCTATATTTCTATTTTTGTTTTCAATTTTCAGACCAGGTCTCTCTATGCCACACCAGAGATGCATGTAGAAATATTTAATTGTTTTTGACATGTTTGCTTGTCACTGCTGTTTCATAACCACAAAGAGAATTAAATAATTAGGGACAGATTACTAGAGAGCTAAAATGAGAGTTAAAATGAAGCAATTCACAGACACATCTAGTAAAGACATACAGAAATTTGTCTTGGATTTTCAGAAAGCCTCAGAACTGACTGACTTTTCTGATTATAATTTACACATGTCTATGGTTGATTTTAAGATGGATTCATTATAGATTGTCAACAATCATAAGATTTTTCAGATTGGAAAGTTCCATTATAAGTGAATTACCAAATAACACATAATTCCATGTACCTACCTTACTGATAATTTTGTCTTTTCTTTCATTCTTCGAAACTTAGCATTACAAAGATGTCTTGAAATTCTATGTTATCATAGTTTGAGCTTTTCTGTCCTGTTATTGTCCCAATTACCAAATTTTGAATTAAACTTTTGTACAGGATAGAGTCCTATATTATCTGAAAATTCAACCATTAATTCAAAGCAATTCACACTCTATGCAGTCATAATTACATTTATAATTTTATGTTCTGTTTCTGCCTTATAACCTTTAAAGTTAGTGTGGACCCCTAACTGATATAAAGGGAACCAATATTTTTTATAGTAACCAAAACATAAAAGAAATGTTATTTCAAAATTTATCAGATGATGTTATTCAGAGATGAATTACAGTATTAGAGCACAGTTGCCTTAGATATCTCAGGGTTTTGTTTGTTTTAAGCAGAACTGATTTTTTTAACAGCAGAATCATTGAACTTTCTGACTTTCATAGGCCCAGGACACTGATAGTGTAGTTTCATTTTTACTACACAGAATCACACTCAGCTGGAGACTAAGCTCTGACATCAGGTGCCCAGGGAAAGCTGCAGGTGTGGGAACGGGAAGTGAATGGGCCAAGGTGGAGAGGTTTTTGAGAGAATTTCTGCCACAGAGAGGATAGATTCAGGAAATCTACAGTAGCAGGAGATTTTTAATTAATTTATTTAATTTATTTATACCAAACAGGGAAGAGAGAAAAAGCAAAAACTGAATGGCATGTCCAGAGATTGGGACAAATATTTGAAAGAGCTGGGAAGAGAAGGAACAAATTTTGTATGAGAATATCTAGAGTAAGTTGAAGTCTGCAGTCTTGCTACTGAAAGCATTATTCAAGAGCTAGCAGCATCAACAACAGCTGTGAACGCATTAGAAATGCAGACTCTTGAACCAGGTTCTGTACTTTAACACTATCCCAGACAAATGAATGGTTGAGATTTAATTTTGGGGAGCCTGTTTTTGACATTAAAATAAATACAAATATACCTTCAAACATTATCAGAATTACTTAGAAATTTTTCTTTGAAGCTTGAATTTTACATTTTAAAGCTATGGGAAAATGTTAGAGATCTTAACAATTTTGTGTTTTACTTCTTGTTCACTCTCAGTTTTCTTCATATGAAATATTTAATTATCAAGGTAATTATGAAGTATGCTTGGTCAAAAGCATCCTATTAAGTGTTTTATTGTAATATGAAAATATTTTATTTTTTAATGGATTGAAATCAACTATGAGCTTGCTTTTTAAATTACAGTTGCATACCCTCCCCAGTTTTTGTTGTTGTCAGATGGTGCATTTTTCTTTTACAACATTATTTTTAATAAATGTGTGAATATAAAGCATTGAGATTGCTTTACAAGTGTCACAACACCTCCATTATGATTACTGGATTATATCCTCCCACACCTTATTTTGTTTTGCTTTGTTTTATTTTATTTTAAATCGCTCATTATCCAGCTTAAACCCATTAGTCTTGGCTACAAATACTTTTTAATGCCGTTCAAAAAATTCAAATCCACCACCCAAAGCAAAGTTTTGCCAAAGGAATAGATATTCAAAAATGTGCTACCAGTATGAAAAGCAGTTTCCAAAGACAAGTTCTAAAAAATATTTTTGGCAAGTGTAGTATCAGTATGGTAAATGTCAGTTTCCCCAGGTGTCTGCTTTCAAAGAGTTTATGTTCAGGCATATATACACATTTGATATATTTGCTAAAATATCCATTTCATTGCCTTGAAAATATAGCAAAAGCTGAAGGAAGAAAAAGAGCTCAAATTCAAATTGTACAATTTTTTTTCTTAATTATAGATGAAAACTTGAGTCAGGTAGAAATATGGTAAAGCAGTCCACTATAAAAATGATAGAAGGTTCTAGGTCAAGTTGACTACTGGAAATAAAGCCACTATGATGTTTCATCAAATATTAGGATTCAGTGCCAAGGATTTTCATTATACACAGGTTATGAAGTACTTTATAAATCACCATATCTGCTGACATTCAATTACATTCAGTCTTATTAATATGAACTATAGAATGTTTTTAGGTGTCTACTGGCAGTAAAATCAGCTTTTTTATTAAAAAAGCTTGGTAATCATACATGGCCCAAAAGTTCACAAAACACCTTTAAACATCAAAGGTATAAATGCTGATTATTTTTAAATGTTTCAAAATATAGACTAATTACCTAAGAACCTTAAAAATAGATACCTGTCCATATGCCCAGGGTCTGACTGAAATAGGACAGCAGACCTTGTGCAAATCAGGTAGTGATTTTTCCAAGAAAATGTAGTCCTTCCACACCTCTTTCTATATGATAACTGTTTATTTTGCACAATAATATATTTTTATGAGTGAATCTGGTACGTTTGTAAAATGGTCTCAAAGTCTCTGGGAGAAGAAACACCTGTCCTGGTTCTTGTAATTCCTCAATAATAGCTCCTGTACAGGGCAGATAACGTTGAAAATTGACTCAACATTTTAGCATTCTCACACTTCCAGGTAATGTGGACTCATCTTTTCTCTCCATTTTATATATTCTCTTCCAACTGAAGAATCCATACATATAGCTTTTATTTTTTTATTATTATTTTTTTTAAACATCTTTATTGGGGTATAATTGCTTTACAATGGTGTGTTAGTTTCTGCTTTACAACAAAGTGAATCAGCTATACATATACATATGTTCCCATATGTCTTCCCTCTTGCGTCTCCCTCCCTCCCACTCTCCCCATCCCACCCTTCCAGGCTGTCACAAAGCACCGAGCTAATATCCCTGTGCCTTGCGGCTGCTTCCCCCCAGCTATCTACCTTACTACGTTTGTTAGTGTGTATATGTCCATGACTCTCTCTCGCCCTGTCAAAACTCACCCTTCCCCCTCCCCATATCCTTAAGTCCGTTCTCCAGTAGGTCTGCGTCTTTATTCCTATCTTACCCCTAGGTTCTTCATGACATTTTTTTCCCTTAAATTCCATATATATGTGTTAGCATACGGTATTTGTCTTTTTCTTTCTGACTTACTTCACTCTGTATGACAGATTCTAGGTCTATCCATCTCATTACAAATAGCTCAATTTCATTTCTTTTTAAGGCTGAGTAATATTCCATTGTGTATATGTGCCACATCTTCTTTATCCATTCATCCGATGATGGGCGCTTAGGTTGCTTCCATGTCCTGGCTATTGTAAATAGAGCTGCAATGAACATTTTGGTACATGACTCTCTTTGAATTTTGGTTTTCTCAGGGTATATGCCAAGTAGTGGGATTGCTGGGTCATATGGTAATTCTATTTGTAGTTTTTTAAGGAACCTCCATACTGTTCTCCACAGTGGCTGAACCAATTCACATTCCCACCAGCAGTGCAAGAGTGTCCCCTTTTCTCCACACCCTCTCCAGCATTTATTGTTTCTAGATTTTTTGATGATGGCCATTCTGACTGGTGTGAGATGATATCTCATTGTAGTTTTGATTTGCATTTCTCTAATGATTAATGATGTTGAGCATTCTTTCATGTGTTTGTTGGCAGTCTGTATATCTTCTTTGGAGAAATGTCTATTTAGGTCTTCTGCCCATTTTTGGATGGGGTTGTTTGTTTTTTTGTTATTGAGCTGCATGAGCTGCTTGTAAATTTTGGAGATTAATCCTTTGTCAATTGCTTCATTTGCAAATGTTTTCTCCCATTCTGAGGGTTGTCTTTTGGTCTTGGTTATGGTTTCCTTTGCTGTGCAAAAGCTTTGAAGTTTCATTAGGTCCCATTTGTTTATTTTTGTTTTTATTTCCATTACTCTAGGAGGTGGGTCAGAAAGGATCTTGCTGTGATTTATGTCATAGAGTGTTCTTCCTATGTTTTCTTCTAAGAGTTTGATAGTTTCTGGCCTTACATTTAGGTCTTTAATCCATTTTGAGCTTATTTTTGTGTATGGTGTTAGGGAGTGATCTAATCTCATACTTTTACATGTACCTGTCCAGTTTTCCCAGCACCATTTATTGAAGAGGCTGTCCTTTCTCCACTGTACATTCCTGCCTCCTTTATCAAAGATAAGGTGTCCATATGTGCGTGGGTTTATCTCTGGGCTTTCTATCCTGTTCCACTGATCTATCTTTCTGTTTTTGTGCCAGTACCATACTGTCTTGATTACTGTTGCTTTGTAATATAGTCTGAAGTCAGGGAGCCTTATTCCTCCAGCTCCTTTTTTCATTCTAAAGATTGCTTTGGCTATTCGGGGTCTTTTGTGTTTCCATACAAATTGCGAAATTTTTTGTTCTAGTTCTGTGAAAAATGCCAGTGGTAGTTTGATAGGGATTGCATTGAATCTGTAGATTGCTTTGGGTAGTAGAGTCATTTTCACAATGTTGATTCTTCCCATCCAAGAACATGGTATATCTCTCCATCTATTTGTATCATCTTTAATTTCTTTCATCAGTGTCTTATAATTTTCTGCATACAGGTCTTTCGTATCCTTAGGTAGGTTTATTCCTAGATATTTTATTCTTTTTGTTGCAATGGTAAATGGGAGTGTTTTCTTGATTTCACTTTCAGATTTTTCATCATTAGTATATAGGAATGCCAGAGATTTCTGTGCATTAATTTTGTATCCTGCTACTTTACCAAATTCATTGATTAGCTCTAGTAGTTTTCTGGTAGCATCTTTAGGATTCTCTATGTATAGTATCATGTCATCTGCAAACAGTGACAGCTTTACTTCTTCTTTTCCGATTTGGATTCCTTTTATTTCCTTTTCTTCTCTGATTGCCGTGGCTAAAACTTCCAAAACTATGTTGAATAAGAGTGGTGAGAGTGGGCAACCTTGTCTTGTTCCTGATCTTAGTGGAAATGCTTTCAGTTTTTCACCATTGAGGATGATGTTTGCTGTGGGCTTGTCATATATGGCTTTTATTATGTTTAGGAAAGTTCCCTCTATGCCTACTTTCTGGAGGGTTTTTATCATAAATGGGTGTTGAATTTTGTCGAAAGCTTTCTCTGCATCTATTGAGATGATCATATGGTTTTTCTCCTTCAATTTGTTAATATGGTTTATCACATTGATAGATTTGCGTATATTGAAGAATCCTTGCATTCCTGGAATAAACCCCACTTGATCATGGTGTATGATCCTTTTAATGTGCTGTTGGATTCTGTTTGCTAGTATTTTGTTGAGGATTTTTGCATCTATGTTCATCAGTGATATTGGCCTGTAGTTTTCTTTCTTTGTGACATCCTTGTCTGGTTTTGGTATCAAGGTGATGGTGGCTTCGTAGAAGGAATTTGGGAGTGTTCCTCCCTCTGCTATATTTTGGAAGAGTTTGAGAAGGATAGGTGTTAGCTCTTCTCTAAACGTTTGATAGAATTCACCTGTGAAGCCATCTGGTCCTGGGCTTTTGTTTGTTGGAAGGTTTTTAATCACTGTTTCAATTTCAGTGCTTGTGATTGGTCTGTTCATATTTTCTATTTCTTCCTGATTCAGTCTTGGCAGGTTGTGCATTTCTAAGAATTTGTCCATTTCTTCCAGATTGTCCATTTTATTGGCATAGAGTTGCTTGTAGTAATCTCTCATGATTTTTTTTATTTCTGCAGTGTCAGTTGTTACTTCTCCTTTTTCATTTATAATTCTATTGATTTGAGTCTTCTCCCTTTTTTTCTTGATGAGTCTGGCTAGTGGTTTATCTATTTTGTTTATCTTCTCAAAGAACCAGCTTTTAGTTTTATTGATCTTTGCTATTGTTTCCTTCATTTCTTTTTCATTTATTTCTGATCTGATTTTTATGATTTCTTTCCTTCGGCTAGCTTTGGGGTTTTTTTGTTCTTCTTTCTCTAATTGCTTGAGGTGCAAGGTTAGGTTGTTTATTCGAGATGTTTCCTGCTTCTTAAGGTGGGCTTGTATTGCAATAAACTTCCCCCTTAGGACTGCTTTTGCTGCATCCCATAGGTTTTGGGTCGTTGTGTCTCCATTGTCATTTGTTTCTAGGTATTTTTTTATTTCCTCTTTGACTTCTTCAGTGATCACTTCATTATTAAGTAGTGTATTGTTTAGCCTCCATGTGTTTGTATTTTTTACAGATCTTTTCCTGTAATTGATATCTAGTCTCATGGCGTTGTGGTCGGAAAAGATACTTGATACAATTTCAGTTTTCTTAAATTTACCAAGGCTTGATTTGTGACCCAAGATATGATCTATCCTGGAGAATGTTCCATGAGCACTTGAGAAAAATGTGTATTCTGTTGTTTTTGGATGGAGTGTCCTATAAATATCAATTAAGTCCATCTTGTTTAATGTATCATTTAAAGCTTGTGTTTCCTTATTTATTTTCATTTTGGATGATCTGTCCATGGGTGAAAGTGGGGTGTTAAAGTCCCCTACTATGAATGTGTTACTGTTGATCTCCCCTTTTATGGTTGTTAGTATTTGCCTTATGTATTGAGGTGCTCCTATGTTGGGTGCATAAATATTTACAATTGTTATATCTTCTTCTTGGATCGATCCCTTGATCATTATGTAGTGTCCTTCTTTGTCCCTTTTAATAGTCCTTATTTTAAAGTCTATTTTGTCTGATATGAGAATTGCTACTCCAGCTTTCTTTTGGTTTCCATTTGCATGGAATATCTCTTTTCCATCCCCTTACTTTCAGTCTGTATGTGTCTCTAGTTCTGAAGTGGGTCTCTTGTAGACAGCATATATAAGGGTCTTGTTTTTGTATCCATTCAGCCAATCTGTGTCTTTTGGTGGGAGCATTTAGTCCATTTACATTTAAGGTAATTATTGATATGTATGTTCCTATTTCCATTTTATATATTGTTTTGGGTTCGCTACTATAGGTCATTTCCTTCTCTTGTGTTTCGTGTCTAGAGAAGTTCCTTTAGCATTTGTTGTAAAGCTGGTTTGGTGGTGCTGAACTCTCTCAGCTTTTGCTTGTCTGTAAAGGTTTTATTTTCTCCATCAAATGTGAATGAAATCCTTGCTGGGTAGAGTAGTCTTGGTTTCAGGCTATTCTCCTTCATCACTTTCAGTATGTCCTGCCACTCCCTTCTGGCTTGTAGGGTTTCTGCTGAGAGATCAGCTGTTAACCTTATGGGGATTCCCTTGTGTGTTATTTGTTGTTTTTCCCTTGCTGCTTTTAATATGCTTTCTTTGTATTTAATTTTTGACAGTTTGATTAATATGTGTCTTGGCGTGTTTCTCCTTGTATTTATCCTGTATGGGACCCTCTGTGCTTCCTGGACTTGATTAACTATTTCCTTTCCCATATTAGGGAAGTTTTCAACTATAATCTCTTCAAATATTTTCTCAGTCCCTTTCTTTCTTTCTTCTTCTTCTGGAACCCCTATAATTCGAATGTTGGTGCGTTTCATGTTGTCCCAGAGGTCTCTGAGACTGTCCTCAGTTCTTTTCATTCTTTTTTCTTTATTCTGCTCTGCAGTAGTTATTTCCACTACTTTATCTTCCAGGTCACTTATCCGTTCTTCTGCCTCAGTTATTCTGCTATTGATCCTATCTAGAGTGATTTTAATTTCATTTATTGCATTGTTCATCGTTGCTTGTTTCATCTTTAGTTCTTGTAGGTCCTTGTTAACTGTTTCTTGCATTTTGTCCATTCTACTTCCAAGATTTTGGATCATCCTTACTATCATTATTCTGAATTCTTTTTCAGGTAGATTGCCTATTTCCTCTTCATTTGTTAGGTCTGGTGGGTTTTTATCTTGCTCCTTCATCTGCTGTGTGTTTTTCTGTCTTCTCATTTTGCTTATCTTACTGTGTTTGGGGTCTCCTTTTTGCAGGCTGCAGGTTCGTAGTTCCCGTTGTTTTTGATGTCTGTCTCCAGTGGCTAAGGTTGTTTCAGTGGGTTGTGTAGGCTTCCTGGTGGAGGGGACTAGTGCCTGTGTTGTGCTGGATGAGGCTGGATCTTGTCTCTCTAGTGGGCAGGTTCACGTCTGGTGGTGTGTTTTGGGGTGTCTGTGGCCTTATTATGATTTTAGGCAGCCTCTCTGCTAATGGGTGGGGTTGTGTTCCTGTTTTGCTAGTTGTTTGGCATAGGTTGTCCAGCACTGTGGCTTGCTGGTCGTTGAGTGAAGCTGGGTGCTGGTGTTAAGATGGAGGTCTCTGGGATATTTCCACCGTTTAATATTATGTGGAGCTGGGAGGTCTCTTGTTGACCAGTGTCCTGAAGTTGGCTCTCCTACCTCAGAGGCAGAGCCCTGACTCCTGGCTGGAGCACCAAGAGCCTTTCATCCACACAGCTCAGAATAAAAGGGAGAAAAAGTAGGGAGAATTAGTAGAAGTATGAGTAAAGAAAGAGGGAAAGGAGGAAAGGAAGGAAGGAAGAAAGAAGCAAAGAAGGAAAGAAAGGAGGGAGGGAGGGAGGGAGGAAGGAAGGAAGGAGGGAAAGAAGGAAAAAAAGACAGAAAGAAAGATGATACAGTAAAAATAAAATAAAGTATAATATAGTTATTGAATTAAAAATATTTAGAAAAAAAAAGGGATGGATAGAACCTTAGGACAAATGTTGGAAGCAAAGCTATACAGAGAAAATCTTACACAGAAGCATACACATACACCTTCACAAAAAGAGGTAAAGGGGGAAAAATCATAAATCCTGCTCCCTGAGACCACCTCCTCAATTTGGGGTGATTCGTTGTCTAAAGGAGGGAGGGAAGGAAGGAAAGAAAGAACGAAGGTAAAGTATAATAAAGTTATTACAATTAAACTTAATTATTAAGAAAAGGAATTTTTTAAAAAAAGTCATGGACGGATAGAGCCCTAGGACGAATGGTGGAAGCTAGAGTATACAGACTAGATGTCACACAGAAGCATACACGTACACATTCACCAAAAGAGGAAAAGGGAAAAAAATCATAGATCTCGCTCCTAAATTCCACCTCTTCAATTTGGGATCATTCCTTGTCTATTCAGGTATTCCACAGATGCAGGGTATATCAAGTTGATTGTGGAGCTTTAATCCGCTGCTTCTGTGGCTGCTGGGAGAGATTTCCCTTTCTCTTCTTTGTTCTCACAGCTCACAGGAGCTCAGCTTTGGATTTGGCCCTGCCTCTGCGTGTAGGTCGCTGGAGGGCGTCTGTTTTTTCGCTCAGACAGAACGGGGTTAAAGGAGCCGCTGATTCGGGGCCTCCGGCTCACTCAGGCCGGGGGTTGGGGGATGGGGGAAGGAGGGGCACTGCGTGCGGGGCCGGCCTGCGGCGGCAGAGGCAGCGTGACGATGCGGCAGAGGCCGGCGTGACGTTGCACCAGCCTGAGGCCCGCCGTGCGCTGTCCCGGGGAAGTTGTCCCTGGATCCCGGGAACCTGGCAGTGGCGGGCTGCACAGGCTCCGCGGAAGAGGGGTGTGGAGAGTGACCTGTGCTCGCACACAGGCCCCTTGGTGGCGGCAGCAGCAGCCTTAGCGTCTCCCGCCCGTCTCTGGGGTCCGCGGTTTTAGCCGCGGCTCGCGCCCGTCTCTGGGGTTTGCGCTTTCAGCCGCGGCTCGCGCCCGTCTCGGGGGCTCGCGCCCTCAGCCGCGGCTCGCGCCCGTCTCTGGAGTTCCTTTAAGCAGCGCTCTTAAACCCCTCTCCTCGCGCACCAGGAAACAAAGAGGGAAGAAAAAGTCTCTTGCCTCTTCGGCCGGTGCAGGCTTTTCCCCGAACTCCCTCCCGGCTAGTCGTGGTGCACTAACCCCTTCAGGCTATGTTCAAGCCGCCAACCCCAGTCCTCTCCCTGAGCTCCGTCCAAAACCAAAACCCGAGCCTCAGCTCGCAGCCCCGCCCGCCCCGGTCACCGATCGTCTGTGCAGGAATCTCCCCGCTTTGCCCTGCGCACCCGTCGCTGTGCACTACTCCACGGTCCCGAAACTCCCCCCTCTGCCTCCCGCAGTCTCCGCCCGCGGAGGGGCTTCCTAGTGTGTGGAAACTTTTCCTCCTTCACAGCTCCCTCCCACTGGTGCAGGTGCCGTCCTTATTCTTTTGTCTCTGTTTTTTCTTTTGCCCTACCCAGTTACGTGGGGAGTTTCTTGCCTTTTGGGAGGTCTGAGGTCTTCTGCCAGCCTTCAGTAGGAGTTCTGTAGGAGTTGTTCCACGTGTGGATGTATTTCTGGTGTATCCGTGGGGAGGAAGGCGATCTCCGCGTCTTACTCTTCCGCCATCTTCCTGGAACCATTTAGAGCACCATACATATAGCTTTTAGATCAGAGGTTTGAAACACTGGTTTCATTTGAGTCATTTATAAAACTATTGATTCCTGGACCTGTATCCAGGTATTCTGACTTCTTGTTCTGTGGGATGCCCAGAGATGGTATTATTATTATTATATTATTATTACCACCCCTGTTAATTCTATTATGCAATCTGGATTGGGAACTGCTCTCAGATCATGGCTACGAGGAGCTGAAAAGCCTCTATATAATTTTGCAAGTAGTACAAGAGAGAAGAGGTATTCTTGTAAGATGTCCTTTAGGCTACCACAAATTTTATGGCATTTATATGAGGTGCATGATTTTGGGGATTTATTTGCATATATATATTGTAATATATATATATATATCAAATGTACTTATGCCCCATATTTAGAAATAAATAAAATTTTTATTTAAATAGGGCTTAAAATCATCTGTTCAAAGCAAGGCACTTCAAACCTTAAAAAGTTCTCTCAGGTGTGTAAGCACCTTGATGAGAAATATTTTTCCATGACCACAAGGGGGTGCTAATGAACTGTGACTGTAAATGGTGTAATTCAGAATTAAGGTAAAATCGGTACTCATATGTGCAGTTGAAGTCATTGTTATCAGCAAATTTTTCTTTTCTGAAAATAAATGATTTATAGTGACAGTAACATAAACTGATTTCTATTCTGTATGTATAATTTCTCTATGCCCACAATATAGTAAGGAATTCTCTTTCTTTGGAAAATATTTTCCTGTAGAGATGTTAGTGAAATTTTCTAATTTAAATGCTTGGACATTGTTATAGGTTTGTTAAATATATTTTAAAGGGACAGATCAAAATGTTCTCTCTAATTTTAAAAATGTTTCTAGTGTCTAATTTGTTTTCCATGAACATGTTATACTTTTATTAGATTAAAAGTAACACTTATTTTTCTTATGACTATGAATGACCCTGAGCAAATTTAATTCTTCATTTGTTTCATAATTTATCAAACTCAGACTTGAAATGTACTCAGAATTGACAAATGTTAAAATAGTTTTTTGGTAGGATTAAGAATTTGAGGAGATAAACATTATACTTGGTTCAGACTTTAAATAGTTAATTTTTTCCCAAAACTCAACTTTGTAACAAAAGAATATTCTAAAATAGAATTTAGTCCAATAAACATTATGAATGCCTTTTATTTTGAAGCAAAAAGTGCTGGGATTTCATGAATAAAGAAGGCAGGTTCCCTGTTCTCAAGAAATGTGCTGTTTAGTGAATTTAAAATTATTAGTGTAGGGGAGATTAAGAGATTTGTGATTCCCTCCCCATTCTGTTTTGTACCTTTCCCCCATATCATCTTTTTTTTTTTTTTTGCGGTACACGGGCCTCTCACTGTTGTGGCCTCCCTGTTGCGGCGGAGCACAGGTTCCGGATGCGCAGGCTCAGCGGCCATGGCTCACGGGCCCAGCCGCTCCGCGGCATGTGGGATCTTCCCGGACCGGGGCATGAACCCGCGTCCCCTGCATCGGCAGGCGGACTCTCAACCACTGCGCCACCAGGGAAGCCCCCCCCCCCCCCCCCCCGCCCCATATCATCTTAATAGGCCTCAGGATTAGGTATCTTCCGCTACAGGAAGACTCAATGCATCCACCTTTTGGAACAATTGAATTTCCATGCGGCATGAAAAGCTGGTAAGGCAAGCAGGAGTTCTGTCTTCCAAACAGAAGATATTTGACTCTTTTGTAAAATATGGCAATGAGTAAAGCAGAGAAGAGCCTTTGAGCTAAACCATGGAAACTTAGTTTTTAGTACTCCAAAAACAGTTTCCTGGGCCTCCTGTCCTCCAGTGGTCCTGCATGCCAGTATCCGACTGAGTAACGCACAAGTACATTGAACTGCTTCTGTTGAAGCCCTTCTTTCCAAGATTTCAGAGCCCTTCATAACATACCTCCTTTACGGTAATATTTACCTCCACTCTGTACCTTTCCATTTTTTATCATGTGCAAACTGATGTGCATTTTTATTTGTGAGGACCTGGGCTGGATACACTCTGAGGCTGGTCTATGTTTCAGAAAGTTAAAAATAGTTCAGAGTCTTCAGAGATGGGGCTGAATGTAGTTATCATGGTCATTTAAATCGGGATTTTCTTGCTGCTGAGATCCTATGACTATTGCAGAAATAGCTGCATGAATTTTGGTTACTCTGCTGTCTGGACTCTTAACTTAGGTTCAGGATTCCTGTCGCCTGGTCTCACCACCAGCAGCCTGAGCCCCATATGATGACTTACCTACGTGCCTTTTCCCATACTGCTGAGACTCTGGTCTGTGTTTTGAATTCACTACCCTGTTTTGCTATGTTGTTGGATCCTAAGGATTCGGATACTTGCTTTTTTGATTTGAGTCACTCACATGGATGCGGATATGTCCCATGCCCCTCCCGTACCTCATCTCTGCCTTGATTACCCAATTTTGAACTGATGTGACTTCTCCAGTGTCCCCATGACACTGATGCCTACATAGCTAACTCGTTGCTCCTTGCCTCGCAATATGTCATCTCCACCTTTCTCAGGGCAGGCTTCCCTATGCCACAAACACAATGGGATCATCCCCTATTTGTGCTCATACATCAGCACTTCCCTTTTTTATGTCATCATCTATTGAAAACCTAATTCTCAAAACACTATTTCTACTTCCAAAACCTTTTGTTTCACTAGAATCTTTCTCCTGTAAACATAGACTTTTCCTCTGTTCCATCATCTGAAAGATTCCCCTCTCTTCACATCCTGCCTATTTCTTTGTTGCCCAGTTTTGAGGCAGATCTTTCTTTCATTGTCTTCTGGAACCAACAGGCTCACCTTAGTGTCAATCCTGGGTGCAAGTTGTTAACAAGAGTCAGTTAGGAGCTTTGTTGCAACTAAGCCTGCTGTTGGCAGTTGATTTTATTGAAATGGGATTTGTTTTAAACAAGTTGATAGCTATACAGAAGCTTACGGTCATTGAATGAACCAAGATTAGTTGCACTCAAATTTATAGTGGATAAAAACTGACTGGGTGGGAAACAAAAAAATAGGAGGGCATTCTAGTTTCTACTGTGGCTCAGGACAGATACCCGTGACCACAGAAGATAATTTGAGGAGCAAAAATGTGAATAGAAAAATGAGACAAAAAACAAATGAAGCTGTTAAGCCAGCACACTAATTCAAGTTGACTTCTGTGACTGGTGGGCCAGGGGAGTCCCGAGAGAACTCACAGGGAGTGAATTTCAGTCTTCAATACTCCACATTCCTAAGTAATGCTTTGGCTCGAGGTTAGAGAAATCAGAGTGAAATAAGATGGGGAAAATAGACTTTGGGGACTCCTGAGCAAGGTAAAAACTGGTCTGAAGTTGTGGAAATGGATGGAGAGATTTTATTGTTCCTAGAATAACCAGGTAAAACCTATCTTTAGGTAGCAAAAGCAGGGCTTTCTGCTGTATATCAGCAACATCCCTACACAGTTAGACCTTACCCCTTCCATCCATCTCTAGATTTTCTACTCCATAATCAGAAATTTTCTGAATTTTAGTCATAATGACTTCTTATGGTATTTATATTGGTTCAATATATTGGTTTATATTGACAAAGACTACTGGAATAAGTAAGGAGCATAGCTGTGTTCTTTAATTGGAAGATAAGATTGTGGCAGTGGTCAAATTAACACCAGCAAGGTCCATGTGACATGAGGATGTCCCCATCCCTTATCACAGTCCAGTAAATATCCTGCATTAAAAACAATGTGGCAGAGTATTCTTGACTCTAAATTTTTAAAATAAGCTTGAAGACAATCAAGTAATTTTCTTACTAATTGCCCAGTTGTAACATTGATGATATCAATGGGCTTAGCAAGTTTAGTGACTTCAAGTCACATTTTATATTTTTAAAAATGTATTTGTTGACTAAAACCTATTATTTTTTTCTAGCCTGGTAAATTTTTGCCAGCATCTGGGTTTATAAGCCCTGTGTGACTTACATAACAAATGCAATTAGTCTGTATGCCATTTAATTAAAATTCCATGTATGTGGTCTATTTATTCAGGAACTTCAAACTTTATCTCTTCTATAGGATAGTTAATACATAAAGTACATTAAGGGATTCTCAATTATCATTTAAAACTCATTATTGGCAATGTTTAGCAGCAATACAGTAAAGTTATAAACACTTCTATATGCTTCTTTTACCATCTCGCTTTGTGCAGTTGTCTGCAAAAACAAATTTTCCAAATTTAACAAGGAAAATTTCATTGCTAATTAGATTTAGAAAACAGTCTAGAAGCTAATTGAAAAAATAAATTTAAGAAGAGGGAGCAATTTGTCCAAAATTATCCATGAAATCTTTATTGCTACCATGTAAGGTCTATTTTCAGTTTACTTTTCTTTAACATCTGTAAAACAGTGATTAAAATAATATATAAGTGCGTACTAAAATAACTGGTGGGAAAAAAGCATAGAATAGATGTCTTACCTATATGCAAAAAGTGAACTCATATTCTTGTGTATTTTAGAAAATTTACACTTATTATCACACAATTTAAAGATTTTTATTTTATCATAGTACTTGGTGGAAAAAATCTTCTGGTCGTTTTTAAAGGAGTGATACCACACATTGACAGTAGATGGCACCATTGTCATTTTCTAACAATGTACTGCGTCAGAGGGGGCAAAGGCTCTCGTGGGCACCCATTCTTTCATTTAAGAGGCAAGAAGGACTACTGCCCAAGAATCAAGCTTGAAAGTTGTTATTAATTTGAAATTACATCAAAGTGCCATTCTTTTGCCACTCTCTGTTTTAAAAGAACAAAAATTCCCTCATACCTTTGCTGTTAACTACTCCACTGGGGTAGCCTAAAATTCTTTTATGTGTAATGGTTTTCTTTTAAATGATTTCAGTGCTTTTGCTGACACAACAGAACAAAGTCTTACAGAAATGATGCTAAGGAAAGAAATCTATCACCTCATGATAAGGATAACAGTACTGTTTATTCATCTTTGATATTTATTATCCCTTTCAGTAGCATTGCATGTGTAACATGGCAGTTATAAAGGTTGCAGTCAGTTTTCATTAGGAAGATTATCTGTATTTACATTTTCTTACAAATGCTGAAATTACCTCCCACCAGCTCTTTTGTCAATCCCCAATCCATTTACTACTACTTTTTATCCTAAAACAAATAACAGCAAAAACAACAAAACTTAGTTCACTCCTTTTCCCTACAACGGTTTGCTATTGTCCAGTTTAATACCAAGTCAACCATTAGTCACTAATGGATTAGTAGCTTGAAAAGGTGGATGCTATTGACAGGCCCAAATGGATTTTTAAGCATTTTTCTAAAACTCCTTGCTAATGTTCCTTTCACAGGAACAGTTAAACATGTCAATCCCTTCCTGCAATTTTTTGGTTTTGCTCCAATCAAAAAGATAGGGTTTGCCATCCTATGATTTTCATTTTACTTTAATCATGGAGATCTAGTTTGCCTTCCTAGGATTTTCACGGTTGATTCATGGTGTGAAATAGTGCATCGGTAAGAGAATAATTGGAGAGAACCTCATGGAGATTATCTGTTTTTGTTTTACTTGCCGTTATGCTTCCATCTAACTCAGAAAATTGACTGATGACTATTATATTTGAGCCTGTGTGTATGTATACAACTTTCTTCAACATACTTGGGATGTCTTTCATCTGCTACACTTATTTTATAACAAGGAGTCTGGGTACAAAAGAGGGCATCATTTGATTCTCTGGTTCATTATATCTCAGCTACTACTAGAGCTAAGAATAAAAGCTAACTTTAAAATATCTGATTTGAGGGCTTCCCTGGTGGCGCAGTGGTTGAGAGTCCGCCTGCTGATGCAGGGGACATGGGTTCGTTCCCCGGTCTGGGAAGATACCACATGCCACGGAGCGCCTGGGCCTGTGAGCCATGGCCACTGAGCCTGCGTGTCTGGAGCCTGTGCTCCGCAATGGGAGAGGCCACAACAGTGAGAGGCCCGTGTACCGCCAAAAAAAAAAAAAAAAAAAAATTTTATATATATATCTGATTTGACAATCACCTATGCAACCAGAAATGGTATAAACAAAGGTGAAACATATTTTCAAGGAATATTCAAAGAGATCAGACATTGCACTTTGTTTAGATGCCTAGCATCATTCAACTATACTATCCTACAGGTCTGGCTGAATCAGGATAAAATTACTGCTATTCTTAATATTTGGGATTGATGTTAGATGCCAAATAGCCTGCAGCTGGTGTCAAATGCTTCAGCCTTATGAATAAGTGGAGCTATTTGAGACAAAATCATCTCTAATTTCTATTTCAGTTTGGTTTTTGTTTTCATCAGCATCCATGTGACTTGGCTTTTATCTCTGTAGACGTGCTAGGTGTTATATACTAAAGGAAAGTGCTAGATGCTATACTGCAAGTAAATAGGAAAAGTCCTTATGTGTCAAGGAATGTTTGTATTTTGTTCCCCACAGCTAGAACGATGCCTTAGACAGGCGAGTATGTTGCTCAGCAAATAACTTACTAAAGACGTCAGCAAGACAATACGAAAGATTCGTTGAGAAATACGGAAACTGCATATGTATGCAATGTATGATTTTTCACAAGCTATAAACCCACATGTGCAACCATAAAATCGAACTTAGAAATTGTGATCTAGTTATGTCCAGGCAATTTGAGTATTTTCTGAGATTTCTCTCAAGCATTTGAGATTTAAACTCAGTTAAATTCAGGATTTTACCTCTCCCCCTTCTGCCATCTTCTGCTTCTACAGTCTGGGAGGGTCCACAATCTCATTTTGATTCACACCGGTCCATATCAGAATGGCTGTTTCCTTGTATCAGTAGTGATATAGTGGTTGTAAGTCCATTTCTCTCTGGCAGTTTTAGTATAGGCCAGGGTTGCTCAGTCTTGCCACTATTGACATTTTGGGTCAGGCAATTCTTGGACAAATTCAGATAATTTGGACAGTCGTGGAGGACTTTTTTGTGTATTGCAGCAGCATCCTTGACCTTTACCTACTAGATGCCAGTAATACTCCCTCCAGCCACTATAGTCAAATATATCTTCAGACATTGCCAAATGTCCCCTGGGAGGTGAAACTGACCACCTCCCTTTAAAAACTACTGTGTAGGTTTTTAAAAATCTCTAACTCTGCTGTATTATACTCGTGTACTCTATCGTTCCAATATTATTTCTATTCCTTATTTGAGACTCCAAAACACTGTGTGAATGCTTATAATATGTTCAGGGGCAGATTTCAGTTTTGTAGGGCTTGAAGTTATATCGCTTTGGGTCCCCTATTTAAGGAAAGGAATACAGAATTATAAAAATAAAACTAAGCTTTAATAATAAGTTAATGATTATTTAGAAGGAGAAAAAAGAAATTATGATAAATCACAAATTTTTAAAAGCTGACAAATACTACAAATATCATAAAATCCAGAAAAACACAATACATTTATTAACTAGCTGTTTATAACACTCTTTTGGACTCCATTTTTGGCTATGTATTCTATGATAACCTCTACAGTTTTTAACATTATTTTTTATAGAGAGAATAGATCATTTAGGTTTTCTCTACTATGGGTAAATTGACATTTTTTTTGTTATTCTTGATATTTCAGTAAGGTTTACTTCAGCCTCACAACTTGTTATTCTTGTGAACCAGTATATTGCAATGCATAAAACATGTGATTTTGCATACAGACATTTCTCTGCTTTCAGTATTGCTGTAGATTGGTGTTTTATACAGGAATTCTGATAAATTCTATTTTACCTAATTGCCATCAAAAGAAGAGATAAAATGGGAGGGGTGTTTAATAATAATTAATCATAGTAAATGTGGCATTATTGAGTTCATTCATGACAGGAGTACATTTCTGTTTTGACTAATCAACCATGAGAACTGAATCCTTTGCTCACAATTTTACAGCTTTGATTATTGGAAGAATTCCCTAGAGACTAGCTTCTAGAGCCACACATTTCAAACCTTTTCTTCTTCCACTTCACACATTCTTTTAGTTCCTGGTGCCATAGGACACATTCATATAGAAATACAACCTCTAGCTTTTCACATTACTGTCTCCATCCTGGAGTAAGTGAACAAGGGGACACAGTGGGCATGGTACACCAGGAAGGCCAGCAATAATGTAATTATACACAGAATTGACCGCTAACCCCATGAACATAGCCCACTTTACCCAAACTAAATATATTCTCTATTTGCCTTGCCCTCAGAAGGAGCGAAATGCCCTGGCCACTGCAATACACCCTTATATAAGATGGAAATATGACAGGGAGGACATTGGAGTGGAAAGAGATGGACATCTTCTTTAATGGTAGTTAAAACATCTTATTTTTGCAAATTTTACAAAAATTTACCTGAGTGAAAAATACATTCTGATGGTCTCTCCCAGGGCCTTGGAAGCGACATGCAAATAAAGAGAACTGAAACATTAACTTCATTAGTTTAAAGCAAACCCATTTTAACCACAGCTCCTGCCACAGGGGAACATGCTGGGGGAGATGGAGGAGGAGAGAAGATGGAAGCAGGCGATTTATTTTGGGTCACAGGAAACAAGTAGAGAATAAAGGGTTCATGATGTCTGAAAAACGGAAGGAGAATTTCCTAGCAATAGTCCACATATTAGTTTTACTTTTTTACCTTAAAGCTAATAATGCTCCCTCCCTCCAAAACAATACAGAGAAAAAAAGTATTTTGTAGCACTTAATTGCATGGTACATTTCCACTGGATTAAGAACACTCTTGTTTAGTTTGACAAGTTTTAGAATTTCACATAAATGGAATCACACAGTTTATATGTTTTGTGTCTGGCTTTTTTTTTTTTCCCTCAGCATAACGTTTTTGAGATCATCCATATTGCTGCAGGTCTATCAATTATATACTTCTTTTGTAGCTGAATAGCATTTCACCGAATGTTGTACTATTGTTTTTTTAATCTGTTCATCTGTTGATGGACATTTGGGTTATTTCCAATTCCTGGGTATTAGAAGTAAAACTGCTTTGAATGTTTATATACAAGTCCTGATGTGGCTGTATTTTCCCATTTCATTGAGTAAGTAACTAAATTGGATCATTCGGCAAGCATATGTTTAAAGGAGTATCATGGGCAAATTACTTAATTTCTCTATACCTCAGTTACTGTAAGATGGAGAGTTGGTATCTACTGTATAGGCTATGTTGAGTCTAATCCATACAGAGTATTTAGCACTATATCTGGTAGACAGTAAGCATTTAAGACATGAGATGATGAGAGTTATTATGAAATAAAGACATTCTCTAGGACTGAAGAAAGTTGAGGCTCTAGTAACTGGGGCTGTATGTTGCGTGCTAAATGCAAAAGGAAAATCAAATTGCTTGGAGCCTATGGTCAGGGCTGTAATTCAGCACCGTCACTTGGTTGCTTGGCAATTTTAGGGATGTTCTTAATCTCTTTGTGCACAGTTTCCTCATTTGTGAAGCTGGAGGAAATCCTGTATTATTATTAATATTATAGTAATAGTAGTTCATATTGTATCAGATTTTAAAGGAAATCTCTTATATTGGGAAGGTATATGGTTCAAACAGATTTTGTATAGGTTGATATTCAAACACAGGAGGGTAAAACTACATTTGATGATTGACTTGCTTAGTAAAGATTTTTTGGTTTTTTTTTTTTGCAGTACGTGAGCCTCTCACTGTTGTGGCCTCTCCTGTTGCGGAGCACAGGCTCAGCGGCCATGGCTCACGGGCCCGGCCGCTCTGCGGCATGTGGGATCTTCCCAGACGGGGGCACTAACCCGTGTCCCCTGCATTGGCAGGCGGACTCTCAACCACTGCACCAGCAGGGAAGCCCAAGTTTTTTTTTTTTATAACTGTGATGAACTGTTTGCCTTTTTTCCTCCTTGAAAATGTCCTCATGCAGGAGAATACCTTCTCCTATAACCTACAGTTTTCATTGTTTCACTCAATCAAAGCATTCCCTCAAGGAGATTTTTCTTTTTTTACAGCCTGGTTGGTGTTTATGGGAATATGTTGATGGAGATCTTTTTATCCTTAGCTGCTCTGTGAGATTTATGTAATTTAGGATTTTGTTATGAGGTTCCTGACACCTAGGGGAGGACATGGACTTGGAATGGCACTCTCAGCCATGAAACAGTCAGGACCTGTGATGCATCTAGAGTTTTTTATAGCCTAATTTCTGCAGCACATAAAATATCAAAAGCTTGAATTCTACCTCACCTAGTAATGCCTGAATATAGGTGGCTATAGTATTGGAAGGGGCTGGATTGGCCAGGAAACCAAGGAGCTACTATGATATTGGAACAAAGGGCCTTGCTTTTATAAGTTTTCATGGAAGATTATTTATTTCAGCAAGAATAGACACACTGCATAAACTGATCCAAGGAGGCTGTTGGAGATCACAAGGTTAACAAAATATCCTTCACTTTTATAAGCCAGTGTCTCTATTTTCATTTTGTATCTTGATATCATAGTACTTCCATTTTCTATTCTGTACATAAGATAAAATAAAAATATTTTCAGCTAGTTTTAATTTAAAATAATGATTATTAATAATCTTATGAATTAAGTATGAACATGCAATAATAAAACCCAGGAACTTCATTTTGTATGGCAAATTATAAAAATCTTCTAATTTTGATTGGTGACTAGGTTTTGAAGATACTATTCAAGACTGTTATTGAGAAATTTATTCCTGGCTTTGGGATTCTTAGAGGCTAGAGAATAAAGGTCACCAATTCATTCCTTCATTGACTCAGTGAATACTTATTGAAGACCTAACAAGATTGAGGCACTGTTTTAGGCTCTGAACAACAGGGATGAATAAGATAAATCCCTGTTTGGTTGTAAAAATAGGCACTAAACCAGTAAAAAAGTGAATGTATACAATTCACGAGTAGAAATAAAAGGTATAAAGAAAATAAAATGTAGGTTGTTTGTCTGGGTAATAGGTTTCCTGGAGGAAGGCATAACAGCACAAAGATCTTGGGCAAGAATGAGATGGCTTTGTCTGAGGACCAAGAAGAAGGCCATTGAGGCTGGATTACATGAATTATGGGATGGTGGATACCTTTCCCAAGACAGCCTAAAACCAGCAAAGAAACAACTCTCTAACTTGGAGTGTATGAGGGGTGATGTAGAAAAGGGGTTAGATTGTGGAGTGGCAAATATATAACAAGAAAAACCTTATGTATTTAATACAATTATTACAACTACTTATTCATTCTTCCTCTCTGCTATGATCTGAATGTTTGTGTCCTCGGCATATTCATTTGTTGAAATCCTAGCCCCTGATGGTGACGATATTAGTAGGTGGGGTCTTTGGAAGGTGCTTAAGTCATGAGGGTAGAATCCTCATGAATGAGATTAGTGCCATATACAGGAGACTTTGGAGAGCTCCCTCGCCCCTTCCACCATGTGAGGACACAGTGAGAAAGTGCTGTGAACCAGGAAGAGGACCCTCATCGGAACATGACCATGCTGACACCTTGATCTTGGACCTCCCAGCCTCCAGAACTGTGAGACATAAATTTCTGTTGTTCATAAACCACCCAGTTTGTGGTACTTTGTTATAGCAGCTTGAATGGACTAAGACACGCTCTATTACTCCAATGTTTCAACCAAATGACTTACTATTCTTTGACAATCTTCTTTTCTTTCCTGTTTTCTTACTTTTGCTTAAATGCCTTTTTTTTTTTTTTTACCAGCAATGGTTTCTTTCTTTTCCCATGTTTTCCGAAAACTTTACATTCTTTAAGACAAGTTAAGAAATGGATCCCTCGTGAAGCCTGATAGGTGCATCCTCTGAATTCCCTGTAGTATTTGGTTTATGCATCTGTTTTCTGCTGTGTATTCTAATTGTTGTCCTCCCACTTGATTGCTAGAGGGCAGCAATCGTGTCTTATTCATCCTAGACAATTGGCAGTACCTAGCAGTGTCTTGGTTTTATAGGGTGTTCTCACACTATGATTGAATAAAAGAAATATACCTGTTCACTTTTCCATTAAAGCTCCAATTATTCCCAAGGTGAGTTTTCTTCAACTTTGTATCTCTGATGCCTAGTACATCACCAGGCATAAGGAGGAATTCAGGATCATTTAAAATAAATGAACCAGTTTAATGTATTATTAAAATTTAATAGAAATATTATATAAGGTTTTTAAAAGTAATAGTTAATATGGAGAAAGTGAATAGTAGGAGTGATACAATATACTTCTGAGTTTTTACATTTAATATGAATAATGTTTGTAAGTGTATGATAGAAGATTCTGGTATAACGTGGGACAATTGATGTTATTGTTTGTAGAGCAAATGACTTCTTTTGAACATTTTGGAATTAAAATTTAGCTTCAGAATAGTTATTTAGTTAACATGAGATTGTATCTCAGCAATACTGCTAGTTCTTCTATCTATTCTTATCATTTATTTATTAATTAGGGTTAGTAAATTATTGATACTATCAAGAAAGTTAGAAAACAGTGCTTTATCACCAGGTCGTTTGTTATATCAGTAGTGTGTCTTGGCTGCAGGTAAACTGTGAGTACAATAATTTGACACCCTCATCTCTTGGGGGCTAATATTTGGACTTATGGCCAAAACCACTTCAGGACTATCTTCCTTAGAAATAACAAACTATAACTGTACACTGATAACTTTGACTTGAATTATTAATTACTTTAATGTGAATTTTAAATAATTATTCTGTAGTTATAATTCACCCTGCACTCATTAGTTTTGTTATAATTATACCAAAAACATAGTGTATGGTCATGGGAGCAAAAGAACATGGTAGTTTTAGAAATAGCAATTGAGAGCTTGGCAAGAAAGAAGGAAGGATATAGCGTGAAGAGTGAAAGCTCTTTTGGGGCTACTTGAATAATCAAGGGGCACTGAAGCTGTTTTATCTCATAGATAGAGCTATATAAACTCTGTAAGATTCTTACATACTTATTACAAGCTGATAGATTTATTGGGTACATTTAAGTGATTTAACATAGAAACAATCTCATGTGAAATCAGTACTTCAGTATTTTCTATTTTTCTTAATCAGTCCAATGCCCAAAACTTCATCAGTTCTAATTCTAAAAGGCTAGAAACTGATTTGTGGGAAGGATATAATGAATGATGTAGGGGAGAAACTATCCATGTTAATTATATTTGAGTACTTTTCTGTGCCTGCACAGAGACTTTCTAATTTGCCAAACCATCTCTGACCGAGGCTGGTTGAAGGCTAAATTTAAGAGTGTTTCTTTCAAAATATTTGGTAGGTTGAATTATTGGGTTCCAACTCTGCAGTTCTTAATATGGCCTCATGGCAGGTGCTTTCTTGGCTTGATTTTTGAGCTTTATTTTGGATAAATGTTTGGATTGGATTTTTGAGTTTTATTTTGGTCAATGGGGGTTTTAGTTGAGGTGACATTATTGTGTGCTGGTCTCATCCTATAGATAACCAATGTTGTGGCCTTGCTCGGCCCTTGTGGTTCTCATTGTGATTGCAAGATGCCCTCAGCAATAATCGTCAGGAAAATTTGAAAAAGAAAAACCAAATGGGTTTATTACTTACAAGTCCTAGAAATTACATGACACACCTGGGGCCACACAGTGAAGGGGAGAGGGAGAGAAAGAAAAGAAAGAGAATCAGCCTAGGTTTCTGTTAAGAGTGGGGTTTTGAAGGCTCACTCTTTATTGATGAATTTAAGTCATAAGAACAAGAATCTAAAACGCTGGAAGAGAAAAATTAGTGGCCCAAGTGGTCAGTTTTTGAAACCAACCAAGATCTCTGAAACAAAGGAGCCTGGGCAGGGAGGGGGATGGTGAAGCCTGGTTCTTTATCTAGTCATGTGATGGGCAATGTATTTATTCAAGGTAGCCATCTTTGAAGTGGGGGCCTCTTTGAAATGGATGCCTGGGAAATCAAAGCTTAAGTCAGGCACTTGCACTAAAATAAGAGACAACCCAACTGTCAGAGCTTCCACTACAGGCTTGTGCAAAAGCCTGAAATGGCTTTTGTGGGGTTGAATTTGCCCTCTTGTTCACTTCCTTTTTGCCAAGAGAAGAACATATTTGTGGAACCTCTTGTCAAGGAGGATGAAAGACACCTGGAAAAATGCCTGGATTTAACCAAACTTTGGGATCAAGCCTAACTGAACCCTGTCTAGATCAGCTGAACCTCAACTGACTCACAAATGCATAGGCAAGAAAGAACGTCTGATTGTGTGTCTGCTCCTGTGTTTTGGAGTGGTTTGTAAGGCCACAATTTTGTGGCAATGGCTGACTGATAAATTGTTCAAGATGTTCCGGTTGCCTAGTAAGAGCTTGGGCTTCATTTTGCTAATGAGACTAAGCAATTAGGTTATTTTCCTGAAGTCAGACCAAACCTCCCACAGTAATCTGAGGCTACCTATGTAAACATTACTTTCGTTTGAGCCAGGAAATTTTAAGTCAGACTCCAAACCAATAAACATCTTTGCTGTTTGCTTCAAGAGATTCTTGCAAAGCAATTTTTCTGGGCAAACAAGTCGCTCATCTGGGCAAATAACTATCTCCTCGTCACAACATCAGTTTGCTCAGCTGAATAAACAACTCACCTATTAGGACAATATGGTTACATACCATCATGTATTATATGATACACTTTTTCTTTTAAATTTTGGATTTGTTTCTTCTTGTTAATCTTTGTTATATTCTTAACTCAAGCTGTATTTCCCTTCTGCCCCCTTTTTGTTTTGGTAACATTTTCCAATTTTATGCTATTATATGTTGCTATAAAAGCTATTCTTTCTTGAGTAACTTTTCAAATTGGAATCAGCTATTAGATTGTCAACTTTCAGAAGAAGGAACCGTCTGCTATTCACCAAAAAAATTTTTTTTATTGAGGTATAGTTGATTTACAATGTTGTGTTAGTTTCAGGTGTACAGCACAGTGATTCAGATATATATATATGTATATATATATGTGTGTGTGTGTGTGTCTATATATATATATGTATATATATTCTTTTTCAGTTTCTTCTCCCTTACAGGTTATTACAAAATATTAAGTATAGTTCTCTGTGTGAAGTAGGTCCTTGTTGGTTATCTATTTTACATATAGTTGTGTGTATTGTTAGTCCCAAACTCCTAATTTATCCCTCCACCCACCCACCCTTTCCCCTTTGGTAACAATGTTTGTTTTCTATGTCTGTGGGGCTCTTTATTTTTAAATTCCTACTCCCCTCTTATCACTGATGCCTAGTTCTGAGCACTGTACATAGAAGAAATCAATACATATGTATTGTGTTGAGTACATTCTTGTATTACATCCTTGACTCAACTTCTTTCTTCTAAAGACCAAAAAAGTCACGTATAGAGTTTCAGATAGCCTGTAATTTAAATATGAGAAAGGCAAAGAAAGGAGGAAGGGATGAACAGAAGGCAAAAGGAGTCTGTAGAAATAGAAGGTCTTATGCAATAATTAAACCTGTATCAATTGGGATTTTAACTTATTAAATTTTTTATTTGAATGTACCATGTTTCTTTATTATTTACGTGGTGTTTTATAGTGCAAAATATCAAGAGGAAGCAATCAATACAGATATATTGATCAAAAGTGAGTTAGAACAAAAAAACTAAATAGAATTTTTACCTGAAAATAGTTTTTAGAGGACACTGATTAAATTCAATAACTATTAAATAAGTCAAATGAAATGAAATCATAAAAAATGCTTCACAGGACAAAATGAAATGATTTAAATCAAGGAACTCATCATAACTGGGAGTTGCTATATATAAAATATTTTCCCAGGTGAAAATATTTAATCTCTGTAAAAGGTACAGATTAAATGATTTGTCATACTTTTATGCATGTTTGAAATATTTCGATATAAAAACATAAAATCTTATTGAAAGACATAAAACAAAATTGAACAAATGGAAAGGACTACTATGTCCTTAGTCAGGAAGATGTTATTATTAGGAAGTCAATTCTCCTAAATATATATATTTAATGCATATTTAATTAAATATATATATTTAATCTAATTAGAATCCCAATGTGGTTTTTTAGGGGGAGGAGCATGTATAAAACAATATTAATATTTATTGGCCCAAAAGATCTAAGAATAAAAGAGAAACCTGAAAAGGGACTTGACATTCCAGATATCAGAACAGTAAAATGGAAAGACGACTAAACACAAATAAATACAATATTGGTAAAGAAACAAACAAGTTAGAGGAATAGAATAAATATTTCACAAATAAATCTCAGCAAAAATGAGAATTTAATGTATAAAATTATGTATTCAAATGGAAAGAAAAAAAAATTTTTCTGGTATTTTTTGTTCTGGTATTACTGGCTATCCACCTGGAAGAAATAAAATTGGAATCTATTTATCTCCTACACAAAAATAAACTCCAAATGAATTAAAGACTTAAAAATGAAAATAAAGAAGTAAAAACTTGAGAGTTTTAAGACTTTAAGAGAGTGTTTACCACACCTAAATTCTGGCAAAATATTCTTAATCAAAACTGTAAACCCAGAAGACAAAATATATAGCCATAACTGACTATAAGAAAATCGAAAGTTTTTTCATTTTAAAATATATTATAAATGATGCCAATAACAACATGATAAATGTGGACAAATATTTGTAACAAAATTGATAGGCTAAGACCTAATGTCAATCAATTACAAGCAGCTCTCACAGTTTGACAAAAAATATAGAAAAGAGGTAAAGGGTAAAAGACACTTTACAATATTGCAAATTGAAATGGCAACAGACATGAAAGAGACACTACAGTTCACTAGTTGTCAGGGAGTAAAAATTAATGTAATATTGAGATGTCATTTTACCCCCAGCAGAGACAAAAATTAAAGGAAATCTATACATGTACGTACTGCAGATGTAAAAGTGAGGTTTTAAAATGTTGGGCAAAAATAATCTGGCAACAGCTACTGAAATTAAAAATAAATATACCTTTGAGGCAGATCTTCTACCGTTCTACAGAATCTATACCACAGAAATCAAAGCAATATTACTTAAGGTTACATGTACATGGATTTTATTTATTATTGCTCATGGTTGCATTTTATGGTGGAAAGTTAAAGAAATAAATAGTATTATAATAAATACATAGTATTATATGTACATTAAGGAATAGTGTACAGCCACTAAAAAAGTGAACTTTATTTATACAAATAATCTAGCCTCTCTCCCTCTGGAGAGCAAGCAGTTACCTGGTGGTCAAGTTGTGGTTTGTAATCAAGTTGTGGGCTTCTTGACCTACTTAGTTACATGTATAACTAGAGAAACTCCTCAGTATCAGGAGACGGCAATAAACCTTGTAATCTGGCACACTCAGCAAGGATATTAAGTGATGCTTAGAGGCCATGGTGGGCTATAAATGAGAAAATATAGAAAGACATCATATTTTTAACATGGATAATCTTGATGAGAGTGAGCAGATATGGTGGAAGGGTGAGGGGATGGGGAAGGATGATGCAAACAAAAAAGAAATGAAAAAGGCTGTATTTAATACATACATAATCACATATATGTATATATATATACATGTAAACGCATTTATTTATGATTATATATTTAATTAAAAGCATAAGTTACAAATAGTTTTTTAAGAGGTTATACACTCTAAAATCTGGCCATTTTCCTCTCTTATTTAAATCCTTTAGTGGCCTCCTATTAATTTTAGGATGATATCCAAATATATTGATATGGGCTATAGTCACATATATAATTCCTGCCACACTCTGCATCCTCATGTTTAGTTACATCCATTGATCTACATAAGACATTTCACATATCACAACTGTGCCAAGAATCATGAAGGAAGAAAAGTCACATGGTTTACTCATTGATTTGCTAACCTTTAGTTATATTATAGTTGATTTAGAAAGGCGACCTTGAGAAGCTATATGTCTTCCCTTCTTACAATTTTGCAGTTTCTTTAATGTTACAAAGAATGGTACAAAATGAGCTCTGCTGAATATGCAAATAATTCTAACACTTCTGTTTATTAAAACTGACCAATCACCACAACTTAAGCATTAGCTTTTTAAAATTTAGTGAGGTTTTTTTTTTGTTAGTTTGAAGAAATACACCCATGAATAGCAACAATAAGAAAACAAGTTTGGAAATTTTGCCAGAAGAAAGAAATTTAGAATTCTCTCTGAACCTTTAATTGTGTTGCATTTGATCTTAAAAAACATTTACAAACACAGACTAATTGTGAAAACTTTAAATGTTAAATTATTTTATGTGTATAGGAGGTGCTTCCATATAATACTCAATGGTGAATTGACTGAAGGAATACCAGAGGTAGAAAATGAGAGGAAGAACATTTCCTTGCATGCATATGTTATATTCCTGAGCTTTCCACTCTAGTCAGATTTGGTAAGAACAAACAGAAGACGATTGTTCTCTTTCCCAGTTTGGGTGAAGTGTCAAGGCTTGAAATAAAAGCAGAAAATGCCCTGAAGTCTGCTTAAACAAATTATCATGTAGCTATAGAGAGAAGTACTATATAGCCACTAAAAAGAATGTGCCATTTCTCTATCTACTGACGTGGGTCAATGTCTGAAATATACTGTTAAGGAAATGTATCATTTTTTATTATTGTGGTATGATTGACATATAACATTATATTAGTTTCAGGTGTACAGTGTAATGATTCAATATTTATTTATACCATGAAATAATCACCATGATAAGTCTAGTTACCATCAGACTCCATACAAAATTACAAGGTTTTTTCCTTCTGATGAGAGCTTTTTAAGATTTACTCTCTTGGCAACTTTCAAACATGCACTACAGTACTATAGAATCTAGTCACCATGCTCTACATTACTTTCTCATGACTTATTTATTTTATAACTGAAAGTTTGTACGTCTTGACTTCTTTCATCCATTTCACCCACCCTCCAAACCCTCTCCCCCATGGCAAGCACTGTTCTTTTCTCTGCATCATGAGTTTTGTTTTGTTTTGTTTGTTTTTGTGATACTCTCCAAGGGAGACTTCCTCTTCTACCTACCCCTTCTTCAACTTCTACCTCCAACCCCTCACCACTCTACATGCAATTCCTCTCTCCTTCCAACCACTGCCATTTTTCTTCCCTCACCACTTCTTTTTATCTTTCTTTTCTCAGTCTGTAGATGAGGAAGTGCTTGACAAGTGGACAAGATAGAGGAGAGTGCCTTCTAAAATAGGCCATTCGGTTCTTTTCCTATGTGTGAAAGCAAACTGTATTTCTTCCCCCTGTGTGGGAAAAAGAAAAGTTCTTTCAGGTCTAAATGCATAAAGGTATGTCATATCAGACAGTTTTGGAAAAACACCCTTGGCAGTAAAATATATCTTCAAATGTATTTTTTAAAAAAAGATTGTTTATAGAGTCAATATATCAGCTAGGCCTTGTTGAATTGCAAGTGACAGAAAGCCCAACAGAAACTTGCTAAAGGAAAAAAAAAATTATGGTTCCAAATAAGAGAAGGGTCAAGGGATGAGTTTTGTTTAAGGCAACACTAGAATCAAGATTCAAGTAATCTTTTAAAAATAAACTTTTTAAGAATAGTTTTAGGTTTACCAAGGAGTTGCAAAGGTTGTATAGAAAGTCCTCATATAGCCACATCCAGTTTCCCTTATTATCAATATCTTACATTAATATGGTACATTTTTATCACATTATTGAAGCAATATTGATACATTATTATTAGTTAAAGTCCAAACTTTATTCAGATGTTCTTAGCTTTTACCTAATGTCCATATGTTGTTCTAGGATCCCACATTACATTTAATCATCGGCCTCCTTAGGAGCTTCTTGGCTCACACTTTCTCTGTTTTTCATGCTGCTGACTGTTTTGAGTGATACCAGTAAGGTATTTTGTAGACTGGTCCTCAGTTGAGATTTATTTCATGTTTTTCTCATGACTAGTCTGGGTTTATGGGTTTCTGAGGTAGTGTTTGTCAGGTTTCTCCACTGTAAATTAATTTTTCCCCCCACTTTCCATATTCTACTCTTTAGAAGAAAGTCAACATCATGTGCAGTGCACCCTTCAGGAGTGGTGAGTTATGCTCCATTCCTTGAATGTGGTGTATCTACATCCATTATTTGGAATTCTTCTTCACAGGAGATGTGTCCGTTCTCTTCTATTTATTTATTTATTTATGAAATCATTTCTTTATATCAGTATGAAATTATAGATGTTTATTTTATACTTTGGGTTATTTTCCAATACTACTTTATTAATTTTGTTGCTCAAATTGTTCTAGCTTTGTACATTTTGGGGAGCTCTTTTACTTAGCTACTGTGTCATTTTGCTATACCTCATTTTTGTGGGATTTTTAGTTGGGGGGCACTTTTTTACTTTCTGGCACTATAAGATGTTCCAGTCTTGTACATTCCCAGACCAGCCCTATATCCAGCCTTTTCTCCATTGACTCTTCTTTTTATCGGAAAATGATATTAATAAACCAAGATCTGGGTGGTAGGTCTGATCATTGCTTATGGGGGTGTTTTTGCTTCTAGACCCTATCAGCTGACAGAGCAAGAAAATATATACGTATATACTAGAGGTTCAAGTGACTTTATCTGGACTCAGGTTTTCTGTTTCTTTCACCTTGGTCCTCCATTTTTACTCAAGTCTTAGATAGAAATTTTCTTCATGTTTGCAAAGTGACTAGCAACTCTAGAACTTAAATCCCAAGGGATGAAATAAATCCTTTTGCCAGAATCTCCAATTTCCCACCATGTCTCATTGGCTCTTCTTAGGTCACATGCCAACTTGGCAGCTGATCACTGTAGCCAAGAGAAATGAAATCTTATTATGCTAAGCTTGGGTCATGTGCTCATCACTAAAGTCAGAGGATTGATCCTATTTGAACTACATGGGCTTAGAAAACAAGAGATATGAATTTGTGAACAGTTGTTAGTGAAAAAAAGGGAAAATATAGCTGTATGGCTGACCACAGTCAATTACCACTACTTCTATGAATTCTGAAATTCTAAAACTGGCTACCACTTACTGTGAGCTTTTGAAAGAAAATAAGATAGTTACTTTCATAAAAAGATGCATCAGTATATGGCTTGGGCTCTATTGGTAGCAAATGAACACTCAAATTCTGAAAATTGAATAGTAATTTACTATACCTTTACATATGAATATTTTCTCCTTTGAAACTATAAATGTGAAGAGTAAATCCATCGTCAGATTCTTTTCTGGTTTTGCTTTTAAAAATAATTTCACTTTTACAATAATGGAGCATTTAGTCTGGGAGGAAATAAAAACTGTTGACTTTTGTGGTGTTGTTGCTTCATTTTGACTGTCTCCATTGGTTTTCTTTATTTACCTCTTTCAGGAGCATATTCAAAGGGAAACTAGATGGCTTGCTGTTCATTTATCAAAATGTTAAGGCAATTTTCTTTTTTTTTACACTTAAAATATTGTAAAATATTTTTAAAAGTAAGGACTATAGAATGGAAGGACTATAGGATAGCATTATAACTGAAACCACTACTGTGATCTGAAGTTTTTGCTTTTTCTTAGTAAGGCTTTCACACTTCTTTTAAATTAAACCAGCAATTAATGGAACAAGAATTCCAATGTAAAAGGATTATTTTCAAATTCATCCATTGCAAAGACATACTGGTTTTAAGATATTAGCAATCACTACAGGAGGTTGCATCCCAATTTTTATCTGAAGGAAATTGTTGGTTCTGTTTGTATTTGTTAAGATTACTTTTGCTTTTATTTAATTGCTTTTAAAAAGTATTACTCATCCATTGTAGAAATCTAAAGGTTTACAAAGTAAGATATTAAAGACACTACTAATTTGAATTTTAAATGCACTGCTGCTCTGGTCCTGTGAAATGTGTTTAAATTGTAGGGAAGCCAAAAACATCTTGGGTGACATCTAAATTTGAATGTCATGAAATGGATGTAATCAAATTGGTAGTTCTGAGTTAAAACTTTGGTTATTTGTAACACTTAGAAAATGAGACTTCCGGAATTAAAAAAACATTTTTTTGAGGAGTGGAGTAATGATACCTCTTTAAGTTATGACTTTTTTTTTTTAGCTCTTCTGACAAGAATCTTTTCCACTTCTTCTCTGCCTTAAATGGTGGATACTAGTCATAATTTATTTGTTTTCTTATGGCTCTTAATATCTCCGTTTTGAATTCTGAACATTTCTAAAAATATTTAAGTTTTGTCTTAAAAAATTTTCTATATATGTAAGTTCCTTATAAATATAATATCCAAGTTGAGACTGGCATATTCTCTCAATAAGTTAAGTAAATTTTATTGACATTTATTGAAAATATTTAATATACTGGACATTTTTTGGGGGGCGGGGCAACTTTATTTGCATTTAATAGTGATTTTTAAGCCCTATATCCAATGAAACCATTTTAAAAAGCTCTATGAGGAATGGAAATTTAGATGTCTATTACACTTTAAAGAAAAAAGCTCAAATTTCTGAATGAGCAAGATTCACTTTTGTAGGTAGAGGCTTTGCTTCTTCATGATCTTCAGTGCTTCTTACATATTTTATTTCATTTAATCTATATTTTAGTAAGGTGGATATTAAAGTCTCTGTTTTAGAGAAGAGGAAACTAAGGCTCTCAGAGCTTAAGTTACTTAAGGTCATACAGAAGTGCCAGGATTCAAACCTATCTGTAGAACATGACATACTACCTCTAAAAATTAAGAGAAGAGCTGTTATAACAGACAAAAAAATCAAAGTATACGTTAATTGTTCAGAGACACCCTCCTCTATGGTTCTCTCACATTTCTACATGTCTTGCTGAGTGTGCAAGGCCCTGACACTCCTCACCCAGGTCATATCTCAGGCTTGTGCTTACAGGAAACAACCTTGAGGGATGAGGAAATTCCTCCCTTTGGAAGGAAGATCAGGCTTTTGAGAAAAGCGGTGGATACCCCAATTTCAGAGTTCCCTGAATTTTCAGCCCCTTATAATTCTTCCTTGCATCTTAAAGAGCACTCGGGATATGTTTGATATGAGAAGTCAATGACAAGGAGTAAGTTATTAAAAGAATAAATACTACTAGGGATGAATTCTCTAACTATTACATCTAATAGTGATGTTTGAGTATGCTAAAAAAAAAAAAATCCCAAAACCAAACCAAACAATTAAGTACAAATAACAGCTCTTTCTTAGTGTCTACCATGTGGCTGGTGAGTTCTCAACTCTTTATGTTGTTTTACCTCTTGCAACAATACTTTGAGGTAGGTAATAATATCCCCATTTTAAAAATGAGGAAACTGGGGCCTTAAGTGGAGGCATTACATTAAGTGGTTTGCCCAAGGTTTCATAGCTAGTAATGGTGGAGCCAGGCTCTGAATGCAGCCTCTCTGGTTCCAGCATTGAAGCTCTTAATCACCTCATTAGAAGTTGCCACTATGTTTCTTTTGGAAATAAATGGGAATTTTTATAATGAGGTGCTGTTTGGCATCCAATTTTCATTAGAATGTAGGATGAAAAAGAATCCATAAATAAAAGGGCCCTGTAGATGGTTCTGATACATACACAATATAAACCCGAGGAAGATTCTGTCATAGCAAAAGGACTGCACATGATTGGGCAAATATCATTTATTATACATTATGTTAGGACAATTCGTACCTCAAAATTCTTATGGAAATGGCTTTACTTTGGTAAGAATCAACGTTACAACTACAATTCCAAGTCCCAGAGTATAAAACCAAAGAGAAAGCAGACGTCCAGATAAATATTTTGAATGAGTATGAGAATGGAATTGACTAGGGTGACCATCCTAGTTCTTTATTGGTAGTTCCCCTGGGCCAATCTCTCAGTTATGATTTCTAGGACTTTTTTTTTCTACAGGTACTGAGGATCTTCCTCTTTTCCATTAGTTTTCCCTGGGGACAACTAGGACTCTATACACATACCTAAAAATCTGGGGACTGATGATTGGCATGTAAGAACCAACAGAAAGACAATTTAGAGAAGAAAACAAAGTGAAAAACAAATGCTAGGGTCAAAAGTGAAGAAAACCAAGCCATCTCGGTAAGAAAAGGTGTGCAAACCAAGCCCATTGCTTCATTTTATCTCGTCCAGTTCAGGAACTGCATCCCGAGGGCTCAGGGTAACTAGGCAACGAGGTTGCCCCAGTAACGTAGGAAGCGAGGAGGACTTCCCCATTTAGGGCTCGGGGCAGCCCTTCCGGGCCCGGAGCCCGCGCGGTGGGAGGGGTGAAGGATGCCAGGCTCTCGCGAGAGCTGTGTGTGTGTTCGTACTGAAGCGTCTTCGCGGTTGCCCTTAGGGACGCGGTGCGGTAACCAGGGGCAGGCTCCCGGAGCGCTTCAGATGGCTTCTCAGAAAGGGGTGCCCTCCTCGGCCCTGCGGGTTCTGGAAGAAGCGTTGGGCGTGGGCTCGACGGCTGCCGGGGACACCGCGGAGGCGGTGGCCGCCGAAGGCGCCTACTACCTGGAGCGTATCCTTCCCGAGTAGGCGTGGCACTCAGACGCTGGCCGCGGTAACGGGTGTTGGGGACGAGGGCGGGGGCTTCCCGCTCTGGGTGCCCTGTGAAGCTTGCGGTCACCCAGCCGGTAGAGATGCCTATTGGACCTCTAGGTGGTTTCAACGCCACCGCGACCCCCTGATACCTACCCACTGTAATTTTTCGCCTTGTAGTAGTTGTAGGCTGATGTGTTCCTGCTGGAAAAAGTTAGTAGTCACCACTCAGTAAACTTTGCAATTTTATTTTAAAGTAGCACAACAAATTAATCCAACCCTCCTTTACCTCAGGGGTTTTCTTAAGTCCCCAAACCTTCAGAATGCCGTGAAAATAAATCCGTAGGGCAACATCAGGAGGTTAAGGAAAAGACCGCTACCTCTAGGCTTTAAGGAGAGGAAGGAGGAAGCTCAGCATATCCAGCTGGATCCTGTAGATGGTCCAATTGTCTAATGCTTAAGTGATTTGTTTTGGTAGCATCTACTTACTGGGTAGTTTCAATCTGGGCTACTTAATGATAAAAATACCACCACCCCGCCCCACCTCCGCCTTTAGCAACTAAATGGTAACCTCGTGACCTGACGAGGCTCAGAGATGTTAGGAAGAAACATCAGACAGTGATGAGCGATTATCATTGGAAATAACCAGAAAAATTGAATAGCCATATGTGGATAATTAGGTTCACTATTTCTTGTGTAAAGCTTTTGAGCTCCCCTTCTCTAAATTAATGGTACTGAGGAGAGGGGGAGGGTTCCTGAGAAAAAGATAACTACTCCATTCTTCAGGCAGATAAGAGAGAGATGGGTAATCTGTTTTATTCTTAAAAGTATCAAGGAAACTGCAAAATCTACCTTATTTTTTTGTCCAAATATAATCCCCCCGGATTTAATTCAAGATTCCAGAGATCCAGCAATGATTCATTTTATAGGCTTTTAAACTGATTAACCTGTCCTGACTCAGGCCCAGTATACATCCCTGCTACAGGGAGCTTTGAAGAACTTGGTTGAAAAGCTCAAAGAAAATATATAGTATTTCATTCAGTGCAAACATGATTTTTACAGGAATATGTTCGAATAGTTTGAAATAAATTTGAATGAAATATGTGGGTGCTCTAGTGTCTTAAGTGAGGTTTTATACTCTGTTTTCCTAGCTCTTAACAAGCTGTCTTTTCCAGTAATCTTCCTTTTTAAATTCATAAACAATTCAACGACTCTTTCAGCGCTAATCTACACCAAAGTAAAAAGTTAGGGCTTCCGTGGTGGCGCAGTGGTTGAGAGTCTGCCTGCCGATTCAGGGGACACGTGTTCGTGCCCCGGTCCGGGAAGTTCCCACATGCCACGGAGTGGCTGGGCCTGTGAGCCATGGCCGCTGAGCCTGCGCGTCCAGAGCCTGTGCTCCGCAACGGGAGAGGCCACAACAGTGAGAGGCCCGCGGTAAAGTTATCTAATGCCCATACTAGTGATAACCAGGCATCTTATATCTGTCAGCATTAAAATGATTTCTATCACAATAGTTTATATCACTGCTTTTAATTTTTTTTAACATCTTTATTGGGGTATAATTGCTTTACAACGGTGAGTTAATTTCTGCTCTATAACAAAGTGAATAAAAATATGGAATGCTTCACGAATTTGCGTGTCATCCTTGTGTAGGGGCCATGCTAATCTCTGTATCGTTCCAATTTTAGTATATGTGCTGCCGAAGCGAGCACACTGCTTTTAATTTTTAAACTTGTATAGGGTGAGATGCAAACTTAGACGACATAGTTCTTATCTTACTTAGCTATCTCCAGAACTTTAAGAAATCTAATCATGGAATGTATGGATCCTCTAGTGAACTCTTTTTTAGAAAGATATTTGCAGCTTTGTAAAATATAAGGCTAGATTTTAACTATGTGATCTGTAAACGGGCAAGTAGGTATCTCTAGTAATTGTAAAGAAGATTGGTCGTCTTTCGTTAATGAATGCTCTATTAAAAATCAATACAACTTGAGAGAGGTTTTCACTCATAGTGATCAGAGGTTGCCTTTTAATGTGTGGCTTGCAGACATTTAAGAGTGCCTATTCCAGCTGAGAGATGCAGGCTGGAATGAATTGTATTAAGAAAGCTAATGCTTAATTGATTTTTTTGCTACTTGTCTAAAGAAAGACCTTATTCAAGGAAGAGTAATGAAATGCATGGACTCCAGGGAAGTAGAGCCCCCAAAGTAGTATTGTTTTTGTTACCTACCTCTCTTTGTGCTGATTCTCTGATCCCCTAACTGGCTTTTGATTATTATTTTAACTTTTTAGACATTTTAACACTAAGAATTTGACTGAGAATTTGCTGACGCCTGAAAAGGTCTCCTTTGGCCCCAACAGCAGTTTGTGAGGGTTGACTGAGTTTAAGCCTGTCCTTTGAGGCTAACCAACTCTGGATGCAGTCCCAAAGTCAACTGTTTCAAAAATGCAAATTAAGGATTCCAGACCCTGAAATATGGTGATCACACTAAACCAATACCCCATCTAAGATGCATACTTTTCTTCTTAAGTAATATCCTTAGCCAGTATCTCACTGCAGTGGTAATGTTTACTGATAATTTTAATTAAAACAGAACTTTTGTTATTTTTAAAAGTTATTTTGTTATTTACTGCTTTTAACACTTAGTTATTTTTCCTCTAAGATGTTACTTCTCTGGAATATTTATAGTATTAAGTAAGAAAATATTAGTAAAATCCTTAATAATCATTATGTTCTCAAGTAGTATATTTCTTATTATCATTGGAAAACTGGATTTGCTCATGGGTGCTTAATTGCATCCTACATATATTCAAATAAAAAGGATAGACAGTTTGAATGTAGAGTGTAGAGGCATGTTACTAAACCTGGAGTGCTGAATTCTACATGCACAAAAGTCATAGATTCTTTGGAGAGAAAAAAATTATATTTTGTTCTGTGTCTTCTAGACTAGGCAGATGTTACTGTGTATATGAATCCAAGATATGGATCTTGAAATGAAGATTCTAATTCAGTAAGTGCGGGTTTCAGGGGTTGAGATCCTGCATCATTAACAGGCTTCCAGGTGCTGCTGGTGTGGCTGATCTTGACTATAATTGGAGTAGCAAGGCTGTAGACAAATATCTTAACCTCTAGCCTTTATGTTTTCAGATAGAGGTATAATATATAGACCCCATATCTTTGGGTCTCCTGGTTTAGAAGTTGGAAAAACTTACACCGCCATCCACTATGAGAACCTTATACGTTGAAAGAAAATTATTTTCCAGGTTCTGAGGCAGAAGATAGGCAACAGCTGTCTTAGGCAGGAGTGGCCAATAAATTTCCACATTTGCCAATTCTATTGAATTGGTAGTGGTTCCGTAGCATGTGGTATTAAGACTTGGTAGGAAAGACTGAAGGAAGCAAACAGCAATGGGAATTATGACAGCAAGTGTGCCAGTTATTTGCCACCTTTGGTCTATTTTCAGTTAACTTACTTTATTTAAACTGGCTTTCCTAAGAAAGGGAACATGACTATAATGTTTGGTATTTACAATACATTTCTTTTATTTCAATTTAGTGAGTAAAATGTTGATCATGGAGGATACAGGCTAGACTTTAGATTGCCTTTGTGTACATTGATTCTGCAGTGATATCAAAGATTACAAAGCAATTTCTGTCTATATCAGCTTTGGGAAATCATGTAAAATATAATTAGCTTTATGTTTCACTCCAGTTCTTTATAAAGCTGGTGCTACTGGCAGTGATCACTACCTACAGATGCAGTACTGGAGGAGACCAGTGTGTGAGGAACTTTGTATGCTGCTCTCATCTGAAAATTGTTCATTTCTTTCTGGCTGTGGTCCATTTGCACAACCTTGTTTGTGACCCCATCATACCAACTGTCACATCAAACTCTGCTCCATTAGGCCAGCTGAAATGCTTCTCTGAAGCTTCTTGCAGTTGTATCTTCTGTAGTACTCAGTGGATTTAGGGCTTCATGGCAGTTTCAGTGTGGGTGTATATTGGCCTATTTTCTGACAAGATCTGCAAGGTCAGGATCTGGTGCAGATTCTGTTCATGTAGAAACTACTAGTTCACTGGTGGTGATGAAGTACCAGGGAACTAATTCATAGTATGCAAACTCACAAGTACTACTAAATTCCTTCCAGAGCAAGTGGAGATATGGAGAATGACCCTTAGTCTGAGACCAGGCCATGACTATAGGATATAGTACCTGGCCTGGAAGGGGGTGGTGCTGTGGACTGTGGGTGCAGGCCAGGGAGGAAAGAGGGCCACAGATAGTACCCTGGGCAAGATCAGACTAGAAAACCAGGCACAAAATTAAGTGTCAAGTCAAGCTCAAGCTCTAGAAATGCAGGACCAGATCTGAGTGGAATAGTCAGAGTAGAAAAAAATGAATTTTGGAACTGGAGTTCAATGATGTTTTTTGAAGGAAAACTAGGCAGGTAATGGGAAGGGAGTTTTGTAGGGGCTCAGAGTCAGCTTGGCAAGAAGAAACTGATATTAAGCCAGCATGCCAGTTTATTATTCTGCAGTGGAAAAATAACTTTGTATGAAAATTGTGACCAGCTTAATTGTATGGACATTTCCTGGAGAATAGGATCACCTAAGAGATTAGATTACAGATGAGAAAGTTGCCCAGTAAAAGTAGAATCAAAATTAAAGGTTTTATTTTTCAGGCAATTCTTGACAAACTGTGCATTTCTACCCTACCAATATTGCTTCTAAAGCAGTGCTTTCCAACCTTTTTCACACACGATGCTCCATCAGATCCTGCTTCACTCTCTCTTTCTGGCTGTCCCAAGGGCCAAGGGGATCAATATCTGTACAGTCCAAAGGTTTCTGTTTATGAAAACCTAAGACCGTGATTTCTCTCAGGCGTCAGAATCAGAGATTGCTGTACATCTGCTGAGAAACTCATCTGTTTTCATTGGATGGATACTGAATTGGTATCTGATTACATTTCCCTTTTTACCCTGACTGCTGGGAAGCTTAGAGTCAAACCTGTGGCATATAACAAAGTTCATGAGACCTTATGGCCTGTACTGTATCTTACTTCTACTGTTTCCCTTTCTCTGCTAATTTCCATATTCATTTATTTTTATCTCCCTGTAGCTGTATGCATGTCTGTAAACTGCCACAGAATTGTTTTGGGATTTGTTTGTGCATTTGTCCATGTGTTGCCAGCCGGCTAGCCAGCTAGACAGATACATGCGAAAGTACATTTCCTTCTTTAGTAATGCTGCAACATCACATTTCAACTAAGTTGCTTCTGAGAAGGAAAATTTTCTGTTCACATCATATTGTGGGTACTAACAGTATCAATTAAGGAGGATCCTGATTCCTGTTTTGGGTATTTGTACTCTTCCTGATCTTTTGTTTGGTTAATCTCTTGCCTTTGGTTTATTGAATCTTTGGGTCGATAGCCCTGTAGCTCTTCTATATTTCTCCTTCCTTTAGGGTCTTCAGACTGAGCTGTTTAAAGGATTTGATTTATCTGTTTGTAATATGACACTTGAGAGTTTGGAAAACAAATAGGTGAGAATTCATTACTGAGGATATTGGTAAAAATTGCACATTGCTGTTGCGTCACTGTAGAAACAGCACGGTGTAGTTGAAAATTCATGGTATTTATATTTAAGAAACTTGTCTTTGTCACTCATATCTTTGATTTTGGCCAAATCTATTCATCTTCCTGACTTAGTTTCCTTTATTTTTTTTCAATTTAGAGATTACTGTATCTGCCATTCAATCTCACAGGGTTTTAAGAGTACCTATGGTTATGATCCATGTGACAATACTTTTTAAACTTTATAAAATGGTAGTTATTTTTCTCTTACTCTTTTTTGATTATGGGAAACAATATATTATTAGTGATTATAATCCATTCCCTAGAATATTTTTTTTTTGGTAGCAGTATACAAGTGTTGTTTTACATTTCCAAAGCTTTGAGGACAAATCACCTTTTCCTCTATAGAGCCATGTTCAAGAAGCTTTGCTTTGACGTTTCTCCCTCACAATAAATAAGCAGTTGGCTTATTTACAATTATAAACTCTATCCAGATCATTTTAGAATGTTAACTTCTTTGTGAAATTTATTATGGTATAAGCAGTGATGAAGGATAGCATTACTTTTCTGGAGACTTACAGGCAAGTGACTGCCTACAAAATCAGCTTCTAATAGTTGTTTCTCAGAAGGGGACATATTTTTCCATAAAAAAGAGGCTGAACTTCCTGTAGCTGAACCTAAGGAAATTTTATATCATTAAGTGAACATGTGTCAGAAATATATAAATCTAGAAAAGGAGGAAGATTCAGAATGTCTTTTATGTATCCATTCATCTTAACACTAGATCATGGGAGACTTAGGAGACTTCTCCGCAGGTTCTCATCTCTTTCCAGAACAGGGAAAATAACAACAAACACTTGTATAGTATTTATTATAAGCCAGGCACCATTCTAAATGATTTACATATGTTAATTTGTGTTAACAAGAGAGGTAGTATAGTATAGTGAAACCTAAGCTTCTGGGGCTGGTTCCCAACTCTGTTAGGTCCTGATTGTGTAACTGTGCATTTGAGTCCTGATCTGTAAAACAGAGATAATAATAGTTCAGCCTCATTGGTAGGATGAGGATGAAATGAGTTAATACATGTAAAACCCTTAGGACAGTGCCTGGCTCCTGTTAAATACTATGTGTGTGTTATCAGTTCTTATTACAAACAACAGAAGTTGTTATACACACCATCAGGTTACTCTTGCAGGATGGGATGACAGAGAAATTTCTTATAACCAGCAGCAAAATGAAAACTAGGCTAATCTAATCTTTGATTTTCATAACCATTGCTGTGCACTGAAGTGTTTAATTTTATACCTTTTAAACTTGGCCTAATAAAGTCTGTGCATTTGAAAAAAAATGTAAACCTACTGACCAATCAACAAAATAGCATTACTGGCGTGTATTTTGATTTCTTTTAAAATTAAATGTTGTCTTGAAGTTTTCATTTGTAATTAGACTAACTTGTAATTTTTGAAGGTCTTAGAGCAATGCTGTTAGAATTTTTTATTAGAATCATTTCCACTGATATTTTAATGCTGATATATCTTGATAATTTATGAACTGCTGAGTTATGATTATTAAGTAGTTTATATTTGCTTAAACATTAGGCTGTCTTTTCTGAGAAGATAATTTTAAAATTGAGATATGTAAGAAAGAGAGTGGAGGTGTAAGTATCTTTTATTGATAAAAACATTGAAATCTATATTTTACTTATATTTAAATCTTAGTGTGCTTTGTTTTTTCATTCACAATACTTTAAACCAAATAAAGAAGTCACACTGCATTGTGAATGACTAAGAAACTCCGGAAAATTCACTGTGGTTTGAGATGTGTTTGAAAATTTACTGTCATAGTTTTCCTGTCCATCATTTTTCTTATCTCTTTCTAATTTATGTTATGATACCATGTACATTTTTGTAAGCCTTCTTAGAATCAAATTGGAAATCATTAGATAGTAAATAGATTAAAAATATAGTTTTTCATGAGTTTGGGTTGTTTGAATAATAATTTAAAATAACAATTAAGATATTTTGTCTTAAAACATCTATAAATGTAGGCTGTATGAGGAAGAGAAATTTTTAAAAATAGCTTAATTTATGTGTATTTACTAACTTGGTGAGATACTTGGATATAGTACTGTATTTTAAGGTTATCTCAATTTTTAAATATAATAATTTTATTCCATTATTTTGAGATTCAGACTTAACAGTACATTTAGAGGTCACCATAACTGAAGCATCTGAAGATGACTATGAATATGAAGAGGTAATTTGTTCATTTTACGTATTCTATAAATTCATTACAGTTATTCCTGTGAAATATTCACTTTATTTTTCTTAAAAAAATTTTTTCTTAAGTGATGCTACTTTTTCAACTGAATTTAGCTAATCAGCTGGTTAAGAGTGAGGTTTGAAAATTCTATTTAAAAATTTAAATTGGTTAACACATCTGGCTCTTTTGATTTTCTTGTTAATTGTCCTTCAGAGTCAGCTTCTCATTACCTGCCTTGTGGATCCACACTATAGTCTGTCGTTTTTGTCCAGTAGGCGTTCCCAATCATCCAGTCTAGGTTTCCCAGATTCCTAGTACCTAGCTGGAGCTCAGATCCTATGGTTCCCTTCAACTTAGCAATACTTTAGTCTAATATAGTTACTGTCTCAAACCTGTCCTTTAATTCATTGTTCCAAGGGAACCTATCATTACATCTGAGACTTGGAAGGCAGAGTCACTCCAAGATGACAGAAGCTGTGAATGAAACTGTGGAAGCAAGCCTGGCATTTGTGGCCGGGCAAACAGGAGACAGGACAAACACAGAAGATAGGCTTTGTATTACTACTGGTAAAATGGAGATAATATTAATACATACCACATGAAATGACTTAATAAATGTAACAGGCTTAAAGCTGTGATCAGCACATGAGAAGCATGCAATAAGTGTTCACTCTCATTAATGTCATAACTAGAGTCAGTTGCATTCTTCCGAGAGCTTAACATTCAGGCAGTGAGTTTTGTTTTGCTTTTTAATATTAGACATAATTTATTAGATATTGGCAGTTGCTAGTAGTTATGAAAAGTAATGGTGGAGAAAATCTGGGATGCGGAGAGAATGGTGGCATTTAGATGGCCTAACGTTCTTTTTTTTTCAGCAGAGTTGTTAGACTACATTTGTCAGTATAGGTAAAAGCAGTTGCCCGTAAGCTAACCTCAAGTTCATCAGTAGTAACATAGAGTGATGTTTATAAGGAAGTCAGAGGGCTGCCTACTTGTTACTTTATTTTTCATGGATCTTCAGAATGACATGGTGTCTTACATAAAGTGTATTTCTTTGATCCTTTGTTTTGTTAGGAAAATTTATTTCTAAAATGAAATAAGGTATTTTTATATTCCTGCTAACTCTTCCTATCATTCTCTTTCTCTGTTATTTAGATACCAGATGACAATTATAGCATTCCAGAGGGTGAAGAAGACCTGGCAAAAGCAATTCAGATGGTCCAAGAACAGGCTACAGATACTCAAATTTTGGTGAGAATTTTGAACACAACCATAGCCTATAGTTTAACAGTGATACTTTCTACACGAAGTTTTGAAAGTCATTTAAACTATAAATACTTCACTTACTAGATGCAGCTCTATCACCTGATGTCTTTTTCACTTCTATTTGTTTATCATCTAACCTTCACTTTTAGTAAGTAGTCATATTTACTTTGCCTTGGATCATCATTTTCCACATGGTGTTCACTTTTGCATGACTTTGCAACAAATGACACTTTCTCTCAGAACTCTTTTTAATCTCAATAGAGTTTAAACAAGGATTTTCAGCACTTGTACAGAACTTGGTATTGTATACATATTCTACAGTCTGTTTTGTAAGCATCTGTATTTTTTGTTTTTCATGGAAGTATTTATATCACAGGAAATGCTTAATATATTATGCTTTTTTTCTTGTGAGGCTGATGAACTAATTTCACTAGAAAATATGGTGGGGCTGCTTTCTGATTATAATACCACCAATTAACAGTACATGGAATGATGGCATTCCTGTAAAATTGCAAGCTCAATTAAAAATTGACAATAATGATGATAGCAAAAATATTTTTAAAGTGCTACCAATACTAATTAACACTGAAGTCATACCAATACTAATTAAGGAGGCTGCTTTTCTTCAAAAATGAAACCTTTACTGTGAAATATGAAGGAAATTATTATACTCTTATTTAGGTGCAGATTTGGCTTCCTCAGTGCAAAATAGTATGTGATAGACTTCACTCCATATTCTGCCCTTTGTCAGTCTTTCCATATTTTTCAGATTTCCTTGGTTCAGAAATCTGGTTACTCCTTTCCAAAATATCTGTCCATTCAAAACTGAAAAATGCTGAAGGGGAGGATTTTTTGAATCCAGTATTGATTATATTCTAAGTGGAGGGCTTTAGCTCATAGTAAACTCTATTCTCTAATATATCCTATGGATATAGTTCCTTCTAGGTAGACGTAAAGTGAAGTCTATTATGCAGACTTTATTAGTCTGTTGGATATCTCAATGCAGTAATTTATAGGAAAGTTTTAAAACATAGCATTTTCAATGATGAGCAGTGAATAAACATATCAGTTGCATTGTATGTATTACTTATCATCTTCCTTCTTGCTTTACATCATTAAGTAAAGAAGGAGTAAAAAAATACTTTATGTACCACTCATTTATATTGGTACTTGGTAACATAGATATGCCTAACACAGTGCTTGGCACATAGTAGGCACTAAATGAATAGCAGTTAAATAAATGAATAGATAAATGAATCATTGAATGAAAAAATTATGACCAAACTGTAATTGCATCTTTGTATGTGGTATCATGCTAGAAGGTGCTTGTAAATCCAAAGATAAATCCAAGAAGGGCAATTGGTGAATAAATTCAATGTAGTAGCTGTCGTAGCTTCTGAACTAAATATCAGTAATTCTTCTGTCATCAGTTTCTCAGAAGCTTTCTTTTATCATAAGCTTGCAAGAGGTAACTTTCTAGATTTATGACATATTTATAGCTTGTTGACTCTCATTTAAGTTTTTATCAGTTTTTTGAGTTCTTTGGAGGAACAGTGCTATGCAGAAAATTCACAAAAGTTTCCCTTAAGCTTTTAAAATTAAATATGAATTCATTTTATGATAAACATTTCAGTTATGTATTTCTAATTTGGTTTTTGTTTCTATAGTATTTTATCTTCAAAAACTAGCTTTGAGTTGTGCCATGGGCTTTCTGTTTTATGAATATTTATTGCTTATGAAACCCACTTCCTTTTGTTATGATTTTATTACATCTGTTTATGAGCAAGATATATTTTCTTCTATGTTAGAGGATAGTAGTAGTCTCAATTGAACAGGGACTTTTAGAAAATTCATTAAAGACTGCAAGTAAAAAAGGTCATCATTACATTAGGAATGTTGAATATAGTTGAAATTATTGAAAAGTTGAAAGTTGGAAATAATGTAAGTAGTTTTATTGGTTAAAAAATTAACAAGGATTATTTATATAAGAGTTGACATTTAAATGAATTTTTATAATTTTCTTTAAACCTTGATAATATATATGAAAAATCTGAGAATTGATGCATGTTTTATTTCATAAATTTTAAACTTTTTATCCTATAAAAATGTTTCCTTGATAGGTGCAATGTTTCAGAACTCTGAAATAAAATATAGTTTTATCATATTTAAAGTAATTAATGAAAAAAATTAACGTAGGAAATGTTATTAATCTGTGACAAATGTGTGGTTTGGTTGTACTGTCCATTGTTTCTTGAAACTGAAGTCTTTTTTCTAAGTATAAATGTAAGTAGAAATAGGAATACAGGCACACACACACATACACACACATATTCCTTAGAAATACTTGTATGTAATTTTATGTAAGAAAGTCTACTTATATTCAAGCTGGGTTTTCCCCTCCACACTGTGAGCATATTATTGCCATTTTGGGGGGTAATTCTTTAGCTGTTTTGGTTCGTGATTTTTTTTGTTTTGCTAATTTTGGAGGTAAAATCTTAAAGGTCCATGTATTGCCATAATAATATAATATTTATAAACATAAGTTTGATCTTTAAAGATAACACTAGTGGAGTACCTAAATCATAAAACTGTTAAATTTCCTGACATCTTCTCTCCACCTCCTCCTCTAAGAATATAAGGCATTTCTTTGAAATAGTCAGGTGTTTCTGAAGGAGATGAATTGATAACTGAACAAAACTACTATACTGTTTAACGTATTAATCAGTAGTTCTCAAAGAATTTTACTCTAAGATATTTTCCTACATATTTATTAAGAATTACTATCAAATATTTTCATATTAAAGTTATGTTCTTATAAGAAAAACGTAGCTCAGGATTAGTTATTCCTTTCATTTATTTATTTATTTTTAACATCTTTATTGGAGTATAATTGCTTTGCAGTGGTGTGTTAGTTTCTGCTTTATAACAAAGTGCATCAGCTATACATATACTTATATCCCCATATCTCCTCCCTCTTGTGTCTCCCTCCCATCCTCCTTATCCCACCCCTCTAGGTGGTCACAAGCACCGAGCTGATCTCCCTGGGCTATGTGGCTGCTTCTCACTAGCTATCTATTTTACATTTGGTACTATATATAAGTCCATGCCACTCTCTCACTTTGTCCCTGCTTACCCTTCCCCCTCCCCATGTCCTCAAGTCCATTCTCTACGTCTCTGTCTTTATTCCTGTCCTGCCCCTACGTTCCTCAGAACCACTTTTTTTTTTTTTAGATTCCATATATATTTGTTAGCATATGTTATTTGTTTTTCTCTTTCTGACTTACTGCACCCTGTATGACAGACTCTAGGTCCATCCACCTCACTACAAATAACTCAGTTTCGTTTCTTTTTATGGCTGAGTAATATTCCATTGTATATATGTGCCACATCATCTTTATCCATTCATCTGTCAGTGGACACTTAGGTTGCTTCCATGTCCTGGCTATTGCAAATAGAGCTGCAATGAACATTGTGGTACATGACTCTTTTTGAATTATGGTTTTCTCAGGGTATATGCCCAGTAGTGGGATTGCTGGGACATATGGTAGTTCTATTTTTAGTTTTTTAAGGAACCTTCATACTGTTCTCCATAGTGGCTGTATTAATTTACATTCCCACCAACAGTGCAAGAGGGTTCCCTTTTCTCCACACCTCTCCAGCATTTATTGTTTGTAGATTTTTTGATGATGGCCATTCTGACTGGTGTGAGGTGATACCTCATTGTAGTTTTGATTTGCATTTCTCTAAAGAGAAGTGATATTGAGTATTCTTTCATGTGTTTGTTGGCAGTCTGTATATCTTTTTGGAGAAATGTCTATTTAGGCCTTCTGCCCATTTTTGGATTGGGTTGTTTGTTTTTTTGATATTGAGCTGCTTGTAGTATTGGAGAATAATCCTTTGTCAGTTGCTTCATTTGCAAATATTTTCTCCCATTCTGAGGGTTGTCTTTTCATCTTGTTTATGGTTTCCTTTGCTATGCAAAAGCTTTTAAGTTTCATTAGGTCCCATTAGTTTATTTTCTGTTTTTATTTCCATTTCCCTAGGAAGTGAGTCAAAAAGAATCTTGCTGTCATTTATGTCAGAGTGTTCTGCCTATGTTTTCCTGTAAGAGTTTTATAGTGTCTGGCATTACATTTAGGTCTTTAATCCACTTGGAGTTTATTTTTGTGTATGGTGCTGGGGAGTGTTCTAATTTCATTCTTTTACATGTAGCTGTCCAGTTTTTCCAGCACCACTTATTGAAGAGGCTGTCTTTTCTTCATTGTATATTCTTGCCTCCTTTATCAAAAATAAGGTGACCATATGTGCATAGGTTTATCTCTGGGCTTTCTATCCTGTTCCATTGATCTATATTTCTGTTTTTGTGCAAGTACCATACTGTCTTGATTAGTGTAGCTTTGTAGTACAGCCTGAATTCAGGGAGCCTGATTCCTCCAACTCCGTTTTTCTCTCTCAAGATTGTTTTGGCCTTTCAGTGTCTTTTGTGTTTCCATACAAATTGTGAAATTTTTTGCTCTAGTTCTGTGATAAATGCCATTGATAGTTTGATAGGGATTGCACTGAACCTGTAGATTGCTTTGGGTACTATAGTCATTTTCACAGTGTTGATTCTTCCAGTCCAAGAACATGGTATATATCTCTCCATCTCTTTGTATCATCTTTAATTTCTTTCATCAGTGTCTTATAGTTTTCTGCATACAGGTCTTTTGTCTCCTTAGGTAGGTTTATTCTTAGGTATTTTATTCTTTTTGTTGCAGTGGTAAATGGGAGTGTTTCCTTAATTTCTCTTTTAGATTTTTCATCATTAATGTATAGGAATGCAAGAGATTTCTGTGCATTAATTTTGTATGCTGCTACTTTACCAAATTCATTGATTAGCTCTAGTAGTTTTCTGGTAGAGTCTTTAGGATTCTCTATGTATAGTATCATGTCATCTGCATGTCTCTATATATACTATCATATATAGTATCATGTCTCTAGGTATATAGTATTACGTATAGTGACAGTTTTACTTCTTCTTTTCAGATTTGGATTCCTTTTATTTCTTTTTCTTCTATGATTGCTGTGGCTAAAACCTCCCAAACTATGCTGACTAATCGTAGTGAGAGTGGGCAACCTTGTCTTGTTCCTGATGTTAGTGGAAATGGTTTCATTTTTCACCATTGAGAACGATGTTGGCTGTGGGTTTGTCATATATGGCCTTTATTATGTTGAGGTGAGTTCCCTCTATGCCTACTTTCTGGGTTTTTTTTTTTTTTTAACATAAACGGGTGTTGAATTTTGTCATAAGCTTTTTCTGCATCTATTGAGATGATCATATGGTTTTTATCCTTCAATTTGCTGATATGGTGTATCACATTGATTGATTTGCATATATTGAAGAATCCTTGCATTCCTGGATAAACCCCACTTGATCATGGTGTATGATCCTTTTAATGTGCTGTTGGATTCTGTTTGCTAGTATTTTGTTGAGGATTTTTGCATCTATGTTCATCATTGAAATTGGCCTGTAGTTTTCTTTATTTGTGACATCTTTGTCTGGTTTTGGTATCTGGTTTTGATGGTGGCCTTTTAGAATGAGTTGGGGAGTGTTCCTCTCTCTGCTGTATTTTGGAAGAGTTTGAAAAGGATAGGTGTTAGCTCTTCTTTAAATGTTTGGTAGAATTTAGTTGTGAAGCCATATGGTCCTGGGCTTTGGTTTGTTGGAAGATTTTTAATCACAGTCTCAATTTCAGTGCTTGTGATAGGTGTGTTTATATTTTCTATTTCATCCTGGTTCAGTTTCGGGAGGTTGTGCTTTTCTAAGAATGTGTCCATTTCTTCCAGGTTGTCCATTTTATTGGCATAGAGTTGCTTGTAGTAATCTCTCATGATTCTTTTTACTTCTGCAGTGTTAGCTGTTATTTCTCCTTTTTCGTTTCTATTTCAGTTGATATGAGTCTTCTCCATTTTTTTCTTGATTAGTCTGGCTAGCGGTTTATCAATTTTATTTATCTTCTCAAAGAACCAGCTTTTAGTTTTATTGATCTTGGCTACTGTTTCCTTCATTTCATTTTCATTTATTTCTGATCTGATCTTATGATTTCTTTCCTTCTGCTAACTTTGGGGTTTTTTTGTTCTTCTTTCTCTAATTGCTTTAGGTATAAGGTTAGGTTGTTTGATATGTTTCTTCTTTCTTGTGGTAGGATTTTACTGCTATAAACTTCCTTCTTAGAACTGCTTTTGCTGCATCCCATAGGTTTTGGGTCGTCATGTTTTCATTGTCATTTGTTTCTAGGTATTTTTTGATTCCCTCTTTGATTTCTTCAGTGATCTCTTGGTTATTAAGTAGTGTATTGTTTAGCCTCCATGTGTTTGTATTTTTTACAGATTTTTTCTTGTAGTTGATATCTAGTCTCATAACGTTGTGGTCAGAAAAGATACTTGATGTGATTTCAATTTTCTTAAATTTACCAAGGCTTGATTTGTGACCAAAGATATGATCTATCCTGGAGAATGTTCCATGAGCACCTGAGAAGAAAGTGTATTCTGTTGTTTTTGCATGGAATGTCTTATAAATATCAATTAAGTCCCTCTTGTTTAATGTATCATTTAAAGCTTGTGTTTCCTTATTTATTTTCATTTTGGATGATCTGTCCCCTGGTGAAAGTGCGGTGTTAAAGTTCCCTACTATGACTGTGTTAATGTCCATTTCCCCTTTTATGGCTCTTAGCATTTGCCTATTGTATTGAGGTGCTCCTATGTTGGGTGCATAGATATTTACAATTGTTATATCTTCTTCTTGGTTTGATCCGTTGATCATTATGTAGTGTCCTTCTTTGTCTCTTGTAATAGTCTTTATTTTAAAGTCTATTTTGTCTGATATGAGAATTGCTACTCTACTCCAGCTTTCTTTTGCTTTCCTTTTGCATGGAATATCTTTTTCCATCCCCTCACTTTCAGTCTGTATGTGTCCCTGGGTCTGAAGTTGGTCTTTTGTAGACAGCATATGTACGGGTCTTGTTTTTATATCCATTCAGCCAGTGTATGTCTTTTGGTTGGAGCATTTAATCCATTTACATTTAAGGTTGTTATCAATATGTATGTTCCTATTACCATTTTCTTAATTGTTTTCGGTTTGTTATTGTAGGTCTTTTCTTCTCTTGTGTTTCCTGCATAGAGAAGTTTCTTTAGCATTTGTTGTAAAGCTGGTTTGGTGATGCTGAATTCTCTTACCTTTTGCTTGTCTGTAAAGGTTTTAAATTTTCTCTGTCAAATCTGAAAGAGATCCTTTCTGGGTAGAGTAATCTTGGTTGTAGCTTTTCCCTTTCATCACTTAAAATATGTCCTGCCACACCCTTCTGCCTTGCAGAGTTTCTGCTGAAAGATCAGCTGTTAACCTTATGGGGATTCCCTTGTGTGATATTTGTTGTTTTCCCCTTGCTGCTTTTAATATTCTTTCTTTGTATTTATGTTTTGATAGTTTGATTAATATGTGTCTTGGCATGTTTTTCCTTGTTTTTATCCTATATGGGACTCTGCACTTCCTGGAGTTGATTGACTATTTCCTTTCCCATATTAAGGAAGCTTTCAACTATAATTTCTTCAAATATCTTCTCAATCCCTTTCTTTTTCACTTCTTCTGGGACCCCTATAATTTGAATCTTGGTGTGTTTAATGTTGTCCCAGATTTCTCTGAGACTGTCCTCAATTCTTTTAATTGTTTTTTCTTTATTCTGCTCTGCAATAGTTATTTCCACTATTTTATCTTCCAGGTCCCTTATCCGTTCTTCTGCCTCAGGTTTTCCGCTATCGATTCCTTCCTGAGAATTTTTAATTTCATTTACTGTGTTGTTCATCATTGTTTGTTTGTTCTTTAGTTCTTCCAGGTCCTTATGAAATGTTTTTTGTATTTTCTTCATTCTATTTCCAAGATTTTGGATCACCTTTACTATCATTACTCTGAATTCTTTTTCAGGTAGACTGCCTATGTCCTCTTCATTTGTTTGGTCTGGTGGGTTTTTATCTTGCTCCTTCATCTGTTGTGTGTTTCTCTGTCTTCTCATTTTGCTTAACTTACTGTGTTAGGGGTCTCCTTTCCACAGGGCAGGTTCGTAGTCCCCATTGTTTTTGGTGTCTGCCCCCCATGGCTAAGGTTGCTTTAGTGGGTTGTGTAGGCTTCCTGGTGGAGGGGACTAGTGCCTGTGTTCTGGTGGATGAGGCTGGATCTTGTCTTTCTGGTGGGCAGGACTATGTCTGTTGGTGTGTTTTGGGATGTTTGTGACCTTATTATGATTTTCAGCAGCCTCTCTGCTAATGGATGGGGTTGTGTTCCTGTCTTGCTATTTGTTTGGCATAGGGTGTCCAGCACTGTAGCTTGCTGGTCGTTGAGCGGAGCTGGGTCTTAACATTGAGATGGAGATCTCTGGGAGAGCTTCTGCCGTTTGATATTACGTGGGGCCAGGAGGTCTCTGGTGGATCAATGTCCTGAACTCGGGTCTCCCACCTCAGAGGCACAGGCCTGATACCTGGCTGGAGCACTGAGACCCTGTCAGCTACATGGCTTAGAAGAAACGGGAGAATAAAGGAAAGAAAGAAAGAAAAAAATAAAATAAACTTCTAAAAATAATAAATAAGTATTGAGAATAAAAGAAATTTTAAAAGTAATAAAAAAAAGAAAAAAATAGGAAAGAAAGAAAGAAGAGAGCAACGAAACCAAAAAACAAATCCACCAATGATAACAAGTGCTAAAAACTATACTAAGAAAAAAAAAAAAAGGATAGAACCCTAGGACAAATGGTAAAAACAAAGCTATAGACAAAATCAAACAAAGAAGCATACACATACACAGTCACAAAAAGAGAAAAAGGAAAAACAAAACCAAAACATTGTTGCTCCCAAAGTCCACTGCCTCAATTTTGGGATGATTCGTTGTCTATTCAGGTATTCCACAGATGCAGGGTATATCACGTTGATTGTGGAGATTTAATCCGCTGCTCCTGAGGCTTCTGGGAGAAATTTCCCTTTCTCTTCTTTGTTCGCACAGCTCCTGGGGTTCAGCTTTGGATTTGGCCCCGCCTCTATGTGTAGGTCACCTGAGGGCGTTTGTTCCCGCTCAGACAGGACCGAGTTAAAGGAGCAGCTGATTCGGGGGTTCTGGCTCACTCAGGCCAGGGGTGGGGGAGGCAGGGGTATGGATGCGGGGCAAGCCTGTGGCGGCAGAGGCCAGTGTGACGTTGCACCAGCCCGAGGTGCTGTGTGTTCTCCCAGGGAAGTTGTCCCTGGATCATGGGACCCTGGTGGTGGCGGGCTGCACACGCTCCTTGGAGGGAAGGTGTGGATAGTGACCTGTGCTCGCACACAGGCTTCTTGGTGGTGGCAGCAGCAGCCTTAGCGTCTCATGCCCGTCTCTGGGGTCCATGCTGATAGCCGCGGCTCGCGCCTGTCTCTGGAGCTCATTTAGACGGTGCTCTGAATCCCCTCTCCTCACGTACCCCGAAACAATGGTCTCTTGCCTCTTAGGCAGTTCCAGAGTTTTTCCCGGACTCCCTCCTAGCTAGCTGTGGCGCAGTAGCCCCTTCAGGCTGTGTTCACGCAGCCAACCCCAGTCCTCTCCTTGGGATCCGACCTCCGAAGCCTGAGCCTCAGCTCCCAGCCCCCGCCCGCCTTGGCGGGTGAGCAGACAAGCCTCTCGGGCTGGTGATTGCTGGTAGGCACCTATCCTCTGTGCGGGAATCTCCTGGCTCCCCCAGCCCCGCCACTTCCCGTCTCCGCCAGTTTAGGGGCTTCCTAGTGTGTGGAAACTTTTCCTCCTTCACAGCTCCCTCCCACTGGTGCGGGTCCCGTCCCTATTCTTTTGTCTCTGTTTATTCTTTTTTCTTTTGCCCTACCCAGGTACGTGGGGGAGTTTCTTGCCTTTTGGGAGGTCTGAGGTCTTCTGCCAGCGTTCAGTAGGTGTTCTGTAGGAGTTGTTGCACATGTATATGTATTTCTGATGTATTTGTGGGGAGGAAGGTGATCTCCACGTCTTACTCTTCTGCCATCTTGAAGGTCTCCTCCTTTTCTTTAGACTTTGGTTTCATTAAAGTTCATTTTAAATCTTACATATCATATATGCTAATGAAATAAATACATAAAATAATTTTCATTACTTTTATATGTTCAATGATTAAATCACAATAAAAAGAGCTGTTTGTCATTATTGAGTTCCTAGTCCCTTGATGTACACATTTAATTTCAGTTAAAGAACCAGGCTACTTGTATCCCGAGCCTTGCCTATAGATTCTTCAAACTAGTATCTTTGACTTAATTTGAATTAAAGAGTTGATTCTCAGGAGTCAAAAAAACAGTTTTCAAAGAAACTCACTGAGTGGAATAGTTCAAACTATATCAAGACAGTTTTGATATATGGTCCAGTAATTCTTTGGTATTCAACATTTAATTAATTCTTAAGTCCTCTCTGATTTTGTTCTCAACATATCTCATATCCTTCTCTTCGCTTTCATTCCTTACTTAGTTCGTCTCAGATTCACCTTCTGTCTTCTCTCATCAGAGCTACTGTCATGCTGCTGATACTGCGCCTCCTTCTACTTGCATGTAAAGGAGGTTTTAAACACAAATTTGAATTTATCACTCCTCTACTTAAATCAGCAATGTCTCCATCCTTCCGTCTGCCTTGACCTTCTTGATGTGCTTTCTGTCTGGCTTTCCAACTTTCTCTTTGGTCCTTTCTCCATAAGACCTTGAGCTTGAATGGACTGAACTCTCATTCCTTGTCTTTGCCTCTGATGTTTTTCTTGCCTTGAATTTCCTTCCATCCTTCTTCACCCATTGAACTTCCTCTTCTTCTATAAATTCCAACTTAAGAGTTTTTCTTAACAAAGCCTTCTTTTACCTACCAAAGACAAGTGAAATACTTTCCACCTTTATCATTTTACCAAGATGATCTCTATTTTTTCACACAAGACACTATTTAGAAACCTCTCTAATTAGAAAATTTCACCTTTATAACTTTCATAGAAAAAACTAAGCAACATGCTAGAGCCACTTTTGTCTCCAACAGATTTCTGGTTCACATGTGGATGGACTTTTTAATAATTCAGCATTTTGTAAAGTGAGGCATATTTGCTAGTTTCTAGAGCCTTGGCTCTTTTGGTCCTTATTCTGAGGTGCTTTATTAACACCATCATTAAATTAGTTTTAAAGCTGTAATGAGAGTTGTATATATTGTATAATTGAGATAAAAATGCAACTTAAAATTACATAAATGTACCTATTGGCTGTATGTATGATGTTCTGTGTAGACTTATAAATAGGCTTTTATAATCAAAACTAATCACAAATAGTAGAGCTTCTATACTGTTATTTGTTTACATGTTTTGTTTTTTACTCAACTGGTCTTTCAATTCCTTGAGACAGGGACGGTGTCTTATTCATATTTAATTCCTCGCACTTTTCACACAGTGCCTGGCATATGGGTGATATTCAGCAAATATATGTTAAGTTAATATTATTTGTAAAGATAAAAGAGACATTTATGATCACATTACAGCTTGGAACATGTGTCTGTGTGTGTGTGTGTGTGTGTGTGTGTGTGTGGTGTATAATGCTGAAGGACTATAGATTAGATACATAAATATATTGTCAGGATTATAAATCTCAACATATAAGTAAGAACTATGGCAGTTTAAAGTGGTTGGATTTCTGTTTTGGATGTTTCAAGGTGTGTGTATAAGATGTGTTCAGGAAGAGAAAACATTTATTTGAGAAGGCAGGAATCTTATGTGCTGCAACCATACAAACAAGCATCTTGTAAGCAAGCAGTCCATAGGCATCTTTAGAAACTAGAGTAGGTACAGTCTGTCTTCCCTTTTCTCCTATGTTCCTGATTCCTTCAACTATCATCCTTCTCATCTTAAAATATCATGTTCAAATTTACTGACCCAAAATCAAAGGTAGCATTTATTAAGTATAATGAATGCTTGCTTTGAGCTATATTATGTCCTTACCTAACAGTTATAAATATAAAATCTTCTACCACAATTCAACAACTTGATGGATGACAGGCATGCTGTACTCTTGCTACTTTGGCATCTCCCATGATGTTTGATATAGGGTCCTACACATAATCATCATTGTTATATGATATCTTTTTTAACGATCTTAGGAAAGAGAAGTTATTCTGCATGAGCTTTAAAAAAATTTTTAAGACCCCATCATTTGTCAGGAATTTTCTGTAGCCCCCTAAATTTGCTTAAACTCATCACTATTTTGATTGTCATAATAGCCACTAGTAATTAACATCAGTATTAAAGTATTCATAGAACTTTTAAACGACTTTTTGTAGCAAGAAAGATTTTCTTTCTTCAGTGCATTTCTGTGTAACCATTGTGTGCATTCTTTGTAACCTGGTCTGTAACCATTACCAAGTTGGGAAGGGGAAGTAGGAAGGAAAGTCCGTTGCTGGGTTTCTATAGGTGAAAATAGATCTGACTATCCAAGTATTCTGCAGTGAGATTACTGAGTTCTTACCAATGAGAAGAAAATGAATGTACTCTGGAGACAATGATGCTGTTGATATTAAGAATCTACCCATTACTTTATTTATTTTATACAGTAATAAGTGATATGGTAGTTGTTATGACTGTCCTACTTTCATATCTCACTTGCTGAAATATCTCCATTTCTCTAGTTTAAGGATCTCTAAACTTGTTCTCACAAGGGTCACATAGAAGATATTTTGTGTTTTGAAGGGCATAAGGTCTCTGTTGCAACTGCTCAACTGTAGTGCAAAAACAGCCATAGACAATATGTAAATAAGTGGGCATGGTGGGGTTCTACTAAACTTTGTTTATGAGAACAGTTAGCTGACCCCTAATCTAGTTGATAGACTTATTTATCTCCATTATGAAATAATAGTACAAGAGCCCTCTATTGCACATAATTTCTTCCGTAGTGTTTCTAGAAATCAAGGCACCCAAACCACATTTCTTTTTATAATGATAATAATTAAAATAATTAAATGATCTATACATATATGTATATTTAATTTGTTATATACTATTGTTAGGGCAAGGTGACCTCCTTATTGTTTTTCAAACAATCCAATCACAGTCTTGCCTGCCTTTGTACTTGCTAATGCTGTATCTGGAACATGACTCTACCTCTTCTCTAGATTTATGTTCAGATGCCGCTTTCTCAATGAAATCTTCCTTCATCACCCTATGTACATAGCAGCCCAGCTCCACACATGTATCTGCTCCCTACCTGGCTTTCCCTCGCTTCAATCCTCTGTCTGTACACCCAGGCACTTAGTAGCATCTACCATACTATATATTTTTAATTTAGTTGTTCATTTTCTGTCCCCATATTCTTGACTATCAGTTATGAGGACTGAGTCTTGTCTGTTTTCATCACTGCTTTATCCCTAGTGATTAAAATAGTTCCTGGACATAATAGTCAACAAAATTCTTTAAAAAGTGAATGAATGAATGAATGAATGTAAGGCCTATGTGTACAATTAATCAAAGCTTTGATATTTTCAAAATAAGTAATCACACATTTAAATTTTAGGAGCAGAAAACAGTCCTTTCTTCAAAGCATGCAGTACCTGAAACAATAGAAGACTTTCTCTGCAATTTCCTGATCAAAATGGGAATGACTAGAACTCTTGATTGCTTTCAGTCTGAATGGTAAACAATTAAGGAAATAGTTCTCTAGAAATACTAACATTATTTAACATGTGTACTTTTAATCATCTTAAAAGACTTTGAGTGACTCGGCTTATGTAAAATGAATGAACTGGATAGAAACTTTTCTCATCACCACCACTGAAACCACAACACACATACACACACAATCAGGATATCAATTTCAAAGAAATTTTTAATAAATATCTTTTCTAAATATATAAATTTAGGTGATTTTCAAGAATCAATAAAATGGAATGTCTCCTGTAGTTATATAATATGAAGCTATTTGATAAAATATTTTTAAAATGTCTTTTGAATAATTATAAGGGTATAATTTCCTGTATTAAGACATCCTGCTAACAGTACTACTTTGCTTGTTTTACTTAGAGTGTAATGGCCTGCTTTTCTCTACTCACACAACTAATTTTTTTTCTACAAATATCCCTTCCTTTAGAACTAAGTGGAATTACATTGTCAAATGATACCTTTTTCTTGTTATAATTGAAAATTTAATAACTTATTGGTTATGAAAATCAGCAGGCATACTGTCTTTATTCCTTTGCTGTAGTGGTAATGTCACCAGACACATTTTCAGAGTCCTAACATTTGTTAACAAAATATTATTAAATAATTGGATAATAAAATGTTTGATTTTTAAAAGCCATTGTATTATAGAAAGAAGGAATAATATGATATATAAAGTTGTTTATAGTGTTTTGGAGTTCAATCCTAATTTTAAATATAGGTGCAATTTGTAATTTCTACTAATCCAACTTTGATTTAATTTTTATATTCTGCTTTTTTTCGTTCTCATCTACAGAGACCATGCACATAGAAGAAATCAGTTTCATTATTTTAAATTGCATGTCTAATGTTAATAAATTTAACTAGGAGAACCATTTTTGATTAATACAGTTTAGGAAAAAGAGCAAGTTTGATGGTAGAAAAATAATACTCTTCCTATTAAATCTGGAAGTTGTGTGAATAATTTTTGTAAAAATGTCCCTAAGAAATAATTACAAATGTATTAGAAAATACATTTTTATAAAAGTAGGTAGATGGTTAATTTGCAGTACTAATGAAAGATTAATGTGGTTCAGTTTCCTGTTTTTCTTCTAAAGATATGTGTTAGGACATGTAGTGCTTACATGTTTGGCCAGTCCAAAGTATGAAATGATCCCCTTGGAGAAATCTGGAACCAAGTATGCTCTTAATTAGGTGCTTGTTGCCATATTATCCTTTTAGATTTAGCAATTTGAATTGAGATGAAATTTCAGAAAAGTACAATAGTATTAAGATTTATAGAACCCCTAAGTAAGCATTACATTTAGCATAATATTGTAATCATAATGTAAAATTTGTATAAATAACTCTTCATTATATGGGCTTAGTAATACTGTGGTTCAAATTATTTTATTCTTATCCTCCCTAGCCGCCAGTTTGTAATGAGATTACAAATTATTTGTAATGAGATTATACTGTATTGGATATTTTTTTCAAATGAAACATTTTTTACTTTGATCAGAAACTTTTACTTATTATGCATAGTAAGACTGTAGGAATATTATATATATATATAATTATTATTATTTGCGGTACGCGGGCCTCTCACTGCTGTGGCCTCTCCCGTTGAGAAGCACAGGCTCCAGACGCGCAAGCTCAGTGGCCATAGCTCATGGGCACAGCCGCTCCGCGGCATGTGGGATCTTCCCGGACCGGGGCACAAACCCGTGTCCCCTGCATCGGCAGGCGGACTCCCAACCACTGTGCCACCAGGGCAGCCCATATATATTATTTTTATAATTTCTATTATAGAGAAAAACACTTGTAATATATCATTGCTGTAAATTCATTTAATTTTACAAAAGGTGGTGAAGCAAGGTTTCTCTATTGTTGGTTTTAAAAAAAAAAAAAAAACCCCACAAAAAACAAACAAAAACTCCCCAAACCAAAAAACCTGGGCAGTGAAATTTGGCGTATGTTCCTTCATTCCTCAAACAGTAATTGCAGTAAATCCATTGAATCTGAGGTCAGCACACTAAGGCTCTGGGGCCAAATCTAACATGCCTCCTGTTTTGGTAAATAAAATTTTATTGGAACACAGCCATGACCTATCTTTTAGGTATTGTCTATTTGTCTCTGGTTGCTTTCACACTATTACATTTAATGGCAAAGTTAATTAGTCACAGCGGAAACCATATGGCTGAGAAACTTTTTTTTTTCTCCAAATTCTAAATATTTATTTTCTGACTGTTAGCTCACACAGAAAAGATTATACATATTCATAATATTCTATGAACCACACAAAGTCTGCACTGTGGGTTTAGTCAATGATATTTTTATGACCCTTTAGAAGTGCTCTGTGGACAATTATAATTTCCCTGGGGGCAAAATTAAAGAAAGGGTTAAAATGGAGAAATTATGGTAGTGCATTTTATGTACCCTTACCGAGCATATGTCAACCATCTCCTTTCCTCCACTGGATTGTTTTGCTGGCTGTTAACAAGGTCAGGACTCACATGAAATGTACATTCTTGCTCTTTGCCTCTTCCTCTTATTATCTCTAACTCACTCCAACTCTTCTTCCCTTTACAGCCAAGTGTTTTGAAAACAGGCTATTTTCTTTCTTTCTTTACTCTTTTACATCTTTGGTTCTCTCCAGTTTGGCTTCCGTTCCTACCATTCTACTGAAGGTTGGATGGTAGTAAAAATGCCATCAAATGTAATAGTGCAATTATTTATAATATTTAATTGCTATTTTAATTTTTTCTTAATTTTAGAAGAAATTATAAATTAGTATAATATTCCTTTAATTTTCACAAAAGGGTAAATATTGCTGCTTTTAGCCAATAAAATTTGGCATAATACATAATTACTCAAACGTGGGTAGTGCAGTTGAAACTTTTACCACATATTAATTTATTTACATAGCATTTATTTTAGTGGCCTTCATATCACTTTTTTTCTTCTTGAAATAATTTCTTTAGTGACTTTTTTTCTGCATTAAATAAAGCAAGTTGCTGAAAACCAATTTTATGGTCAGAAAAACTTTATGGTCCAATACTTCAGTCAATCCTTATGTCTTCTCTTTTGAGATAAGTATAAACCACATTCCAAATATGTATAGAAAAGTGATTTTATGCTTAAATGGTTATCTATTTGTTGTTTTGTAAGTTGTGGCAAATATCATTTAATATTGATTCAATTATCTTAAACTTTTGGATATTTTACAGAGGTTTTCTTGCTATTTTTTGGTATCAGATAAGATATATATATAACACAAAACATGTGACTAATGTGTAATATATTAATAAAGTTAAGATTTAAAATATGAAAATGCTGAAAATTAAGCATTTTAAATTAATATTTAGCTCATCTATAGCAAGGTTTGTAGGGATTTCTTTGTTAATAACTATATGACTTGAAATGTTTTTCTATGTTGTGGTTGTTTTTTATTTAACTTTATTAATTGCTACATATAATGATTAAAATTGTACTTATTTACAGATTTATAAATGATTTTCTGATGTTCCTTCTTATTTCACTGAGAAAATGGAAGTTCCACAACTCTTGCTTCCTCTCTACCAACCTGCCACCTCTGTTGTCAGCATTCTCCCTCTCTCCTGTCACAGCGGCTGAGCGATATACCCTGTCAGCTGAGGCCAGCTCTCCTCTACTGGATCCCAGCTCCTCTCACCTACTCAAGCACATGACTCCTGCAATTGTCCCCTCTCTTTCCTGCACTGTAAACTTTTTCCTTCTCTGCTGAATCACTCACATCAGCACAGAGATGTACAATAATATGTCATATATTAAAAAATAGAAGAAAACAAAACACCCTGGACTCCACTTTCTCTTCTAGGTTCATCTTGATTTCCTGGGCTCTGCTTTATAGCTTATCTCCTTGAAAGAGTTTGTTGCTACTTCCTCATTTCCTACTCTCTCATTCCTACTCTAGTTCCACTTTCACCTCCATGACTCTACTGAAACTTTTTTCAGTGACTTCACATTGCCAAATTCAGTGATTGATCCTCAGTACTCCTATTCAGTCTCCTTGCATCATTTGTCACTGTTACCCATTTCTCATTTCTTGCAACACTTTCTTCGCTTGGTCCCTGACCCAAGCACTCTTCTATTCTTTCACTGCTTCACTGCCCCCTCTCTTTCTTAGTCTCTATTTGGTAGTATTTCCTTCTCTTCCCAATCTTGAAATAGTCCTAGGTCTTCCTTACTTCTCTCTTTACATTCACTTCCTAACTGGCTTCATCCAATCTTGTGACTTGAAAGTGTATCTATTTACTGATGATTCCCAGATTTAAACTGCATGTCCTAACTTTTTCCCTGAACTCTGGACATGTACTTATAATGTTCATTTTCACTTAATTGCCCAGCAGACATATTGCATTTAACATGGATAGAAACAGTTCCTTGATTTCTCTAAGCACCCAGTTCCTACTGCATTTGTCCCCACTAAATGTCTGTCTGTTGCTCAGCCAAAATCCTTGGAGTCATCCTTGACTTTTCTTTTTTAACCAACACCTGACATCTGATCTGTAGGAGAATCCTGTTGGCTCCATCTTTACAGCATGTCCAGAAGATACCCATTCCTCACAATCCTTACTGTTACCAACTTTGTCTAAGCCACCAATCTTTCTCTCCTGAACTATTGCAGCAGCCTCCTAACTAGACTCTCTGGTTCCACTCTTGCTTCTCTAGGGTCAGTTTCTTCAAACAGATGCCAGACTAATCCTTTTAAAACATAAATCTGATCAGTGTCACTTGTCTCTTAAAGCATTCTGATGGCTCTGATTCAGAGTAAAATCACATTCCTCTTTCTGGCTCCCTGCTGTCTTCCTGACTTATCTTTCACCATTCTCTTTCCTACTCACTTAGTTGGCTCCGTTTCCAAATACTACAGATGTACTGGCTTTTTGCTTTGTATTGTATTTGTCAAATGCCTCCTTGTTTTACATTTACTTTTCTATCAGCCAAGAATGCTCCTCTCCCACATATCCACATGGCTTAGTCTCTCATTCCCTTCAGTTCCCTGCTGAAATATCACTTTGTCAGTTATACTTTCTCTGGCCACCTTATAAAAAATCTCACAAACACCCCCATCATTCTCTACTTCAGTCTCTCTGTTTCTCTTATCTTGCTTTATTTTACTTCATAGAATATATCACCATCCACATTAGAATGGAAACTCCATTAGATAGGTAGGGACTTGGACATTTTTGTTAATTTCACCAGTGTCTGGACTAGTGCCTGGAGCATAGGAGATGTTCAGTTATATTTTATGCACCATGATGATATTAGTACTTAGCAATTCATTAATATTTTATTTTAAAAATATCTTATGAATATTGACATTTTAAATTTAAAAAGTTATATTGCAACTTATCACTATAAACATTCCCTAAGACTTAACTTTTTGGGCTTCCCTGGTGACGCAGTAGTTAAGAGTCCGCCTGCCAATGCAGGAGACATGGGTTCGAGCCCTGGTCCAGGAAGATCCCACATGCCGTGGAGCAGCTAAGCCCAAGCACCGCAACTGCTGAAGCCCACTTGCCTAAAGCCTGTGTTCCGCAACAAGAGCAGCAAGAGAAGCCACCACAATGAGAAGCCTGCGCACCGCAATGAAGAGTAGCCCCCGCTTGTCACAACTAGAGAAAGCCCATGTGCAGCAACGAAGACCCGATGCAGCCAAAAATAAATAAATAAATAAATTTTTAAAAAGTGATTTAACTTTTTGAAATGTACATAAACTAAGCCAATGTAGTAGAAAGAAACAATATAAAGTCTTTTGTTTGATTTTATCCTAGGTATGAGTTAATACAGAAGGGAGTAACTGAACTTAGAGGTGGCGGGCATGTTCCAGATGTCTACACCCAGAATATGCTTTTAGAAAATGAGAACAAAATTTTGAAGAAAGAATTGAAGCACTATAAACAAGCAGCTGAGTATGTTATTTTAAAATGACTTAAAAAAAAATTTTTGGTCTAAATAAATGTAAGGCATTGAATTAGCTAATAGGTGGATGGTGGTTAATGCAACAGAGCTTTAACTCTGGAGAAATGAATTATATGTCAATTCTAGTTGGAAAGAATATGAAAGGCTTCACCAGCAAATTAATTGAACAGATGAGCAGAACACTCACAACTGTAATTCACCAACAAGAGTGGAATGCAGGGGGTTGTGCAGGAGGTTGTTAATTTGTTATGTAACATTCGCTTCCTTATGTATTTTGATAGTCTTATCATTGCTTGTGGAAATCTTCCCCTATGAGGGTAAGCTAATTTCTGAGATAATAATAAAATTATAGAAAGCTAGAGGAAGGAAGGAGCTAGTGTATTCTTAGTAGAGCAATTTCAGTATTTGAAAGTTGCCCAAAGAGAGCTGTTATTTTGTAATTTCATAGCATGAATTTATGCACAGAAGAGAAACGTAACAGAAACCAAATATCTCTGCATGTTTCTTTCTTTCTAAATTAATGAAAGACATGCAAGTTTTGGCAAACAAACTTAGATAAATGTGCAGTGTTATTCTGGCAAAGACAAGTATGTGAATGTGTTGACTTGGGGTGAACATACTCATCTAAGACAATGTTAGGTGAAAAATTAATGCTTAGATATGGAGTAGACAGTTTATGCTTTGTTCATTAATTTTTATTAAACATTTGAAGAGGGGCTTTCTCTGTTAAAGAATCATATTAAAACAAAAATTAGATAAACAGAACTACCATAAAGGAACATAATATTTCTAAGATCTTTGTAAAATACTTTAATGTAAAGAAACGAGACTGTATTGCCAGGTGAAGGAAACATTTAAAATAAGCTTCTGCTTTTGAAACTTTCATATTATCTATGGATGTACTATTTGGGATTTTACATTTTAGGTGGAAGTGTATGATGATCCACAGAATGATAGTACTAGAACCAGCATCCTCTCTATCCTCAGTTCCATTTCTCAGAAGTGGTTTGCGCTCTTGGCCCTGACACTCACACCTAATGGATGCACTGGGAATTTGACACAGCAAATTTTTCAGTGTTGCCTGGAATACTGTTTCAGTTCCTGATCTCCTTTGAATTATTGCTTGAGTTTGCTAATTTCTTTTGAATAGGTAGAGCCTCTTTCTGCAATGAGTTTTGCCCCAGTGCTATGAAATGATCATTTTTGTTACTGGTTGTTTATTGAATATTATATTTAATAACTATAATCAAAACCATATAAACTGTTGCCCATGCAAATTATTAACTTAATGTTAAAAGAAACCATGATTCAAACAGCTATCACTCAAATGAAATCTGTCTCTTGTTCATGTTTACTAAAATATCAGATTACTAAATGTTTTTAAAATTTACTGTATTTACTAAAATATAGTTTTAGTTTCAGTGGGCTTATGGTATCTCTCAAATCTATCTTACTTGATATAATTAAACTTATACAAATTAGAAAAGGAAAATATTTATTTTGTTTAGTCTGCCTGACATGGAAAATTTGAAGGAAAGCTGCTTGACCCTTAGTAAATGCCTAATATTTATATCATTGAATGAATATTAAGCAAATTGTGCTTCACAGCCCCTTTTGATGAAGGATGTCCCTGTGGCCTAATTTTGTTGGATACATTCCCAGAAAATGGAGACTGAAATTTTGTAACGAATTCCCAAAACTACCTCTGTCATGCTACAAGTTTGCCCCAAATTGTAAGTTTCATCACACAGGTTTTACAATTTGACTTGTGAGGATATTTTCCCAGTAGGAATTAGTGATAAACATGGGATTCCCTTTAAGGAATTTACATTAAAGTTTTCTTTTTTAGGATTAAGGCTGTTTCTTAAAGCAAGATAAATGTAGATGTCAAATACTTCTATAATAATAATATTTAATACATAAAAAGAGTCAGGTTACAGATGTGTTATATATTATCTTGATTAAACTGGTAGCATTTAGTGATGAATCTAGAAAAATCAGTGAAATCATATAGCTGTAAGCTTATTATTTATCTAGGGAAGATTTGCCATGGAAAGAGTACTGAACTTAAAGTTCAAATACCTAGCTTCCAATATTCTGCTACTTATTAACTCAGTTTCCTTATTGTTATACTGAGAATAATTATGCATAATATTATTAACTCCTAGGGAGTGATGTGATAACTAAATAAGATAATCTGTATTAAAGGGCTGTGTAAA